>NC_141993.1:11027510-12403345 GCF_049901715.1 Pseudonaja textilis
TTCCAATGGCCCCAAACGTGTTCCATTGACACGGGACCAATGTGGCCTTGCTAAACACTCTCATATTTTCCCACAGTTCAGTAAAGATCTGGTTTTGGAGGAGGGGAAATATGTACAGTAGAACGAAAAAACATTCGAGGGGCAGCCTGTATGACTCCCTTGATTTTTTTTTTTTTTTCAGCAGAAGAAACAATACCGTTGTACAGAGCCAGCTTCTGGTTGCTACAGTGATCGGTTGTAAAATAAAAATTAATGGCATTGAGACAATTGTTCCATTATAGGGAGAGCTTGCATTCGTGTCATAAAATGGTTCTGCTTCTTGCACTTGACAGCTGGTTTTTGAAGCTCCCAGTGAATTGAGGAAGGGAACTCTGCATCTTTTGCTGGGGGCGGTTCTCGGGAACCACAGCGATAATACTTAAGACTGTTATATTTATTGCAAAAAAGCTTTCAATCCCTCAGCAAATGTTGCACCAGGAGGCAACGAAAGTTCTAGAAATGCAGTTTTAGGAAAATTAAGAGGAATTTGCCGCTAATGAGTCTCTTGAGTCCAGGACTGTGAGGGGGGGATATCTCCAAATAGTTGCAGACACTGTTTTGACTCCCCAATAGACGTCCCTGTTTGTAGCTACTGGCTGAGTGAGGCAGTGTTTCTCAACGCTGACATGCCGAAGATGTGTGGACTGCAACTCCCAGAATTCCCCAGCCAGCCATGCTGGCTGGGGAATTCTGGGAATTGAAGTCCACATATCTTCAAGTCTGGGGAGTGTTGCAGTGGCCTAGAAATGGAGCTCTTGCCTCACAATCAGAAGGTACAGGCAGATATTTCTCTCTCTGGGCACACTGAGAACATATCTGCTGGAAAAAAAAACTCTGTATTGGCGAGAGGAAGGGCATCTGGCCAGTAAACATTCAGCTCCATTCAGTAGCCCAGACTCCACCCCGCAAGGGATTATGGGGTCATTAAAAGAGGATGATGATATCTTCAAGTCTAGGAGTTGAAGTCCATACAGCATCAAGTCTGGGAGGAGAAACACTGTTGAGATGACCCTTTGGGATTGTATGCTCCTAGAAGTCCTTCCTCCTTTGTTGACAGTTAGGGAGAGAAACTTGAAGGAACTTTGTAGAGACGGTAAGCAAAACATGCATGAAAGGATTCTTGAATAAACCTTTTCCCCATTTTTCTTTTGTTTCTTGAGAAACGAATTTGGAGGTATCCGAGGGAGAGAAGGGAAAACACAATTGGCATTCAAGGAAATAAACAAATGATTGCTGCGCTATTGTATAAAATGCAAGGGACAGATAAAGTGCTAGCAAAAGAAATATTTAAATTGTTAACATGTCAAAACTCACTCAGTTACGGTTGTTTATGGCAGCCTACTTACAATAGGGATGGGGGCACTGAAATTTATAACTCAAATGACGACTATATGAAGGAAATCTTGCAACTGAAGCTGGTAATTGTTCCTGGAATTGAAAATAAATAATAATAATAAAAAAAACCCGGACATCTCTGTACTGGAATAAGTGCTTTTATAGGACTGCATGTATGCTCTCTTTTTCATGTTGTTCGATGGTGTACAAACTTGTGCAAAAGGCAAAGATTTTCCTGCATTGCTGTCTCCCACAGTTTTATAATCCAAGGGACTAGAAACCTGCTGTTCAATATCACTATAGTAAGATTACGCTATATAATCCATTAGATTTTTTGTGGCTTTGGTGTGATGGAGCATTTAGGACCCAAAATAAACAGGATGGAATCCTCAAATGTGGTTACAAAAAGTGGGTTACCCAGATATGTGAAAATATGATCTCCCATGGAGAACAATATTTGCAGCTCAGGGTGGACATTTCAGTACCCATTGCACTGATGATGTTAACTAGCTGGGTAATAAAATGTCTGCAAAAAAAGCAACTAAATGGCAGCACAAGAAACCCACAATTTGATCCCCAGGCTAGGAAAAAAAGGCATCTTTTGGCAGGGGTTTATTGTCTTCCCAATAAATGGGTTGAGAATCAGATGACCAACACCATTTCCCTTTTTCCTGATAGATTTTCTGCAGATATTGCCAATATTCAATAGGCAGCCATGCATTCTTCCACTTTCTGTCTGCAGACATGGAAGAGCTAAACCTGCCACAGTTTCTCCACGACATAGGAACTTTGCCAGGAAAACGTTGGCCACACTAGCAGAGGCAGCATGTTTGTGTGTGTGTGGATGGATGGATGGATGGGCGTGCACAAGGAAAAAGGGTGCAACAAGAATCTGGCAGGGAACAAAGCTCCACGCCGTCCTGTGAAAAGCAGGAACTCTGTCTCCCACATCTTAAAATCAAGGCCTCCCCTGCAGTCAGCATTGGTGACAAGGTATAACAGGGTAATGCCTGATCGGGCTGATAAATAAGCACAGAATAAAACATAGGCCGATATATGTGGCAGTGGGGAAAAAAATGTCTAGGCTTAAAATGTCTAGCGCTACTAGGTTTAAAGTCCCACTGTAGCCATTAAAAAATGTAAAATTTCCACAGCTTTGCAGTGAACTGTTTTGTAGGAGCACAGAGAGTTTGCGATTCTTCAGTTACAAAGCCAGATCTGCACTAGACCTGCTGTTTGCATCAGTGATTCACATGGATCCTTTAAGAAAAGACTTACTTGCTCTGACATTCATTCATTCATTCATTCATTCATTCATTCAATCAATCAATATCTGGGAAGCAGGCAGCCCTTAATTGAATGACCTTGAATCTTGCTGACCTCTGGGTGGTTTTATTGGCAGCAGGATGGAAGTGGCTTGCTCTTCCAGCCTTTTCTTTTTAATTTCCCAGCCTTTAACCTGGTGGGTGTCTCCCATCCAGGTATTAACCAGGTATAATTCTCCCTCCCCTCTTTTATTCAGTTAAAAGCAATAGCAGGGGGTAAATAAGGGTAGTTAAAATTCAAAAATATTGCAGCAGTTAACAAACACATTACAAAGATCTAAAAACAAACTATGATTCCAATAACTTTTTGTATAATCTGTGTTTAAAAAAAAAAACCGAGAAGTTGGACTTTTATGTTTTGCAAAAGGGATATTTTTCCTCTAATGGAATAAAAGGTAATATTTTTCCATAATAAGGAATTTTCATACCAGACATCTAATGATTTGTGGTTCTGTTTTTTCCAGTATCGTGCACTAGCCAATCTCACAGCAGCAAATTGATCGTTTATGTTTTTAGTTCTTTTGTGTTGTCTTACTACATAATGACACTAAACCTATTTTGCACCCCTAACTAAATTTACCCAAAATTATACTTTTTAGCATGCTTCAATCAGCCAAATTGAACCAAAGGCTGCTTCTAGTCAGTCCCTATAATACCTGATCAAGATGCCATTTTAAAAAAATGTATATGAGTCTGTATTGCAGATATGCCAAAAAATAAAAACGATGTCAGCATTGCTACCCCTTTATCTTAAAGTCAGATTAATCAATATTCAACCTTACTTTGTTGCTGCCCTAAATGTTGCAATCGGCTGTGCTTAAAGCTATCATGGAATAGAATTTTGAAGTTGCGTTTGATGGAAGCTGCAACAGCCAGATGATGAGAGAGCCTGGAAGATACAGTTGTTGTAGGTTTAGGACAAGGGAGATGCAAGCCATTGGGTAATTTGAGGCCAGTCAGCTTCTTTTTCAGTCCAATCCACCTTGTTAGGTTGTCTCTGTGGGGGAAAACCAGAGAAAGAAGTACCCGGCATTCCATCCTGGAAAGTGGAATGCAGATTTTTGCAGAAAATGATCTGATGCTAAGAACAAATTTTATTAATTTTCAAAAACACTGCACAAACCAACAAAACATAAAACATAAGAACATAGAACATCTTTTTAGAAAGCAAATAAAACATCTTATTTAAGTACATCAGAGTTCCAAATTATCCCATTTCCATACAAACACAATTTAATATGCATCTTATATATTCAACTTCATATTTTATTACTCTTTTTCCAATTTCTCACTATTTTCCCCTTTACTTCTATTCAATTTTATTCATTAAACTTATACTTTCATCTATCTTATTTACAATTTCATATGTTCTCATCCAACAATCTTAATTCTCAATAAGCAAACGTAAACAAACAAAACACATAACATGAAAACATAAAACTTCTTTTTAGAAAGCGGCTTAACCCCGGGTTACATCTTTTTGTAAAGACATAAATCAAATTCATGCTCACCTTATATACTATTTCAATCTTATTTAACATTCCATACTTTCAATATGTCTTCTCCCCTCTTTTCACTCTCTTAATTCTATTCTATTTACCTCATCTCAGTTTAAATCATTATACTTGTATCTTTTGTCCGTTCTTTTTCAATTGTTTATTTATCTTTTCTCTTTAATACAAAATTTTTCCTGTAATCAGTGGTTGAAGTATGACGCCTTTCTATCTTTCCCCCAATTTAACACTTAAAATATTACATAATTTCCATTCTGATTCTGCTTAATACATTCTAAATAACATTTAAAAAAAAAACACATAGTAAACTTATTATATAGTAAAAAACAATGTTCCATAACAAATTAATTAGTTAGACTCTATTATTAAATCTTAGATATTTTACACATAGATATTAGGCATTATTAAATCTTAGATATTTTACACATTCCCTACAATATTCTATTAACACATATAATATTCCAGTTTTCTAACTCTATTTCAAATACAAATACTACAATACAATCTTGTGTACTTTTGCAGAATCTCTTTAAATCGCATTTTACTCTTTATCTCTAAACACCCCCCCCCCACTTTTTAGCATCTTGTTTTAAACCTTTATAACTTCTTTTTCCTTTTTCCCTTCCTTTCTTGTCAAATCTAATCTTTTTACCCCTGCCATCTCTCAGTCTCCACCCTTTTAATCTCCCCTCTCTGTTGTATTTCTCTTTTCTGTTGCTTTCTGACATTACGATTTTTCACCTTATTTTTCCCTTTCTCGGTTGTTTTTTTTAAGTCTTGAATTCTCCATTTTCTTTCCACTTTTTCCCTTTTCTTCATCAACTAAAATAGTTTGTCCATTAAAGATGGCTTCTCCTTCTTCATCGCAACTTTCTGATTGCTGTATTTCCTGATAGGTAGAAATCGCCATTTCTAAGAAGTGGAAAACAGATCCAAAAGAGCCCTTGCCTTCTTGTTCCTCTTCTTTTAGCTTTTTAAATTCCATTTTCAATTCTTCCACAGATAATGCCATTGTTTTATTTTTATTTTTTTAAACAATCCAAGTGTTTTTAGACTTTCAAAAAATAGTTTGCAAAAGTTCCAAAGTCATCAAGCAATCCAAATCAATCCAAACTGTTTCATTTAGCACTTTCTTCTTTTAATACTTTCTCTTCCTGGGGTAGAGTTCAGTTATACAATTCCAAAATGATTTCTTAGAAGTCTTTATTACGATTTAATCTCTGGTCTTATAAACTCCAAGCAGTCTCCTCCAGCAGAATTTTAATATAAATCATTTGCCTCTCCCTTCCCACTTATAGCAAAAAAAAATTGATTTTAAAATATCAATGTTCAGAAATCTTTAATGTCCCCTTGGCTTTAATTTTCAAAATTAGTTACCTTCTGTTGCTAAAGCGGGTGTTTCCGATTTCCATTGCTATCTCCGTAGGGAAGGAGAGTGAAGCAGAAAAAAAAAAGTTCCCTTTTCACTTTCATCCGCAGCTTTTAACAATCTTCTTGGGAACAATGTATCCTTTAAAGAGCTAAATTTCCAGGGAGTTCAGATGTTACTTATTGTCACGGTTCAGCAAAAAAAGTTTCACTTTCTCCACTTCCTCCTGCACAAAACTTGTCTGGCTGAGAGGTTCTTTGTGGTGGCCATTGTTGACCGCCGCTCCACCGCCTTTGGAAAAGGGAGTATAGCTGGCTGGGGAAGGATATTGCGATGTCCCCAGACCCCTGTCCGGATCTCCCCTGTCTTCAGTTATCCCTACAGGATAACTATAGCCTCCAGATCCAATTGGATTGGAGGTACTCCAGCAGTGAGTGCGGCAGGGATTGCGCACAAACGTGAATTCCTGCTGCCGCCGAAGCCTGACCTGAAAAGATATTTATTGATGGGCAATTGGTTACTCTGCATAAATGGTGGCATTAGTGATTGCCTTTAAAGCCCTAATCATATTTGGGCCTGAGGAAAGACCTCATCTTCTATTAAGAACCTTTTTGGGTTCTACAGAAGAGGATCTTCTCAAGATGTTGAAACTCTAGAGTGCAGAGAAGAGCAACCAAGATGATTAGGGGACTGGAGGCTAAAACACATTGTTAGATAACAGGAACTGGGCATGGCTAGTCTAGTGAAGAGAAGGACCAGGGGAGACATACTTGAGGGGCTGCCACAGAGAGGAAGGGGTCAAGCTATTCTCCAAAGCACCCAAAGGCCAGACAAGGAAGAATGGATGGAAACTGAACAAGGAGAGATTCAACCTGGAAATAAGGAGAAATTTTCTGTCAGTGAGAACAATCAACCCATGGAACAGAAGTTGCCTTCAGAAGTTGTGGCAGCTTCATCACTGGAATCTTTCAAGAAAAGATTGGATTGCCATCTCTCAGAAATAGCGTAGGGTTTCCTAGTTGGGCAGTGGGTTGGACTAGGTTACCTACAAGGTCCCTCCCAACTCTGTTAATCTGTATCTCAGATGTTCTTCAGAACATCTTCAGTAGCTTACTTGGCTGGATGTGGAAGGTGACCTTCTCAAGTCCTCCCACCGTTTGGGTAACGTTTGCTGAGCGTTCTTTCCAAACAGAAAGACGGGATGCAGTGCCAATAAAGAAACAAAATAAAGCACACCGAGCCTTGAGTCTTCCATCTGCTAGTACTTTTTAGTCGTTTCAGAATGTAAATTATGCCATTCTTGAACTGATGGGGATTTCAGACAACCTGGCAGAGCATGACAGGAGCTGAAACTGAAAACATGGGAGCGGGGGATTGTCACCTGTTGTTCTAAAGAGAAGGAGGCAGGAGTGAAAAATGTAACTGCGAAATTGGAGATGCACCCCGCGTTTTCTCCTTCCTTGTGCATGACTGCTCAGAGTGTTCTGTTCACTTCCCAAGTGGGTCAAGGAGATCACCTGGACTTTGAGGATGCACTGAGCTTGTGAGACAGGCACAAGACCTTCAAGGAATGACTTGGAAGTACAGGTACCCCTCTACTGACAACATTCATTCAGTGTGTTCAAAGTTACAACGATGCTGAAAAAAAAGTGACTTTGGTGAGTTTTCACACATTCGACTGTTGTAGCCTCCCTATGATCGTGTGATGGAAATTCAGATGCTTGACAATGTGACTCACATTTATGATGGTTTGCAGTGTTTCCAGGGTCACGTGATTCCCTTGTCAACTA
The DNA here is from genome assembly GCF_049901715.1 of Pseudonaja textilis. Taxonomy (NCBI): domain Eukaryota; kingdom Metazoa; phylum Chordata; class Lepidosauria; order Squamata; family Elapidae; genus Pseudonaja; species Pseudonaja textilis. The sequence goes on from NC_141993.1 coordinate 11,034,883, forward strand.
AAAGAAAAAAATACTCTTTTGGTCTTTTTAGTTGCCAGCAGAAAGGGAAGGAGGAAAGTAGTGCATTCCTCAAATGCCTCAGATAATCACCTGGCAGCCTCAAGCTGTTGGCGCGCAAGATTATTACTGGAGAGCCTGATTGATGACTCTTGGCTATGAATGTGTCCCATTGGAGAATAAACATCCAGGGGGTGGGAGGGAAGACCAGGGTCAAGGGGGAAACGAATGATGCATTTTAGTGTTGGCTGCACCCAGTTAACGCCAACATGGCCACTCCTAATCAATTTTTTATACCCTGAGAGATGCGGCTAGAGACTTATGATTTGAATGAGGGTGGATTCGTTGGAGCCCTGACATCCCGTTTGTGATCTTCCAACAAGCATTGACATTGCTTGTTGGAAGCTCGCAAACGGGATGTCAGAGCTCCAACAAATCCACCCTCAGCCAGGTTGTGCAACCATGTTACTAACCTAACAGCTGCCGTTAACAATTGTGGCAAGAAAAATTGTAAAATGGGGCCAAATTCACTTAGCAATGGAAATTTTAATGGTTCAATTGTGGTCGTAAGTTAAGGACTACCTTATTTTGTGTAACAATGCACAGAGTGTGACTTCTATTGGGGATAATACAATCATGCTAGGGTGGAAAAGTATCCCGAGCCTATTGATTTTAATTTATATTAAAGAAGGACATATTGCTTGCCAGGGTGGACAAGCTTATCGACTTCTGTAATTTCAACCATACTCATTTCCCCTCTGCCCTCTGGGGGAAACCTCAGCTTCAGTGATGGCAAGAGTGTCTCTCACATCCAGTTTAATAGCTGTAAACTTTTCTCAGTTTTCAATGTGCACATCATAAGGTTGTTTTAGTCTGTTTTCTGCATCAGTTTACAAATTAACATGGAAACAACAGCAGCCACTGCAGAAAAAAAAATGAAAAGAAATCACATAGATTGTTGTGCTTGGATATTTGAAAGTTCTTTCGTGTATGCATTTCCCAGCCTTCTCCTCCCTCTCTCTTCTTTTTCTCTTCTTGTCTCTACACCCAGAGTACTGCATCCAGTTTTGGTCACCACATTATAAAAAAGATGTTGAGACTCTAGAAAAAGCAGAGCAACCAGGATGACTCGGGGACTGGAGGCTAAAACATACAACGAACGGTTGCAGGAACTGGGCATGGCTAATCTAGTAAAGAGAAGGACCAGGGGAGACATGATAGCAGTCTTCCAATATTTGAGGGGCTGCCACAGAGAGGAAGGGGGTCAAGTTATTTTCTAAAGCTCCTGTAGGCCAGACAAGGAATAATGGATGGAAACTGAACAAGGAGAGATTCAACCTGGAAATAAGGAGAAACTTTCTGACAGTGAGAACAATCAACCCATGGAACAGAAGTTTCCCTCTGAAGTTGTGGGAGCGCCATCAGTTGAAATTTTCAAGAAGAGATTGGACTGCCATTTGTCAGAAATGGTGTAGGGTCTCCTGCTTGGGCGGGGGGTTGGACTAGATGACCTGCAAGGTCCCTTCCAAGTCTGATTATCTGTATCTGTACCATCTTCCTTTTTCTTCTCCTTCTCCTTCTCCTCCTTCCTCTTCATCATCTCATCCTCACCCTCCAAGAAAACTGCAGGGATTTGTCCAGGTTGAATGGAAAAAAAGCAAATAAACTGGAGCACATTGTGATTTTCTCTTAGGATCTTCGTTGTATCTAGACAGAATCTCAGGTGTGTTTTATGGTACATCTTCAGATTTCAGAGGTACTCATTAGACAGGAGTGTGAGTGTAAAAAAAAATGATCGTTTTAAACTTTTGCTATTTCAAAGCATTCAGTGTAGCAGACACAAAGCACTTGGAAGTCCCTTGTTTTTTATGTCCTGTATTTTCTTCAAGAGCTCAAGGCAATTTCCTGGGTGATCTTGATTTTAATCTCTCCCAAGCAAAATAACCCAGGGAGTTGCCATGACTGGGGAAACTGGGGTCTTGAATCTACAAATAGTCCAACATTTTATCCCCCACATCACATGGACCATTGTTTTCACTGTGGTGATAAAGGTTCTTCTGTGGACTTGGCACCACTAATTTGGCAATTTGTTCCAAGGTCTTTACCTGCAAAGCTTGGAAGACATCAAGGGAATCAAATGCTAGATCTATAGAAGGTCCACCTTTGGAGTCACATAAAGTTGAGAATGGAATAAATTGCCTCTGCTAATTTTCCTTGCATGGAGAAGGAGACTTGAAGGTGGCATTAGCTCAGCTGAAGGGAAATGTTATCTCAGGATTTTATAGGCTTTCAGAAAGCTAAGAATTGCTTTGATTGAAACACACTTCCCAATTTCAAATAAGCAGGAAACAATGCATGATTTAAGAAGGATGATAAAAATTTAAGATACAATCTAAAGGATTCCCATTTTTGAGCAGCTTATTTATTATTGAAAGACACGAATGACAGGAATAAAAGCTTGATACAAATGGAACTACTCGTCGTTAAACAAATAAAGGTGCTGAGACATAAGCTGGTGTGTAAAACCATTAGCAAAACATCCTTCAGAACCTTAATGACTAGACAATTTATTGTGACATAAACTGAACATGCATTTCAGCTCATTCTTTGCATGAAAAAGTATTTTTGTTGGCAGATAATATTTTAGCAAGACAAATAAACACCGGGTCAAATTAAACTTGTCCAAGATGGAGTTGGTGTTCATTCAAAGACATCTTGATCTTCTGAACCACTGAAAAACTAGAACTGTGACTCTGTGGGGTTGAGCATGCTGGATGTCCTATCCAGAATAGGAGAGCCCTGGATTCTGGCTGGCTATTTTGGCTCAATTAAAAACTCAGAAGCAAACTTCGTGGCTTGAATCTAATTCAGTTTGATTCTTTCAATTATGTCTACCAGTGTTTTACTCAGTGGAATAAAATAATCAAATGTCAGAGCGTAAATCTCTACTTAGTCCAGACTATTCTTTTTGTGCTTTCACTTTACTGAATTTTTGGGCTGGCAGTAGGATGATGGTGACTGCCATTTGGTACTTAATGTCACCCATGGACTTTAAGCCTTGGCTGCCCTTATCATTATGACTTCACAATATTTTGGAAGGTCATTCTCATACATAAAAGCAGCTGCCAGATGTTTTGGTACCATGACTTGAATAATAATGCGCCTTCAAGAATGAGAGGTTGATGGAGCATCATTCATTCTTTATTAGTGGGGCATGACCCAGTTCTCATGAATAATAATAATAAAATATTTAATCCTCCACTCCACAGATTATAAACCTAAGCATTGGGAGAACACTAAAAGTATATATTGCAGACCATTGCAGAATTATGTTGATGGCGGTTGGTTTCCAAAACTATGTAGGGCAAGACCTGGTTAATACTGGATGGGAAACCATCAAGATATTCCAGAGCTATTGGCTACATAGAAAATTTACAATATTTCCTGGAAGAAGATAGTGGCAAACATCTGGGGGGATAAAAACCTTTGAAGGTGCCAAAGATCAAGGATGATTCAAGGAAGACTTGAGTTTTTCTTTAAATAGTTGACATTGATCAATCTCAGGAGAACTGATTTTGGTCATGCTTTAAAAGTTATCCAGCAGCCATTTTACCAGGAGGAAAACAAGGCCATCATTTACTTCAGACAAAGCCCAGATGGGCCTGCTTCCACAGAGGTCCCCTTACAGCTCTTCCCCTGGGCTGAGACAGAAACAGGGAGGGCTAAGCATTCAGCTTTGCGGGGGAACCAAGAAGTGCTGAACTTCACCATTTCTCTTCTCAAGTCTCATAAACACCTGAACACACAATGGGGAGGCACTGTCTTTTTAACACTTAAGAGCTGCCTTACTCTCCAAACAGATTATGTTCAACACACAAGCAAGTTATTAAGGCCCCTCCCCTCCCCAGAAAAAATATTTTGTAAGTTAATTAATTAAAGGATTATTTCTCCTATGTATCATATTGTTCCCATTCAGTTCAGAGGTGGTATATTCAGCAGGTTCTGACCAGTTCTGGAAAAACGGTAGCGGGAATTTTGAGTAGTTCTGAGAACCAGCAAATCCCACCTCTGACTGGCCCCACCCCCATCTCTTCTCTGCCTCCCGAGTCCCAGCTGATTGGCTGGGTCTTCTTTGGTTGCCCTGCACAGGAGAACGGAGCTGGAAGGCAGGTTAGTGGGGTGGGGAAGGAATGGGGATTTTGCAGTATCCTTCTCCTGCCATGCCCACCAAGCCATACCATGTTCACCAAGCCACGCCCACAGAACTGGTAGTAAAAAAAATTAAATCCTACCACTGATTCACTTGTATGAAAAAGTCCAGTTTGCCAGTAATTTATAGAGGGTCTGTTTAAAACTGTAATAGTTTTATTACTGGTCTGAGATAAGATGATTTACATCTTGCATTTATGTTTTGGTGGTTCAAATCCAACCATATTTTATTTTGATCTTTGAATAGAATAGCTTCTTAGTTATATATCGCCATTTTAAGTTCCACGCAGCATCCTGAATTTGTATGGTCCTATTTCTCCTTTTGTGGCTTTCTCAGTGGTAATCTTGGCAGGAAGGACCATTTCTTTTTATTTGTTTGTAAATAATTATGAGAGCCTTTTCATCTGAGGTTTTGGCACGTCTAACACCCATTAGTTTCCTGAGCTTTAATAGGGATTAACTGTTGGCATCTTTCCAAATATTCATCTTTTTATTGGTTTTTTTTTTACTTGCAAACCTTAATGTTATATTAGCATGGTGGAATATATGCACACACATGCATTACATTCACAAAAACACACAGATGCACACATTTATTTATGGATATATGCTTACTATAAACCAGGGGTCTCCAACCTTGGCAACTTAAGCCTGGTGGACTTCAAGTCACAGAATTCCCCAGCCAGCTTTGCTGAAGTCTGCCAGGCTTAAAGCTGTCAAGGTTGGAGACCCCTGCTGTAGACCTGTAAGACAGTACCAAAACCAAGGAAAAAGTTTAATTTGCAGCCATTAATTTCTGAAGACAGAATGTCAATAATCACAGTTTCATCACCATTAGATAGTTGTCCCATCAAAACAGTGGATTTCACCCCTGACATCCTGAGTTGCCTTCTGACAATAAAATCAGCTTAGAGGGGAACAGAGCTTGAATGGGGTTACTTTGACTGCAGAAGGATGAGAGATTGTTGACAATGGTGCCCTTATTTTTTCTAGAAAGATTCCATCTGATAAGATAGGTGGAAGTAAATTTTAACTCCTGTTAAAAGCAAAACCATTCCTGTAAAACTTCTTGGAGAGACTTCATTTTGGTTTGCATTTCTTGTCTGCTGTTATTTCCTCGACCTTGAACAGATGGCTAATTTCCATCACCGCTCTGTTCGTGAGGATGTAATTGAAACCAAAAGCAGGACAGAACTAGAGGTTTTGGAATATTTGGTCAAAACTATTGATCATTAGTTCTATGGTTCTTTTCCTCTGGATAAGTCCTTTTCTCTATGGATCCTCTTCCTCTTTTAACAAACCCATAATCCCTTGTGGGGAGGAGTCTGGGCAACCGAATGGAGCTGAGTTTTTTTTACTGGCCGGATTCCCTTCCTGTTGCCAATGTGGAGGTTTTTTTCCAACAGTGTGCCCAGAGAGAGAAATATCTGCCTCTACTTAGGATTGAACTCAACAGCCCCCTGATTGTGAAGTGTGAGAGCTCTACTGCTAGGCCACCGCACCACTCATCCTTTACTCTATGGATGCTCACCAGAAAAAAAAGGAATCAATCTTCCCTCATTGCCAAATGCGGCCACATCTCTATCTTATGCATAGTGCTAGTTCAGTTGTGAACGTTGTAACTAGAGAAGAAAGATCCTTATGTTGACCATTTCAACAGCATGTAAATAATATGTGTGGCCTGCACACTTGACTTAGTCTTTTAGTCATGAGTGCATTTCTGTGGCAGGTCATATGCTAGGTTCACACACACACACACACAGAGCTCTTGCTGGTTTGACACACCTTTCTCTCATAATATAAGTCATGTGTGTATATAGGTTTTGGTCTAAAGACAGAAAGACAGGAGAAACGGGTGCCAGAATGTGATGCATACAAAAACGAAGTGGATTCATAAAAGGCAGTTCCGCTTTTCTCTATTATCTCTAGTTCTGCTGAGTCAGGAGCTCCTCCTCTTCGGCTGCTTTCCCTTTTCAACCGCAGCGGAAATGTTTAAAAATGTTCTCGCAAGGTTTCACTTCATTTGGCAGCTCTTATTGCACTTTTTTTCTTTCTTTTTGCAAAAGGACAACAGAAGTTATGATTCTTAAAACCTCCTTTCAATACATCGTTCTGTGACACAGAACATCTATTGGGATCTTCAGGCCACTTGCCATTTATTTATTTGCAGTAGGAATCCTGCTTGCAAACCCACTGTAGAAATTTCACATGGGATTGTTAAGGTTTGAATAGGAACAATAGAAATAGAGATAGAGATAGAGATAGAGATAGAGATAGAGATAGAGATAGAGATAGAGATAGAGATAGAGATAGAATAGAATAGAATAGAATAGAATAGAATAGAATAGAATAGAATAGAATACTGGAATGAAGAATAGAATAGAATAGAATAGAATAGAATAGAATAGAATAGAATAGAATAGAATAGAATAGAATATAGAATTCTTTATTGGCCAAGTGTGATTGGACACACAAGGAATTTGTCTTGGTGTAAATACTCTCAGTATACATAAAAGAAAAGATACATTCATTAAGAATCAAGTTCAACAACTGAACTTTACAGAGGATGCATTTCAAATTGCCCCTGTGGGCAATTTCAAGGGTAAAAGTACAACTGATGGAAAGGCATGTAAGCAATTGTTGCTGGTCTAGGTTGTGTGAAACATTCATCAGGTACACTTAACTAGGCCAAGTGAGATGGCTGGAAGGAGGCAGGTAGAACCAAACCAAACTCAGAATGGCATGGGGTCAATAGGCTGTCTCTTAGTAAGACCACACCTAGAATACTGCATCCAGTTTTGGTCATTACACTATAAAAAAAAATGTTGAGACTCTAGAAAGAGTGCAGAGAAGAACAACAAAGATGATGAGGGGACTGGAGGCTAAAACATACGATGTACAGTTACAGGAACTGGGCATGGCTAGTCTAGTGAAGAGAAGGACCAGGGGAGACATACTTGAGGGGCTGCCACAGATAGAAAGGGATCAAGCTATTTTCCAAGGCATCCAAAGGCCAGAGAAGGAATAATGGATGGAAACTGAACAAGGAAAGATTCAACCTGGAAATAAGGAGAAATTTTCTGACAGGGAGAACAATCAACCCATGGAGCAGAAGTTGCCTTCGGACGTTGTGGGAGCTTCATCACTGGAAGCTTTCAAGAAGAGACTGGACTTTCATCTGTCAGAAATAGTGTAGGGTCTCCTGCTTGGGAAGCGGGAGGGGGGGGCGTGGACTAGATGACCTACAATTTCCTTCCAACTCTGTTAATCTATTAAACTTGTCCACCAGTAGGAAGCAGAGTTCAACACAGTATCTCAGCAGTAGGAAGGTGCCACACAAGGTTAACGGTCCAAGATCAAAGTAGGATGAGACAGAATGGGCGGGGAGGGGAGGTCAAGGCATTTCAAGGCTGGATTGCAAGGGGTTGAGAAATTTTATATCAATAGTTGTTCTGGCACAACAAACACTGCCCCTTTGCCACTCAAGGCATGGGTCAAAGGAGTCCTGCTCATAAGGGTTTGGCCTGGATAATTCAAGAGGTCTCACCAGTAGATGCAGAATAGTTCTGATTTACTTGTAGATTTATTGGAGCTTCTCCTAGCCTCCTGAAGGAAATTGGAGTACGTTAGATATAGAATTCTTGGGAGTCTTCAGTGGGTTTCTCTGGAATCGTAAACCCAACTTCTTCATTCCCTTTGTATGGGTTTGGTTGTGAGAGCTGATCTTTGAGATGATCTAATCTGATTTGTTTGTTATGATCTGCTCCTTTATTTAGCAGGGATGACACATCCACTGTGGTAGTCTACCCATAAATAGCTATCTCTTGTTTTATTCTGACTCATATTCTGTGAATCACTTAAAAATAGTGGATCCTAGATTGCTTGATATGGGATTTCATCCATACGCCTCCAGGTTACCTGGTTCTGTTTCCCCTGAATATATTTGTCCATAAGCAAAGATAACATTAAAATTGAGAATCATGAAAACATGCTCTCCTGATCCCTAGAATTGCCACCACTTCCATTTTTTTAATCAACTGCATACAATCATGAATGTGTGTCCTCATTCTTTCTCTGTACATGGTGTCAGTCACGTCTGCCTATCTGACATCCATCCATCCGAGTTATTTCTTTCTCCCTTCTTCTCTTTCTCTTTCTTCCCATTATCCATTCTACCTATATTTCCTTCTCTCCATCTCTCCATCCATCTACCCTCCCAGCTACTACCTTCCTACTTACGTCCTTGTATGCTGCCTCAAACACATTTGGCCTCTCAGAGAGCAAAATAATGAAAGGAAGAAGAGCAGAGGTGGGATTCAATTTTTTTTTACTACCAGTTCTGTGGGCATGGCTTGATGGGCATGGTAGAAGGATACTGCAAAATCTCCATCCCCTCCCCCTCCAGGGGAAAGATATTGTAAAATCCCCACTCCCTCCCCACAGCACTAACTTGCTTTCCAGCTCCGTTCTCCTGTGCAGGGCAACCAAAGAAGATCCAGCCGATCAGCGGGGACTCGGGAGGCAGAGAATAGATGGGGGCAGGGCCAGTCAGAGGTGGGATTTCTCCGAACTACTCAAAATTTCCATTACCGGTTCTCCAGAACTGGTGACAACTGGTTGAATACCATCCTCTGAAGAAGAGCCTGGAAAAACAGAGATTTAATTGAAATTAATTGATTGAATTGAATTCTTGATTGTCATTGTAGATATATACACAGTATACATACAACAAAATTCACACAACACCCAGAGACCAGACTCAACATGCACACACACTCATGACAATCCCCAAACACTCCCCACCCACCAACATTCCCTGTCTCCTAAAAACACACAAGAATCCACCCAACAGACCAAGTAATACTGTCCAACAGCTCACTGATGGTGGTCCTTAAGTTCATTGTTAAGTGCAGTTATAGCTCTGGGATAAAAACTATAGCAAACACATTGGCGAAAGATCAACCAAATTCGATCACAGTCTGAAAACCAAGATGGGCTAATAGGAAGAACCCGATTTCCCCCCATCCTCTCTTCCTTAGGGCCTCCTGAAAAAGGCCAGCTTTTACCTCTTTGGCACAGCTCAACAGTGGCGGGATCTTATGCAAGTCAGGCGCAGCCATGGAGAAGATGCATCTCTGACATCTCGCATGGTTACAGTGCCTCATAGCTCGGAGCTGCACATCCACATGCCAAAAAGTTTAGGGTGGCACCTCTAAGAGGAAGGAAAATATTATGCCAATCGGGTCTTGTGTTAACTGAGCATTTGCTAAGCCACCTAGTTTGGGGGTACAGAAAGCTCCCAGTGCAGCTTAAATTTCTAGTTTCTATAGCTACCGCAAATGCAATTACTCAAAATCGCCTCTCCGCAAATTTTATTGTAACCTCAGATCATTACTGGCATTTACTCCTTACTCCATTCGGTCCCTCCCACCCCTCAAGTTGCCCTCTGCAATCTGGAACAAACAATTATTATTTCTGATTTGAAATTGAATCAGTGCTGTTTTTCATCTTAGTTATTAAGCATTCTATTTCATAACTCATGGATGCAGAGCTTCAGGTTGTATCTGTAAGTATATTACAAAATACTATTACCCCTCATTTTCTGGGGGAAAGATATTGGAAAGAGCTTTTCTCTCTCCAATTTTTTATACTGTTTGCTGGACAGCAAATTTGGCATGAAATCACTGCAGTTGATCATTCATATTATCCTTGCATTTCTTATATACCTTGGAGAACCAGAATATTATCTCTTGGAATAAACACCGTGCAAATACACACTTGGCCAAGTAGAGCTGTGTGTACAGTTTTGTTATTGACAAAAGGAAGCTTAGGCAAAAAATGCAGATTTTTCTCCCCTTTTGTCTGCAAAATAATGTTCCCCTTGGCTGCTTTGTGATTGTTCTGCGGTTAAAAGAGGAGGAAAAAAGGACTTTTATTTGAGGTAAGAGGGCCCTGAATGCCTTTTCTTGGGTAAGAGAAGTAGTGGTAAATGAATCTCTGTAGCTGGAAACATCTAGAAAAATCTCTGTCAAAGAATAAAAAGAGAAGCTGCTGGATCATGAAATGATTTGTGCAATTGAAATTTCCAAGGAATTATGAAGCAGATTGTTGTCAGTTTATTGACTGAAAGGCTGGTTCATGTGTCACTTTAAGCCAGCAATCCTGGCTTATTAAAGAATGCCGCAGTGATATTCCTGCTGCACTGTTCTATTCCTCTCTCTTAGTAAAGGGAAAAATCCAGGCTAGGCTCAGAAATTTTATAACCCAGTGTAACCATTTCCTTTAAAGATGCCTTTTAAGTCATAATCCTCAGTTTAGCTTTAATGCAAAGTTATTAATTTGGTTTTGTTAGTGGTGGAGGGAATGAATAAAATCTGAGTTTAAGGAGGTTCAGTAAACTGAGATTCCTAATATAAAGTGGTGTCTGAAGGAAATTTTGAGGGGTGTTGAAAGAAAACAGCAAACATTTTTGAATGGGCTGAGGATCGGAGGGAAGAACCATGAGAAAATATGTTCCTTTTTTAAACACTATACATACTAAAGCAATTCTTTCAGGACTGATGTAGCCAGGAGGAGTCTCGATTCTGCTCTTACCTAGTCAACAAAACAGCCCTCCAACCTTACTCAGGCTGCGGTTCTCCAGTTCTGCTGGACCAGATTCTCATTTGGAGAACATCTCAATTCACTCAGAAAGTTTTACTTTGTTCTCTTTGCTCTATGGTTACTCCAGGTTCCTTCAAGTCAGGGACCTTTAACCTTGGCAACTTTAAGACTTGTGGTCTTCAACTCCCAGCCAATCTGGCTGAGGAATTCTGGGAGTTGAAGTCCACAAGTCTTAAAGTTGCCAAGGTTGGAGACCCCTGCTCCAAGTCACCCATCCTGAGAATCCTGAGACAGAAGTTTGGATTGAAGTATAGTTTGCCATTTGAGCCGAGCTCAATAAACAGCCTTTTGCATGGACCATTCACATCTCAGATCATCTTATTTGCATAACGGAGAGAGCTTTGCCAGTATCTTAGGAAGTCTCCTGATTATTTGAAGTTTTCCATTAGGAGGCTCATCCATGATTAAATTGTAGATGAAGCTGGTTGTGTTACAAACAGACGTAGCATTCTGTCTAGTGTGTGTGGTATAGAAGATTATGCATATTATAGCAATAGCACTTAGACTTATATACTACTTTACAGTGCTTTTACAGCCCTCTCTAAGCTTTTTACAGAATCGGAATACGGCCCTCAACAATCTGGGCCCTCAATTTACTGACCTCAGAAGGATGGAAGGCTGAGACATCCCTGAGCCTGGTGAGATTTGAACTGCCAAATTGCAGGCAGCCAGCAGTCAGCAGAAGTAGCCTGCAGTACTGCACTCTAACCACTGTGCCACCTGTACCATTATATACTCCAATGCAGGGCATTTGTCTCTATCATGTATGTTATAGTATGTACGGTGCACTTGTGCACAAAGATGAGAGATGAAAAAAGATCTAGCCACTTTTTTATTGAATTATTCAAATGATTCAATTTTTCTCTCCCTGAATTTATGGCCCTCTTTGGCTCTGGAAGCGCACCTGTGCATGTCTGTTGGATTGCTGCCGGAGGGCTGCTGCATCTGCCCAATTCAGACTTCAGCTAAAATGGTCCACAGTTGATTTGTCAAATCTAAGATGAGTTACTCTCCACAAGCAAAGGGAGAGGAGCAGTGTGTTTTCCGTGCACTGCAGCAAAGGAAGGGGGACAGGTTTTGCTGACTCAGGAGCCTTCCCAGAAAGAGACATGGATTAAGGGTCTGAGTGATCATGACCTGGATAAAGGGAAGGGGGGAGCTACATTTTCAAGCAAAGATTGGACAACCGTTTGTCCAGGATGGGATGAGGATTCCTGCTTTGGTCAGGGAGTTGAACTGGAAGGCCTTCAAGGTCTCTGCTAGCTTTAGGAATCTATGTTCTACATCCTAGAATCCCTCAGGATATATTTAGTAGGTAAGAAAATTATAGCTTTAGCCTAGCAAGTTTTTTTTTCCCCATTAGATCACAGGTGTCAAACTCGATTTCACGGAGGGCCACATCAGGGTTTTTTGTTTGACGTCAGGCGGCATGGCCAGGGTGGGTATGGCCAGATCCATGTCACTTATTGAGGCTCAATTTTCAGCTGCGATGGCCTCCTGCAGCCCTCTGTACAGCCTGTCCAGGCTCTGTTTTTGGCTGCAACGGGTTCCTACAGCCCTCTGCCAGTGAAAATGGAGCCCAGGGGGCTGCTTGCAGCTCTCCTAAGTTCCATTTTTGCTGGCAGAGGCACTGCGGGCCAGTTGTTCACTGTTTCCAGAACGGGCCTGCAGGCCAGATCTAAACACCCTGTGGGCACCCCTGACACCTCTGCATTAGATGTAAGCAAATAAATAGCAGTAGCACTTAGACATATACTGCTTTATAGTGATTTATAGGCTCTTGCTATAGTGATTTACAGAGTCAGCCTCTTGCCCCCAACAATCTGGGTCCTCATCATACCCACTTCGGAAAGATTGAAGGCTGAGTCAACCTTGAGCCTGGTGGGATTCGATCTGCCAAATTGCAGGCAGCTGGCTTCAACAGAAGTCGCTTGCAGCACTGAACTCTAACCACTGCACCACCAAACTTGATCGGATCTCACTGTCTTGTCTCTGAATTTGGCCTAACAAGTATTGCAACAGGACCTATATACTAGGCTCTCATTGAAATGCAGAGCTGAAAGGGACAGCATTTAAATGTAGCCCTTGTTATTTTCAGAAAGAAATCAGGCCCTGCAACCCGAAAGGCTATATAGCGAAGAAACAATAGAGTGAATAATAGAGATTCCCGCAATGCTAAATCGGTGTTTGTCAACCTGGGAAACTTTAAGATGGGTGGATTTCAACTTCTAGGATTCCCCAGCCAACGTGATTAGGAGACCGTGCAGTTTTGAGTTGTATTGGGTAGGGGAGGGATAGATTCAGGAGACTCACAATCTAGAATATTTTAGGGCATATCTAGTAGATTAGAAAGTTAGGGTTTAGAAAGTTTAGTCTGGCAAGATTCTGTCCATCAGGAGCAAGCAAATGGAACTGGATTGGATTTTGCTACCTCACCTCTGGATGTGGGCCTGACAGGCAACCTGTAACTTTCATACCTCCTTTGATTCACTGGTCTTTCTTTACCATTCCTACTTCCTCCTTTTTGCAGACAACTGCAGTCTTCTTCAAAATGAATCACGGAGGATGTTTTTTTTTCTTCTTCCGAGTAGATTGACTAAAATAGAAAAAAAGAGCTCTACTTTAGAAGCAGCAATAGCTGACTCCAACGGTTATTTGAGTGGGCTTTTCCCTTTAAATGTTACCTTTGCTCAGATGGGTTTTAATGCCTATGAATGTTAACATAACTAATTCACTAGGTCACCTTCAGTCTGGCACACTTAATAGATTAATAGAGTTGGAAGGGACCTTGTAGGTCATCTAGTCAAACCCACCTCCCAAGCTGGAGACCCTACACCATTTCTGACAGGTGGCAGTCCAATCTCTTCTTGTAAGTCTCAATTGATGAAGCTCCCACAAGCTCTGAAGGCAACTTCTGTTCCATTGGTTGATTGTTCTCACTGTCAGAAAATTACTCCTTATTTCCAGGTTGAACCTCTCCTTGATCAGTTTCCATCCATTATTCTTTGTCTGGCCTTCGGGTGCTTTAGAAAATAGTCTGACCCATTCCTCTTTATGGCAGCCCCTCAATTATTGGAAGACTGCTCTCCTGTCTCCTTTGGTCCTTCTCTTCACCAGACAAGACAAGCCCAGTTCCTGCAACCGTCCATCGTATCTCCTGTCTCCTCTGGTCCTTCTCTTCACCAGGCGAGCCAAGCCCAGTTCCTGCAACTGTTCTTCATATGTTTTAGCCTCCAGTTCCCTAATCATCCTGGTTGCCCTTCTCCAAAAATAATGCCATGTTGAGGTAGGCTCATGATTCTGCTGTCACTAATGGAGTCTACCTTGTCAACTCTCAGCCCCTATTTGATTGCCTTTGATTTTTCAAACAATTCTTGTCTTTGTACTGAGTCCAAATAAGATTAGTTTTGTTATTACTATTTCTGCTAATTGCACAGCGTGTCTTTATAATTTGAAAACTCAATTTAGTTATCCCATCTGGGTAGCAAGGAAGATTTAAGCTAGCTCTGAATTCTGCAGAGAGCAGTTATTAGAACATGAAACCCTGGAAAAATGTCTAAAGCTTAGGGGAAAGTTTTATTGAGAATAAAAAGACTCGGTAAGAACTTTCCATGTGAACAAACTCAAGAAGCTCACATTTCAGCCTTGAGTAGAATTACGTAGAATGCTCTGCAAACAATAAATAGAATGAATGAAAGCGAATATACTGTGTTCCAGGATAATGTTGCAGGATTCAATCTGGGTGGGTCATCAGGACCAGGGGTTTGGTCTTCCAAGATTTTGGACTCATGCTGAAGCCCATCCTCAGGGAACTTCTTCCTACTAGAACGTGTATATAAATAGAATGAATTGAAAAATAAATAAATAGAATGTCTTGGAACCAACTTCTTAGATTGCCAATTTTTCAATGCCCTTGTCCCTTTCCCTTGACCTCTGGTGAATCTTATGTCAGACTTCGAAGCCATTTTTTACTTGGAAGCTTCAAGGCTGCCACATTCAGTGCCTGGGAATTTGGGAGGGGGGTGTTCATAGTGAGGTAGAAGATTAGACACAGCAACATTCTTTCTCAGAGAGTCAAGGACATGTTGCCTTGCACCTGGAGAGTAGTGTCTGGAGGAATGTTTCCAGTTGGGACGAAGATTTGATTGGGCGATGTGATGGACTGGTGGATGCAAGGGATTGACATCTTTATTTCTTTGAAATTCATCAAGAACAGCTTATTTCATGACTACTTCTGCTGACTTGATCCTTCCAAGGACTTCCAAGGACTTTCAGCCAGCCAGAAAACACACTGAGCACAACAGTAAACAAAACAGAACCCAAGTTCTGACTTCTCCAAGAAGCCCACCTCTTTAATGCCTTAGTAAGACCACACCTAGAGTACTGCATCCAGTTTTGGTCACCACACTATAAAAAAGATGTCGAGACTCTAGAAAAAGCGCAGAGAAAAGCAACCAGGATTATTAGGGCACTAGAGGCTGAAACATATGAAGAACGGTTACAGGAACTGGGCTTGGCTAGTCTAGGGAAGAGAAGGACCAGGGGAGACAGGATAGCAGTCTTCCAATATTGGAGGGGCTGCCACAGAGTGGAGGAAGGGGTCAAGCTATTTTCTAAAGCACCCAAAGGAATAATGGAGGAGAGATTTAACCTGAAAATAAGGAGAAACTTTCTGACAGTGAGAACAATCAACCAATGGAACAGAAGTTGCCCTCGGAAGTTGTGGGGGCGCCATCACTTGAGACTTTCAAGAAGAGATTGGACTGCCATCTGTCGGAAATGGTGTAGGGTCTCCTGCTTGGGTGGGGGGGGGGGTTGGACTAGATGACCTATAAGGTCCCTTCCAACTCTGATTATCTGTTATCTGTTTAAGCTTACTTTGCTTTCTCTTGCTGTGTGGTGGCTAGTGAGATTGTTACCCGGCATGGATTTATTTAATCCTTTCCAAAACTGCCTAAGCTAGAGGTGAATGTATCAGCTCTTGTCACCTTATGGTGACAAATTACTGTGTTCAGAATGCATGGTGTGAAGCAGTAATTTCTTTTGTCTGTCCCTAAGCGTATATCAGTCAATTTAATTAAATAGCCTAAAGTTCTAATCTTATATGGAGAAGATAATGAAGCATCTCTTTTTTTTCCTCTTGGTCTCAACACTGATGATTTTCAAAGGGAAAAAGTATACTTAATGTCATGTAAAATTACCATTATCTTTCTCCCTCTTCTAATGTTTTCCCTTCCCCCCCACCTCTCTCTCTGTTTGTCCAGTCATTTCTCTCCATTGCTGCCATCAAAACCCCATTCAGAAAACGAAGGGATGATGAGGTTCACTACCTCTAATGAGTTACTGGCTGACCTGCCTGATTTGAACTGAGATGTCCCATTTCCAGCAGACCAGCCAGCCAAACACTGTGCAAATGAGCCTCATTGCTTCTCTTTGAAAAGCAAGGTTCTGAAATCCGGCAAGGCAATTGCTTCGCCCTAAGCCTAAATGAAATAAAGTTGGATAAACCCTTGAGGATGTATCGATTAGAGACTGAAAGGTTTTTAAATCCAGTTTAGATTCCGAGATAACCGAACGAAGCCTGTTTCAGGATTGTTTCCCGCTCGTGACATGTAAGTCAAACGAAGGAAAACCCCCTGCAAAGACACAATATACTTCTCATCAAAATAAAATAAAAAAAATGGAAGCAGACTTACGCCCTGAGGCTGTACGTTGGGGACTCACAAAACTTAAATAAATCAATATCAATTGTTATAGTATCTGAAACTTTTCATGGGGACCAGTTGGCTGTAATAAGTCATGTGACAAGCCATAATGCTCCAGCGTTCGCCTTTAAAAGTTCAATTATTCCAGTGTGAAGGAGATCAATAGCTAGGCAGCCGTTACCGGCTGATGAAACTTAACCTAACAGAGGCAGAAAGTTGCTCTATTTTGAGCCCAGTTTATCTCCGTTGTTGAATGGCTTTTTGGAGGGTAAATCTAAAAATAGTTTTGCTAATAATTTATAGGCATGTACACATGCCTATAAACATTCAGAGGAGCCTTGCCAAAGCTGATGGATGTCCACAAGGAATCCTCCTTGAAGCGTTGCAGTAGGCTGACTCATGTGGAAGGCTCCTTTGAAGAGTTTCCTGTGGCCTGTGATTGGGTGCGCATGCGTGACCACGTCCTCTTGGGAAACGGCTCTGCAAACACACTTGCAGAGACCAAAAAAAAAAAAAAAAGCAAAAAGGAAAAGCAAAAGGAAAAGCCCTTTGAGGTCTTCCTGGAGAATGTGGTTGCTTAATGCTTTGAGACAAGCTGTTTCAACCCCCCCACTGTTTTCAATGTCCCACCACCACCACCACCGTGCTTTGAAGGTATCCCTTTGCAAAGCTGAAGAACAGCATGCAAAAGATTTCACTGAATAATTTCATGGAGGACTGCAGGTCCAGCCGGATGCCCATTTTACCAATGCAGAATGGAAGTTTGGCCCCTATTGCAACGTGAGTCTAGGTTTTGAAGACTTGAAGGAACGTGTTTCAGTCATGTAAATGTTCCTTTAAGTGAGTACAAACACATGATGCTCAGGTGGGAATTTGATTCCAGTCAGTTCAATTTAAAGACTTGAGGTGTGTATATGTGTGTGTGTGTGTGTGAGAGAGAGAGAAAGACAGACAGAGACAGAGACACAGAGAGAGACAGAGAATGAGACACAGAGAGAGAGAGAGAGAGAGATGGGGGGAATGTGGGGATCAAATACTTCTCATAAAGGAGATATTTGCATTTGCAGAGTTTTTCCAGACAAAATTGGAATATAGCAATAGAACTTATACTTACAGTATATACTACTTCATAGTGCTTTACAGCTGTAAGAATTTTACAGAGTCAGCCTGTTGCCCCCAACAATCTGGGCCCTCATTTTACCAACCTTGGAAGGCTGAATCAACCTTGAGCCAGTCAAGATCGAACTCCAGAACTGTGGGCAGAGTTTGCCTGCAATGCTGCATTCTAACCACTCCCACCACCACAGCTCCTACACAGTTTCTTGTGTAGTGTGTGAAATATAACACCGAATTAAGACCCTAATTAAATAAGCAAGAGTCTTTTCCTGTGGATAAAAATCTCTAATTTTCAGCATTGTTACCATTCTTTCATTTCATATGCACTTAAAATACATACAGTACCAAAAATGGAAGACGTGAAATAATATTTTGGTTGGGTTGCATTATAAATTCATTCAACTTTATTTCTATAGAATTGGAAATGTGCACGCCTGGCTATATCATTAGCTCAACCCATATAATTTACTGTTCTCTCATAGCTATCTAAAAACGTTAACATAACTGTAATTGAGATTATGAAGATATATTGGAATAAGCAAATGGGATGTTCTGCTTCAGTTTTCAGCGTTTTCTCTACACAGTGTTGTCTATACAGTATTCCTGAAAAGTAATCCCCTCCCAGTCTTTTCCCATTTTCTTTTGAGTTGCTATGCTGAGAAGTAACTCTTGTTTACCCTCTGCCGGAATTGTTAAGCATTTAGATCATGACAATATTTCCCTGGTTAGAATAAAAACAATATATTTAATCTTCCAATACAGGAGAATATTTGTAGCTCAGGATTGAAAAGAAGGGTACTTGGTTGCTCTCTGAGCTTGGTTGTTTTCTTGCAGACGTTTCATGACCCAAACTAGCTAACATTATCAGTGTTTGTCTATAGTAGGTTTTGCTTCTCATCCAAGAAGATTCTTCAGTTCTGGCTGAGTGGTCGAGGATGGAAGGATTTATATTGCTTGCACTCATTGGCATTCTTTTTGAGAGTCATTGAGGCCACTTGAAGGTTTATCTGTGCCCTCAGGGTCACCTGAATAGTGCAAATGGGTGTGGAGCTGTCATGCCCCTGGTGGAGACTGACTCTGAGGGAGAGGAGGAACAGCCGACAGGGAGTGGCTCTGGAAGTTATGGAGGAGGATGGTGAAGGGCAGAGGACGGCTGGGCAGTCAGAGGAGGACCCAGGCCCATCCCCTCTCCATCATAGGGCAGGCAGGGAGGAGAGGATAAGAGAGAGATGTGGTCTACTCGGGGTGGGGGTGGGGAGAAGGCGTTGATCCTCTTAATGGGCTGCAGCTGTGAAACTGAATAAGAGGACAGAGATGCGTACGGGCGAATGCTGGAAACAAAGCATGGAAATATCTCTAGTTTATGGTTCCTCTCTGAGTTTGGCGTCCTTCTCAAGTGTGTGATATCTGTGGACGTCCTCCAGCCCTTATCTAGCCTGGTTTGTGTTGGTTTTTTTCCTTCTTCTCATAACTGTTTGTGTGGGAGGTTTTTTGTCTTCAGTCAAGAATATTCAGAGCTTGGAAGCAAAGTGGAGGAATAAAAGGGGCTTCACCTGTTTTTTACGACTGTGTTTGTTTTGTATCCCACCCTGAGTCATCACAGGAGCCTCCTTGGTTTCACACTCATTTGCACTAGAGCGCTAACAATCAGATGACTGCAAGGAATACGGGTAGTCCTTGACTTACAGTAATTTAGTGACTGTTCAAAGTTACAGAGGCACTGAAAAAAGTGACTTATGATCATTTTTCACACTTATGACCATTGGAGCACCCCCATGGTCATGTGATCAACATTCAGATGCTTGGCAACTAGTTCACATTTATGATAATTGCAGTGTCCTGGGGTCATCTTTGTGTGTGTGTGTGTGTGTGTGTGTGTGTGTGATCTTCTGACAAGCAAATTCAGTGGGGAAGCCAGATTCACTTAACAACGTTGTTACTAACTTAACAACTGCCATGATTCACCTAACCTTGAATAGGACAAATGGGGCAAAACTCACTTAACAAATGTTTCACTTAGCAACAAAAATGTGGGGCTCAATCGTGGTCTAAGTCAAGAACTACCTGTGTAAATCTTTCCATCCTCCACCATTCAGTCAGAACTGAGGAAGCTTCTTGGATGGGAAGTGAAATGTCTTCAAGGAAAAACAAAACCAACTTGTGGTTTGAAAAAGCACTTTTGGGACAACCACGACCTGGATGACTGAGAATCTCCTAGACATTTTCCTAATTCACTGAACTATAGGAAAATGCAACAGAAGTAGACTTGGAAGATTCTGTTATTATAGACTATCTCAATAACAAGGAGGTTGATTTCTGGTCTGGTCTACCTGGTGGGAATGTTGGATACAGTTATTAGTGTTGTGGTTCGCCGGCAGCAGGTGCAGATGGCTGAGACTCAGATGAGGGGCCTGTGTGTGATACAGGGATGGGGCCAGGACCATCAGAGAGTGGGAGGCTGTCTTCAGAGCTCGTGGAGGCTGGCAGCAGTGATGAAGAAGACCCCGAGGAGCCTGTGCCCAGGGCACGTGCACACAGCACTGTTCGAATGAAAGAGCAGCTGCAGCAGCACGGGTGACTTGGGAGTAAGGCTGCAAGGTAATGGCCCCTCCCTCAAGAGATAAAAGCCAGCTGAGAAACCGGAGTTCTTTGCAGGAAGCAAAGACATTTTTTCACTCAAGCCTTGTGAACGTTCGGAATATCTTGGTTGGTGTTTGGAGACTCTTTCTGTTTGAAATATTTCTTAGTAACTTTATCTAGAGTTCTTGGCACAACCTTGGCAAGGCTTGTTTTTATCAGAGACAATTAGTTTGAAACAGCTTTTTAACTGTGAATGAACAGAATTTGCAGAGAAGCATTAAAAGGTTTTGCTTTTACCTCTGTTTGGTGATTGTGTCCTTAGAACAAGGTTTGGGTCAGAACAATTAGTTAGTGTGAGTCATGAATCCTCTTTCCATTCAAGACAATTTGCAAGTTTCTTCTCTTTTTCAATTCTGATTCAAATTTCCCTTAGCCATCCTCTTGGGGAGAATTCTCTGATTCAGTCACATTTACATCCACATTGGTATGTTATGCTGACCCCTCTGACATCATGCAAAGATATTGTAGCCTTTCATTCTATTCTGTCTAACCTTTACAGTAATATAAAGCTACTGGATGAACAAGTTTGTGGATCTGGGGCTTTTTAAAGAGGAAAATTACTTCTGTGTATCCGTAAGTCTTTGCCTATGAACAATAATCTACATTTTGTGTTATTTAGATTAAATGAGATGAGGCGAGAATGCTCTTCAGATATTTGAAGTGCTACTTTTAAAGGTCTTGCAGCAGTAAAACTCATTCAAAAGCTCAGATTGCTTTCTGGCAGCAGAAAGAGTAGGCTTGATGTTCCATGCAGACGAAAACAATATCCTCCAGTCCCTGAAATCTGATACCACTTAGAACCAGTTTGGTCCAGTGGTGAAGGCAGCAGCTTAGAAATCAGAAGATGGCGAATTCCAGTTCTGCTTTAGGGAAGGAAAACCGGCTGGATGACTTTGGGTCATGGCCTTACTCTCAGCCCAACATCCATCCATCCATCCATCCATCCATCCATCCATCCCTGTCTGTCTGTCTATCATTTATGTCTGTCTATTCATCCCACCATCCCTCCATGTCTGTCTGTCTATCTTTCAATCATTTATGTATCAGTTCATCCCCCATCCTTCCATGCCTGCCTGCCTGTCTGTTTGTCTGTCTGTCTGTCTGTCTGTCTATCTATCATCTATCTATCTATCTATCTATCTATCTATCTATCTATCTATCTATCTATCTATCTATCTATCATTTATCTGTCAGTTCATCCCCACATCCATGTCTGTCTGTCTGTCTGTTTGTCTACCTATCTATCTCTGTTCATCCCTCCCTCCCTCCATTTATTTTTCCTACTTCTTAACCACCATTCTCTCTTGGAACTGAACTGAGTAACTTTTGGCAAAATGAGTCATCTGTCTTTGGTGAAGATGCATATCTTCAGGAAATGTCACGACAGACAGTGAATTGTTTAAACAGGGTATTAGGGAAATGGGTAAAACAAATATTACTTGTAGAAAGTCAGCACCCATCCACCATCCTAGACATTGAAATATTTTGGGGATTATTAAAAAGGCAGGATAAAATATTTCCCCTAAGGAGAAATGGGGGGGGGGGATCTTAAGGGAGGCAGAAACCAGCCCCAGTCTCCCTGCCCCAAGCAGAAACTGAGGAGGCCAGCTTTTAGAAGTGCAGATTTGGTGATCCCTTCAGAAAGGCCGGGTCAGACAGAGACTCCAGATAAGCAACACAATTAGGCAAGCCGTAAGCGACAAGATTAGCTCAGACAAACACCTAGGATTTGCACATCCCTTTCAGCCTGTAGAGTCAGCCATAGGAATTTGACAACAGCCGTAATAGAATATTAACAGACATGTTCCTGCACAGGAACAGGAATCCCAAATACAAAGCCCAAAGAAGGTATAAAAACCTACCTGTTCTCAACTCCATTAGGTGAGCTGTCCCAGAACTGCATGCTGTGTGTGTGTGTGTTGCTTCTGCTCTTCGATAAATGGACATTTCTTTTTAAAACAGCCTCCATTTTATTCCTGGATTGGAACTGGACCTGGATTTTACTTCCAACCAGTGGTGGTGTTCAAATTATTTTACTACCAGTTCTGTAGCATGGCTTGGTGGGCATGGCTTGGTGGGCATGGCTTGGTGGGCATGGCTTGGTGGGCATGGCACGGGAAGGATCCTGCAAAATCCCCTTTCCCTCCCCAGCCCACTAACTTGCTTTCCAGCTCTCTTCTCCTGTGAAGGGCAACCAAAGGAGACTCAGCTGATCAGCTGGGACTCAATGGGAGGAAGAGAATAGATGGGGGCAGGGACAGTCAGAGGTGGTATTTGCCGGTTCTCCAAACTGCTCAAAATTTCTGCTACCGGTTCTCCAGAAACTGTCAGAACTGGCTGAATACCACCTCTGCTTCCAACATATTTAACCATATCAGTGGTGGGCAGTCCTGATATAACTTCAAAATCTTAATCCTAGCATTCAGAATCTTAATCCTAGCATTTAGAACCAATCTTAAAACAGAAATCCTAGAGCAAATACTGATATTTATCCCTTCTTCTTAAAAAAATATTGCTATTTCTGCTAAATATCAACTAATTTATAATCTTTGCTTTTGAAGATAAAAAAATATATAAAGGATATTTATTCCTGCAACTCAACCATTTTCATCTACACCCAAGCACTGGGTTCACCCTTTGAAGACATCACCATCAAACCCAGACTTCTAAGTATCTGGATGACAAATGCCTGATCCTCTGCCAATTTTCCTTTCAATATCTTAATGAAATAGAACTTGGCTTACGCTACCATTCTCTTTATAGATTATCTTCCTTTTTTAAAATGATCATGTCTGAGTGTTACTCTACTTTCATTACCCATCCCACTCTGATTTTTTTTTTAAATAACTAAGGTTGCAGACAAGATGACTGAAAGAAACAGTCCTGATTTAATAGAAAAAAGCATTTGAGTTGTCCTTGGGGAAAATGCACGTTATTCTGCTATAGCCCAATGGATGTTGACTGTAGGCTTTATGATGGATCTCTGCACCTGGCTCAGATGCAATAATAAATCAGGATTGGTTATTGCAAGTCTAAGCCATGGCTTGGTGGGTTCCTCCCCCTTCACACTTCAGAGGGATGAGATTTAACACTTTTGTTTTGCTGGAAAGAAATTGTATATTGTGGCTACATCCAACTCTAGTATGTGGAAGTGTGAATCAGGTGATTACAAACGACGCGTTCAATGCATGTATTACCAGGCCTGTAAATTTGAACTAGAAGTTATGTATCCAAAGCACTACTTAAGTAATAGATGAAGCTGAGAGTTAGGACCAGTGGTAGGATTCAATTTTTTTTACTACCGATTCTGTGGGCATGGCTTGGTGGGCGTGGCATGGCTTGGTGGGCATGGCAGGGGAAGGATACTGCAAAATCTCCATTCCCTCCCCACCCCACTAACTTGCTTTCCAGCTCTGTTCTCCTGTGCAGGCCAACAAAAGAAGACCCAGCCGATCAGCTGGGACTCAATGGGAGGCAGAGAATAGATGAGGTGTGGCCAGTCAGAGGTGGGATTTGCCGGTTCTCTAAACTACTCAAAATTTCTGCTACTGGTTCTCCAAAACTGGTCAGAACCAGCTGAATACCACCTCTGGTTAGGGCCATCCCTGTCTGTTTCATAAGCCTTCTGCATTATTATATTAGAAAGAGTAAATATTTATTTATAACAGTAAAATTATTATTAGATAACGGTTAGCTACTTTCTTTTCTCCAATATTTCTCCAAAACATTAACACTATTTTAAAATTTCAAAAATGAGCATACATGAATGTAATCTGCAAATATATACAATATTTTATGTAGACAATTGAGTAAATGGTGGATAACTAAAGACAAAAATATTCAAACTGGTTGACCTGAAAGATGCTTTAGCTTTTTACAAACAGATATGTTCTGTGTTTTCTTTAAGATAAGGCAGGTAAATTCAGTTCTAGATTTTCAAAATATTTAAGTTATTCATTGAAATATACGTTTTACTACGGTAGTAAATAAATAATCAGTGACTATGGGGAATTCATTAGAAATTTTACTATTCACGGGTGCATGATTGTGAATAAATTATTACATATTAAGTCTGTGGGGTACTTTTATTTTTAAAAGCAAAAAAGTTTTGCAACATACAGGAACAGTCAGGTAGCATCTGTCTGCCACTTTTTAAAGCAGCTATATCTCACATGGCTGCAGCATGATCCAAGGAAAGTACATTCTGCATATGAAAACCCACCTGTGAACATGTATGCATTTTGAATGACTTTGTTGGCTTAAAAACGTAAAACATTGCATGGGACTTTGGTTGTGCTTGTATATTAGGTTATGTGAACTAAAAAAATACTTCTTTGGTCTTTTTAGTTGCCTGCAGAAAGGGAGTGGGGAAAGTAGGGCATTCCTTAAATGCTTCAAATAATTGCTAGGCAGCCAAAGCTATTGGCACGCAAGATTATTACTGGAGAGCATGATTGGTGACTCTTGGCTATGGATGTGTCCCATTGGAGAATATACATCTGGGGGGAGTGGGGGAAGACCAGGGTCAAGGGGAAAATGGATGGTGTGTCTTAGTGTTAGCTGCATTCAGATAACACTGACCTGGTCATTGTTTTTAGTCTGAGAGATGTGGCTAGAGACTTATGATTTGAATGGGGTTGTATTTTTGGAGCCCTGACAGGTTAATTATGACAAAGCCCATTCCTTATCATTGGTAGGAAATGTTGCATATGACCTAGGCTGGAATCTCTTGATATGGTGGGCTAGATCGTTTCCCCAGTTCATATTAACCAAATTAATGTGACATTTCCTTCAGCAGTGTGTGACCTGCAGCACCTGAAATATAAAATATCATTTTCTCTGCATTTCTGGCTTCTTTTTATACTTTATATCTGATGATGTTTACCTATCCTATTCAAAGAGGACCTTGACATCTAACGAGTTGTGGGCTGCAGGTCCACAGGTGGCTGGTAAGGACTATATGGGCACAGAATGTTCTGCCACATGTTGGGCAGACCTGTGGGGCAGGGGTGGGATTCAAAAATCCCAGCAACCAGGCAGTGAACCGTCATGGCCATGGTGGGCATGGCCTACTGGAACTTCCGGGAGGGCCATTTTTTGCTTTCCCTCAGGCCTCTGGGAGAGTGAAAATGGCCTCCCCTGGGCTCTGGAGGTCCTCCAGAAGGCAGAAACAGTCCCATTTCTGGACTTCCAGAAGGCCCATTTTCCCCCTCCCAGAGCATCTGCGTGGACCCTGCACTTATCTGCATCACGTGGACACTCCTGGGAGGGGAGGGGTGGGGAGGGGTGGTGGGGCCAGCCGTTCAGTTGAAATACCAGTTCGGTGAACCAGATGAAAACTTAACATCCAGTTTGCCCAAACTGGTCCAAACAATTAGAATCCCACCCTTATGTGTGGGTATCATTGTTGCAGCATTTGTAGCTTTGGCTTTGCACAGTGCTCACTTGTGCTGTAGTAGTTCTTTGGTCTTCAAATGTCTGGCAGCCTTGGTGGATCAACGTGCGCCATGTTGATCGATCTTGCACCAGAGTTTCCCAGGAGGTGGTGTCAATGTCCAGGGACTTGAAGGAGGCTTTCAATGTCTCCTTGTATTGCTTCCTTTGTCCCTCTTGTGATCATTTTCCTTGAGACAGCACACTGTAGAGGAGCTTTTTAGGGATGCGATGGTCTGGCATCCTTGCCACATGGCCTGCCCAGCATGACTGGGCTTTGATTAGCAGGGTGTGGACTGATGGCAGGCCTGCTCTGGAGAAGACTTCTGTGTCTGGCACCTTGTCCTTCCACCAGATCCTCAGAGGTCTGGCGACACAGGTTGTGTGGAAGTGGTTCAGTTGCCCTTTATATCTAAAATATGTACATAGCACTTTGCAGGGGCATTCTAACATTTTCCTCTTTTCTATGTTCTTTTGGTCTTGTGGTGAGTCATCCCATCCCCAAAAGAAATCTTCATGATATTAGGAAAGACCTAAGTGCTTCCTTCAGCTGGGCACTTCAACCTGCCACAGAAAGGAAAGAAACCAAAGTGAAGCAAGAACTATAGGATACATAATGTTAGCTTATAAGAAAGGTATTAGAAGACAGATTAACCACCAATATAATGAATGGAAAATGGGCATAGAAAAAGGAGTGAATGAGTGTCAAGCAGAAAGTGATTGAAATAGACTAAAAACAATTTTATTGTGATATGCTGTAGGAATAGGAATAGGGCTATTTTTTTTATTGGCCAAGTGTAATTGGATACACAAAGAATTTGTCTCTGGTGTGTAAGCTCACAGTGTATATAGAAACAACAAAGTGATAAGTCACAGATCATAAATCATAAGATACAAACAATAAGTGATAATTTCATAAGAAACCAATAGAAGAAATAGTGGGAAAGATGAGGAGAAAGATGGGAAGGATAATAGTGATGTAGCCCTAGAGGAAAATAAGAAAAATAATGCTTGGTGGGATGATGAAGTGAAAGAGGCTGTGGATGAAGAAAAATATGCATAAGGGAATGCTGCAAAAATGAGGATAGGATGGCAACTTCCGGTTTGAGCTTCTTCAGTGACAGACCAAAACCTCGTCTCTGCGAGGCTTCGATCCGTGCTCGCCGCTGGAGCGCCCTGAGCCAGCTGGTTTCGGGGCTAAGCCACCCCGTAGAGGTGGTGAAGAGGGGGGGAAACTGCCTGCAGGGTTGAGGATAGCCGCATCTCTCCTCCCCAGCTGGCCATTACTCTCTATCCCGAAGGCAGTTGCAGTGGTAGTCAGAAATGGCCACCACAAAGAAGAACTCGACCGGAAAAGAATGTGCAGGAGGAAGATAAGAAAAGAAAGTTTTGGTTGACTGGGTCAAACAGCAAAAGCAACAAATAAAGTACCCTGGAATTGAAACTATTAAAAAACTTGTACCCTAAGAAGATTTTTAAGCTGCGAAGAAGAGAGAAAAGGGAAAAGATTTGGTTTTCTCCTTTTCCTATACTGACAGCTAAGAGACTTAAGCAAGAAATTGGAAAAAACATCCACTTTGACATCAATAGGCATTTAATGTTGAAAATAAAAAGTCAAAGGGATAATAAAGATTTCTGGATAATTAAAAGCTTTTGAAAATAGGAAAGGAGAGAAAAAGAATAAAAGGGTAGGATCTGGAAGGGAGGAGACTGCCTGGAATTAAAAAAGAACTTACAGCAAAATCTCAACAAGACTTCCAAAAGATACATTCTAATTGAAATATCTCAACAAAAACCCCAGGAAGAGAAAGTCATAAGAAGATATAACTCGGGACTATCTGGATTACTTGATGATTTCTGGATTCTTGATTATTGTTTTGAATGACTAAAATCAATTGGGTGGTTGTTTAAAACTGTTTAAAATGGCTCCACTTTTAGAAGAACCAAAAATGGAACTTAAAAAGTACAAAGAAAATGCACAAGAAGGGAGAGGTTCTTTTGGCTTCGTATTTCAGTTTTTAGAAATGGAGATTTGGAATTATGAGAAACAACAAGAAATGCCTGCAGAACAAGAAGATTGCGACAAAGAAGAAGCCATCTTTAATGAACAAGTAATCTTAGATGGGGAAAAAAAGGAAAGGGGGGAAAGAAAATGGAAAGTTTAAGATTGGGAAAAACAACTCCACCCCCAAAATAGAGTGAAAAATAAGTATAAAATCAGAAAGCAACAGAAGAGGGAAATGCAGAAGAGAGAATTAGAACTAGAGAGACAAAGGGGTAAAAGGGGGAGGGAGTAGATGACAGGGAAGAAAGAAAGGAAAAGAAGTTATAAAGGACAGAAGCAAAATATAGAGAAACAGGGCCTATTTAGAGATAATGGGTGAAAACTTAATGGAAAAAGGGATTCTGCAAAGGTACATAAGATAGTATGGTTATATTAGAAACAGAAATAATTTTAGAAAATATGAAACAATGTATGATTAAAATGTCTGATAAAATAGCTATCGTAATTCAGTGGAATGCTTGTCAATAAATAAATGTAACAAAAGGTATATTTAATGATTTATAAAACATATGTGAAGAGAAATAAGAGAAAAATTAATTATGGAGATTATATGTGTTTTTAAGGAAGTGTGATATTTAATTGAAAAGAAGTGTTAAAGATGTTAAGATTTTAATGATTATTAATGAACTGGAATGGAATGAGGGTTTATAATTACATATATTTATAATCTTTTTTTTTTTTTAAGAATATAGTGTGCATTATAAGAATGTACCAAGCAGAATTTGATTGGAAGTTATGCATTATGTATTATATTGAAGGTCATAAACTTAAGGTATATATTGAAGTTTAAATAAGAGTTGAATGGATGTAATTAAAAGATATAAAGTGTCATACTCCAATTAGTAACTACAGGAGAAAATTTGCTTAATGAGAAAAGATAATATGAAATTGAAACAGAACAGACAAAAATATAAATATAATGATTTGAATTGAGATGAGATAAAATAAAATTGAGAAAATTAAAAGAGGGGGAAAACTATATAGAAAATTTAAAACAGTATAAGATATGGAATAGAATGCAAAAAGGAGCATGAAATTGAGTTTTGTGTCTGTATAAAGAAGTTCAACCCGGGACCATGCTATTTTCAAAAAGGTGTTTTACTTGTATTTTATATGTGTGAAAACCCAAATAAAGCTTTATTTTTTTAAAAAAAATGAGGATAGGATGAAGCTAGTGAATAATTTGTACAGAGAGAAAAGGCTAGATGCAAATAATGTAGTCAAAAAGAGCAAGGTTTAGTTAAGATTAAAAGAGGCCGAGAAAATTTAGAACAATTTTGATGGAAATAAACATTCATTTTGAAAGTAGGTGAAGTGGGTTTAATTAGCCAAATCCAAAAGAATATGTTGAATTGATTTGGGGAGTCAAAGGGAATTTTATTGAATCCAAATCCTACCACATGGAGTCATCTCAGATTGACCCTTCCCAGTTTAGACTCTTCAGAAGGGCTGGACCACAACTCTCACAATCCCCAAGACACTTGGCTAATTTTCTGTTGCAGAAAGGTTTCAGGCACTCAGCAATTCTGGCTTCAGAGAATCTGTTCAATACATTACGGCAATTACTGATCATAATAAGTAAAGATTCAGTCCCCACTCTGGGACTCCAATGTTGTACTTCTAGTAATTTGTGGTCATTATGAGACTTGGTATAACTAATAGCTTGTAGTCATTGTTTTTGCTGCTTGCAGTCTGCATCCAAGAATAAATAATAATAAAAAAAATCACAGTGCCACGCACAACCTTAAATGATGCTTCCCAGAATTACAGCATTTAGCTGATGAATATTATCTGTTTAATTTTACTCTTAGCATCTTTAAAATAGCTGAAAGGGAGAACAATTAATTGTATATTAGAAAAATCCTTTCCCGCTAAGACACCCATATATCACTTCTAATTTTATTGCTTTCAGAATATACCTGTGCTTACAAATATCACTGAGCATAGATAAATCTAGAAATGTGTTAATAAAAATCTGACTTACCTTACTTTGAACCTGGGCTATAAAACCAAATGAGAAATTTAGGAATTAAGTTTTGAGTCAGTTCAGGGAAGAGATTATGTTAAATAAGTTCCTTCTTTACCCTCACGCATCTTAGATTGGAGGAATTAGGGGGAATTAGAACAGGAACAGTATGTTGAATCCTTCCCATGTGCACCTGGCTGTTCACACATGATACTCAGCACATATGAAAACTTGAAAGTCTCTGGATATGTATCAGCTGATGTTTGCACCTCTCTTGGTGCAACTTAAAGATAAAACCGGAAAGCTCCATTTAGTAGACAGACATCTTTGACACCTCTGGCAAAGCCATTATTGATTGGGAAAGAAAACAGCCAAGCAAGATGGCTCTTGCGCCTGCATTTTTTGAGACCAGCCAAAGGAAAAGATTAATTAGGAACAGCTCTTTACAGCACCCCATGGCAGGTTTTAAAAGGGCATGTTTTCTTCGGTGGCTGAATGACCTGGTTTGTGAGGATAGGAGTGGCCGGCATAAGGCTGATGAGCTCCCTGCCCAGTCAGTTCTACTCAATGCCTGAGAACAACATTTGTACAACTTAAGCAACATTCTGCAAAGTTCAGACAAACTATGAGAAATAAAAATTGTAGTGGAAGAGAAGAGATAAAGGGATGCACCATTTTTTTTCTATCCACACTGTTTTCTATATGTTTTTGTGCCTTTCTATTCTTGCTTCCAACATATCCACCTTTTGTTTATTAAATTCTCACTTCTTTCTTTTTGAGGATCTTGTCAACTCCATGCAACCACAGCTTTCTTGGTCTTCCTTTTCTTCTCATTCTTCTCATTCACCTTCCCTTCCTGTCTTCCAGCATCCTTCATTCTACCCACATGCTAAAACTGTCTCAACTGTTCACTTGCTCTTAAGAGAAGGAGAAACATTTCTTGTCATCCATGTTCTCCATGTCACTCATGATTTTATACACCTGTTGTATCCTTCACTGGTTGCCTTCTTTCTGAACTGAAGAGCCCCAAATATTTTAGCCATGTATTAGAAACGAAAGTTTTGAGTTGCCTTTTTCCTCACTTTCCCAGCTCCATTGCTTTTTTTTTTTTGTCAAAAGTGACAACCAGAATGATTTCTGCCTTAATATACAATAAAATTGCATGGTTGCTGCTTTAATATATAATAAAATAGTGCTGTTCTCTCAGTTAGCAGCATATTTCACAGAGCTAGAACTCATTGGAATAATTCAAGAGACCGTTGACCTGGTACAGTATTTTGACATCTGCCTTTCAATAACTAATGAAAATGGCAGCAGGCATTTAGCAAAGTCCCTTCATGCTGGGGATTTATTTGATGGGGAATTTTTTTAATGCCATACTGGAAAACATAGGGACAGCCTGCTGCCTGTCATATGTGGAGGGTCTAGGAAAGAATACTACGGTGCTTCAAGTAGTCACTTTTGAACCCAAGCTCTTTGTTCTCAATCTAGATTCTGCTGGAAACCTCCATTCTGCCCTTTAATGTGGAGATAGATAGGTAGATAGGCAGATGGGTAAGTAGGTAGGTAGGCAGGGAAAGAGGGAGGCAATGAAGATTTCATGGTATAAGCTGAAGTTGAAATTGAGAGTATGGAGTAACCATTTCATTAGGAGCCCAGGTTCAGTATCAGAACTGAGGACAGTTTAAGACTATTTTTTTTCACTTTTGAGCCAAAGCTAAAACTAGAATTCTCAAAGGAAATTATGTTTGTCACTCTGTAATTCCTCTATTTATGTCAGTTGGTCTGTCTATTTCTCCTTCTCTTATCTATCTATCTATCTATCTATCTATCTATCTATCTATCTATCTATCTATCTATCTATCTCTAATCTATCATCTATTGATCATTTATCTATATACCATCTATCATCTATCTTTTATCTATCATCTATCTATCTATCTATCTATCTATCTATCTATCTATCTATCTATCTATCTATCTATCTATCTATCTATCTATCTATCTATCTAATCCAGGGGTGGGTAAACTTTTTGGCTTGGGGGCCTCATTGACTTTTAAAATTTGACAGACGGGCCACCACCTGGTGTTGAAATGCCTGTCATTACAAGTCAAAATCAAATGAATGCAATCATTCAATCATTCACATCAAACCTTAATTCTGTACCAATCTTCGTCAGGCTGGATTAAAAAGACCAACGGGCCGGATGTGGCCCGCGGGCTGTAGTTTGCCCACCCCTGATCTAATTTATCATCTATCATTTATCTACCATCTATTTATCTATCATCTATGATCTATCTATCTATCTATCTATCTATCTATCTATCTATCTATCTATCTATCTATCTATCTATCTATCTATCTATCTATCTAAGAAAGGGGACCATCTGTTTAGAAAACTGTCATTTATCTCTCACTTGATTGACTACTATGAGTTAGAAGTGGTGTCACTTTCCCAGGTGTCCCTTTTCCAAATAACCTTGCAAACTCTGGCTTCTTACAATGAATCTGAATCCCCAGGAGAACTCAAGGTCTGGTGTCCTTTAATAAATGCAGTTCAAGTTTGGAAGTTTCTGTCACTTTATCAACTGCAAATTTACTAGACAATGGCTGTTTCCCCACTGTTTTGGTGCTCTTCCTGCTGCTTATGTAGATGTACTTGTGTAGTTTTCAACAAATCACTTCCACAAGGAATAAAATCACCTACCCTGGGCAAGTTCTTTTGTGAGGAAGGAATCTTGTTTCCTTCTTGAAATTCAAGCGCTCAAAGCGATGAGGGGAGGAAAAGCAGTAAATATTCAGATCTTGCTAGACTTTAAAGCTGCATGAAATCATGACAATGCCTGTTTTTCTTTCCTGCCTTTTTAAATTGGGGTGCCATCAGTAATTTATAATTAAATTTTCAAAAGTTGAATTTCAGTTGTGTTGGATCCATACTATCTAAAGGAAGCTGAGATCCAGTTGCTGTAATGATTCCAGTAAATTAATGTCTCAGCTGCCTGTAGGAATATGTTAAATGAGGTCTCCAGACAAAGGAAGGTGGCTGCTGGATAGACAATGTGATAAAGGAGGACCAGATAAGGCTACCAAGATGGTAAAAACCCTAGAGGAACACATAGACAACATGGCTGAGGAGACATATGATGGCAAACTTCAAAAAGCTGAAGCGGTATTACACAAGAAGATGGAATGAATTGTGTTGCCCAGAAATAGGATGACAACCAGTGGCTTAAAGTTACAACAAAGAAAGTTCAAAGCAAAAATTGGGAGGAGCCTAGGTCTACAAACTGTCGGTCCTTGGAAAAAGTTGCCCCATGAAGTGGTGAGATCTCCTTTATTGGAACTCTACAAGAAGAGCTCAGTTGATCATCTCTCAGAGAAGGAGAGCTGGCTGGCTGGGGGATTCTGGGAGTTGAAGTCCACACCTATTCAAATTGGCAAGGTTGAGGAACACTGCTCTAGAGCAGGGGGGCTGCATCAGGGTTGTGTTTGACTCTGGAGGGGATGGGGGCACATGGCCAGCTTGGCATCACTCGTGTCAGGGGTGCCTGTGGTGGCCTGAGCACCTCTGCCAATGAAAACGGGCTCCCAAGCTCTGTTTTCAGCCTCCTGCAACTATCTGCCAGCGAAAACACAGCTCGGAAGAACCACACGCAGCCTCTTCGAACTCCATTTTCACCGCCAGAGGGCTGCAGGAGGCCATCATAACCGAAAATGGAGCCTGGGAGGGCCACACATGGCCTTCCTGAGCTCTGTTTTTGCTGGCAGAGGCACCGCGGGGCTGTTTCTTTGTTGTTTCCAGGGTGGCCCCATGGGCCAGATCTAAGCACTCTGCACTCTGCGGGCTGGATCTGGCCCCTGGGCCTTGAGTTTGACACCCCTGCTCTAGAGGATCCTGAACTGAGCAGAAGGATGGATTAGTGAGCTTTCAAAGCCTTTCTGGGTTTAGGAATCTGTGATACTTTTCTGATGTACGGTGGAACTAGAATTGTTCCACCTGGCCCTAGAGATGGAGGCAGGGAATCTCTGTAAAAGAACAAACCAAAAAGAAGATGGAGAAAGCAATGTGATGATTGAGGTTACCAAATTCTCATTCTTAATTATAAGAACTTTGTTTTACAAAATGAAAATTAAGTGGGGCATGGAGTTTGGGAACCACAGTGCTACAATAAATACCTAGTTGGGAATTATATTGTGCTTATTCCTGCTTTTCATGTCACTGTTAGCCATGGAAGGATCCTCCATTTGGACTGACAATCAGACAGAGGAACACCAGCTTTTATGATATCTTCTAGCAGTCTGTAGATACTGGGGCCACAATTCCCAAGTCTGGAATTGGAGTTTCACCTTCTGTGGAAAGGGAAGGCTGGATTCAAGTTTAAGCCCGCCCTATTTATTGTAAGTTGTGCTTCTCTGCCAAATCTTCTGATATAATCTTTTCGTTTGGAATTAGGAGAGTTTAATGCAGGGCAGTGAAGATAGATTTATTAACAGATAACAAGAGGCCAGAGAACCCAAGATACTTTTGGATAAAGTTTCTCATTTTTTTTACTTTTGTATATTTATTAGACAGACTGAGGAAAAAAAGATTAACAGCCCTTGTCAGATTGCATCCAATTTCAGTTCCTCACACTGAATAGTGATAGTAAAGAACATACAAAGCATAGCGTGGAGTTGGAACATACAAAGAATAGCGTGGAGTTGCATCTGATGAAGGATTCTGAAATGTATATTGTCTTTTGTCTAGAATCATTCATCACACTAAAGCCAGTGGAATATCTATTTTTCTTTCTTTATCCAGACGATTCAGACAATGGCAGCTTTACCAATTTTCATTGTTTAATCTCCTGGACCAAAACCTTCACTCATTCAGAGGTTCATTACATACCTGTGTCCATCTATCCTGTACTTTGTTTAACTGGCCAAACTTAACATTTGAGTTTCTGAAGAACTGAGCCAGGATGTTGGTGGGATTCAATTTTTTTTTTACTATCAATTCTGTGGGCATGACTTGGTGGAGTGGCATGGCTTGGTGGGCATGGCAGGGGAAGGATACTGCAAAATCCCCATTCCCTCCCCACCTCACTAACCTGTTTTCCAGCTCCGTTCTCCTGTGCAGGGCAACCAAAGAAGACCCAGCCCATCAGCTGGGACTCGGGAGGCAGAGAATAGATGGTGGTGGGGCCAGTCAGAGGTGGTATTTGCAGGTTCTCTGAACTACTCAAAATTTCCGCTTCAGAACCGGTCAGAACCTGCTTAATACCCACCTCTGACATACATGATTCAAACATGGCTTCATCATGCCAACAAAGCTTTGTCAATCTCCTTCTAGCCCTTTCCAAATTGCATCTGCTTTTTTTTTTCCACTCGAGAACTGTGCCTTATGGAATCAAACTGTCTTTGGTCTCAGAAACCACCTTTTGTCCTATCCACCAATTCTTCTAATATTGTCTCCAAAGTTTTCTTATTTTTACCTGAAATCTTGCTTGCCTGGATAATTTCACTGGCCATTAAGACTCTACTCCTCTCTACATATTTTGGAGTTTAACTCAAAACAGGGAGAGTTGTGATTTGCAAGCTCTGTTAAATCCTGACCAGGATGTTCCAAGTTAGATTGCAAAAGGGGGGGAAAGGGGATTAATTTGAGGAAGAAAAGTAACTGTGCCTCTCCCCCTCTCCTTAACCGCAGTATGTTTGATCCAAGTCAAGCTGATCTCTACTTCATATTTTGTTGAATATTCAGATTGGTATGATATGGTGGTGATGAAGAATTGACATCAGAGCAATGTTGACTCTAAAATAGCCCTTATCCAGGATTATCTGCCCCACCAGATACCCAGTTCCGTCTCCTGTTCAGCAACAGATATCCCACACAGAAAGCCACACCCGCAACCACGTTCCTTCTGTTATTGGCTGCTTGAACCCAAACAAGGAGGACAGAGACAACGGTTCTTAGCAGCTTCCAAGGGAGGTAGAACAAATGCTGGCATTTGGGAGGGCAGCATCCCTTTGATTTGCTCTGACTGGCCCAGGTGAACCATTCTGTTTACATCTGGAGATTCTGGTTAGGTCCAGCCAGTTGGCAGCTGGAGGAAACTTGGTGGACCAACAACCCTACCTGAGCATGAACGTGGAGCCTGCATTTGCTGACTTGGTGGACGAGCGTCATGCTGCGCATGCTTGTCATCTCAAGACTGCAACTGGCTTGGCATGAAGCATTGGGAAGGCTCCCAACCCTTCAGTGCCAACAGTATTAATGCAAAACCTCTTCCCTGGAAGCCAGATAAGCCTAGGATGTTTCCCAAGTTAAAAATATAGCTAGTATTCCACCCTGCCTCAAATTCGCTCCGGAAAAAGATCCCTAAATCAAAACATTTACCTGTGATCGGTGCCCCATCCCATGGACTCCTGATCTTCTTTTGGACATAAAATGATTCTTTATTTTCAATTGATTACCAGGAGAAAAGCGTCTACTAGATTTTAATAACTGGTGGCATGTTTTATGTTAGCTGTGCCTTTTTATACTGTCCCAATATCCCTTACATCACAGTTTCTCTAACTTGGCAACCTTAAGACATGTGGTCTTAACAAAATAACAGAGTTGGAAGGGACCTTGAAGGTCTTCTAGTCCAATCTTCTGCTCAAGCAGGAGATCCGATACCATTCGAAATAAATGACCGTCCAGACTTTTCTTGAAAACCTCCAGTGATAGAGCATCCATAACTTCTGGAGGTAAGCCGTTCTCTTGACTGATTGTTATCACTGTTAGGAAATTTCTCCTTATTTCTAGGTTGGTTCTTTCCTTGATTAGTTTCCATCCATTGCTTCTAGTTCTGTGTTCTGACCCAAACCTTTTTCCAAGAAAACAAACACAAAACAGAGGTAATAGCAAAAGGTTTTAATGATTCTTTACAGATTCTGTTCCTTCAGGGTTAAAAGGCTGTTTCAAACTAATTGTCTCTGATAAGAACGAGCCTTGCCAAGGTAGTGCAAGACTGCCAAAAACATGAGATAAAGTTACTAAAAAATATTTCAAACACAAAGAGTCTCCAAACACCAACCAAGATATTCTGAACATCCACAAGGCTTGAGTGCAAAAACTTCTTTGCTTCCTGCAAAGAACTCTGGTTTCTCAGCTGGCTTTTATCTCTTATCTTGCAGCCTTACTCCTGAGTTGACTGTGTTCCTTCAGCTGCTCTTTCCTTTGAGCAGCCCTGCGCACACATGTGCTGAGCACAGGCTCCTCAGGAACCTCTTCATCACTGCTGCCAGCCTCCACAATCTCCGAAGGCAGCACTCCACTCCCTGATGGTCCTGGCTCCATCCCTGCATCACACACAGGCCCCTCATCTGAGTCCTCGCTCTCCGAGACCTCAGCCATCCGCACCTGCTGCCGGCAAACCACAACATTCTGCCTTCAGGTGCTTTGGAGAATAGGTTGACCCCCTACCCTCTGTGACAGTCCCTGAAATATTTAACACTACTATCATGCCCCTACTCCTTCTTTTCACTAGACTAGACATACCAAATTACTTCTTCAATTCCCATACTTTCCCAGTCAACTTGTTTCAGTCCACATCTTTTAAGCTGGCCAATTTTGAGAAACACTGCCTGGATGAAAATATGGGGAAATATTTCTAGGATATGATAAAAGAATAATACAAATCTTAAGATCTGGGATTGTAGTAGAAATCAGGCTCCCATCATAAAAGTTATCTTTATCCTCCCACTTCTTAAATTTTATGGTTCAAGTCTTTAGGATTTGTTCAGCTATTGATTTTCCCAGTTGTTAAAACATTAAAGCTTATTTGATTAACCGTATTTGTTACCGTCATTATATAGCTTTACTGCTCATTAAGAAACACAGTAGGGT
This sequence comes from Pseudonaja textilis, assembly GCF_049901715.1. Taxonomy (NCBI): domain Eukaryota; kingdom Metazoa; phylum Chordata; class Lepidosauria; order Squamata; family Elapidae; genus Pseudonaja; species Pseudonaja textilis. The sequence continues at coordinate 11,072,551 of NC_141993.1, forward strand.
CTTGGAGCTCGATAACGATTTCTTTAATTCTGGTTAACATCGTTTGACAAATAGAGAATTTTAGACATTCATGGCCAGTCCTAAATTCCATTATTGAAATAGTTCATTTTATTCTCTGCTGCCTGTTTTAGTATTCAAAAAGGGGGGAAGTTGGATGGAACCTGTCTAAATATTTACGGAATACAACTGAGGATGGAGTTCCAAGGGCAGCAAATGAAATTAAGAAGATTTACACTAGGAATTATACCAGGAAACAAACCAGCATGTCAGTTGTGCTTCAAGTTTTTTTAAAAAAATATATTAAAAAGCTGCAGTTCTGCTCCAAGCAAAATAAAATCACTTTTCTACATGTATTTAGGACAGTTTTAGTCATCTGCAGTATACAATTATAGCTGCACAATTCCATGTGCTAGCAAAATGATTGAAACCCATTCCATTGCTAGGAAATAAATGTAGGTTTGGAATTTATGTAGGATTCTGCTGAACCCTGCAACTTTTGGGAGAAATGGCCAATTCAATTTCTACATTGCAAAAAAAAAAGTTATTTCCATGTTTCGGTCCACATTGTTATATAGCTGTATTTCGAGAGTTTAGACTGCTTGCTTGTTTTCCTTCTTTCTGTCCATGGGGGAAAAAAATCTTAGTACAAATTAGGACCTTGTGATTTCCTGCCAAAAAGAAACTCTCCTTGATGGAGATGCTGTTTATGGAACTCTGATATAAATAAGATGTAACTTTTTTAAAAAAAAAATGTGTTAATGTCATAAGGAAGCCTTCTGAAATCTAGTTCCCGGTATCTCAAGATGACAAACTTGAGGATGATTGATACGATCTATAATTTTGGTTCTGTCTTCCCACTGGAAAGCTTCCTTTGATATCTTCAGCTTTAGAAATTTAGCTTTTTGATCAGCTGATTTTAGCTTTCTAGGAAACACCTAAAACATTTATGTTGATAATCAGAGGAAATGTGTGATCCTATGGATTTTTATCAGTATCGACTTCACCATACCTAAGTCAGCACTAAAAGGCAAGCTGACTCTTGGGAACCAAAGATGGAACTGAGCAAGAAGAGAAGTCGAACCTTCATCTCTTTGAAACTAAATTCATGGCTTAAACTTTTCTGTCTCCCACAAAATCCAGTGAAGGCATTTCCTCAGTCTTTAAATCTGCCTTCTAGAAGAAACAGTGGTTTTAATGAGCCACAGAGCACTTTTGGGACTGGCATCATTACTAGTTTGGTGAATGGACTTTTGTAAAATGAAATAAATATTATTCGAGGAAGAAGATCTTTCATATGCTTGGAAATGGGCAGTATAAGGGAAAAAAGTTTATCTTTTAAATAGCATGTAGATTAGGAATTTCTCAGTGCTGCATACATTTATTTTACAACATTAAAGGAGGTTTCAATGGATAATTCACCCAGGCAATGAAGTTCAAGATAGTTCAACTTTGATCATTCAGCCCGTGAACTGCTTATTTTCATAAGTTGATCTGAGTATTTCCTGCATGTGTAGTTTGATTGCAGGATTATGGTCTTCAAGGTATTCTGGGATTATATCCTGACATGATTATTCAGTTTATGCTTGAACACTATCAAACTCAAATATTTTAGTTCTGTGTCACACTCGGGAGAGAGTTGCCTATTAATAGGCTCACACATTATCCTATAGTTTCCAGAAATCACAGGATCAGCTAGAGAGAGAAGGGCATCTACTGGAAGAGAATTAAGAGTGAAGAAGGAAGGAAGGAAGGAAGGAAGGAAGGAAGGAAGGAAGGAAGGAAGGAAGGAAGATGGTAAAAGAAGGAAAGAAGGTAAAGAAGAGGGAAAGAAGGAAGGAAAATAGGTAGGTAGGTAAAGAAAGGTCAAGGAAGAAATGTCCATGAAGGTGAGGGAAAGAAGAAAGGAAGGTCAAGGAAAGAAGAAAGGTTAAGGAAGGAATGTCAAGAAAGTTGAAGGAAAGAAGGTGAAGGAAGGAAGGTGTAGGAAGGAAGGCCAAAGAAAGTCAAAGAAGGTCAAGGAAGGTCAAGGAAGAGAGGGAGGGAGGAAAGAAGGATCTCCTTTTTTGTTTTTCCTATACTTTCTTTTATTCTTATTTATTTCATTGGTTTCCTATTGCCTTTCTAGTCAAATATAGGTGTAAGAAATGTGAATGGAGAGTATCTTCAAGTGAGAGAAAGTTAACTTGTTGACTTTTTCCGATTAATTAATTGATGGAATTGTTTGGTACAATCTGTGGCATTGGCAACAGGATTTGATGATTTTAAGGAAGGTTTAGAGAAAATCAGAAAAGCATAATCTACCAATGGCTGTTAGTGAAGACAGTTCAGCTTTTGCACACCTTCATTTCATCTATTTTAATTATTTGTTAGTTTTCCCACCTTTATTACCTTAGAAATGCCAGTTGTTACAGGTAAAGTGAAACTTTATGGCTTGTTGTCCTTGAAGACCTAGTGCTGAATTTAATGGCCACCATACTTTTTTCATAGTGCTATTGTATATAGCAGTGGCCCCCAACCTTTTTTGTGCCACGGCCCGATACCGGTATCACAGAATGATCCATGGCCCAGTATTGGAATCAGACGCATGACAAGGCAAGGCGAGCCGAGCGACTGGCCAGCCAGCCGTCCCCCACTTCTCCCCGCCGCCTTCAACTCCTCCTTTGTACCTTTGTCGATGGGCTTCGGGACGGCTTCGGGACAGTCGCTTGGCTCACCTTGCCTTGGGTGCTGAAAGAATCCTCGCGCCTTAGTTTCATTCAAAGCCACCACCCCCTTCGATGAAACTAAGGCATGAGGATTCCTTCAGGACCCAAACGCCTCTTTCCAACCGGAAAAGCTCACCCGGAAGCACTTTATCATCGAAACAAGATGGCAGCGCCCAGCAAACCGGTGGCTGGGTAGAAAATGTTCCACAGACCGGTACCGGTCCGGGGCCCAGTGGTTGGGGACCCCTGCTGTATAAACAAGCATTTTCCAATCTATTCAGAGACATTTTGCCCTGGAATTATATCATGACAAGATGAAGCTGTATACATGAACTAATGAAGTTGAACTTTGCATTCTCCTTTCAATTAAAACATGACAGATTCTGCCAAAGGAAGTTAAAATGGTGAAGGGAACGGCCTATGCCAAATATTGGGATTTTATGGGAACTTGGCAAGAACTTGCCAATGGAGAATTTACTCATAGCCTATTCTGAAGGGCCCATTGACTTTCGCTCTGTTTATCTTGAGTTGTAACCCCCATGAGTGGCTTTTTATCCTGTCCTATTGAAATTAGGGGTGAATAAGGCCTGTTTTAAAAAGCCTATTCAAAGAACAGGGTCCTTTAAAAAAAAAAAGCACAGTTTATAATTGGGAAATGCAAATTCTAACAATAAAGAATCAGTGAGAAAGCAACTGTGATGGCTTTTCCCAACCCACTGCAACTGAGAATAGTTGGCATTGTAATCCTTTTGTCTAGCATGGGCCAGGAATCTGAACATTTTTTATTTTCAAGTGTAACCTTCAAATAGTCCTGCCTCACCACTTCCATTGACTTGCTAATCCTCTTCTTTGTGGAGAGAGGCTTAGTAGGTGGGGGGCTTCCTGATTCAAAAGCCAAAGTCCAGATTGACTCTTGATATTGTCTTTTTCAGCGAAGCAGCATGGAGTCTGCATCTATTGTAAAAGGGAACAATTGGGAAGAAAAGACACTTTGTCATTGAGATGGATGAAAATATGAAAAACATGACATTGTTATTGAATGTTATCAGCGTGTGGTGACAATCCTCAAAATGGCCACGATGGTTTGACAAAAGCTTTCCTGTTTCTATCTGTGACCATCTTGGCTTCACATTGTTGACCACACTCATGGTTGCTGTGCATGATTAATTTTGTTGGCCTGGTTTGATTAATGCAACCAAGGAGATATGTTAGAGAGGAAGTGATCTTCAAAGGCAGGCCACTCTAATGGACCTCTTGTAAAGATGGTTGACCTATTAAAACCGGTTTTGACAGGGCAGGGTGCTGGTGATTTCCATTAAAGAGTTGTTTCTTTTATCTAAACTCCTGTTGTGAGTAGAGTAGAATTAGATTAGATTAGATTAGATTAGAATAGAATAGAATAGAATAGAATAGAATAGAATAGAATAGAATAGAATAGAATAGAATAGAATAGTTGGAAGGCACCTTGGAGGTCTTCTAGTCCAACCCTCTGCTGGCAGGAAACCCTATACCATTTCAGACAAATGGTTGTCCAATCTTTAAAAACTTCCAATGCTGAAGCATTCACAACTTCTGGAGGCAAGTTGTTCCGCTGATTCATTGTTCTAACTGTCAGGAAATTTCTCCTTAGTTCTAGGTTGCTTCTCTCCCTGATTAGTCTCCATCCATCACTTCTTGTCCTGCCTTCAAGTGCCTTGGAGAATAGCTTGACTCCCTCTTCTTTGGGGCAGCCCCCGAGATATTGGAGCACTGCTATCATGTCACCCTGAGTCCTTCTCTTCACTAGACTTGCCGTGCCCAGTTCCTGCAACCGTTCTTCATATGTTTTAGCCTCCAGTCCCCTAATCATCTTTGTTGCTCTTCTCTGCACTCTTTCTAGAATCTCCACATCTTTTGTACATTGTGGCAACCAAAACTGGATGCAGTATTCCAAGTGTGGCCTTATCAAGGCCTTATAAAGTGATATTAACACTTCATGTGATTCTATTCCTCTGTTTATGCAGCCTAGAACTGTGTTGGCTTTTTTTTGGCAGCTGCAACACATGGATGGCTCATATTTAAATGATTGTCGACTAGGACTCCAAGATCTTCTCACAGTTATGACTATTGAGTGAAGTACCACATATACTGTACCTGTGCATTTGGTTTTCATGGTACATGGACTGAGGTGGTTGTACTAAAGAAGAAGATTGTTCAGGAATCTAATTATAGATCGCATGTTTTAAGTGTGATTTCATGAGCCTCTCTTGGCTTTGTTGAGAGTATAGAAAATATCATGGTTTCCTTAACTTGTGCATTTAGGCTAGTGGACTCCATCAGGTCAAGGCAAATAAGCGACTTTCAAAACAGTTGTGTAGTTTCACTTAATAACCCATATTTGCACTACACCGTGTTTTTTTTTTCTCCAATTGGAGATAAAGCACAAGATGAAATTTAAAGAGCAGTTAGCACTTTCTTTGAAAATATAGATTATGTGTTAAGGCTCTGTTTGTTTTTAATCACTGAAATCCATACCATTGTACTGAACTGAGGGACTGGATTTCTGGAACATAACTTAATTTTATGTGTTGCTCTTAGACGGTGGTTTAGTCAGACATTCTGATTGTCAGAAAATATTTTCCTGAGAACAAAATGCCTTGAATCTTGAGTAACATGCCAGGGACAATAATAATCCTGTGGCACTGTGTCGAAACAAGGTGGTTAAGGAATAATTCATTCATAGTTATTGTGGCCTGCTATTCTTGATGTTAGACAATCTTCTCTTGGGCTTTAAGCAATGGGAGTAGATTGGAAGGTGTTTTCTCTTAGGACTGAAGCACTTTTTCCCATATCTCTTTCAGCGTATGTGTTCCATGAACTCCTGGGCTCTCCTCTACTCTGCATAAATGCTCCTTATGCTTCTAGAGATGGTCATGTCCAACTTCTAGTTTAGAAAACTGTAGGGTCCAATTTAGAAGACTGTAGAGTTGGGAAAGGCCCTATAACGCATCTGATTCAGCTCTGTTCTTAGGGAGTGATTTGGCAAATTGCTCTTTGCTAAGAGAACTTCTGTAGTCTGGTTACCCATCTATTATCTATATGTATGGATATCTAAGTGCCCAAGCTAACTAATTAAATTTAAAAAAAACACACACATAATCAATAAAGGACATCAAAGGAGCAAATTGTTTCTGCCTCACAGTTGTGTTTAATGACTTCAGCAAAAGCCGCACATAGCTCTACTACGATGTCTACAGATGGGGCAAAAAGAAATGTCATTTTCACGTCTTTTTTCCATATTTGAAGTCCATGTTATGGGTCAGGGAATGGGTAAGCATTTACATAGGGTCAATTGAAGCATACAATCTTCTGTTGAAGGTCTTTATGAATTCGTTCTCCAGCCCACTTACAAACTAAGTGGGTGTAAGAGATGAGATACACTCTTACACTTAGCCATTGGTGCCTATTGTCCATTCAATTTTTTTTCCGTGGTAAAGTATTAGGCAGGCTGAAAGTGAACATTGCAAAACTGTATTAATGTATCCCTTCGGCAAAAGCTAAAGTATTGTTGAGCCTTCTTTGTTAGTGGCAACAAAGGCATAGATAGCTTCTGCAATAACATCGTCTATCACCTGTCCTTGAAATAGGAAAGGCAATGCATCTAAATCGCGCATGGACACTGGGAGCCATGGCTTTCAGTTGGTGACCTGTTCAGACTCATGGCAGTGGGGAGGTGCAGTGGGTGGTGTGGCCATCTACATAGCAGGAGAAAGAGAAATAGTGGATGGGGAATAGAAAAATACTGAATGGTGGGATTGGAAAGATTTATATTCTTTGCAGTCCTTTGCAATCTTTCCATTCCCCACCATTCCGTCAGAATTGAAGATTTTCATTTTCGAGGAAAAAAAAACCCACAAGAAAGTCCAGTTGCCATTTGCAAAATGCTTGTCCCAAAGCTTGTCGCTTTGGGACAAGCATGATCTGAATGATGGAGAATCTCCATAGGCAAGAGAAAAGCTTGTTTGATCCAAACCAACAAATGGAGAAAAGTTGTGGTTCTGCCCACTTTTGCTGTGACTTCCGCTGTTTTCATCTTCACCTGTTTCTCCAGAAATGGCCACCAACTGGCCCATACCACCTCATTCAGGTGACTGAAGTCCTTTAGAAAAGGAAGCTTCCTTCACCTTGATTTGAACGAGGGGTGGAAACTTCCAAGCCGCACACTGTTCAGTCTTCCTAAAGCTTTGTTATTGAGAGCGGGCCAGCTCTACAATTCTGTGATTGAAACAGACAAGAGCCAATTATTTATGTTTTTTTTTTAATATAATTCTATTCCATCTCCCATAGAAATGCATCTGAAAGCAGTCTGCAATAAAATTAATAATAAAAGCAATACGTTACAACGGTGGTGTCAAAAGATATCGATTAGAAGAGAAGGGGAATCAAAAACCAAAGGGTAGCCCATCCAGCCAGGGGAAAAGGTTTCAATCTACTTGTAAAGGTTTTAGATTAGATTAGATTAACAGAGTTCGAAGGGGCCTTGTAGGTCATCTAGTCCAACCCCAGCCCAAGCAGGAGACCCTACACCATTTCAGATAAATTGCAGTCATCAATCTCTTCTTGAAAGCCTCCAGTGATGACACTCCCACAACCTCTGAAGGCAACTTCTGTTCCATGGGTTGATAGCTCTCACTGTCAGAAAATTTCTCCTTATTTCCAGGTTGAATCTCTCCTTGATCAGGTTCCATCCATTGTTCCTTGTTTGGCCTTCAGGTGCCTTGGAAAATAGCTTGACTCCTTCCTCCTCTCTCTGGTAGCCCTTCAAATATTGGAAGACTGCTATCATGTCTCTCCTTCACTACACTAGCCATGTCCAGTTTCTGCAAACGTTCATTGCATGATTTAGTCTCCAGTCCCCTAAACATCCCCTGCACTTTTTCTAGAGTCCCAACTAGGTAATGGGGGCATCTCAGATAGTTTGGAAGAGATCTTCCTTTGTGGAGGTAGCTCTGCAAAGAAGGTCTATTTGCAGCACAATCTGTTTTTATCAGGTTTGACTCATTTGGTTTGTGCAGAGCTGTGTTTGTTTTCTGGACTTGGTTTTTGAAAGAAACATTGGTACTTAGGGCTGTCTTTCACAATCCGTTGTTAAATGCAACATTTAGTCAAATCTCCAACTTTTCCCCACAAACTACTGCCTCTTGAGGCACCTATCCTCCAAAGCAGGAGTCACCAACCTTTTGGACTTCAAGGACCACCAAATTCATAATTTTAAATCCTGGGGGCCACTAACTGGTTCTAGGGGTGTGGCCTAATTTGTGGGTGTGGCTTGGTGGTCATGCCTGGGCATGGCTTGTATGTAAATATTATAAATATTTATATAAATATTGAATTTTTTCATTAAGAAAGAGCAACTTTTACCCAAAATCAGGCAAAGCAGGCTGGCAGATTGAGTTGCTCACAGAATCACAGATTCATTCAGAGATCTATCTATCTGCCATTGGCTAGCTCAGTCTGTCACATAAAATCTGCTTTGCAAGAAGCTCACAAAATTAACTCACAACACACCATGTATGCAAATATTGAATTTTTTTATATAAAAAGAGTAACTTTTACCTAAAATCAGGCAAAGCAGGCAGGCAGATTGAGCTGCTTATAGAATCATTCAGTGAGCTATCTATCTGCCATCAGCTAGCTCAGTCTGTCACATAAAATTTGCTTGCCGTGAGTCTACACTGAATAATAGAACCTTCAGTCCTAAGGGAGTTTTGGCTGTGCTTAAAAGCAGAGCCGAAGATCTAAAGACTAACTAGAAAGCAAGAAATCCAACCATTTCCTGCTTCCTAGCTAATCTAAATCTCCCGGCACAGCAGAACAGATGATGGTTGGAAAAACGAAAAATAGCAATTTAATAGGCAAATTTACCAGGTAAGGAGTGAGTGGGTGGGGAGGGTTCCTTTGGGCCATGTGTTCCTGCACAGCCTTGTGTTTCTGGACAGCCTGGATTAATTGCTTTGGGGGAGGGCGCTCTGGGGGTGAGATTTCTCTGCGGCCCACCAAGTGGCCGCGGCCCACTGGTTGGTGACCGCTGGTATAGGGCAAGGGTCTTCAAATGTGGCAAGTTTAAGACTTGTGAACTTCAACTCTCAGAATTCCTGAGCCAACCTGACTGGAGGACGAATTCTGGGAGCTGCAGTCCGCAAGTCTTAAAGCTGTCAAGTTTGAAGACCCCTGGTATCAGGTTTCTTGCTTGAGCGGTGGATTGGACTAGAAGCCCTCCAAAGGCTTCTTCCAACTCTGTTATTCAGTTCTTTTGTGTTTTTCATGGCATAAATGTCTGGGTGAGGCAAACGTTTGATAGTCCCACATCAAAAGAAGTTTGGTGTGTTAGATACGATCATGTGTTAATTTAGTTGGCATCACAAGTAAATGGTTTATATCTGAGATTATTATAGCTCACTTCTCCTGTGGAAATTCTGGACCCGTTTCTCTTTTCTTCTTCTATTAGCTTATTTTTAAATGAAATTTTCTTATGCAGTCCAAGGTTATATTTAGTATTTTCTAAAAGAAGTTCTATGCACTGCAAGTTTTGCTTTGTTTTTAACAACTTGTCCCTGACTTTTCTGTAAGCCTCTGAATATTTCCCTGGTTCTTAAGTCAGAAAGCAGGATGGGTGACGTATATGTATGAGAGACATATCCTTGGTGAATTCTGTTGTTTTTACTATTTCCATTATTCGGCTTCTCTGCCATTCTTTTTTCTATGCTGGTTGTTTACTGCATTTCATTTTCTAGTCCCTTGTTTTTATGCTGCTACAAATTTTGTGTCATCCAGAGTTTCCTTTTGCAACTTGGGTGGCCCTGTAAATCTAATAACTAATTAAATCAATAGCTTCTTCCTGGAATTTTACAGCTGGCAGTGATTATCAGTCATTTTGATTTCAGTGGGAGCTTAACTGCTTAATTTTCCCTTGGTAGACTTAACGAAAACGGGTGGGCGATTCTAATTTTCTGACAAGATACTTCTCCAATGGGTTTAGAATCAGGGGTCTCCAACCTTAGCAACTTTAAGACTTGTGGACTTCAACTCCCAGACCTCCTCCTCCAGTCTTGTTAGCTCAGGAAGTCCACAAGTCTTAAACTTGCCAAGTTTGAAGACCCTTGATATAGATGATAGATATGATTTATGATATATAAATAGTCAGCTTTAAGATTTGTGGTCTGTAACTTTCAGGCTTCCTCCTCCATTCATGTTAGCTCAGGAATTCTGGGAGTTGAAGTCCACAAGTCTTAAACTTGCCAAGTTTGAAGACCCTTGCCCTATAGCATTTCGTACAAATGGTTGACCAGTCTCTTCTTAAAAATTTCCAGTGATGTAGCACCCACAATTACTTGAGGGAAGCCATTCCACTGGCTTATTGTTCTCACTGTCAGGAAATTTCTCCTTATTTCTAGGTTGGATCTCCCCTTGATCGGGTTAATTTGCATTCGATGAAGAATTCTGGGAGTTGAAGTCCACAAGTCTTAAAGTTGCTAAGGTTGGGGACCCCCGATTTAGATGGTTCCCTTGATTGCTAATTATTGCAGTGATCCATCTGTGAAGCAGATCTTTCATACATAAAGGTCAAAACCATTACAGGTAGTCCTTGACCTATGATCACAAATTGGACCAGATTTTCCATTGCTCAACAAGACAATTGCTACGTGTGATGAGCATGATTTTTACAATCTTTTTACAATTCTTGAGCCGTTTTTGAGTGAATCGTGTGATTGTGGAGGTGAATCTGGCTTCCGCCAATGACTTAGCTTCTTAGAAGCCAGCTCAGAAGGGCTCAAATTGGAGATCTCATGACCCCAGAGCAGTGCAACAGTTGTAAATGCAGGCCTGTTGCCAAGCATTCAAACAATTATTTTGTCCAATGAACAATGATACTCCTAATTTTCACGGAGTGAGATTCTCTATAGATTGATTGTCTGCAGGAGTAAAACATGTTTTGTTTGGCTTGAGATATTTTTATTCTCCCTCTCCTTAAAATTACCAGGAGAGCCCAGAAAAGCTAAATCCCATAAAGTAACACCTCATTATAATTATTGCCTATGGAAACTGCAAGTAAAAATCCAAAGTGTGCTATCCAATTACTTTTACCACATTTAAAAATGAATCAATAGCAGCAGATTTTAAAAAAAATCAAACCCATTTTAATTTCAAATCTAATATCACGGGGATTAAAGCTGGAAAATGTGTCTTAAATTCTTAACACCATTGTGAGAAGTCATCTGAGAAGCAGATTTTGACAAATGGGGAACTCGAGTAGTGAAAAAACCCACCAAGAACATCCTTTTCTAGCAGTCATAAAACATCCTTCAAGTATTTGTGAAGATTTTGCAGTCCAAGAGACTGGACTCATCTAGCCTTAGATAAAGACATATAAATGTTTATTCCCTTTATTTCTTGACCATACAAACACACATTCTCACATGCACATATATGTGGCTGCATCTATTTCAGGCATGACACACACATGAAGAGTTCAAATTAGCTACTTTATTGTTCTATACCTATAACACAGGAATCTCCTCAGGCTGGCAGTTTGCACCAGGGCCAGATTAGATATGATTTAGAAAACATGTATTGCCCTCTTGTGCCTATGTAATGATTCCAGACTGATTCCCCACTTGACCCCTCCCCCTGGCTTGGTCAGTCTCTCTTCATCCATCTCTTCTAATAAGTGTAGGCATAAATTCCAGTTTCAAGAACAAAGGCCAAGTAAACTTTAGCTGAACCTGTAGTTCAGTCAGCCACACAACTGATTCCTCTGAATAATTTCTTGCTTAATTGATACAAAATTCATCAATGCTTTTGCTGGTGAATTATATCATATCATGAACGTCTTTGGTAAATAAGTCTTCTGAGTTTTAAGAATCCTGGAAAAATGGATTGGCCAATAATTACATAATAAAGTTTTATGGTCCATAATGTTTGACAAATTTATTTTATTTATTTATTTTATTTTGTCAAGCAATTATAAGATAACAGATATAAGTATAAACATAGTTATAATACATGAAATGGATACTATAACAAAAATAAAAAGAAACAATAGGACAGCGATGGTAGGCATCTTGCTGTGCTTATGCACGCCCCCTACAGACCTCTTAGGAAAGGGTGAGGTCAATAGTAAATAGTCTAAGGTCCAAGTTTTTGGGGTTTGGGGAAGAAACCACAGAGCCAGGTAGAGTATTCCAGACATTGACCACTCTGTTGCTGAAGTCATATTTCCTGCAATCAAGTTTGGTGCGATTTACCTTGAGTTTGTATCTATTGTGTGCTCTTCTATTGTTTTGATTGAAGATGAAGTATTCATTGACAAGTAGGACATTGCAATATATAATTTTATGTACTATACTTAGATCGGACTGAACGCAGCATAGTTCTAGGTTTTCTCGGTCTAGAATTTCGAGTCTGGTGGCATAAGATATTCTGCAATGAGTAGAGGAGTGGAGAACTCTTCTTGTGAAATATTTCTGGGCTTTCTCAACTGTGTTAATATCAGATACGTAATGTGGGTTCCAGCCTGATGAGCTGTATTCGAGTATTGGTTTAGCAAATGTTTTGTATGCTCTAGTTAGTAGTGTGATATTACCAGAGAAAAAGCTACATAGGATTAGGTTATCAACTTTTAATGCCTTTTTGGCTATGTAGTTACAGTGGGCTCTAGCACTTAGATCATTAGAAATGAGTATTCCAAGATCCTTGACAGAGTTTGGATCATCAACAAGGTCTTGACTATTCAGCTTGTATTTTATTTTCTGACTTTTTTTTAACCAATATGTAAGACAGAACATTTATTTGTTGAGATTTGAAGTTGCCATTTGTTTGACCATTCTGATACATAGTCGAGGTCTTTGTGAAGGGTAGCAGTATTGTCTGTGGTGTTGAATAGCTTTACATCATCGGCAAAGAGAACACAGTTGCTCTTAATATGATCACAGAGGTCATTTATGTAGAGTATGAAGAAGAGTTGGTCCTAGAACACTGCCCTGGGGGACACCACTGTTGACAGGTACAGAATTTGATAGGATGCTCCCAATTTTGACCATTTGTTGCCTGTTTGACAGGAATGCCTCTATCCAGTTATGCAGGTGTCCAGAGATACTATAAGATTTGAGTTTTAAGAGTAGTTTGTCTTGTACCACTGAATCAAAGGCTTTATAGAACTCTATGTAAATTGAGTCTATTGCTTTGCCCTGATCGAGTTGTGTAGTCCATATGTTTTTGCAATGTAAAAGTTTCAGATTACAGGATAGTTTTTTTCTGAAACCAAATTGTTTGTTAGAGAGAAGGTTGTTTTTTCCTGTACATTAGTTGTAGTTCTTCCCACCAAAGTGGTCCCTGTTGAGGTAATTCCCCATTAGGAGAATGAGCGCATACAGGGAGACGTATTGAGAGAAGTGTTTGAATAATACACACACAGCTCACAGATACACTGTACAGTAAATGTTGGTTTTTATTTCCAATAAAGGTTTTAAGCAAAATTCAAAACAAGCAGTCCAAAGTCATTCACAGGTTAAATCAGTCAGTTTTAGTCCAGGGATAATCCAATAACAAAATCCAGTGTCAAAAACGATTCAGTAACAGACTTACATCAACGATCAGTAACAATCATTTCGGGATGACAACTCTTTCCAACAGAAGGAAAAAGAGACTCATTGAGACGCACTCTCTTCTGAGACTAAGACTAAGACAACCCAGGTTTCTGGGTCCATCTTATGGCCATTTGAGAAACCACACCCAACTACAGTTTTTGCATTTTCTTAAAGATACAGTATTAAAATATCTATCCTAGTTTATATATTTCCAACCCAAATAGCTGTTAGGTAACTTACATTCCTAACAGTCCCTATTTTTCCACCTGCAATTTTACATGCTTTTGAACTGCTAGGTTGGCAGAAGCTGGGACAAGTAACGGGAGCTCACTCCGTTACACGGCGCTAAGGATTTGAACCACCAAACTGCCGACCTTTCTGATTGACAAGTTCAGCATCTTAACCACTGAGCCACTGCGTCCTGTAGTTGTGGTTTTAGAGATGGTTTAATGCTGATTTTTGTAACTCAGTTGATACTATGGACCATTAGACTATGGACCACTAGAATTCTTGACAATGTCTTATGGACTGGTGAAATATTTGCTATATCCAATCTCTGTTCAGGGAATTATGATTACCTCTACATTAGTAAACCAACGTCCAGCATTCTTTTCCAGAAAACGATTTTTTATTATCATTGTAAGCAACATTTCATGTTTGTTTAAAAAAAAAAAAACTGCTTACAAACCATGCAAATTGAAACAAATATTTACAATGAACAGTTAAAAAAAAGCAAGTCAGACCCTGATTTGGGAGGGAGAAGTGTGAAATTGAATCTTAAATAGACTGGAATATTGTATACGATAGAATGTTAAGAGGGTCTGCAGAGAAATGTTACTTGGAAAATGGCACCAACATAATATTTAGAATTGTTGTAGGGTACTCATTTATTTCCAACCTTGGCACACTTTTCCTTGTGAATTGGCTTCATTGTACAGAGGACAAGATGAAAGTGAATGGACTTTTTTTATTTTAAAGTCTCTGTGGTGCCTCTTCAAATTTGTGCCATGATGTGTCTTCTAACACAAATCTATTGAAAAAGACAAAGAATTGAACTTTTGGCACAGGGGCTAAAGAGGAGGGTGATTTGTCTGCAGGAGGCTGAGGTGGTTGAAGGCTCATCCTTCTGGAAATGGTTAACCGGACAGCTTTTTAAAGGGACTATACTAAGATTTGGTTTGTTTGTTTTGTTTATTAGCTTGCTTGCTTTTAAATCAAAAGGGTTGAGAAAGTTCTCTGCCGTACCCATTAATGAAGGCTGGGGGATTTCAGTGTTTGTCCATAAGGTGTGGGTGATGGAATTCGCAGAGATGGCTAGGTTAAACAATTATCTACATGGATAAAAATGTTCATATAAATAAAATACACTTTGCAGTGGAAAAAATCACTTATGATTTGTGGTTTTGATGATTTGAAAAAAAAAATTGGATGATAGAAAAAGTGAACTTTTTTTGCAATCATATAGTAAGAAAGAGATAATGTAATTGTAGTTATTTTACTGAAAAGGAAATTGAAACCTTATTTCTTTTTATTCCTTCTTTCCATATGCTTCCTTCCTTCCTTCCTTCCTTCTTTCTCTATTGTTTAATTCCTATGTTCTTTGTACACACACACACACAGAGCTAGAGGGTGACAACAACCATCTTTGCCTATGAAACAGCAGGGATAAAGACAGAACAATTATAAGGCATGGAAAACAAAAGTTCATCAAAAGGTTTCAACACTGAACCTCAGAGTTTGGAAATTAAAAACCAGTATAATTGTTCCAGTTCCTACTAGCTTCAGTTCCTCATTTCCATATTTGTTTGTCTCCTTCCAAACAATCATACACCTTTCTCTTCTGAGCATGAAGGTGTCTGGATTCAAACTAGTGTGGGAAGCAAATCCTTGTGCTGCTTGGATTGTCTTTCAGCAAAAACCAGGTGGGAATTCCAGATGCCATCACAATCTTGCAAACAGGAGGAAAGCAGAATTTGGAGTGCTAGAAGAGAACATAGGCCAATCAACGAGAGATTCTGTCTGTCACCCTCCCGCCCCATGAATCTAAAACCACATCTGGCTTGTCATTTGATATGAGCAAATTCTCTTCTCCAATCTTTGGATAATAATCTCTCATTTCCACTTTCATCTTGAGTTGTGGGAAGCTATTAAACTCAGCTATGCCCTCGATCATTCTTCGTGCTTGTGTGATATGACAGTTCTGAAGCATGTGATGAAAAAAAAAATGTTTCCAGTGTAGCCATTTTCCTATACTCATCTCCCTTCGTTTCCTGCAACCTTTAGTTCATCCTTCATCTGCATTTGGGGTCTGAAAGTATCAAGCATCATAAATTAGTAGCAAACATCATTTCTCTATGATCCATTTCCCCACTTTTCCCCTATTTCCAGACACGTGGGGGAGAAGCAGAGAAACAGGTGGAATTTTAGGCAGTTTTATGTATTAATCACACCAGAGCAAATGTAATAGGTCTATTAAAGTAATGCACATTTAATAAACCCATAATTCAGAACCAATGCTGAAACCCAACATTTAGAATTAGAACTATGTTTTTTAAACAGATATCTTATTGCATTTCTATCCTAAAATGCACAAGGGGCAGAGGGATATAAACCTTTATTTTATTTTTACTGCTAGAACTTTACGAGGTAAGTTGGGCAGAGAGATAGGGACTGGCCTGAACTCAATATAGTTGTTTAGAGATTAGAATTTAGCTTTAACCTATCGTGGTCCAGCACTAAAACTCTGAAAGCCTGCTAGATCTTGGTGGAAGACTATTGCTTGAGCCTTGGTAACTACCACCATGAGAGATTAAAAAGTTTTCTTAGAGAGAGATATCCTTGATATGTTTGCTCAATTACTTTTTAATCCACAATAATTAAGGTGTCCTCTGGAACAAGGAAAAGTAGAATGCATTCAGGTGAACTGAGTAGATAGGGGGAAAAAAAAAAACAGTTGGGGAGTAGGACCCCTTTTCCTAAATTATTGATTTTCATTTAATATCCCATTTTTTGTCATACCCAGGAGAACGTGCATTTTCATTCAGTTTCTTTTAATGTTCACTCATCAATCCAAAACATGTGGTATGCACACTCAGCTGCTGACCGAGTTAAAAGAAGTAGAACATTTCTTAACATTCCTTTTATTGTTGAATTACATGATGTGGTCTCTTTTTTAGTCATCATGTGGCCATCGGGTTATTCCTAAACAATCTGTAAGAAATTGTATTTAATTTAACTGAAAAATCAATTGTCTGTCTGGGAGTTATTGGTTGGAATGAAGGTTTGCTGGAATGCTGACATCAATATCTTATTCTTTCTCAAAATATCATTGTAGTTTGAAGTTATGGGGATATCTCGATGTTGCCTAGCTTTCTGTTGAGAGCTGAAAATATGTATGGTATTCTGTGCAGCCACAGAATGACAGAAGCATACGACTGGAAGGGCTCTTAAGTCCAACCCCTTGTCCAAGGCAGAAGTCCTTATTCCATCCTAGATAAGTGATTGTCCAATCCTTTCTTGAAACCTTCAATCAACTTCAGGAAGCAAGCTTGTTCTGTAGATTAATTGTTTTCATTGTCAGGAAATTCCTCTTTGGTTCCAGGTTGGATCTCCCATTGATAGGTTTCCATCTGTTGCTTCTTGGTTCCACTCGTTGCTTCTTGATTTCAAATGTAGGCAAAATTCTTGCATCTGGGTTTTAATAGTTTTTCTTTACCAATTCTACAGTTAACAAAATATAAACCAAACTCACTTTGGGTTATCAGACTGGCCTTTTTCCTGTTCTTTAACTCTGCTCAGTTTCTACAAAAAAGAGAGAGAGAGAGAGAGGTTTCTCTATTGGTTCATGTATAGGGGAATATTAAAGAACCTTCAGGCAGGTTGCATTGTCTCCAGCTAAAAAGTCAGAAAACAGAGTGCTAATTGGAAACAATATGCATGAACTCAGGACCAGGTAAGCTGATCCATTCTCAATATTTTGGAATATTTTGGGAAGTCTCTGGGTTGCTGGGTACACGTAGGATTACCCGGAATCCAGCAAGCTACCAAGTGCTGTGCAGGTTCTCCTTTGGTAAGATTCTTCCTGCAATTGAAGCATTAACATGTTCCCTAAGGACTTGGATTTTTCAGTCAGAGGAGGAACAAGCCTTGCAAAGGAAAAAAAAAAAAGCATGTTAAACATTTTAGCATCTGAAGTATTTTTGTTAGATTTGATGTGTTAATCTCTGAGGAGTTTTTAGCTATTACATTTGGTTGGTTTCAGCTTTGGCAAATTGTGTGCTGTTTTATGCTGTTAGAATATAATGCCGATACTAGGTTTTAATGAGTATGATAGTTATAATCTCATTGGTATTACTTTACTACTCCATCATGTCCCAAGGAGCTGATTTTCAGAGCATTTAATAACCAAGCAAGAGCTAAAACATGAATATGAATATGAACTCCCTCTGTGTGCATATGAAAGTAGTCCTTCACTTACAACCTCAAGTGGGGCCAGAATCTTGGCAGTTGAGCGAAGCAGTCTTTAAGCCAAACATCACATGCTTTGCAACCCTGGAAACTGTCATTGAGCGACCTCATGAGTTGTTAAGTGGATGGAGTTCTAGGTAAGGAACTCGGGGCCTCGGGGGGGATGAAAACCCCTTGGATCTCAGGCAAAACTTCATGCACGTGTCTGTCTGCTCAGGAGCTGAAAATCCTCC
This sequence comes from Pseudonaja textilis, assembly GCF_049901715.1. NCBI lineage: Eukaryota > Metazoa > Chordata > Lepidosauria > Squamata > Elapidae > Pseudonaja > Pseudonaja textilis. Next base: position 11,090,581 of record NC_141993.1, read on the forward strand.
CTGCCAAGTAGCAGACATCTGCATGTGGCCTCACCCGACATGCCAAGATCTCCCTGCCCATGGAAACACCCACGCTCCTTGCCTTACTGCACTGCCTCTTCGCTCGGGAACTAGAAAATCCCGCTGGGCTTTGGCTTGTCTTTCATCTCTGGAAGTTGTCTGAAAGAGCTGCCCGTGAAGGATTTCAGCTTGATGCCCGCCTGGATTTGAGCAATTGAAGTAGGAATGGAGATGAAATCCTTCTCTCCTTGCAGGTCTGTAGGCATGGAGAGGCAGGGAAATAAGTATTTGAGCTCTTTGCTGGCTTGGGTTTTGGCTGCCCAAATCCAAGCTAGCACAGAGCTGAGATCCATTCACAGGGAGCTCTTTCAGCCAGCACCCAGAGATGAGAGAGAGAGTCCTCTCCGCAGGCAGAAACAACTTGCAATCTCCTGCTGGCTTCTCCACTGACTTTTGGGGGAAGCTAGCATAGAAGATTGCAAATGGAGATCACATGATCCTGGGGTACTTAGCAACTGATTGTAATTGTAATTGAACAGGATGCCAAGAACCCAGATCATGATCAAGTGACTGTGGCTTGTGTGTGTGTGTGATATTTTGCAATGGACAAAAGTGCTTTACAAGTTCTAAAGATCCTTTTTCGAGGCCTGATAGCCATTAAGGACCCAATTGTAAGTCAAGGACCACCAATTACTATTCAGTTCAATGTGCCATGTGTTCTTCAAAATCTCAAGGGTATCTCCTCTTTGGTACTCACTGCATTATTGAATGTAGCTGAATGAAAGCAAAGTCTAAGGAAGAAACATGAGTTTGTAGTTCTTCTTAATAGTTTCTCACTCCAGCACGAGGAGTCTATCTCTTTTATAGCAGCTTGCTTGGCTTGCAGAAAGGAAGAAAAGGGGAGAAGAAAAGAAGGGGGTAGAATATATTGGAGTGTCAAAAGAGGAGAAAAATATCTACTATATTCATATTTGCCTCCTTGAGCCTTCAGCTCTGCCTATTAATCCATAAAAGGAAAGTGCTTCATCCTCACTATTTATTTATACATACAGTTAATATAGCCACTCATTTCAATGGCTCTAAGTGGCATTCAGAGAGTTAAAACCAGACAAATAACAACAGGATGTACAAGAATCCATATCTAGAAAAATCAGTTCTATAACACAGGCTCAAAAAATCCTTCCACTCGGAATCACTAAAAGAGTAGTTGAATAAACCAAGCAATGGGGTCACTTAACCTTCTCTCCAAAATGCCTGTGGGAACATCCCAGGTCTTTAATGCCTTATGAAAGGTCACCAGGTCAGGCTATCAGGGTCTCCAAGGGATGCTGTTCCACAGGGCAGGCGTTGGAGCCGATTAAGCAGGCCTGACGTGCTTATATAGTTCTTCCTTCTTTATTAAATGCCCTAAAAATCAACAACTCACAACACAGTAGATTAGAGAAACATTAAAATCTCCTCCTTGCAAAGAAATTAATCCACGTGTTGTTTTCATTCATGTCTCAGGCCATAGACTGGATTTAGGCACCACTTTTACTGTTTAGTTTTGCTGGGTATGTTTAGTCTACTGAAAAGAAGGACTAGGGGTGACACAATAGCAGTGTTCCAATATCTCAGGGGCTGCCCCAAAGAAGAGGGAGTCAAGCTATTCTCCAAAGCATCAGAGGGCAAAGACCAGAAACAATGGATGGAAACTAGTCAAGGAGAGAAGCAACCTAGAATTAAGGAGAAATTTCCTGACAGAACAATTAATCAATGGAGTGACTTGCCTCCAGAAATTGTGGGTGCTCCACAGTGGTGGGATTCAAATTTTTTTACTACCGGTTCTGTGGGCGTGGCTTGGTGGGCATGGCTTGGTGGGAATTGCAGGGGAAGGATACTGAAAATTCTCCATACCCTCTCCACCCCACTAACCTGCTTTCCAGCTCTCTTCTCCTGTGCGGGGCAACCAAAGAAGACCCAACCGATCAGCTGGGACTTAATGGGAGGCAGAGAAGAGATGGGGTTGGCGGGGCCAATCAGAGGTGGTATTGGCCGGTTCTCCAAACTACCCCATATTTCTGCTACTGGTTCTCCAGAACTGGTCAAAACTTGCTGAATACCCACCTCTGGTGCTCCAACACTGGAACTTTTTAAGAAGAGATTGGATAGCCATTTGTCTGAAAAGGTATATAGAGCTTCTTGCTTGAGCAGGGGTTTGGACAAGAAGACCTCCAAGTACCTTCCAACTTGTTATTCTGGTTGTTTCTACAAACATAGTATGAAATTACTGAAAAACCATGGTTCTTGTTTATATATCACTCTGAATTTATATAGTTTTTAAAAGAGGGGAAAATGATAAACAATGGGTGCATTATTATTATTATTATTTTGCAAACTGTGGTTTGAACTGTTTTAGTCTAAAGCTATATCCTCAAAATGACAATTTCAATAACATCAAGAATCGTAATTCCTAATAGATTCCATTGGCTAAATAAATGCAACTCTTATCAGTTGTTTGCTGCTTGTTTTTCAATGAATAACACGTCAATTTGCATTACACACAAATAGAATTCAGCATGTTAAAAAGCTGTTATTCATCAGAAGGAGTAAATTAGTATGACTTTTCTTTTATTACCACAGGAATCCAAAGTAAATAGTGAACTAAAAGAATTCAGATTTTGGTCAATTCATGGATACATATGAGTTGAATTTTGGTAGAAATACTGTATTCCCTCTGTGGGATGTTTTTCAGTTTTTCATTCTAACTCATCCTATTGGTGTTTTCTGCAGATTTCCATTCATATATTGAATAAAGTAAAGTAAAATAGAAGTGAATTCTTAATTCAGAGAGATGAACAGAAAGAAACTTTTATTGACATTCAGCAAATCAAAGCAAAGTTAACCCCTAACATCAATTACTATTGACAACCATTTGTGGCTGAAGCTTAATATAATGTACCAGAATGTTGAATGTTGCTACTTTTAGAATGATAAATTTATGATTACCAAATGTATAAAGCAAATGCAATTATTGCCCTGGAAATTTAGATAAAAATTTAAGTAATCAATTTTTGGCGAATCTCCCTGTAGAGTTGACAGTTCAAAAGAATAAGGATGTAGTTTCCATAAGACTCACATCAGGGGGCAATGTTGAGCTCCATAAGGGGCTCTCCTCTATTTCTCTTCTGTGGGGAGAACATTAAATTAAGTTAAAGATAAATTTATCCTAAATGTGGGAATTATGATGCAATATATTTGGTATAGAGGCTAAAATTGGTTTATTTACAAATCTGTTGGGAGAGAAAGCACATTACAATTATGTTTAGAAGAGGTTGAGCTGGAAGGCAGGGTCAAAGTGTTATCAGTTTAGAGTCATTGAGATTAATGTCAGGCACAAATAACCAGGATCACCTGTTGCATTCAAAGCATGGAAAAGTTAATTATTGCTACTCTAACACAAGAATCTAGTCAACTAATAGTCAAAGCTAAATTGGCACTAGATAAGCGTTAACAGAATTCACGTGGGGCTGGACTTGGGTCTTTTGTGACAATGCAATGACTCTAAACTGATGACATGTTTAACCCCACCTTCCAGCTCAGCCTCTGTTTTCCTACATAATCAAAATCAATCATATTAATGGGGACAGGGTCAGCAGCTGGCATTCTCAAGCCAAGATTTATTTATCTGGCTTTCTAGCATTTCAGTTTAAGCTAAATTGATATATTTAATACATATTTTGGCAACATTTTATTTTGGTTTGTAGCAATAAGCCATATACTTTCAACATGATCTTCCTATTAGCTCCCCAATAAATTTAACAAGGGTATTAGCGCCTTGCTGGTTGTAATACAAATGGAAATAGAATCTTACACAATTGATGCAATTTGTTCAGTTGTTGAATATATGACAGTTAAAGAGCGGGGGAAACCCAAATAGGGATTTCTAATTTGTTCAGATATGTTAAAATTGCATGTTATTTCATCAGATATTTTCCCTTGATCAAATAAATGTATTCTGGATGGATTATTCTTTCTATAAAGAAATTTAAAGTATTTAATACTTTTAATGAGTATTAAATCTACTGAGGCTGTATATATAATCAAATAGAAGAAGCTGAATTTAACTGTTAATTAAATTTACTTCTCATTCAACTGTCCAGATCTTTTTTTCTGTATCATACCCTAATTTGATATTGCAAAGACTGGAGGCTCAATATTATAATTTTGAGAACATGGAATTTGTGGCAGTGATGTTAATCTTCTCCTAGACTAGCGTCACATTTTTATATCCAACATAATGGTTGTTTTTCTCTCAAACATTTTTTTATTAAATTATAGTTATAAAATATAAAAGTAAATAGAGGAACATTAAGGAAGGAGAAGAAAGGGGAAAGAGAAGCGAGGAAGGATAGGAGAAAGAAATATTTGGGTTTTATAGATTAGATTGATAGATCTTCATAGAAATGACTTGTTCATATTATTATGGAAAAACAAAAAGTTGTGACTTGATGCTAATGCCCTATTTTACTGCAACAGAGAGAGTTGGAAGTCAATGCTTCCTTTTCTTTTCTTTTTCCTAGCCAAAATAATGCTTGTTAACTATATGATCAGGCCAGATAAATGCTGATTATCAGTAAGAAAAGAATGCCTGTGTGTATGTGTATAAAAACAAACAAACCCTCCTCTCATAAGTCTGGTTGGCTTGTGTCTTCCTCAATGGTAGATCCTCTACCAGAGACCTGGAGACCAGAGACTTAGACTAGAATCACAAGACCTTAACTGTTCCTAGCATTGCACTCTTCTGGACAAAGACCTCTGATGTCATTCCTGGGATCTGTTGGAGCCACTTACCCAATTTAGGAGTAACAGTCTCAGCTGTTCCTATCGCCACTTTAGCCTTGACTTTCCACATCCTCTCCAGTTCTTTCTACAGGCCCTGGTCCTTCTCCAACTTCTCATCCTTTTTCTTCCTGATGTTGCTATCACTGGCATTGCTGCATCTATCACCACCATTGTCTTATAGTCCTTGCTTACCACCAGAATGTCTGGATGATTGGCCAGGACTTCCCTGCCTACCTGCCTGGATCTGGAAGTCCCACAGGATGTAAGCCCTGTTGTTATCCATGAGCTACATCCATCACCACTAATGCTTGTTTGTTTGCATGTGTGTGTGTGTGTGTGTTGTAGCATATTTATTGCAATCTAATCTCATAAAGCAGAACACTTGTGCAGTTTTTTTTAATCCCCTTGGCAATTAAGTAAAGAAGTATTAATAAGGTCAGCAGATAAATTACAATGCAATTGGGATAAATGGATGGATGTAGAGATACATACTCTACATGCATAGAGGGTTCAAGGTGTTGAATATATCGTGCCTTCACTGTGACAATAAATCAATTGCAATGGATTGTTTTCTGTCATGTACAGTAATTCAGTGGCAGTGGTTAAATTATAAATAAATAATAGACTTTGTTTCCTTTATTTGGGAATAGATGCTCGCTTTTTCTTTCATTGGCTCCAGTCTTAACATCCAACCTTAAACTTTAAACTTCACCCCGACTTCCATCTAGGGCATTTTCGACCCCAAATCATTAGACCAGGGCTGGCCAACCTTAGCAACTTTCAGATTTTTGGACTTCAACTATCAGAATTCCCCAACCAGCACAGGGAATTGTGGGAGTTGAAATCCACCAGTCTGAAAGTTGCCACGGTTGGACAGCCCTGCACTAGACTTAAGAGGTACAGATACATTTCATAGCAGGGGAGAATTATTCATCTGTTGAACTTAGTTCACAGGAAGGATGGTTGCAAATATGTATTTCTGGGATCAAATTTTTGTTTGTCTGTTTTCGGTGCTGCCTGCCAAATGATTTTTGCCTTTCACTCCTATTAGAGACCATGGCTGTGCTAAGCTCAGAGAACAGCAGGGGAAAAAAAAATTAGGAGATTTACAGTGTGTGTTTTCCTGCCCCATTGAGTCTGAACTCAGATAATGCTTAATCAAGACTTTAAATTGTAGCATTGATTGAAATGACAAGCAAGGTCATGGAAGCCATGAAAAGTAAGACAAGGCGGCTCTCTGTTTACCCAGTGTGTGATTCTTGCAGTAAAATTGATTAACGTCACAAATTGAAATGTAATATTTCCTCCTTCTCAAACAAACGTCCTTATCGACACCTTATGGCTGTATATTCCCCTTGTCCCTTCGCTATTATTCATCTCATTTAAAAGTTTCAGGCAGATTCCCCACCACCACCACTTCTCATTAACCGATATTTAATAAGCACGTTTCACTTGGCAAATGCAGTTTGATGGCAACAGGATTATAAGCCTTCTTAGGAAATTCTCCCTGTTTTGGCTCAAAAGCAGATGGTCCAGTGAGTCAAGATAATTTTTTGTTATTCAAAAGCTATTCACTGTATTAGCTCTCCTGCTGGCTCCTCTCCCCCTCCCCAATTCCTATGAAGCTCAAAACAGCTTACATGAGGTTCAGGAACACCCTCACCCCAAAGGGCCAAGAAAGGTCTGCTTCTTTTATTTCTGTAATCCTCAGATTATTCCCAAAGATAGCATGGAAGGAGGAGTCTTGTGACTTTTCAGCAGATCAGATAAATCCATCTAAACCCACTCTGGTTTCTGGGATCTTTGGTCAAGGAGATATCCCCAAGATACTTCGCAGTAAGAGGGAGCCATGATGCTTCTGAAATGGGATATCCAAGTGAATGTTATTTAATTACTTCCATCTAATGAGTTGCTTCACTAGAATTGTCCGTGGCTTCTGTTTAGAACAGGGACGTCCAGCCTTGGCCCCTTTAAGAGTTGTGGATTTCAACTCTCAGAATTCCCCAGCTGGCTTCCCAGAAGGCAACTGTTCCTCATGGTGGATGGCCCAGAGGTTCCTCCCAAACCACAGTGGGGAGAACTTGTGAGTATGGCACTGGGCCCCTTCTCTACATTCCCTTTCCAGTATAGATTTCATCTTTCACTGGTTTTTTATTTTGCTCCCTCGCCTCAAGGGAGGGAGGCAGTGCTGGTTTCTGAAATTCTACTTTCTGAAGCAAAGGTGAAATTCTTGTCCAATCCTTAAATACAGTAGGAGCCCTGCTTGCTTCCCCACTCAAACCAAATCCACTCCATTTTCCCTGTCTTTTGGTGCTACTTGGCAACCACTCCCATCTTTAATAAACTACTAAGAGTTGAGTCCTTTTGGAGCCAGTAAACATGAGTGCAACCTACTATGCCATTAGTTGAATTTCTTGCAATTTGTGGCTCAGAACAAGTTTAGATTCTTTGCACAGTCTGCAACCCATTTGTTTTTGTTTTTTTTAAACATCATTCAATAATCTTGCTTTGGCAGCTTTGAAAATAAATTTCTTTTTCTTGAGTTTAAAGCAATGTTTCTCAATCTTGGTAGTTTTAAGATGGATGGACTTCAACTCCCAGAATTCCCTAGCCAGCAGGTGTAAAGAATCTCTCTCTTTCACCCACCTAAAACGCGAAACAAGCAATCATTTCCTTCTGTTGCTATTTTTTGTCATAGTTTTCTTTTCCTTTCCCCAGGAAAGGAAAGGATTATGGGAACTGGGCCAAAAGAAACGAGCCCTTTCTCTTTTACTAATGAAGGCATGCAAGGGCACCTTGCAACAGTAGGCCTTCTGAGGCATGTTACCAGATTATAAACCCCAGGATGTAAATTGGCATTAAATACAACTGTTCTAAATAGTATTTAAAACAATGTTCTCTTGGTTCAGCTGAAAAACTTCCATGTACCACTAGAGGGCAGAAAAGAGCTACAGAAAACATTGAATCTTCCCACTAAAATGGAGATTAGTTCTCGAAAGACTGCATTAAAAAATCAGACAAGGCTTGTTTTGAGAGCGTGTGTGTACACACACACACAACTAATCTCTAATGCCATTCACTGGCCCTAAATGTCCAGATGGATTACTTTCTTTCTGTGTCCTGGAAGATTTCACCCCAACAACCTGCAGTCAGCCAGTGTTTGTATAGAGGTTTTATTTTTATTTCCCGCCCTGGAGTCAGGAGTCTTTGATTGAAGTCTGGTGAAGGAATGAAAGCCCAGTAAAGGGTGAGAAATAACAGAAAAGAAATCAGTCTCCATTTGGTCATATAATTGGAGAGGACACGTCTGTGAAATCAAATAAAGGAGCCAAATGGAATCGCAGAGGCTCGAAATCAACAACCGGAAAACAGCAACAAAGCTGCATGGTGAGAACAGGATCATTATAAAGTATCCAATAACGTGTTGTATTTGTTATGGCATTATGTTCCTCAGTGTCAGTCTTGACGTGGACAAGGCCCTGTGGCTTTTGGTAGCCGTATTTCAGGAGGGGTTTACCGTTGCCTCCTTCATAGGGCAGAGAAAGAGGGACTGGCCAAAGGACTTTGTGCCCCAGGCAGGACTAAAGCGGAAACTTTCAGCATCTTTAACCACTATGCTACGCCACTTACCATCTGACACAGCAGCATTCCTGAATTGGCTGCAAATGAGAGAATATCAGGAACGCGGAGCAAGGCAATGTAGAATCTATCAAGGCGCTGCTTCATTTCAAGCTGGAATTTGACTGCCTTTCCTCCCTTGCAGAAGTTCCTCACGCTTTGCAATCACGGTCCGATGCAGCCATAATCTTGTCTTCTCTGATGTTTCAGTTTTTGTGGTGTTTGGGGATGGTGTTCGTACGTTCCCTTCGATGCTCCTTGTTGGTTTCCACGAGGTACGGCAATATTGATGGGAGAAGATTATAGGCATCCTGTAAAAACCTATGATTAGGTCCAATTTGATATCTTTCTTCAAAAACGTGAATTGCACACTGGCCTCTAAAATGGCAGACTAAGAATCATGTGAGTTCCAAATGTTGCTTATGAAACAAGCCTGGCTTTTTCAATGAACCAATAAACCAATGTAGCTTGTTCAACGAACCAATGAAGAGAGTCAGAGAAAGAAGGAGATAATTGCGGTAGGACGCAGGGAACAGGCAAGATCATGGTATTCTCTTAATTAGGAGGTGATTTATCCTGATTTTACACACACACACACACACATATATACATACACACACATAATCATACATACATACACACATACATACATACATATTTTGTGGACAGTGTATTGACTGAGTCAATTCAATTAAATATACAATAATCCTTATCAATAATAATTATTATTGATAACATTAATAATACAATTAAATATACATAATCCTTATCTTCCAGCTTCTAACCATAATATGCGCATTGTAATTATAATAGATTCTTTTATATATCCGTATATATAGTACTATTTTCCCAATTTGTATGTAATTCTGATTTATTGACAGGAAGCAACATGCCAGCTTTTTGGTAACTTCTGTTAGGCCAGGTGATTAAAAAAATTAACAGATTTCCCATGGGGGAAAAAAAAAAACATTAAAAGTCCACAATATTTTGTCTGGACAGGGATTTACTATTTCTGTCAGCAAGCCAACTTGAAATCCTGGCTTGTTGAAGAAGAAACAACCCATGAAACTGTTGGTGGAGACAAACGAGGGTTTGGGCAACCTGAAACTGAAATTGTATATGAAAATAAAGATACAAATTTCCCCTATTCGGTGGTGTCTGACTCTAGGGGGTAGGTAGAGCTCATTCTGTTTCTTAGCCAAGAGATCCAGCATTATGCAAAACATTTCTGTGGTCATGTGGCCAGCATAGTGATATGCTGAGGAGCACAGGATGCTGTTACCTTCCAACTGAAGTGGTACCTATATATCTACTTGCACTTGAATGCTTTCCAACTGCTAGATTGGCAGGACCTGGGCCAAGAATGGGAGCTCACTCAGTCACTTGGGTCTTGAACTGCCAACCTTCTGGTAGCAGTCTTAACCACTAGGTCACCACATCCCTTATATGGGAATAGAGATGTAGAAAACTAATGGCAGAAAAAGACCTGGTGGTCCATCAAGTCTGACCCTGTGAAATAGAAAGAAGAGCCACAGATCAATCAACTACCATGTAAAAGGTATCTTCATCCTCAGAAGGGAAAGGAATAAAAGAAGTTATCTCAACAGGGACCCTCCATAGCTTTCTCAGGAGCAAAAGCAAAAAAGGGGGAAAATACTTTCAGACTCGCCAAAGATTATTTTAATGTCGTTTTGCAATAAAGATACAGCTACTCATCCTAGTTGTGCTTCTTGTTTAAACTTGCTTAGTGACAGACTTAATTCAATTCCATAATTAGTTGTTTCTGAACATTGGCCAATTGCTATGCTTGTTGTTCTGACCAAGGCTCCCTGAGACCGTAATTAAGCACATGCTTAGTTAAAACAACCCTTGTTTTATTTCAACATTGAACATTCCCACCTGTAATGAGTCCCAAATAGTCCCTCAAGATAAGTAGCCACCTTTATCTCCTTTGAATTGCTGCCAATAACTAAAGTGCCAAATTAACTATAATTAACTACCAACCGAAGTACAAAGTCGACACAGAGCTTCAAGGTTTAATCTGAATAGAGCGAATGACTTTGCTTCCTGCAAAGGTTTCTCTACCTTTGCATTTCCTTTATCCCTTATGGGAGGGGCAATCACCTCTAAGCCTTACTCCTGAGTCGCCTCTTTTGTCTTAGATGCTCTTGCCTTCTAGCAGCTCTGTGCACATGTGCGTTGGAAACAGGCTCCCCTTGTTCCTCTGCCTCGCTGCTGCCAGATTCTGGAGGCTCCGGAGTCAGCACCCCACTCCCAGATGGCCCTGGCCCCATCTTTGTATTGGATGCAGGACCCTTGTCCGAGTCCTCCCCAGACTCCTGGACTGGTCCCTGTTCTTCCCCACTGTCCGATTCCACTGCCGTCTGCACAGGCTCTGGCAAACCACAACACTTGTTGAAAGATCAGCTACACAGAGGAATCTTTAAAGAATATGTTTTATCTATATAGGTGACAGAGAACATAACATGGTAGTATCTATAGGACAGCGTTCTATATGTGTATGCTTATTACTGCTGTACAAGGGCTATCTTCTGTGGATAAAAGCCATTTTTTCCATCCCATGTATATTCAAGCAAAATCTATTATCAGGAAAAAATTGCTCTGCTTTGCTTTAACTGGAAAACACAGTGGTATAAATTATATGTTTTGTTCTCTCGGTTGAGTGCACATCCATCAGTGTTCTGAAATATCAGTCCCAGGAGTTGATGTTGTATTGAATGAGCAAGTCTTCTCCGTCGTTTTCCACTGATCCTTGTTATCTGTTTAAATCCTTGTCTTGTCAAGTGAAAATTTGAATTATGAAGGCGGTGTTTAAATGATCCGAAGCTGAAAACAGCTGACCAGGTGACTTGAATAAGTTATGTATTAAAGAGTAGAGTGCTTTAATAATGCATCAGAAAATATTGGGAAGAAAGTACACTGTCTAAATAGGTGCCTGGACAACTGCAAAGTGAATCTTGTGGTAAATGTGGATATCAATTTTCACTGGTACTTCTGTCCTCCAGGAAGTCTCCCAGAGGCACATTAGTGACAGTCACACTCGAGAGTCTTTACATCTTTTCATACCGAAGTCAAAACAGGCACATTACTGAGCTTAGCTTTGGGATATAAAGTTAACTCCTCATAATGTACGCCAAATCCAACTCTGGTTTTGAAGGAAGATATCATATATTTGACTAAGGGCCCCCAGGAAAGGAAGAAGAAATTGTGGTCCTTTCTCACCACTTATGAAAGAAACTTGCCTTGGGTTGGCTGAGAATGATGGCCATGAGTGACCAACCCAAGTGGTGAAGGCTGGTCTTGAGCATTACATGAACACTGACCAGTAATAGCCCTGTTCAGCCGCCATGAGCTAAGAGTTTGCACCAATGTTCTGAGCCAATGTTCTTTTCCCCCCAATGGCTGGAAAAACTCAGGTCTTTCCTGTCTTCTCTGTACCAACCACTGATTAAGATTTCCAGTGTGGATTGTGAAACTTTGGACAATCTCCCTGCTGTTGTTTTATAGTCATCTGGATTTTTGCCATCTGGATCTGGCGGGTCTGGAATCGATGGAGTTATCTCTCTGGTCTACTAAAGAGGTTGAGTTGGTTTCTTTTCAGGTGGGTCTACTTAACTCATTCTTAGGGCCACAAAAGCTTTATGAAGATAAAATATTTGGGAATGGTTGTTGAACTTTCTCTTAGCTGTTTGTTTCATGCTTTGAATTGTTGCTTTTTGTTACTTTCTCATCCTCTTAGAGATAGGATACAGATACCAGTAAATTATGTAGGGGGAGGAAATTGATTTTAAGGGTGATGCTGGAGACATCCAGAGGAAGAGAAGAGGAGGTCTCAAAATCTAAGTTTGCAATCAGAACCCCATGATCCTACCTGTTTCAGTATGCCTTCTACACATGGATACCCCGGGGTGAGCCTGAGCAGAACAAACAGATGGAGGATGAAGGAATAAATAGCTGTTTCTTTCTTCTGCTTCCTAAACAGACTTGTAGCATTCTAGGTCTATGGGGGAAGGTGAAGATGAAGATGGAGGTAAAGATGGAGAGAAACCATATGTGTGGTAATTATTTTTCCTTCAAATTGAATCGGAGGGCTTCACTTTGAGGAACAGACAGAGAAAAAGACATAAAATTATGGTCAAAGATACAGTGACTTACAACCATTCATTTAATGACAGCTCAAAGTTACAAGGGCACTTGTCATGCCCCTATCGGAGTCTGAATCTGAGGAGAAGATGAACAGCTGACAGGGAGTGGGAATGTGGCTTTGTTGGCTGTGGAAGAAACAGGGGAAGAGCAAAGTCCATCTGGGCAGAGCAGGGGGAGGTAGAACAAGGGAGAAGGGAGTTCAGAGGAAGACCCAGGCCTACCTCCTCTTCATCCTAGGGCACACAGGGAGGAATGAAGAAGAGAGCAAGGTGGGTTGTATGGCTTATGGGGGAGGAAAGGGCCCTGATTCCCTTCATTTGCCACAGCTGGGAATGAAAGTTTATAAGAACTGAATGCTGACTGCAGCAGCTACTGGGAGCAAACATCATGTGATGTTATCATGTGATGACTTTGCTTCCCAACCATGTGAGTTTTGCCGTGCCTTCAAGTCTGGAATTCTTGCTCCTGCCCTGCCAAACTAATTATCTCAGTTTGGCTTGATTGGACTTAAAGTTACAGTTTTGGTTGACCATGTTTTGGACTTGATTCTCTGCAGTTAAAGGCTGTTCCTGGGAGAGTTTTTCTCCAGCCAGAAGGTAGCTTGGACATTGGGGGCAAAGTTTGGAGCTATTAAAGGGACACTTATTGATTATCTGACTGTGTTGCCTTCGTGCCACGCCCTGGGACATTACAGCACTGAAGAAAGTCGCTTATGATCATTTTTCACACCGTTGCAGCATCCCTGCGGTCACCTGATCAAAATTTGGTTGCTTGGCAACTGAATCCTATTTATGAGAGTTGCAATGTCCCATGGTCACACGATTTTCTTTTGCAACCTTCTGGCAAGCTAACTAAATGGGTAAGCCAGATTCACCGAACAACCGTGTTACTAATTTAGCAACAGTAGTGATTCACTTAACAAGGATGACAAGAAAGGTTGTAAAATGGGACAAAATTTATTTATCAACCTCTTAGCAACAGAAATTTTGGGCTCAATTGTGGTGGTAGCTTGAAGACTACCAGTAAAGGATTTTGGTTTACCAACCGCGTGTTTTAATATAGTATATCTGCCATTTGGAATCGAATGATTTTCCAATCATGGTTCTGAATTCCAGCCCTGAAGGGCATCAGGTTGAGGATGAATGATATATATCTTCCCAGACCAATCACGGAAACCAAAAAACCATGGGATTAGATGTCATGCTATGCTGTGACATATTGCTTTTGTTTTAAATCACATTAAGCCGCAACTGTTGTGGCTTAAATGCAGGCCAAAACACCCACCAGTCACCTCTTCATTGTTGAAATTAGGAGAACGCTTGCAAACCTTGTTGTTTCTGGCTATGCAGAGCAGCTTTAATTCAAGTGTCTTTGCATTATCCTTGTTTTGATTCAGACCGTTTAAAAACCAGCTGACGTCCTTGCTCTTTGTGACTTTTTCTGTTGTTTCATTTGTGCAAACATGGCCCTGAACAATTTGAGGCAAGACGCCTCTCGCATATTAAAGCTCAACAAGCCGAGTCTCGGATAACATCACGTTTCCACCAGGCCCTTGCCACCAGGCCTCAGAGGGATCTACTCCAAGGGAGATGATTTTAACATTAAAACGATCTGGAGAAGAGTCAAACAACAAGGCCGTGTCAATGGAGGTTTCCTCTACCTTTAAACTGTATCTGTTTCCCAACACATTAGCACATTCTGGGGCATAAATAGACGATTAGTTGCTTATCTCATCCAAGGCTCTGAATGCATCTCAGTTGACTTTTGTTGCTAGGAAACCACACTCGCCAATCAGCTGCCGAAGCTTAGTGAAGTCCAGTTTTACTGAGAACATCTCGTCCTGAATGTTAAAAAGAGTACAATCACGCTATGTTAAAACCACGCCGACCAGAAGCAACTGATCCAAGCCACGTGTTGAGATGTACTCTTGTTCCTCAGTGGATGAGACACGTCCAAAATTGTATAGCAAATTGAATTGCAAAAGGCTAAGCTGGCAAACAGATAAATAAATAAAACAAAACAAACAAACAAATGTCAGAGGAGACAGAAGAGCCACTTTAAGACCGAGTTGTGTGTTGTGTTAATTATGCATCCTGCATAATTTTCAACATTAAATAATAAGCAAGGGAGGGTGGCATTATATCAAGTGCCTGGCTGGGGAATTCTGGAAGTTGAAGTCCAGAAGTCTTAAAAGTTGCCAAGTTTGAAAACTCCTGCTTTAGAGGCAAAGGAAGCAAGGAAGGCCTTAAAGATCATCACGTAAATAGCTTCTAGTTCTCCTCCTGGTTTGAAATCCTATCATTTTGCTAGTATTGGAATAGTATTAATTGGTGTATTTCTCCCATGAGCTGTTCAGAGCATCCAGAAGTGGGAGATGCTTCAGTCTCTTCTGGAAAGGCTGGGCTTAAAACTTCGGGATGCTCCTCCTCCTCCACGGGACACCTCCTCAGCATCCCCCAGTTTTAGCTCAGCCTTCGTGGTAAGAGGTTGTGCACTCCCTGACTGGAAAGGTTTCTGATTCAGCTACTCAACATTCAGGTTTGCTCTTGAGTTAATTCGGCTTGTAAATTTTTCCCCAATTAATTTGGCGGTTTCAAGGCTTGTGGCTCTATTAGGTCATCCCCCCGATCAGTTTGAGAGCAGTTCTCTGTGGCTGGCGGTGCCTGCCACTCCGCAGGCAGCCTGAGACGGCCGCTTCAGGCAATTAGCCTATCTATTCCCCCAATCATCTTATCTCTGTGATCTGGGTGGAGCGCTCCCAGCCGCAGCTCTCTCCTCCGTGCCGTTTCGACTGACAGGATCATTTATCTGACTATTTAGAGAGTCAGCAGCAGCGGCTCATTAAACTGCTCAGGCAATTAATATCGGAGATTCTGCCTTCCCGCCATTTTCAACACCTGGCTTCAAGTTCGCGCCTAAATACCACAGGCGCCATTCCCCTCTGGTTTCCCTTCTTGGGGACTAGGGCAAGTACCTTCCCACTCCACTTCCTTGGGATTATTTCTCTTTTATCTTGCTGGCGTTGGATAAGCAAGCTAGTCCTTAAACAGGGATTTCTTTGCAATTCCTTTTGGATCATTACATTGGAGTGAAGCCGCAAACAGCGGGACATTTTTTGACAGGAAAGGATCCATCAAGGTCCTGTATAGCTGGTTTCCCTTGTTGGGGACCAGGGATCCAGAATATTTCTTGCTTGGAACGCTTGGGGGTTTCCCTTGTTGGGGACCCTTACATACTGTTTACCCTATACTCAGTTTTACATATATATTATATTTTACATACATACATACATACATACATATATATGCGTGTGTGTGTGTGTGTGTGTATGGGTATATATGTGTGTGTAGACTTACACTCCTGGAGAAGTGTTCTACTTTCAACCATGGGTAGGCATCACCCCTAAGTGCTGATGATAATAATAATAATAATAATAATAATAATAATAATAATAATAATAATTTTAAAAAAGAAAAAAAATAAAGTTAGAGGCATGAGAATCAGTCCTCCACAATGGAAGGTGACAACGTCTTTCACTCCAAGACAAATAAGTCCCGAGATAAGTCAGTGGGCCCCCAAAAGGCCTCTAAGGTGGCGGATAAGGATGCCCATAGACGCCACCAAGCCTTGGAAAGGCAGTTGCAGAAACAGGCCAGGGAGGCGGACAAGATGGCTATGACACAACAATCGGATCAGGACCCAAGTCCATTGCTGGGGCCCTTGGACTTATCTACCCAGCCCAGACAGACTATCTCTGGACAGCCTCCCATAGACATATCTCCTCCAATGAGCACTGCCTGACGAATCCCAGAGGCAACCTTCACCCCTACGGCTGCTGGCTTAACACAGGAGGAGGGATTACCTGAGTCTATTCCCATCAAAATGAGGCAATGGATGGAGATGGCTATAAACAAGGGCATTGCGGCTGGAGTTGAGCAATCCATCTGGACCAGATACCCTTCGACTACTTCGGAAGTGGAATCCCTATCTGCTCGATCCTTTGCGCATTTGGGACACCATCAAACTCAGGTATTCCCCAATACTCTTGACTTACCAGTCCAGGGTCTTCGGGAGGAGATGGAATTAGATGACCAGGATGTTTCCATGGAGGTGGGGTCAATCCATCAGATGGACTTGGGGTTGTCAGAGGCTGACCCACTAGAACGAGAAATGTCGGATGACGAAGGCCTCATTCCGGACCAACCTACCTTTTCTGACCTTTTTCGTCCACACCTCTTTAAATCTTTACTGTTCAAAGCAAAGAACACCGCTAAACTAGGCACATCAAGCCCTCATCCATTATCATCAGGGTCTCAGGACGAATCCGAGGATCTAATATTCTCACAACCGGCTAATGAGGCAGAAACTATTCCTGTCCCTCGTATGTTTGCTGAATTAGTACAAAATCAATGGGCATCAGCAGCATCCTACACAGCCCCAACAGGGTACGATAAACAATATTATAATTTAGCACCAGAGTTTACAAATTTTCTCAAAACGCCGGAGGTGGATGAGCCCATTGTGGCACTGGCCTCTTCTTCAACCTTTCCCAATGAGGCTGAGGAAGCCCTGAGACTGGAGGAAAAGAGAGCAGAGTTGGCACTCCGTAGGGCGCACGTTTCTGATGCATGAGCCATTAGGGCAGCTACAGCTGCATCTTAAAAAATTAGGACTCTTCTGGAAACTGGATGTCCACACAAAGCAGCATATCTTAGGTCTGTGATGAATCTCACACACGTTTCTGATATGAGAGAAGGCTCTAGACTATCCTTTTCTTTGCCTCATTTGCTTGCAGCAGGCCACTTTCTAAGTCCCTGAGGGCTGCTGGATCTTGCCAGCAGTTCAGCCAATTTCCCTGGGGCTTCAGAGAAAGAAAAACACATTAATGGAGTGTTAGAAAGGTGAAGTTTTGCGTGTCATCCTGTGTGTCACTGGCAAGCAAGAAACCTCTGTATCAAAATCTCAGCAGCTTTTGTTCTGCTATGGTTTCGTTTATCATTTTTAAAAAAATGTTTAAAAGCAATCCTGCTGGAAGATTAGAAGCCATTACTTCGTTACCTTTCATAGTTTACAAATTTCTATAAGGTATCTTTTTTAGGTAAATATAACTTCCTTCCAAAGGGGAAGGTTATGGGTCAGCTTCAAAATGCTTTCCCAGTATATGTGTATATTATGCATGCACATATATTTAACCATGTAATTTTATGCTGCTCTGTCTGGAGATATTGGATAGCCGCTCAGAGTTTCCTTGAGGTAAAATGGGTGGCCTATAAAATTTATTTATTTACTTATTTATTTATTTATTTATTTATTTATTTATTTATTTATTTGAGAAAGAGAGAAAGAGAAAGAGAAAGAGAAAGAGAAAGAGAAAGAAAGAAAGAAAGAAAGAAAGAAAGAAAGAAAGAAAGAAAGAAAGAAAGAAAGAAAGACAGTCAGTCAGTCAGTCAGCATATTGGATGGATTTGGATTTCTTTCACATCCTCATTTTGAAGCTCTCCGGACCTGAGGTTGTGGAAGGAGGGCAGGTAAGATGTGCGGCTGCCTTTTTGTCCCCATCCTCAAACAGGTGGGGACAAAATGGCGGCCACCAGACGCACTTCTTTGTTTTGCTGCCTTAGAGAGATTCTCTACAGTGCTGCTGAAGAAGCTTCTACTCCTCTACTTGTTGCAGAATACCTTATGCCACCAGACTCGAAATTCTAGACTGAGAAAACCTAGAACTACGGTGCCTTCAGTCCGATCTAAGTATAGTATATAAAATCATACATTGCAATGTCCTGCCTGTCAATAAATACTTCAGCTTCAACCATAACAACACAAGAGCCAACAATAGATACAAACTCAAGGTTAATCGCACCAAACTTGATTGCAGGAAATATGACTTCAGCAACAGAATGGTCAATGTCTGGAATACTCTACCTGACTCTGTGGTTTCTTCCCAAACCCCAAAAACTTTAACCTTAGACTGTCTACTATTGACCTCACCCCTTTCCTAAGAGTTCTGTAGGGGGCGTGCATAAGCGCACCAACATTTTTTATTTTTCTTATATGTATCCATGTATTCATAACTATGTTTTTACTTATACCTATTATCTTGTAAGCAATTGACAAACCAAATAAAATAAAATAAATAAGAAGCTTCTGAATGCTGCCGAAAGCCTCTGAGCTTGTTAGAAAGGCAGGGGAAAAAAAGAAGCGGCTTGTCCCAGGTTGTGTGGCAGTGACACAAACATGGTAGCCATGTCGTGGGGAGGCAAAATGGCGGCTACTTTTGGAACCATGCATGGGGCTGCACAAAGAAAGAAGCCATTCTGGCACTTTGGAAAGCCTTGGCCTGGCAGGCTGGGAATCAGGCCTAAGACTCGAGAGGGGTACCTTTTGGGAGTGGAAATGGACCCTAGGGCTGGGAAGTGGAGCATGGGTGAGGGAGGCCTTGGGAAGGCTGGGACAGGTATGCCTGTGTTAGGCCTCCAATGTCTCCCTCACCCAGGAGACACACTGTGCTCTGCTTAACAAGCCATAAGTTCATTTTCTGCTTGATAGGTAGTCCTCAACGATTCATTTAGTGACCATTCAAATGGCACTGAAAAAAATGACTTATGGCTATTTTTTATACTTACAACCTTGCAGCACCCTCAAAGTCAAGTGATCAAAATTTGGGTACTTGGCAACTGACTCATATTGATGACCGTCACAATGTCCTGGGGTCACATGATCATATTTTGCAAACATCTGGCAAGCAAAGTCAACGGGGAAGCCAGATTCACTTAACAATCATGTTACTAACTGAACGACTGCAGTGATTCACTTAACAACTGTGGCAAGAATAGTTATAAAATGGGACAAAATTTGCTTAACAAATGTGTTGCTTAGTAATGGAAATTTTTGGGAGTTAATTGTGATCCGAAATTGAGGACGACCTGTAATAGGGAGAGTAGGGATGGGGAAGATCATGAGGGGACATGCCTCGCCTGACGACTGCCATGAAGCGTAATGGGCAGGCTCCATAATGGTCACACCTTGAGGACTACTACAATGGCATTTTAGAAAGGTGAAATTTTGTGTGTGATCCTGTGGGTCACTGGCAATTTCTCTTTGAGTCAAGTTCTCATTCGTATCAGCCTTGTTTTGTTCTGCTATGGTTTCATTTATTTATTTATATTTTTGAAAACAATCTGTTGTTACTTTTTATATTTTTATAGTTGACAGTTTTCTACAATATATATTTTTAATAAATGAAACTTCCTTTCTAAAGGGAAGGTAATCGATTCAAAATGTTTTTCTCTCTCTCTCTCCCTTTCCCTCCCCCCTTCTCTCTCCCTCTCTCCAACCATCCACATAGATAGAAAAATAGTTAGAGAGCATGGAAGTCACAGGAAGACAGATTGATGGCAAAGATGTCATGCTGATGCTTTGTAAAAAAAAAAAAAGAAAAAGTTAATGAAGGGTAGTTAGTCCATAGTGGACATAAGCGTAAAAGATCTGGAAGAACATACATTTAGGGTTAGTTTTGAGAAGTCCAACTGTGTTTGTAGGCAAGTCCTGTGCTATTTGTTAAGCCCCATTTAACCAAATAGTTCAATGTTTTGCAAACCCAGTGACTTTAAAGCACATCGACTTCAGTTCCCTGAATTCCCCAGCCAGATGTGTGGACTTCAACTCCCAAAATTTCTGAGTGCAGATACTGTACACCTCCCAGAGGGAGATAGCAAGTGACAATTGGGACTGGAAGATTTAAAGGGTGGATTTGTCAAATGGAAGACAATAACATCTCCTCTTCAGAGATTTTATAAACATGGGATCTTCACTTGAAGAACATCTATAGAGATTCTCAGACAACCAGGTCATGGTTGTCCCAAAGGTGCCTTTTCAAGAGGCAACTGGACTTTCTGGTTTTTCTTTGAAGATGTTTCACTTCTAATCCAAGAAGTTTCATCGGGTCTGACTGGATGGTGGGGGATGGAAGGATTTATACCACTTGCAAACAGCTGGTCATTTGCATTCTTTTAGTGAGTTGTTAAGGCCACCTCTGTGTCATCAGAGTAACCTGAATGATTCAAATGTTTGTGGAACCTTCTTGGAACTATTGAAAGGACTGTGTTGTAGACTGGGCATAGATGATGTTGTATCCATCCCCCTCTGTTAAGAGGGCTTCAAATTTGACATAGAGGGCTTCTTTGACCCTTTTTTCAAACCAGTGGCCCTCTCTGTCCAAAATGTGAACTTTGCTGTCTTCAAAAGAGTGACCTTTGTTTTTTAAGTGCAGATGGACTGATTAATCGAGTCCTGATGGTTTTGTTCTCCTATGTTGTGCCATGCATGTATGGAGTGGTTGTTTTATTTCCCCAATGTACAGATCTGCACATGGCTCACTGCATTGTACTGCATATATCACATTGCTCAATTTGTGACTGGGTGTTCTATCTTTGGGGTGGACAAGCTTCTGCCTTCATGTATTCTTGGGTTTGAAGTGTGTATGTATGTTGTGTTGGCTGAAGATCCTATTGAGCTTTTTCTATATTCCTGCAACCTATGGAATGACAACATTGCTTCTTTATTGTTCTCTTTGTTGTTTTTTATGGAAGAGCTTCTGTAGAGTCTTTTTTGAGATTTGATGAAGGCTTACATGGGATAGACACAAGTTCTGAGTGCTTCCTTGATGCATTTTAGTTCTTTTTCTTCCCCATGTTTGCTGGTAGGCAGGCCTTCAGCTCGGTGGTGTAGGGTTCCGATGACTGCCATTTTATGCTCCAGTGGGCGGTGGAAATAAAAATGTGAATATTGATCTGTGTGGGATTTTTTTCTGTAAACTTGTTGTAAACTTCTGTAAAATGTTCTGCACAGTCCAGAAAAGCTAGACTATTTTTCTTAACATCTTCCCATGTAAATTTGATTGTTCACTTGAAGAAACCATCCAGTTTCCTTGGAGATATGGATGGTAGTCCTTAACATATGACCATTCATTCGACAAGTGTTTGAAGTTATGAAGGTGCTGAAGAAATAACTTATAACCAGTCCTTGGGCTTCTGATTGTCATCCTATGGTCAAAATTTGGGCACTTGGAAACTAGCAAGTATTTGCAATGATTGAAGCATCCTGGGGTTACATGATTGTCATTGCAACCTGGGTTGCACACTGTCACTAAGTCAAAGGAGAAGACACCATATTTACTTCATGGACCATGTGGTTTGCTTAATGACTACTACCAAAAGGTCATAAAATCAGGCATGTCTTACTTAGCAACCAAATTGCTTAGCCATAAAAATTCTGGTCTCCATTGTGGTTGCAAGTCAAAGACTACCTGTAACCTACAACCTTCTATCATACAATTTATATTCTTTCCACACATATTGCTTTTGGGTGTTTAAAATGCACACGTTGATTTATGTGAAGTAGCCACCTTGAGTGCCCTCTCTGGATAAAAATCTTTGGTAAAATTGTCATTCTGATAATGATGTGATGACATAGATGGAGTGAAAGAGAAAGTGAGAAAGATGAGTATTTGGAAGCAGATGCAAAACTTTAAATCAACAGGAATTGGTTCTTAATGACTCATTAATCTGTGTTTAATTTGGGAGTGTTTTCCCCTCCCACTGCCATAGCATTCCTTTATCATTGGTCTCCCATTTAACCATTCATATATCTATTTTGTCATTGCCTCGAAATGGCCCAATAAATTAGACAAATGCTAGAATTAATTATGATGCCATAAAGCTTTAGCAAGGTTGAATCATTTTCATTAAAAATATACATTGTCTTTTCCTCTTGGATAATATTCCTTTTATCGTGACATAAATTAGGACTCTTATGAATTTCCAAATCTTCAATAACAGGTTCTTTCTCTGCCTTAACAAAGAGTTGAGAAGGAAAAGGGCTTAAATAATTCATAACTTAAGACTTCCTTCCCTATGTGGCCGAATAGAGGTTGAAGTGGATTTTAGCTTGGCCATTGTCAGTGGTGCCTTCCTTGTTCACTGAATTTTCAATGACCCCAAATCCTGAAGAATTCCATGTGAAGACAAATAAAATCTTTGGGTGGGTATAATGATCTATTCATATGAATATGTGACTATTTTTTTTTCAGCTATCTAAAATTAAATTAGAGGTCTGGTAATTGCCTTGCCATCAGACCATCTGATGGAGTAGTATTATATCCTTCCTCCTTCCCACTTTCTTCCTTCCTTCCTTCCTTCCTTCCTTCCTTCCTTCCTTCCTTCCTTCCTTCCTTCCTTCCTTCCTTCCTTCCTTCCTTTCTTGTTGAAGTTCTGTTTTCCTCAGGAAACAATATAACCAATAACTAATAAATCCTACCTAGGATGCTGATGTTACTTTCATACTTTCTCTAATTAATACAAATCTTACATATTATTTAGTTACCATATGGAGATAGATGAGAGAGAGAGAGAGAGAGAGAGAGAGAGAGAGATGTTTGTGTCCGTGTCTGTATCAATGTGTGTATCCTACATAGCCACGATAATTTGCATTTGGGCCTACAAGCAACATTAATTCTGATGCAAACATAAACAGGCTTAACTGAAAAATACACTGTAGTGTGTTTTTTGTAACTACGTTTTAAATCTTCAGAGATCAGGGGAAGGCACTCATTATACAATTGCTGGTATATCTGGATATTGCCTTAAAGCTTGGAGGACAAGATAATTTCATGAAACCTCCTTCATATTGAAAGGATTTCTTTACAGATGAGTAGGGACTCTTTAACTAGAGAAGGACAGTGCCTCACAGATGTAAGAGGTTGAGGCAGGACACAACCATCTTATACATAAACAAAGGTGTCTTCTGAAATCACACCCAATAAAATATGCACTATTGTGCAAAGATGTTGCTTTAGAAAAAATATGTAGGAATACAGATGTGTGTGATGATGAATTTTGGGCCACAGAGCCTTGTAGAAGCCTTCCTATGTTCCTATGGCCTTGACCTTCACATATTGATGGTCTCATCTGAAAGGTCAGAATGAAAGTAGGATTCCTTGAATAAGAGAATTTCATAGCTGAGGGATCTTTAATTTGTGCTGGCTTTCCCTCCGTGGTGTCTTTCCAGTGACCTTTCGAAAAATTGACCATTATCCAGGTCAATGGCCAGGTCAATTGGGACTTCTGGAATGAATGATTTTGAAGAAAGATGAACCACAGGAAATGAGGGGAGAGCTTTTTTATGGTTGCTCCACCCTATGGAGATGCCTTGAAAGGGATGTGAGTAAGATTTGCTTATTGCAACATTTCAAGAAAGCCATGAACATGTTTCTATCTTTTCTTTTACAGTTTCAGAAGGTGTATGTTTTCATACTTTTCTTACTCGATTTATGGTGGGCTATCTTTACTTTCATCAGGCAGGTTGAAAATTCAGAGTTCTTTCCCTAGGAGTGGACAGTTTGATGGAGGCACTTGTACAGATTGATTTGGCAGAACTCATGTAAAATCTACGAAAAAATCCTTGTTGATTCATCCAGGCTTATAAAAATAACCTCAATTCATTTATCTGTACAAAATAAATAAAAACATATATCTCCTCCAGGTGTTAAGAAATGCAAGATTGTACGAAGTGGGCTACCCTTGGGCGCAAAACTATTTTCACATATGCAGGTTAGCTTGTAGTCTAGTGCTTTTTGAAGACTTATTTGCAATGCTGATAAAGTACCAGAGGCCTTCACTTTATGATGCAGGAGCGGGACAAGTGGATTCCTGTCAAATCTGATCTTACTCAATTTTTCTTTTTCTTTTTTTTTTTCAGGCGTAAGTTCATCCTTGCCCGTTTCTGCCTCCATCTGCATTTATAAGCACCAAAATTGATTAGCATTTTTGCACACACTTCTCCTAATATTTACTTTTTCTCTTTTCTCTTTCAATGTACACATTTTTCTCTGCCTTCGAATTGCAAACTGTAGCTGAAATCTTTAAAAACTGCCGAATTGCGGTACTCCTAGTTCATGTGTATTTGTGTTACAGCTGCACAGTGCTTCAGTTTCAAATGCAAAAGATACTATCAACCCTGCTAGGGTGTTAGTAGTTGCAATGTCTAATATAGCATCAGTGGTGGGATTCACCCTTTTATTTTTACTACCGGTTCTATGAGAGCATGCTTTGTGTGTGCAGCGTCCATAAACCACCGATTTTAAGCCTTAAAACTGACTTTGTATTCAGCACTGGTGAGGTGAGGTGCCGCATGAATCAGCTGAGCTCACGAACAAGGAAATAAAGCAGAGGAAAGGGCAGAGGCAGGTGGATGGTGCCAACTGCTCACCGGCGCTACCAGTTCGGTAGAACCAATGTGAACTGGCAGCATTCCACCACCGTATAGCACTTGTCTGAAGTTCTTTAAAGCTCTGAGTCTTTACTTACTTATTTATTTTATTTATTTATTTGATTTGTCAATTGCTTACAAGATAATAGGTATAAGTATAAACATGAGTAAGAATACAGGAAACAGGTACGAATAAATGGGGGCAATGGGACAGGGATGGGAGGCACGATGGTGCACTTATGCACGCCCCCTGCAGACCTCTTAGGAATGGGGTGAGGTCAATAGTGGATAGTCTGTTGTTAAAGAAGCGGGGGTTAGAGGATGTAACAACAGAGTCAAGGTAGTACATTCCAGGCATTGACCACTCTGTTGCTGAAGTCGTACTTTCTGCAATCAAGTTTGGAGCGGTTAACATTGAGTTTGTATCTGTTGTGTGCTCTTATATTGTTGCAGTTGAAGCTGAAGTAATCATTGACTGGTAGCAGATAATTTTGTGTACTATGCTTAAGTCCAACCGTAGGCGGTATAATTCAAGGTTGTCCAAGCCCAAAATTTTAAGCCTGGTGATATAGGGTATTCTGTTCCGAGCAGAGGAGTGGAGTACTCTTCTCGTGAAATACTTCTGGGCTTGCTCAATTGTGTTAATGTCCGATATACAGTGCGAATTCCAGACAAATGAGCTGTATTTGAGTATTGGTCTAGCAAAGGTTTTGTATGCCCTAGTTAGCAAATCAATATTTCCAGAGGAGAAGCTTCGTAAAATTAGATTTACAACTCTTAATGCCTTTTTGGCAATGCTGTTACAGTGAGCTCTGGTGCTTAGGTCATTTGATATGTGTACTTCAAGGTCCTTGACAGAGTGAGACTCATCAACTAGGTCATATCCTCCTAGTTTGTATTTGGTATCCTGATTTTTTTTTACCAATGTGAAGGACAAAGCAGTTTATTTACATAAGTTCATTTGGTCTCCACAAACCACATTTCTAGATTTAGGGTGCTGGACAATCCTGTTTTATATAGGGTCAGTAAAAACCCCACTGGACTGGTTCTCTCTGAAATCCATAGTGAATGAAATCATTTCTTATTCCCTTGTTTCTAATCCTTTGATAATGGATTCCTATTAATACATTTGAACTGGAAAAGACTATATAGTATTTTAGCCTCCTGGTTATTGGATAGAATGTAGTGGTCTTAAACAAATCATGACAGATGTTTTTGTCGTTAATCTAGAGAATTCACATCTTCCCCAGGCAACTGTTCAGTAGTTTCACTGAACAGTTTTACTGCTCAGTGAATGCTAACCATTAGGAAATTCAGATGATCTTCCCAGATCTTT
This sequence comes from Pseudonaja textilis, assembly GCF_049901715.1. Classification (NCBI taxonomy): domain Eukaryota; kingdom Metazoa; phylum Chordata; class Lepidosauria; order Squamata; family Elapidae; genus Pseudonaja; species Pseudonaja textilis. The sequence continues at coordinate 11,116,790 of NC_141993.1, forward strand.
AGATTTTATGTTTCTTACCATAATCCTTTCTTATTGGTTACAGGACTACTTTTCATTTTAAATCTGTTTCTTTTCAATTACAGTTATGGGGAGGAGAGACAATAATTTTGCTTGGATCTATACATTGAGAATATTCTCAATTCCACCATGCATCATATCTGGATTTCAAAATGTCAAATGATTCTTTTAAATTTTAGCAAGAAATACAGAAAAAACAACTTTTTGTTCTCATCTAGTGGTTATCTCAAGTTTTATTAAGGGAACTCATAAAAGGTCTTGGAAAGTAGCCTAATACAAGGCTCTGGAAAGTTACCACGCATTCAAGTAGATGAAAACCGCTAGCAAGGTCTCCTATGGTTCCTAAGTGTATGATCAAGGGTTGACATGCATTTCATCAACAGAGAGGAAACCACCAATGAGTCTTACACATTTTCTTCTTCTTCCCTTCCCAACTAGCCATACCATATTAGTTCAGGTAGGTTTTTTTTTTTACTTTATAGCCTTTTTCACTCACCAAATCTCTTCTAACTGCCATCCATTTAGATCTTAGGAATAGAGATGACAAAACTAAGCAATGAGAATTATTGCATCAAGTGGTTACGGTGGACTCCCATTTAGAAAACGTTTTTCAGCAACCAGATAATTCTGAGTTCCTGAAAAATGCCTCTCAGCGATAAGCTCACACAGTAACACATTCGTCCCAAAATGAAAATCTAAGAATCATTGGGAGAGTAAAATGGATTTGATCTACCAACTATTGCTTCACTGTTCCAGCTTATTCCACAGTGGCATTGCACAATTACATCTTAAGTGGCTAACATAAAATTAAACATCTTCGGCATTCTAAGGGAATTCTATACATTTGAATTGGTGGAATAGAACATAGGGAGAAAGACGAATCCATGATTTTTTAAAAGTGAGTTCTGTAAATTGAGATATATTTGTGCAAATGATTTTTAGGCCTCCAAATTGGTGCCAGGAAAGACCTCTTTGCATCTTGAGTAATATGGAAATAATAGTTTATGCTGCTTTGTGGAAGGTGGAACACAAATGTTTGCTTGAATTGATTAAATGAATAGTCACCCATTTATTCTACTTGGATGACTTGGACTGTGGGACTTGAAATGGCTTGGGCTATCTCTGATGCACCTTAACATACAAATAAAAAAACTAGAAATGGCATTTCTCTGTGATAGTCCTCCAACACTGGAATAGGTTCCTCAGGGCTGTTCACTAACAGATTAAAAGTTTTGGTAGCCCCCTGTTCATTCTTCAGTTGACATGCTGTAGTCATGAGTTTGGTTCCCAGGTTTGTTTGTAGGATCTATCAATTGTAGTTATAGTGTCTACTCGCCATTCATCAAAATCCATTTGCTGTTCTCCTTGAAGAAAGCAAACGGCATCAGAGGAAACCAGTTATTCTAAAAGAAAGAAAGGCCCCTCTGAGGCTGAGTCAGACTCTAGCTGCACAAATCACAAATCACATGGCTTGTTGGGTTTAGTCAAACCTGTCATATGGTCCCAGAAATAATAAAAAGAAATCCTGGTTAACCCAGTTGAGCAGAATCTATAAGCCTCAGCCAAAAGGGGTCAGAATTTCCTTCATATTAAGAATTCCAAGCTAAATACTTTATTTTAGATTGTATAAATGGCCTCTCATATCTATCTGTCTCCCATGTTCACCCCTACTTCTCTGTAAGTGATGTTGTTTTCATTTTGCATCTGCATCCTAGAGAACTGTCATTATTTTAACATGCTAGATTAATGGTAGTAAAAAAAAACCCCACACTATCCATGCAGCATGATTTGTGCTACTCTGTTAAGAAGCATCTTCAATCTTGAAGATGCTTCTAAGGCATCTCTAAGAAGAAAGATGTAATCAAAATACTTTTGGTTCCTTTCAGGTATCTTTAGGGAGGCGAGAGAAGCATCTATGTTAATTCCTACCTGGTAACACTTTACACAAGTCTCAGATGGTAGTGGTAGGCAACATTGCCTCAGATGAAAAGGGGCATCAAATCAGTCACTACCTTTTGACATTAAGTGTAAAGAATAGAGTTGACTAGGTGAGAACCAAAGGTCGTGGAAGATACAGATACCAATAGAAGAAAATATTCGTAGCTCAGGGTTGAATTGTGGGGTGCTTGGTGCTCTCTGCGCTTGATAGTTTTCGTGCAGATATTTCATTACCCAACTAGATAACATCATCAGTGCTGCACATCTGCAAAACTTCTGAAAGAAAACAATCAAGCCCAGAGAGCATCAAAGAGCCCACACAGGCAGTTCCCTTGTCGTAGCAATGCACAGTGTACTTTCCACCAAATCTCCCTCTATTGGAACCAACAGGTAGAAAACAATCTGGGGCTGTTAATTATATGGCACGGAAGTTATAGTTAGCAGTTGTTGGCTCCATGTTATAACTAAAGATTTTCTGGTATCTGTTTTTTTAAAAAAAAACTCTAATCAACCCTGGCTTCTGGACTTTCTGTTTATACTGTACATCTACTAGCTTGAAAGCCAAACATTCATTAACTAAAGGTTAGTTTCAAGTGGCTTATAGAGATAAATGCTGTCAATCCAGGTGGAACATTAATATAGAATTGTACAGGTGACAGTCACTCTAGGAATTTAACTTGCCCAGTTTGTACCACTTCTGCAAATCAAAGCTGGCAAGGAATGGAGTCCCAACACCCTCATAACATTCACATTAATTACAATTGGTGTTTAAAAAATCTGGTAGCAACAGATTGGAACAATCTGTCAAAATGGACTTGCCATGGCATGGAAAAGTTTTGTTGAATGAAAATTGCTAAGATAATGACAAGCGAACACATGCCACCCTTTTCTCTTCTGTAAAAACATTTTTACAGAAAAAAAAATATTAGGAAAATTTGTTACAAAACTTTGTACAATTGCCTGTTGGAGAACTTGGTGAGGGATTTAAGGAATAAAATTACTCTATGTTTTTTGCATTTTGTATACATTCTAATTAAATCAAGGACTGAGGTTGGGAAGAAGACACCTGGTCATTCATCATAGCACATAATCTCTTGTTTTTTTGCCCATGTTCATTTATTTAAACTAGTCAACTAGGATGAACTAGGTAGATCCAGGGACTGGTGAATAAATCTCTCCATTAAGACCACCAGCCTTAAAAAAGAGATGGTACTTGCTGTGTAGTCATCGAACAAGACTTTCTGGATCTAAAAAAAATATGATAATAGGTTTAAATAATCCTTGGGAGATAAGGTGTTACCAAAGCAGGATCAATGCTGTTACAGATGCTTTTGGAAGAAGCCAGTTATTTTTAGCCATTTCAGTATGATTCCTATCCAATGTTAGGGATAGAATCATCCTTGGTTGCCGTGAAGAATGACTTCCTTTGAGAAAATGCAAGTATATCGAATCTGCAGAATCTCTCAAAGAAGATTGATCATCTCAGCTATGCTATCTTATCTGCCCCATTGCTCTGAAATGGGTGGTGATTTTTGGTTGCCTGAGGTGTGATCAGGTGAGCACAGAGGTGGTCATAAGTATAGAATATAGATTGTCAGTCATTTTTTCTCGGGCTCTTGTAACTTTGAAATATTGTTGAACAAATGGTTGTAAGTTGAGGATTAACTGTAATGCACTTTATGTAGGATACCTTTGTACCTACTCTAGAAGTTGCATCTGGATCAGAGTATAGTGTTCAGGTGGCTGAGTTGACCTTGAGTAGTAGAGATTGCTCTTTAGCTATTCTTTTATTAATTCTAGTATAACTAGTATGGATTTTCTAGCTTTTTTATTTTTTATTTTTTTTATTTTATTTTGATTTATCAATCGCTTACAAGATAATAGGTATAAGTATAAACATAGTTATGAATACATGAAATGGGTACGTATAAGAAAAATAAAAGAAACAATAGGACAGAGACGGTAGGCACATTGGTGCGCTTATGCACACCCCCTACAGACCTCTTAGGAAAGGAGTGAGGTAAATAGTAGACAGTCTAAGGTTGAAGTTTTTGAGGTTTGGGGAAGAAACCACAGAGTCAGGTAGAGTATTCCAGACATTGACCACTCTGTTGCTAAAATCGTACTTCCTGCAATCAATTTGGTGCGGTTAACCTTGAGTTTGTATCTATTGTGTGTTCTTGTATTGTTATGGTTGAAGCTGAAGTATTCATTGACAGGTAGGACATTACAATAGATAATTTTATGTATTATATTTAGATCAGAACGAAGGCAGCATAGTTCTAGGTTTTCTAGGTCTATAATTTCAAGTCAGGTTCTTTTAAATTTGCAAACTGAGCTCTTCAGAAGAAGGAACTTTGGCATCAGATTTAATTGGCTTTATGGGCTCCTGATGGTTCCTAAAAGGATTCTTCTATGCTACCAGAGATTTGATGCTAGATTCTGCCTGGCCCCCCTCAAGAACATAGATCCCGCCTGACACTGTTGAGGTATCTTCTAGGACTCTCCTCCCTTAGGAGGCTGGAAAGATAGATTTCTTAAGGTCTGCCTTTCATGGGCAGAATGGCCCAGTTCAAGGGGACAGGATAGGGAACCAATGCTTGAGGCCTCTTGGCAATTCTCAGAAACAGAAAGCTGGTTAAGAAGAATCCCGAATCCTCAAAAGTGAACTAGGCAGGTGTCAGGAAGGCTCCAGCGGTTATTAGACATAATAATGTTAGTTCTACCAGTAGAAAAAAATAGTTTTTTGCTTGACTCCTGGAGTTGTGGGTGTTCCATCTCTGGAGGTTTGCAAGAACAGATTGGACAGCCATTTCTCCAGAATAGTATAGGATCTCCTGCCTTGGGCAGGGGTTGGACTAGAAGACCTCCAAGGTGTCTTCCAGCTCCATGATTCTACATTTCTTTTCCTGACATTGTTCCTTGTGATCTCCTAACTCAGTTAATTCTGCCTCGAGTAGATTATTGTGTTTTGGATTAAGTGTCAAAACCTCTAAGGGTTCCGCAAACCATGTGTGAGTGTGTGTGTGTGGCATTTCTTAATCAGCATCTGTCTGATCGAAGTGGGGGCAGCTTCACACTGCAGCTAATTCAAAGGATGCCACAGATGATGAAGTACCAAGTTGCTTGCCATGACATGTCAGTCCATCTCCAGGTATATGCAGTATGGAGAATTCTTTATTTTGTAGTAATTAAGTACAATCAATACATTGGGACATGCTTAATATTCTATTCATTGCAGGAAAAAAACTGAATTAGAACAAAGCTGGCAGTCTGAGTATCAGTCTCTACTTAAAGTCATCCAGTGAGGGAGAACCAAACCTCTCTTCAATCATTAGCTGCTCTGGCAAATTGCTGTTGCAACTGAGATTTGCTCTTATGTTTAACTGAAATCTTCCACCTTCTAAATGAGGAAGAAACACGTTTTTTTAACTTCTAGGTATTGTACTCTTTTTAAAAAAATGGTGTTAGAAAACTAATGCATTAATGGCATTATTTGCGGAGAGGAGCAGGATCTTTTTACACATTAGAAGCTTTCAGAAGGATTTTTGTTGTTAGCTCTTAAGAAAAAAAACAACAACAATTTTACCTTGGATAAGGCTGGAAAATTCCTATTACAGTTTTCATGGTTCTGTGTTTATCCCCAACTAGCATTAAAGATATCCATGTGATTCTTGCTTCCTTTAGTTTGCTCAGTTTTATCCAACTTGACAGTAGTCTTGAAACGTGAAAGAAGAATTTCTGAGGCTCAAAAATAGGGAGCTAATGAAAGTGGGGGCCTCTTTGAAGCACTCTTGCTCAACAGCTGGTTGGAATTTCATTTATTGAAGTCCATATTCAATTCATTCAGTTTTCCCAGAGTCTCTCACCGATAGGAGTTCTAGTGACACCAAAACAAACAAACAGAGGCCTCAGGTGTGGTCCACATTCCGTTGAATAACAGAAATTTCAGCTTTGGAAGGGACCTTGGAGGCCTTCTAGTCCAACCTCTTGCACCAGGAGGAGTCCTTATACCAATGGTTGTCCAATCTCTTCTTAAAAACCTCCAGCGATGGAGCACCACAGATTAATTTTTCTCACTGTTAGGAAACTTATCCTTAGTTTTAGGTTGGTCCTCTTCTTGGTTAGTTTCCATCCGTTGCTTCTTGTCCTGCCTTCAGGTGCTTTGGAGAATAGCTTGACCCTCCCTCTTCTTTGTGGAAGACCCTCAAATATTGGAAGACTGCTATCATGTCATTTCTGGTTGTCCTTTTCACTGGACTAAACTTGAAAGATAAATTCTTCTTTTCATTTTACTGTTGTCATGTTCCCCTCTGGTCTTCTTTTCTTTAGACTTAATCATTTTAGGAGGTTGATGGTCTACTTTGTCTCATTAATCATTTGCCTGCAAAAGACATGGACATGGGCTTTAATGATGGGCTACAGGCTTGGTCTTGAAATCACATTCCCTCTTGGTTGTGCTTCCTTTAAATTCTCAAGGGTCTCAAAGCTCCGTGGCCACAGTGCTAAGTTACAACTGCCAGCATCTTTTACTATTGGCAGCTTGGTGTGAGACAAGTGGCATTTGGGGATCACCTGGAGGAAAACTGGTTCCTCACCTCCAAGCCATGCAATCTCTCTTTCCCGTTTGTTTTTTTGGTCTGAAATTTGAAGGTCATGAAGATGTTCGGTATCTAACTTATGTTAGATTGAAAATAGTGCATGGACGGAAGTCCTGTCTTGTAAGGACCTTGTAATTAACCTGTGTAATTGGTGGAGAAAACAAGAAGAACCAGGTAGAAGGAATGGCCTGGCCTCGTAGAAGAGAATGAAGAAGCCCCTGTAATGCATTGTGTATTATAAGTTCCATGTGTTGGTAAGAAGAGAAGGAAGCTTTTGATGATTTTGTTACTCTGGCTGTTTTGGGAAACAATGACCTCTGCATTTTGGGGTTTACTTTCTGTTTTAAAAAGGAATTTCATAGCACCATGGACAATATTGCTTCTTGAATCACTAGTCTGGGTTTGGTGCACCTCTCTTTTGTGATTCTTCATCCGTCCAATGCATCCCTTGACCACTTGATGGTGCCACTGCATTGAGTGCAAGATGTCAATGGCAGCTCACTCTTTTGGTACGTGAGCACCTTCAAGAATTGTGTTCGGAATGCCAAAGGACAAGAGCCATTTATTAATCAACTGCAGTAAATGAAATGAAAGTTTCCATGCTATTTCACCAAATGTTGTTTCCTTTCCTTAGTTGATTAAGGGGACTTATTCATTTTATTCACCTGTTTAAAACCCAGCGAAACAGCCATTTAGATTTTTCTTTCCATATACCTTTTAATTTTGCAAGACGTGTTTGACATTTCGACTTTCCCTTTGTTTGCTGCAAGATTAGCATCTTTCTGACTCCCCCCCACCCTGCCCCCTCAAAGCAATAGCAAAGCTACAGCCTTAATTGTGAGGCAGTGCTTATTTCTGGATGGAAGATACACAGGCATGACAAACAGTTTGAATTTCAAGGCCTGGGCTTTGGACAACCCTTGCATTTTTGCAATTGCTCTGAAGAAAAATGTAGGAATGTAATTCATAAGAGGCTCGTGATCAACCCTGACATGAAGCTGCCAAGTCAACATGTTTGCTTTGGTAGTGCAGTTCTGGTAACGACGTTTCTTGTAATTCGCCTGTCTGTGTCTCTCTAGCCATCTGTCGCCTTCATGCTCTCCTCTCCACAAAGCTAGTCAATGGATAGGCAGTTATTAAGGCTACGGCTGAAAACAAAAGTGTTTTTTTCAACACAAACAAAGCTGGTTATAAAAAAACAATGGTCCAAATCCTACAAGATCGTTAAATCTTAGTGAGCATTCACATCTCATCTCAAAAATCTTTTCCTGGGCTGAATTCTGCAAGAGATAGCAGTATTGCAGGATTACAGATTACAGGTTAAAAGAGTTGGAAGGAATCTTGTAGGTCATCTAGTCCAACCCCCACCCAAGCAGGAGATCTACATCATTTCTGACAGATGGCAGTCCAGTCTCTTCTTGAAAGATTCCAGTGATGAAGCTCCCATAACACCTGAAGGCAACTTCTGTTCCATGGGTTGATTGTTCTCACTGTCAGAAAGTTTCTCCTTATTTCCAGGTTGAATCTCTCTTTGTTCAGTTTCCATCCTTTATTCCTTGTCTGGCCTTCGGGTGCCTTGGAAAATAGCTTGACCCCTTCCTCCTCTCTGTGGCAGCCCCTCAAATATTGGAAGGGCGCTCTCCTGTCTCCCCTGGTCCTTCTCTTCACTAGACTAGCCAAGCTCAGTTCCTGCAACCATTCATTGTATGTTTTAGCCTCCAGTCCCCAAATCATCCTGGTTGCTCTTCTCTGTACCATTTCTAGAGTCTCAACATCTTTTTATAGTGTAGTGATCAAAACTGGATGCAGTATTCTAGATTTGGTCTTATTCTGAACATTTTTTTTCAGTGCATGAAGAGAAACACAATACAGTATATCATATATGGACTCTGGCAGTAAAATACCATCTCCAGGCACTATATTGGCAATCTCTACGTTAGATCTTCTGGGTACCATATTGGTACCATATTTCTATATATGGAAAAAGACAGGAACTTTGAGCAACTGAAACACCATTTTAACAAGTCACTTTAACAAATCATTATTTAAAGTAAAAATAGAGAGACTTAAGAGGTCTTAAGGGAAAAGGTGTAATATGTCATTTAAGCCTAATGAAATAAAATAGGATATCTAGCATCCATGCCAGGTATCAGATATATGGGACATATTATGGTGAATTAAGAGAATTAACATTGATAATGCTATGTTTTATCTCAGTGGGAAGAAAAAAAGATACACTGAAAAGGGAGGATTTATGAAACCATATGGGTTTCTCAGTATGAATACTTCATACCTAAGCACGATGTTGGGCCACTATCCAACATATGTTTTTTTTTTCCCTACGTGTAAGTCTGAAACTATAATTGCCTGTGCAAGATTAAACATTTCAAGAGCTGAAACAGAGAACTTCAGAACTCTGCGTTTGAAAGCCCAACCATCTATGCTCGAGCATAAAGGATGAATGTCACTGAGGTAAAAAGGTGTGAAATGAAGTGGAGCTCTGAGCCAAATTTCCAAAATTGCTTTTCAATTGTTTGTAAGGCTCGTGTGGCTGCAAACTTCCCTCACAAATACCGCTTGGTTTGGAAATGTCACATGGGAAGGGCTGACAGATGGCACAGAGAACACCATTTTTTTTTTCCTGTGGCAACTAAGTGTCAAGTGCAGGTAAATAGTGCAGGCCATGCTAATGTTTTTTGACAAGTGCTAAAATGAATTTTACCATGCATTCAGATTTAATCAGGAATTTGAAGAAGCAAGGAAATGAAATGAAATTCCTCCTGTAGCATTTGACAGGAAGTAACTGTCCCTCAAGTCACTCTACATTATAGGACTTGCCCATATGGTCATTGTGGGTTGGGCCAGAGATATCCTTCGTTCCTCCGGGAAACTCAACTGTCTTTTTGTCTTTTTAAATAATAAATTTGAAATATTTTCTTTGTCCATATGGCTGTTTGTTAGAGGAACACCATATGCTGGTTACTTTGGAGCTCTTTACCTAAGAAATACTGCTTGACTCACTCACTTTTTGGTTTTTAAACAGGAGGTTAAATCAGCTCTTAACATTTGATAGCAAATGCTGAGGTTCCCATTCAAGAGAAGCTTCCTTGAAATATAAAAAATGAAATATTTCACACACCCCAGTTCATAAAAAAGTGCTTAAGGATTGTACACGTGTGTCTATATGTTTCTAGAATCTGTAGAAAATACTAAGGTAGCTTGTTGAAATGTGATCCTCCTGTTAACTTTCCATGATATGCAGCATCCAGACATGGGTTTTTGGCTAGTGAAGAAATGTCTCAGATGAAGATGGAACTAACTGTCTTTGAACCTGCAGTTCCAAATAACTGGAAGTGTCCTGTCCCAGCCAGTCTATGGGAATTGGATAGTTAATTAGGAATTATGAGCTGTCCCCTTAAGGGAATGCATCATGGTAAATGTAGTTAAAGGTATCCTGGAAAATGTAGTCCATTTCATGTGACCACATCTGTAATCCTGATTGAGGGGTCATTCTTTGTCTGAACTCTCTAACTCAGGGGAGCTGTTTTCTATCGCTACGAGATGGGTTAGGAGATAACCATCTTTTACTACAAGGCAGATATACATAGGATTGGTCATTAAAGAAGAACTTCATCACAAATGTGAGTTATGAGGATACCTGATGAACCAATAAATGTAATTTGTTATGGACATCTTGTTGAGTTATCTATCTGCATCTGTACAGCTTCAAATCCACTTCTGTGCAGAGGGCAGAAAAGTAAAAGATGTATTACAACTGTTCTGCAGTCTTGCTTCCATTGTCGCAAGCAACGAGGCCAGACTCTACACCAGATGATGGCTGACCTACCACCCGAGTGCCTGAGCTCCGACCCACCATTCACCAATGTAGGCCTCAATGTATTTGGCCCTTGGTCTGTGTCTGCCCGACGGACCAGGGGCTGTCAAGCTAACAGCAAATGATGGGCAGTACTCTTCACATGCCTCAGCATTCAGGTGGTCCTTATCGAAGTCATCGAATCTATGGATGCCTCTTGCTTCATCAACGCCCTGAGGTTTCAAGCCCACAGAGGCCCAGTCAAGGTATTCAGATCTGACTGTGGAGTGAAGTTTGTAGGCGCTTATAAAGAACTACAGATAGAAGATGGCATTCGCCCTGACTCGCCATTCGACAGCTACCTTAAAGCCAACAAATGCACATGGATATTTAATTCTCCCCATGCATCTCACATGGGAGGAGCATGGGAACGCATGATTGGAATAGCTCATCGGATCCTTGATTCAATGTTAGCAAAAGCACCTAAACTGACACACAAGACTTTATCTACCCTTATGGGAGAAGTCGCAGCCACCATCAATGGTCGACCTTTAGTTCCAGTCTCTTCAGATCCTGAAAATCTGACCATTCTCACTCCTGCTGCCTTGCTAACTCAGAAGATGGGTGATTGCCCCGTGCCATTAGGGAACTTTGATTCTAAGGACTTGTACAAACAACAATGGAGACAAGTTGAACAGCTTGCCAACACCTTTTGGAACTGTTGGAAGCAAGACTACCTGTCTACCCTACAAGACCACTGTAAATGGAAGACCAAACAACCAAAACTCGAAGAGGGAGACCTTGTCTTGCTGAAAGACAAGGATGTGCATCGCAACACGTGGCCTATGGGACTTGTGTATCAAACCCTGCCCAGCTCCGATGGACTAATCTGCAAAGTCAAGGTTCTGATAAGTGAGGTCGTTAGACTCCTCCTGTGACCAGCAGACTTTCACCAAGAAGTTTTACACCAGACCGGTCACCGACCTTGTGCTGCTGCGGAGAAAGGCCGAACTTGAAGATTGAACCTCAAACTTTGCATGCTTTGCTTTGTTTGATGCTTTATTAATGTTTACTGCTTTTCTCTTAGTTATACAGCTTACTGTTTATCTTAATTATATAGTTATATGCTATTCAGTTAGTATTACTGTTTAATGCTTATCTTAGTTTGTAGTTAATTTTTTTCCCTTCTTTTCTTTTAATAATGGAATTTACAGTTCCAGGCAGGGAGTATGCTGTCCCAGCCAGTCTATGGGAATTGGATAGTTACTTAGGAATTATGAGCTGTCCCCTTAAGGGAATGCATCATGGTAAATGTAGTTAAAGGTATCCTGGGAAATGTAGTGCATGTGACATGAACACATCTGTAATCCTGATTGGTCACTAATTTGACCTTCGATGGGTTGGGGGAGTTTTCCTCATTCTTTATCTGAACTCTCTAACTCATGGAAGCTGCTTTCTATCACTACGAGATGGGTTAGGAGATAACCATCTTTTACTACAAAGCAGATACACATAGGATTGGTCATTAAAGAAGAACTTCATCACAAATGTGAGTTATGAGGATACCTGATGAACCAATAAATTTGTTATGGACATCTTGTTGAGTTATCTATCTGCATCTGTACAGCTTCAAATCCACTTCTGTGCAGAGGGCAGAAAAGGAGGGCTTAGCTTGGAGAAGGCAGATCTATGTGTTTGCTGAGTAAAGCCTTTCCTGACTTTGAAGAGAATATGACACATTGAGACATGATAGATTATATCTAGATGCATCTTGGCAGGGAAGAACTTCTTCTATGAATCTCCTTAGATGGTTTTAGATAGGTTGGAGGATATGAAATTGGGCAGCATTTAAATCATCTCTGCAAATCTGGGGACTGTATAAACATGCAGATTCCAGAGTCTTCAGTCATGGCTAGGAGGACTAGGAAGATCCATGTGATGAACTCCACCCTGTGGAAAGCTCCCAAGATTTGGGAAACTCAATCTAGAGGTTGCATTATTTAAGTGTGCATTTCCACATATCTCTACCCTGGGTCAGAGTTGGATTTGGCTCTTTGAAAAAGAGAGTCTTTTCTTTTCTTGGGTTTGCAATGTCCATTCATGTCTGCCAATGGTTGCTCAGAGAAGCAGAACAGAAGTGGGAAATTCATTCAAGCCAAACAAGCGATGCAGCTAGGCAATTGAATCTGTGGGCTGAAAAGGTTGAAAGGCTTTATGTTTTGAGAGATGAGAGGCCATACAAAAGTCCTGCCATTGGCAGTAGCAAGAGCCGTGGCCTATTCTTCACCCTCGAAAATGCAGGCATGAAATGAGAGGACTTTGGATTTGAAGTGCAACTAAAATTATAGTAATTCTCTTTCTTCACCCTACACAGGAATCTCAATTACCATTTGGATGGAATTTATATTGTTGTTTACATAAAAATATTTCCTCTCCACCTTTACAAGAAACCACTAATCTATGCTGAGTGGTGAGGAGAATTTTGATTTCTTCAGTTGGCAGTCAATTTTGAAGCATCACGAGGCCAGTAAAAACTATTTGCTGGATAATGTGTGTAGACATTGTGTAGCGTAGCCTTGGCATACAAATGGCATACAAATCTATAATTTTCCAGGTCCTATCAGAAACACATAATTGGCTTTCATGCCCACATTTAGACCCCATCATAGTTTTATCCCTGAATCACAGGAATTAAGAGTGACTTTCCTGCAACATCTGGTAAGGACGTTACAGTATAGATTTTACTTTAAAACATTTCTCTGATATCCAAGACTGGAGAGAAAAGCATTCGCGGTATTATTTCCTCCCTGGTGCAAGGACTGAAGTTGGCAAGGCTGAAAGCAAAGAATTTGTCACCAGGCAAGAGAGTTGCTATGCGCAGTCCATGTTCTTTCCACATCAAAGAATGGGGAGTGGATAGAGGTCTGTTTCATGTAAGGGCAGGAGAGACACATAATTTAAATATTGTGAGTGGATTGCTAAATTCTTCAGTAGCTGATCTTCTTCCTTAGTAATGTGCCTTGTACATTCAATAAAAATGTAGTTTATTGGAGAATTTAACTCTTTCCTTCTAGCTCTTTCCTGAACATTAGATAGATTTTTGACCTCAGACTCCTTGGGCAGCTGCTAAAACCTCAGCACCCTGACAAATACAATACTCACCCACCCCTGGATGTATATTCTCCAATGGGACACATCCATAGCCAAGAGTCATCAATCATGCTCTCTCTCTCTCTTCTTACACTCTGACAACTTTGAGCTGCCAGGGCGATTATCTAGGCACTTAAGGAATGTCACTGTTTCCCCTCCTCCTTCTGCTGGCAGATAAAAAGACCAAAAGAGTATCTTTTTAGTTGACATCCTGATTGTGAGTCATGGGGAGGCTGGGAAGGAACAGATGAGATAGCAGTGGGTCTGTCAGTTTCTTGGAAATAGCAACTCAGCCTAAGTAGGAGGAAATCTGGGAAGACACGTCTTAGGGTATTCAGAGGGACTCTGACTTAAGGAACTCTCAAGAAGAGGCCAGGAAAATTCCTCTTGCAGTTTCCAAAGGTCTGTAATTATCCCAGATGAGCATTAAAGATGAATATTATAGAAATCTGTGTAGCTTTGACTTCCTTGATCTTGTTCAGCTTTGCAGGCCTTGGCAGAGCTTCAGCTCGATCAGTCACAGAGTCCTAATAAAGGGCTTGTGTTAGGAAACAGCATCTTGCTGTGCTGGATTCTGATGTTCTTCACGTGCCGGGTGTTTTTCTTTGTATATTATGCACAAACACACGTACTGAGAATAAGTAACAGGTTTCAGTTATCCCTAATTGCAATAACCACAGTTATATACAGTATTATTTGGTTCAGAACTCCATGGAAGTTCCCTTCAATTCAGATGCAATTGAAATGAAACTGTATTCTTGTTGCTCTCAAATCTACCTTCCCATTTTGATTATTTCTCCAGCTTTTTTGTTGGGCCTGTTTAATTTCTGAGCTCTGAATTAATTGCATTCGGTATATTTCCTCAGAGGCATTTCTGCTAACCATTGCTATCCCATGAACACAGCATGCTGAAAGTGTCCAAAAGAACCACAAGGTCTATCCAAATCCAGCAAATTTAATTCCCACCGGGAAATTTCCAAGGGCCAAATCATATTATACATGAATATTATTTAAGATTTTCAGAAGTGACTTTAGTTCATTGAAATTAAAGTTTTGTTTTGTTTTTAATTAGCAATTTAGCCCAAACCCTGCACACATTGGCATAATGTTCTTTCAATGGTTCCAACGAAACCTGAGACCTGATCTAATAATCCTCTGCATTGGTTTTAGTGGGATTTAATTTCATGTAAATATGTTTAGAAAAAGAGACATGAAATATAATCCTATCCATATTTACTCAACCTTAATATATTCATTACCTAGAAAATGAATGTATGATGGATTGCAGTCTTAAATACTCATGTCCTGAATTATGGATAAACTATTTTAACCAACATAAACCGGAAGGCATGCATTCTAGTGATTTATCTTCTTCATAAATAACCTTTTTGGAATCTAAATCTCCATTCACAAAGACACAGGGAAAAACTTTCCACATTCAGGTAGATAAGATCGAGAAGTCTTACACCTTCTAGAGGTCTTTAACCAATTTGCGAAGTTGTAAATATGAAGAAAAGCATTTAGAGGAAAGAAACATATTTGATGACTGAGGTCAGTGGAGAAATTGTATGTGCATAGCATGCAAAGAAACCTAAGAATATTTCTGAGTTAGAAAAAGTCTGTAAAGCATCTAGGGAGAAAATCCAAAAGCAAGAATACAAAGCCTTTACGCGAGATACAGAAATGTTTGGGAGATGTTACTTCGGACGAGCAGGCGTTACTAAGACAATTGCAAATAAATAATAAGTGACTGATCATGTGCCAACACGTTACTCCGAGAAAATGCACAGATCAAATTTTATCTATGATGATCTATCCTTAACCTGTTCTTTCAGACCTATCCAAAGATGCACCAATTGCCACTATAACTTCACTGGTTTCCCTCTTCCTTCCTTTCCTTCGGTCTTTCCCAGGAGTAGAGCCCTTCCTGGGAGCTAGGTGAATAGAAAAGATAAAATAATAAGTAAGCCACTTAAATCTTCTAGTCCAACCCCTTTCTAAAGCAGGAGACCCTATACCATTTCAGACAAGTGGTTATCTAATCTGTTCTTAAAAACCACCAGTGAAGGCGTGCCCACAATTTCAGAAGGCAAGCATTAATTGTTCTTACTGTAAGGAAATTCCTTCTTAGTTCTAAGTTGCTTCTCTCCTTGATTAGTTTCCATCCGTTGCTTCTTATTTCACCTTCTGGTGCTTTGGAGAATAGCTTGACTCCCTCTTCTTTGTGGCAGCCCCTGAGATATCGGAACACTCTTATCATGTTCACCCCTAGTTCTTCTTTTCATTAGACTAGACATACTCAATTCCTGCAACAGTTCTTCATTTATTTTATTCTTCAGGCCCTTAATCATTTTTGTTGCTCTTCTCTGCACTCTAGAGCGTCAACATCTTCTTTATATTGGGGTGACCAAATCTGCATGCAGTATTCCAAGTGTAGTCTCGCCAAGGCATTATAAAGTGGTACTAACTCTTCACGTGACAGAGAAGGACCTTAAAGGCCCTGGGAAGAAGATAAGATTTGGAAGTGTCTCAGGGAAATACATCCACTAGGATAGAAGGAGAAAAAATAAAGCACAACCAAGCTTACAAGACACTGTTAATATACAGTAGACTTTGTTCCCCTTCGCGAAACCGGGTGGGGGCTCAATAAAAGAGAGTTCTAGGTTTTCTATGTTAATCTTTCCGGTCTACCTGTGAGGGCTGAGAGGTCCCTAAACATTTGCATACATTTGCAAATAGCCGTGACATGTGCAATCCATATTTGATAAAATACAGACTCTTAGGTTTACATGTTTGAAGGCAATGAATTATTTCCCTTCAAGTTTCCCAGAAAATTTGCTGCTTTGCTAAAATGCTCAACACGTCAGATTTCTATTGAGGGTAAGGCAGAAAGGCAAAGAGATCTGAGGAGAAATCAAGTGATTTTTAATGGGAGCAAAATCCACAGCAAGATCCAGATATTTGCTCTTACATATTTTCCAAGAGCGGTTTGTCCTCACTTTTTCTCTATCAGCTATTTTATTCGGCTTTCCAGAAACTGTTACATCACTCCCAAATCTCATTTTTAACCCTTTATAAAGTCACAAATTTGAAGGGACTTTCTTCAGCTTTAAGTTCAAATTCCCTACTTGTCAAATGGCAGGTTTATTTCTGCTATCAGCCTGTTATAACTTATGAAAAACATGATCTGCTAAAAGAACTATTTCTGTTACCTAGCTGATCCCTGAGCCAAATGCCAGATATGTGCGAGAATATTAACCTGACAACATCCCCTTAAAATCCTTATGTTACTTGATACAGGGGAGAAACTGTGGTTGCTAAAATGAAAATATATATAAAAAAAGGTTTATCTCTCTGCTCTATTTTAATACCATTGATGAATAGAAAAATCTCATCAACAGCCACCTACATTCATTCTGATCCTAGTTTTTTTTTTTTGTTTGTTCATTTGTTTTCTCTCCATTATCTTTATATACATCCCTTCTGATATTAAATTTACTAGGTACATAATATTTTAATCTTTTTCCACCAAGGAGAACATCACAACTGTTCCTAAACCTGAGTTTCCTGTTTGATAATGTAGTGTTTTCATGTTGTAGACTCGAGATATCTTCTTGGGGTGAAAAGAAGAACATCTCTCTCTCTCTATATATATATATTAAAATCAGTAAATTTAAATAATGTAGCTGATGAAGGTGTGAGAAGGACCATCAAAGACTTTTCTTCTTTCCTTGCACAAATGTACTAATTAAAAGAAAAGAAAAACCACATCTTTGGTTTCTTCTTCTGAGTGGACTCAAGTTTAATTTTTTTTCTGAGCATTTTTTATACCTCAAACATCGATGTAGTGTTATTTAGCTTGGTTAAACATAAATTTGACTTAAATCATTATTCAGGACTCTGGTTATCTCTGATTAGGCTTCAATGCGATATCGTGAAAAGCTTTTGCTAATTTTATGTATTTATGCTATCTAATTTATATAAGCCCTCCCATTTCACAAGTGAGTGATTCTGAGAGGCAGACAACAAACTAAATATAAAATCTAAAATGTAAAGAGATTAATGTTTATGTTCTCTCCAGCTGGTGAAAGACAACACAATGTCTTTAAATATCCGGAACTGCATTATTAATTGGCCTCCAAATATTTTATCCACTAACATCTTAAAACATGAATGATTCATTAACAATAACAAATAATACTTCATGAAGTCTTGTGATGTGAATTCATAATGTCAGATTTCCCAGAAGTCTTTTTATGTACATTCTCTAAAAATTATTATTCCATGCCACACAGTATTAAATATAGTAACTGCTTTGATATTTTAAAGAAGGAACAGCTCCGTTTCCTTTTTTTTTTGAAAGTGGTCTACGAGACTGGAAAAAGTTTTTTTTTTTTTTTGCTGCATAATCTAACCCTCTTTGAAGAAAAATGGGGAAAATGTATGAATTTGAAAACATGACAAATGAAAAAAAATTAAAGGGCTGGTCGTAATCTTGGTTGGCATTTAGCAGCTCCAGAAAATTCTGGATTCTAACTTTTCATGCTTCAGATATCTTCCAGATTAATATTGCTTCTGACAAAGCCTGACAAGGGAAGAATCTGGCTGTTTCATGAGATAAAACATATTTGCACCAATATACGTTTAAGACCAGTATGTAAACCAGCTAGCATTTGCTTTCAATCTTTCTGGCTTTCAACTATGATTTATTCATATCCTGTGGGGGTTTGTCAAGCTATCACAACTCTAAACTGGTGGACTTCATGGTAGACTTTATAACATTTTAGGCTTAAATGTGATGGGATATATGGCCTCCAATTAGTAAAACTTTGTCCTTTTAGTATTGTTTAATAGTAAATTGCAAGTTTAATTCAATTTGGACACTGTCAGACTCCAAATGGCACTGGATAGTTCACCAATAGTAACATAGGTTTGATGGTTAAGGCACCAGGCTAGAAACCAGGAGTTATGCAATTTAAAACTCTCACTGCTTAATATAAAACACCATAAATTGCATTTTTGAACAAGAGGTTACATGCATAACTTGTTTCAGCTCTTAAGCATCACCCAATCTCCTTTTAGATGTTAAGGTTCCAAGATCAAGAAATACATTCTAGGTAGTTTCCTTTATGATTCCTCACTTATAGACAGAAATCCTGCCAAATTAAGCAACTACTTGCATCTTTAAAGATACACTCTGAGAACTTCTAGGGAGGAGCCATCTTAACTGTCTTTCTCCCAACCAAACTATCTAAACTTTGCTGTCTCTTGGTGGCTGGGAATGCAGTCTCTTCCTTTGGGAATCCAGACCACATTCCACCACACTAAGCCTCAATGTGTTCACCTTGTTGCTTGATGTGATCTGTCTACCGATTTTTATCTTTTTCACCTCATTGATGATCCTCTTCCTTCCTTCTCTTCCAGCCTGTGACCTGATGACCCTGGGGATTTTAGCCTTAGTGACTTCTACTGGTTGTGCCTCCGCCAATGCCTTGCAGTCTTTGACAGATGCCATGCACATCCCTCACCTCTTTGTTCAACGCAACACAGGAGGTTCTCCACGGACAGCATGCCATCTAAATCCTAGCCCAGAGGAAGAGGAATACACCTTAGCAGCCCGGCCACCTGTCCGGCTCAATGACGTGATGCTGAAGCTTGTCACCGAACTGAGATGGCAAAAATTTATAGTCTTCTATGACAGTGATTACGGTAAGTGCCGTGTTTCGATTCAAAAGTTTTTTTTCTACTTTTTTCTGCATCTCCTTTTTCCCCCTGAATATCTTTTGCTTTTATTTGAAGAAGGTAGACCAAAGACAGATTTTGGAACAGTGGGTTTTTTGGGTAAGTGTTGGGTGAAAAATATCTTTTGAATTGATAAACTTTTCTGATTTCCCTTGACTGAAAGGTTGCTATGAAAACTAATTTTCACCCATCCTGCAAGTTGCTTAGCAACATCTTATAAAGGTAGCCGAAGTTTGATTTATCAGAGCATTTTTCAGTAAAATATTAATAAACTGTTTGCATTGATTGGCAGGGTTCATATATTGCATGCAATGCAGGATTCAGGAAGAAAACCCCAGTCTGCCTTTACTTATGTGCTTCTTTTTCATTATCTCTTTGACGATTGCTTCCAAAGTTTAATTTTCTATGAGCCACAATTGCAAGATTCTTGTTATACACACTTCCACCCCCTGTTTCTGTTTCTTGGAGGGCCCTCAAGGTCTGATATGGTAGGGATATCATTTCTCTGCCTCTCCTGCTAAATCTTCCTCAGTTTTGGTTCATGGGCTGAGAACTTGTGAGTTGTTACCTCAGTGTGTCTACAGGGTTTGGTTAGAGAAGTTTGGACCATCTGAAAGATCTCAGTTAAATGGAGCAATGAGATAGAACATTGTTTATTCAATGATTTGTTGCAATTTAGTTTTGAAATATTAATGCCTGGTAAGAGGTGTAGTTGCTGTTTTTTCCAAGTACCAGCGGTGTACTAATACGTGTTTAAGCACGATCTCTGCAGGCTCCATTGCTGCTGTTCCACAATACTGCTAGCCTTGGAAGAGCTGATCAATCCACTGCCCGTTGGCTTCTGCTCTGCTCTCAACCAGCTTGCAAAATTCCAGAAAATGTAATAATCAGATTCCTGGGAGCCAGTGCAAGCTTGCTCCAGCTCACCACTACCTGTTTTAGTAATTCTCGGCTTACAACTGTTCATTTAACAATGGATCTAAGTTACAGTAGACTCAGAAAAAGTGACTTACAATCCATCCTCAAAATTATGACTGTTGCACCACCAACCAAGTTCATGGTATCACACTTCTTGCTTTTATGATGGTTGCAGTGTTCTACATTCAGATGATCATGATTTGCAACCTTCCTGTTCAATCGAGGAAAACATCCTGATTCGAATTACTGAAATGAAACTGGCTCCAAAATAGCAGCAAGAGCAAGAGAGGGTTTTGCTGCTATTTAAACCATGGAAACTTGTGTTGCACACATATCTGGCAGTCTGGATATAGGAATTCAAATTGGGTTCCCACAGTCCTAAGCCAAAAGCTTTTTTAATATATATATATATATATATATATTTGAACATGTCTGATCTACCCTGTAAAACACAGATTTATGTAGAGTTGTGATTTTTGGACAGTCAGAGCATAATTAAAATATGGAATGTGCTGACTTAATTTAAGATGTGTTAAACTGCTGGTATAAGATATGAGTGTGAAAGAGTCCTTTCCTTTTTGTTGTGTCTTGGATGGCATATTTGGTTCAGTTTTAGCTCCTGGACAGCTGGTATATGGAACTTCATTAGAAAAAGGTTTCTTATTTAAATACACCAATGTACAAAGCTGATGGCTGTTCTACAGTGGTCTTCGCAAATAATTTCATCATGCTGTGTGGTAGTCTATGGGAGTTGCAGGGAAGAAGATTGATGAAACTTGCCCTGGTTTGTTGACTTTGATTCTGATGAACAAGGGTGTTCTATATTCTTTACAGAATTATAGAATAACAGTGTTGGAAGGAGCCTTGGAGGTCTTCTAGTCCAACCCTTGCTCAAATACAAACTATTGTCCAGTTTCTTCCTAAAAGTCTCCAGTAATGGAGCACCCACAACTTCTGAAGGCAAGACGTTCCACTGATTAATTATTCTCACTGTTAGGAAGTTTCTCCTTAATTCTAGGTTGCTTCTCTCCTTGATTAGTTCTTCAGAGACCTACACACTTTCAACTGGGTGTAAGGAAATCAGTTTATTCTAGCAGTAGTAAGGACTTTACTATTGCTTAAAGAACATATTGACTCCGACTAATGATGATTCAATTCTGTTTTGCAATAATGGACACATTGGCTTTGTCTTGTTGCAAGTTAGAGTTTTGGATAACAATGGTGAAATGATGCTGCTTGATTTGATACACAGACAAAAAGATTTCTCTCTATGTGTGCCTGTGTGTGAATAGAACATTTTTGTTCCCTTCTGGGGATATAAAGAGATAATTCAGTATACAGAAGTATGTGTTTGCACAAGTATGTGTTGGCAGTTGGAAACTGCCTTGTTTTCCAACATTGCTCATTTGTTTTATTGTGCAACAATGATTCAGCATAATTAGGAAGGAAGGACGGAAGGAAGGAAGAAAAGGACTTTTTAAGCTTAAAATGGAACTATTCTTAGTAATATAAAAATAAGCTTACATTGCAGATTTCTGAATAATAACAACAAAATCAACTGGGTTTTATAAACAGTCTGGTTCTGTCCTAGCTTAAAAGAAAAGGGAATACAAAGCTCATTATGTTCAACAGGCAATAAAAAGAGAACTAATTCTCTGCAAAATAATGGAATCATTAGGCTCAATTAAAATATATATATTCCTTGTGTTCTGAAGTCCAATTCTATGCATGTTTACTCATAAGATTTCTTTTGGTTGTAACTTTGTTCAAGAGAACCACAACATGTTTTTTATTTGCTGCAACCTCCAGCTAGCCTAAAATGTTTAATTCAGAGGGTTAAGAGCAGGGGTGGGATTCAAATTTTTAACAATCGGTTCTGTGGGCATGGCTTAGTTGGTGGGCATGCTTTAGTGGTCATGTGACTGGGTGGACATGGTTTGGTGGTTATTATTGGCTGGGTGTGGCCAACTCAATATCACTCACATTGAGGCATGAATCTCCCCGCCTGGCCTCTCGTGACTGTGGGGATGCTGCAATAGTCGTAAGTGTGAAAAATGGTCATAAGTCACTTTTTTCAGTGCCATTGTAACTTTGAATTGATACTCCACACAAGCAAAGTACCAGCAAAGGAGGGGGGGAAACTCCAGAGAAGTTCCTGAGATAGGAAGTCTAGTCCTGCCAAGAATGTAATAAGGGTTAATGGAGAGGCAGTTTCTGTAAGCAACACCAGAATGTTTCCTTCCTGCCTTCCTTACAGGATTAGGCCAGTAATTTCTTCTAACAACCGGTTCTCTGAACTGCTTAGAATATTAACCAGTTCTAGAGAATAGGTGCGAACCTGTAGAATCCCACTCCTGGGAGTAACTAAAACTGATTAGTCCAATATTATTGTAGATCTTACACTTTGATTAAGGGTATCTTATCCAGCTTATCACTGTAACCCTCTCTAGAAGCTTGAGAACTGTGCGTAGAGTATAGAAATAGATGTAATAAACAGACGAGCACTCCTTCTCTTCCAAATTGTGGATGATGGGCTAAAACTGGGGGCCCTGCTTTTTCTGATGATGTTGTACAGAACAGAGAATCATAGGGGGCTACAAGGGGACTGTGGAGGTCTTGGCATCATTCTGCTACCCTCCACCAGGCTACGAGGGAGAGGTGGAACCCATAGGTAGCCGAAAACTGCCTCTGTTATAGGGCTGCATATTCACTTTGAATTTGTCAGGGGGGTGGGGGGGAAGGTGCTTTGGAGCAGAGGTGAGCATACCTGTAAAACTGACACCTTGAACCAAACTTTCTGCCTAAGAGAAGACACAGCTTCTTTAAAGAATTGCAGAAAAGGGTTATTGGAGCACCCGCACACTTGGTTTCTGCTTTGCCTTGTTAAATCCCAAATGCTGCTCAACCCAATATTGTGATTTAGTTAGGTGCAGACCAGGAAGAATGTAGAAAAATATGTGGTAGAACAGGCAATGTTTCCTTTCTACTCCAGGGCTGAACATTTCTCATCAAAAAAAGCAGATGGCTTGTCTGGCTGCAAATACCAGATGGTTTGGTGGGAATCCATGTTTTTAATGTTTGATTTAATTCTGGGGGTCTTTTAGATTCAAGATCATTCTTCTCTTCTAGGAACTGCCAATTACTGCCAACTGAAGGATTAACTCAGATCCATACCCATTTAATTTCAGCAGTGCTACTCTAACTTAATTAAAACAAACTGCTTTTTCCACCATTCAGTATGCAGCCAATTGTATTACTCTTATTGTTACCAAATAATTGTAATAATCTATTGATTTTAGTTGGCTTAATTTAATCTGAAATTTGAAGATACAGTATAATGTAATGCATTCCAGATTACTGCTTCAGCACTTTGCATTTAAAAAAAAAATAAGTGTAGAGTTTGACATTTGTGTTGGTCTTTTTATTTAGTAATCCATATCCAACTCTAACAGGTAATTGCACTCTGAAATAGCTAGACCATTTATCTCTTTACTTATGTGTTTATGGTTCTCTAGATTCATACACTAAAAACAAATGTTTAGCTATAAATCCCTGACAAGAGCTATCTGGAGCCCTACCTCCAACTGTTTTAACTCTGCTCATTGCTATAAGAAATATTAAAGCAGTCCATTTGATGAAATTCATGTTTCTTCACTCTCCTGCCTTCAAAACATTATTCAGAATTCCAGTTGGAAAGATTCCTAATTGGGAATGGTGGGAGCATAATTAAAAGCCACTAAATTAGGGGGCCAGTATGGGGTTCCAATGGAAGCATAAAAATAGTAAGCTGAAATAAACATAATGTGGTATTTTAGGAGATGTTGCAGCTGTAGATGTTGGGCCTTTGGCAGGTTTCCCTGGTTCCATTGTTATGAAGACCATTACTTTCAAATATATACCAATCAGCATCCTATAGATTCCTTGTGATGCGTAAGACCTCAAGAGATGACTGGAATTACCCTTCTTTCAAGAATCTTTCACTGACAACTGAGTTTATATAAATAAATACAGGTATTTTCAGGTGCAAGAAATCAGGAACCAAGTTTACTTAAATGAGTGCAGGTTTGTTCCACACTACCTCTAAACAGGAATCTGAAGTAGTAACGGTCAAGGCAAATTAGTGGTAGATAATGGCCAGTGGAATTTCAATGGACTTAGGTCTCTTGTGGATGCGAAGGCACTCCAGACTGATGGTGTGCTTGACCCCCTCCTCAGGCTCAGGACAAGGACTACATGTAGTTCTTGTCTTACAATCATTGTTTTAGTGGCTATTTGAAGTTACAATAGCACTGAAAAAGTTTTTCACACTTATGACCATTGCAGCATCCCTTTGGTCATGAGATCAAAATTTGGATGGCAAGACATGTCATAAAATGGAGCAAAATCCATTTAACAACGGTCATTTAGCAACAGAAATTTTGGGCTCAACAATCCTCGCCTTACAACCAGTAAGACGAGGATGATCTGTATACAAAGTGAAACAACTCAACTTTATTTGGCTCTTTATCCAATAACAGAAGGAGAAATTGTATAGGGAGAGTTGGTCATGTCGCTTATCTTGGACCAGTCTGGTCTTTGAAGAATGGCACTTGCTATGAAACAAGGTTTCCGTCACTCCATTTCATGTTAGATGATTATATTGCTGGATTGAAATAAATCGCGCCCATAAGGCAACAATAAGGGTCCTATGATTGATTGTGTAAGCTCCTCCCCTAAGAAATGCATCAACTCTTAGCATTAAAAAAAATCATTGGGAAAGAAATAAATTGCTTTTCCCCTACTATGACAGCCATCAGAATGGAATCAGGCTTATGGTAAAGAGAGTATCATCATCTGGATTAGTATGTATTATGTATGTATTAGCAAGCAGAGAAGGAGAATGTTAGCTTAGTTTGTTTAAATTCTGAGCTGCGGTGTTATTAGACAGAACAAAATATTAACACTTGGGAACTAGGAAATGACAATGTTAATTGCCTTCCAATGTAAGATCATAATTCCGTTGATTCTGACAGTGCTTGCTGATCTTCAAGAGTGTACCTCGTAATGAACTCATTAGAGATCAATATCCAGGGCACTTAGTTTGAATATAGAAAACTCTACAAGTAAAAAAGAAAAGAAAAATCCCAACCCCAACAAGCTAACAAACTGAGGTGCAAATATATCTCTCATGTATCTCCATATCTGTGTTTTGGCAAAAGATCATGCCCCAAAGAACAAAAAAAGGTGTCATGGAAAGTTCAATTGAAATTACATTTCAAAGACAGCCAGGAAACAAAATCTGATCTGTTTCTAAACTATACTGGAGGTTATTGCAAAGGAGAACTGAGTTTTAGAGGATAATAAGGCTGTTTTGATAGGACAAACAGAGAAGAAACCCAAGGTTAAGGGAAGGTGGCTGGAATTAAAGACCAGGAAGGTTGAATGTTGGCTGAACAACATTAAGAGGCCACCAGTGATGATTCAGGATATGGAACATCTGAGAAGGATCGGAACCATGTGAGAATATTTGGGGTTTTCACATCCTACCACTCAAAACTTACTTTGACCCATTGAGAGTGCTTTTTTTCCAAAGTCCCTTCTGGAAAACCTTTACATGTTGAAGCTCAGTTTTTAATTTCCTGGTGCATCTCTAATAATCTATAATGGAGAGGTCAAAAAAGTTTTATACGTGGAAATGTAACCAGATACTGAGTTTGTACTATCATATGTGGTGGGCATGCCCAAAGGCAAAAAAATATTGGACAAAAAAAAACACCACATGGTTAAAAAAAATGGTAAAGCAACACACAGATCTAAAACCAGAAATATTTTTGTTGGGTATCCTTCCAGAAAAACATAATAAAGGCGATACATATTTAATTTCACACAGGTTAACAGTGGCTAGAATTATGTTTGCGCAATGGAAAAAGGAAGAGATCCTTCAGATGAAAATGTAATTAAAAATATTAGAATGTGCAGAAATGGA
Organism: Pseudonaja textilis; assembly: GCF_049901715.1. Taxonomy (NCBI): domain Eukaryota; kingdom Metazoa; phylum Chordata; class Lepidosauria; order Squamata; family Elapidae; genus Pseudonaja; species Pseudonaja textilis. The sequence continues at coordinate 11,142,936 of NC_141993.1, forward strand.
CAGATTAACACACAAAATTAAGGAGGAGGAAGAAACTGAATACTTTTTAATATGAGATTTGTTTTATCAATGGCTCACTAGCAGAAACAGAAGTTAGAAATTTAAAAGCATGAGAATGATTAATTACATAGAAGATTTACTAAAATGGATAAGCAAATACTATTATTACTATATGATTATTAATGTTATGAACGTTATTATTGTTGTTGTTATTACCATTTCTCAATATAATCTGTAGCCAGACAACACACTGTTTATGTAGACATTGAATTTTTATGTTTATTTTTTTTAAAAAAAGGTTTTATATACACTCAGACATTTCTGTAACAGACATGCTTCATCCCTTTTCATATCAGTCTGAAAGCAAAGGGTGGATTAGACTAGTAGTATTAAAAAGTGACTCCAGTAAAGTTCATCTTTGTCCAGTTTTTATATTACCAGTCCAAAAAAATTGGTTAAAATTAGCTGCTGGCAAGACCTCAAGAACCTTCCCACTTGTGTGTTGTATATGTCCTAGTTTCTGAAAAGTATGAACTTTCTATGTGATGCATGAGGACTATTGAGAAACCTCATGATGAAAATATCTCATGTTTAAAATACGTTCACATGTCATGTTGAAAATATGTGTGCATGTGCCTGCATATGTATATGTGCATGCATATAGTCTTTTAATCGTTTCAATTTGATCTTATTTTCCTGTTCCAAATGGCAAACTGTTGCATGGATCATCCTTGAACATTCTGTGAGCCAATTGTAGTGTACTACACTTTTTTATAAAAAAATTGATTGTATTGTTGGAAGCTTATTACACTGAGAGCATCTTATCATAAAACAAAAGTCCTAAATTAAAGCCTTGGAACCAACCTGGCCCTTAAATGCCTTAAAAATGCTAGGTGGACTTTACATGTTTCAGGTCTTTTCAATTTCATATTTTTGATGCATGGGTTATTTGTGAGGGAAATGTTTCTACAAAAATTTTGAAAGCTATCATTGCCTTCCCTTCCATCCTTGTGAAATTTAATCTTCCCAGGATTAAGGATTTCAGAAATTTCAACACAGTAGCAGCTAAATTGTTATTTTTTGTGTGCCTTTTTCAGATAGCAATCTGCAACTGATCTCCCAATAATTCTTATCCTGATGGTTCCAACCTTTGTTCTTCAAAGACTCATATTTTATCAAGAAACCTACCCAAAATACCACTGACATGGTTTTCTTAAAGCGGACATCAAAGTTTTCTCCACAAAGTATGAAAAAAAAAATCTTGGGAGATATTTTAATAGAATAACAGAGTTGGAAGGGATCTTATAGATCATCTAGTCCAGTGGTCGCCAACCAGTGGGTTGGCGACCACTGGTAGTTTGGAGTACCATCTCTGACTGGACCCGCCCTCATCACTCTCTGCCTCCCAAGTCCCAGCTGATCAGCTGGGTTTTCTTTTGTTGCCCTGTACAGGAGAACGGAGCTGGAAAGCTGGTTAGTGGGATGAGGAGGGAATGAGGATTTTACTGTTTCCTTCCCCTGGAGTACGTGGGAATGGAGATTTTGCAGTATCCTTCCCCTGCCATGCGCACTAAGCCATGCCCACAGAACCGGTAGTAAAAATTTTTGAATCCCACCACTGGACAACTTGTAATTTCATCAGGCCTAATCTACCAATGAGAATATTCCTTCCTTCCTTCCCTCCTTCCTTCCTTCTCTCCAATGCATCCACTCTTTATGTCTGCCTAGATCTTTTAAACCTTCTCCTTCATTTCCACACTGTTCTGGTTTTCGCTGCTCTCTTAATCACCTCCTTCAACCCTTGTCATTAGGGGAAACGTTGAAAAACCCAGGATCCAGTGCCCAGACCAAAACTTCTGTAACTGCATTTGCTTTCTGTGCCCTAAAATAATATTTAACCATTTAGGAACATTCTACGGGGGCAGTCATTCCAACCATTCTGAATCCATCTCACAGTTGTTTTATCCAGCCCATATTTTACCCTTTTATTCATTGGTCCATCAAAGAGGCAGCAGGTTTGAATGAATTGCTATCCTCACTCTTGACGGAAAGAAGCCAATACTTTGTCCTTGAATGCAATGAAGGTTCTCCCCTGGCTGGGCTGGAGGTCTGCAGACTCTGACCAAATAAAGATCTAGCAGTTCCAATTCTCCCATTCAGGAATTTCCAGGCAGATTCTGTCTCTGCTGCTGCTTTCAGGAACTGCCATGTTTACCATCCACATTTTCTTTTCTCTTTCTTATCAACAAAAGTTATGAGTGTTATGTGACAGGTGCCTATCTGTTTGAATCCTAAAGTCCCAAAGCACTATAGCTTCTTTATTTTCTATTACTTTTTCTATTTTATGGTCCTGCCAGTTCTTGCTTGCAGGCAAATGGTATTTCTTGCAGGTCTTCCAATGCACCCTGCTGCTGTTTTGTCATGCCACGTGCAATCTTTTGCAGCAGCTTGCCAAGTGATCCACTCTGTGTGTTGTTTGTGCATCCATTATTGAAAATATGAATGGAAAAGAAGTGCTTAGGTATCAGAGAGACTTTTCAGAGCCTTCACTGTGAAAGATCACAGATAGTAGTATGAAATATATTTGACAATTGCCCTACTTCAATATTTTCCAAGTAAAGAACTTACACTTTGAAGGGCAAAGGCAGAACTTCGTAAGATCACCAGCCTTTAACTAATTATTTCTAAGGATTTGTATAGACCCCAAATATTCCAAAAGAGTTGATACGTTGCTGATCATTCTTGTTCCTCCTCTGCCTTTGGCTTCCTTTTTGGTTGAATTAATATAAAAGCAATATTGAACTGCAAGCTTCTCTTTTCATTAAGTAATGTGCTAATGTAAGGTAATTACCACATTGTTAAGAGAATTTTAGTTTCCAATGAGATCACTTTTCCCCATTTATTTAAATGGGATTAATTAACGCCATTGTCCCATTAACAGAACCTTTAAATAAAACAAACATATAAACTATGCAGAGAGATAATAGGAAGTGGCTTTAGTGATCTTAAAAGCTCTAAAGCACTTTTTATATAGAATGACATCTGAATTATGAAGTAGTCCCAAATGAGGGGAAACTAGAGGTATTATTAGATCTTTTGCATTTCTACCTGGAACAAGGTGCAAAGAAATGCAGCTAACAGCAAAACCCCTGTTTTTTTTGGTCCTCAAAAGCTCGCAGAATTGCCCAAAACCTTCACCTCTTCCTTTGCCCTCCTTTGAAGGATTAGCAGCACAAGTTGCAGGTGTTTAAAGCTTCCTTAAAAGGCTTCCCTTTTGTTCCTTGAAAGGCTTGACTTTGACATGAAATAAGAAGGAATTGAAGTGGGCCTTCCTCAAATTTCTTAAGAAGGTTCCTTGGATGAAGTGGCCATTGGTGAGGAAGGAGTAGAGTTTCCATCTGAAATGTGGATTCTCAGATTGAGGATTGCACAATTTGTGAATACAGTGCATCAATCATTGTAGATTGTACCTGATTAAAAAAAAAACAAATCAATAAAGCAAAAATCTTAGACTGAAGACTGAAAAGGATCTGTATTGGTCTGAATAAACCCCAGGTTGCATCTATCTACATTATGCACCAAGTATTGCAAGGTGGCATGCAATCATTGGGAGACATAATAATGGCTTCTTGAAAAACCCACATTTTATAGCACATAATAAACCATTTTTATTATGTAATCTTAATGGAATAAAAACCAGGAACCTTATTTTTTGTTTAAATAGAATGAAGGGATATAAAACTACCATATTAATTTTATCTATTGGGTTTTTTTCCCAACTGGAATAAAAATAAAATATGGAAAACACAGAGAGCCATTATTTTATGTCCCTACTTATGGAAAGTAGCTTATTACACCCCAGGTTTTCCAATTGAAGTTGACAGTGCAGATCTTATACTGTTCTAAATCAGTGTCACTGTTGGCCTCCTATATAGCTAGTAAGCATATGCTGATAAATGTTTTCCGGGAATTTCATGCAGCAGTTTTGTTTCTGGAGAGCAAGCTACAGACCGTTGAAGGCTGAAGTAGAATATTCAAGTCTAGTCCATTTTAAATATAATATAATTTATCTTTTTTAAAAAAAAAGAAAGAAAGAAAGGCATGCCACTTGAGATAATATGAAGAAACAAGACAAAAACCCAATCTGGATACATTAGGGGAGGGGTGTCCAACCTTGACAGCTTTAAGAGTTGTGGACTTCAACTTTCCTAGCCAGCCAAGGAACCAAGGAATTTTGATGAAAATTCACAAGTCTTAAAATTGTCAAGATTGGATACCTCTGCTGTAGGATATAATGAAATTGCCACCTTTGTGATACATTTCTCCTCTTCTACTCAACTGTTCTAATATGACTCCTGATATGTTGGAACTTTTAAGATGTGTGGACTTCAGCGCCTAGAATTCTCCAGACAGCCTAGGGAATGTTCCAATGTTTTAACCAAAGCTTTGATACTCTCAATCAGCAAAAGTTAAAATGACTGGATGTGGTTAAAAATTAAGCCTAGATTGTTTATCCATAACAATAATTTGCCACAATTTCAGTTGGGAATTTTTCCAAGATATTCCAAATTATCCAGAAAAAAAAAAAAACAGGAATGAAAACCAGGCTTTCTTTTTGCATTAAAATACTTATCAAAAGAGACTAGGAGCAGACTCTCTTACTCACGTGAAATTCCGGGCTCTGTAAAAGTTTTCTTCTCTTTAGACCTTTCAATTGTTTTGATTGGGAATCATACTTGAGCCTAGTCATAAAAAAAGTTTGATAGATTAGAAACGATCCATTGGAAATGTCTTCTGTTAGAAATGATAGTGTTTTGCATGGATTAGGTTTCCCTCCATCCATTTTTTTCCCCTAATGTTCAAGACACTCTAATGGAAAATGCAACCTGCCTGATTTATTTTTGGTGGAAACTTTTCTAATATGAACTAGATTATTAGAGGATGTGTTTTAAATTGAAGCACTACATTATTTCTCTGTAAAAAGTGAGGAATGGATCCTGCTTAATTGTTGGGAAAGAGGCTAGAGTAAGCAGAAGCCTGAATAAAAGCTGCATATCTTTAGGATCACCATTGAATCTAGAAATAGGCAGTGTCACCTGTACAAAGATGTGTGTCTTCATCCTGCAGTGATGTTCAAACCAAGTTCTCAGACAGAACAGTTGATTGATGATGCATGATGGGAAGAAGTTGTTATCCCTTTGAGGCAGTCCAGACAATAAACACAGCTATAAGTATTAACTCTATCTTTAGAGTTCTTTATTGCAAGGTTACCTTGACAGAATTTCCCTCAATTTCACTTTCCTGAAATCTGGAGAGGATCCCTTCTGAGTGCTTGCCAGGCACATGAAACCAGGAATCAGGATAGAGTTCAAAAGCACTGAGAGTATATTCCATGCAACCTATGGAAAAATTTGATCTAACGGTCAATGAGAATTGACACGAGATAAGAGTATTGACTTCAAGGGCAGCTGGACTTTAATCTCTTGTAGGGGCATCGGGACTCCAGGCTGATGATTCACTTGATCCCACTCTCGGACTCAGCCTGGACATCTTCAGGTTCAAATTTGGTTCATCATACTGGTGTCTACATTAGGGTTCTTCTTCCAGTCCTCCAAGGTCATTCAAACATCCTATTACCTGTACCTAGTCAACTATGCACTATTTGTTTATTTCTTCATTAAATTTATATGCCACTCATCTCACCGCAACTGCAGCTCTGGGTGACTTATACCTGTAATAAATACATTTTTTTTTGTTATTGCTCAATCTTTTTAGTTCTGTCTTCCATTCAGCTATCTTCTTTTTCTTGATATACCTTATTAACTCCAGCAAGGCATCCAGAGTTTTTGTGGAATTAGATGGGTTCAAAATTGACCTGAAACTTTCTATCACCTTCCATTCAGTGTGCTGTGAGCAAACAACAGAAGCAAAATTAGGACTCTCTTAATGATTCTCCCTTTCTTTCTAATTATTACTATGGCACACAAGGACTCTATAGTTGACCTCTTGCATCCATCTCCCCACCATGTCCTCTCTGGAGCCATATCTTCTGAATTTCTCTGGATTTCTCTCTCTCTTTCTTTCTTTCTTTCTTTCTTTCTTTCTTTCTTTCTTTCTTTCTTTCTTTCTTTCTTTCTTTTCTTTTTCATTGCATTAACCAGTGTTTTGAAAATATTTCGTTAACTACAGCATCCGGTGGTGATTTGTGTTTGGCAATGCACAAAACCATTATGAACAAAATATTCATCTTGTCTCATTGGACCTCACAATAGGTGGATCAGTTCAAGCATTTACTTGCCAATCTGCAAGAAGAAGGATGTGCATGATGCAAGTTTAAGAAAGCTGGTTTTAGGAGGATCTCAATCGTTTCCTTGAAGCAATTTGTTTTGTAGAGACCAGCAGTTTCAGAGAGGGGATTATTTTTGCAATTAGCACCCTCGTTTTAGTGTATGAAGGATCTTATTTTGCAGCAGAGGTGACATTCAGCAGGTTCTGACCAGTTTCGGAGAACCGGTAACGGAAATTTTGAGTAGTTTGGGGAACCAGCAAATCCCACCTCTGACTGGAGATTTTACAGTATCCTTCCCCTGCCACGCTCACCAAGCCCTGCCCACAGAACCGGTAGTAAAAATATTTGAAAATATCCCACCACTGTTTTGCAGTAACAGGGAATCAGTCAGTTTCCTACTTCTCTGGAAGGGACTTTAAATGTCATGACTCTTATTGTGTGTCAAGTTAGTTATAAGGTCATGGATTGCAGTTGTAAAATGAAAAAACAGGATTGTGTGCCCTTTAGAGGTGATAATTTCATTCGGTTTGGATTGTCTGCTGTTTTAAAAAATGGTAAAATGAGGTTGCGAAAAGAAGCCCTTGATGTAACAAATTACTTCCACACTTGTGGAGAACAGTAACAAATGGGAGATCAGAAACGGGGAGGCAGGAATGGAGCAGGAGAAAAGATAATAGAGAAATCTGCTCAGCTTCTTAACTATGGACTTTCAGTTGGTGGTGTGCTTCTGGAGACTAAATAGGGTAAATCAAGAAGGCTCCTGCTCCCAGACAATTGATGGCAAAAATTACCCCTGTGTCAGGCTACAGAACTTTTCCCATTCAATCAACTAGAATGAACTTCTGAAAATGTATCAAAACGTATCAAAAAGGAATCCTTTATTGTGATGAGACAATTCATGTAGGGGTTAAAAGCAGCGTCTAAGGTCTCTCAGGCATGCAGAGATAGATAAGGGAGTTTAAAACCCCTCCCCTTATCTTGATGTGTATTTAGTAAAACAAAGAGCCAACATGTTAACTCCCCCCCCCGCCCCCTTTTTAGAACGATCTTTTTCAGAGTTTCCCAGCACACATCTCACTGTGGAATTTTTATAGTCTCTTCATCTCCTGGCTGTCTCTCCCAGAGGTGATAGGTTCCGGCCATCTGGGTTTCATCTCTCCGTTGTATCATGCGTAGGTTATACAAATTCGATATAAGATTAAATATATTCAGGTTACATCAAGAAGGATTTCTTTATCAGTCTCCCCCCTTTTTCTTCTTCCATTGAAGAAATGACAGATACATGGATCTGACACCCTGTCATTATGGAGCAGAATACATTCTTAAATGCCTTTTAATTTGCAGGGCTGTAACATGCAAGCAGGTGTCTGGGTGTAAAGAACATGGATGCTGTTTCTGATTGATCGTCTCCATTTCTAGACCTTTGCAGCTCTTTTGCATTGGAAGCCAGCATGAGCTTTATGAGCTTCCAGGGAAGGGAAAGTCCTGCTTCTGCTGCTGGCAGGAAAATCGCAAGTGGTTCTTGACTTATGACTACAATTGGGACCAGAATTTCCATTGCTAATCAAAGCAGTTGTTAAGTAACCACCTGATTTTATGCACCGGAAGAGGCGATTATGGATGAGTTCTTTAGAGGGTAAAATGGAGAGTCAAGGAAATGTATTCAAAATGCAACCCAGAAATGTGTTGTTGTTGTTTTGTAACAGTTTGTACTAAATTGCTGCAAGGTAGCCAAAACATTAAAAGCTTTTTAAGGTTCAAAACAAACATCTTGAGTGTCACGTGAATAAAAATATATCCGTAAACGGAAAGGTCACACAAACCTTGTTAATAATATTTAGCAGGTTTTGTACCAACTTTTATTTATATTTTATTTATGACTAAGGAGAATGTTTACAAATATGTTTACCTGCTTGGGTCGCTTACTGTCTTATCACTTTTGAATGCATAATAGCAATAGCATTTAGACTTATATACTGCTTCACAGTGCTTTCCAGCCCTCTCTAAGCAGTTTACAGAGTCAGCCTCTTGCTCTCAACAATCTGGGTCCTCATTTGACCCACCTCAGATGGATGGAAGGCTGAGTCAATCTTGAGCCTGGTGAGATTCAATCTGCCAAATTGCAGGCAGCTGGCAGTCAGCAGAAGTAGCTTGCAGTACTGCACTCTAAGCACTGAGCCACCAAGGCTGTTGGGAGCATAAGTATCATCTGTGTTGCATGGAAGACATTCTGAATCCTAGATTGGAGGCAGAATTTTTAATTCATACAGCTGGTTGGATGATTTGATGGAGAAGGGAAGAAAGCAAGACCTACCAAGCTTTTCCAGAATTAATTCTGTAGGATTTCATTTGTAATAATCATTTTCTCTAATTACAGTCTCTAGAACCCACTTCAGAAATTTGTGTGACCAAACTACTCTTAGTTTTTTCCATACCTGAAGTCAATCCTGAACTGCCAGTGTTTGAAAAGTGATCATGTTTTTGTCCTTTACATGGGTACAAATAGTCCTCGACCTAAGTGGGACCAGAATTTCTGTTTTAAGCAGGGCAGTTGTTAAGTGAGCTGTGTGGGACTTTAGAACCTTTTTTTGCCACAGCTGTTAGGCAAATCACCCTTAAGTGAATTAAATATCCCATTGGTTTTGCTTGTTGGGAAGGTTGCAAGTGATGATCAGATGACCCTGGGATGCCGCAAGTATCATAAATACATGCTAGTTTTCAAGTGCCCAAATTTTCATCATGTAGCCATGGGGATGCTGCAATAGTTGTAAGTGTGAGGACCAAGTATCAATCACATTTTTCAGTGCCATTGTAACTTTTAACAGTTGTTAAACAAATGGTTGTAAGTAGAGGACTACCTGTGTTAGTTTTCTGGTGTATTTATAAACTTGGTCAGTTTCTGAAAAAGTATATTCTTTATGCATCCATCCATCCATCCATCCATCCATCCATCCATCCATCCATCCATCCATCCATCCATCCATCCATCTATCTATCTATCTATCTATCTATCTATCTATCTATCTATCTATCTATTTATCTATCTATCTCTACCTACTTGTCTAGCTATCTGTCTATCCATCTATGCTAAATGTGGGAGAGAGTTGACAGATATCTGTATCTATGTAAGGATAATCAGGTAGAGGCCTACGTGCCCAAGTAGGACTGCTGAATTCTCAATACTGAGGACTGAGACAACCAGATGGCCCTATGAAAAATCAAAAGACAGGCTTGAAGTTACAACTGTAAGCCCACGGATTTAGAAAAGTCCCTATTGAATTTGATAAGAGGGTTGTTTTTTTTCCTTGAGAACAGCAGAAGAATGTAAATTTACCCAGTGAATGAGATTTGACCTGTAGCCTTTGATAGACTATGTGGGGTCCTTTGAAAAAAAAAACCGAACAGAAATGCTGTCTATTCATTGAGGGAGGAAAATTAAGTGTGGCATAAAAAATATTTGAAAGAAATGGGCTGGCAGATCAGTATTAGTAATTGCAGGTACTTTTAAAGGACGTTCAGAATTCTGTTGGTTTTTGTTCCGTGTCTTAGTATTAACAGAAAAACAATTTGGGAAGCTGTTTTAACCTATGGGAGATGGGAGGAGGGAACCCATTGTGCTGAGTTCCATTTACAGCCTAATCTTTGAAAAACAGACAAAATCTTTTCTCGTTCTATACTGTTCACCGTTTCATGTCATTGTTAGAGAAGTTGACAAAAGTTGTACATCCTTGCAAAGAAATAACAACTGCAATAAAGGGGAATTGGAGATGGTATGGCTACTGCTTTCTTATTGGTGGAAGAATTGAAAATAATTGGAAACCCGTTTCTGCTCCTTTTGTGGCATTAAAATACAGTAATTATGAAATCATCAAAGAATATTATGTCTTGCATTTTATTGGTTTCCTGACTGATAAAGTGGCCATATTGTGAACACAGAGATGGTGCAGCCCGAGGTAAAATTGCCTTATTTCTCTTAAAATGGGGCAAAAAATTGTGATTGTTCAAGGAGAATTGCCAATTACGGCACTTAAAATTGCCAGTGGTGATACCTTTGCTAAGGGTAAAGATTAAACTGAGTATTAATTAATTTCCTTATTTTTCCTGATTCACCCATTTAAAACAGACTTTTTAAATTCATAGATTGATGGGGGCCTGAAATGAAGCTTCGGACCCCAGATTTAAGAAATGTGTTTTTTAAAAGAGTTTTTACTAAAAGATTTTGCAAAACAAGGAAGGAAAGATGAAAAAATACAGCACAGGAAATATGTAGGAGAAAAACACTTACAAAAAAGTAGAAATAAAAGAAGATAGAAAAATAAATAAATTCAGAAAGCATGAATATCTCTGTCTGTCTTATCTATCTGCCTACCTGCCTGCCTGCCCCTCTGTCTGTCTGTCTATCTTTCATCAATTTACTGTGTCTTTTCCATTTTTTTCTCCTCTTTTGGGTCCCTTAATATCTATGGAGCCACCCTGTCCTGCACTGATGCTCCACTTTCGGTATCCATTCTGTGAACCATGAGAAACAGCTTGTTCTGCAACACAGTTTTGCATATGAGTCTTGTGAAAAAAAAAATGGGCTTAACTCTGGATTATTTCCCACTGCCATATAAATTGGTTAGCTGTTTCTTGCCATTCTTGTACATTCCTTTCTAAAATTAGAACTGGCACAATTTGAAACAGATAATTTACGAAGGAATGTTGGTATTTGTTACCACTTAAGCATATTTAGAACAAATTAGTTTCCCCCCCCCCCCTTCCAAATCTGTGAAATAATTAGAGCTTTGCAAGTGAAGGCAACAAGATATTTTAAAACAGCAAGGGACTCCCATAGCATCTGTTTGCAATTCCACCTTTCTCTGGAGTCACACAACTCCAGTGCCATCCTAGGAGATGATATATTTGCTTTAAGGAAAATAATTATCTATCTGTCTATCTATCTATCTATCTATCTATCTATCTATCTATCTATCTATCTACCTATCTAATATTTCTATCATCTATCCACCCACCCACCTATCCACTCTCCCTCAAGCAGAAGACCATATATCGTGTCAAAGTTGTTTCTCCCCTTGATTAGTTTCCACCCATTGCTTCTTGCCCTGCCTTCAGGTGCTTTGGAGAATAGCTTGACTCCCTCTTCTTTGGGGCAGCCCATCAAATATTGTAAGACTGCTGCTATGTCACCCTACTCCTTCTTTTCATTAAACCAAATTATTTAATTATATAAATTTGAAATTTAAATTATTAAAATTATAAGGAAACCAAATTAAATTTTATCTCTGATCTTGTTACATGAGGCATAATCGACAATTTGCACCTCAGTATTCATTTATTTTATGGCATTTTGATCCTGCTATGATGAAAAAATGAGACTTGACTTAATTGGGATTTGGTATACCTGTTCTTAGCACGGGGAAATCACTTCTGAAAATCTTGCCAAGATGCGATATCAATATGTATATTCCACAGTCCCGTCCTTGAGGCTATATCTGGGTTGATAGAGACTCACACTCTAAATATGATTTATCATTCAAATGAAGTTAATTATATGGCAATTGGATTTTTGTAAAATATTGTTTTTCAGAATATGCACAGCACAGTTGCTGATGAAAGTTTATTGTTTGAATAATTGTGTAATTGCAGGTTTGAATTCAGCGGGGATATCTCAGAGGGATTTGTGTAAAATTTGCTACATTCAGTGCAGTAATTTAACTTCACTGCCTCAATTTATCATTCAATTTATTCTACAAAATGTACCGTATATTTGTATTTTAGTTCTAGTATTACCAGTGATTTTAAACAAAATCTCGCACCCATAATCCAAATTTTGCTAGCTCATGGTGAAGATGGGTTATAAATCAGTATCAATTATTATTTTTTACTAAAATGAGTGCAATATAAAATTGCTTGAAGTTAATAGGTTAAACTATTTTTCCTTCAATTAAACAAATGAAAGAACAAATACAACAAGTAGCAAAATGTGAGGGGGTGGGGACGTTTTGAAAAGAGAGGAAATGCTCTTTTTTTTCCCCAAAATATAGGGGCTTATATAAATACACATTCTTATTTACATATTTTCAATAAAAGTTGACCATATGGCAGTGAAATAGAATGTTCTGTTTCAAACAGCTAGTGAATTAAGTGTGTTTTATTTTAGTTAACTGGTAGACATAATTCTTGATAAAATAAGTCAAAAGTATTCTTCAGTGATGTGGTAAATGTTTAATAGTTGTTTCCTCTGTGTGCAAGATATAAGAAAAGCGAAGCACATAACTCTAGCTTTTTAATATATATTTTTATTCCTGCATATATTAGCTCCAAGGGAATATTTGAAGGATGAAGGTGGTTTGGTTGCTGACAATCTTTAATGACCTGGATATTATTTACCCAAGATTACCTGTCAGTAATGACTTCTTGAGTTTTCGGAACGTCTTGCTGGTGTTGTTGTTAGGAATTGTATATGGCCACCTTGCCTTCTATTAGCTTCTTTTTCAACTGCATTTGATTCTTCCAAGCATCAGGGTCTTCTTCAATGATTCTCTAAAATTTGAACTTCGTTATAAAGAGCCATGGTGGTGCAATGGTTAGAAGTGCAGTACTGCAGGCCACTTCTGCTGATTGCTGTCTGCCTGCAATTTGGCAGTTCGGATCTCACCAGGCTCAAGGTTGACTCAAGCCTTCCATCCTTCTAAGGTGGGTTAAATGAGGACCCAGATTGTTGGGGGCAAGAGGCTGACTCTGTAAACTGCTTAGAGAGGGCTGTAAAGCACTGTGAAGCGGTACATAAGTCGAAGTGCTATTGCTGTTAGTATTTCAAGCATGTAATCTGGTTCTTTTCATGTAACGCTGAATTATTTGTTCTTCTTTTGATTCAAGTTATTTGCTAAATATTCTCCGGCACCACAATTTAAAGACTTTTTTCTTTGTTCAGCCCTTCTGATGGTCCAACTTTCACTATCATAGACTTGCAGCTTTGAAAATGATAGCCTCAAAAGTGTGTACCTTTGATGTCATTGTGATGTCCCTGTACTTCAGTATTATATCTAAGCCTATCATATAGACCAGGGCTCTCCAACTTTGGCAACTTTAAGACTTGTGGACTTCAACTCCCAGAGTTCCTCAGCCAGCTTTGCTGGCTGAGGAACTCTGGGAGTTGAAGTCCACAAGTCTTAAAGTTGCCAAAGTTGGAGAGCCCTGATATAGACCATAGAACAGAGTGAAAGGGACCTTGGAGGCCTTCCAATCTAACTCTCTGCTCAAGCAGGAAACTCTATACCAGGGGTGTCAAACTCGATTTCAATGAGGGCCACATCAAGGGCCAGGGGTGGGTATGGCTAGCATGACATCACTCATGTTGGGGGGCACCTGTGCCAGCAAAAACAGGCTCCTGAGCACAGCAGCTTCCTGCGACCCTCTTGTCAGCCAAGCATGGCCCTCCCGAGCTCCGTTTTCAGCTGGGATGATGTCCTGCAACCCTCTGCCAGTGAAAACAGAGCTCCCTCCACAGCTCTTTTTTTTGCTGGCAGAGGCGCTGCAGGCCAGTCCTTTGCTGTTTCCAGAGCATCCGTGTGGGTCAGATCTAAGCATCCCATGGGCCAGATATGGCCCCCGGGCAGAGGTGGTATTCAGTAGGTTGTGACCAGTTCTGGAGAACCGGTAGCAAAAAATGTGAGTGGTTCAGAGAGCCTGTAACTACCACCTTTGACAGGAGATTTTACAGTCTCCTTCCCCTGCCATGCCCATCAAGCTACGCCCACAGAACAGGTAGTAAAAAAAAAATTGAATCCCACCATTTCCCCAAGGCTTTGAGTTTGACACCCCTGCTCTATAGCATTTCAGACAAATGACTGCCCAGTCTTTTCTTAAAAGCCTCCAGCGATGAAGCCCTTTTATTTTTATATTCTTATGTCCTAGTAGCCTGCATTATTTTACTTCATGATTATAATCTCCATCCTCATATAATATTGAGTATAAGAAGATAAAATTCATGCTTGAAATTCACTCTGGTATAGACATGAGACTCATTCATTTTGCAAGATAGAAATGAAACCGCACCAATGAATAGTGTTCGAGTGAATCTTTGTGTCCTTGGTTGGTGCTAATTATGTTACTGCTGGAACAGTGTGTCCTCACATAGTTATATTATTGAAATCGCATGGTGGTTCTTCTTACATTGAACAAAAGAAAACAAATATTTCTACCTTGTTACCTGTCACTTTCATTGTGAAGTTCCCATATCAGATTTACCAGTACTTGTTCTCAGGGATTCAGATATTGTATTGCTCTGGGATCTGCAGCAAGCTGTAAGTTTTCCTTAACAGTATGTAATGACAGGGAGCTATTTAACCAAAGTAAAATAGCTTCTTCCTCCTCAAAGCTAGGGATATCCCTCTTTCACAGACTGCCCTTTAACATTTGATGGGTTGAGGTTTCATGTCCGTTTGGACCAGGGGTGGGATTCAAATTTTTAACAACTGGTTCTGTGGGCATGGCTTAGGTGGTAGGCATGGCTTGGTGGTCATGTGGCCAGGTGGGCATGGCTTGGTGGTCATGTTATTGGCTGGGCGTGGCCAACTCAATATCACACACATCGAGGCATGCATCTCCTTGCCTGGCCTCTCATGACTGTGGGGATGTTGCAACAGTTGTGTGAAAAATGGTCATAAGTTGCTTTTTTCAGTGCCATTGTAACTTTGAATGGTCACTCCAACACAAGCAAAGTACCAGCAAAAGAGGGAAAAAAACAACTCCAGAGACGTTTCAGAGACAGGAAGTCTAGTCCTGCCAAGAATGTAATAAGGGTTAACGGAGAGGCAGTTTCTGTAAGCAACACCAGAATGTTTCCTTCCTGCCTTCCTTACAGGATTAGGCCAGTAATTTCTTTGAACAACCTGTTCCCCAAACTGTTTAGAATGTTAACAACCGGTTCTGGCGAATAGGTGCGAACTGGTAGAATTCCCCCCCCCCCCCGCTTTGGACTTTGTCAGGTATTGCTGTTCATTTCTGTTCCATGCAAAAATAAGTGCATCATTTCCAAAGCTGGCTTTTGAAAAACCCTCCAGCATTTGTCAGATCTTCAAGTCTGCCTTTGCTTCCATCCCATTTGTTTTTATGCTTTATTTATTTGTTTATGTATCTCATCTTTATTATTTTTACAAATAACTCAAGGCGGTGACCATAATCCGCATGCTTTCTTCCTCCTCTTTTCCCCACAAAAACAATCCTATGAGGTGGATTGGGCTAAGAGAGAGGGACTGACCCCAAATCACCCAGCTGGCTTTCATGGCTGAGGCAGGATCAGAATTCACTGTTTCCTGCTTTCCAGTCTGGTGCCTTGGTGTCTTTTCCAAGATGGCAATGACAACGGCTGCCTCAGTGAAATGCTGTCTATGATTTGATTGCTTATTGTACCCTATGACTATTATTAAGTGTTGTACCTTATGATTCTTGACTCTCGACAAATATATCTTTTCATTTATGTATACAGAGAGCATTTGCACCAAGACAAATTCCTTGTGTGTCCAATCACACTTGGCCAATAAAAGAATTTTATTTTATTATTTATTCACTAGACCAAATTCCTTTAGTAGAAAGTGAGTGGACTTCAACTCCCACAATTCCTCAGCCAGCATGTTCTAAACTGGGGAATTCTGGGACTTGAAGTCTACCCATCATAAAGCTCCAGGAAACACTGCTCTAGGATTTTATAGCCTAAGATTTAGGATGAAAAGAAATTCAGAAAGTCATTGAAGTCTTCTACATAGTGTAAAATAACAGTTACCCCTAACATTGCTTTTCACCAATGTGAGAGTATTGATGATAGAAGGTTCTTATTGTAATGAGGGCACCACAAAGAGCTGTCTGACCTTTGAAAGGACCACAAGGGAGGATTTATATCAGTCATCTAGTGCTGTGTTAATTATTCTTGCTGTCACTAATTGTTTTGCATGAGATGATGTATAAGGTGGGTTGTTAGATGCTGATAACAAAAGATCTGATGTTGTAGCCTCAGGCATCATGTTTTATAATTATATAAAGACAATGATGATGTTTCTACCTTTAAAAAATAGCTTCTCCCCTGGGTAATGAAATTAGATGGATAATCCCCCAAAGCAAAGTTTTAGATGGAGCTCTACAATCTATATGTTACCTGGATTTTTTTTAAAAAAATAATTTATTATACCTTTGATATTTCTTTTGATCTCTTTTTTTTCCTGTCTTGCTTGCTTGATTACATGTCAACTGAAACCTAATCTTCCAGTTTCATTATACTATAACCTTTGTTCCACAAATAATATAATGTCTCCCAGAACCTCTCTCAGTATATTTAAATTATATGTTTCCATCTTAGCATGGAATTAAATTTCAAGCTATATTAGACTAGGTATTTTTTGAAGGAAAAAAAGATCTATGTGTAATGCATAATATTGTAACTCTAAAATTGTCCTGTGCATATATTTGGAAGACGTTTATGTGCAATGATCTGACTCATCAGCCAATATCCTAACATTGCTGGCATATTTATGTGCTAAACTTCAGTGACAGAAACAAAGATGTCATATTCAGCCTGCTTTTCATAGCATTTTTCTGAAAGTAGCTGGTTTGTTTCAGCTCCCATTAATCATGGTTTGCTTTGACACAAAAATAATGTTTCTCACTGCCTGAATATGTTTCGGCTTTCCTCCCTCTGCCTTCTGTGCTTAAAGCACAAAACTTTGTGATTAGTTTTGTAAGAAAGTACCACCAAGGACTAATACTTTCTATTTATTTAGTTGTCTGAAATTGTAGGAAGTAGCATCCAACTTGGCTTCACTTTCCTGGATTTGGGGTACAGATTTTGGGTTAGATGATGGGTCAAAGAATGTAGATTAATCAAGATCAATTAATGTGAAATGTAACTTGCTGCCAATTTTCTGGGAAGCCTGTTGTTCAGAAGTAATGCAAGGATTCCATAGATCTCTGATTCATAGTTAACTGTGACTCATTTCCCAGAGAGGATTTGTTCTGGCTTGATTAACTCATGCTCGAGGTGCATAAGAGGGGATCACTTGGGATTGGTGCTATTTTTAATCTATACTCATGCTATTTGGTTCAAATATCCTCCTCCAACTTCCATGGAGTAAATACCCAAGTTAGTCTATTATTTTATTAACAGAATAACAGGGTGGGAAGGGACCTTGGAGATCTCCTAGTCCAATAGTTATCAGTGGTCCGTGGACCACTGGTGGTCCATGAGAAAATTTTGCTGGTCTGCAGAAAAATTATTTGCATTTTTTTTTTATTGCACTAAGTACTATTTAGGGACGCAATGGCTCAGTGGCTAAGACGCTGAGCTTGCTGATCAGAAAGGTTTGCAGTTCAACGGTTCGAATCCCTAGCGCCGCATAATGGAGTGAGCTCCCATTACTTGTCCCAGCATCTGCCAATCTAGCAGTTTGAAAGCATGTAAAAAATGCAAGCAAGAAAATAGGCACCCCTTTGGTGGGAAGGGAACAGTGTACCATTTGCCTTCAGTATTTAGTCACGCCGGTCATATGGCCATGGAGACATCTTCAGACAGCGCTGGCTCTTAGGCTTTGTAACAGAGATGAGCATTGCCCCCTAGAGCTGGAAATGACTAACGCGCATGTGCGAGGGGAACCTTTCCCTTTACCTAAATACTATTTATCTTTTTTAAAAAAATGATATTAGTGGTCCGTAGGATTTAAAATTATGAATTTAGTGGTTCCTAAGGTCCGAAGGTTGGTGACCTCTGCTCTATACCATGGGTGTCAAACTCGCTGTGTCACATTGCCATCAAGTGATATTTTGCGATGTTTTTCACATTCAGGGAGCTGGGATGGGCGTGGCCTGCGCATGATGCATCCGGCCAGGGGCAGGGGCACCAATTTGACACTCCTGCTATACCATTTCAGACAAATAGCTGCCCAGCTTGAAAGTGTCCAACGATGGAGCACCCACAACTTCTGAAGGAAAGCAATTTCACTGTTTAATTGTTCTAACTGTCAGGAAATTTCTCCTTAGTTCTAGGTCAGTTCTCTCCTTGATTTTTTTCCCCTTTAACCAAGTATAAGGTGCTTGCTTGATTACAACAAAGCTCCATCAAGCCAGCATCCAATTTCCTATACTCACTAACCAGATCCTTCTGGGAAAACAAAAGAGAATCCTTTATGTTGCCATTTGAGAAAACCACATTAATTCTAAATTTGTATACTGTGTGGTTTAATCAAAAGGAAGCAGTTTGCATATGATCTCCTTAAAATATAGTTTTAAACTCAATTTACACTTCTTATCAATGAGCAGTCCAATGCAATTTCAGCCATCTTTCTCTAATTCAGTGGCATGTAAATAAAGAACATGGATTTTCTTCAAAGGAGAGGGTAGATTAAAAATCTGTAGTCCAAATGAACTGCAAAATGAAGAAAACTTTGTGTCTATGCATAGAGATATTAAATTATTTCCGAGGATTGGAGTGTGACAGTTGTGGGGATAAGAGAAGGCTCTCTAATGCATAGGGTCATCATTGGGTGGACATAATCCTTTGGCATGCTCCTTGGATTTAGTTCATGATTAATTCTTCAAGGTTTCTCTCTATGATTGTTATCAAAAGTTGAAGAAACGAAGAGTCCAACTGCAGTATAATTTTCTGCTGTTTTTCTCAGGCAGTAAAGTTGGCTACTCGTGTTTATTGCTAGCTCTAGTGGCTGAAGATCATACAACCTTTCTCAACTTACAGTACATTACATTTGGAAATTGAGAGCTCGGATTTGAAGAAGGCAATTCAATCTCTGTAGAATTTCAGAATGCAAAATGAATACTACCTGGTGAAGGCAGCTTATAAATTTATTTATTTAATAATAAATAAATAATAATAATAACAACCCATTTGCTAAAGGAATAAATAACCATTAAAAATGAAATAGACTTAGCACCTCTTCCCTCTTTAAGAAAAAGGCACAGATATGGGTTTCTGGTCTAAGTGCATTGACATTTTTAACCCACTGCTCCTATTGGTGTACTTAGAGAAGTGGTTCTCCTTCAAATAGCAGCTGATTAACTGCTAGGACATTTTCAACCTCTCTGATGTTTCCCTGGAAAATCTGTTATTACTGTGCTGAGGTAATGTCTCAGAAACTTTGACGCTAAACACATCTTCTTGGAGGAAATACAGTGGGACTTGCTATAAGGAGCTTGAATTCTTGTATTTTTCTAGAATTCATTTATCGAATTACTTGGTAGCTGCACCGTATATACAGTACATGTACAATATTTTGATAATATGTAGACAATTTCTGAGTAGCAGATGAAGAAAATATTAATTTTTTGGTGTGATTTATTTGGTACAGATAGTATTATATAATCTAAATCCCCAATTTTATTTGCGATATTTGGTGAACTTTTCTTATTTTTAATTTTATTTTAGCCCTATACAACTTCCATAGTCTTATTGTACATGGTTACTAGAGTGATGCTAAATTAAATGGCTTCTTTGCAGTGTGTCAGATCATCTTGGTTCATAAAGCAAGAAACCAATGGGAATTGTTACAAATAATCAGTTCAACTTCTTAAACAGATTGTGTATATTGATGCACAGATGGCAACATCTTAATCATTTTTAGCCATTGATAATAAAATAGTCTTGCTGGAAGGGAATTTTGGACATAGTAAAGGCACCAGGTTAGAAACCAGGAAATGGTGAGTTCTGGCCACAAGAATTCCACACCACAGTTAAGGGAACAACTGACAAAAGCAGAGTTACAACACTGCATTGTGAGCTCTATTCCTATTGTACTTGTGTTGTGATTTTGCATGGATAGATGAAAGAGTTAGAGCAACAATGCTGATTTTATCATTTTTGATGAAATGATTGGATCCTTTCAATGCCTTTTCCCTTCGGAGAACTGCTGTCTGCCTATTTAAGAGCATCAAATGATATTACTAGTTTAGTAATGAAATGTATGCAAGAAAACAGCCTATTTTATTACTCTTGCAAGAGCGTTCAGTGGCTACGTCACAGTCTAATCTCTCACTATTTTTCATATCCAAAAGGATCAAAGTGGGTTGTAGAATTTGCTCTCAGGTTGACATTTTTGTAGAAATGAAACCTAATTTTACAATAGGCGACTCTAGTGAATTTCCTCAGCTTTCTTTCATCTTGCTCTAGGAAATAGCCATCCTCGATGACGATGGGAATCCCAGCACACTCCCTCTTTTTCAATCGGATAGGAGAAAGGGGATGTATTCACATATGCTTGGAGAATACAGCAATTAATCTTTAATCTCTGTTATGTGAATATGCAACAGATGGTGCTTTGATGTCAATGGAAAATAAAAATAAATCAGTCAGAATTTAGCCCTGGCTTACTATTAAGGACTATGGTATACAACTGTCTATCTATCTGTCTTTATTTGTCATCCAGCAGCTGGGAGGAGATTTATCAGATGATAGGGACACCATAATTCTTGCAAAGTCCCATATTTAGGAAAGAGTCATTCAATCTACTTCCCATCTATTTAATAATACCACTTCATAGCATCAGCTAGAAAGGCTTTATTTCATAGCATTTCATTCTGTACTTGCTTTTTTAAGCCGACGTTAGGAATATTGGGTTCTGACGCTCATTGTCAACACATTCCAAAAAAGTTTCCACATCGCTGCAGTTTGAGCTTTTGCTGTTGGCCATATTGGAGGGCAAGGGACGCGATGGCTCAGTGGCTGAGATGCTGAGCTTGTTGATTGAAAAGTCAGCTGTTCAAATCCCCAGTGCAGCACAGCAGGGTGAGATCCTGTTACTTGTCCCAGCTTCTGCCAATCTAGCTGTTCGAAAACACATAAAAATGCAAGTAGAAAAATAGGGACCACTTTGGTGGGAAGGGAACAGCGTTTCGTGCACCTTTGGTGTTTAGTCATGCCAGCCATATGATTCCGGAGACATCTTTGGACAGCACTGGCTCTTCAGCTTTGTAACAGAGATGAGCCCCCTAGAGTCAGAATGACTAGCACATATGTGCAAGGGGAACCTTTACCTTATATTGGAGGTCAGTTAACAGAAACCTCCTTATATCAAAAAGACTTGCTGTTGTCCATCTGGGATACAAAATCACTAACCCACATCTCAATTGTTTGCAGTTCCATAGAGTTTCTTGTAAGGAGGTCTTATCAGACATATCTTATAAGATATCTTATCAGACAGTTCCTGGATAGTTAAATTTAACTGAAGCTCCTCTTGGCAAACAAAGGTCCTGAAACAACATATACAGTAACTGTGTGTGTTTTGTGTATATACATGTATATTTTATAAGTGTGTGTGGGCTCATATCCCATGACATATTGGTACAGTGTCCATTTGTAGCCCACAGTTCTTCTGGTACTCCTGCTGATCTCCAACTTCATTTGGCTGATAGTTTAAGAAACCAAAACTGATGAGCAGGATTTAAAGCCATAAAGAGAGTCACAGAAAGCCAGTTTGGTGTAGTGTTTAAGGCACTAGGCTAGATACCAGAAATCCGTGAGTGTTAGTTCTATCTTAGGCATGAATTTAGTTCTGCAACCTTGGGCCAGTCAGTTTTATTAGACCTAGGGAGGAGGAGGTGGAGGAGGAGGAGGAGGAGGGGGGGAGGGGGAGGGGGAGGAGGAGGAGGAGGAGGAGAAGAAAACTAATGGAAAACTCTTTAATAGTCATCAAAGAAAAAGAAATGTGTCAACAACTTTTCTGAACCAGCATGACTTTCCAGAAAAATCCACCATAATCCACACATCAAATTTAACTCACTTGAGTTTGAAAGTCATATATCTAAACTCATTTCTGGCATGGAGGATGAAGAGGAAAAGAAAGGGTGTGATGTTTCTCTCTCTCTCACACATAATATTAGCATCCATTGGAACTAAATCCAGATTGGCCAAATGTCTCTCCCCATAAAATGTGTCACATCCGTTGAGCAACTGGAAGCAGATGTGGAAACCACAGCCAATTTGGATGGCTTTCAAAGGGGACTGGACAGATTCATGGATCAAACTATCAGTGATGCTTAATAGAAATGGCTCTTTATCACTTTCCAAAACACTAATTCCTATGGAGCAACACGGAAGAGAGGCTGTCAGCCACTGCCCCAGTTGGACATGATCCAGTAGTGCAAGATGACAAAGATTATCCTTCCTCAGGAACATGTAATTTGTCCAATGCAACTGATTCAAGATCAGTGCATTGATTTGCAGACAGAAAATGCAGTATAAATAATACTTGTCTTCCTTCTAACCTGCACTTCAATTTCATTATTCTTCGCTCTGCAAAACCATGAATATATGTATGTTGCAGTGGTGGGATTCAATTTTTTTTTTAGTACCGGTTCTTTGGGTATGGCTTGGAGGGTGTGGCTTGGTGGACATGGCTTGATAGGCATGGCAGGGGAAGGATACTATAAAATTTCCATTCCCACCCCACTCCTGGGAGGTGGTTACTGCAAAATCCCATTTCCTCCCCACCCCACTAACCTGTTTTCCAGCTCTGTTCTCCTGTGCAAGGCAACAAAAGAAGACCCAGCTGATCAGCTGGGACTTGGGAGGCAGAGAATAGATGGGGGAGGGGGGGCAGGGCCAGTCAGAGGTGCTGGTTCTCCGAACTACTGAAAATTTACTGGTTCTCCGAACCACTCAAAATTTCCGCTACCAGTTCTCTAGAACTGGTCACAACCTGCTGAATACCACCTCTGGTATGTTGACAGAATTTCTTTGTCAGAATGTTGGCTTAGGATGAGATGACTGCTTCTTGGTTTCTAGTTTTTCCCATGTGTGTGTGTATCTGTGTGTCCTAAAATCTTAGGTTTAAAAACAAATCGTTGGAGAGGTTGTTAAAAAGTCAGCTCATATTTCTAATATTGCACCAAGTATGTGTCTAGCATGGTATTATGTTTAAAGCTTTCTAAATTCCTTTAACCAAAAGTTGTTGTGGCCTTGACTGTTGATGGCAGTCAAGTGGCATAAGTATTATTGTAAGCCATGACTGAACTGCATTAGCACAATTCAATTGATAAATTGTTTTCAGAGCAGGCATTTTACATATTATCTGCTTTCTTAATCCCTGAGGGCTGTTCCTAATAATGTTAGTCACCCGCTAAATGGTTCAGAGGAACCTTGGAAAATACTTATGGGTCTATTATTGGCAATAAGTTCTAATTCAATTTGTGGCTGACTTTTGTTTTCATGTTTTGCACAAAAACAGCCCACTAATAAATAGAAATTATGCAAGGGATGACTCTTCTAAATGTGCATTTGCCTCGTGCCAAAGCCTGCACGCATTACAGCTAGGCAGTCAATTTGGGAAGCAGTGGAATCAATTGGAATTGGGATCATTATTTTCAAAATGAAGCTTAAGCTTCACAGATTCACCTCTGAAGGATGTGCCCTGTTTTAGAATTCTGGGAAAACCTGGTTCCTAGTTGGTCCCTGTATTTGCTTCTGGGGAAGGCCTTGTTAAAACGTTTGTGTGGATTGCTAAGAATGTCAGTTGCTGGGTAAAAAATTTACCACTATAGCATAGAGTTGAAAAGAGATAAATAAGGGCACATAAACCCAGGTATGTAACATTTAACAATGTTAGTTCTTTTTACTTTCCCTGTTTAATGGATGAGATACCTTGTTTATGAAGATTCCCAGTCATTCAGGTCATGGTTGTCCCTATAGATGCTTTTTCCAAAAGGCAACTGGACTTTGGGTTGTTTTTTTTCTTTGAAAACATTTTGCCTCTCACCCAAGAAGCTTCTTCAGTTTTAACTTCAGTTCTTCCATTACAACTGAGGAAGCTTCTTGGATAATTTGTAAATTTACAAAAATTAGTTTCAAGGATTCTAGAGTGGACAGTTCTTCCTTCAGGTCTTCAGGACTGCCTATCAATTTGACTGCAACCAAGAATTAAGCAACCATTTTATCATAGCATTTCTGGAGAAGCCATTCTTTGAAGGGGAAATGCCTAGTTATGTTTTAGTTCAAACCATGGCATACAAATAGTCCAACTGATGAAAGCATCTAATCACCCATATCAAATCTCACGAACCAAGTGCTGAATGGCTGGGTGAGGAAAGGAGAGCAAGGAAAAAAAAAATCCCATCTTCACACCTTACCCTAACCTGTGTTTATCATGTTGAGCAAATTACTTACTACTGACACAGTTGAACTCTTTTCCAAAGAAGCCAAAAAAGAGAAATGTGGAAAAAGGTTAAAACTGCATCTTCTCCAAGATGGAACAGTGGAAGGAAATAATGTGACAGTGGTTAAAAAAAAAACAAGAAAAGCAAGATTAATCAAAACCTTGCTAACTTTTCAGATATAGATGGAAGGGTAGAGTTGAACCAAGGTGAGGAATTCAGAGGAGGAAGGCATGGCAGAAAAGAAGGTGGTCCAGCTTTCCCAGAGCTTGTCATGTTTTACTCAAGTTTTCAATCTTGAGGTTCAAGGCTGTGCAGCAGGTAATCATGATCTCCTGCATTTGGGGTGCCCGTCTGGTTTCTAACATCATTATTAAAGGCCGTGAAGGTTGTCAGCGGCATTTATATCCTGTTATGCATTATTTATTTACTTACTGTATTTAGTAAAGGTGCTGGCAAAACCATTTTGGTACAATTCAAAGCTGAGTATAAATAAGCTGAGGACACGTGGATCTTTTTGAAGATAAAAAAAACAATGGGCTTAAAGCTGCCAAGGTTGCAGACTCCTGCCTTGGATTATTTTTGTCTAATTATAATTTTTAAAAGGACTCCAACAGACGTTTAATGATGGGAAACATTACAACAGGGAGAAGGGCAGCTTACATTTTTACTTCCATCCCTTGAGATCAACAATTTCTTGTTAGATTTATTTATTATACATTTATTTATTTATTAAAAGCATTTAGGTAAAGGTAAAGGTTCCCCTTCAGTGGTGAGATTCAATTTTTTTTATTACTGGTTCTGTGGGTGTGGCTTTGTGGGCGTGGCAGGAGAAGGATACTGTAAAATCTCCACTCAGAGGTGATATTTGCCGGTTCTCAGAACTACTCAAAATTTCCACTACCGGTTCTCCAGAACTGGTCAGAACCTGCTGACCTCTGTTCCCCTTGCATATATGTGCTAGTCATTTCAGCTCGGGGGGTGGTGGTGCTCATTTCCATTTCAAAGTCAAAGAACCAGCACTGTCTGAAGACGTCTTCTTGGTCATGTGGCTGGCATGACTTAATGCCGAAGGTGCACGGAATGCTGTTCCCTTCCCACCAAAGTGGTCCCTATTTTTCTACTTGCATTTTGACATGCTTTTGAACTGCTAGGTTGGCAGAAGCTGGGACAAGTAACGGGAGCTCACTCCATTAGGTGATGCTAGGGATTCGAACCGCCAAACTGCCGACCTTTCTGATCAACAAGCTCAGTGTCTTAGCTACTGAGCCACTGCATTCCTTGCAAAAGCATGTTATGTATATAATGCCACTCACAAGGCCATCCACACAGCCCATTATACCAACATCAACTCCATCAACCAATCAAGAGACGGCAGCTCCGATCACACACTGCTTGCACTGGCACGAAGCCGAAAGTACCAGCCTGAGGATGACGAGTGGGACCTCACCGAAACATCTCCAAGATACTCTTAATCTTACAGGGGAAAAGACCCGAACACACCTAGACCTACATATATACATATATACATATACACTTATATACATATATACATATATATACATATATACATAAATACATATATACATGTTTTCTTAAGTTTTCGCGGGTACTTATATGTATGGTATTCAGCTTTGTTCAGGTATTTTCCCATGTCATTATAGTTGTGCTTTTAAAGTTGTAGCAACATTTCGGCAGAATCTCATCTGCCATCATTAGGCTTCTGTAATGTGTTTGTCTGTATTGTGTTTGTCAGACAAACACAATACAGAAGCCTGATGATGGAAGATGAGATTCTGCCGAAACGTTGCTACAACTTTAAAAACACAACTATAATGACGTGGAAAATACCCGAACACACACACACACACACACACACACACACACACACACACACACATTTATATGCCACCCATCTCACTCTGTAGTTACAATGTTGTGGATCATCAGCAACAGGAGAACCAGCAGGATTTTAAGAATGTATTTTTACTATCCTTTACTCAGTCTTTCTGAGGAAAGAATGTGGAAGGAATTAAAATAATACAGAATATGGTATGATAATAAATTG
The DNA here is from genome assembly GCF_049901715.1 of Pseudonaja textilis. Classification (NCBI taxonomy): domain Eukaryota; kingdom Metazoa; phylum Chordata; class Lepidosauria; order Squamata; family Elapidae; genus Pseudonaja; species Pseudonaja textilis. Next base: position 11,169,437 of record NC_141993.1, read on the forward strand.
GCACCTTTTGTATTAGTGTCTGAAGCTGGCAAGTGTTCTTCACAATTGTTGAATATCTTCGGGTGGAGCAACAGATTTCTCTGCAAAATCTCCTATTTGAAGAATTCTTATATCTTCTGAAATCATGTTAATTTGCTATCGACCTTGCTTTGATACATTAACACATATATATAAAAGTTTTGTTCCCTGGGGTGATTTTTAACAGTAAAGTTGTTTTGAAAACACTAGAGATAATCTGCTTTGATAAGAACAATCCTCACTTTGACTTTTTCTTTCTTTCTTTTTCAAAGTTTCTACTTTGAATATTTTCTACTATTTTAGTTCTCTTCAACCATCTGAACCAAAAAAAAAAGTCAGCCAGCTCTTGTTTAAATTATTGAGTTTGAAGATCAATGTCCACTAAAACATTAAGCTCAGCTTTCAAATATAAACCTTGGTTCAATTAATATATCTAACAATGACATTTGTACTGTGGAAACTCGGCATTGAAAAAAAAAATCAATGAGTTTAAAGGCCACGACCAGTAGCAGATGCAGACCACTGAACTGAAGACCATCCTTTAAAAAGCAGACACGTTTGTGATTAAAATGTTAGGCAACAAGATCTTTTGAGGTGAGCTTTCATCTTTCCATTAAAATGGAAAAAAGATTTCTCTAGAGCAACCTTTTGAAGGAAAATCCAGTTTCCTTCTCTTTGAAGAGAAAAAATAATGGTGGTCCTGAATTTTAAATTCTTGAGGTGAAATGACAAGGTAAATCTTAATATTGCTTTAAATGAGTCCTTGTCCTCTTTATGGCGTTCTAGATATAATAAAATCCTAAACCTCTCTATAGTTCTGCTTTTAAAAGGTTTTAAAGAGCACTCTGGTCAAAAATATAAATGCTCCAACCATCAGTTTTGAGCAAGCACTTCCTCGTTAAAGGTATTGACACCACTTTTGAAGACTTCTGTCCCTAGAAGTCTGCAAAAATGTTTTAGCTGCTACATCCAGATTATCTGTGATTTATGCAGCGACATTTGCTCTGGGCGATAGTTTGGGAGTTACATATAATCTCACGAATGAAGGTGAATATACGTGTGTTGGGTATATGGATACACCAACCAGGTTTGGGTTGAATAAATATGTAAACCTAGGATTAAGTGTCTATGTAGCTTTAAGCAAGAAACTGCAATGTCATTGTGGGTGCGGTTGCAGGCAGCAATATAGGTATGAAGGGAAACGTAATAACCCCGGCTTCTGGATGCACCTGGTTCTGTTCCTGGTCTGCTGCCTGCTGTTGGAACGTCTGTCTGCTTACTCTGGATGGCTACTGTGCCAGATACCATTTCAACTGAACACAAAGACTGTTTGCTTGGTGAGCTGAGGATTCAGCGTTGTCTTTGAGAGAAAGGTATCGGGAGGAGAAGATTTACAAGCAGATAAGGACATTGTATTTATGTTAATGGACTTGATAACTGGATGGATATACTGGATAATGATATATGGACTGAATGACACTTCTTTAATCTCTGTGTGAATTAAATAACTATTTTAAAACCACAAACAGTGTTTTTGTCTCCAGTGTGTGTATACTCTTGGGCCCACTCTCTCTCTCATTTGCCAGCCTGGCTTGACTGCTGCTGCATACTCTGCTTGGGGGTTTATCCCCAAACCCTAACAACGTGTGCAAGGATAACGCTGCAGGATCCAATCTGAGTTAGTCACTGGAAGCAGAGGTTTTGTCTTCCAAGCTTTCAGACCAGCAGTGGGATCCTACCTGTTCTACTACTTGGCTTGGTGATTGCGCGCACGTATACACACACCTAATGTGCACACACCTAACGCATGTGCGCAGCTTTCCCCATACCAGCTGAGGTTTGCAGTGCCAATCAGCTGAGAGGATAAAGAACAGAAAAGCTCAAGGGAGTGTGGGAGGGCTGATCTTGCACTTTTCTCTTCTTTCTTCTCTCATCTGATTGTCGGAGGCTTTTTTCCTCTTCCCAGCTGATCGTGGGAGACTTCTTTTTTTTTACTACTGGTTTGGCTGAACTGGTCCAAACTGGTAGCATACCACCACTGTTTCAGACTCATACTGTAGCCCAGGGGTCGCCAATCGTTTGGACCTGAGGGTCCACCAAACTCATAATTTTAAATCCCAGGGACCACTAACCGGTTCTGTGGGTGTGGCCTAATTTGTGGGTGTGGCTTGATGGTCATGTGACTGGCTGGGCATGGTTTGTATGTAAATATTATAAATATTTATATAAATATTGAATTTTTTATAAAAAAAGAGCAACTTTTACCCAAAATCAGACAAAGCAGGCAGGCAGATTGAGTTGCTCACAGAATCACAGATTCATTCAGAGATCTATCTATCTGCCATCGGCTAGCTCGGTCTGTCGCATAAAATTTGCTTGCAAGCAAACTCACAAAATTAACTCACAACACACCATGTATATAAATATTGAATTTTTTATATAAAAAAGAGCAATTTTTACCCAAAATAGAGGCAAAGCAGGCAGGCAGACTGAGCTCCTCACAGAATCATTCAGTGATCTATCTATCTACCATTCAGTCTGTCACATAAAATTTCCTTGCCATGAGTCAGCGTTGAATAATAGAACCTTCAGTCCTAAAGGAGGTTTGGCTGTGCTTAAATCTCACAGCTGATGGTCCGAAAAATAGCAATTTAGCAGGCAAGTTTGCTGGGTAAGGAGTGAGTGGGAGGGGAATGTTCCCACGGGCCATGTGAGTGGTGCAGCCTTGTGTTTCTGCACAGCCTGGATTAATTGCTTTTTGGGGGGGTTGTTCTGGGGGTGAGATTTCTCTGTGGCCCACCAAAAATTTCTCATGGCCCACCAGTGGGCGACCACTGCTGTAGCCCATCCTTAGGGAACGTCTCTCTAGCAGAGTATGTGCTGTTCTATGTGTAGTCTTTATATGGTGCCCATTGTATGTGGCTTTTTAGAGGTTGAGTGGGATGTGTTGATGGCTGGCTTTTAAGTCATTGGTTGTCATTCGCTTGCGCTATCTAACCCTTTCCCTCTAGGTACTTGATAAATACTCCTGTTGACAGATAAGGGGCCTGTTTCCCAGGCTTCAATCACTTCCCTGACTGCGCCTGCTCATCCAACAGCTTTAGTAGCTACAAAATTGAATGTCTGCATTTGTTCATTGCAGTGTGAGGCTGCCAACAAGTTCGGGTCTCCTCATCTGACCACTCAATATTTGCTTGCAGATATTCAGGTTTTTGGCCTTGGCAATTATACCATTGATAAGCAGGCGTGTAATTTTAAAGAAATCTAATAAATTTATGAGACTTTGAAAATGACACCACCCACATCATGGTTCTCAGGAAGAAATCATCCTCAGAGGTTCCCCAAGCTCCAGATGCGTGGACTTCAATTCCCAGAATTCCTCAGCCTGACGGCATTGCTGAGAATTCTAGGTCATGAAATCTGTGAATCTCAAAGTCACCAGGCTTACCTGATTTTCTTCCATAACAGAGTCAATGCTGACAGGAGTTCAAGTAATTTTCCCATCCCTTCCTGGAGGTGGCAGATATTTTACTCGGACTGTCTAATTGTTAACCTTGTACATTGCCAGCTTTTTCTTTTTTTTTAAGATAACTCAGAACAAAACTTCTTATGACTCTTAAACTGCAGCTAATTTTCTGGGATGTCTTCAAGTCAGTTTAAGGAGGGAGCTTCATCTATTTGAACTGAAAGCTGAAAAACAAATGTGTACTGTGCGGTGTTGCTATATCTTAGCTTGAGCGCGAAGTATGACGAGTCAGATCTATTCATCGTCGTTGATCATAACAGCCTTTGAAGCTGTAACTTTAACAAGTGCTGCTCGTGAGATAAAGCAGGCTAAGCCCTTTCTTGTGTGCAGGGATAAGAACAAAGATGGTTAGGTTGTTCAGAAGGAAACAAATAAAATAAAACCATTAATTTTAAGGCTGGTACTGTATGTCTTTTGGGTGGAAAGTATCTGTCAAAAATTTTACAAGAGACTTTACAAGAAGGTTCCAGCAGTGGGAATTGCTGTATTTTAACTGTTGGAATAATACAGTATAGAGTAATAATAGCAACAGCATTTAGACTTATATGCCACTTCATCGTGCTTTATAGCCTTCTCTAAGCAGTTTACAGAGTCAACATATTACCCTCAACAACCTGGGTCCTCATTTACTGACCTCAGAAGGATGGAAGGCTGAGTCAACCTTGAGCCCCTCAGAATCGAACTCCTAGAGTGAGGAGTGAGTTGTAGCCTGCAGTACTGCACTCTAACCACTGTGCCAGCACGATGCAATATTACAAATAATAAAAACAACAGTCTGTCTTCCGAATAGATATCACAAATGTGTACTCCACATTTTGAAACTGTACTCCTTAATATTCATAGAATAATTCATGCATCTTAAAACAATTACTTATATTTTCAGAATGCCTGAGTGGACTTTTCCAGTTTCAGGAAATTAAGAAATATAAATATTGGGAGGTCCATTGGAGTTTGAAAGTGTCGCAGATCCTAATCAAAGTCTCATGATAAAAGTTGGGTTTGATAAGCTTACATTGCCCGTGGGCCTATCTTGATCAGAGAGTTTCTGCTATCTCAGCAGTCCCATATAGTTGTTAAATAAAAGGACTAAGAATGTGGAGTCTTGAGACACTCCAGAAAATCAAGGGCTTGACTTTGTGAAACTGGATATGCATAATGTTCTGTATTAACATTCTTGTAAACTCGCATTCCAATTGGTCCACCCGGACCGCAACCCAATTGGTTTACTGAACTCTTGTGATTGGAGCGCTAAGAATCTACCGCGATTGGCCGAGCCGATCGCGGGAGATTCAAAGCACTGCCATTGGCCGCCGAGCCGCCGGCCGGCTGTATAAAGCCAAGCGGCTCGCAAGCCTTTGCTGTCCTTGTTCTGAAGCTACAATAAAGAGCTGACTGTTCACTACCGCATCTCGCCTCTTATGTGGCCCGATCCACCGATCTAACACTGGCGACGAGGGTGGGATCGTAAGGCGAGGACCAAACCAGCACGTGGCAAACGGTGCGCAACGACCTGCAAGATGGCCAGCAGCACCCCGCCACGCGCTCCGTTCGACCCAGCCACCGAGGACTGGGAGTCGTACACCGATCGCTTCCAGATGTTCCTGGAATGCAGCAACCTCAAGGATGCCAACGGGCAGAGGCAACGGGCAGTGTTTCTAACGCACTGTGCCCCCATGGTATTCAAGATGGCCAAGGCGCTGGCTAAGCCCACCGACATAAAAGAAATGGACTGGGCTGACCTCGAGCCCATCTTGCGCCGCCATTACGCCCCTGCCGTGCCCATACTCATCTGTAGGCACGACTTCTACCGGCAAGATCAGCACAAGGGCGAAACCATAGGCGACTTCGTGGCCCAACTACGGAACCTGGGAAGCCTATGCGGGTTTGCCAACCTGGACGAGGCGCTTCTTGACCGAGTCGTACTCGGACTCAGAGACCCCGTGCTGCAGAACCGGCTGATGGCCAAGGGCGACATCTCCCTTGCCAACGCCCTCACCGAGGCTACTGCCGCTGAGGCCACCCGCCAATCAGCAGCCCGGATGCGGCAAGCGAACACGACCGAACGGCCGCCAACCAACGAAGCGACCCCGGCCCCAGCAAAGCCCGGAGAAGCCAGCCGCCGAGAAACGACCACACATCATGGCGACATCGACCCCCAATCCGACACCGAGGATGAAGAAGAGGAGATCCATCGGCTGCAGACCGAGCGCGACCGCCGGGACCGAAGGGGACGTAAGTCGGGATTCCATTGCGCCGGCTGCAGTGGCGACCAGCCCCGCTCCGAATGCCATTTCCTCGACGCCGTCTGCCGGCATTGCGAGAAGCAGGGGCACATCGCCAAGGTGTGCCGGAACAAGAAAAACTACAGCCCACAATGACGAGGAAATAGCCCCCGACGACGAGACAGCACCCCCCCCCAGGCACCGAGACCGCCAAACCGAGAGCCGGTGGAGCCGCGACGGCCGCAGCAGACGACTCAGAGAAGCACAGCGGCGCGAGGAAACCCACCAGATGGTCGTCATCGGCCATTCATCGACCATGGACGCCCGAAAGGTACACGTGGTGGTGAGCATCGAGGACCAGCCCTGCGAGATGGAAGTGGACTCCGGGTCCTACCTCTCCATGGTCTCTTGGCGCACAATCAAGTGCCTAGTACCAACCATCCGCTGCAACGAACTAGACGACCAGAAACTAATCCTGAAAGACTACCAGGGAAACCGCATCCCTGTGGCCGGCATCGGACATTTTAAAGTTACCTTCAAAAACCACACCGAGATATTGCCACTCACAGTCGTGGACAAGGACCGCCCCAGCTTGCTCGGCCTGCAATGGTTCTCCCCACTGGGAATAGAGGTGACGGGCATCCACCACACAGACGAGGCTGACTGGGAAGCGACACTCGTGAAGGAATTCCAGGAGGTCTTCGACGACTCTCTAGGCAAGTACCGAGGGCCCCCTATCTCCTTTAACCTTAACCCTAACGTTGCCCCAATCTGCCTCAAGCCATGGCGAGTGCCATTCACGCTCAAGCCGAAAATCGACGAGCAACTAGACAAGCTCGTCGCGCAAGGGGTGTTAGAGCCCATCGACCATGCCTGCTGGGAAATGCCCATAGTCACCCCCATCAAAACCGATGGCTCCATAAGAATCTGCGGTGACTACAAGGCCACCCTCAATCACGCGCTACAGCAAAGCGCCTACCCCGTCCCAGTAGTACAGCACCTTCTGTACTCACTGGGGGGTGGCTGGGTCTTTGCAAAACTCGACCTGGCGCAAGCCTATCAGCAATTGCCGGTCGATGTGGAGACAGCCAAAGCGCAAACAATTGTCACACACCGGGGGGCCTTCCGATGCAACCGACTCCAATTCGGAGTCAGCGTCGCCCCAGGAGTTTTCCAAAGCCTCATGGAAAGACTCCTCCAGGGAATAAAAGGAGTGGTCCCCTACTTTGATGACGTGCTGGTCGCAGCCACCAACAGGGAACAATTGGAAACCCGTTTAAGGGCGGTGCTTAGCAAATTCAAAGACGCTGGCCTTAAAGTCAAAAGAAACAAATGCCAACTCTACACCGAGAGGGTCGAATTCCTGGGGTACCTCCTGGACCGGCACGGAATACACCCAACCGGAAAGAAACTCAGAGCCATCAAAGAAGCCCCCACACCAACAAACAAAGCGGAACTACAAGCATTCTTGGGACTGCTTAACTTTTACAATGTTTTCCTACCCCAGAAGGCGACTGTGGCGGAACCCCTGCACCGGCTACTCGATAAAGCAGCCACCTGGACCTGGGGGAAGTGGGAGGAGACTGCGTTCCAACAGACAAAAAACCTGCTAACATCAGACGCAGTCCTGATCCAGTATAGCGAGACTCTGCCGCTCACGGTAACATGCGACACATCGCCTTTCGGCATTGGAGCGGTCCTCAGCCACACCCTACCCAACGGGAAGGAAGCACCCATCGCCTTCTTCTCCAGAACGCTGGCTAGACCGGAAAGAAATTACAGCCAGCTGGACAAAGAAGCCCTCGCCATCGTCGCTGGAGTGAAAAGGTTCCACGAGTACCTTTACGGTAGGACCTTTTTGATCATTACGGACCACAAACCCCTACTTGGAATACTCGCAGGGAACAAGGCCACCCCAAACATCCTGTCACCCCAGATGACGCGGTGGTCCGAGTTCCTTGCCGCTTACTCGTATGAACTGTCACACTGGCCCGGCAAGAATATTCCGCACGCAGACGCATTAAGCCGATCACCTCTACCAGACCTAGACGATGACCCAGCGCCCACAACGACGACCCTGCAAATAGAGACTCTACCCAGCCCGCTCTTAACCGCACCAGACATTGCCCGTGAAACAAATAAAGACAAACGGCTGGCACGGGTATTGAGTTGGGTAGAGCGGCGGTAGCCGGAAAATGAGGGCAGCGAACAGTTCAAAGCCTTCCGAAACCGCCAAACCGAGCTGTTCACACAAAGGGGGTGCATACTCTGGGGAGACCGGGTAGTTATACCAGAGACACTACAAGATAGAGTGCTGGCAATGCTACACGAGGGGCACCCGGGGCTTGTCAAGATGAAAGCCCTGGCCAGAAGCTACGCTTGGTGGCCAGGGATGGATAAGCAAATCGGGACATGGGTCGCTGGGTGCAGCAGGTGCCAAGAGACGAGATCCACACCCCCCCACCGCTCCAGTCCTGGAATGGGAAACCCCCAGAGGACCGTGGTCGCGAATACACATAGACTTCGCCGGGCCAACCAAGGGGCATACATTCCTCATCACCGTGGATGCCTACTCCAACTGGTTGGAGGTAATCACCATGAGCGCAACTACAACAGAAGCGGTCATCGATAAGCTCAACAGACTCTTTGCGACACACGGGCTACCGGATGTCTTAGTGTCGGACAATGGCCCGCAGTTCACAGCACTGGCATTTGAAAGATACCTGGCCGAACGGGGCATCAGACACACCCTAACCTCAACGGCTCACCCGGCGGCGAATGGTAGGGCGGAACGGATGGTCCAATACACAAAGAAAACCATCCAAAAAATCGAAACCGGCGACATCCAAGAAAAAATAAACAAAATGCTCTTCATACAGCACATCACGCCTAGCACGACCATGAACAAGAGCCCAGCGGAGTTATTGATGGGCAGAAAACTGAGGTCTCCACTGGACTGGCTGCACCCCACCTACAACCCGGAGAAACCCCCGGACTCCTCCAGCCGGTACCGGGCATTCAACACCGGGGACACAGTCTACGCGAAGAACTTCACGGGAGACCCACTCTGGGTACCTGCACAAATAACACAGGTAACCGGCCCCCGATCATACAGACTCCAAACAACAGATGGAAGAAGCTGGAAGCGGCACATCGACCAGCTACGGTCCAGACTAGCCGTCAAAATCCCCGACGCCTCGACAACAACAACCACAGAAAGCAGAGAGGGAGGGGAAGCCTCAACAACCAAGCTGGGGAACGACAAAAGGCTGGAATCGTCAGTGGCACACCCCCCAACGTGAGCCGAACACCCCCCACCAAAAGATAGCAACATTCAAATAAACCAACCATACTCGAACTGACCTCGAACTGTCGCAGATGGGAGCTTCACCTGGAAGGTGCAGCCAAACCAGCTCAACCAACCCGGAAAGACCAAGCGGGAGCAACAGGAACCGCAACTCGACTGACCTAGGTAGTCCGGGCAGGAGCTGCAGCAACAGGCCCGGCTCACCCTTCCAGGCGGTTCCATCAACAGGGTTGAGAGTGACGCGGAGCCCGTCCGAACTGGCCGACGATCACACACAGACTGAACCGCGCAGGTCAACTAGGCAGGCTCGGAGCCCCACCTACCTGCGCGACTATGTCACGACACTGCATCGGATGAAACCATGAGGGGAGGGGTGTTCTGTATTAACATTCTTGTAAACTCGCATTCCGATTGGTCCACCCGGACCGCAACCCGATTGGTTTACTGAACTCTTGTGATTGGAGTGCTAAGAATCTACCGCAATTGGCCGAGCCGATCGCGGGAGATTCAAAGCGCTGCCATTGGCCGCCGAGCCGCCGGCCGGCTGTATAAAGCCAAGCAGCTCGCAAGCCTTTGCTGTCCTTGTTCTGAAGCTACAATAAAGAGCTGACTGTTCACTACCGCGTCTCGCCTCTTATGTGGCCCGATCCACTGATCTAACAGATAAAGGGGAACCGCTATGGAATTGTGCCTCCCACTCCCCACAGTCAGTTCAAAAGGAAACCATCAGGAGAAGACCATCACTGTTGAAAGCCACTGAGAGATCAAGGAGGTTTAAGATAATATGGTTCTACCTTCCTCATCTTGGCTCCATCGAGTTACTTTGGTTGCTCTTTAGCATTCACTAGACTAGGATCACCATGTGAGTGGACACATGGATGCAGAGATAAATATTGGTCCCTATTCTGATTGCAAATCCAATAAAAAAAAACCCTCTGTCTTAAAGTCATAAGATCTTCTCCTTTGTGCGTTGAATGGTTTTCGGGAGGTAAACAAATAGGGCACATTTTCAACTGTTGCTAAACATGAGCTTTTGAGCCAACCCAAGAGGTTTGCTCGTCTCCTTGATTGATTTCATCTTCAGAAGAAGAGGCTTGACTGCATAGTGGCAAGCCCTTGCTGTTCAGGCTTCCAAGTGTCAGGGCTCATTAGACATGTAATCAATTACTTGCTCATCACCTAATGTTCCTCTGAAGGATTAAATATATTTCTACAATAGAGCAGCATATGTTCCATTTTGTAGACAAGATGGGATGCTTTATTAGGACCCCTTTGTTTCATTTTAACAAATAGATGCTCACTTGTGTAGCTTTTGCTGTTGTTTTGGGATGCTTTTACAGCACTGGAGAATGTGGAAAAGCTATTTTCTTAACATTTTGCTTTTCTGCCAATGGAGGTGAGTTCTGGTTTCTTTGGCCCCTGAGAGATCCCCTGGAGGTCAACGGTTAAGAAATCTGGAAATGAAAGAGATTCACTTTTCAATTATGTACAATATCTCATTGGCTTTTATACGGTGGCAGAGATCCACCTTTTCAAAAGGTTCCGCGGCAGACTTCAGTCTATTGTTTGCAGAAAAAAAAAGGACTTAGCCATTTCACAGACTTTCTATTTTTTTCATTCATTGAAGCTTAACCTGGGCCAAGTTTCTAAGACCAATTTAAATCTCTGTAGGAACACCAGTGGAAAGTTTGACCTTTTCTTTGAACATGTGACTCCCAGCCTTATTACAAGCTGCTTCTGGACATTCATGCAGCTTTAAAGATAAATTTGTTGCGTGGTGTTCAAGAGGCCCCTTTCTAAGAAGTCCTTAACAAATAGATTTCTTTAAACATGGGAAGGGTAGCTAAGTGTTTTCAATTCTTCCTTCATCATCAATCTCAACTGCAAGATTGAAGCTGCTGTGCAAATGTCATCACTGAGCGATGTGGGGGTCTCCAGTCCCAAGTACTACCCTTAAACAAATTTGACCTCTAATCTTAATTCTTGAATGGTGGCCATGCTGATCTAGCCAGGATTCACAAGCTTTGCCAGATTTGACATAAAAGATTGAATAGAGGTAGAATTGATTGTGCAATTTCCCCCTCCCTTTCTCATTTACAAAACACATTCACCTTATTACAGTTGCCATTTGATAGCTTCCTCGGGTGAACCTGATTCCAGGTCATGATGGTAAACTGAAGACATAAATTAAACTGCATTTGCCTTTTTAAAAGTGGAGGAACTGCATTGCATTGATCAGAAGTGAAACACAAGCGTAGCTAAAAACAATATTAAGAACAAATAAATTGCTTGCTGAATCTTGCTGCCTGCAAAGGTTTCTTTCAATTAAATAGTGTGCCATGTTTTAACTGCCTTATTAAGCTGGGCCGTTTGATAAAAATCTGGTCAGGAACATTACATATGGTCTCCAAAACCACTATCTTAAAAAAGAAATGGCAAAGTAGCAGGTTTTTGAGAAGTGCAACATCTCAGATGCTTGAAAGAGAGAGGACAAAATAAGGAGAGATTAAGACAAGAATATCCTGACAAAGTCAGTGCAATTGAGTGGTTAAGCATCACTCTGAGTAAAGCATCTTCTTTCAGCCAATTCCTAGAATAGGGTTAGTTTCACAGCTGTATTTCAAAAATCGAATTGAGCATTAAATGGTAGCACAAATTCCAAACGAGTAATCTTTATATATAAAGAATGATGATGAAGGTTTGATCCATTTTTCTACACTTTTCACAATATTTCTTGAATCTTTTCTGTAGTAACTCTGATGGTCCTCCTAGTCTTGGATGCTCTTATTTGATATTTGTACAAATTCAAAACTTCTGTTCAAAGCCAGGATAAGGGGAGCTAATTTTATTTATTTCTCTTTTTTTTTTTTTTTTGAGAAAATTTACTGCTGTTGACCCCAGAAACAGAGTTTTGGAGAAGTCCATTATCTAATCATCCATACTGATCAGTAATATCTTTACTTTTAATAAATTGGATATGTCTAGTTTAATGAAAAGAAGGACTGCGGAGAAATTTCCTAACAGTAAAAACTCCCACTGGAAGTTTTTAAGAAGAGATTGGAGAACCATTTGTCTGAAATAGTATAGGATCTCCTGCTTGAGGTTGGATTGGAAGACCTCCAAGGTCATTTCCAACTCTGTCATCTGTTATTTAAATTTTCCTCTCTCTGTGATGATCAGCATATCTAATATACTATATATCTGCATGCATGTTGATCTTGCCAATTTTATTTTGATGCTCTCTTAAAATTCAACCAACATCTCAGTGAGGATGCATTTTGGTTGCTTAAAAAATAGGATTATCTCAGACTGAGAATATATTATATAGTTTGGAGGTATGGCTGTACTAGGAGGGCAGGGGGTTACGTGGCAGTCTATTCTAAGTTGCTAATTCTTAGTGCCAAAAAAAAAGAACTAAACTGCTTATGAGGACATAAATTATTTCAGCTTCTTGATGGTGATTTTACTAATCATTGTGACCCGATTTGTTTCTATGAGTCAGAAGATGCAGAAAAAAAAAAAAAAACTAGAGTTCTGATTGGCCTTATTCAACTTTCATTGTGTGCCTTTTTTCAACAGGATCATCTGGATTTGTATCAATATACCATCAAGGTTTCCAGGCTTTGTATTATGTAAAGGGAAGTGTCAGAGCTGGAATTAATATTTTAGAACTCAATTGTAGCAGATGACACCAAATTCCTTGAGCTGCATGAAATTGAGATTGTGGATTATGCGACTGGAAATAGAATAAAGACATTCCTCTTCTAAATATATGATTTTGGGGCTTCAAAGCAATAGGATTAATTCTGAATGATTTACAAGAGATTCATTTTCTTTCTGCTCATGAGGGTGTGAAGTAAACTTGAGCATCCATTCTTAATTTTCAATTAATTTCCTCTTCTGTTAATTTCTTTGCCAAAAGAAAAAAAAAAGCCATTAGCTCTCTTGCTTTGAAAAGGATGTGATTCATTTACACTAAAGAATGGGACATATCTATAATGCACTGGGTCATTTTTAAAAAATGACAAATCTCAGTGGTTCCTATTTTTTTTTTTCTGCTCTGCAGCATCTTTAAGCATCTCTCAACAGGGTACAGCTTAGCCACTATGAAAGTCGGTTTTGTGGGAGCTGAAACTGAATTTTTTCTGTAACTCATCTTTCTTGAGATTAGGGGATATAGAAGATTGGGGAAGAGGGTCATCTGATCACCATAGACGCTGTGTGGTTGTTTAGAGCACAGATGTCCAATCTTGGCAAATTTAAGACTTGTGGATTTCAACTTCCCCAGAATTCCCCAGCCAACATGGAATTTGAAAAAAGCACCTTTGGGAGGCTCAGTGTATGTAATAGCCTCATTGTAAGCTCGGCAATCAATACATTTCTTTTTAGGAATGCAAAGAATTAATGAGCCAAAAAGGGCCATACAATCTGATCTTAAACTTTCTGATCTTAAACTATCTATCTTGCTGACTTCAGCTCCAAAGGGTTCCCAGTAGAGTATAATATTAAATATCTGTGTAAAACCAAAGTTAATCCAAATCCAAAATCCTAACATAAGAACAAATGAAACAAATGAACCTGTATTCAATAAAAAAATCCCGTTATTCCTTCTTCAAACTCTTTAAAAGACAGCCATTCCACATGTAATATATTTGGTTCTTCTATCTTTTTCTTGTCCTGTCCTAGAATTTTAATCTATTTAAATTAAAATATGAAAGAATATTTAAATGCAGTGGTTAAAAGTTTAGTGCTCGTAATTTTTTCCCACCATAGGTTGATTCTGTATTTTTGCTTATTTATCCGTAGAATTTTTGTTGTGGTTGCTGAGTCTTGGGATTTTGGTTTTATTATGTTTCTAAACTGCCAGTTCAGAAGTCTGGTACATAGTTCAAAAATGTGGAATACATTGGTACATAAGTACTCATATGGAAAATGGACTCTTGTATTGATGATGTTACCTAGATGGGTAATGAAATGTCTGCAAGTAAACATTAAGAACATCATAACTTTTGAGTTACAAATCTCTCTTCTGTTGATAAATGTTTCTAATATGCCATTCGAGACTGGTTCCAATGAATTTTTTTAATGAATGAAATTTAGCATAAGATTTATCTACAAAAAAAAAGAGTTATACTTATATTAACATTGATATTACTCTACAAATCTATGAAACATTTTTATATCCAAGGAAAACATCGATCCTTTTGATTTTCTTTGTACTCAGCTACTGATTTTTTCTTTTATTCCACTATTGAACGCCCTGTATTTAACTTCTAATGTCAGAATTATTATCAATTGATTAGTAGCTAATCGCTACTGAGGATATACATCCTGCTGTAATATAGTTAGTATTTCTGCAGTATTGACAATAACTTCCAATCTGTTTTGTTTTGCCTAGTGATTTTCAAGGCTTCTTGGGTAGGAAAAATGTCACAATTGTACTGTAGGAATATAATTTATCCAATCCTTCTGGGACAGTTTTCTGGAGTTTTAGCTGGAATTCTAATAAGTTTTTATTCCTAATGGAAGAAAAGGCATGGTCTGGGCCATTTGCAGTTGTCCCCAACTCAGTTGGAGTAGTACTTTAATATTGATTTAATATCTGCAGGTGGGGAATGCCCCAAAGGTAACAAATACAGTGAATGAGGATGGTATAAATGAACCACCTTATCAGATCTATAGAACTTTGTTGTGATAGTTTCAATAATTGACTTTTCTTAAGTTTAACACCAATTATATGTCATTTGGCAGAATTACTTTAAGTGATAAGGATCCCTCATCCTGTAGTTCACACCTCTAGAGTTGTGAACCTTGGAATTTGGCAATGACAATGATCACTTGCATTTTTTTGGTAGATCTATTATATCTACAATATCTTGAGATGCTATCTTTTAACAGAACCAAAACTAAATACATCTTGGATACCATGTCTATCATTTTCCAACTGATCTGCAATTTGGAGAACCAAGATTCACATCAGACATATTTACCCATCCGGGCTTTAAAATGTGTCAGCAGTATTATGATTTTAATTTTAAATGATAATAAGCACTTCTTTGAGAGTAGGAATGCATGATCATTCTAACAAAGGTGAAAGCTTAACCCCTGCTGAAAAAGTAAACAATAAATTATGCACTTTGTGAAAGGTACCACCAGGGTTAATTTTCTAACGATGTGGTTGTGTTCACTAAGTTATGAAAGAGCTTAGGTATAATTAGGCTGCATCTCTTGTTTTTAATTGTCTTGCTCCCAGCATATGTTTTATTATTCTGACCAGATAAATTTCATTTACTGGATCTTGAGCTTCTAAAAAAAAAAAAAAGGAGAGCCAGAAATTTCCTCCAGCAATTACCACTGTTACTCTGAAGTAGAATTTCTCTGTACTGATAAAGTGCCTGCAAAGACAGATGCGGGAGTTGTAAGAATGACTTTTTAATATTCAAATCTCCTCCACACAATTGGATACAAATTGATAACCAAGAGAACAAAAATGATACTTTACATAAGCTTGGTATTTTGCATTATAATTACCTAGGTTCGGTCTAGTAGAAATTCTTCTCGGCTAAACCTTTTGCTTTTCAAGGCTGAGGACTTTGCATCCTTGAGCTTTGTTGATGCCACCTCAACAGAGGCAATGAAGAAGGAAGAATAGGTTTAGAACCCCCATGTTCAAAAAACAAATAAGAAGGCATAATCATGCTTATATCAAAAGATGTAGGAGATGAGCAGGTTGACCCCGAGGAAGGAGTCAAGTGCATCATCAGCTTGGAATCTCTTTGCACCCACAATAAGTCCAGCCTTCCTTGAATTCCAGTGACTTATCTATCCCTGGATATGATACCCCAGATTGCAAGAGTAGATGCTTTGGGCCACTACAGCCAATCAGGTTTAAGAAGTGTGTGGATGGTCCTGGATTTTCAGAAAGATATTTACTCAAGGAAGTCTCCCCTTTTTACCAAATCTTTTCTTCAACTGTTTTTCTTGGAGGAACTGATAGGTAAAACACGGCAGGGCAGGGCAGTGAGGTGCCACCACAACACAATTGACTGCAGAGAAGTAGTTTAACCTTGTTCATGACAGGGATTGTTTGAGGTTAAATTTAAGTTTCTGGAAACTACAAGCCTAATATTTGATCTCTTTCTAGTGTTGCAAGATAGGTCTTGTGTCAACCCAGTTAGATGCTCTTGCAAATTAAACTTCTGAGCTCTTCTGGTAAAGCTTTTGCTTGTCAACTATTGTTCCATATTCTTGAAATTTTACAGGGAGTTCAAATCACATTTTTTTTATTTCCACAAACTTTCTATCATAATGTTAATCAAATACCTCAGCACTGGTCTTTGCTAAATATACAACTCTTTTAGTATTTAAGGAGGGATTTGTTGTTTTGACAAAATAGCTATTTTGCCAGACTTCGTCCCATGCAAAAAGTTGGGAATTTTGGATCCAAATTTTTCAAAGATGCCCTGTTTATCTTTCCTATTTTGAACATTTTCACTCTTGGGTGCAAAGGGAATTCTCAAATCAAACTAACTATATATTGCAATGGGACTAAGAGACACGTCAACATTAAACAGGAAAAAAATGAAGATAAATGTAGAATTCGTACATCTGTCACGTTTCAGCACTACAGTACTGAAGCCCAGAATAAACAGAGTTTCTGAAAATGTATTCCCTAAGCCCATTATTACCACTTGATGCAGCCAGAAAATTTGGATCATAATGTAAATTGCCCAGTTGGTGTACTATGTGTAATTTCACATTTTTTAATGAATCATCTAAACATTTAGACATTCTGTTAAACTTTTCTGGGTTTGATAGTTCTAATATTCTAATGTCTGCTCTCAAAAAATGCAGGAAGTTAATCTTATGTTATAGGTTAAGCAACTTGAAATGATAACATGCTTAAACATATAGCTCTTTTTCTCCCAAAATCACCCATATCTATTTGCTGTCTTGCACTTTAACACTTTCTTGCTGATTTGCCTTAAAAAAAAGCATTCCAGCCACAAGTAATAATTGTGCATAAATTACAAGATTGTCCACCAAGAACGTATGCAGTTTACTCCGGGGTTTCATATTTACTTCCTTTTCAGATATGCTGTTTGGGTTCCCTCTGTGGAGCTGTCCATGGTGTTGACAACATATCTTAGTGTGCATGAATAATGTCAATGCTTCAGTCAGGACTTGGCAATGCATTTCCCTCTAAAAATCTTAAGCCTGCATTAAAAAGCTAGCTCCAAAGAGCCAAGAACATGGCTTGGTTAGATAGGTTGTGCATACTGAGGATTCCCAAATCTGTAATAGATCAGTGACAGTATTAAGTAGACAGTGAAGGAAACTCTCTGAAACAGCTCTAGTTTTTAAATCTTGTCATTTTATTTCCTAACTCACTAATAATGGATTTCTTGTTTGTTTCTCATGATTAGATGTGGGGAGCACCTGAAGTAGTTTCTATAACATATTGTCCAGTCTACAACTCTGTTTGGCTTTTCCAATTTTATTCACTGTATTGGTCAGGGGTGTCCAACCTTGGCAACTTTAAGATTTGTGGACTTCAACTGCATATTTCTCCAGCCAGCTGTCAACTGAAGTCCACAAGTCTTAAAGTTCCCAAGGTTTGACATCTCTGGTGTAGATGATTAAATGTGAAGAAGAACTTGGACCCTCCTTATACCAACCAAGATAATCAAGCATCTTCTTTGGGACCATTGTTTACCATTGAATTCCCATAACAAATTCCAGCCTCAACTAATCTGTTTTTTTCATCCCCCCCCCCCCATGTTCATGAGTTGGCACAATTTCTTCTTAATTTTTATTTGACAATAATGAGATGCCTCTTCTTTCCTGTAAGTCCATAGTAAAAACTCTGATTCTTAAAAGTTGACTGTAAGAAAATGCATTCTACTTTTGCCAAACAATTCCTTTATGTTCACCTAAACACACACACACACACTTTTTTCAAAATGCTGCAATGTGATGAAGTGCATTCCTAATATGAAATCACTCACTGTCATAATCATGACATTGAATTGGGCTTAAGAAATTGTGGTTCATCAGTGCTGTATTATACTGCTTCGAAAATGTCTACCTGCTTGAAAAGCAAATTTTCATTTGCTAGCCTGTTTCATATCTGAGGTTAGAGCCTGCAGTTCAAGCACAGCATAGCCCATCAGCAGTATCTTTAAAAAAACCTCAATTCCCAATCCATTTGGCTCTGATGATTTATTTGTAGGCAAAAATCCAGGTGTATTCGCATAACCTTTCTGATAGAAGCAACATATTTATTCATTAGATGTCTTCAGATGCACCCACCTCCAACTTTACTCTTCCTGGAAATCCTTTAAAATATTCTGTACTTGTGCTCCATTCTCCTCCAGGGTGGAAGGAAGGAAAAATAGGATTAAATGCAAACTTCTGGGCTTTGAAAGATTTCTAATGCATCTAATCACATTTGAGAAATATTAGTTATTTTTTTCCTCCTCCTATTAGGAGGGTCTATCCATTTTGTGGAGGAAAACAAAACAAGAGACTTTGTTATTGTATCATTTAATAAGATTATGTTTTTCTCTCTCCTGAAATTGAATGAGGGAGGCATTCCAAATGAGAGGACTGACAGCCTTCTCAGATATTTGCAGGAGTGTGCCAAGAAACCAGCTGATGTTCGATTTTCTTTGAGAGACTACATCTCCCCTGCATATGGCCTTGTGAGCTGGGTCCTCTATGTTTTTCCTTCCTGCATGGATCCTTTCTCTAGATGTGTTGCTTCCTGTCTTCCTGTGATTTCAGCCTTTGCTCCTTGATTCATGTACAAATGCCTCAGTCTGTCCAGAAACCCAAAGCACAAGCACAACAAACTTTTTGCCCAACAAGTCTGCTCAGAGATATTTCAATTGGTCTCAGAGTGCCTGTCCATCATGATTTCAGCAGTTGGTAAGAGCCAAATGCCTAATCTGGAGATCAGTTGCAACAGCATCCCAATTATGGTAGCATACCCTGAAACTGAGTCTTAACCTGAAGCATTACTCTTCAATATTATAATTAGGTTGGAGTCCCATGGAGCCGATGATCACCTTTTGACACAAATCAGTTTTAATGAGCGCCTAAGATCTCATTACAGAAGTGTTTTCTCTTATATAGATTCAGTTTGCCGTGCTTTTTTTTATATCCATTTATTGCTTTTACCTGTCCTTTGGGGCTTTGTTTAGATTCTTTTCAGGTGTTTGTTTTGATATGTTTTAGCTTTTTATGCCATTTTATTTTTGTATTTTTATGCTTTTAAACTCCTTGCATCCTACTCTCCTTATGCTTGTATTTGACCATAATAAGGGTCAATTTATTTTTGCTTTGTCACAGGGATGGCAATAAAAAGACATAACAAAACCCTGAAATCACTGGCAGTTGGTAATCAATGAAAGTTTTAAAGAGAGACTTGGACTGCTGATTGGTTTGCATTTATCTGTAAAGCTGTAGGAAAAGAGCAGGCTGAGCTGGAAGGTGGAGTTAAATATGTCATCAGTTTAGAGTCCTTAAGTTGCCACAAGAGAGCCAAATCCCACCCCCTTGAATTCTGTTGACCCTTATCTAGCACCAATTTAGCTTTGACCCTTAGTTGTCTAGATTCTTGTGTATAGGTACTAATACTTACTCTTCTCTGCTTCAAACTCAATGAATGTTCCTGGGTATTTGCATCTGAAAAATCTTCTTAGAACAAGCTGGTATCTCCAAAAACATTGAAACTAGTGCTTGTCTGTCTGTGGTTTAGAAAGGTTTGTCTTTGTCTACTGCTTCCCACTCACCGAGTAACTTCTTCAGTTGCTATTAATCACTATAATTCCACTGCTGGATTTTGGCAATCTTTATTGAATATGTCAAATGTAAAAGGGACTCAACTAAACAAAGTAAGAATCTAATATAGTTGGACATCTATGCTATCTGGCCAAACTTAAAACCCATGTGGCTACCCTGGCTTAGATCCCAGAAGAATATTGGGACAGTGATCCTAATTTTATTTTTAAGTGTAGTGAAATATTTTCTGATCTTGTGCTTGGAAGATGGATGTAAATCTTAAGTAAATAAACATCTGCCCAGCTACATCTGACTGCCAAACAAAACAGAAGCAAACATTCTTGGCGAAGTCCTCACTGAATTCTGATTAATCAGTAGAAGTGATTAGAACAAAACAAAATAAGGGCAGGAGGAACCTGTTGAAGAGCCAGTTTAGAAGCCAGGAGATTAGGCATGACTGCTGTTGGAGAACTTTGAGCCAATCATTAGGAGCCTGTAAGTTCTAGTCCCACTTTAGGCATAAACTCCATCCGAGGGATTTGGGGGTGGTTTGCCAGAAGATGGTGAGTTCTAGTCCCACCTTAGACCTGAATGCTTGCTAGAGGACATTGGGCCAGTCACTGTCTCTCAGCTCAACTCATCTCACAAGGTTGTGGTGGGTAAAAGAGGAGGAAAAAGGAGTGTGGTGTACATTTGCCACCTTGAGCTATTTATAAAAATAAAACAGCTGTCAACTCATAAAACATTTTGTATACACATTTTATAGCTGCCAACAGAAAGAAGTGGGAGGAGGGAGCATCAAAGAGCAGGCAGCAGTGAGGAATCGAAAGTACATTCCATTCATATTTTCTTCAAAGACTGATTAGATGGCTGAAGCTTCTGCCCTGAAAAAAATCTAATTGGAGAGCATGATTGATGACTCTTGGCTATGGACATGTTTCATTGGATGATACACCCAGAGGGGTGGGGGGAAAAGCAGGATCAAAGGTGATGGTGAATTACGTATCTCAGAATCGTCTATGCCCAGGCTAATGCCGGCATGTTAACTTCTAATAAATCCTTTTTAGTTTTGGGAGTGTGGCTCGAGGCTCACGATTTAATTGGATAACTGCCAGAATCCTGATAAAAGCAGGATGTAAATAAATAAATATGAACCTGATTTCTTTAAGAAAAGTTGAGGGTATAAAGCTGGAGATCTCTCACCGAAGAAGAAAATGAGGAATAGGGCTACGGGGGGTAAATTCTGAACAAATGTCTCTCTTCTTCATCTCATGCCCAACCTCCTTCTGGCCCTGCTCTCTGTGCATTTCTAAATTCTTTGAAGGTTTCCCTCCCTGAGGAATCAAAATTTCCCTCCCTGAGAAATCAACATCAATGTCTTCAATTATAGGACTGCCTATTACTGATGCTCTATAGTGTAAATGTAAAAGACATTCAGATCTTCTAATGCCACAGTGGGGGACTTAGCTGAATCAGCCTGACCTTTTAAAAGTCTTCCAGCCTAAGGAAATATTAAGGGGAAAAAAAGACGACACTTTTCTTTATTGCTTTTATAGATTTATTTTATTGCAAGAGTTTAGCAAGAATGAGGTTATATGTTTTCTTAATAACTACCTGCACTAAATTTCCCTGTTGTTTAGAATGAGAGCCATAAGTAAGCACTGCATTACATTGCTTTATGTATATTACAGTTTACATTAAATTATACATATGGTTTATCCCTCCCTGTACCTATAAAAAGCCACAAATATTGTGGTAAATGGATGCTTACGCTGCACTAAATATCAGAATAAACATCCATTTATATCTTGAACTTGTGTAGATATAAGCATACATAAATAAAAATCTCAGCAATTTCACTAGCATAGACATTTAATTCTCTTTATAATTGAAATTATAAAGAAAAATGCCAATAAGAACAAGCAAAATCCAATAGCTACAAGCTACTACCAATATGTTCCTTCTAGTAGTTAGTCCTAATATCAGGAACTAAACAAAGATAGAGAATACTATTTAATGTAACTATCCCAACATAATTTTAATGAGAATATTCAGTTTATGACTATTTCAAATATACAGAAAGAAAATAGAAAGTAAAACTCTTCCCCCATCTATCTTTTTTGGGACATATAAAGAATGAACTTTCAAGATAAAGATGAAACTATGAAAGATTCATATAGGTTTTCTTTAAGGACCTTCCATGCTTTCATGTGAAGAATTAGAGGCTGGAGAAAGAAATTTGAGTTGAGTGAGTTAACTAAAATGGGGTCTCTTTTGCCCAGTCTGTTTCATGATGGGCTAAGAATCCATTTCTTTGAGAAAGTCCATAATGTTCTCTCTCATTCACTGATTGGATCTAGAGATTAAAATTACAGAATAACAAAGTTGGAATCATCCAGTCCAACCCTCTGCTCGAGCATGAGAGTCTATATTGGGTGTCAGCAACCCGGGGCTCTGGAGCCTCATGCGGCTCTTTGGGCCATCTGCTGTGGCTCCCTGTTGGGTGATTCTACTACTGGCTGGCCCTGCCCCTCGCCCTTCCCTCCCAATCCCTCCTCACCTGGCTTGAGAAGGTAAAACACAAAAACAGAAATGAGAGGGAGGGAGGGAGGAAGGGTGTGTGTGTGAGAGAGAGAGAGAGAGAGAGAGAGAGAGAGAGATTTCCCAAAGCAAGCACCAGGAACCACAAAACCTGGGTAGATGTGACAGGGGTGGTAGTCATGTGACTGTGTGGGAGTGACGTTGAGTTGGCCATGCCCACCCAGGTTTTGTGGCTCCTGGTGTTTTCCTTTCTGTAGGAAACGGGTCCAAATGGCTCTTTGAGTGTTGAAGGTTGCAGACCCCTGGTCTATATCATTTCAGATCAATGGTTGTCCCTTCTCTGCTTAAAAATCTCCAGTAAGCATCCACATCTTCTGAAGGCAATCTGCTGCATTGATTGATTGTTCTGTCAGGAAGTTTCTCCTTATTCCTAGGTTGAATACTCCTCTTCTACTCTCTGCTTCAATAAATCTTCTCCCAAGAAGTAAACAATGCCATTTAGCAGAGTACTTATTTTTGCTTTTACCAATTTATGGGTTTTTTTTTTCCTTTGTTGCTGCTAATTTCTCCATTAGTGCAATATAGTCCAAAACCATTTTTATATCATTTGCTGCTGTAGGAAGTTTCAATAGTCCTTCCTGTAAATAAGTTCTTTATATCCAGAACAGCTTTACCAATTGAATTCTCTCTAGAAATGCTGGCCTTCAGCAAGCGTGGTCTTTGACAGAAAACAGCAATACATGGAACAAATATGACACACAGATACAAATGAAATGTGTATGATCTGGAAATCCAACTTGTGTGAATATTTATTCACCTGAAACCACAGATCAGAACCTCATGGATCCTAGTCTCTCCTAATTAAAGCTTTGTTTCTTGCAACAACAGTTATTCTGCTACTATCAGGAAATATATTGATCACTAAGTAAAGGAAAGTTTGGGCATACTATGGTCAATAGCTCTGAGTAAATGTCAAAATATGCAATTTTGTCACTATCTATTAAATGCTGCCCAGTTCCCATGTAATATAAATGCACAATGTTGTTTGCCCATTTGCATTATGTGCGTTTCCTGAATTGTGAACTGTTTTTGGACTTAGACTATAAATGTAACAACAGGGCAGTCAGTGGAACTATTTTTATATCCACTTAAGGGTAAAGAACAGTTTTAGAAACAGCCAAATCGAGTTTTTGGATGTAGGGCAGCCATTGCTTCCTCATCCTAAAATTACTGGGTTGTTTGCCAGAACTGAGCAATTCATGCTAAAATTTCATTCCAATTTATGCCAAAAGATTTATTTCCAGATTGGTGCCTGTGGGGTTAGTTTCCATTTTGAGATTGAGCTTTGAAGATGAAGACATTTATGGCTAAAACATCTGTCATATTTTTAGGGTTTTGAGTTCAGTTTTGCTTTTTATATAGTTGTGTAAATGTTTCAAAAGAAGCGCTTTACCACGTGCAGAAAGAAGGCTTCTTTTTAAATCATTAAAGCATTTCTTTCCAGACCCTAAATACCGTATTTTTCACGCTATAAGATGCACTGGACCATAAGATGCACATTAGCTTTAGAGGAGGAAAAAAAATCTGCCTCGGCCTCCCAGCATCCATCTGGTATTAATCTGGCTAGCGTCCCTGAAGCAAACAGCAAACAGCCTGGTCAGCTTCAGCACATTATCACAGCCCCAGCATGTGGCTCATCAGGGCTCTGCTCCATTGCACCCAACCACCGGTCAAATGAGCTGAGCTGTCAGGGAACGCTGGGGCCTTTGCTGACGAGCAGCTGATTGGCAGGTGGATCGACCTCCCGGAATACCATCAATTCAGTTCTAGGTGGCAGGGATTGCCGCCGCCATTCGCCACCACTGCCAATCGCTGCCAATTGCTGCCGCTACCATATGCTGCCTATTACCGCCGCTGCCTATTACCGCCGCCACCATTCTGTGGCACTTGGTGGTGGCAAATGGTGGTGGTGATTGGCGGCAGCAATTGGTAGTGGCAGTGATGATCCCCACCACCTTGAACAGCTGATCGGTGGTATTCTGGGAGGCCGATCCAACTGCCAATCAGCTGCTCCTCAGCGAAGGCCCCAGGGTTCCTTGGCCGTGGCAAACAGTGGCAGTGGTGATGCCAACCCACCTCTCCCACTGCAATATTTTCTCCATAAAATGCACAGACATTTCCACCCATTTTTTTTGGGTGGGGGGAGGGCATCTTATAGTACAAAAAATATGGTAGCTATTTCATAAACTGTCCCTGACTATGCATGTGTGGGATATGAAGGGACTGGTTATGAAATTCAGTGAAAACATCTGGAGAAACTGAAAACTTGCACTCTGGTTTATCAGATCATGGTTGATCCTAATGTTAGTCAATTTTCTACATTGTAATTTCAGGGAACAATAAAAGAAAAACCTACATTAGATCAGGGGTGTCCAACCTTGGCAACTGTAAGACATGTTGCTTCAATTCTCAGAATTCCCCAGCCAAACAATTGTGTGTCCCTTTACATCTATCCAAAGGTCCCCAAACTTGGCAACTTTAAGATTTGTGGACTTCAACTCCCAGAATTCTCCAGCTGGCTGGAGAATTCTGGGAATTGAAGTCTACAAGTCTTAAAGTTTGGAAACCTAAAGGTGCTGATTATATTGCAATAATGACATAATTCCCACTTGAAATTCACAGACTATAATATAATAGTAAATTGTAAGAGGCCTTTTCATAATCTGGTGACATTTTCCTCAAGGGCACTGCAATCTTAAGAACTTTATAGGTTCAACAGAAAGACACTCCAACTACAAGTATTTGCCCAACTGACAGCAATTAATTAGTCTTTCTGGTTGGAGTGGTTGCACAGACTTCCTAATGCAGCTGAACATACACAGGATATGTACCAATCTTAATTTAGGACAATTAGAGTATGTATTTAGAATAATATTCTTGTAAATATCTTAAGAAAGGTCACTTGTGCTCTTTTGATAGAACTTCATATGTGACTCAACTTGGTATCAAAAAAGTTTGGGATCTTAGTGATGACTTTGAAGATGTCAGTCTTACTTTCTCATACCAATTTCATCAGGACATTTTAGAAGTGCTTCAAATGATCATGACCTACTTTTCTTCTAAAAAGTGCTCAAATTAGTGCTCAAGATAGCAACTAATAACAATTAAGGTACTTAAACAATGAAGTACTCCATTTAAACAAAATGCTGTAAATGAAACAAAAAAACCACACTCCTGCTTAAAATCTAGTCTGACCCACAAGCTGAATTACAGGAAGCTTATCAGAATATAAAGGCCTATTTTTATTGAACCAGGAACCTCTAAACCAGGGGTGGTGAATTTGTGCTAGTTTGATTATACATCCTATGAACTTTAGTTATCTTTTCTGCCTTAGGTTGGACAGCTAAAGGCAGTTGTTGGGAACCAGGTTCCATGTTTACGACAAGGGTGGGTGGAGGATTTGGGTTTGCTGGTACATCAGAGACATCTGTCATGGCTGAGGAAGTTGCCATGCTTCAAATTGGCAAAGGATGACTTTGAAAAAATTAAGTTGTTTTCCATGCAATTCCCTTTTTTTGTATTAGGGTGCGCTGCAAGCAGGTAGTAGAAAGTAGACTTGCTGCTGGATTTAATACTTGAGCATGTAGGTGGCACTGCAAAGTCTGGGCGATGCTAGCACAGCACACAGTATGGCTGCTTCTAGGGTGCGTTGTGAGCTTGCAACACAAGGGGGCACTAGAGGTTGCATCGCAAAGTCTGAAGACTAGAGGGTTGAATGCAGGAATATGCCTATAATTGTCGCTTGCTTCACAAGGTGGCAGCAGAGGGTCAGGAAGACGCTGTTGCTACGCCCATGTTAGGTTGCAGTTTCTCTTGGGACCTTTGAATTAAATTGATTAAATTGTCCACAATGGTTTCAAAAAAGGGATTATCAATTGAAAAATACTGGTCAATATTTGAGAAACTGTGTAAAAAAAAAATCTGGGAAATTTATCCTTGAGCCTCAGATGTAGCTGTGGGCTGTGTTCCTTATGTCTCTTCTTTGTGGAAGAATAAAGAGGGGGGAGAATTTCCTGCCTACTCTTGAAAAAAGAAAAAAAATGGTAAGAATTCTTTAACTTCAGTGTAAATTTCTTCTTGACCACCAGATGGAGGCTGTAGGCTGCTTTACTTGAGTCTGTTAGTAATGAATTATGACCTCAATAAATGGCCAGAGTGGTTGTAAAAATAGCTGGAGAGGCTTCTCTTATTGCCTCTGAGCTGGAAAATGCACAAGCTTTTCAGGTGGAATGAGCAGGGCAAAGTTAGTTTTCCTTTACAGAAATGCTAGCAAGATTACTGAAACTTTCTCATTGCATTTGGAAAAGGTTTGTAATTGGATGAATACAGCGATGGATGAGAGATACTTGGCCCCTACCTTGCTTTTACAAATTAGTTCTTTCTGAGTTAAGAGTGGTAATTTGAGACACAGCACTTATTTCGCTGATGAGGAAAGGAGGGGTAATTTGCCCCTTCCTGGAACTACGATGTGTCTTTATCAGTTGTAAATTGGCTGGAAAGAGTCTCGTTTATGGCTTTGTCTTTCTTCCAGATGAGCATCGCAGAATCAGCTTTTCGTTTCCATTTAAAAATACAAACAAGATTTCTCAAACTTTCCAACTGCTTTTGTAACGGGTTTTAAGACAGAGGTTTGATTATCCTTTGAGAACTGGGGAATTTCTAACTCTCCTTGTTATGCAAATGGAGTTTCTGAGATAGCAGGAAGACGGATTGAGCAGAGAAGAGGGGTGGGTGGGTGGGTTGGAAAATTCTCTTTGTTTGTAGCATGTGGGGAACTCCAGCCCCTCCCACCATGCAAACGGCATGTAAAATGTTCCGATGCTGACAGAGACAGACAATGGGAAATGCAGGTTTAGATTAACATTGTGTATTCACTCCTGGCTTCAATATTACTTTGCTTTATCACAAATCCAAATTAACAGTTTTATACAGATGGGTTAGGACTGCATCTTTTACTTTTCTGCCTTCTGCACAGAGGTGGATTTGAAGCTGTACAGATGCAGATAGATCCATAACAAATTACTTTTATTGGTTCATCGGGTATCCTCCTAACTCATGTTTTTGACAAAGTTCTTCTATAATAACCAATCCTTTGTATATCTGCCTTGTAGTAAAAGATGGTTATCTCCTAACCCATCTTGTAGCGATAGAAAGAAGCTGCCATGAGTTAGAGAGTTCAGACAAAGAATGAGGAAAACCTCCCAACCCATCAAGGGTCAAATTAGTGACCAGTCAGGATTACAGATGTGGCCACATGACATGAACTACATTTCCCAGGATACCTTTAACTACCTTTACCATGATGCATTCACTTAAGGGGACAGCTCATAATTCCTAAGTAACTATCCAATTCCCATAGACTGACTGGGACAGCACATTATCCTTCTTTTAATTATTTCAGCTGAGTTTTTGTGATGTGCAGGACATAAAAAAGGAAGATCAGAACATTAGAACATTTTTGGTGGTGAAATCACAATCTTAAGTCTTCCTAACTTTGTTTGCAACTTGCTAGTAAGTGGAAAAACCAAATTGCAGAGGTGTTTCTATTAAGGTGTCGATTTTTCTATCTTCTGTTGTGTATGTTTCCCAAGTTCCTTCTCATTTTTAAGCAAAATAATCTGATTTTTTAAAAATACTTTCTGAAAGTAATAGAGGGTATCTGTAATGCATAATTGTAATACTTAGAATGATAACAGGAATGAAAAATATAATTGGAGTCTTCTACTTTCCTATACTGTAATTCATCTTGCAGCATATATATAATCAATGTAGCAGCATGTATAAATTACAGTATATACCAGTACTTTCTATTTTCAAAATAAAAGATAAAGGTTTCCCCTCCAGTTGTGTCTGACTCTAGGGCCAGTGCTCATCTCCTTTTCTTGGCCAAGGGAGCCAGTGTTGCCTGAAAACATTTTGTAAGGTCATGTCACCAGCATAACTGTAGGCCATGGCACATGGAATTCTGTTACTTTCCTACCAAAGTGGTACTTATTTTTCGATTTGCATTTGAATGCTCTCAAATTGCTAGGTAGGAAGGAGCTAGACGGGAGCTCATCCCATCACACGGCGCTTGGGTCTCAAACCCAGGCTGCCAGCTCTCCAGCTAACAAACTCAACATCTTTAATCACTTAGCCATCACATTCCATTTTCAAAATAATTTCCATTATGTTAAAAACACTTTTGAATTTGTGTGTCGTTTAGGGGTGCTTATTTTTTAATTACCCTTTGAGACTGTGGTTAATTCAGACTGAATTCTATTTTCATGTAAGATACAGATTAATTCAGTTTGTACTTTATTTGGGGTGGGGGGAATCAGAATGTCATAAACAAGCTATAAAAATTATGTTCATCTAGCACTTCTTTTACCATCCGGTTCTCAACAGAAACATAGCCTGGGAATAACTCCTGTGTTGTAATTAATATTTTGCATCTGTTAAAACTGCTGAATGCATTATTACAAAGGGCATATTACATAATAGCTTGCAAGCTGTATTGAGGGGAGGAATTAATTTAGATCTGTATGAATGTAGAGATTGTTACTTATGGGATACTTGTTTTTTGGATTCAGCAAACTAGCTTGGCTATTTCAAAAGTGATAATTGAACGATTATTATTTCTTACCCACTGCATGGGAGATCTGTTTTCTTTTATTTCTATTGCTTATGATCGTACCAGATAATTCTCACAACAGCAACTCATGGCTTCAGCACAACTTGTCAGGACAACTGCACTATGCTCTATATCAGACTGCCCTTGAAGACTGCTTGGTGGAAAACAGGGTAGCCTCTTTCTGATATGTATGTATAGCTTCCAGGAGCACAGAACACCCATGTTGTGGGTCCTGTATTGGTTTCAGATTTGCTTCTGGTTCAGTTTCAAAGGTCTGATATTCACCTATATAGCCCAATATGGTTTGATATCAGAGGACCAGCATGGCCATTTCAACTGTCCCATTGGCATATGCAATAAAAGAAACCCCAGGGACCTTGTTTTTTCAAAGAGTATAGCTTTATTGACCATTCCACATAAGTACAGGAGAAGTAAAGTCAGTTCTGAGGTTTACATATGAAAAACAGCCTTTCCCCTGGGCCACCCACTGTCCATTGTCCCCCAATCACATACAGTCAGTTTGTTTTCAGAACAGTTTGTGCCTTTCAGATGTTTTCCAGGGTTTGACCTTGAGGTGTAGAAATTCTCTCAGGCCACAGAAGGTGTCCTTGAATTCCCCAGTTCCCTCCCAGATCCCTCATTCATTCCAATTACTCCCTTCCCCCATCCCTAGTTCTATTGTCTGGTTACAAGCAGAGATGTTAGAGAAGTCAACCATGACAACCATCTTCTCCAACCTATACAGTTGTACTGGGAAATGGTTAGTCTCTACTTCTAAGTCTCGAGACATTGTTTTTATGGCCCTGGCCTTTGGAATCAGAATTGCTTCTTGAAAATAACTTTCTAGGGGAAAAAAGAGAGAATATTGAAATTTTTGAGAGGACATTATTCACCGTTGACTATTACTATTGTTTTACAGTGGATTTCTTTTGCTGTGATGGATAGTGAAAGCATTGTCAACATTACAGGTGGTCCTTAACTTACAATCATTCATTTATCAACCTTTCAAAGTAACAACAGCACTGGAAAAAGTGATTTATATAACCAGTACTCACTCTTAGAACTCTTGCAGCATTTCCATGGTCCAAAATTCAGGTTCTTTGCAATTGACATGTATCAATGATGTCCCATCACAACATTATGGACTTCAGGCAATAAACAAATAGATACAGAGGCAAATAAAATATATACCCTCAGGCATGAATTATAATTTAGTATCTCTTAATTTAGACCCTTGATTTTGGATGTTCCATTTTTTTTCTCTTGGATTAAGTGAGAAATAACTGCTTGGATTAAATATATCCCTTCTGCCCAGTTTTGGATGCTCATTAAAGGAGAATTAGAAGCTAGTATGGAAATTGGAACAGATTAGAGTTAAATTTCTTTTTTCCCTTTGAATGGGAGAAAAGCTCAAAGTTTGATGTTCCAATCCAAAGATTCTAGATTGACAAGATCTAAACTCTACTAATTTGATTTAAAGGTTTTGTTCTGGTTCTGGTTCCCTTTTTTCTTTCTGCTTCTTCTTTGTGAAAATTATACAGACATGCTTTAAGAAAGAGTGTATTCATTATCTGCATAATTGCCATGTAAATTGTCAGTGAGCAAACCTGTACAGTTTTACGGTTCTTACAATTTGAGTGACGGATTATTGTTGGAAAATGGAGGTTGAATATAAAAGTGTTGAACTAAATGAGATCTGTCTGGAAACCTTGTACATTCAGAATTATAATGCATAACAATAAAACATCAAAAATACTTCTTTTTGAGCAATAAAAGTGGTAAACCAGTCATTTGGACAACACATTTTCCCCAAATTTACCTTTATATTTTCCCTGAAGCTATTTGAGATTTCCCCTTCTTATTTCTTTGGCTGACTCAGTAAGTTGATTTTCCTTTTTTAAAAAGTTTATTATGGCATTTGTTTACAGATTGTATTGTCAACATAAAAGATTGCCATTAGTGGCTTCAAGTAGTTTAATGTTTGAAGATAAATGACCAGTCATCATTCAGGGTAATTGTTAAGGAGAAATAAC
The DNA here is from genome assembly GCF_049901715.1 of Pseudonaja textilis. Classification (NCBI taxonomy): domain Eukaryota; kingdom Metazoa; phylum Chordata; class Lepidosauria; order Squamata; family Elapidae; genus Pseudonaja; species Pseudonaja textilis. The sequence continues at coordinate 11,200,542 of NC_141993.1, forward strand.
AGTGTAGAAATATCCTATTTAGATCTATAAGCAACAGTTATATTTTCCAGTGAAGAAAGCTTTCGTAAATCAAAACTGGTATATGGATCTAAAACATCTAAATATTTGACTCACACACTAAATAGTCTTCAAAATATGATGTAGGTTTTGTCAACCATGATTCTACAATTTCCTGTTCTTTATTTATTCTTTCTTTTTGGTAAAATGTGTTTACAAAATACTTATGTTTTAAAAAAAATGACCATGACTATGGATTCTATATCATCTTTGCTCATGGATGGTCCTTTTTTACTTAGAAAAAATATTTCTAAGAAATATTTGACCAAAATTATACAGAACATTGGAGGAAGAAACCAGACCCATCTGCCTCACCAAACAATTAATAAAAATAAGCATTCAGGACTCTGTTTCCATTTTCATCTGTCCTTCCATATCTTCAAGAAAATATATAAACATTCTTGCCCAGTTCATCTCTGAGAATGCTTATTTTTTGTTCCAATTAATCTCTGTATTAATATTAATTACGCAAAAGGTAATCGTTTGAACCTACATCTCTTAAAGAATATAATTGATCAGGATATAGTCATGCTGGTCTAAATTAGCAACCAATTTTGGATTAGCCTCAGATCATTTTGATTCATTGATTGATTGGTTTTGTGCCATAAAGTCATTTTGATTCCTAGCAGCCATATAGATAGATTTTCTCCACAAAAAAGGCAAGTTTATTAATTTGGTTTTGAAATATTTCTTGTAATCTCCCCTTCTTGCTGAAATTGGTTATTGCGTGGTCAGTATATTTACCTAACAACATGATACAGTGTGTGATTTTTGTGAAGGAATATACCATCACAGAGAAAATCTATGGGGTTGCTAGGATCAGAAACAATTTAGTCAATCAATCAATCATTTATTTTCCAAATGATTCCTTGTCATCTTAGCTTGCTTTCTATGTAGGTGTATGCCATTTTGCATCCAAAAGGCAAAACAGTTTGCTCTTGTTTATCCTATTTTTCTCATCAACAGATCAGCCACTTGGCATTCTGTTTGGCTCAGAAATCAAACAGCTTCAAATGTTATTTGGCTAGATTTTAGACAAAACTCGCTTTCCTTGTCCAAGATTCATTTATCTGTCATATCAGACTGGTTTTCTTCTGCATACAGCACTCCCAGGCTGTGAAATCAACTCCATTGTAAATGTACTTTTATATTCCTCTACCTAAGTGCATCTGTTTTGCAATTTAATCCATCTCTTATTCACTAATTGGCTTTAATATGAATGTTATTATTTTCATTCTGTACTTTAACTTCTGCTGGCTGCCTTGATCACTTGCTTGGGTGGGCAAAATAGGATGTAAATCAAGTAAATGAATGCATTTATTTAATTGTGCAATTGTACCATGCTAATGATCATGATCAGTTATAATGTGGAATTCCCTATAGCGACAAATACACACACATACACATACACACACACTTTTTAAAATCGGATCCTGCATCTCAGAAGCAGGTTTTATGAACATGCTTGTGACAAGGCAACAAATAAAAAAGGAAGAAGGTTTTTCATATAAGCAGAATTTTTTTCACATATTACAATTTTCTTTTTCTTTGTTTTCAAATTTTGTTAATTTCATTATATATAAATTTTATTGAATTTACAATTAAAAAATAACATAACAACATTACATATGCAACAGAGAGAGAAAAAGAAGAAAGAAAGAAGAGAAAGAGAGAGGAAAAGAAAAAAAAAAACGCTCGGTCTTGCGACCGAAAAAGGAGAAAAAGAAGTATAAAAGAGAAAAAAAAACCAAAGAGACGGAAGAAAAAAGAAAATACGTTAAAACCAAACAGATATTCTTTTTGACAGTCTGCAAGATCCAATTCTCCTACCTTACTTTAAATATACACATCTTATCACTATTTATGCTTAAATTACCCATTATTCATTGAACAGTTTATCTCTGATATAACCAATTATACCACGCATTCCAATTATTATCAAATGCTGAAATTTTGTTAATTTCAAAATCCTAGATTATAATGAAAGTATATCCTGGCTGTTTCTTTCAAAACAAGATGCTTCCCTGCAACACTAAAAACTAAAATGAAAAACCCAAAGTGCTGTCAATCACAGTTGTACTCTTGGCAGAGCCTGAAATAGATTGAATGGAAGCAGAGCAAACACCAAAGAGTGATTTGAACTTTGAAAAGATTGAACTCTTTAAAATGGCAGACTGTGTCCTTCCATCATATTTTATAATAAAGAAGAAATGTGTGCATCTTACTAAGACTTCTAAGAAAAACAAAAAAGAACTTAACAAGTGATTGTGTAGAAGAGAGCTTTTGTGGCCCATGATGTTGATGCAGGTTTGTCTTTGATGCTTGTTTCCCTTGCTTTCCCTACTGTTTTCTCTTTTGGCTGCAATTCTAGCATCTAAAAAGCTTACCAATATATCTTCGAACTGATTGTCTTCTGAACATTGATTCTGGAGGTCAAAGGGCCTTTTCCTCCTGTGAAGAACACTCAGGGCATCTCTTAGAGACTATAGCTCAACCAACAATCACCATCTAATCAGAATCCAGATGGGCAGTTTGTTATCATGAATGGGATGGACCCTACTATGATTTCAGTGCTGCCATCTTTAATCCAGGTAACTCTGGAGTTGTCCTCTATTCCCACCTCTCCTCCTCTCTTGTGTCAAAGAAGATAGAACCTCTCCGGAGGGAGATGCTTTTTTACTATGCAGGTTTCTTGTGGAAGATTCAATTCTAGCTCAAGCTCTTTGAAACATTGGCACATTATGTCACCCAAGGATGATGACATTTCTGATTGCTTTTCTCCCTTACACAGACTGAGACATGCTTCCTGTTCTGAACAGATCCAGTGCTGATTGAGGTTGTCACAGATGGAGGCTTTGACTCTTCCACCCTTATGCACAAGTCAGAGTGTCATCAGTTTGCTACAGTGGAGGAGACTAATATGGTTGGTCAGATCCAAACAATTCTGAGTTGATAGCTTCTCATGCTCCTCCACCATAGAAAGCGAATCAGATTAGACTTTGCTTCCTGGCATGTTTAATCAAAATCTTAGAAAGCAGCATTTCCAATTACACTGTACCTCTCTGGGGAAATAGAAATATAGAGAAGCCCCCAAGCAGATTTTCTATTCAGCCTAGTGATGCAGATATATTTTTGTGGCACTGGATAGTGTTCTAGCAATACTCAGATATTCTCCAGTTTGTTTGTTTTTTTAATTGATATCTATTTTTGTGGGTTTTTTAAAAAAAAATCATCCCATTTGATCTTAGATATTTTTCCATACCTACTGGTGAATTATTTGGACTTCTGAGATCCTGCCCAAGATGTGTTATTTTAAATATACATCATTATTATGGTTTGTTGCACAGTCGGCCAGATAGTTAGGCTGGATTTCCATTTTAATCCACCTGATTGAATCCGTCCAGGGCACTAAGAAAGGCAGATGTTGGGGTTTTTTTACCTGTGACATTTCACAGGTATCACCACAGGATGTAAGCTGTTCCAAGTTAAGCTGCCCTTCTGTAATTATGGGGATTTGGTCAATGCTGATGGTGTTCAAATGGTACTGTGAATGTTTTTGGATTACATCCAAGTCACCTGTCATTGTTGGTCCTGTCTTTGGTTTCTTTTGCTACAGACTTCTTCTACATGCAAGTGTTTGTGTTTGGTATTTTGATTTTTCTCTTTCTCTGCTATTATGTTCTGTCCAGGTACAGCCTCCTCCATTACACAGACATTTTGTGGGTTTATGATTGGTCACACAGTCAGACACTCGTTTAGATTGTATTTGTTTAAATTGGATCCTTCCCAAGGACCTAGAGCAGTCAGATTTTGTTGGTTATTTTTTATTGCTTTTATTATTATTGCACACAAAAATGACAGTATACACAGCAGACGAGATAACCATGCTGGGTTTCGTATTGCAAATCACTAGTCGAACACTTCCCAGGCGTTTAGGACTGCGTGATGTATCGGCAGATTATGCGAGCAGATCCCAGTAAGGTGGCCTTCTGCAGCTGACCAATGGTGATCTTGTCAGCGCCAGTTGTTTTTAAGTGCTTGCCTAGGTCTTTAGGCACAGCACCCAGTGTGCCAAGTACCACTGGAACCACCTGCACGGGTTTATGCCAGAGTCTCTGCAGTTCGATTCTCAAGTCCTTATATCTGGTGACTTTTTCAAGTTGTTTCTCGTCGATTCTGCTGTCACCAGGTATGGCAATGTTGATGATCCATTCTTTTTTCTTCTCCACAGTCATGATATCCGGGGTATTGTGTTCCAGAACTTTCCCAGTCTGAATTCGGAAGTCCCAGAGTACAGAACAGTCAGATTTTGTTAGTTATTATTTATTGTTATTATTGTTATTGTTGTTATTGTTGTTTTGAGATGCTATAGGCGTTCTGTAAGAACTCATTGTGATATATGGATTTCAATTTGGATGTTTAAATCTTGGTTTTCTGTGATTGGGTTGTATTCTACTGGTACTCCTCAACTTACAAGACTAATTGAGTCCAAAATTTCTGTTGTTCAGTAAGACATTTGTTAAGTGAGTTTTGCCCCGTTTTACGATCTTTCTTGCCTCAGTTGCTCAGTGAATCACTGCAGTTGTTGCAATCATAAATATGAACCAATTGCCAAGCATCTGAATTTTGATCATATGATCATGAGGATGCTGCAAAGGTCATAACTGTGAAAAACGGTCATAAGTCACATTTTTCAGTGCCATTGTAACTTTGAATGGGGTCATTAAATGAAATATTGTAAGTCAAGGATTACCTATATAGCATTCTATTCTATTCTATTCTATTCTATTCTATTCTATTCTATTCTATTCTATTCTATTCTATTCTATTCCATTCTTCCAGCTCTTTTAGATATTTCTGCTGTCTCTTTTTAAAGTCTATGATAGCTAATCTAAATCTTTCTCTCTTCTTCTTAAACAATTTGCATTTGAGAGACTCTGAGCACTCCTAACTTTCATTCAACTTTTTCTCACCTATTAAAGTTGTTAGTCCCTGACATTTCTGAAGTTTTGTGAATGTTGCATTTCTTCAGTTTTCTTTAGTTTTATTTTCTCAGTGTATAAGGCTGCTTGAAGTTGAATTTCAACCATGACCTAGTAAAGTGTTACCATGATAAAAAGAAAGCCACCTGGTGCAATCTGGAATTTGTTCTTTGCAAAGGTTTTGTAGGATAGGTGTGTCCTTTTTTCTCCTAAACGGCCATATGACGAGAAAGAGGAGGAGGAGAAGGAGAATGAGAATTGTCAAGTCATACAGACCAAAGATTTGCACTAATTTCTTCTTTTTGTCTTCTGTATATCTTCTTCCCCCCCACCCTTTCCTCTGAAGTAAAAATCCATGCCGTTTTCTTCCTGCTTTTTTTTTTTTTTGGATCATTTTAATATCCTTCCCCCTTGCACAAGTATTTCAATTTCTGCAACAAAATTTGTTTAGTGACTTTAGTTAATTAGAACCCATGTTGCTCTCACAAAGAAACAACAATCATCCCCAAATAACTGGAGTGTATGCCACAATAAACCTAGATTAATAAATGAATGCCAGCCACACACTTTTTCAGTAGGAATTCTCCAGTATAAGACATTGCATGTGTCTTTTGTGTGAATAAAACCAGCTCAGCCCCAATAAATCTTGAGTAAGCAGTGCATTGAATTCCCTTGAAATTGTATCTTCACTTCTTTGAACTGGAAAATTGCCAGGGGGCTTTTTCCTAGGCCGCAGGAGGGAAACAATATTGTGAGTAAATTGTCTTCAGTGCTCTTTTGCTGATCCTGTGCCTAGACATGAGTCATCCCTGGTGGAAATGTTGCTGTTTGGATTGTAAAGATCAACGGTGATTTTATTTTAGAGGCCAAAGCTGGGTTAGGAATGAGAAAGGATCTGTTCTGATAGTGGAGATCCCAGACAGCTGCTTGAACCCTGTAAAAATAACCTGACTTCTAAATTCTCACTTATACTTATTAATTTGCTTGCTCAGTAATAATAAAATTAGTGCGGCAAAGCCCCCTGGGGATGTTATTCTCTGATAAAATTTCCTTTGCCCCATGGAAGGACAATTGCAGGGATCAGGTATATCTAGTCTAATGAAAAGGAGGAGTAGGGATGCCATGATAGCAGTGTTCCAATATCTGAGGGGCTGCCACAAAGAAGAGGGGGTCAAGATATTCTCCAAGTCACCTGAAGGTGGAACCAGAAGCAATGGATGGAAACTAATCAAAGAGAGAACCAACCTAGAACTAAGGAGAAATTTCTCGACAGTGAGAACAATTAATCAGTGGAACGGCTTGCCTTCAGAAGTTCTGGGAGCTCCATCACTGGAGGCTTTTAAGAAGAGATTGGACAACCATTTGTCTGAAATGGTCTAGGGTCTCCTGCCTGATCAGGAGGTTGAATTGGAAGACCTCTAAGGTCTCTTCCAACTCTGTTTTTTGTATTAATCAGGGCTATGCGTTGGTGAGGGAAAACCCCTAGACATTGCTTACTTTGAAAGACATCAGCTCTCTAAGGGATCTGCTGAACCTCAGTCAGCAAAAAGAGCCTGAATATATCTAACAACCTGGATTTTTTTTGACCAGATCCTGAAGACAGTAGGAATGAGTTGATAGAATTCACTGCTTCTCCTGGTCACAGCAATGGATAAAATCATTGGATCCAGTTTTGTATTCTGGACCAAAACCACTCAGAATCTGGAGGATGTTAAAAATCTATTACAATGTTATGATAGTGTTAATGTCTTTTACAACTTTCACATACAAGCTGCTCTCACGCACAAACACACAGTAACTGCTGCAGCAGAGGTGGTTATTGGAAAATGTTGGAAACAGAGAAAGAAAGGCAGTTCCAGGCAAGCGCAAATAGATCAATGATGTCTGCAAAAACAGTTGTAGGAGAACACATAATATCCCGCCTCAGAAAACCACATGTTGCGCTTTTCTCTTCATCAGTGCAAACTGATTGAAAGTGGTAGAAACTGAGATCAATTTGGATTACTATCATATAACAAACTTTGGCTGATCTGGTGGGGGGGAAGGTACTTGGATGGGAGATAAATAAAGGAGATTCCTGTAGGGTCTCTAAAGCAGGATTGTCAAACTCTTGGGCCTGATGTGTCATGTGCTCGTCATGCCCGTGCTCAGTTTAGCAAAGGGGGGAAAAGTCCCGATATGTCATGTGATGCTGCCGTGATGACGTGAGTTTGACACGCCTGCTCAAAGCCAACTATTAAGCAGCCTATCCTTTCAAGCTCCAAGTTCAAGAATAAAGAAGCTTTCCGGGTGACCAAATAGTCAAGATACATAGATTGTAGTACTTGATTCAGCAAGAATTACCATCAACCATCCATACCTTATCAGTAGCAATTGTCTTTCTGGAATTGGGCGAGCATTTTCTCAATACAAAGACTTAACGTTTTGTTGAAGTAAGGCGCTCATTTTCAGGAGATTGAAACTGGACCTCTCAGCGCTTTGCCCTTTCAGGTTCTCTCTTCTAACTAGGAAGAAAAGCCAAACATATCACTGGACCAGCTTGCGGTGCAACTGAGAGCAAATGAAGAGAGAGGCCTCTGAAGTCCACATAAACATGTGACAGTTTTGCTCATGGATGGGATAATATAACGACACACCTCAATCTTTTTTTGTCAATCAATCATAGAACTGGAAAGGACCTTTGAGGTCTTCTAGTCCAACCCTCTGCTCAAGCAGGAGATGCTATACCATTTCAGACAAGTGGCTGTCCAGTCTCTTCTTAAAAACCCCAAATGATGAAGCACCTACAATGTCTGATAGCAAGCTGTTCCACTGGTTATGTCAGTTTTCCAAGTGATGAAATCCATTTAAAAAGAAAAGAATAAAATCCATCCTCAAAAATATTTCTTTTATTTAGGAAAGCTTCAAATTGGCAAAGTCCGTGGTAATTCCGAATCTGACACAACCCGGAATTACCCTACAATATTACAAGTTAGAAACACTCCCCCAAAGTCACATTCTCCAATAGAAGTAATTCAGCATTGCTTGATGTCATACATCTCCACCTCAAGGGGCCCAAGCAAGGATAGCTCATTTTCCCACGGGAAGGAAGATCACCTAGCCAAAACACTCTCTTTATCTCCACTCCTCCCACCCCCCTTAGGAATGTGGCAAGCCCGAAACCCTTCCCCCACGACTGCCGCAGAGAAAGTAAGAAAAAGAATATATACTAAGACTAACTAAAATGGCTACACTTATGTCAATTTCGGGCTTGACAGGCTAATTGTTCTCACTGTTAAGAGGTTTCTCTTTAATTCCAGGTTGCTTCTCTCCTTGATTATTTTCCATCCATTGTTCCTTGTCTTGGTGCTTTGGAAAATGAGTTGACCCCTTCCTCTTTGTGGCAACCTCTCAAATACTGGAAGACTGCTGTCATGTCCCTCCTAGTCCTTCATTTCTCTAGACTAGCCAAACCCAAATCCTGCAACTGTTTTTCATATGCTTTGGTCTCCAGGCCTTCAATCGCCTTAGATGCTCTTCTTTGCACTTTTTCCAAAATCTCAACATTTTTTTTTTTTTTTTTGTAATGTGGTGACCGAACTGGATGCAGCATTCCAAGTGTGGCCTTTCTGAGGTGGTACAAAGTGGTACTAATACTTCACGTAATTTTGATTCTATGCTTCTGTTTATACAGCCAAGGATTGTATTAGCTTTCGTGGCTGCTGAAACACACCGCTGACTCATGTTTAAGTGATTGTCCATTAGTGGGACTAATGGTCTGGCTCAGAAAAAGAAAATATTCAGAAAATTTGGAAGTCCAAGCATTTGAAATATCCCCTCCCCCAAATTATACCTACTTCACCGTCTCCTTCTTTTGCAGGATTGAGCCTCTCCCCATTCCTAGAGAGCAGAAGTCATCCTGGCAGCATTAAATAATGTACTTATGTCATACCCGTGGTTTATCAGGTTCCTTAGTAGTTTACTATTTTTTAGAAACCAATATGCTCAAGCTCAAGCCGTTTTATGGAAATACATAGGAAATGGAGCCCTTTGTTACCAAACTTTGCCTTTGTTTTATAGTGATAGAACTAGACAACTTTTTTTAAAAAAATATATCCTAAACCTTAAAACCCGTTATTTATATTGGAAGTTGTCCTGATCTAAAGTTAAGCTCCTTAGCTTACGTAAATCATGTCAGAGGCCCAAAAGGTAATAATGTTACTCTTCGCTAGCTTGGAAAATTGGAGTTGTCCACTTGGATTAACAATAAATGCCAATAAGATAAAGTGTGATGTGTCGCCAGTAAAGGTAAATGGAGAATCAGTGAGCTGGTAGGACAATGAAAATGTAATATGTACTGGGAAGAACTGATATCTTTTGATACTTCCCCCCAAGGATCAGAAATGCATAAGACAGATGCAAAAAATGTAACCATTTAAATGGGTACAAGCAGGATATTCATCTCTTAGGTAAATACAGTATTTATCAAAGGCTGGTACTTTGAGTATCACCCAATGAAAGAAGTGCTGTAAATTTAATGATGGAAATGAGAAGCTGGTACAAGCCAAACAAAGGCTAGATGGTTATTTTTTTTTTATCACTGTTAACATTAGGGCAAAGAGATTCTGTTTTCTTCATCAATCCAGGAGTTCTCTTCATTGATAATGGACAAAATTAAAAATCACTGCTTACCTAACAGGCTCCAAAATCTTCATCCTTCTAGGAACCAACCATAGCAACCCCCCAATTTTTTTCCCCGAATTTTGTTCTATTGTAATTCACTAATTTATTTGGTTCTTTTTGTTAGTTCTTATTGTTTTTATTTTTATTTTTTATTTTAAATATGATTTTACATTGTGTAAGCCGCCTTGAGTCGCCATGGGTGAATAGGCGGCAATATAAATCAAATAAACAAATAAATAAACAAACAAACAAATAAAATAGAAATATTTGTCCACCAAACAAACAAATAAATAAAATAGGAATATTTGTCCACCCCACATTTATATGACTCCACAATAGTGAAATATTTTGCTTTCCAGGGCTTCATATAATGTATCATATCACCTTCTATTGATTCCTTTGTTAAAGAGTTTGGCAATTTTGTGCTTGCATTTGAAGTTCTTGAAATATATCCAAAATTCACCTTTGTCTCAGGAATCAGATTAATTGCATGAAGAAGAGGAATTGTCCAGGAATCGTTATTTTCAAAAGCAAACGAGGCAGAAACTTTCAGATCTGGTTCAAAGGTGGTTGAAATTAAAGGAGAAACTTGAAGACAGGTAGTAAGTATCCTAACTGAAGAACAGTCAGACTTGCCTTCAGCTGTCTTCAAGAGGGAAGGATCTGGAAAGCTTCAAAGTCCCCGAGGATGTAGACCTACAGTATGTATGAAGACATCAGAGGAGAACCTTGCAAGTACAGCTTAAGGAGAAAAAAGATAAAAATTCAAACTTCTAGGAATTACTCAAAACAGAACTGAGTTGTAAAAGTTAAAGGTCAAGAGAAGCACCAGCTATAAAAACTTCTAGAAAAACCAAAGCCATGCTACTTAAATCCAATCTTCATAAATTCTTTCTCCTTAAAGACCCTGTTATCAGTTTGTCTTGGCATTTGGATTGTTTCACAGTTACGTTCCTGATTTATACCCTGTTTTGTCTTGCTTGGTTTGTAGGATATTTATTGATTGATTGATTGATTGATTGATTTGATTTGATTTGTCAATTGCTTACAAGATAATAGGTATAAGTATATACATAGTTATGAATACATGAAATGGGTACATATAAGAAAAATAAAAGACACAATAGGACAGGGATGGAAGGCACATTGGTGCGCTTATGCACACCCCCTACAGACCTCTTAGGAAAGGGGTGAGGTCAATAGTAGACAGTCTAAGGTTAAAGTTTTTGGGGTTTAGGGAAGAAATCACAGAGTCAGGTAGAATATTCCAGACATTGACCACTCTGTTGCTGAAGTCGTATTTCCTGCAATCAAGTTTGGTGCAATTAACCTTGAGTTTGTATCTATTGTGTGCTCTTGTGTTGTTATGGTTGAAGCTTAAGTATTCATTGACTGGCAGGACATTGCAATGTATGATTTTATATACTATACTTAGATCAGACCGAAGGCGGCGTAGTTCTAGGTTTTCTACATCTAGAATTTCAAGTCTGGTGGCATAAGGTATTCTACAACGAGTAGAGGAGTGGAGAACTCTTCTTGTGAAATATTTCTGGACTTTCTCAACTGTGTTAATATCAGATACGTAATATGGGCTCCAGACCGATGAGCTCTATTTGAGTATTCGTCTAACAAATGTTTTGTATGCTCTAGTTAGTAGTATGATATTACCAGAGAAAAAGCTACATAGGATTAGGTTAACAAATTTTAATGCCTTTTTGGCTATGTAGTTACAGTGGGCTCTAGCACTTAGATCATTAGAGATGAGTATTCCAAGGTCCTTTACAGAGCTTGGATCATCAACAAGATCTTGACTATTCAGCTAGTATTTTATTTTCTGACTTTTTTTGCCAATATGTAAGGCAGAGCATTTATTTGTTGAGATTTGAAGTTGCCATTTGTTTGACCATTCTGATACATAGTCAAGATCTTTTTGAAGGGTAGCAGTATTGTCTGTGATATTGAACAGCTTTACATCATCAGTGAAAAGAATGCAGTTGCTCTTAATATGATCACAGAGGTCATTTATGTAGAGTGTGAAGAGAATTGGTCCTAAAACACTGCCTTGGGGGACACCACTATTGACAGGTACAGAATTTGATAGGACACTCCCAATTTTGATCATTTGTTGTCTGTTTGACAGGAATGCTTCTATCCAGTTATGCAGTTGTCCAGAGATACCATAAGATTTTAGTTTTAGGAGTAGTTTGTCGTGTACCACTGAATCAAAGGCTTTACAGAAGTCTGCTTTGCCCTGATTGAATTGCGTAGTCCATATGTTTTTGCAGTGTAAGAGTTGCAGATTACAGGATAGTTTTTTCCTGAAACCGAATTGTTTATTAGAGAGTAGGTTGTTTGTTTCTAAGTGGAGGATGATGGATTGGTTAATAATTGATTCCATGACTTTACAGGTGACACAGCATAAGGAGATTGGTCTGTAATTTTCAACTAGGCTGGGGTCTCCCTTTTTGAAGATGGGGATGACCGTGGCTTGTGACCATAGGTTAGGCAAGGAGCTGGTCCTGAAATATTTTTCAAAGATTATGCTTAGAGGTTCGGCTATGGCAGTGGATAACTGTTTTAAGTAGGCGGCACATATTCCATCCGGTCCAATAGATAGGGATGGTTTTAGATTGCGTAGTGCTTTTTCAACATTGTCTTCTGTAAAATCAATATGTATTAGATCATTGTAGTTGTCTGTGGTTTGGCTAAGAAATACTGGGCTTGATCCATTGCTGTTTACAAATACTGAGCCGAAGAATGTGTTAAAGATGTTGGCTTTAATGATGTCGTCCTTGCAGTCTTTACCATTAGGTCCTATCAGGGATGAGATGGACCTTGAGTCTTTTAGTTTGCTGTTTACAAAATTGTAAAAAGCGTGGGTGGAATTGGTGCGTAGAAGCTTTTCTTCTTGTTTAATGTGATAATTGGTGCATTCAGTTTTTATCTGGTGGCATAAATTTTTGTATCGGCTTTTGAAATTGGCAACGTGACCAGATTTGTTTTTCTGCCAGAGCAATCTCTTTTTGGATTGAAGTTTCCTTATTGTCATGGGTAATCTTTTTTTTGTTTGTTTTGGGAGTTGGTGTTGGTACATATAGTTTGATGACTCTTTTGACTTCAAGTAAAAATATGTTGTAATGGTCTTCAACAGTATTTCATCCAGTGAATAAAGATTGCCAATCAAGGAATGAGAGATTGTTGTCTATAAGATCATAGTTGCCTTTTTTGAAGTTATAATTGGGGATTACGTCATTGTGATGATTTTTTTGTGGGCGTAAGTTGAGACAAATGTCAACCATACTGTGGTCACTGCTGGAAAAGGGTTCTTTTATTTGTATAATTTGTTTAATTAATTAATTTGTTTAATTTGTATATTCTTTAATTAATTTAATTCCATAAATTAAATTCAAACTATTGCAGAAGATGAGATTGAGGCAGTTGTTTAGTCTAGTGTTGTTGGTTACTAACTTCTGACTTTCTTGTTTACATCATCCTGTGTACCCATTTGACATTTTGTTTCTGAACAATAAAGTCAGACTTTGAGTGCGAGAGATTCTAAACTTGGTTTGGGGGACTGTAATTTGCACTTAAATGATGGACATTGATCATCTCAAATTCATAATTTAGGCTTGCAGATTAAAAATGTTAACATTATCATTAGTATTTGGAAATATATCTCTGTCATGTGTGATTTTCTTGCTCTGACATTTGGAGAGTCTTGAATTTTTATTTAAATGCTTGTTCTTTTTTAAGCAAAGTCAAAATACCTTCCCTCTAAATGTACAAACAGTAGTTAATGCTCACCCCATTTCAAATAGTCTGTTTGCTTCCAATATTGTAGTTTTGCCATCAACAGGTTAGGGGAAAATATGATTTATTCTAAAAGGTCAGCCTCTTCATTCATCTTTCTTCACAAGCAGGTTTTCCCTTTCAGAATAAGCATTGAAATATAGAAATAAAAGATCAACAACATGTATTTGAGTTAGTAAAATGCACCCATGCTATTTTTATTAATACTTTAACATGTATAGAAAACAGCTATGAGGGTAATCAGAGTTCTCAGATACTTAATCCATAATACTGTAATACTCTGCATATTCATTCCAACCAGTTGGGCTTTTTGAAGTTTGTCACCCCAAGCATAATGAAACTCACAGTGAGGCTGGATTTAGCCAATGGAATTTCAAATACCAACATGTGGCAGCTTTGAAAATCCTTGATTTCTCTTACTGAAAGGCACTGTCATTGGTCTTCAGGAACCTGCATATAATCCCTACTTTTATATTGTTTGCGATTACCTCTTTAGTTGAAGTGATTGCCTTTTTAAAAGGAGTGTGGCAATGTGTGACTGTTGGGGGAAAAAAAAAGAATGCACTTTAAGGTTTAGGCATAGTATTTCAGAATGATTTTTTTTTAAAAAAACACCCAAATCTTGCAGTGATAATTGATAAGCACAATTGAAATCGGCCTGTGTTGTTCTGAGGAATTTCAGCATAGAGGAAAAGATGGGAAGATGCCATAAGCTCACAATTGATTGTAAGCCGCCCAGAGTTACTCTGAGGTAAGATGGGCAGCCTATAAATTTCATTTTTTTAAAAAAAAAGAAGGGCATGGACAGCACAATTCTCCATCAAATTCCTCACGGTCAGCTCTGTTTATGGCTGGCGGTGAATGTGCCAATGGGAGTTGATAGGCTTTAGTTCTTTGCCATGTGTCAAAATGCCTGAAGTTCCTGAGGGGTTTGTTTGCTTTCTTTAAAACATAAAGCTTGCACACTAATCCTAGTCATTCTGAAAATGAACCAGTTTTGAATCATAGGTCTGGCACCGAGGCACTGTTGTGGTTTGGTAACCCCAGTGACTTGAAGGGGAACAAAGTTGGAAATTTAGCTATCTTCATGAGATATAAATAAGGGGCATGGATTCTGCACCGCTCCTGTTTACAAGGAATGCCCCCTGAAATAAAATTACAAATAAAAGAGGATATTTGCAGCTCAGGGTTGAAATAAGGGATTGCCCAAATTACTGGGTTGATAATGTTACCTAGTCAGGGTATTGAGAGGTCTGCAAGAAAACAGCCAAGCTCAGAGAGCACCAAGGACCTCTGAAATAAAATGAACTTGGCAAAGGGGACTGATGGCATAAAATAGAAGATACCTATATGTGAGTGAATAGGAGGTTTAGTGGAACTTACCAAGCATAATGACACCCAGACATGAAGCTAATTGGGGCAGCCCAAGAATGTCTCAAATGGCTTTGAACTTTGGGGCTCAGGATTAGAAAGAATGATGGGCAGATTCAGGAAGGAAGTTAAACCCAGGAAAAAGTAAATATTCAATCGCTACACACCTATTGTGAGTTATGCTTTGTTTTCTATTTCAGGAATGTCACACTACCTTCAAATGAGGGATTTCCAATGAGATTTGGATTTATTCAGAATAAAATCCAGCAGGCTAAAAGAAGCCTCTTTGACAAGCCAAGGGACATCTCTGTTTTTTGACCTTTGTCATGGCTTCTTCTTTGCTTAGAGCTATGTTCTTTTTCTGAGAGACCTGAAGAGTGATTTCTGTTTCTCTTTGGCAGATATCCGTGGCCTACAAGGATTTCTGGATCAGGCTTCAAAGCTGGGACTTGACGTGTCTTTACAAAAAGTAGACAGAAACATCAGCAGGGTTTTTGCCAGCCTTTTTACTTCCATGAAAACTGAAGAGCTGAACCGCTACCGAGATACCTTACGGAGAGCCATCTTGCTTCTGAGCCCAAGGGGAGCACAAACGTTTGTCAATGAGGTTAGTGCTTTTCTTAACTGACAGTCGTAAGAGAAGTGATCATAGATCATCTCTACTTCTGCAGTTCAACCTTGAGATGCCATGCTTTCTAGTTGGGTCATGCTAAATCATCTGCAGTGCAACATTAAATAAAATAAAATGTAGACTTGGGAACTTTGAAAAGTACACTTTGAATTTTCACCTCTCTTTTTGACGTTTCTCGCCATTCCAATAGCTTTAATGTTGCAAATATAGGGATCCATGTTCATATGATTGATGGATCAGCACAACTCAATACTCTTCAGTGATAGGAGTGATTATGGAGTGTGATCAGCTATGCTTATTTGGAAAATAGTTCCATACATTTCCTTTATTTATGCTACATTTATTTATGCTAGCCTGGTGTTTGCCTTCTTGGGCAAAGCTTACCTCACATTCTTCACACTGTTATGGTTGTTAAATCTGAGTGGCACAAGTTTGATGTAATAGGCAAAACAAGTAAGTATGAATTGAAATGGACCGATATTTCATATATTTTGAGTGGATCTGATGAATTACCCCTATGGAAAAGTAATTTCTAGATGAATTAATATTTTAATGAATTTTATCTTTTATAAATGAATCAATAATGTATTTTTGACAGGGATCATCAGCTAATTAATTTTCACATGGAATTATAAGGGATTAATTGCAAGAAGAGTTAATTGCTCTTTTTGAGGTGGTGGGAATAAAGAATTATGGAAGCTCATAAAATAGAAAAGGGTCTGAGTGCAGAAAACTGTCTAAATACATTATTTTTTTAGTTTCTGCTTTGTTTAGTTATAATAATATAATATTATATAATATTATGGTTTGTGTTTGATAACAATCCAGTTATCATTACCATGTGGAATAATGTTCTCATTGGATAGTATTCTTTTTGCCTCCCTCTCTTTAATGAAATTGATTTTGAGCAACGTGAAAAATCAGAAACAAAGTTCGTATAAATGTAATAGGTCTGATACAAAGACCATGCAATATTAATGTTCTTTAGTTATTTTCTTGTGGTTTCTCAAATGTGAAACATTGTTATGGTTTACCAGAGCCTGAATCTATATTTAATATTTTATTTATTAATCAATTGGTGATTGCCTTATTTGTTTATGCTTGCAAAACGTAGATTGTTGTTTTTTTATTATTTTCTTTCAAGGAGAGAATAGGAAATGATTTTTCACTGCATTCTTCTGAGATATCTTATATATTGCTTACAAGATAATAGGCATAAGTAAAAACATAGTTATGAATACATGGATACATATAAGAAAAATAAAAAAAATATAAAGAAACAATAGAACAGGGACGGTAGGCACAATGGTGTGTTTATGCACGCCCCCTACAGACATCTTAGGAAAGGGGCGAGGTCAATAGTAGACAGTCTAAGGTTAAAGTTTTTGGGATTTGGGGAAGAAACCACAGAGTCAGGTAGAGTATTCCAGACATTGACCACTCTGTTGCTGAAGTCATATTTCCTGCAATCAAGTTTGGTGCAATTAACCTTGAGTTTGTATCTATTGTGTGCTCTTGTGTTGTTATGGTTGAAGCTGAAGTATTCATTGACTGGCAGGACATTGCAATGTATGATTTTATATACTATACTTAGATCGGGCCAAAGGCGGCATAGTTCTAGATTTTAGGTCTAGAATTTTGAGTCTGGTGGCATAAGGTATTCTGCAATGAGTAGAGAAGTGGAGAACTCTTCTTGTGAAATATTTCTGGACTTTCTCAACTGTGTTAATATCAGATACGTAATGTGGGTTCCAGACTGATGAGCTGTATTCGAGTATTTGTCTAGCAAATGTTTTGTATGCTCTAGTTATTAGTGTAATATTACCAGAGAAAAAACTACGTAAGATTAGGTTAACAACTCTTAATGCCTTTTTGACTATATAGTTACAATGGGCTCTAGCACTTAGATCATTAGAGATGAGTACTCCAAGGTCCTTGACAGAGTTTGGATCATCAACAAGGATTTGACTATTCAGCTTGTATTTTATTTTCTGATTTTTTTTTTTGCCAATATGTAAGACAGAGCAATTATTTGTTGAGATTTGAAATTGCCATTTGTTTGACCATTCTGATACATAGTCAAGGTCTTTTTGGAGGGTAGCGGTTTTCTCGGTGGTGTTGAATAGCTTTACATCATCAGCGAAGAGAATGCAGTTGCTCTTGATATGATCAAAGAGGTCATTTATGTAGAGTATGAAGAGAGTTGGTCCTAGAACACTGCCTTGGGGGACACCACTGTTGACAGGTACAGAATTTGATAGGACAGTCCCAATTTTAACCATTTGTTGTCTGTTTGACAGGAATGCTTCTGTCCAGTTATGCAGGTGTCCAGAGATACCATAAGATTTTAGTTTTAAGAGTGTTTGTCTTGCACCACTGAATCAAAGGCTTTACACAAGTCTATGAAGATTGCGTCTATTGCTTTGCCCTGATTGAGTTGTGTAGTCCATATGTTTTTGCAGTGTAAGAGTTGCAGATTATATGATAGTTTTTCCTAAAACCAAATTGTTTATTAGAGAGTAGGTTGTTTGTTTCTAAGTGGAGGATGATGGATTGGTTAATAATTGATTCCATGACTTTACAGGTGACGCAGCATAAATAGATTGGTCTTTAATTTTCAACCAGGCTGTGGTCTCCCTTTTTGAAGATGTGGATGACCGTGGCTTGTGACCACAGTTTTGGCAAGGAGCTAGTCCAGAAAGATTTTCCAAAGATTATGCTTAGAGGTTCAGCTATGGCAGTGGGTAGCTTTTTTAAGAAGTAGGCACATATTCCGTCAGGTCCAATAGATAGAGATGGTTTTAGATTGCCTAGTGCTTTTTCAACATTGTCTTCTGTAAAATCAATATGTATTAGATCATTGTAGTTGTCTGTGGTTTGGCTAGGAAATACTGGGCTTGATCCATTGCTGTGTACAAATACTGAGCCAAAGAATGTGTTAAAGAGGTTGGCTTTAATAGTGTCATCATTGCAGTCTTTACTATTGGGTCCTATCAGGGGTGGGATGGACTTTGAGTCTTTTAGTTTGTTGTTTACAAAATTGTAGAAAGTGTGGGTGGAATTGGTGCATCGAAGGTTTTCTTCTTGTTTAATGTGATAATTGGTGCATTCAGTTTTTATCTGGTGGCATAAATTTTTGTATCAGCTTTTGAAGTTCGCAACGTGACCAGATTTGTTTTTCTGCCAAAGTGATTTCTTTTTGGATTGAAGTTTCCTTATTGTCATGGGTAATCTTTTGTTTGTTTCTTTTGGGAGTTGGTGTTTGTACATATAGTTTAATGACTCTTTTGACTTCAAGTAAAAATATGTTGTAATGGTCTTCTACAGTATTGCATCCAGAGGATAGAAATTGCCAATCAAGGGATGAGAGATCATTATTTATAAGATCATAGTTGCCTTTTTTGAAGTTATAATTGGGGAATCCCTCATTGTGATGATTTTTGGGTGGACATATGTTGAGATGAAAGTCAATCATGTTGTGATCACTGTTGGAAAAGGGTTCTTTAATTTGTATTCCCTAAATTGAATTCAAAATATTGCAGAAGATGAGATCGAGGCAGTTGTTAAGTCTAGTGTTGTTGGTTACTAGCTGTTCTAGTCCCAGATTCGTTACTGCATTGTATAAGGTTGCATGTGTGGGTTCAGTTGTACATTCGTTAAGGGTCCAGTTAATATGGGGTAGATTGAAGTCACCAAGAAAGATAAAAGCGTGTGGGCAGGATGTTGCCCATGTTAGTAGTGTATTTAGCTTGTTTGCATGTTCGATGTCATAATCAGGGGCTCTGTAACATAGTAAGAACTGAAATGTGATATTTAAGGACAGTTCACATATGATGGTCTCAGGAATAGCAAGCTCCTGGGTAACTTGGATGTTTTTTAGATGTAGGGACTTTTTATAGAAGATAGCAACACCACCTCCTCTACGGATTTCATGATCTGATTAGTAAACATGATAGTCTCTTACTGTGGTAATGGAGTCAGGGAGAGATGCATTGAGCCACAGACAAATATAATGTTGAATTTAGCCGTATTTAGTAAGAGGAGAAATTCAGGTATTTTATTTACAAGGCTTCTTGCATTGAGTAGCTTGCATTTAAGGCCAGTTGTGGTTGGAAAAGAGGTAGTTAGGGGCGTGCATGCCTAGTTTTGAATGATGTTGGATTGGATGGGGTGGGGTTGAATGCGGAGTTGTGGGTTATGTGACTTTCTTTTGATGCAATCAGCTATGTAGTCAATGTATAGGTCCTTTTCTCCATTGTCTAGACAGTTTTTGAGCTCTATGTGGAGTTCACAAGAGTGGATTCTTTGCAATTTGGATAAGTCTGGTCTTGAGCGAAGTTTTTTGTGGTTGGGATTGGTTTTTGCAATAGCATTTATTGTATGAATGATTATGTGTTTGCTGGACTCATTTTTCCATACAACTGTACAATATATATGCCCATACATACATACATACATACATATGTATTTGTTTTCTTAAGTTTTCACGGGTACTTATATGTATGCCATTCAGCTTTGTTCCGGTATTTTCCCACGTCATTATAGTTGTGCTTTTAAAGTTGTAGCAGCGTTTCGGCAGAATTTCATCTGCCTTAATCAGGCTTCTGTACTGTGTTCATCTGTGAGTCAGACTTTCACAGCCATTTCAGTTTTAAATTTGGGGCTAGCCTACTGCTGTGCCAGAATGTTTTTTTCTTCATCCTGATTGGTTGGTAGTCTTGGTCTGTGTTTATTGGTCTTGGAGTTTGCTGTGTTCTGCTTTATTGGTGTTTCTCATACCTTCTGTCCGTTTTGTAGCTTTTTTTGTCTTGATTGGCTGGCAACATTGTGTTCCTGTATTGGAGGCTTTTAGTGCAGCTTGGCTCCAAGTAAATGGACGGCTATCATTTATTAGGAAGCTAGGTTTTATCTGGGTTCCTGGTTGGGGTGTGTTTGAGCTGGAGGTATCAGGGGGGATCTGTTTGTGCCCAGGTGTTTGCCTGGCTTGTGGTGTGGAGATTTTTTTGTTTGTAAGTGCAGGAGATGTTTCAGCGAGGTCCCACTCACCATCCTCAGGCTGGTGCTTTCGGCTTCGTGCCAGTGCAAGCAGTGTGTGATCGGAGCTGCTGTCTCTCTATAAATACTGGTGGGGGGCGGTCTGGTGTGCTGGGCTGGTTGGCTGTGCTGCTGCCTCTTGAATGGTTGATGGAGTTGATGTTGGTATAATGGGCTGTGTGATGGCCTTGTGAGTTTTGTTGTGGAGATATCCTGGATCTTGTGCTGTAATCTCCTGGGTCGTTTGTTTTGTACTGATTTTTTTTCCATTAGCCTTTTAATGGCTTGGGTAATGGGTTGTGTGATGGGCTTGCTAGTTCTTTTGTTGTGATATCCTGGTCCTGCGTTGTAATCTCCTGGGTCGTTTGTGTTTTGATCTCTTTTCCATTAGCCTCCTGTGTAGTAACAGCTTGGGTAATGGGTTGTGTGATGACCTTGTGAGATTTATTGCTGTGGTATCCTTGGTCTTATGCTGTGATATCCTGGCTCATTTGCTGTGTTGCAACTTCTTGAGTTCTTGTGGTGTAATTTCCTGAGTTTTTTGATGTGACATCACATCAAAGAACTGACCAGAAGGAAATTTAGAACACAGAAAACCTTACTTCCTACTTCAGCAGTATACATTGCACTACTAACCTCTGGAATCCATTATATCAAAATACAGCAATTGGCCCTAATTTAACGGGATTAAATAGCTCAAAAGGAGACCAATCTAGAGGTTTTGAATATTCAGGGTTACATCTGAGTTGTGGAAAACCTACTTTTAAATATTAGTTGTAAAGAAGCAATAGTTGCCGAGGGTGTGTCTCCATTTTTTGCTTTTGTGAGTATTTAAGTGGATTTTGTTGGCCTTCATGAGAAAATGCTGGACTAAAATGGGATTTATTTTGATCTTACAGGCTTGAATATTTAAAGCCTTGTGTGGGCCCTGGGTACAATGGACACACGTTTTATTGTACCCTGAGAATTATGACAATATACTCTGGAATACAAGCCCTGTATGTTGCATTGTGGGCTTTGAAAACTTAAGAGAGATGTGCAAGGTATCTTTCTGGAAACAATATTCTCCACTGTCCTGTCAAAGGGCCCTGGGTTTGGTTCTGTGCATGCTCTAGATTCTTCCATCCTTGACTGGAAACATCAAAGCGAGTTGTTGACACCGTTTCAGCTAATTTAAGGTTTTCCAGGATGCTTTGAAACTGCTTTCCTTATAAGGATGGTTTTCCGAGCTGCCTTTCGGGCATGCTGAAAAGAACCCGGATAAATTAAGGACTATGCTATATTTCTATTCACTCCAGCAGCAATATTTTATTATGTGCTTCCAACCGCTGCCCTCTAAAATACATAACTTCTGTTAATATTCAGGTTTGCCATTCACATGTCAGAAAGGCAACAGCCCTGCAGGATGTGAAGTTTAAAGGGTAATGCACTAAATTATCATGCTGCTCAGACCTTCCCCAGAGAAAAAGGGCTATTACAGGAATTATTAGGCTAATGATCCTGATATTTTTCCAGATCCCTGCAGGAATATATGTCTGGGCTGAATTAAGAAGTAATTTGTTCAAAAATCTTCTGTTACTGAATCTTGATTGATTCAGTAAAGCTTTAGGAGACGAAAAGTTGAATAATGGAACTATGTAATCTTTTTAAAGGCTGTATGCCTTTGAAATATGCTAAAGGGGATAATTTGGCAATCATATAGGCCATATGGAAGTTAGCAGGTTACTTAACTCTATACTATTTATGAACCCGTGAGCCACCTGCACACTATTACAATCAGCGGGGGAATGAAATACAGCATTTTTACTGGGGTTGAAATGTGACATTTGAGATAAAATGGATTTTTAATAGGTTTGGGAAGAAAAAGAGATATTGTCCCATCCTTGTGAGGTCTGGGTGCCCCGGTACAGTTTCTATCACACCGTCAAGGCCTGGGAGCTATTCTGGAGAAATGATAGCTAGGAAGAATATCCTTTTTGGTAAAATCTATCTTTTGTCTGTAAAAGACCAGAAAGGCCCTTGAGGGGATCAGTGGCTGAGCTATTCAGAGAAAGAACTCAACCAGAACCAAAAATGAGGGTTACATAAGAGCCAGACATCAGCAAAACGTTAATAGATAAGTCATCTTTTAACTATCCGGATCCTTAAAAAAGGGAAAATTTGCTCCCTTTCCTTTTTTTTTCCCCATGGAGAGCTAAGTGAGAGGGCTGGAGGCTACATGGCTTTTACTACGAATCTCTGCTTGGTGTTATTGTCATCTCTGCTTCTAAAGACTTAGAAATGAGGGGAAATCTGGGGCTGGATGATATGAGTAAGACACGTTGGGTCTGTGATGCTGGAAATATTGGGAAATATTCAGTGTGTTTCTGAAGGGTAGCAACACAATTCAAGTGGTATCTCAATTTGGTCCTGAAACTGAATTTAAGATTTCCTCTGTTTAAAATAAGATTAAAATAAAATTTGAGATCAAATTCAAATCATATTCACTGTATATTTATTTATATTTATATTTATATTTATGTTTATGTATATGTATATGTATATATACATATACATGTATATATGTATATGTATATGTGTATGTGTATGTATGTATGTATGTATGTATGTATGTATATGTATATATATATATATATTCTTAAGTTTTCGCGAGTACTTACATGTATGGCATTCAGCTTTGTTCGGGTATTTTCCCACGTCATTGTAGTTGTGCTTTTAAAGTTGTAGCAACGTTTTGGCAGAATCTCATCTGCCATCATCAGGCATACATATATACATATATACATATATACATATATACATATATACATATATATATATATATATATATATATATATATATATATATATATATGTAGATCTTTGGTTGTTCGGGTTTTCTCCGCGTAAGATTCAAAGTATCTAGGCAGCGTTTCGATGAAGTCTCATTCATCATCTTCAGGCTTCTGTCTCCGGCTCTGTGCTTCTCAGAGTAATGGAGATTGCAGCTGCTTCCTCCTTTAACTGCCAGTGGGGTGGGACTTGATTGGGTGGGGGCTTGGCTGTGTTCTGATTGGGTGGGGTGTGTTCTCATTGGTAGGGGTTTGGCTGTGTTCTGATTGGTTGGGGGTTAGCCGTGTTCTGATTGGTTGGAGGCGTGTTCTGTTCAGGAGGGGGCTTGGTTGTGCTCAGGTTAGTTTTAGTTGCTGGGGATTTGAGCTGGAGAGTTGTGATCTTGCTGTTTGGCTTCTAGTTCGTGGTCCTGCTGCATCTTCATAGTGGGTGTCGGTTTGCTTCATGTATGGCTCAGAGGGGTTTGAAGTGGGTAGTGATGCAGCTGCAGTGCAGCTTCTGGTCCATGGTCGTTTCTCATTTTCTGAATGGGTGGAAGTCTGTTTTCTACATGGAAGTGTGGTGGTGGCATCTTGTGTGGCTCTCATGGGTGTGGGTCCGGTGTCCTTCTTCATGTTAGGTATTCGTCTGTTCATGAGGCGGGTTTCCAAATGGCTGGAAGGCGGGAGGTGTCATCTCGTTTGTTCATGCTGTGTGGGCGTTTTTCTATCTCTATGGCTTCTCTGATTATTCTGCTGTTGAAGTGTTCGGTTTTGGCGATAGTTCTGGTATTTTTAAAATCAATTTCATGTCCTGTGGCTTTGAGGTGTTGGACCAGGGAAGAGGTTGTTTCTTCTTTTTGATTGAGTTCTTATGTTCTTCAATGCGTGCACTTATTCTTCTGTTAGTTTGTCCAATGTATGTGGTAGGGCAGGCAGTGCACGGATTTCGTATACTCCTTGGTTTTCTAATTCGATTTTGTCTTTGGGGTTTCTTAGGATGGTGGATATTTTTCTGTTTGTGCAGAATGCTGTTTTGATGTTGTGTTTTTGGAGGATCTTGCTAATTTTGTCTGTAGTGCCTTTTATATATGGGAGGAGGGCTTTGCCGTTTTCTTGTTCTCTGTCTTGGATTTTGGTTGGGGTTTCTTTTTGGATTAGGTGGGTAATCTTCTTTCTTTGGAATCCATTGGCTGTAAGTACGTTGGTGAGAGTGTGTAGTTCGGTTTTTGGTGTTGTTCATCGGCTAAGCATTTTGTTCTGGAGATGAGTGTCTTGGCTACGGAATTGATCTGTGCTGGGTGGTGGTGTGAGAGTGCATGTAAATAGCGGTTAGTATGTGTTTTCTTCTGGTAGATGGTATGTCCTAGGGAGCCATTGGATCTTTTGTATACCAAGACATCTAGGAAGGGAAGTTGATTGTTGGCTTCTGTTTCCATGGTGAATTGTATTTTGGGGTGTAGGCTGTTGAGGTATGTGAGGAAGTTGTTCAGTTTTTCTTTCCCGTGTGGCCAGATTATGAAGGTGTCATCTACGTATCTGAGCCAGAGTTTGGGTTTGTGGTTGTATTTTCTAGAGCTTGAGTTTCAAAGTGTTCCATGTAGAGGTTTGCGATAACAGGTGAGAGGGTGATCCCATGGGTGCTCCTTCTGTTTGTTTGTATTTTTGTCCATTGTAGGTGAAGTAAGTATTGGATAGGCAGTGGTTGGTTAGATCTAGGATGTGCTTGGGGGTTGTATTTGTTTTGGATGGCTGTCAAGGCTTCTTTTATTGGCACTTGGGTGAAGAGGGATATGACATGAAGCTTACTAGTAGGTCGCTAGGTTGTAAGTTTTGTTTCTTTATGATCTCGATGAACTGGAATGAGTTTCTTACGTGTGAGTTGATGGATTCTGCATAGGGTTGTAGTTGTTTGGCAAGAAATTTGGCCAGGTTTTGTAGAGGTGAGCCTATGGAGCTGACTATTGGTCTGAGTGGGGTTCCTTCTTTGTGTATTTTGGGGAGACCATAAAGCTTGGGGCATCTGGATGATTTTTCTCTGGGTATGATTCCTTGCTGGATTTCTTCACTGATGGGGAGGCTTTTATTTTGGATTTGGTAGTTTTTCTAGGTAGGTGGTGGGGTCCGTCTTTAGGGGTTTGTATGTGGGGTCTTGGAGTAGGTTGGTTAGCTTGGTTTGGTAGTCAGATGTGTTCATTACCACTGTCGCGTTGCCCTTGTCTGCTGGTAGGATTATTATGCTGGTGTCTTCTTTCAGGTTAAGTAGTGCAGTTTGTTCTTCTTTGGATAAGTTGCTTTTGGGTGGTTTGCTAGTGCAGAGGATGTTGGTGATTTCGAGTCTGATTTTGTTAGCATCATCAGGGTTGGTTTTGGTCAGGCTGGTTTCAACTCCACATATGATGGTTTCTGTGGGGATGTGTTTGGGAGCGACAGCAAAGTTGAATCCTTTTGAGAGGATCTTGGTTTCAGCTTCAGTGAGGATCTTGTCTGAGATCCTCAAACAGTGCATAACATCTCAGACAAGATCCTCACTGAAGCTGAAACCAAGATCCTCTCAAAAGGATTCAACTTTGCTGTCGCTCCCAAACACATCCCCACAGAAACCATCATATGTGGAGTTGAAACCAGCCTGACCAAAACCAACCCTGATGATGCTAACAAAATCAGACTCGAAATCACCAACATCCTCTGCACTAGCAAACCACCCAAAAGCAACTTATCCAAAGAAGAACAAACTGCACTACTTAACCTGAAAGAAGACACCAGCATAATAATCCTACCAGCAGACAAGGGCAACGCGACAGTGGTAATGAACACATCTGACTACCAAACCAAGCTAACCAACCTACTCCAAGACCCCACATACAAACCCCTAAAGACGGACCCCACCACCTACCTAGAAAAAACTACCAAATCCAAAATAAAAGCCTCCCCCATCAGTGAAGAAATCCAGCAAGGAATCATACCCAGAGAAAAATCATCCAGATGCCCCAAGCTTTATGGTCTCCCCAAAATACACAAAGAAGGAACCCCACTCAGACCAATAGTCAGCTCCATAGGCTCACCTCTACAAAACCTGGCCAAATTTCTTGCCAAACAACTACAACCCTATGCAGAATCCATCAACTCACACGTAAGAAACTCATTCCAGTTCATCGAGATCATAAAGAAACAAAACTTACAACCTAGCGACCTACTAGTAAGCTTCGATGTCATATCCCTCTTCACCCAAGTGCCAATAAAAGAAGCCTTGACAGCCATCCAAAACAAATACAACCCCCAAGCACATCCTAGATCTAACCAACCACTGCCTATCCAATACTTACTTCACCTACAATGGACAAAAATACAAACAAACAGAAGGAGCACCCATGGGATCACCCCTCTCACCTGTTATCGCAAACCTCTACATGGAACACTTTGAAACTCAAGCTCTAGAAAAATACAACCACAAACCCAAACTCTGGCTCAGATACGTAGATGACACCTTCATAATCTGGCCACACGGGAAAGAAAAACTGAACAACTTCCTCACATACCTCAACAGCCTACACCCCAAAATACAATTCACCATGGAAACAGAAGCCAACAATCAACTTCCCTTCCTAGATGTCTTGGTATACAAAAGATCCAATGGCTCCCTAGGACATACCATCTACCAGAAGAAAACACATACTAACCGCTATTTACATGCACTCTCACACCACCACCCAGCACAGATCAATTCCGTAGCCAAGACACTCATCTCCAGAACAAAATGCTTAGCCGATGAACAACACCAAAAAACCGAACTACACACTCTCACCAACGTACTTACAGCCAATGGATTCCAAAGAAAGAAGATTACCCACCTAATCCAAAAAGAAACCCCAACCAAAATCCAAGACAGAGAACAAGAAAACGGCAAAGCCCTCCTCCCATATATAAAAGGCACTACAGACAAAATTAGCAAGATCCTCCAAAAACACAACATCAAAACAGCATTCTGCACAAACAGAAAAATATCCACCATCCTAAGAAACCCCAAAGACAAAATCGAATTAGAAAACCAAGGAGTATACGAAATCCCGTGCACTGCCTGCCCTACCACATACATTGGACAAACTAACAGAAGAATAAGTGCACGCATTGAAGAACATAAGAACTCAATCAAAAAGAAGAAACAACCTCTTCCCTGGTCCAACACCTCAAAGCCACAGGACATGAAATTGATTTTAAAAATACCAGAACTATCGCCAAAACCGAACACTTCAACAGCAGAATAATCAGAGAAGCCATAGAGATAGAAAAACGCCCACACAGCATGAACAAACGAGATGACACCTCCCGCCTTCCAGCCATTTGGAAACCCGCCCTCATGAACAGACGAATACCTAACATGAAGAAGGACACCGGACCCACACCCATGAGAGCCACACAAGATGCCACCACCACACTTCCATGTAGAAAACAGACTTCCACCCATTCAGAAAATGAGAAACGACCATGGACCAGAAGCTGCACTGCAGCTGCATCACTACCCACTTCAAACCCCTCTGAGCCATACATGAAGCAAACCGACACCCACTATGAAGATGCAGCAGGACCACGAACTAGAAGCCAAACAGCAAGATCACAACTCTCCAGCTCAAATCCCCAGCAACTAAAACTAACCTGAGCACAACCAAGCCCCTCCTGAACAGAACACGCCTCCAACCAATCAGAACACGGCTAACCCCCAACCAATCAGAACACAGCCAAACCCCTACCAATGAGAACACACCCCCACCCAATCAGAACACAGCCAAGCCCCCACCCAATCAAGTCCCACCCCACTGGCAGTTAAAAGGAGGAAGCAGCTGCAATCTCCATTACTCTGAGAAGCACAGAGCCGGAGACAGAAGCCTGAAGATGATGAATGAGACTTCATCGAAACGTTGCCTAGATACTTTGAATCTTACGCGGGAGAAAACCCGAACAACCAAAGATCTACATATAAATACCCGCGAGAACCTCAGAAAACATATATATATATATATATATATATATATATATATATATATATCTGTGTGTGTGTGTGTGTGTGTGTATGTATATGTATACGTATACGTATACGTATATATGTATATATGTATATTTCATCAAAACACTCTGCAATAGAGGAAGTCTAAAATAAAATCCAGAGAACTGAACAAGTATTAGTATAACTTAGAATTCATTTGATACACAACACTAAGTCATAGTCGTTGTCTTCCTGAGATAAAATTCATTTGCAAGCCACAATAGCAGAGAATATAAGGCACACACCACACGATATGGTTGAATATGTATGAAACCTTAACTTTCCCTGGTCTAAATTTCAGTGGAATTAAGTTTTGAATCATAGCTCCACTGACTTGAAAAGACACAGACATATGTGCTGCTCTCCTGGTCTCTGTCAAGGCAGCAAGGAGCAAAAAATAAATCCAGTTCTGTGATTTGATGTTCATCAGAATGTTCTCCCTTGTAACGTGTGTAGAACAGATGAACTTTGGAGAAACACCAATACTTTGACTAAAGATCAGTAGCATCTTGGCAGGAGAGTAGGATATGACAAATTAGGCTTTTGATGGGAAGCATGGTTCAGTTCTATAATTTAAATGGGTTCCCAAATTCATTGACTTAATTAGGAGGTGAGCAGGTAAGTAGGATATGACAAATTACGCTTTTGATGAGAAGCATGGTTCAGTTCTATAATTTAAATGGGTTCCCAAATTCATTGACTTAATTAGGAGGTGAGCAGGTGTGGGATTCAAAATTTTTAACAACCGATTCTGTGGGTGTGGCTTAGGTGGTAGGCGTGGCTGGGTGGGCATGGCTTGGTGGTCATGTTATTGGCTGGGTGTGGCTAACTCAATATCACTCACATCGAGGCACGCATCTCCTTGCCTGGCCTCTCATGACTGTGGGGATGCTGCAACAGTTGTAAGTGTGAAAAATGGTCATAAGTCACTTTTTTCAGTGCCGTTGTAACTTTAAATGGTCACTCCACACAAGCAAAGTACCAGCAAAGGAGGGAAAAAACTCCAGAGAAGTTCCAGAGACAGGAAGTTTAGTCCTGCCAAGAATGTAATAAGGGTAGTTAATAAGGGAGAGGCAGTTTCTGTAAGCAATACCAGAATGTTTCCTTCCTGCCTTCCTTACAGGATTAGGCCAATAATTTCTTCTAACAACTGGTTCTCTGAACTGATTAGAATGTTAACAACAGGTTCTAGCGAATAGGTGTGAACTGGTAGAATCCCACCCCTGGAGGTGAGTAATATTGTCAGATTAAGGAAGATGATCTGGGTTTACTCAGAGTATGAATGCCACAACTGGGCTGCAATAGTTCATATCAACATTACGTATCAGGAAAGAGTTACAGGAAATAGTGTCCCTTGGTTCCATTGAATGGTCTTCAGGAAGTTGGCATTGTTTTATATATAATCATTATATTTCTGTCCCAATTGTAATCCCAGGGGACTCTTAGTGGCTTGATAGTAATATAAATATCATTAAAATATTCCTAGTCCTTTCCAAGGACCTGGATAGGCAAAGGTGGGTGTTTGATGGCGTTACAGTTCTTTCTCTTCTGCTGGCTTCCAGGTATTGCCATATCCACTATCTAGACTTTTTGTCTTTCTTGTTCCTCTTATTAAAAAACAACAACAACTGTTTAATTCCTTTTGAATTTCATGGGAAGTCTGACAATCAGACACTGATAGTGCTCTATAGCTAGTTGGATTCTTGAATCTAGTTTAACTTTATTATTTTCAAATTGTATCAGGCCAATGTCAGCAGCCTCCACTTTTATATATGTATTTGTGATATTTTGTAAATTGCTTTATTAGCCATTGTTCTTTCTATTTAACCAAGAACACCATGCCTATAATGATCCAGATGTTTGACATCTGCCTTTTAAATTTAATAATAATTGGTTCTGAATGCAAAGGGCAAAACTATGTCAGGTACTTAGAGCAATGACTATAAATAAAGCTGCACTTGAGATAAATTTATCTGTCATGTTAGAATCTCCAGTGGTAGGAATCTTTTGAATGCAGACAATCAAGTTAATCTGAACACATGCAAATTACTATTTTATTACTCTGCCTGTAATCCTTTTTAATAGAGAATTTCAAGTGATGTAGGAGTGCTGATGGAAAATATTGCAGATAGTATCCAGATAATTCTGGCTGTTCAATTAATCATGAACAATCTAAATCTTGTTTCTGCCTGAGTGAATGATGTGACCTTTGGATTTATTCCATCAATAGCTGAGGAGTGGGACAGGAAAGGGCCCAGACTAAAAAGGACCTTTTCCATTACAGGGTTAGAACTGAACAATAAACTGTTAGTTGTCTTAGAATTGTTCCATGGAAGAACAGCATACTTGAAAATTCTCTTGAAATGTTACATTTCTTTGGCATCTGTTTTGTAATACAGGTAGTTTTTGACTTATGAGTCCAAAATTTATGTTGTTAAGTGAGACATTTGTTAAATGAGTTTCCCCCTATTTTATACAACATTTTTTGCAACAGTTATTAAGTAAATCATTGCAGTTGTTAAGTTAGCAACATGGTGGTTAAGGGAATCTGGCTTTGTTCTGACCCAACCAGGTTCCCAAAGAGCAGACACAGACAAAGGCAGCAGCCCCCACCTTTTAAGGTTTAATAACAATTCTGTTCTGAAGGCTGCTTTCCACTAATTAGCTCTGACAAGAAAGAGCCTTGCCAAGTTGTTTGTCAAGACTGCCAAAAACCCAGAGATAAGAACTAATTTACAAAAGTCTCCAAACACGAACTAAAATGTCCACCAGTTGAGTTTAAGAAGTTCTTTGCTTTCTGCAAATAACACTTTTTCAAACCTGGCTTTTATCCTCTTGAGGGAGGGGCCATTACCTTGCAGCCTTACTCCTGAGTTACCTGTGCTGCTGTAATTGTTCTTTCTTCCAAGTAATCCTTCATGCACATGTGCTTGGCACAGGCTCCTCGGGAACCTCCTCATCACTGCTGCCAGCCCCCACAATCTCTGAAGGCAGCAGTCCACTCCCTAATGGTCCTGGCCCCTCATCAGAGTCCTCGCTCTCCTGAGCCATCTGCACCTGCTGCCAGCTAACCACAACAGACTTTCCCACTGATGTTGTTTGTCAAAAGGTCTCAAAAGTGGATCACGTAACCCGGGGAGACTGCAACGGTCATAAATATGAATCAGTTGCCAAGCAACCAAATTTTGATCACAGGACCATGAGGATGGTGCAACGGTCATAAGTGTGAAAACCAGTCATAAGTCACTTTTTCAGTGCCATTTTAACTTTGAACGTAAGTCTAAACAAACTATCGTAAGTTGAGGACAACCTGTATTATTTGAGTGTTCTGAGTGGGATTAGCCTGCTGTAATTCTGAGGGCAACAAGTGGGTGTGCATCTGTGTAAGGCTGTTTGAATAATATCTACCCACAAAAAAATTAGCATTCTGATAGTTTGGAACCATTTACTGCCATTTTCCCCTGATTTATTCCTGGATTGACAGGAATCTCTTCACTTATTTACTCAGGTGATTTACCGTATCTGGCTGCTCTGTTTGCAAATTACAGCTCTAGGTAGCTAACAGAGAATTAAAACCGAAAAGCCATAGAAATAAATCAACAACAACAACAAAAATACCCAAGGAAAAACAACAATCACCATATTCCCATTCTCATCATTGAAAGTGGGCTACTTATATACAGTTGTTTACGTATGAAAATAGTGAACAAAAGTGTGAATGCCCTTTTAATCAGTACTTCTTATGCTTCCTTTGCAAGAAATAACAGTTTTCAAAGACTTCCTTTATGGCAGCTGAGAGTCTTTCAGTTTTGCTCTGGGGTTTTCCCCCTCATTCACTTTTGTTGAATTCTTCCAGTTTAGAAGTATTGGTAGTACTTTTTTGCAGCTACAACACATTAAAATCTCCAGATTTTCAATAACACTCATATCTGGGGACTGAAGAACCTTGTAAAACTGCCTTTTATATAAATACTTCATGATTCAGTTGGAAATATGTTACACATCTGAAAGGACTTGTGTACAAGGAATTGTGTAGCTCTTTACAGATTAGTTACCTTATTTCACTGAAAATAAATATTTAGTGGTAAAGCTTGTGTTCCTTTCGTAGCAAAACAACACAGATGGGGTCTATGCTAATGACCCCATTAGCACATATGATATTGCCAGGGGAGTAAATAATTAGGCTTTTCCAGAAAAACAAACTGGATTTAGGCAGAGTTTGGAGTATTCAAGTCGCTGATGCTTTCTGAGCTTGGTGGTTTTCTTGCAGACATTTCCTTCCCCAAAGTAGATAACATAATCAGTGCACTGATGATGTTACCTAGTTTGGTAATGAAACATCTGCAAGAAAACCACTAAGCTCATTAAACAGCATGAATTCAGCAGTTTAACTCTGAGCTACAAATATATTCTTCTATCAGTATTCAAATCTTGCTGAACAATTAGTCCTGTGGCATTGTAGTTGCTTGGGAGTGAGGGGTTCTTCTTATTTATCTTGAAGTGGATGGAATGTTCCTACTCTAGAATGGTGGTGCTCTTGAGAGAATATTAGCCAAGCAATCCCTAGTCTTAAACTTCACTTCACAATAGTACTTAGACTTATATACCACTTCATAGTGCTTTTACAGCCTTCTCTAGGCGGTTTACAGAGTCAGCCTATTGCCCCCAACAATTTGGGTCCTCATTTTATCAGAAAGATGGAAGGCTGAGTCAACTTTGAGCCTGGTGAGATTTGAGCTGCCAAATTGCAGGCTGTCAGCAGAAGTAGCCTGCTGTACTGCACTCTAACCACTGCGCCACTGAGGCTCATTTCCCTCCTTCCTTCCTGAAGTCATAGTATCTTATATATGTTTTATCACTTTGTATCCTCACCTTAAATCTGTGAACTAAGTTAATTGAACTCACCTTTTTCCTAGCTAACACAAACACATAATGCAGTACAGTATGTAACCTTAAGTTACACATGGAAGGATTGTTCCATTACAGTTCAACTTTAAATTCTTTTGTTCCCATGTAGATCTGTTTGATACATATATTTTATGAATTTTCATAAAAGGAAGGTTCTTATATCAAATTACAATTCTTTGTGGAATGTACCAATGCTTTTTTTTAAATGTCAGCAGTAGAATTACTGTGTAAATGCCAATGAGTGGGGTTTTTTTTTCAAACCATGGCACGGTGAAATTTTATTTAATCATTTTGCTTGTAATGGGCACTTTATATGATTTAATGCCAGTATTACATACTTAGAGATAAAATATCATAAACAATAAGAAATGATCTAAATTAATGTAGAGAAAGGCAAACGAAACCCTTTAAGACAAAACATCTAAGAATGTCAAAAGCCCAAGTATACGCTAGAGTTTCTTCCTTGGAAAAATAAGTAGCTAAGCCTAAAATATTTGCTGGAAGAAAAGTAAAATGAAACATTGATAAGCTGCCAGGAACACCTTGGTGTTTTTACAGCCTAGAAATGAGCGGACATCTATGAATTGAATAATATGCGCTTGAACATCCAAGCTCTGATGGTAATTAATGTAAATGTATTTGATTATTTATGTCCTAATTAATTCCACCATGAACTATTAAAGTATCTCTCTCTGGGCTATGTTTGCAAACAGCTCCGAAACTGCAAATTCTGCAAGCAGTTCAGACACAGCAAACTGAGAAACCTAGCTGTGAATGTATGTCATCGAAGAGGGACTATTTAATCTCGGTGCTTCTATATTCTCTAAATTCTCTATATTCTCTAAATCCAGTTTACATTCCCAAGGTGTCTACTAAAATTAAGCTGTCTCAGGAACTGCTTTTTTTCTGAACTTAGAACCTAGAACAGGGGTGTCAATTTGGCCTGTGGGTTGTTTAGATTTGGCCTGCAGGGCTGCCCTGGAAATAGTGAAGGACCAGCCTGCGGTGCCTCTGCCAGCATAATTCAGATGTTTGAATAGATGCAGTATCAGGTCTCCTTCCTGTAAGTTTAGTACAGTTGTTATTTTGTACTTTATGGACAGCCCCTGCAAGGGCTGCAGTCCAGAAAGGCTGAGCCTTTCCTTCTTTCTTGGATTTGTAAGGAATCCAAGGTATTTGCCACTGTGCCTTGGATTCACCCTTTTGTTCCTTGAGGTAGGATGGAAATGTGAGTCACTCTGGTTATCTTTTACCCTTACTCCTGAAAAACCCTTTACTATGCAAGCTTGTCCTCAACGGCATTTCTGCAGCAGGAATATCCGTGAGCTGAACATTTTTTTTTTTACTAACCGAATAGTGTGGTGTCATTTTTAATTACTATAGAGAAAAATGTGCTTTAATATGAAAATGCAGCCTGTGTGAGAGAGCGTCAGTCTGTTTGAGTATGTGTTTACGTGGCATGTTATTTGTAGAGTGTTTGTCTTTCCTAGAGTGGGAGAAAAAGATCAGAAATAGGAAGCACGGTGTCTCCTGTCTTGAATTTAAAGCCAGCAATGTTTCTTTCCTTCCTTCAAATCTAATGTCTGCATCTATAGCGTTGAAAGTCTGGTTATTGTCACTCTTCATTGTTAGCACAGATCAATCTCAGTTTTGCCCTCCTTGAGCTATATGAATTCCATCCCTTCCTTCCTTCCTTCCTTCCTTCCTTCCTTCCTTCCTTCCTTCCTTCCTTCCTTCCTTCCTTTCTTTCTTTCTTTCTTTCTTTCTTTCTTTCTTTCTTTCCTGGCCTACTTTGCTATCTCTGGAATTGCCTAAATAATACTCAAATTGGGATGAACTTTTAAAAAGCTCTGCTAGCCAGATCAAGGCCAAGTGCTCTGAAAATGGCCTCAATCTCTCTTAATAGCTTTTGAATAGCTTGGTCTGCACATATATGCATCCATTAAGCATAACAAGGTAGGATTTTGTGCCAGTGTAGATTTTCTTGTCATCAGCTTGGGTGTGCATATATACATACATATATGCATATCTACAAATGAAAGATTACTCTGCCTTATTCCTTCTGTCATTTATTTATAGACAATATTAATCTACCATAAGAGGTAGATTACTATGGTTTCTTTATAACACATTGGTTACCAAATTAAAACAAAAAAGATTAGAATTGGCTTCCTAATGCTCATCCTGCGTTATTCATGCAGTACAGGATCCATGCAGTAGACAGTGTGATGGTCTCTTTTTGAAGAGACAAAGAACAATCCCTGTTACAACATAACATATGTAATGGAAAAAGAAGTAACACTTACTAACTAGTGATAGGCTCCAGAATAAAGACAGTAGAACAGAAGAACACGCTGTGTAGGCTCAACCTCTCGTTTATAGCATGGGGTCCACCAGTGCTCAATGAATCTGATAAACTCTTTGGGGATATAATTGATCTCAGGAACCTTTCTGGATATAAGATGATGGACTACAATAACTAATGTTTCCATAATGTTGACAAATCAAATATTGTGAATGTGTATAATAGCCAATCTCATTGTACACATGTTGTATTCTAACAATAAAGGTAATAATATAATACGTTCACAATGTAAATATCAAAGGTATGTTTGGGTCCATCTGGATCCATTACAAAATTTCTTAGATTTCCCGTGCTGGAAATGGATTCTGAAGATGGGGAAAAACTTCCATCCTTCCTTCCTCTCTCCCTCTTTCCTTCCCTTCCTCCTTCTATATCAGTCTGTCTGTCTGTCTGTCTGTCCAAACAGGTCTCTGTCCAAATACCCGACAGGATACCTGAGTTGATAAAATTTCTCTGTTCCTCTCAAGCTGTTCTTGTTATCCAGACAAATAAGGCACCCCCAATAATTCCTCTGTATTGTGTAAATACAACAGACAAAAATATCAGCTCCTCACTTCATCCTTCTCCATCACCAGTTCAGAATAACTACTATTTCACCAGCATTGGATGGAAAAGGAAAATTAAGGTAGCTGTCCCCTCAGATTAACAATGCAGCACACTCCTGCTAGCTGATCTCCCCTTTCTCTTATGGAAATGAATATGTTTATAAAGCCTATAAAAGATGAAATATTGTATAAATACAAGGATATTTTTTTTTCACAGCAGTGACGTTTGTGTTGCTTAGTTGGTGGATCAGCTTTGTAAGGTGGCATATATTTTATGGTGCATAACTTAAAAGAAAAAAAAAAGAAACATTTTGTTTAATTAGGTCCACTTAATGTGCCCCTTTGGTTGGGACAACTCTGACCACCTGTTTGGTGTCATCTGTCCATCCCGTTTATAAGCATCTTCCATTGTTCAAAAAGTGAAGAACATTAAAATAATAAAGTAATTCATTGCTGTTCCCCTTTTTGTGCATTCTTTCTTTCAGAAAATACTGGCAGGCTAATATACTATTGATGTCTTTCCACTCTAAATAAGTTTCTTTTTTTAATAGGCTGCATAAATACTGAAATTATATCTTGCATTTATACATTCTCGGGCATGAAGGTGGAATATGTCTTGTGGAATATCTGTGGTCACAGAATACATGAATATGTTTGAAATGCAAATAGCATAGAAATTATTTTGCCATTTAGAACAAGGGATAATTGTCTGCGAATTAAGTATTTATTTACCTGAATATTTGAGAAGGCTAATAAATGATGACTGATTAGATCTTTAACAAGACCTCATATTATTATCTCATATTTTCTTGTCCTAAAACAATGATAGAAATACCAGATCTACATGCAAAGGGACTGGTTTTACATTGAATAAATGCCGAGAAAAAAAATAGACAACTAAATCTAGAATCCTGTGCCATTGGCTATATAAAGCTCCAAGTAATTGGTTTCGTTAGAAATGCTAAAGATTTTGCCCTGTGAAAAAATGTTGCATAGTTTAACAGAAAGTGACCACTATGCCTGCACAAAGCACCTGAAAGGGGTGAAATTTTGCAAAGACACATTGAATAAACAAAGCCTTAATGTTGAGCATTATCTGAGATTCTTGTATGTTGTTTCAGAAGTAGTTGCTGTTTCTCTATGTGGGACAGCCAGAGACTTCATGTGCACACACAAGCAGAAATGGCTATGTTTAGCTTCAAAAGACACATCTGCTTCAAAAACAAGGGACACCCTTTAGTCAAATGTACTTTGCAGGACCCTCTTTGGAATATTCTTCACAGTCTTCTTCACAGTTCTGTCTCCTCCTCCTTCTCCTCCTCTCCTTCCCCTTCCCCCTCCTCCCCTTCTCCTCCCCCTTCTCTTCCCTTCCTCCCCTTCCTCCTCCCCTCCTTCACCTTTCTACAAATACCCCAGAAACTCTTAAGGCAGCTTTCAATCAGGGGTGAGATGCTACTGGTTCTGCCTGGCTCTATAGAACCGGTACTCTGAAGAGCAGCAGACACAGAACCGGCAAAACATAATTACCGAACCGGTAGTAACACCGGTTGAATCCCATCCTGTTTTCAATGGTATCATTTCAAAGTCAAACCACATTTTTGAGATCAGTTATGTGGGACTTGTTTCATGATGGTTGTTGTGCTGGAAAAGGTCGCTATGATGAGAATCCTGATAAGTCTTAGAGAAGATTCCCCATGAAATGCATATGTGACTCCAATTGCTTTACTATTCCCCATTACAGCTTCTGAAAAGTGGTGAGACCAATGGGCTTTATCCACAAAGATATCCTATGGATTTCCATAGTATACTATAATTGGAAAATAGAATTCCTTCCTGTATTGGTAATACACAAAACGTCATTGTGTGGAAGAATAGTAAGTACTGTAGTTATTCTGAAGTTCCACCTCACCTGCTGTAGATTTTATCACTTAAAAGGAATAGAATGACAATCTTTCATTTCACTGCACACAAGGTCACACAGCCACAGTTCATAAATGGTTGGCATGTCTCCTAAGCGGTCTCTCTCCCTCTCTCTCAAAAATTAGAATTGTACATTCTCTGTTTAACTCCAAGAAACAGTCATATTTGTAAGAGAAAGTATACAAATCACTTTCCAGAAACCTGCAAGGAAAAGTTCCTGTAAGCCTTTTCCTGCTTGCTTGCTTAAAAAGATGCCATATCCCAATTTCCTAGAAATAATATAATAGTTGTGTCAAATGAACATTAGCAGTCCTCCTTTTTCTGCAGTTATGTCTGTTCCTCAATTATTAGAAGTACTTTGTAATAGCAGGCAAATGGCAAATTGAAGTACTCACTGGGATCCAGGCCACAGTCCAGTAATTCTAACAAATTTTAATTTAAATGGGAATAAAATAAAACACAAATGTGTTTACAAAAGCAAGTCGACCTATCCTTTCCTGCCTTGTGTTGAGACCAATTCTATCAACATAAAAATACAGATGGACCACTTTAGGAATATTGGTGCTTTTACAGAAAGGCGATCGGGGAGAGAGAGAGAGGAAGGCCATTTAATTGTTCTCTCCCATAAATTCTATAAGGAAATATGCCAGCCAATATCAGCAAGCTAAATCATAAATAACTAGCCCCATGTCTTTTGTCTAGAAATTAATGTCCATGCTATTAAAAGCTTTATAATCTACCTCTGGAAACATGTTTAATAGAGAAAGGTGATCATAACAACAACAGAAATCTGCTAAGCAGCCTTGATAATTCAGACTTAGGAAGCCTGACGTGGTGGAAATAATTTTCCTATGTTCCTCATGTCTAGTTTACAAAGAAGCACATCCATAAAATGAGTCAAGTTAAAATGTATACAAAATTTAGGAAATTTTGTATTTCCTAAAATTAGGCCTTGCTCAGTGTCTTTATTTAAGCGGAACCTGTCCATTAAACCCAAAGGGCTGTAACACTGCTGCAAATTTGTGATCTGGGTCTGTGCATTTTGCTACCTCTTTTAGAAAAAAGAAAAGCCTAGGTATGTCAGGCATTTGCATTGAGTGTGGGTATGTTTCCTTTGTTACTTCTTGCAAAAAATATACCTTGCATTGCTTCTAATCTAAGCCAAGACTGATTAGGAGGGGAATGTGTAGTTTCATTAGAGTTCCTGCACCAGATTACAATAAATAAAGCTCAGAATTCAGATAAACTATTTTTGAGAAGCTTCTGATT
This sequence comes from Pseudonaja textilis, assembly GCF_049901715.1. Lineage (NCBI taxonomy): Eukaryota > Metazoa > Chordata > Lepidosauria > Squamata > Elapidae > Pseudonaja > Pseudonaja textilis. The sequence continues at coordinate 11,239,947 of NC_141993.1, forward strand.
TTTAGTCCTGTCTTCCTTCCTTCCTTCCACCCTCCCTTCCCTCCCTCCCTCCCTACCTTCCAAAATGCCTACAAGGCATGTGTTAGTGATTCTTTGCCAAACCACGAAATCTGGCAGTGAGCTTTGAAGTTAATGTTAGAATTCCACTCTACACCTCTGCATGGATGTGAGGTCAGATGCAATAAAGATTGCTTTGCTCTCTCAGCTTCACAGCATATAAATGTCCATCAAGAACCAGACAACTTCCTTTTTTAACCTTTATTTTATTTCCCATCATCACAACTCCCCCCCTCCCCCCCCTGAAATTACAGAAAACAAGGGAAGAAGAAATATACACGCAGCAGTTGACTGATGAACATTACATTGATGGCTTCTTCTTTTGAATGTGAATGCGGGTTCTTCATAGGAATCTGCAGAAATAGGGCAACAGATGCCACTTGGTAAATCCCGCAGAGCTTTCATGATTTGAATTTGAGTGTTTAGGACTTCAGCTGTCATTCCTGCTGTGGTCCTGTTCTATCCCATTCTCCCTGGGAAAGCCATAGAGAGAGACAAGGCCAGGGAGGTGCTCCTTGGTGGAGAATGTTACAGACAAGGCAGGACCGTTGCAGTGAAGAAGGTTGCCTCTAGCAGGACCTCAGTTTACTTTAGACCGACTGCCTGAGATTCTTCCCTCTCTGGAACAGCTGCCTCATCCTATCAATAGTTTCTTGCAATCTCACATTTCTAAAAGGCTGGGAAAATGAGGTTCCTGGAGAACCATCATTTGAGTGGGAGGTTATTGGCAAGACTATGTCTTTTGGAAGTGAGCACAGAAAGGAAAGAAGGGATGGATGGATGATTGCCAAGTCACCAGAGTGGCATGTTGGATGAGTGGAAAGTCAGTGGAGGAGAAGTCTGAGAGCAAAAATATGGTATCAAGTGATTCATACTAAGACACACACAAGAAACCATACTCTCTACTTGGTTGACTAGGTCAGTGAAAAGGACAAGGGTTGAGGATGGGGAGAAGCAATTTTTTGCTTGAATGATTAGGAAAGAAAATGAAACTAGAAGCCAAAGAAGGGAAGTCCTTCCTTCACTCCCTTCCTTCCTTCCTTCCTTCCTTCCTTCCTTCCTTCCTTCCTTCCTTCCTTCCTTCCTTCCTCATTCCATAGTCCAGGGAGATATTTTATCTGGAGTATTATTTGCAGTTCTCCTCACTGCATCTTAGAAAAGAGAGAGCAAAGCCACAAAAAAGCACATAAACAGGGCAGCCAAAATGATCAGAGGATGGTTCAGTTTCTAAGGAGCAACATTTCTTCGCAGTCTTATAAGCATAAAGTGGAAGAGTCAAACGTCAGAGAAGGAAAAGATCTAAAAAAAGCAGAAACTCTGAACCTGCAACTAAATCCTTCTCCTGTCCCCCGAAGTCAAAATATTTGGGATTCTGGATCCAGCCTCATTTTCTTCATATCAAAGGCAACATGCCTCTCGAGTCATCGAAGCCACTTTGGATTTTGGAGGTAGCTGTGCCGAGTGGTCCATCTGGGTCACTTCATTTTAATCGGCTGGTATTGTGCTGCGATTTCCATTCAGCGGATGAGATCAGTGTCTTTGGCATTGACCCATCTATTCAGCTCAAAGCAATCAAATTAAAAAGCTTTGCAGTATATTAATGTTTGTGCAAATGGCATTTGAGTTCCAAGGACACTCTTTATGAAAGAGGCCTGAATGATCAATGCTAGTATGTTTTTTGTTTTTTTTAAAGGATGTAATTTTTCCCTCCCCACCCCCACCCCTTTACAAGAATACATCCCAGTTAATTCATTTGTTCTAGCCAGGGTTGGGTGCTAGCTTTGTTTATAGCAGGAGTGACAACCTTGGCCACTTTAAGATCTGTGAATTTCAACTCCCAGAATTCCCCAGCCAGCCATTCTGGGAGTTAAAGTCCACAGGTCTTAAAGTGGCCATGCTTAGATACCCCTGCTTTTTAATATTGGTAGCGTTTTGGTTCTAGATTTGGGGCTTCTTGATGTCTATTCTCAACAGAAACAGACAGCCACAGTTGTCTAAGATGTTGGGAATACCTAACGTCCATTACCTGTTTCTCTATGACAGAAATTCCATTTTTTAGTGTTACTACGCTCCATTTAGGATGCATCTTTGGAATTTGGCCCTCTCTGCTTCAGTTGGGAAGTCAATCACTACAAACAGAAGTTGTTTATTTTCTTGTTCTTTCTGTCCCAAAGGTGCTTTTCCAAAAGGCAAGTGGACTTTCTTAGGTTTTTTTTTTTTTTAAAGAAAATACCAACAAAGTCCAGGTGCCTTTTGAAAAAGCACCTTAGGGACAATCATGACCTGGATGATTGAGAATCTTTATAGACACTTTCTTTCTTTCTTTCTTTCTTTCTTTCTTTCTTTCTTTCTTTCTTTCTTTCTTTCTTTCTTTCTTTCTTTCTTTCTTTCTTTCCTATACAAGTCCTACCTTTCTTTTACAAAAGACAAATGAATGGTCCAATCTTCTCTCCAAAAGATCTCAATTCTCTTATCTAAATCACTAAATAATCCAAAATCATTTCTTTTATGATCTCTGCATGATTGGCTAAAAATAATCAATTACAGCAAAGTGTCTTTGTCCTTTGCTTCTTGGTGAATCCAGCAAGCATAAATCTTTCGAATGCTTGCTACACTTGCACTCCAGTCCACAGAATTTTTGTTTTTTTCCTGACAGGTGGTCTGTACTTGTGAGCAAGACAGAGCTGTATAAAATATGCATATGTTTCATATGAGGCTAGGTTTAAAAAGCCAGTTCTTGAAACTTTTATAATAGGCTGATGTTAGTAAAATACAGGGAGGAAAAACCCAGAAAAGCAAGAGAAATGCTACTAATTTCATAGATGGTTTATGTTTAGGGTCTTCATCGCTGGTTTACAGAGTTATTTCTGAATGTCTGTTGGGCTGAGCATAACCATAAAAATAGTTTTAAACTATCTAAGTTTTAAGGATTCCATTTAGCAGCTTCTCAACCTCAATCTCTATTTTACCTAGTTATTTGTTGGGAGCTCAGGTGAAATGTCTGTACTGTTGCTTAGCAATACTTTATTAACAATGGACTCTTTTACCACTCTTTTACCACCCTTTTGCTATTTTTCTCTCTTTTTAAATTAAATAAAACCAACACTAATATGATTCCTAATGGATTCATTTTGTCTGGAGGGGGCAGTGGTGGGATTAATTTTTTTTAACTACTGGTTCTGTGAGCGTGGCTTGGTGGGTGTGACAGGGGAAGGATACTGCAAAATCCCCATTCCCTCCCCACTAACCTGCTTTCCAGTTCCATTCTCCTCTGCAGGGAAACAAAAGAAGACCCAGCCAATCAGCTGGGACTCAGGAGGTAGAGAAGAGATGGGGGCGGGGCCAGTCAGAGGTGGCATTTGCCGGTTCTCCAAACTACTCAAAGTTTCCGCTACCGGTTCTCCAGATCTGGTCAGAACCGGCTGAATCCCACCTCTGAGAGGGGGCATGATTTATTTTTACTGATTCATTATGTCCTTTCTTTTTGTAAAAAAAAAAAATCTCAAAGCAGTTTAGAATATTTTGTCATGTCTCAAAGAGATAACAGATAACCTATGCATAATATTGACTAATTCAGATGGCTGAATAGAACAGAAATGAAATCATGTCTAGATTTAAGATGCTACTTCAGAATGTTCATATATGACACCTTGGTGTACCTGCTGAGTAACAGAGATGATGATGATTAATTAACTTGTTACTAATTAAGATTGCTTCGTCTAACCACAAAATAATACTTTACAGCACTTTCTGCTGTTGTTCAAAATGAAATATTTAACCCCACTCCAATCCAGCTGCATGGCTTTAATTATTTAACATCTTACTCAAGCTACTCTGTAATTATTTTATGCTCATCTTTTTATACTGAATAAAACTCCTTGCGTGGGAGATGCCCTGAGTGTGGTATAAAATGGGCAGCTGTACAAATGTTTTAAATAAATAAAATAAATTTAAAATAAACTGGCTCTCCTGCCTGCCTTTAAATTTGGGGCACAGGGAGTTTCTTTCAGCAAGCTGAATGTGCATGTTGAGGGAAACGATCTTGTATGGTGGTATGTAGATATGAAGGGACGAGTTTCAGAAAATAGGGATTAATTTAGTAAGATAAGCATTAATTTAGTAAAAAAAAAAAAAAGCAAGGTTCAAGGACTTAGAGGAACATCAAAACAAGGTCTCCATCTCCAGAAAACATGGTGTCCGTAGTGCAGAATTAGATAGCCAGTGATCCTGACACCCAAAGCTTAAAACACATTTTGATAAATTCTTATAAATATACTTTATTACCATTTTAAAGCAGGAAACATCCCCAAAGAACTGCAAAATCTTTTAAGATGAGCTTGAGGAAGGCCTACCACCTCTTCAGAAGCATGATTTAACCTGATGAGCTTTTGATGATGTTTGGGAGACGTTTGTTAGTTTTGGGAGCTAGATTTCAATATTGTAGCTCTTAAAGATCAGTGGCCACATTAAAACAAATAAAGCGGGGGTGGGGGACTCAAGACCTTCTGAAGACGTGCATGACTAAAGGGTCAAGTCTTGACAGTCTTTGTAGAAACAAAGTAGTTTCTGTAGTTTCCAATCTGATGTTTTCCATTTGCTGAACTGTTTTTTCCATCATTGTTGCTAGTCTTGGATGCTGACTTTTGTACTGTAGTCCTTTCAGCGTAGAATATCACAATACACAACTGCCCAATGTAGGATATGTCTGGTATGAAGAGGGTTGCTTATCTATTGAGTCACTCTTGTAGGGGACTCACCTTCAGGTACAGCAAGATGCATGAGACCTGAGTATTTGCGGGGTTTCATCCTTAAGTCATGCAAGCCCACTGCTTCCTTTGAAAAGAGAATAGAGCTGATCAAAGTTCTCATAGTTCTTGGCAGTTCAAGAGAGTTATTTCCTTTCTTTTTAACTCTATGGTTGACAGAGAAGTTGCTATTGCTTTATAACTTCAAAGACTTTGTCAAACAAAATATATTTTCATAATGAGGCCAATTTAAACTTTCTATCCCTGTGTGATGCCACAGAGATAAATTTCATAGTAACTGAATTCCATTAAAGAGAGTGGAAATGTCTAAGACCTTGTACTAACCCAATGTTAACACAGAACTACAGTATAACTAAATAAAAATGTGATGGATGGAGGGAGGGATGGATTGATGCATGTGGTGTGTGTGTGTGTGTATGTGTTGTGTCTGCTGTCTTGAATGGAAGAAAATGGACTAACAAGAATATTACGCAAAACTGTTTTACCTCTAGCTGAAATCGCATCTGTTTTTCTTCCCCTTGATCAGGAACTTAACATGGCAGAACAAAACAAAATTTCTCGAACTTAGAGATTTCAGTGCTAAAGTTTATAATGCAAACTGAACACCTGTCTCATCTGGTTATCATCCCGTTGAAGCTATGACTTCTGTCAGGAGTTGTGGTTGAGCAAACAAATCAACAGGTTGCTTTGCTGCCCTTCTGCTCCATCTCAGCCATCCGTTCCTCTCTCCACTCCCTGATCCTTGTTTGCCAACGAGAAGGTTTGGTTTTCTTGGGCCTTCCTTCAGGAAGTCAGGAAAGCATCATTTCCCAAGGTCTCCTCCTCCAATTTGACTTTTGGAAGGCCCAGGCAAGAAAATTAAAGCCAAATTCATCCTTTTCTCGAGGCTGGTTTCCCATTCCAAATTGTCTTTGCCCTTTAAAGTCTCCATGCCCTTATTCTTTCCTTACCTGTATTTATTTTTTCTGATATATCTTGTCCTTGATTTCCACTCTAGCAACTCTGTTCCCATGCAGGTTTTCTGCTTTTTTGAAATTACTGCACCCCTTTCCCATTACGCTGCCTCTGGAGGTAAGTTTCAGAAAGCTTTCTTCTTTCCCCTTCTCTGCTTCAGATAATGTTTCACCTCCTCTCTTTTCATTAAAATCCCAAAGAACCCTGCTGGATTTTGGATTTTTTTCCCTGATTTCTCCGCAAGCCAAATTCAAAGTAAGTGTAGAATATTATTTCTCAATGTTGACAATGTTCAAGTACCTGGGTGGACTTCAGAATGCAGAATTCTCAGCCACGGCTACCTTAAAAGGAATACTGGGCACTGAAGTGCAGAGATTTGGAAGTTATCAACATTGGGAAACACCGATTTTAAAACTCTCAATGTGATGTAGTGCCTGAAAAGTTCCAAAGGAGGAGAATCAGGAGAATCGATATCAAATTGCTGAGGTGAATTTCAAATCCCCTGGTCATTAGAGGTTTGCTGATGCTGTGATTTTCCTCTCTGAAATGAAATTAAGTATGTAGCACTCCATGTTCAGAATTGGTTTTTCACTCTGCTACTGAGTTTTTCAGCTGGTTGCAATTTTGATGTGGCGTGAAAACTAAAGGAAATCAAGGCTAGTTAGATCTGGAATAGGAGACTTTGGTGAGTCCCAGAGCAAGAGTTAGTTTTTAAAGATTTCACATTACCAGTAGCTTTTTTTTGCATGCAAATCTTTTAGATTTCTCTTTTATCTTGGTATACTCTATGGTATGACTTGGAATGGTGTTGAAAATGAGAACAGGTGGCAGACACTATTTTCAAAGTTGGTCTTCTTTCTTCTTGGGCAGCTTTCTACGTTCTGCTTGGCATAATTTGTGGAAATACATTTGATGTAGTGCATTCTTTTCTATAGGAGTTGTAATATAAATCATTTATTACATACCCCAGCTCCTACTTACTGACATTTGGTTACTTTGTCTTAAATTGAGTCACCTATTTTATATTTCTACAATTTATGGCCTGTAAAGATGAAAGTAGCCCATATGTCAGCGGCTCAATATTTTTTTTTGCTTTGCTGCATGTTCTGACTGTTCAAACTTCTAACGACTTTCTAAGCATCTCCAAGTTGTGGCTGGCAGTCTGCATTTGAGTTGGTAGCTCAGATCTGTTTAGATTTCCTCTAAAAGCAGCAACTGTTGCTTTTAGCTGCTTAATGTTTTGTTCCTATTGTAAGAATCTTCATTTTGAAATAAGAATAATAACAGCCAGAATATGGAACAGTGAGATGTTTTAAAAAGCAGAATAGCGGCTTTGAATTATATACATATTTGTTTGTTTCTGAGTAATTACAGCCCAGACCTTTGGAACCTGTGATATCCACATAATAGTTGGTGCTTTTTTTCTTTTCTTTTTTACTGAAGGGATGTGTCACATTATTTCTTTTAAAGAAGAAATGCATGTTTTTTTTTTTCCATTTGTTGTTTATTCTGACACTGAGGTTCAGGGGTCTTATAATGAGATATGATTGAAAGTGTCTTAAAGAGACAGTCTGGTGTAGTGATTAAGAGAGCAGGCTAGAATTGGGAAGACCCTAAGTGCCTAGAATCCAGCTGGCTGACCTTGGGCCAGTCACTTTCTTCCAGCCCTAGGAAGGAGGCAATGTCAAACCACTTCTGAAAAACACTTCTGGAGTCAACACTGACTTTAAAACCCATGTATACACAGACACAAAAAGTTATGCAGTGCATACAAAGATAAACTCAAAGTAGTGATAGAAAAAAATATAGATCTTCAGTTTATGCTGCAGAGGGCAAATACACCTGACATTTCATCATACTTTGCAAAAAAGAAGCAGCATTAATTGTGACTGCTTGTCAGTTTCTGTGTGAGACAGAATGTCCACAGCAGCAGTTTATAGCCTAATCTCATCATTGCTCTGGCAATAAAAAGGCAATGAAGGCAGCCTTTCTATCACCACAATGACTGGTTAGCTCTCTAAACTGCTGGTCTTCAGAGAGACATAGATTTCTACGATACGACATGGGATACAGGAGGTCCTCGGCTTACACTCATTCATATAGCAACAGCTTGAAGTTACAACAACATTAAAAAATAGGATACTTACAACCTTATACTTGTGACTGTTGCATCCTTCCCATGGTCAGGTGATCAAAATTTGGGCACTTGGCAACTTGCCTGTATTTACAATGATCGCAGTGTCCTGATCCCCATTTGAGAACTGCCCAGCCACAAACAGAAGCCGGATTCTCTTAATAACCACATGATTCTCTTAATAACTTCAATGATTCACTTAACAATTGTGGCACAAGAAGGTCATAAAATCAGGTATGACTCATTTAACTCACCTTGGTTAGCAATGGAAATTCCAGTTCCGAATTGTGATCACGAGTCAAGGACTAGGTAAATTGGGATGAGCTTTTCATATGTTGAGGAAGATGCCCCACCTGGATGTATGACAACAAAGCTGTTCTGTTTACCACAAGGTAAAAGGAAGACAGTAGCATAGATACAAAATTTGCCTGTCCAGGGAGATGCATGAATGCACGTATTCAGAACCCAGTCTATCTACATTTTCTCCTTTTCTTCTCTTGTTAAATTTCTTAATGTTACTTTAATTACTGAAGTGAAGCTAATCAGTACCCCAGTGCATTAAAAAAAAATCAATGAACAATTAGAAAAATAAATAAATAAAGGCTTCATTTATTAAAAAAATAATCTTAAAGTAACAGCAAAGGATGTCTAGCATATAGCATATTTGTTTCTTCTTCCATCTTTAAGTTAAACCATTTTTCTTGTTTAAGCTTATATTGCTTTTTAAAAACACACCCGAAATGCATATGAAAATCCACCTATTTTTCCCCAGTATTAACACATTAAAAGCATGTGACACGAATATGTCTTTTTGAACATGATGCTCCTAATGTGCAAATTTCTTTCCATATACTTTTCCTAATACACATAATTTCCAGAAAACAAATAGCAAAATCGCGCAAAATTTTAAAAAGTATCTATTGTCTACAAAAGGTTATGAAAAGTACAATAGCATACTAATATGTTTTCCTGAAAATACAGATTTTTGTTGTTCCCATAGAAAACTATCCATCAGAAAAGTTTCCTTTACATTAATAATCTTTCTGGGAAGAAAAGAAATTAAACTACTCTGCATATCAGTTTGTCAAACTATTTTGTAGAATGTAGTTGGGAAAGTAAGATTTTTTTGGCTCTTATTTGCTAGATATGTCCACATATTTGGCAATTTTTCATTAACTGTTCATAACATTTTTCAGACAGTTAGGAATCTGGATCCAACATAAGGTCACCTTAGGTATTGATTGACCTTCAGTATATCTTGCAAAACACATCTCTTGTAGGTTTAATGCAGAGCTTGTTAATAGGATGATGGCTCTGACATATTTGGATCATATTTTAGGTTGATTGTTTGTATGAATTCCTAGGGTTTTGTGTTGTTACTTTGTTTTGTTTTTTGCCTTTCAAAGAAAATGTGTTCGTTAAAATATTTTGGAACACGTGACGCTACATTAGTACACATCGCTTATTTTTACAATTAATAGCCTAGGCCTTTTCACCATCCCATTTTCATGTAACTAGTAATGGGAACTCTAATGCGTAGATACATTCCCACTTCAGTGGACAAAGGAGGCTAATGTAACTCTTCTTGTGAAGAAAACAAATTATTTCATTGCATTTAGGGCTGAGGTAGAAATAAATATATCACTTGCTTTTTATAAATAGATAAAGCAGTGCTAGAACCTCTAGTACAAAATTGGAAATAAACAAAAAGGAGATCAAATTTAAAAACATTTTTTTTCCAATGAGAAATGATGAGTTTAATTATTTTTCTGTAATTCCAAAATCTGACTTTTATTTTAGAGACACTTGCTCTCATTTGCTTTTCCATAAGTCCTGAAATGTGGCTTTCAATTTAGGTAGTCACTCTCATCTCTTATTCAACATTCAGCTTGGTTCTCTAGATAACCCTGACTCACACATAAAAGTTGTTGTTTATTGGTTTTTCCATAGATTGGTCGTGTTTATCTTTTTTCTCGATTGATTCATCAAGTTGCTGTCAATCCATAGCAACCACGTGGAGAGATTTCCTCTATGACGATCTATCCCTAACTTGCTCCTCCAAACCCTAGCTCTTCCAAAAATGCATTTGATCTTGCTGCTGGTCATTCTCTTTTCTTCTTTCCAACCACATAGAACAGATGTGGTTGGAACACATCCACGTACAACTGCAATTTAACACAAAATTTCTGTGGTTAAGTGAGATATTTGTTGAGTGAATTTTGCTCCATTTCACATCCTTTCTGTTCTTAAGTGAATCCCTGCAGGTGTTAAATTAGTAACACAGTTAAGTTTTAGTTTAGTTTACTTTATTGTCATTGCACCTCGTATAATGAAATCAAATACCATCCTCAGTGCACACTATGACCATGAAAACAACCACAACACACATCCTTCACACTCCACACATTGAACCGAAAATCCTTGATATTGCATTAATATTGCACTATATAGTAGAATTTAATATAGTTACTTCCCTGGGATAGAAGCTGTTTTTCAGCCTATTTGTCCTTGTTTTTAATATTCTGTACCGTCTTCCAGATGGTAATAGTTCAAAAAAAGGATGCCCAGGATGAGATGGATCTTTGAGGATGTTTTGAACTTTCTTAAGGCAGCGAGAGCTATAAAGCTTTTCCAAAGAGGGGAGAGGGCAACCCAGGATCCTCTGGGCAATGACTCTAACCCTCTGGAGTGCTGTCCTATCTACCACTGTGCAATTGGCAAACCATACACAGGAGCAGTAAGTTAAGATACACTCTATGGTGCAGTGATAGAAGGTCACCAGGTTCTGTGACTCTGGCTTTCCCATTGTCTTTACTGGTCAGAGGTCACAAAAAGGGATTACATGACATCGGGGCACTGCAACCGTCATAAATATGTGTCAATTGGCAAGAGTCTGAATTTTGTTCACATGACCATAGGAACGCTGTAATGGTCATAAGTGTGAAAAACGGTCATAAGTCATTTTTTTTCAGTGCCATTGTAACTTTGAACGATCATTAAAAGAACTGCTGTAAGTCAAGAACTACTGTACTCCAGAAAAAATATTTCTATCCTGAAAAATCTAGAAATACAAAATAGCAGATAAATGTGTTTTGATTGATTGTTTTCAAGAAAAAAATATTTCAACATCAAGAAGACTTGTGTAGACTTACAATTCATGCACAGTTTAAAGACACTCCAAAGATTATGAGCATACAACATCATGCTGTGCTGGCAGTAATACCAGAGATGTGAAAATTGGAGAAGCCAAGTAAAATAGAGTTCTATAATATAAATGTTAATTTAAACATTTAAATTGAGATTAAATATTTTATATTTAAATTAAAATAATTAATTTAAATCTGTGACACTGTTAGTGTTCCGTACAACCCATGTGCCTCTATTAGAAAAATCCATTTTGCAAGATAAGCAGTACTCAAAAGCCGATGCCTGAAGCAAAACTAGAAAGAGAAAATAATGTAGCTCACTCTAAAGCACTTTGGACCCACAGTTCAAAACCCCTCTTTTATTAGATTATCTGGGAGACTTTTTTTTTAATCAGGTGCTAATTTGATAAATATTTTCTATTTAGCAAAGTTACTGATTTTCCATAGCTGTCAGCTACTCCTAATCCTGTCACCCAGGGTTAGCAAATAGTTTTGTGTGAAGATATTCGTGACCATGATTGATTGGCGTGTGTAGAATCTTTCCCTTGGTTGTCTCTTCATAGAAAGATAGGAAGAGCTAAATGACAAAAGCCTTGTGAAACCTAAGTTCCCTTATTCTGGAACCCAGGTCAGGGCTTCTGAGATCATGGTTGTCAACTCTGAAGCAGTCAGGAAGTCAAACTCAGACCAGGTTGAAAGTGAGAGTGGTGGATGGATGACAGAAAGGCAGCTCTAGAAGAAACCGTGATCCATTTGGGGAGGGAACTGCTGTTCTCTACCACAGCTAATTAGCACCAAAGGAATCTGGAGAAGGCTTGGAATCTCTTGCATAAAAGCCTCTAAAAACCATCAAGCATGGCACAATAGGGGCATTCTTCTCCTTTGAGCCTTGAACCCAATTCCTGAATGGGCAGGAATGGGACCATGCCTTATCACAGAAAGAGTATCTTGTCTCGTTTTTTGGAACCCGCTCTGCTCAAACCCAAATCTATGGATCTTTCCCGGGACTTTTTCTGATTCTACACAAAGTTTTGCCTGCTTTCTGGATAATACTGGCTGCACCTTGCTCACCTGGTCACAGCGCCAAGGCCCTGCACATGCTTATCTGGATTTTTCTCAGGAAAGGGTCAGAGGTCAGGGGAAGCTATGCCAGATATTCACAAGGCTTCTATCCGAGTGGTCAGATAGCATTGAATGAGATGGATTAGTATTAAACTTAGTAAGGTCTTGGCCTGGTGTGGCAACAACACGAACGAACACAAGGGAACCACGCTTTTTATTTTTATACCCTACTTCAAAATAGAGCTAGCTGCTTAATGGTTAGGTGAAAATTGATGTCATTTCATACAGGAAATGAATAAGTTTACTTATACGGTATCTATTATCGAGTTAGTTGTCCATTGTTATTGCAGTTGCCACGGTCTAGAGGATCTCATATCTGAAGGCCTTGTTATGTGTTTTCTTGATCTGATTTTCTTCACTTTTATAAATTGAGCCTTGCTGCTCCCAGAGCCAATTGCAACTCCTTGCTCTTTTCTTTCCATCCCACACCCTCCTAAGATTTATATGAGGCATTGTAAACTGGCTTTTGATGAGATAAAAATGTAATCTTTCCTAAAGTCAAGTCAAACGGTCTTTCAGAAATGCTCCCAAAAGCTGTGTTTTGAAAAGGGTTTCAAAACTGCATGAAATTTATAAAGCACAGTAAATAGCAGAAATGAAGCGGGTGTCAGCGTTCCAGCAAATCTCCACTCCAACCAGTAACTCCGAGACAGACATCACTCGAAAATTCTCTTTTATTTGGATAGTAACTGGCACAACTGGGGGAATCCCAAATCCAAAAATTCCAGGCTTCCTTTCAATAATCAAAACTACAAATCCAACCCCCTACACCCATCATCACATCACATGCCCCAACCATCATCCGTCTCAACTGAAGACCTCCCCTCACATATGCGCACAATAGCATGACTTTGAACTACAAAAAGGATGTTATTTTGTCTAACTACAATTACCCCAAGAACTTACACCGTCCCACTTTCCCAGACTCAAATTGTGGCAGTGTGGGAGCATCTGGCTTCAATATGGCTTCCAAAGCTGACAGCAGGAAAGGAAATCTCAGTTTTTACCAGCTTAGGAAAATGGACCTTTTACCCCGTATAGAAGGATTTTTCTTTAGACTGGACTTCCACAAAGAATCTGCTACTGTTCGTTGCAAATGCTGATATACAAGATTACGGATGGAGTTGACAAGACAAAAAAAGGTGGTTTTATGTTTGGAATGGATTTCCAAGTCCTGGACATCAAGTTGAAGAGATCAGCACCTGCAGGAGCCAAAACAGGTACTCTGCCCCTGCCCTCAGACCAGTGGTTCTCAATCTTAGCAACTTCAAGATGTGTAGACTTCCAAATCCCAGAATCAAATTCTTGGTGGCCCTAGATCTCTTGAATGGTTTTCAGGGGTACTCATGTACAGTACATTGTAGTAATCCATTGGGGATTGGATAACTGCAGCCTCCTGATCCAGAAAGAAGCACATTTGATACACAAGCCCATCTAAGAAAAAGCTCTCCTAGGCACAGATGCCACCTGCTCTGGTTCAGGAAGATATCAAAATTGTCACCATTTACATCTAGGACACTGTCACCCTATAAGAACTAAAGGTGGAAAATATCTGGATCTAGAAGATTTAAAACCCCAAAGATGCTCAATCTTGCTAGGGTTATATTAACATATAGGTCTCAGCTTCCTCTTTATACATATCAAGCATTCACCTCAGTTTTGCTCATCATTGAATAGTTATTTTTAAATTACATCATTTGACAGTAGTGAAAATTAACAGTGGGTCGAGAGAAACAAATGATTCAAGAATATATTCTAGCAATTGACTTATCTCCTTCAGATCTTCCATGGAAAGCATTGGAAGAGACTTAGAAGTGACTCACACTTCTACCTTCCATTCCACAAGTTGTGGAAAGCTATTGTAGTAAACTTTATATATTGCCTTTGTTGTTAATAGCGGATTGAATCCAACAGGGAGCAACTTGCTTAGCATCATCAAATCAAATCACAGTAAAGACAACATTTGAACTGCAGGAGTCCCATTGCATAAATTGCTTGGCACTAATGTTTGGGACCTTTCTTGATGTAGGGTTGTACAGAAAGCATATTGAAGTTAAACTGCCTTTTCCCTCAATATATCTGAAGCACTTCTACTGTGATACTGAGCCTGGGAAAGTCCTGTTCTGGCGTAGAAAAATGATAAAAACTTGATGGTCTTAGCTATCAGCCTAAGAAGTCCTTGTAGGATTTACCTGTCAACAGTGTTAGATAGGATCAGAGTCACATCCTCTCCACTCAAAACGCAAGGAAGAGAAAAGACGCCCCATTGAAATCAAGAGCACTGACTTCAAAGTGAAGTTGATTATCTTCAGTTCCACTATATCTGTCAATTGTTAAATTGCACTTTGAGACTTAGGTAAGTAAAAATAGCAGCAAAAGCTATTGCTAATCCCCCATTGAGAGTTGGGAAGATGCACAGGGGTGCCTTATTACTACTGTGTTTGGAAGTAGATTCTCGGAGAGTTAAGTATGTCACCACATTTGGACGGCAGCTTTGTCTTTCTATTGTGCTTGCAGATTGAAAAAAGACAAAGCCATACAGATGGTTAGATATTTTAGTGATTTATCGGTGAAAAATAGATGAGCAAGAATCCGCCTTAAATCTTCATCATTTGTGTGTCATTTTAACGTGGGCCTTAATGGCAATTCCTTATTAGAAGATTATGAAGAGAAGCAAGAAACTGTGTGTGTTTGTTTTGGTTATGCGGTAACAGGAAACTAAGCTCACTATCGATGTTCATTTTGTGACAAAGATTAATCTATAAATAATTATCCCCTTGATCTTTCAAATATCACTATATGACCTTTTTTGTGAATGTTCTTCTCTTTATAGGTTATATAGGTAAAGGTTTATAGATGTATAGGTATAGGTATAGATACTTGAGCATGGGGCTGGAGTAAGACCTCCATAGTCCCTTCTATTCTATTCTTTTCTAATCATGATTTATCATTTTGTAACATATCTACCATAAAATATATTTAATTTGGGGAAAAAAGGGGGAACAATGTCTATCCATTCATAAATTAATGGTGATTATTTTGGTTATTACTACTTTGTTGTATTTTTGAGAAAAGCAAGCAACAGTATCTTCATAAATTCCTTACAAACACATTATAAAACATTAAAAATATTAGCAAGACGTAACACAGGAGTCAGTAATGAAAGCCCCTAATGAAACAGCTTTAAAAATCATTAAAAATGAGCAAAATATCATGAGATTGCTAATGACATTAGAAGAATGTCACTGCATGAATCTTGCAAAATTCCAGAGAGAACCTGTCAGATCTCAAGCAAGAATCAGAAAATATGGTAAGATTTTAGTGCAATCAAAGAAGAGACAGAGAAGAAACTATAAAAGGAGACATACAAGTTTTTAGCATTGTGTTGTGATTTGTGTGTGTGTGTGTGTGTGTGTGAGAGAGAGAGAGAGAGAGAGAGAGAGAGAGAATGCTTTTGCCTAATTTGGGTGGGGGGCAGAAATTTTATGGATGATTTTTCTGAATTTCTCGAGGAAGAAAATTCTACCACCATTTCTCAAAAATAGGAGCAAAAATAGCAAGTCCAAAGAAGCCTCGCTGGGGAAATTTGCCTGAAAATGGGAAGCTGCAAAATCTTGAAGTAATGATGTTAGCAGTTTTCCAATATCTAAGGGCTTGCTGAAAAGGAGAGAAGGTCAGTGTATTCTCCAAAGCACCTGAAGGCAAAACAAGAAGCAATGGATGGAAACTAATCAAGGAGAGATCTAACCCAGAAATAAGAAGCAATTTCTTGACAGTGAGAACAAGTAACCAGTGGAACGGTTTACCTTCAGAAGTTGTGCGTGCTCCAGCATTGGAGGTTTTCAAGAAGAGTTTGGACAACTAATTGCTGGAAATGGTGTAAGGTCTCCTGCTTGAAGAGGGAGGTGGAGTAGAAGTTATTCAAGGTCTGTTCCAACTTAGTTATTCTGTTCTGTTAGATCTGAATCATTCCACAATGGAAAAATAAAGACACCATGACTCAACTAGCGCAAAGATACTGCTCTCCACCCATGAGATTTTCTCTTAATTTCCCTTTTTTTTTCTGAAATATTTTCTGAAACAGACCCTCTTTTTTCATCAGGGAAAACTGCTTGTAACAAGAGGGCAGGAGGGTTTCTCTGCTCACTACTTAACCGAGGCCTTTGTGATGGTGACATTTTGTAGAGGTTAAACTATTTTTAAGGACTTTCTGACATTTGGGATGTTCCTGCTCTTCAGCACTTCAATTTTGTGGCAGTAAAATAGATGGGGTTTGGTGCGAACAAAACAGTGGAAGTCTCTGATCCTACAGCAGCATACTCACTGCTGAAAAAGGTTTGCTCCAAACATCTTTTAATATAACTAATAGTATATAACAGCAATTTATTTATTTGATTTGATTTGTCAATCGCTTACAAGATAATAGGTATAAGTATAAACATGAGTAAGAATACAGGAAACAGATACAAATAAATGGGGTCAGTAGGGCAGGGACAGTAGGCACGATGGCGCACTTATGCATACCCCTCTACAGACCACTTAGGAATGGGGTGAGGTCAATAGTGGGTAGTTTAAGGGTAAAGGAATGGGAGTTAGAGGGTGTAACAACAGAGCCTGGTTGTGCATTCCAGGCATTGACCACTCTGTTGCTGAAGTTGTACTTTCTTCAATCAAGTTTGGAGCGATTTACTTTGAGTTTGTATCTGTTGTGTGTTCTTGTATTGTTGCAGTTGAAACTGAAGTAGTCATTGACTGGTAGGACATTGTAGAAGATAATTTTGTGTACTATGCTTAAGTCCAGCCATAGGCGGCGTAGTTCAAGGTTGTCCAAGCCCAAAATTTAAAATCTGATGATATAGGGTATTCTATTATGAGCAGATGCCAAGTTTCTTCAATATTTACTATATTTCTAAAGAAGCATATTACACTCATTCATTTTTTTTTAAATGGTTGGTGTTTCCTTTACTTCCCTGCAGTGTGGAAAGCTTTTGTCTTCTTACCGTTTCCTCATAGGTTTTTTTTTTAAAAAATGCTTTCTTTTGAGTGTCATCTAATTCGATTGGCTGTTCTAATCAAATTAAAATCCAGGATTTGGATTGCACATTGTGTGAAAGCCAGGTTTGCTTTAGTTGTGGTTTGTGAACAAATCTTTGTTGCAATGGCTTTGCAATGGCTGGTTTTTAGGCCGAATCCTTTTGTAAACAACCATTGATTGTTTAACCATTGATTGATTCTGCAGTCACCGCCTTCATCAGTGCAAGAAACTGGCTCCTTGTTGCTGCATGGGAAAGTCATAAATACAAAACTAAGAAAGTCTCTGCCTAAATGTGCTGCGGAGATAAATTTCCGCTAAATTAAAAATATCTCAGTTGCCGAAATTGTTATCACCCCATTCCTTGCTTCTTAATAAATGCTTACTGAAAAGACTGGGAAAGGAATGACTTTTGTTATTAGCTGTTATGTTAAATGGCCTAATTAATAGATAAATTGAAAGGATAGTTTGTAAGAAAAAGTGTAGGCTAGGCTGAGGCTTCTAAGTTAAAACACTCAGATGATCTTAGCACTAAGCCACAACCGAACCAGACCCCTTGTGCCCAATGAACACAGACCTTACTTTCAACCGCCTTGGAGAGCTGGGGACCACCATAACAGGCTTTCTCAAGAGAGACACCAAGAGCTACTGAAGTCAGATGTAGACCAAAGTTATGCAATAAATAAAAGAAGCATTGGGGGCCACCAGGATTTTTGTATTTCCATTGACAACAACCATCATTTGAAAGTTGATTTAGAAGAGGTTGGTGGAAATTTTCTTTCACATGTTGAGCTCTGTCCATTTCATATATTTGTCCTTCATTCCACAGAGAGGGGTGGGGGGGAAGGCAGGTAGGGTTTGAATTTAAGTAGAGACTTTCCTCATCTTTCTCTGCTGCCTACCTTATTAGAGTAGCTATAAAGCAAAGCAGCCTGAAACCATTGTCAAGATGGTGATTACTCTATATTATTTGGCCTGATTTTGACAGAGAATCTAGATAGATGCAACTTAGATCAGGGGTGTCAAACCCCTGAATCTGGGCCAAATTAGGCCCTTGGGAGGTTTAGATCTAGCCCATGGGACTGCCCTGGAAACAGCAAAGGATCTCCCCGTGGTGCCTCTGCCAGCAAAAACTGAGTTTGGGAGGGCTGCCTGCGGCCGAGCTCCATTTTGGCTGGCAGACGGTTGCAGGAAACTGTTGCAGCCTAAAACAGAGCTTGAGCAGGCTGCAAGTGGCCCTCCCAAACTCCATTTCTGCTGGCAGAAGGTTGCAGAAAATCATTGGAGCATAAAACAGATCTTGGGAGGGCTGCAAGTGGCCTTCCCGAGCTTCGTTTTCACTGGCAGAGGGTTGCAGGAAACAGTTGGAGCTGAAAACGGAGCTTGGGAGCCCATTTTCACTGGCAGAGTGCTCAGCCCACCATAGGTTCCCCCAGTATGGGTGATGTTGAGCTGACCAAACCTACCCTGGTCATGCCCCCCACCCCGAGGTCATACATAACCCTGATGGGACCCTCAATGAAATTGAGTTTGACATCCCTAACTTAGATTATGAGAGTGAAGGATAGCAGATATATTTTTGTCTGTTTGTCAATGACTATGATTATTTTAATTTTCCCCTTGGGGGAAAGTTTCAAATTCATTTACTTATTTATCAAGTTTATATGGCTTCTCATCTGATGGAAATTGACTCTGGGTGGTGTACAACAATCCAGTAAAACAAGAAAATGAATAACACAAATGTTAGTCAAAACCAAATATTAGCTTTTATGTAATGCATTCTCGTAAAAGAAAATCAGATTTTCCCCATCTGACATATGGTCTAAATCTTGTTAGTGAGAAAATTTTGAGAATAAAAGCTTATTCCAAACATCTTCAGCTTTTTTTTTGAGGAGGGGGAGGGTGTTACTTCAAAGACTTGAAGAATTCAGATGTATTTTGATATAATTATTCCCCTTGTCTTTTCTTCTGGAGGCTGGTGATGGAAAGAAAATTAGTTGAAAAGAGCACATCTGAAGAAGCTGAGCAGAAGAAAAGATAATAAGCAGTTTTCTGGCATTTAATTTACTGGCAGTAGATTTGTAGCAGAGAAAGTAGCAACTGCCCAGCGGACAGCGGAGTATTAATTTTTTCTTATATTTAAAGCTTGACAGTTTTATTTCACAACAATCACAAGTTGTATTCAGGAAGTTGAGAAAATAAACCTCACTGGAAGCCTTGGAGAGCTTAGCTAATAGCTGATTGGCATATCTAATCATTGGACAATGCATCGCGTTCTCACACCAAACTCATATTTTGCCCATTTGCGTGAAAGACAATCAATATTTGTACTTTCCAGCATGTCCATAATGGATTGCATGCAGTATAAGTGGTGTTGTGTACTTAATTCTCACAGTTCCCACCCCAAAAAGAAAGGAAGAGGGCCATTCATGCATTGCACCTTAAATAATGAAATCCATGCTACAGAACTAGGGTAAGATGAAACTTTAATTTAATGTAGAGTAGAGTAGAGTAGAGTAGAGTAGAGTAGAGTAGAATAGAATAGAATAGAATAGAATTCTTTATTGGCCAAGTGTGATTGGACACACAAGGAATTTGTCTTGGTGAAAATGCTCTCAGTTTACATAAAAGAAAAGAAATGTAAATTTAATTTTTGGATTTTGAGCCTGTCTGAATCCAAAAAAAGACTCTGGATAGTTTATGATAATTAAAGTCTGTCTGTTAAAGGTGCCAGAAAAAGTAGAATTTAAATTCTGGACCATAAACTTTACAGAAAACTGCAGTTGGAAGTCTTGGTAGATTCTCGCACCATGGACAGCTTCACCAAATCCTTTGTCTGCTTACTCAATCTACTTGCAAAGTTGATACACTGTTTTATGTAACAATTATATAACAATTTCATCAGAACCATGCTTTGCTTCACTAAGGGGAAAACTAAGACATCTCCTTTCCCTTAGGATTTTTCTTCTAGGTGAGCTTTCAAACTCTTTTATCCAACTCATTGAAGATATTCTTTTGGTTGTTGTTTACTTAGTTTCATTATTGTAATTATTAATTGTATGGCTATGTAGCTTTATTAATATTGTACTATGTGGCTATGCTTTTCTGTGGCTACTTACATGTCATGCTCAGAAAGAGTCACACAACAGCACATTTAATTGAGTGGCTTCTTGTCTTGGGCTGGATTTACAAAGCTGCAGATGCCAAATGATAGAATTTAAGATCAGGTTCCCCCAAATTAGGAAATCCTCCTGGAATTTAAAAGACAAACCTGCCCTAGATGAAGTTCTGAAGAGCAGACACAAACAAATGAAGGTTTTGTCCTTAATGGAGTGTAACAAATGCTCATAACAGGGAGTTTTCTATTGGCAAGACCAGAAAGCCAATGGTCTGGAAGATGTTATTGTCTCTCAAAGAATACTTAATCATAGTATTGTTTAATAGCGAGTAACTAACTTAATGGCGATCACAGGCCATGGTGTATCTTTTTTGCCAGAAATACCCATCTACTCTCCATCCAGATTTTTTGACTAGAAATATTGATTGAATGTAAATGAGAACATTGATTTCAGGTCTTCTGAAATGAAATCAGTCCCCAAATTATTGGCATTTGTTTCCCAGGTACATCGAAAAGCCTTGGGAAGCCACAATTTTGCAGCAGAAATATTTTCATTGTTATCATTCACTCAAACTAAGAAATCATCCTGCAGTCGAGAAAGGAGTGAAATCAGTTTTCTGTTAATAAAATGCAGAGTGTCTGTTAGAGTTAATAAAATTGGAAAGTTAAAAGTAAAAATTTGAAGACAGCTGGCAACTCAGGAGACTGATGCAATATTACATAGGAAACATTTGTCTAACATTTAAGATTCAGTTTAATAAAATGCTTGCCATTGTGTTTGTGGATGGGATTCAGTTCTTAACTTTCCTAGTGCTTTGTTATTGACTTCAACAGTAAGTCCTTGCACTATTTTTTTTTTTAAGGAAAAACAGGTGGTTTCAAAAATAAATATAGTATGGTTTCCTTGGTGGTCTCAAAAATAAATATAGTGTGGTTTCCTTGGTGTTCTAAAATTCTGTGTGGGGGCTGCAGATTAATAGGTTTTATCAATCAACGTTACACTATTATTTTAAGAAATAGTTAAAAATAAGAAGTATCAGGTCTGGCATCAACAGTCAATATAGCTGGACAATTTCCGGCTGTTAATTTATCAGTAAGATCTTTCCATTTGTCTCTACCAACTCGTCAGAGATCTGCCTGGTGGTCACCTGGCTGTCATTCATTCATCATCATTATCTTCTTACAACCACAAAGGTTGCAGGTGTATCTCAAATGGTAGCTGAGTCAGACCTGGGCTCCAGGTTGTCCACTGCACCAGTCATCCTAGATCCTCCTAAATATAGGGTCAACAATCAGATGCCAGGTTTTAGAGAAGTGAAGATTGAGGATTGGTATACGGAAGATTAATATCTTAGTCATTAGACAGTGAACCATATTTCTGTAAGCCTGGAAAGAATATTTTAACTGGATATTATTGTCACTCCAAAAAAAAACATTTTTCCACCGTTGCCAAGAGAGTTTTGTTCTCCCAAATTTGAGAATAAATCTATATATTCATAGTAAAGTTTTGGATAGCATGAGTAATATGAATAATTCCCCATTGCATCCCCACCACCAGCCTGCCTCCCAAAAAACAGAAAAAGCACAATCGCACTAAGCCATATGAAGTGAAGGCTGGGGAGATATTTGTTGACATTTTTGTACAAACTTACTCAGTTCATATTTTTCAACCTGTCTGCTACCCAGAATGCAGTTAGATTGCTAATATGCCCACTGAAAAGTATTAAATACTTTTGTTGCTCTGATCAAAGGGATTCTGGTGGCAGGATCAGTGCTATAAATGATTTGAAATATCTCTTCACTGCAAGCTCATTTGGGAAAAGAAACATCTGATGGGAACTGGGGTTTCTCTCACACTTCTGTGTGACACACACACAGTTATTGAAAAAATCCATCTCCAGAGTTAGACAGAGGCATTCCAAAGACGGGAGGGATGAAAAGAGTGCAAGGTAGAAAATATTAGGAAATAATCCAAATATTTTGAAACTTGCCTTTTGAAATTCACCCTACAATATTGTAGGAGCAGAACAAAGCTTAACCTGCTTATTGTTCACTCAATAATGCCTAGCAATCAAGAGTAGTCTAAAAAAAAGTCTTCCATTACTGCAGCACATCTCTCTCTCTCTCTTTTTTTTAGCATGAACAATGATCCTGTTATTGCTGCATAACTTGCATGACACAGTAAAAGATGTTAATTGCCTGCTTCTCTTCCTTCTGGAATTAACTTACATTTTTTGACTGGGAAGAGTTTGCATGTTCTTGTGATCTTGAGGAGAAAGCTATTTATGCCTCATATCCAGAGTCCTGAATTCCTAGGCATTCATGGTTTGTGAGTGTCTGTCTAGAAAAAAAAAGAAAATACAATATTAGAATGCAGAAGAATTAAAGAGAGAAGCTCAAAGCAGGAGATATTTACTGACAAAACAGATAGATAAGGTCTTAGGAGAGGAAAATCTTTTGTGGGGTCAGTTGAAAACACCAATGACCTTGACAGAAACAATAACAACAGCTTGATCAAAGTCAGATCTGGTTAGAAATTGGCTAGGAAATCAATAGGAAACTCTTACAGGTTTAGGCTGGAGTGGCAAATAAGGAAAACATCACAGGAGAAAGTGAAACACAGTTTCTGCATCGTCATCAAGAAAATTACATGGATGATGTGGTGGAATGTAGTCTGGATTCCCAGGAGGGAGAGGCTGCTTCTGAAAGGGCCAATAGGCAGTGGAGTTTGAATATCTGGTAAACAGGAAGAGAGCTAAGGTGGTCCCTCCTTAGCAGTTCACAGAATATATCTATAGTTATGCAGATAGTTGCTTCAAAGATTCTGTCTGGAGGTGAACAACAATAAAGGAACTATTTGGAAGTAACTTCACATATTGTTCTCAGTTCTTGAGCAGATGTCCACAGAGTCATGCGGATTGAATTTGACCTTAGTGACTCCCAATTATTTTTGTTCAGTCCTGCGAGATACTAATACCTCATATTGGCTTTGATTATTAGGGCAATCCCAACTTCAATCAGCTAGGAAGAGCAAAAAGTAAACAAATGAATGGTGGCCCTTATCTTTCCATACACTCTGCCTATATCCTTGAGGTCTACAAACTGCAGTGCAACGCAAGAATTATGGTAATATTAACTGAATTACATTTTGGATTATGACTGTTGAGGCAAGATCTTCACTACTTCAGATCTATGCATATAGAACAGAAATATTATAGAATGAACTATTCTTGAACTTGCTGTGTTTTGATGGAGATTTTGGAGGCTTAACATATCTCATTCCAGAGGAAAATGCCTTTATTGAATGCAATAGAGAACTTAAGCTACAGGAATATAACTCCTTGAGGTCTTTCTGAAAATAAGAACATTTAGACTGTAAAACAATCATTTCTTCTTCGTTGGGAGAGTTCATCTAGAGACTGGGAGTTCATCTAGCAATGGGATCCTAAACTGAGCAGAGATTAGATTCAGATCCTGAATAGTTTCTCTGCCTGTATGATTCTATGATTGTAAGTAAGCACCTTATTCACCTAAGGTAATTTGATACCATCTCAATGAAGCCCAAACTCATGAAAATATCAACGATTGCTAAGTTCCTCACCATGTCTAGGAGGTTTTGATGTACGCTTAGTTCTGCTTTCATTGGACTTCTTAAATCTTACTGTTCTTTTATAAGGATGAAAAATGTCTCTTATAAAGTGGTATTCCCCAAGCAGCTGAACAATGCTAGAGAATTTATACCGATTTTATGGAAGTTTGGCTCCTGTCCTTGGTCAGTTGACAAAACAGACAAGGGAGCCTATCCAGTCTAAAAACACTGAAGGCTACTCATGCAGAGAGACACACTAGAGGGTGCTCTTGCTTAGTAAATGTTTCACAAGAGCCTGTTCTCTTGAGATCACAGGAGACATATTGCAAGTGATATTCCTCTTAGCTCCAAATCATTACATTTCAGATGAAAAGGCATTCTTCTTACTGGTCATTTCCAAAAGAATGCAAAGTAACTAATAGCACCATCCCATCATTGCTGTGCAATATTTCACAGAGGACGATCACCACAACAGAAGTGGCTACATTTATAAGACACTGCAAATCACTAATTAAAAATACCTGAGAATACGCCCCCCAAAAAACGTTGACAATGAAAGCAGGAGTGTGATTATATCCTCCCCACCAGATAACTCTGAGCTAAGCTGTCCTGGGGTCCAACTTCACCTCAGTCATGAGTAACCTTGGCTAGCTAGGCAGTTTTCTGCTTTATGTGGGAGATGACATTCTGACCTGACAACATAATGGTGCAATGCAAATAAGTACTAAAGTACAGTGAGGTTTTGTGTGTGTGTGTGTGTGTGTGTGTGTGTGTGTGTTTGTGTGTGTTACTTATTTTGCACAGAGAAGCATTTTTCAAGTACAAATAATTAGCTCTGCGTTTGCTCTTTAAGGTGGAGCATATGGCACAATTCCAGTTGCTGGTCCTCCTCACCCAGCACTGATGATGTCATCTGCACGCTCTCAGGAGACGCTTGTTCTGCATTTGCTTTTTCAGTCTTCCTTTCAGTTCCTGTCCAGAGCAGATTATCTGAAGGAGCTGAACTTTCTTTGTGTTTTCTTTGAAAATATTTTGTTTTTCATTCAAGAAGCTTCTTTGGTTCTAACTGACTTGTGGGGAATGTAAAGATTTCTATTCTTTGCAGTCATCTGGTCATCCGCACAGACCAGATGGCTGCAAAGAATAGAAGTCCTTCCATTCTCAACCAGGCAGTTAGAACCAAAGAAGCTTCTTGGATGAGAAGGGAAACGTTTTCAGAGAAAAAACCAAGAAGGCCCAGTTGCCTTTTGGAAAAACCATCTTTGGAATAACCATGACCTGGATGACTGAGCATCTTCTTAGATATCCGAAGGAAGTTTAGCAAATCCAAACGTAAACTACAACTAGAAGGAATAATAAACATGGACACCAACAATATCATTACCAAAAACTCAGTAAGACACGGAGAATGGAAATAATGGGGTGCAAATTAGAAGGCAGCAGAATGTTTCTAAGAGCATATTTCATCTTCCCAATTGAAATTCTCCCACTGGAAATGGAGTGCTGGTCTGGAGCTTTGCAGGAAAGTTCAGGATGCCTTATAGTTATGTTTGAACAGATATTCATTGTTCATATACAGCTCCATTATGTGATTTGCAAGTATGACAATGTTTCTTTGGCAAGATCAGTCTATCAGTAACTCCTGCAGTATTTTCCGGCATTGTCTTAAGTGTATTTTCCTCTTGCTGTGCCTTCTTAACTCATCTGACAAACGTGTAAGATGAAGTAACCAGCAGAGGAAGTGAGGAAAACAAACTTTTTGGAGGACAGGAAGCATGTTAGCAAGATAGAAACATAAAAGGAATGTGTGATAATTGAGGCAACCTTGAAGGCCTCAATAAGGCTTTTGGGTTTCAGTATGCTTTATCAAAACTGCTATGGCAATATTGCTGATATGTTTCTGCAATATATGTTATTGCAGAGATATGTTAACAAGATATGTTAAGAAAATAACGTTTTCTTAAGGATAACAACAATAGAAAGGAGGGGAAGTACCTAACTTGAGGCTTGCTAATGATGAGTCTTGCTAACACATCATCTATTACCTATTCATATGAGTGAATGTATCATTTTCTCCTCCTTTCTGCAAAACTGTAAATATGAGTGCATCTTTTTGTCTGTAGGAATCCCGCCTATTATTTTCTGGAAGGAATTCCTCCAGTACATACTGTATAAATAATTACTGCAGTGAGCTTTGATTCTTGATTTTGTGTCTTACATTTGATTTCACAAAGACCATACCAATTTCTTTTTGTCACTGTTGTTCTTTTGGTCTTCCAGCAGTGACTACACTGTTCTTGGGCGTGCAAAAGAAAACAGATTGGGATAAGCAGTGAGAGGCCACTAATTGATCAAATGAGAAAGAAACAAAGAGTTTAACTGAAGTGACATTCCAGGAGAAAATTTAATATTGCAAAAATTTGAGGCCTTTCCAAGTTTCAGGTGCATGCAAATGTAGCCTAAAAGATTGAGTCAATGTCAACAGATGGGCCTCACTTTTAAAATTACTTTCAGATTCTAAATTATTTTTAATCCTCCAATACACTACTGGCAGAGCTGAACAGAACTACTGATAACCGCCATTTCACAAAAGCAGTTTTTCTCTCTCCCTGCTGTGGCATCTTCTCTTCAAATTGCCCTTTAAGTGTTTATTCGCAAAGTCTTTATTCACCACGTTTTCGGAAATCACACCAATGCAACTTGTTGCAAGAATGAGAGGAGGCTGATGCACACAGTTTTAAGTTCTCTGCTATTTAAGCATTGACTGTAAATAGCGATAATGAAACTTTTAAAATAATTTGAAATCACTTCTGCAAATTTAAACCTAGTGTTGAAAGAAATATCCTTCTGGGTTCAGTTCCAAGTGGGAAAAAAGACACTGGAAACATGGAGGCTATTTGGAAAGATGGTTTAATGGTGGACAGCAGGACCCACAAGGCTTGGAGCTCCAAAGTGAAAAAGAAAGGATAGGCACATACTTCAAGGTGAGAAGGTCAAGAAGGGAAGACCAAGATGGTGAGAGACCCTTATGTAACCTCTGTTGGGCCCCACCTTAGTGTTTCCTGTTCCTGTGTAAGAAATATATCCCATTGGCTGTAAGACTCCCAGGGCTGGGGGTCTTAGCTAACTTTGTAGGCTTTGTCTGGACCACATGGCTTCACCTGAGTGTTGGCTGATACAATCTTCCCAAGCCAGGTGGTGAGATGGGTAGAGGCCTTTGTTATGTAGAATACAGGCCTAGGACTTAAGGGCCCATTAGCAAAGCGGGGGGGTGGGAGGCTGAGTTTCTGCTTCT
Source organism: Pseudonaja textilis (assembly GCF_049901715.1). NCBI lineage: Eukaryota > Metazoa > Chordata > Lepidosauria > Squamata > Elapidae > Pseudonaja > Pseudonaja textilis. Next base: position 11,267,160 of record NC_141993.1, read on the forward strand.
CTGAGTTTCTACTTTACTCTTTTTAGGGGAAATATTCTGCCTTTTTAATATTTCCCAGGATATTTCATTTTTCTAGGAGAGGGTTGGGTGCTAACTTCCTACAATCCCTCATTTTTTTTTTCAAAACATGTTTAAAAGGTGGTCAGATCAGGGAGACTTGATGGGTGCTTTTAATTTTTCTGATGCAAAGGGAAAGGCATTGAAAAAGAGACAACAGAAAAAGTTTCCTTCAGTGACTCCCAAAAGCTTTCAACCATGAAGGTCTAGCAGTCTGGGAAAACTTCTGGAATTATTATTTTTTTGGCTGTATCCAATTTTTCATGCAAATCAATTTTCAGATGTTCGATGTACTTTTTATGAGCTTACAGTCAGGTTGTAAGCACAAACCCCTACATTCTCCACAGCCTGTAAATTACAGACTGCCCATTTCCAAGTTATGGTTACTACCTGCCTAGATCTTAGCTTCCAGGGTTTGTGAGGCCAAATTGAGGTTAGCCAGTGTATAATCCAGGCTATTTAGTCTCTAAAATTACACACAAGGAGCCCTGGGACTTCTACTCATGAGAGTAGACCACCAGTGCAACATATCCTGCTTTACTGGGCAACTGGGCAGTGAGTCACAGTTAGGACTTGGGGTTTGGAGATCTCTTTTCTGCTATCTCTTCAAGAATTTCCTGAGGGAGATGCCCTCTGCCCCTTGGGATTAGGAGGGTAATATGACTGCTTGGGCCTTAATGCCACAGGGCAGCAAAAAAGAAAAGAAAAACAGAACAAAAAACACATTTTTTTTATAAAAAAAGGAAGCTTGGAGCAGCTTTGTGTGGATGTAGGTGAAGGGGTTAACCTCTGTCTAATTCTGAATGGTGTGTCTCTCTGTATGTGCAGCTAGTTTTACAATACAGATAATACAAACATGCTGGACAATTTTCCTTCCCAACAGACAGAAGTACAAGATGTTCAGAACTTGCTGGGACAGCCACTCTCAAATACAATCCTAACATGAGTACATCAAACTGGTTACAATGTAAATGATACAAGAAAGAAAACATTACAATGGATGTCACATTACAATGAATTTCCACCTTCCCCCCATAATCTTTCTAACTGTCTTCTGGGGATTGAAAAGAGTCTTTAAGTATCCATTTCAGGGTCCTTTCCTTCATGTCTCTGGGTGGCATAGGCTTGGCCTGGTGGTATGGGTGGTCAGTCAGCCTTGGGAAGGTCTGCCCCACTCTGGTTTGCTGTAATGACTTTCAGTGGAGGCTGGATCCAAACCCAATTCTTTGGCCCCAGTGGGTGGAATGTATCTAGGGAGCAGCATCTGTTTCCACATGTTGTAGGGCTGAAAGACAAAGAACAAAGGTCCCCTCCCCCTTTTGCTGGTAATTCTACCAGGAAAGGCTTTGTAAAAGGATTAGAGATTTTGGGGGTGGTGGTAGATAGCTTGCAGGCATGTTTTGAGGAGGAAGAAAAATAACACATCAGTATTGCAGTTACTAAACAGATAAATCAGTTTCAACAAAATGGAGACACAACAGATGAGAAAGGAGAAAAAAAAACTGGATTCACATGCTTCACGAAAAGAATGAACAGGTAAAATCATTTAAACACACAGTAAATGCAAGGATGAAACTTTTCTTGTTAATGAACTTAAAACGTTCAGTAATAACCTTGGGTTTTTCTTAAAAGCACAGAGAGGAAAGAAAATTGAACTCTGTTCCTCATCCAGTCTAGCTGGCCAGACCAGACTGGGAGAAGACAATTTCTCTCAGTGTTTTTAATTCTTAACAATTTAAAATTCAAAACTGAAGGGATCAGAGACACTTAACAGTTGAAACAGTTACCTCGAGGACACACAAAGACTTAGACACACACACACACACACACACACACACACACACACAAACAAACAAGGACACAGAGAGGAAAATGAAACTGAGATTTACACACACACTGATCATTCCCACAATCAATCTCAGTTAAATTGGGGAAGGCACAAATTTTAAGGAACAAACCACATGGTTGCATAGAAGACAAAGAAAGAGACACAGAAAGAAAGAAATCCCATGTGATCCTGTTTATATATTGCCCTTTTGTTTCATTTTTCTTTTTCTTTTTTTCTTTTAAGTACCTTTATTTAGCCACATTGGTCTTCCTGTATCCCTCAGCAAAGCCCATTCTCTACATATACATTTTGCTTTTTTTTCTTTTCTTTTTTCACCCCAGCTAGGGTCGGCATCTGCCGCTCATCCCAAGCCTCCAACAACTCTCCCAGGGGGGTGGTCCACTTAGGAACCTCAATTACTGCTTTCCATGTTTCCCCTTCCGATGTGGGGTTCTCACACTTTGGCTTAGTCGGGTCAACAGGCTATCAGTTTGCAGGCAGAAAAAAGGTGTCTGGGGGAGACTTTGGTTCCCCCATTCAAAGTATGCACACTCCCCTCAGAGGGAACTCTCAGGCCACAGTTTTTGGACTGGGGGCAAAATAACAATCTGTGAGAACTTACCTTACCATCCCCCAAAAAGACAGTCTGGGAGGACTTGCTGCCCCCACCAACAAATACTGGTGCTCCTTCTTCAAGCCTAGGTTTTCGGATTTGGAAGAGCTCAAATCCGGGAGGATTTGCTGCTTTTTGCAGGCAAGTACTGGTAACTCTTACTTCACAACTTCACAACTTCCTAATTATCTAAATTCACAATTACCTGAAATCCTGGGGTTTGCTTTTGGGATACACTGGACCAAAAAAACCAACGAAATTTTCTTCCCTCCCTTCGATCATAACCCGCTTGGCTTTTCCTCTTATATACAGAAGGTCCCACACTCTGATGCCCGCCCCCCCTCTGGCTTTTCCTGTCCTGATGGTCACGGCTCTGTAGAGCTAGCAACAGGCAAGAGGGCGGCTAGAGGCCAAACAAAGAAATGAGATCCAGCTGCTGTCCAAGGGTGAAGCCACTCACACACACACATACACACTCTTCCTCCTTCTCTAACAAAAGGTCCTATGCTCTGAAAATGTTAAACATAACTTTTTTTTTTTTTTTGAAAATGCAAATAAGCCAGGAGATGAGAAAGGAATTTATCTTTATTGAACACTGACTATAAGATATATGCTTCAATAATGGCAGAGAGAGTAAAAAAAAATTCTAAATGAATTGATATATTCAGATTAAAATGGCTTTTGCCTGAGACAGATTAAAACAATATGAAAATAATTTTAACTTCAAAGGCAATTTGCCATAAACAAATGGCAAAAGGGATAGAAAATGGAAATAGGACAGAGAGTTTTAATATAAAAAGGCACAAGAAAAGGATGTCCTCTATCTCCTTTACTATTCATATTGATATTAGAATTGCTAAATAGAAATATTAGACAAGAGATAGAAACTAAAGCTATGGAAATAAAAAGGGAACGATATAAATCATAGGCATTTGTAAAAGATTTTATCTTGGAAGACCCACAAGAAAATGGACTCAAATTAATTAGGAAAATAGAATGGTGTGGTGAAGTTGCAGGACTGAAATAAAGAAAAAAATCAAAATAACTGTTTATAGATGTATAGAAAAAGAACTAACAAGGAAAATAGGTATACAGATAGTCAAGAAAGTTATTATAAATTGGCGCAACCAATTTAAACAAATTTGCTAAGGGGAAAAATCTACAACTATCATTGATGGAAAGAGTAGCCACCATAAAATTGACTATCCTGTCAAGATTACTATATTTATCCCAAGCGCTACCAATAAAACTGGAGGAAAAATATTTTGAAAAATTAAACAATATTAAAATATATTTGGCAAGGGAAAAAAGGATAAACTTGAAAATGTTGCAAGATTCTAAAAAAATTGGCTATTCAATTGAGTTAGATCAATGGCAGAATTTATGGGATAGAAATTATAAATTAACAATGTCTATTGCATTCAAAGAAAATCTTTACAAAATGTTTTACAAATAGCATTTTCCACCTTCAAGGTTAGCAAAGATGTTTTAGAGTAAATCTGCAGAATGTTGGAAATATCGTCAGATACCTGGTTCATACTATCATACGTGCTGGGCATATCAAAAAGTGGAAAAAAAAATATTAGACAGAAATATATACATGGCTTGAGGGGAAAATGATAAAACAACATATAGATTTGAAACCAGATACCAGATTTGAAACCAAATACATTTTTGTTGGGCATACTACCAGACAGGTATAACAAAGGGAGTATATTTACATGTATTGACTGCAGGGAGAATAGTATTTGCACAACAATGGAAAAGTGAAGAAATCCCAACCGATGAAGATGTGATTAAACTAAGCTAACACTTACAATTAAGGAAAAGGAAGAAACTGAATTTTTTTCCCTTGGGTCTCATCAATGGCTAGCAGACAAAAACACGAAAAAAGGGGAAATATATTAGTGATATAAGGAAGAGACATCACCTTGGTTAGACAAATAGCATGAATATTGTTGTTATAAACAATAATATAATTGATACTAGCTCTCTTGGTAGAACACACAGAGGAAGAGAGATCTCTTACTCACTCACACACAGGCAGACACACATTTCCCACGTTTTTCCATGCTTTAAAATTAAAATTTGGACGTACTCACCTTCTTTCCAAGCAGCCTTTGAGCCCAACACTCAAAACCCCTTAAAAACCTTTTTTTTCCCCCAAATGGCCAAGGTCCAGGAAAAACTCACCCACAGACTCAATGGGTCTGTTTGCCGGCAAGGGAATCTTACCTGGGCTTGGTCCATTGGTTAGGTTAGCTTGGAGTCCCCCATCTGCTTGGGTGCCAATCGTTGAAAGAAATCTCCTCCCTCTTAGCTAACTTTGTAGGCTTTGCCTGGACCACATGGCTTCACCTGAGTGTTGGCTGATAACAATCTTCCCAGGCCAGGTGGTGAGATGGGTAGAGGCCTTTGTTATGTAGAATACTCTGGCCTAGGCTTTAATGGCCCATTAGCAAAAGGGCGGGGGTGAGTTTCTGTTTCTCTGACTTTCTACTTTACTATTTTAGGGGAAATATCCTGCCTTTTTAAATATTTCCCAGGAAATTTCATTTTTTTCTAGGAGAGGGGTGGGTGCTAACTTCCTACACTAGTGTCATCCCAAAGACCTTCTTTCTTGAACACCTTCTGCCCAACTGAAATCTTTTCTCCCCATTTTAATCAATATTTGTTAATTTGGTTTGATTTAATATGACTTGATTTCTGGCTACTGCTTGAATCAATGTTCTGCACCCAGAACTCCTCCTAGAAAGAGCGACTAGGATGAGGCAGAACATAAAGGAGGATATAAAAGATTGTTCTTTTGATAGTGAAATGTGTGTATTAAAGAAATGAAAAATGTCAGATCATAGGCTCATCTGTCAGTCACTCATATTTGTCAAGCTTGTTACAGAAAACCACATGTCTCTCTTGCAACAAAACCACAAACGGAGCTACAGCAAGCTAGATGGTTTAGCAAGGCACTTGTGACATCTAGCTACTCTAACCTAGCAACAAGAGGCTGTGTTTCAAGTAACCAATGGATGAATGACAAGTTACATTTCTGTGGTTTACTACTTTTGAAAGTGAATATATGTGAGTGTAAAATCTATAGGAAGTTGTTCAGATGTTGCTTTGGCTAAATTGCCCTGAACCTTTGCGCAAATGAAACTATTTCTGAATCCAAGTTCTGAGTCTTGTAATTTCCTATAACAAGGACTTCCAAAGAGGTTCCAATAATTTAGGTGCCCCCCCCTCCCCCTGCATCCAGCTTCTCTTCCTATTCGTTCTTTCCTTAAATGTTCTTGTCTTTGTAGAAGCAGAAGTAGAACCAACAATAGGGGCGTGATGTTTACTTTCACGTGAATGACACGTGGCTTGCCTAACTTCTGGAATTTATAGGACTTCCATTCACAGTACAGGCAGTCCTTGTCCTACAACCACAATTGGCACAAGAATTTATGTTGCTAAGTGATCTTATGACCTTTTTTTTTTTGCCCACAGTTGTTAAGCAAATCAATTGAATTATGGGATGATTAAGTGAGTCCAGCCTCGCCCATTGACTTTGCTTATCAGCTAGGAAAGTCACAAATGGCCATCACATGTCCCCGGGACACTATACGCATCCTAGTTGCCGAACACCCTAAATGTGGATCATCGTGACCTCAGGGATGCTGTGATGGTTGTAAGCGTAAGAGCTGTTTGTAAGTCGCTTTTTTTCAGTGCTGTTGTAACTTTGATTGTGAGTTCCGGTTTGTAAGGCTTCGGCGGTGGCAAGAATCCGTGTTCGTGCGCGGTTCCTGCTGCGCTCGCCGCTGGAGTGCTCCCAATCCAGTCGGATTTGGAGGCTATAGTTATCCTGTAGAGATAACTGAAGACAGGGGAGATCTGGGCAGGGTCTGGAGGTATCGCAACCCCCCTCCCCAGCTGGCTCAACTCCCTTTTCCAAAGGCGGTGGAGCGGCGGCCAACAATGGCCGCCACAAAGAACCTTTCAGCTGGACAAGATTGTGCAGGAGGAAGTTGATAAAGTGAAAGTTTTTGGCTGAACCGGGAGAACAAACTACTTCGTATATCATTATTAACATGCTCTGATGCTACTCCCCCTCCCTACCTGAAAAGAAATCTGTTCCAAATGCAAAACACAAGCAGAGGAGTTTCAGTTGTAGTTGCAGTTTCACAGCAGCAAGTAGCTTTAGTACAGAACAGTTGAGCTAAGCCACACCCAGGCTCCTTGCTGTCTCCTTCCTTGCTCATACAGCAAATAGTGTTTTAGTTTCCAAGCAGCCCTCTTACTCTCTAGCACATTGACAGGACGCTAGCCAGATAAATCCTGATGGATGCTGGAAGGCAGAGGCAGAATTTCCCCCGCACTTATTTTCCTCCCCCAAAACTAAGCCCGACCACATAGTTGTGTGTGTGTGTGTGTGTGTGTGTGTGTGTGATTTCAAAGCACAGAGTATCTCATTCCCTCCTTCAGATGTACATGGACACTACCTCCTTCCTTGTGCTCCTTCTTCTTTAATACTATCAGCCTTTCCTACTGCTTTCTCCAACTTCCCTTCTGCGCGTTCTTTCTTTATCCTTCTGTTTCCCTTGCCTGTCGCATGATATCTGCTCTTTCTTGTCCTACATGTTTTTTTTTCCCCCTCTGCATTGGTCACTGTTTCATATTAACAGGCTTGAAACCCTGCGTTCCTATTGGTCTAGGAAAGCCAGATCGTGATTGGATGGCTTGAACTTTCCTGATTGGCTCATACAGGGTTTGCCATGATTGGCTGAAGCCAAGCGCGGCAAACTCAAAGAGTTGTGATTGGCTGCCTAGCCATGGCCAGCTCTATAAGAAGAGCTGCCGCGCGCTAGGGTCCCTGAGTCTCAGAATCTATCTATTAAATAAAGAGCTGTTGTTCACTACTCAAGCCTCGTCTATTCATGGGACCCTCAGACCATACTTAACAGTCACGCTTGCTACAGCAAAGCAGCGAGAGTGCTGCTATCCTCTCTTGCCCTCTCTGGCGAGGCTGTCTTGGTAAACAGCAGGCCATCTTCCTCTTGGCGCGGAGCAATCTCTCCTCAGCCCAATAAAATGAAACCATAGGAACTCCCAAGACTTAGCTTTGGTGCATTTCTGTTTTTGTTTCCGTTTAATTGCAAAAAGATTTCTGATCATGGCTGAGACTCTGTGCTGGGGATGAGGAATCATCCTGAGTTTTCCCTGATGGGGGCTTTAAAAAATAATTGCTGTGATAGTTTTGCTAGTCGGAGTGGAAGGTAAGGGATGAAAACTGAGAGAAGGGATGAAAGGGAGGTTAAATATAAACTGAATCTTACACACACATGCCATCAGCGTCCATAATGAATGGTGAACATTGTGCATTCAAAGGCTCAGACAGGAACAGTTGTGAAAGGAATTTCGAGTATGGGAAAAGAGAATAGAATTGAATAGAATAACAGAGTTGGAAGGGACCTTGGAGGTCTTCTAGTCCAACCCACTGCTTAGACAGGAAACCCTACACCATTCCAGACAAATGGTTATCTAATATCTTCTTAAAAATTTCCAGTGTTGGGAGCATTTACAACTTCTGGAGGCAAGTTGTTCCACTGATTAATCGTTCTAACGGTCAGGAAATGAATGCATGGATGAACTGTCAGGTGAATGAATGAATTCTATTCCAATGAAGGTGGAGTAGAATTTCCACAAATACTGTGGAAATTTAGTTATTTGTTAGGTAAGGAGTTGCGTACCCTACCACCCTCCCAACAATTCAAGATAGCATGGTTATTTTCTCCTCAATGATCATCTCTATCACAAACACTATTGATAGTTACCAAAAGTCACCCAGTTAAAAATAGACCTATTTTTACTTTTACCTTACTTATTTTTATTTATCTATTAAATTTATTGGCACCCATTTTACCACGGGGTAACTCTAGGCAGCTTACAATATTAAAAAGGCAAAACGATATGGAATCTATAGACAACAAAATAAAATACTATAAAAATGCAAATACTATAAATACTGTTTACCGCAACCATTTAATTTTCTTTCTCTCTAGCTTCTGTCTAGATTTGAGAAAGAAGAGTTTTGTGTCCTGAAGGCATCACATTTTGCTTATTTGCTTGATCAAACAACCAAATGGTGTTTACATAATCTGTGTTATTTGCAGTACTAGAAGCCTTGGGATTTAGAAAAGCCTAGAGAAGATCCTAGATAGATGACCAAATTACCATATAAATGAATCTTGTCCTTCAAGAAATCTGTTCTAGTCCATATATTTTCAGAGGTCTCAGTAAGTAATTGGCATTGCCAACTGAGAATACAGACACCTTTCCATTTGATATAAAGGGAGATTCAGCTACAAAGAAGTGTATGAACAGGACAGAACCAGGAATTTTTTTTTTTTACTACCGGTTCTGTGGGTTCGGCTTGGTGGGCATGGTGTGGTGTGGCTTGGTGTACGTGGCAGAGGAAGGATACTGCAAAATCTCCATTCCCTCCCCATCCCACTAACCTGCTTTCCAGCTCCCTTCTCCTGCGCAGGGCAACCAAAGAAAACCCAGCCAATCAGCTGGGACCCAGGGGGCAGAGAATAGATGTGGGTGGGGCCAGTCAGAGCTGGGATTTGCCGGTTCTCCAAACTATTCAAAATTTCCGCTACCGGTTCTCCAGAACTGGTCCGAACTTGGTGAATACCATCTCTGAAACGTACATTGTCCCAGACGTTACTCAAGCTCATATCCTTAGGAAATGCCTCCCTTTCCTGCATTGAGGGTAAAATTCCAAAGCTATAGCCAATAAGATTCTTATGTGGATTGGAGCTATGCATCTTAAGAGCATTTAGGCTTAGAAAGCTATGCTTAAAGCAAATATTCATTGCCAGATGTATAAAAAGACATTTATTTTTCATTTAATATAATGTGAAAAGACAGACAACCATATATTTAAAAAATGGAAGTAACTGGAAAAATGGAAGTAATATTTGCTACTTAAGATGAACCTCCTCCTCCATTTCATAGCATCTTGCCAATGAAAATGTGCTCCTATGACACTATGTTCAAAGAGTGCAAGAGCGTGGACTTGAAATTATTGCAGATCCCTGGAAAACAACTCCAGGGGCTGAGGGTACAGAAGCTGAGGGTCTCTGGTCATTTCAGATCCTTTAGCAGCAGAGGTCCTGTTGCCAGCACTTCTTGTCCAATACTTCCCCACGGCTGGGCCCAGTTCTCAAAAAGGTAAAACTTGGAAACAAAGGGAATGCTGTGTTCCTGCCCAGAAAAAACAGATGCCACAATAGAAAGTTGCTGAGAGGGAGGTACAGTTGAATGGTTTGCTTGACCATAGAAACTGCCAAGAACATTAGTTGTTATAGTGAGCTGGAATAGAGATGCTTCCTGATTCAACAGAAAGAAAGGCAAAGATGAGAAAGGGGTGTGTGTGTGTGTGTGTGTGTGTGTGTGTGTGTGTGTGTATAGATTCAATCCATGATGAAATGTTGAGTTTGTAAATCCCTAATTTGGGTGAAAACTACACAAGAGTTCAGCGTTAGAATTTAGGTAAGATCATATCCAAGTCGTGCAAAGAAAGTCTGCTCCCCTTAAATGGATGACAACGTAAGTCAACAAATATTAAATGTTTTTCAGAAGAAAGTGAATTAGACAGAAGCAAAATTATTCCTAAGCGTTATTGGGGTAAACGAGCAGCAGAGAACCCTTGAACCCAGCCATGCCTCCCTGATGGTTCAGGTGATGTTCCTGTACGAATTGCTCATTTTAGCACTTTAAACATTTTGATTTAACAACCTTTGTAGAAAATGGAATTGGGTATACAGTGAGACAGACGTAATCAGAACTTTGCTAAGGCTTATTAGCACCTTATCAGGCCCCTGGAAGGCTTAGCCTTCATTTGCATTATCCCATTTCATGAAATGTGAGAGTAGTCTAAGCTCAGGCACCCGCTATGCCTTATTAATTTCCTTTTAGAATTTGGAAGGATCCCTGTGTGCTAAACCAACTATTTGTTATAACTCTGAAATGTTTTGTTAATGCGGTCAAGTTGGAGATCATGTTTTAGTTCCAAAACTGCTTGTACTGGAGATAAATAAGGTTTGTTGCAGAGGTGGGCATTCAGCAGGTTCTGGCCAGTTCTGGAGAACCGGTAGCAGAAATTCTGAGTAGTTTGGAGAACTGGCAAATCCCATCTCTGACTGGCCCGCCAACCCCATCTCTTCTCTGCCTCCCATTGAGTCCCAGCTGATCCCAGGCTAGGTCTCCTTTGGTTGCACAGGAGAACAGAGCTGGAAAGCAGGTTAGTGGGGTGGGGAGGGAATGGGGATTTTGCAGTACCCTTCCCCTGCCACGCCCACCAAGCCACACCACAGCCACAAAGCTACGCCCACAGAACTGGTAGTTAAAAAATTTGAATACAACAACTAGATTATTGGTTATTTTTACATGGAGGTTATAGACACTTTTCTTTTTGGTGAAGAGTCTAGAAGTAGTAGTAGTAGTAGTAGTAGTAGTAGTAGTAGTAGTAGTAGTAGTAGTAATAGTAGGTGCATTGATTTAAAGGCTTGAGGCATCGATACAAGATTATATTTATAGCTCAGGGTTGAATTGTGGGGTCCTTGGGGCTCGCTGAGCTTGGTTGTATTCTTGTAGACATTTCATCACCCATCTGGGTAACATCATCAGTACTAGTTAGTTGCTGATGATCTCACCTGATGATGATAATGATGGTGTTGCTTAGCACCGATGTTATCTAGCATTGCTACCTAGCTGGGTAATGAAACATCTGCAAGAAAACCACCAAGCTCAGAGAGCACCAAGGACTCTATGGCTTTAGTAATTATTTAACAATTCCTGACGGCACATTAAGATTGTCTTGATTTTCCCTTTTGAAGTGGTATTCACTTGTTTTTTTTTTTTTTATCTCCATACATAAGAGTAGTATCAGGAGATAAAATATCAACATGTTGCTGAAGTTGTGTGAATGAATAAACTCTTATCTATTCTGTTAACTTGATCTCTTCAGCAGTTTTGAGTGTTATCTCTTCAGCAGTTTTGAGTGTTATTGTTTGATTTCATGTTATATTTAATAGTATTGAATAATTAGAATGTAATTATATTTGACAGTCAGATAACTGACAGGCAATGGAGTCTTTAATAGAGCATGTTTTGAGTTTGAGCATTTAATGAATACCTGCCATGAATTTTTGCATTTGATGGTTGTTGTTGAGAATTTGTGATATTTCACATTTAATACAGCAAACATCAAGTGATCAAACTCATGTAATGTTGAGGCAGCAGTTGACAGTCAAATTAACTATTCAGATTTGGCATATGAAACTTAACAGGCAGGGCATTTGTAGTAAAATCTATTACCTTGGTGAATCTCAAATATTTGCATATACTTATCGCATATGTAGAAGGTTACAGATATTATTTTAAACAACAGCACAGCCCCAAAACCTGACTATAATCTCACACACAATTTACGCCATGGTTGGTTAGAGACAGGCTGGATCTGCCAGAAAACAACTCAGAATGCTGCAAGTAATCGGATTACTATACTATCTTTTTCAAACTGAGTACATTTTTCTTGCAGAATTTTGCTTAAACAAATCTTTTCCCTGGGGATTTTCAGGTGAAGAAGCATCATTTAAAAATAAAATAAAATAAAACCTGAAAGAATTCAGCATCTTTTAATTATTTGGTCAACCTGAGTTGAGGAAATACCATGATATAATTTGGACTTTTTAAAACTCTCTTATTGCTATCATTGTTTTAGGATATTAGGTTATCTAAACAATTAAATAAGTTAATGTGCATTACATTACAATAAGTCAGAAAAGAATTAAAATTTTTAAAAGAGTTGCATGAAAATTTGAACGATAAAACTTTACTTGAGACCTAAATTTGGGTCTGGCTATCCAGAGAAGATAGATCTTCTCTTCGGTAAAGGTTGATAGATCTTGCATCTATTTGTGCACGCTCATGCGCGCGCGCGCACACACACACACACACACACACACAGTAGTTTCACCAGATCAGGTCTCAGGTCAGGCAGGGGTTTAGATCAAAAAGTGTATACTGATCGATGTCATACTTGCTGGCCAGGAGGATTTAATTTAACCCAATTAAATAGGTTTTCCCCTTCTTTGATCTCCAGGTCTAAAGTAGACCTGAAAAGGTGAGGAACCACAACAGCCATCAGCTGGAGAAAGACCATCCCCAGTCGTGGCCAGGATGCTTCCACTAGGCTGAATTCAAGATAGGAGAGAAGTTGCTAGTGAGTGCCCCAAAATGGGCTGATCGTGCAAAACAGATTTTGCATGTACCAATGCAGAAACTTTGTTTAGAAACTGCCAGGCAGTAGAAGAATACAGGTTTTTTTTTTAGATTGCCGAGGATGCTGACTACAGGTACTTCTCTACTTACAACTGTAATTGAGCCTGGAATCTTGGTCATAAGTCAGGATAGTCGTCAGGATTTCGGCAGTTACCCCAATTAAATCAGGAGTCTCAAGCCAAACTTCCAAAACTTCAAAGGATTTATTGGGTGTTAACATGTCTGCACTGGATGTAGCTGACTCTGAGACACATAATTCACTGTCACCCTTGACCCTGTTTTCTCCCCACCCCTGGGTGTATTGTGATTCATATTCTCCAATGGGACACATCCATAGCCAGGAATCATCAATCATGTTCTCTCCAGTTAAATTTTTGCACGGCAGAAACTTCAGTGCCCTAGTTACAATCTCTGAAAAACTATGTATGGAATGCAGTTTTGATTTCCAAGTGGCCACACTGCTCTTTCAACCCCCTTTCCCCCCTCCCTTTCTGTTGATAACTCTGAAAAGGCCATATAAATGTTTTATGAGTTGACATTAGTCATAAGGTGAGGCATCCATGTGACCAACATGGCTCTACAACTTTATTTGAGTAGTCATAAAGTGAGTCAATGCATTCCTTATGGATGTTTCTGAAGGAAACTGGCCCAAAAGGCCAAAAAAAAAAAAAAGTGGCAAATTGCATCATGGAATCATGGAATGCAACCAACTGTAAAGCAAAATGTGATCGTGTTGCTGTGGGAGGGTGTGTGCCACTGCTGGAAGTCCAGAACCAGGTTGGAAGTACTTTGTGGGGGGGTCCTTGATAATGTCAAACAGTCACTAAGTGAAGACCTGTAATATCTCTTTTGAGTGAAAGCAAATGTTGCTTTGTATCATTGAAACACTGTCAGCTTTGGAAGCCATGTTGAGATCCGATGCTCCCACACTGCCACAATTGAGCCTGAGAAAGTGGGGGTGGGTGGGTGGGAATGTAGTAGAGTATATCTAGTTAGACATAATAACATTCTTTTTCTGATTCAAGGTCAGGTTGTGTGGCGCATAAGAGAGAAGAAGTCTTGGGACGGGTGGTGATTGGGGCATGTGATGTGATGATGGGTGCAGGGAATGGATTTATAATTTTTACTTACTGTCAGGAAGCCTGGTACTTTCAGATTCAGGATTCCACAGTTGTGCCAGTTACTATCCAAAATAAAAAGAACTTTTCAGAGATGTCTGTCTTGGAGTTATTGTATGTAATGAAATTTTACTGGAACGTTGACAAACACAATTTCTGATTGTGAATGTGTACAGTAGATGGATGGATAGATAAATGATAGATAGATAGATAGATAGATAGATAGATAGATAGATAGATAGATAGACAGATAATAGATAGATGACAGATAGATAGATAGATAGATAGATAGATAGATAGATAGATAGATGATAGATAGATGACAGACAGACAGACAGACAGACAGACAGATAGATAGATAGATAATAGAGGAGAGAGGTGTTTTTTTTTGTGCGTGTGTGTGATAAACTCTTTATATCCCCATCTTACTTTTCACTTAGAGATCTCTCATCCACACTTATTCCACTGCCTTTTATCTGCCTTTTCAAAGGGTTCTGTCAGTTAGAAACTGCTTGTCAATGGAAACTGTTGCTCTCAAATGAAACCAACATGACTCCTTTATCACTTGATGAATCTGAAATAATGGATTGAAATGAATGGGAGGATATGGCTGCCTTGCTTTGGAGGAAACAGGCTATTGAAAACTTCAGAGCATTATCTACCCAACTATCTCAAAAACTCATTATATTTAAAGAGGGCTGTACGTCTCCAAGTTTAAATGATCTGTGATTAAAACTGACAACAGGAGGTTTGATTTCATATTTGGAAAGGAAGCGTTCTTCTTTGATTAGAGGGAAGAATTAGAAAATTTGCTACAGGACCAGTCTTTACACATTTCTTCGGAGGTTTCAGCATATATACAGATACCTTGATTATGTTTTTATCAGTTTAAAGCTTCAGTTGTGGCCCTCCATCCTGCTCTTCACAACTCTTAGAAAACAGATCTTGCTGAAGAAGACAGTAGCAAAATAGGAATTCGGCAAATCTGTCTTTTGTGTAGCTTGTGCACTTTTTGTTTGGAACATTTATTTCAGTCATTCTTGGCATCACTGCCAATCTCAACTCATTCTGAAGTGCAGCTTTCCTGACTAACATACAGTCCAGCTCCTCCCATTGTATTGTTTGTGCTCTTGTATGCCACTCAAGTGAATCACCTCACTGGGTCTCTGTTATTTCTATTAAGTTATTCTTGCCTTTCTGTACAAAGAATTCAAGCTTGCTTTGTTTTGTTTTGTTTCCTCTGCTATGAACATTGGTGGGTAGCTGTTGAAGAATGTATGAGCTAATATTATTTCTGTTTTTATGAAGTGTGTGTGTGTGTGTGTGTGTGTGAATGATTTAATGTGCAATATTAACAGTAAACAGTCATTCTCCTAGAACATTTCTCTTTCCCAGTGTTCTTCAATGAACTGAAGGACAGATCGGAACATTTGAGATGCCCAGGCTTTCTTGTATCTTCAAAGACTCTAGTTGTTATGTCCTGAGGACTCAAGGAGTTCTCACTCTGGTCCACTCACTTTGTGTGGGCGATATTCCCCCATTCCCATTGGTTGGTTCTCCCCAGCAGCCAGCTATAAAAGCAGGCTGCGGGGTCCAACTGGTTGCTGATTGCTGCGAGCCAGTTCCAGGCTTGGCAAGCACGGTCAGCCCTTTATTTGTAAAATAAAGTACTGTTGCACTCATGCTCTGGTTCAGCCTCTCATTGCTCAAACTTAACACTGGCGACGAGGATGGGATGGCTACCAGATGCACCTTGCAACCGCTGAGTCACTAGCCACCGATCCGCAGCCCAGAGAGAGCGATCGGCTGGCGATAAGGGAAACACTGATCCGCAGCCAGAGAGAGCGGTCAGCTAACAAAACGAGCGATCAAAAAGAGCAAACGCAGATCCGCAGCCAGAGAAAGCGGTCTGAGTCAAATAGTTAGAAGCGTCTGTAGCCGCTTGTTAGCCCCGCCACGGGAAAGTGAAGCGCTGCGAGCCGCAGCCGCTCTGCATTTGGCGCGAAATTCAAACGGGTGTCATTTGAATTTCGAGCCAGTAGGAATCACAGCACAGTGCTGTAGAGAGTCACTAACGCCCACTTTTTTGGCGCGAATCTAGACACCTCCAACGGCTAGCAGCCAACGTGGTAACCCAGAGAGAGAGAGAGAGGTTAGCAAAAAACCTCTCCAGAGCTGATATCACTAGTAACTCACGAGCGCTCGTAGTCCCAGAGAGATTTTTTCCGCAGGTAGCCTAGCCGTTCCAGCACCATGAGTTCCAACCCAGTATTCCCAGCGTTTAAACCAGACGAAGAGAAGTGGGAATCGTATAAGAACCGTTTCAATCATTACATCGATGCGGTCGGCCTGGCGGATGCGGGAGAGCATCGGAAAAAATCCTATTTCCTAATCTACTGCGGAGCCACCGTTTACGATACCGCCGCAGCACTCGTAGCGCCGAGAGAATTGAAAAACGTTCCGTGGTCCGAGTTGCTTGAGATCCTCACTAACCACTACGCTCCCAGGCCTTCACAAATCGCCAGGAGGTTCACGTTCCGTATGAGGAAGCAATCAAGTAAGGAGACCATCAATCAATATATGGCCGCCCTCAGAACAGCAGCCCTGCACTGAGGGTTTGGAACATACCTGGAGGACATGCTCCTCGATCAATTAGTTTGTGGGGTCAAGGATCTCAACCTACAGAGGCGACTGCTAGCTAAAAAAGACCTCAACCTTGCGCAAGCGGTAGAGGAGGCCCTAGCAGCCGAGCTAGCAACGAATTCAGCCACCGAAATTCAGGGCCCAAGTGCCAAGCTAGCATCGTTCCCAGTCCATTCCGAAGAGGTGGAAGCGGAGGAAGCCCACAATGATGAGAACGATGTCCATCGCCTCACCAATGACAGACGGTCGCAGGTAGGGGCCAAACAA
This sequence comes from Pseudonaja textilis, assembly GCF_049901715.1. NCBI lineage: Eukaryota > Metazoa > Chordata > Lepidosauria > Squamata > Elapidae > Pseudonaja > Pseudonaja textilis. The sequence goes on from NC_141993.1 coordinate 11,284,015, forward strand.
GAATACACCGGTCCACCCAAGCACATCACGCTGTGCCTAGCCTGTGGGGGATCACATCAAAGGGCCACCTGCAAGTTTAAAGGAGCCGTTTGCAACAACTGCCATAAGAGGGGGCACATCGCGAGAGTCTGCCAAGCCCCCCAAAGCGCTGCACACAGACCCCCGTCCTCGCACTCGGGACCACAGAGGCAAGTATTAAACTGTCGCACGCACCGCCTGGCCAGGCATACTTGCCACACTGTTAGTAAAATTTCTCTCTCCGTTTCCCTAGAAGGTAAACCGTGCCACATGGAGGTGGACACAGGGTCAGCGCTCTCAATAATCTCGTGGAACACCCTCAAGAGACTCCACCCCAGCATATCTACTACCCGGCTTCAGAGATGCCAGTTCGGTCTGAAGGACTACCAGGGGAAGGCCATTCCCGTGATCGGCAGAGGCAAGTTCTTTGTCAGTTTTAGAGCTTTTAAAGGCCACCTACCTCTAGTGGTAGTTAACGGCAATCTACCCACCTTATTGGGGCTCGATTGGTTTCCCCACCTCGGCCTAGGGTTAACAGGAGTCCATGCTGTCTCAACCTCAGACACTGACTCCTTATTCGCCGACTACGCAGATGTGTTCAGCGAGGAGCTGGGGTGTTATAATGGAACCCCCATCTCGTTCACCGTTGACCCCCAGGCAGTCCCAATCAGATTAAAACCACGTAGAGTTCCATTTGCTATTCGACCAAAATTAGACGCTGAATTGGATAAACTACTAAAACAAGGGGTCATTGAGCCAACAGATTTCGCCAAGTGGGAGACGCCCATTGTCACTCCCTCAAAAAGATGGTAGCCTGAGAATTTGCTCGGACTACAAGACAACAATCAATAAATATTTACAAGTTAGCACCTACCCTGTGCCCGTCATTCAGCACTTATTGCACACATTCGAACCGGGCAGTATTTTTGCTAAATTGGACATGTCTCAAGCATATCAACAGTTCCCTGTTGATAACCAAACAGCGGAACTTCAGACCATCGTCACTCACAGGGGTGCCTTCCGATGCAAGCGTCTCCAATTTGGCGTAAGTGTTGCCCGGTATTTTTCAGTCCCTCATGGAGCGGATTTTACAGGGCCTCCCTGGTGTAGTACCCTACTGACGACATCTTGGTCTCGGCCAGGGACAGACCCCAACTCTTCCAGAGAGTGCGAGCAGTGTTAGAGAGGTTCAGACAGCATGGCCTCAGGTTAAAAAAAAGAAAAATGCGCCATTGCCACTAGACAGGTGGACTTTCTGGGTTATAAAATTGACGCCTCTGGCATTCACCCCTGGAGTCCAAGGTCAGGGCAATCCACGAAGCTCCCACACCGACCTCCAAAACGGAGCTACAAGCTTTCTTGGGGCTCCTAAACTTTTATGCATCCTTCTTGCCCCATAAAGCCTCAGTAGCCGAACCCCTACACAGATTACTAGACAAAAAGTCACCGTGGCACTGGGGGCACAAAGAAGACCAGGCGTTCAACGCCGTCAAATCACTACTTACGTCAGAGGCAGTGCTCATCCAATTCGACCCCAACCTTCCTTTAGTACTGGCAGCAGACGCATCCCCTTTGGAATTGGGGCGGTCCTTAGTCACCGACTCGCCAATGGCGCCGAGGCCCCCATCGCTTTTTTCTCCAGGACGCTCGGCCACGGAGCGAAATTACAGCCAAATAGACAAGGAAGCCCTAGCAGCTGTTGCAGCCGTGAAAAAGTTTCACGAATTCCTTTTGGCCACTTCTTGAACTGGTCACCGACCATAAGCCCCTCCTGGGCCTACTGGCCGGCGACAAACAGACACCTCAAGTCCTCTCCCTCGGATGACAAGGTGGACACTTTTCCTAGCGGCCTACTCATACAAACTTATCCACCGCCCGGCAAAACTCTATCCCACGCTGACGCGCTCAGTCGCTGCCCCTTACCTGCTCCGGCTGAAGACCCAGCTCCTGTCAATGCCATTGTTGAAATCACCCAGTTGGACCTCCCCATCACCGCCCTTGACATCGCCGCCAAAACCAAGGCAGACCAAACGCCGCCCAGGTGCTCGACTGGGTGAGGAGGGGTGGCTGGGAGGCAACGTTGATAACAAATTCGCACCCTTTAAGACTCGCATGCAGGAGCTGTCCAGTTTGCAGGGTTGTCTACTGTGGGGCACTCGAGTGGTCATTCCGACCTCGCCATGCACCCGAGTCCTGGAGGCGTTGCACGAGGGACACCCGGCATTGTGAGAATGAAGGCGTTGGCACGCAGCTACGTGTGGTGGCCGGGTCTCAGACGAGGACATTGTCAATTGGGTAAGTTCCTGCAGCATTTGCCAGGAATCCCGTCCTGCTCCCCCCATCGCCACCCCTACCAGATGGGAGAGCGCCAGCGCCCCTTGGTCTAGAATCCATATCGATCTGGCCGGCCCCGTGCATGGAAAGATGTTCCTAGTGGTCGTGGACGCTTATTCCAAATGGATAGACGTGGCACAGCTATCCACGACCACCACACTAGCAATCACCAACGTGTTAACGCGCCTGTTCGTTACACATGGACTACCCGACTCCTTGGTCTCCGATAATGGCCCACAGTTCGCATCAGTAGAATTCAGCTGTTTTGCAGCCAACCTAGGCATTCGCCACATTTTCACAGCCCCATTTCACCCTGCGAGTAATAGGTTGGCTGAAAGGGCCGTCAGGACCACCAAAGAGGCCCTCGCTAGGTTTGGCAAAGATGACTGGCACCACAAACTCTCACGGTTCCTGATGAGCCAGCACTCAACCCCCTGTGCAGTCACCAATAAGTCCCCAGCGGAACTTCTGATGGGCCGGCGCCTGAGGACTGTATTAGATAGACTGCACCCACAATACTGCCCTGACTCTCCCCTCGCTTCCACTTCGGGGGTTAGACATTTTATGTTACAGGAGCCGATATTTGCAAGGAATTTCACTGGGGACCCACTTTGGATTCCGGGGGAGGTCATCGCCGTCACCGGGCCGAGATCGTATAGAGTCAGGCTGAAGGATGGTCGCGTCTGGAGGAGACACATAGACCAACTCAGAAGGCGCCTCAGCAACCTCGCAAACAAGAATCCAGAGTCTTCAGTCGAAGGGGAACCGTCTCATCCACCGCCCAGCCACATCGCACCCAGCGACCAGTCTGTGCCAGCGGTCGTTCCGGTCAGCCCAAACTCGGACAACAGCGCCCAGAGAGTTGACCTACCTGATCCAACCCACGAGAGCTCGACCCCAGAAACCAACCCGGTGGTTTCCGAGGATGCCCAGTCCAGAGAGAGTATTGGCGACACTATGCCAGCTCAACCGTCACAGACTGATACCGAACAGACAGACAATGTTCCCGAGTTGCGCCGCTCCGGGCGCCAACACAAACCCCCCATCTACCTCAAGGACTATGCGTGTTCGCATCTGGGGGGAAGGGGTGTTATGTCCTGAGGACTCAAGGAGTTCTCACTCTGGTCCACTCACTTTGTGTGGGCGATATTCCCCCATTCCCATTGGTTGGTTCTCCCCAGCAGCCAGCTATAAAAGCAGGCTGCGGGGTCCAACTGGTTGCTGATTGCTGCGAGCCAGTTCCAGGCTTGGCAAGCACGGTCAGCCCTTTATTTGTAAAATAAAGTACTGTTGCACTCATGCTCTGGTTCAGCCTCTCATTGCTCAAACTTAACACTAGTAATCCTCTGTTAACTGGTCTTAGCAATATAATTTGTCTCCCCATGGAAAAGAAGGGGATATTGTGAGTTATTCAGCCCATGCAACATCATTTATGGGCTGCATTGGTTGCTAATATGTTTCTGGGTACAATTTAAGATGGGTTGTCACCTTCATGGCTTGGGTCTAGGGTTACCTGAGTGAGGGACCATCTTTTTCCAGTTATTTTTAACCTATCCAATCCAGTCTGGCAGGATGAACATGATCTTGGTCCTGTTAGCCAAGGAATGTTAACTGGTAAAGGACCAGGAAATGTGCTTTCCCTCTTGTAGACTCTGCCCTCTGGAACATCCTCCCTCCTGATATTTAGATATTTGAACCTGGTTATGTGCCTCATCCTGATGTCTTGAATGTGTGAGGGATCCCATTTCCCAGTATATACAGGATTTTAAAATATGGTGTTTAAAATTGACTTACTGGTACTCTTTTAAAGAATGCCGGTGGCAAGGCAAGGATGAACAGAGGTGCAGAAGCCCGTCTGTGGTTTCAGTTAATCTCTTTTTGCGGTTGGCGTGATCCTTTGAGGGTGCACGAGTCCTGGAGAGATTCGTGCTGGCATGGGGGAGACTCGGGTTGCAGTGTGGGGAAGGCAAACCCCCCTGCTGCGAAGGGGAGCCCTCCAGAGCCCAACAAGCAAGAAACAGCCTCCTATCAATGGCGGCTCTGAAGTCCGGACTGCCACCAATGTAAAGAAGCGAGTGAGTGACAGTTTGTGAGATCATTGGGGAAGAGTGTGGCAGAGAAAATTAGCAGCAGGGAGGAGGATTGGAATGCCATAGGCTTTTATAAGGCTGTTACAAGTGTCTGTCCAGAGCCCTAAAAGAAAGTGGCCAAAAAGCAGATGTGAGGCAAGTGAAAGTGAAAGGGCTTGGCAGACAGAAGAGAGAGAGAGAGGACAATAACGAGTAAAAAGGGGAGTTTATGAGGTTGGGAGACTAGCGGCTGGAAGGTGCCTGGAAGTTGTGGAGGATTTGGACTATCTCATTTGATTTTTATTCTGAAAGACTTTATTAAAGCTGAGATGGAAAGAAGATCGGAGCTGACGGAACAGAGAGGGTGTGTCGCCCCAGGCAATATTTAGAAACCCTGAAGCCATCGTAACAATATAACTGATATAAACCATTTAACAGCCCTTTAGGGAGCATACTGATCTAATTGAGGAGGTGGTTCCATCTGAAGAAAATCAGGAAAATTGAACTTAGGAACGCTAAGACAAAAAGTAAAAGTGGAAGCTTCCGAATGTGTGGCGATACTGTGTAGTTGCAGTCACTACTCAGCATTTTTTACCTCCCCACTTCCGGTGCATTTGGAGTGAAAGCTCTCAAACTTAGAGACAGAAAGCTAAAAACTTACTTCAAAATTCCTTTTTCCCCCCCTTTTAACTCCCTTTTTTCTGTATACATTTGCTCAATTTTTTTTCTTCTTTTTCCATCATCATCTGGCTCTATGAAGAACTATCCTTCTTTACTCTATCTTTATAATGATTATAAATATGCATACTGGGGAAAGGAAAATTGATTGTTGTAACTGATTGTTAAATAATTGAATTAATTGATTTAATTGATTTATTAATAATAGTGATAGTAAGAACATTAAGTATTATTTAATTAATAAGTATAGGATTTTATGTATTAATATAATTTATTGTGTGATCACAATTAATCCACTTGGGAACGAATGTAATACTGTTTGTGTTTAAGAATATTTAAAATAAGGTTAGATAAATACACATATTTATTTATAAAATTTAAGTATAGCTGGATTTGGATATTTTATTTATTTATTTATTTATTTGGATATATATATATATATATAGATATAGATATATAGATATAGATAGATAGATATATTACATGAAGTTATGTATAGTGGCTGAGCATAGACCTTACAAAATTATATATGTGATTTAGAATTTGGATTTAAAATAATACAGTGATAATATTTTTATATACTTATACTGGAGTACTTATACTCCAGTAAACAGTTAAGAGCACAGCTATCCAGCAGATAGATAGATTAAGTAATTAGATACTGGTCAATCCTAATACAGAGATTCTATCACTGAATGTTAATTTGGGATAATATAATTAATATAGTACAACAACAGAAACAAATCTTAAAAGAAATGACTTCCACAACTACTACAGCTCTGAAAACTGGAAGAAAGGTCACCCCGACGTTAACAACTACATTAGCAACAGCTTCGCCCATGGCACAAAAAACCATAGAAGAAACATTACCAGTGGAGAAACAAGCTAACATCTCGAATGCCAACATCCAATCAATTTTGCTGACTTTACAGGAATCGATGACGAAGCTGCAAGAAACAATGATGAAAAACCATAACAAGACGAGAGCAGATATCAATGAACTAAAAGAGGAGATGGGGAAATTAAAAGCAGAAATGAAAGTGGATATCTCCAAAGTAGAGGACAAAATTGGATTATTACAGCAGGCCTTGGAGAAAAATGAAGCAACAATAAAAGAGGTAGAGAAAAGGACTGAATGAACCGAAAGAAAATTAGAAAGGGTAGATGAAGAATTAAAGAATGTGAGTAAAGAAATGGAGGATTCACTGGTCTACCTAGAGATGGACAAGGCTGCTACATACTTGAGATTCCAAAATGTAGTGGAATCCAAAGAAGAAGACCTGGAACAACTAATGGCAGGAATACTGGCTGGACTATTGGAAAAGGATAAAGATGACATCTTAAGGGAGTTTGATGAAGTTTACAGGATTAGCACTAATTATACAAGACGCCACAAATGCCCAAGAGAAGTCCATATACGATTTGCGAGAAGGAGTGTCTGGGATATCATATATAGGATGTCAAGAGAAGAAACAATCATGTATAAAGGTAAAGAAGTCTTGATTCTCAAACAAATACCAAGAAGAGTAAGAGAACAAAGACGAGACTACAAGTTCTTAGCAGATTACCTAAATCAGAAAAGAATAGTATTTAAATGGCTAATCCCAGAGGGGAAGTTAGTTTTTTGGAATGAAAGGAAAATTAAAATAGACTCCATGGAAAAGGCCCAGGAATTTTATGAGTGATTGGTAGGTCTGGAAGACCAGAGCAGTAAGGAGGAACTGGAAACAAACTCCCAGGAAGATCAAGGCTATCATAAGAACAGAGATGGAACTTTAGGAAATCAAGGAAATACTCATCTATATCAGGAGAGAGAAGAAAGTAGGACACATCTTCAGGCACAATGAGAGACTGGAGCCATTACAAGATAAAGAGTGAAACAGAATTAATTAAATGGAAGAAGAAAACAAACTACTATCAATTAATATAAATGGTTTAAACTCTACGATAAAAAGGAAAAGGATAATAGCTAAACTAATCAAACAAAATGCTGATATAATATGCCTACAAGAAACTCATATAAAGAAAACAGATGAAAAATACCTAGAACGTCTGAAATTAGGGAAGCTATTTACTGCACCACCAGACATGGGGAAAAAGAAAGGGATTGAAGTATATGTTAAAGAGGATTTGAAAGCAGATTTAATATGGTCGGATTCTGAGGAAAGAACTCTGGTTTTGCAGATCTGGATTAATGCCAATTCTCTTAGTGGTAATCTATGCCCCAAATGGAGATCAAAAAGAGTTTTTTAAGCATCTTTATGGAAAAATAGTAGGATTGGAAAAAAGAATTATTTGTATCATAGGAGACTTCAACTCTATTGCTGATTATCAAAAAGACCACAGTAATGGGGGGAAGAACAAAGCGGGGAAAAGAGAGCTTCCCAAGATATGTATGGAAATGATGAAGGAGTTAAATTTGATTGATATATGGAGAAGATCACATCCCAAGAAAAAACAATTTACATTCTATTCAAATCCTCATCAAATATGGACATGAATTGATATGGTATGGATGAATGGGGAAATAGCAAATGAGATAAAAGGGATTGAAATTTTGCCTAATGAATGGGCAGATCACAATCCAATTCAGATAATATGGAAGGGTGGGGAAAAACCCAAGAAAAGATGGACGTTAAATAAGAGAAAAAGAATACACCAACAAACTCAAGGAGGAATTAAATTATTTCTTAAAGGAAAATGATAATGGAGCAACTACGAAACAAAACATTTGGGATACAATGAAGGCAGTAATAAGAGGTATAACAGTCTCTTATAATGCCAAGAAGAGTAAAGAAAAATACGCCCAGCAAAACAAATTACAAAAAAAAAATTAAGGAATTAGAAATTCAATTACAGAGTACCCCAAAGGATTCAAAACTGCAAAATCAGATAATAATAACTAAACATAAACTGAATTTAATTGAACAAGAGAGAATGATTATAAATTTGAATACAACTAGACAAACTTATTTTGAGCATGCTAATAAGCCAGGGAAACTTCCTATATATATTTCAGACAATCCCAATCAAAGTACACAAAAATTTTTTTTTGAAGAACTTAATAAAATAACTGTAAAATTTATCTGGCAAGGGAAAAAACCTAGAATAAATTTAAAGGCAATGCAGGATATGAAGAGCAGGGGAGGGCTGGCACTTCCAGATTGGGAGTTGTATTATAGTGCAGGCTCTTTAGTATGGTTGAAGGAATGGGTGAATTTAACCAATAAGAGAATATTATTCTTAGAAGGCCATGACTTGCAAAGGGGGTGGCATGCTTTTTTTATGGGATGTAGGGAAAACTAGCCAGAAATATTTTCACAGACACCTAATCAGAGACTCATTATTAACTAATTGGAAGAAAATACAGAAAAAACACTATTTAAAAATACCAGTTTGGATTTCAACAGTGGAGGCGATGATTCACCCAAATAATCTGGATATCACTAAAATGATTAAATATAAGGATCTATTGGATACACAAGGAAATTTGAAATCGTGGCAAGAACTTCAAGAGCGGGGACTAAAAATTGATCAGTGGGCATATCTTCAAATTCAAAGTAGATATAAACAGGACAAGAAAGAATTTGGAATTAACAATAAACTCCAGCAATTAGATAAAATTTTATTAGGATCAGGCAAAAAAAAATATTTTTAAAAATTATAATTATTTAGTAGAAGTAGAATTAGAAGAAAAAATTGTAAAAGGGAACATGATAGCCTGGAGTAGGAATATAGGATGTAGGATCACTATAATGTTGCAGCAGATCCTTTTTCTACTGCTACAATAACAGAATGGGAAAAGGTCTGGGGTAGAAATAATAAAATTACAAAATTGGTAGCATACAAAGAAAACGCCTATAAAATGTTTGATAGATGGCACCTTCCTCCTTCGAGATTAGCGAAGATGCACCCCAATATGAGTCTGAATTGCTGGAAATGCAAAAAAAAAGAGGGAACTTTTTTTCCATATGTGGTGGTCCTGTACAGAAGCTCAAAAATATTGACAGAAAATTAGAAATTGGCTGGAAGAAATGACATGAGAACAGATCGAATACAAACCAGAGTCCTTTATGTTAGGGATCTTTGAAAAACAAATATCAAAAAAAGTGAAATATATAATAATACACATTTTGACAGCGGCCAGATTGGCTTTTGCACAATGTTGGAAGCAGCCTCATGTTCCATCAGAGGAGATGATCATTCAAAAAATTTCAAGTTGTGCAGAAATGGACAAATTAACTTTGGCATTAAAAAATAAAGACACCTCAATATACTACAACAGCTGGAACTGCTGGTACAAATGGATAGACCAAAGATAGACTTCACACTAAAAGGCAAAAGAGGATAGGATAAATCCATAGTAGTGATACACAGATATATGTAAGGATTAGGTGTGTGTATATGGCATAAAATAAGGATAAAAAAGAGATCTTACAAACTGTTGAAGATGAGAATGTTTCATTTATGTATGTGTTGTTGGTTTGTTTTAATTGTAAAATCAATAAAATTTATTTAAAAAAATAAAATAAAATTGACTTACTTGATTTTATGATTATTTGCTACCCAGAATAACTTGTTTAAGATTGGTGGCTATACAATAGATAGAATAGAATAGAATTCTTTATTAGCCAAGTGTGATTGAATTGAACTGAATTGAATTCTTTATTGTCATTGTACGTATATACATAGTATACATATAACAAAATTCACATAACACCCAGAGACCAGACTCAATATGCACACACACATGACAATCTCCAAACACCCCCACCCACCCACCAAACATCCCCGCCTTCTAAAACTACACAAGCCTCCACACAACAGGCCAAGCAATACTGTCCAACAGCTCACTGATGGTGGTCCTTCATTGTTAAGTGCAATTATAGCTCTGGGGTTAAAAAAAAGATTCAGAAAATGTGTGGTCCAAATTTTAATTGATCTGTACCTTTTTCCAGAAGGCAACAGTGTGATTGGACACACAAGGAATTTGTCTTGGTGCAAATGCTCTCAGTGTACATAAAAGAAAAGATACATTCATCAAGAATTATAAGGTACAATGCTTAATAATAGTCATAGGGTACAATAAGCAATCGAATCATATAGGAAACAGTCAATATAAATCGTAAGAATGCAAGCAACAAGTTACCGTCATATAGCCACAAGTGGGAGGGGATCAGAGGTGGAATTCAGCATGTTCTGACCAGTTCTGGAGAACAGGTAGCAGAAATTTTGAGTAGTTCAGAATACCTTCTCTGACTTGCCCCGCCCCCATCTATTATCTGCCTCCCGATCCCAGCTGATCGGCTGGATCTTCTTTGGCTGCCCTGCACAGGAGAATGGAACTGGAAAGCAGGTTAGTGGGGTGGGGAGGAAATGGGGATTTTACAGTGTCCTTCCCCTGCCATGCCCACCAAGCCACATCCACAGAACCGGTAGTAAAAACATTTGAATCCCACCATTGGAGGGGATGGGTGATAAGGAGTGATGAGAAGATTAATAGTAATAGTAATGCAGACTTTGTAAATAGTTGGACAGTGTTGAGGGAATTATGTATTTAGCAGAGTGATGGCATTCGGGGAAAAACTGTCCTTGTGTCTAGTTGTTCTGGTATGCAGTGCTCTAAAGCATTGTTTTGAGGGTAGGAGTTGAAATGGTTTATGTCCAGGATGTGAGGGGTCTGTAGATATTTTCACAGCCCTCTTTTTTACTTGTGCAGTATACAGGTCCTCAACTGAAGGCAGGTGGTTAACCATTGTTTTTTCTGCAGTCCTAATTACTCTCTGAAGTCTGTGTCTGTCCTGTTGGGTTGCAGAGCCAAACCAGACAGTTAGGGGGGTGCAGATGACAGACTCAATCATTCCTCTGTAGAACTGGATCAGCAGCTCCTTGGGCAGTTTGACCTTTCTGAATTGGCACAGGAAGAACATTCATTGTTGTGCTTTTTTGATGACGTTTTTGATGTTAGGTGTCCATTTTAGGACACCATTTGTAGGTGTCCACAAACAAACAAACAACCAAATAAATATATGTTTGTAGTAGGCGTGATGAGTCTTGCTGTGTCCCAGGCCTGATCCATGATTCTGGAAAAGAGCATATTTCATGGTCTTTTTTATTTTATTTTTTCCTGCCTTCATTTTCTCTTATTTATTTGGCCTTCTTCTAATCCTCTCATGATTCTTTCACGCACCTTTTCAGAGCTGGCCTTTCTGGATATGCATAGACATTTCATTTTGTTTGTTTACCTTGTAAGCAGGAACGCAAGTATATCATAAATGAGGTCAGTGTTGTCATTTCTATTTCCTAGGACACTTCCGGTTATACTTTCTTCCTGTTCCCTTCTTGAGCTCTCATCTTCAACCAAATATATGCTGTGAACTGAATGGGAAATAGGGAGTACATCTTCCTCTCAAAGTCCCTGCTCAAACTCCACTCCCAGACTTTATGTTTGCACACTCATTTGCTGGAAAGTCATACTGCTTAAAGTGATAATAATGTGTAGCGTACTCCTATTAAATCTGACATAAATGGTTAGTGAATCACCTTTTAAATTTCAGGAATGATTATCAGTTTTAATTAACATGGGGCAATCAATATTACTATTCATTGTAATTGACTTCCTACTGATAGGTGTGTCACAAAGTGATCAGGTTGGGAATTATGTTTACAGTGCTTAATGGTGCAGTTCACTAGAAGTGCTAATTAACCACTGAATGGGACTCGCTGCCCTTTAGTAACAAGTCTTTTAACTTTTGTCTGTTCAAAAGAAGCAGTTGTGTCATTTCTTAGGACTGCTACACTGTCTTGCCAGTTGGCTTGTTCAATTAATTCCGCTAACACAGACAAAGAGATTCCGAGCTTTTATTTTAACAGTTGGTTGTTAGGTGATTGTAGATGTGTCGTGTCTTTAGCTTACCATGCTCAGGTATCAGGAAAGACAAGCTAATTTAATCGTACTTGGTGCAGCTGTGAGATGTCCATCACAGCATTTGGGCTATTTAAAGCAGCTCATTAGCGTGCAAGGAGCTTTTTTATTGACCGCTTAGGTGTTTGGATGTTGGTAGAAGATGGCATAATTAAAACACAAATGATAAGCAGACACCAGGAGGGCTAAGCTATATCTCCTTCCCTTCCCTTCCTTTCTCTAAGCGATGGTCCTTGAGAAGGGGGAAGAGGTAGAGAAGTGGCATTTTGCCAGGAAAGAGGGAGCTCATTCCAGAAAATGGGTGGGAGACAAGAGGTGGCACAGATAGGAGTCAGGTGGGTGACAACTCATGTTGACTTCATCACTTCTCCCAAGAAAATGTGGTTTACAACCCTCAAAAATTCCTTATCCAGTTGGCCTAGGGTAGGGGTCTTCAAACTTGACAGCTTTAAGACTTGTGGACTTCAATTCCCAGAATTCCTCCTCCAGTCATGTTAGCTCAGGAATTCTGGGAGTTGAAATCCACACGTCTTAAACTTGCCAAGTTTGAAGACCTTCGACCTAGGGGATACCTAGTTTTTAAGGAGCAAACATCTTTTAGGAGTTAGAAATACCTGTCCCATACATGGTACTGACCACCTACATTTCTTGCAAAGGACTATCCCTCAGCCAACTGCTGATAAATAATCCTGATGAATGTTCGCTTGCCCTGGACTGAACCTGTCATCTCTTTAACCCTGTTTGCTTCCTTGCACCAATATGCAGCCGGCTTCATAGCTCGGGGTCATGGTTCATTTGGACTCACTGGTGATTTAAAAAGCAGCATCTTGAGTATAAAAATAAGAAACCTTGACAGATCTTGAGTTCATGTATTCAGTGGATCTGTGCTTTCCTACGTGCAAACATAATGAATTACAATGATAAATATATAGAATTGTGATTCGCTAGGGATCCATAATATAGATTTCTGTTTAAGAACACTGAATGATAAAATTTCTGCCAAGAGTTGTGGTTATGGCCTTGAATGCATAAGGTAATTCCAGTGATAGATACTTAATTTTGCATATTTATACGAAAGGCATGTCAAAACAAAAGTAATGGCCAATCCTAACAATTGCTTTATTTGCTACAGGGAGGGGGAAGAAATGGATTCATGATTTAGCGGATGAAAACCTAAGAAGGGAAAGCTTGCTTAATTGCATTTTCTGAGTAGGCCTTGATTGCAGATTGTCTTGAGATTTAATCACAGAAGAATGAGAAAATGGTTGGTATTTAGGCTTATTTGAAATGTCAATAGCAGGAGCTGACATATTGTTCTTTTCAAACTTTTTTGCTATTATTTCTTCTAGTTATTTCTACTCTTTTCCTTCCCTTGTCCCTTCATCATTGACAGTCTACTGAGTAAATGCCTGATCAAATTAGCTAATTATATCTGCTGGGCTCCACCAAAAATGAGAAAATTTAAGCTCAGCAAATCATTTGCCTGATTCTTTTCAATACTGGCTGATCCTCCACCAGACAGTTCTTTGAAGATGTTATTAAAGAAAATCAATTGATGCTTATTTGCATTAGATTGGATTTAGCTACAATAAATTTAAACTCGCATCAATGGCTCTTAAACACGTGACTTACTTTGTCCAATTGATTTCAGGAGAACTCGTAGTTAGAATTCTTGTTTGCCTTATTTTTCTTCAAGATCAAGCAAGCAAGTACTCTTTTCCCTCATTCTCAATTATAAAACATGATAGAAAAGCTGGAGAAACAGTATGGGAGTTTCTTTTAATCTTCATGGCTGAGCAGAATAAACAGCTGGTTTATGATCATCAAACTTTTGTCTTTTCTCTTTCCTGAAAGTCGGAGTTGCTCCAAGTAATAGAACACCACCTTATTCACTTCACCTACACAAATTTTAAAAGTTGGTCCTGGTGTTCTGAATGCTGGCAGAAAGATAAATGCAGGGAAGATCCAAAACCTTATTTTAGCCTCCTTCCATCACATTCAACTGCCTATCCATCCATTCTTGAAACTCTAGACCGAGAAAACCTAGAACTATGCCGCCTTTGGTCCAATCTAAATATAGTACATAAAATCATACATTGCAATGTCCTACCTGCAAATGAATACTTCAGTTTCAATTATAACAGTACAAGAGCACACAATCGATACAAACTCAAGGTTAACCATACCAAACTTGATTGCAGGAAATACGACTTCAGCAACAGAATGGTCAATGTTTGGAATACTCTACCTGACTCTGCGGTTTCTTCCCCAAACCCCCAAAACTTTAACCTTAGACAGTCTACTATTGACCTCACCCCTTTCCTAAGAGGACTGTTAGGGGGCGTGCATAAGCACACCAATCGTGCCTACCATCCCTGTCCTATTGTTTCTTTTTCTTATAGGTATCCATCTCATGTATTCAAAACTATGTTTATTCTTATACCTGTATCTTGTAAGCGATTGACAAATCAAATAAATAAATAAATAAATAAAACATTTAAATGACCATCTTTTCCCAGTCATATCTACCCAACCCACCAGAATAAGGAGAAAGGGAATGTTCTGGATCTCTCTCCTAAGGAGGTCTATCTATTGAGACAAGAAGAATGGCCTTCTCCACAGGGGCTCCCTGTCTGTGGAATATCATCCCTGCAGATTTAAGATTGGCCCCCACTTTGACACTCTTCCCCAAGGCCTTGAAGACACAGTTCTGCCAATGGGCCTGGGGACCCCAGCGTGATATGGAGCCCATCGACTGGTTGGGTTGATTGTTGTCCCCAGGGGATGAGGGTTTATTGGCTGTTGTATTGGGACTTTATTTTTGTAAGCTGCCCAGAGTTACTGTGAATGAGTTGTGCGGCCATATACATTTTTTAAATAAATAAATAGATACTTGACAAGACTGAGTTCCATCCTGAATACAGAAAATATGAGCTTGAATGTTCTGCGAATATCAATTTTGAAACCTGGGCTAAATATGGTACTTTGGGTGATCTCTTTAGCTAAATCACCAAATATGCCTGCAAGAACCACTAAAATGACTTATTTGGAAAAGGTTCAAAATGGGAGGGAAATTCCTTGTGTACTGTGATAAAAATCAACTATTCAGGAGACACTGGAGACATGTGAACAATAAATAAGAGCTTTATTATGAAGCTTTTGCAAAAGGGAATTCTGCCCTTGGGCAGAAGGCATGGTTCCCAGGAAGGCTGGGATTTATATACAGGCTCAAATATACAGTCTCTGCCCCTTTCCTGGGTTCACAATCTATCCAGCTACGTATCCAGCTATGCAACACCCCTATTGTAGCATCCGTTTCCTTAACCTGTTTACCCATTTCCATTTCCAGTAATCTCCATCATTAACATGTCACTGGACAGCATGGCCCACAAAATATGTAACCTTTATACAAAACAATAGAAAACTCTTACATAATATTCCAGTAAATTATCTTAGGGTAACATAGAGGTTAAAAATAGAGTTACCATTGCTTTATATTTTCACAGGTATAATTCTACATATCACATGTACAATACTCAACAAAGATAGCAAAACTGTCCAGAGGTAACAAACAATGATGGACAATTCAAGAAAGAAGAAGCATTCGGGAGAAAGAGTCCAATAGAATACAAGCCCAAGGCTTAGAGATTCATTCCTATTCAGGAAGTGATTAAAAAAAATGAAATGAGTTTTATAATGTCATAACCCAAGGTCTACTCTTTTGTACTTAGGTTGCAACATCAGCGACAATGGATAAGAAAGGGCAGGATTTATGTCAGAAAAAAAAAACATTCTGCTTCTTTAGTATGGAGAGAACGAAAAAGGGAGACAATCCAAATTATATAGAATGAGTGTTGTCACATTTATTGGGTGTGAGTCTAAAGGATTCTTGCTTCTTCCTTGAGGCTGTTTGCCAACACAATCTCTGTATTGACCAGATGGTTTATTTTCCTTTCAGAATAGCCTTTCTTTAGAAAATGGTGTTTTCTTGGCACGTGATGGATGTCCCTTCCTTTCATCACACTGTTCTATTACACTGTTCTATTACACAGTAAAACCATCCTAAGAAACACAAAAGATTCTTCAAGGGAAACTCTTACACAAAGTATTTTTTTTTCATGCATTTTTTTCTCAAAATGTTTTCTCCTCTGTGGAAGATTTGCCTCTGTGTATTGAAACCATTATGTCTTGTTTTCTGCTGCTTCCATTTTTTAAAAAAAATGAACTCATTGTATGTAATTTCTGTATCCGTTTACATTATTTTATTTTTGAGAAGCCTAGGAAAGTTTGCTTTTTCCTTGTCATATTCATCTTTATATGCAGCACTTTTTAAAGGCAGGCATGCTGGTTTCTTCACTCTTCACATATTTTTTTTTTAAATGCAGTTGTGATTGGAGTACCACACTGCAAAATTCAGAATCTTGGAAAATCCAAAATATAATTGTGTTGCAGGAGGTGTATTAATTCAGGCAACATAGATTGGTTGATATTAACATGAACCAAGCCAGGTCCTCTCCTATTCCTGGATTACACAGATGTAAAAATTCAATTCTCAGTTCTTCCAGGAATAAACCAATTCATGCTGTGATCTTCAAATATACACATTTGAATCAAGCAAAGCGCAGCAAAAATGACAACGAACAGGTTTTGTTTTTCCTGTGTCATAAATATTAGTTGCACTTCAAGCTTGCTAAAATTAGGGTTAGGGGTATTATTAAATGGGATTCATAGACTTGTTGTCCCAGGGGCAAATCTATTGGACTTTTACATTTTAATCTCCTTGAATGGCAGTTTGCCACATTGCATTGCATTACAAATTGCTTTTGAATCCTTTCTTTTCCTCAGGGCAGAATTACGTAAAAACTTGGCAAGTTTCTCTCTGTCTTGCTGCATGATCCTTCCTTCCTTCCTTCCTTTCTTCCTTTCTTCCTTCCTTCCTGTCTCTGTGCTTCTCCCTCTCCCATTTGTGAATCTTTTCCATGCTTTCACTTTGAGATTATGGCAACCAGAATTTCCTTTTGAATCTCAAAATTTATACTCACTTTCAAAAGTACTTTGCTATGAATCAAGCTGGCCAATGCTGAACAAACACGGACAAAGCCTCATATTCTTGCTCATAGTTCTCCAGTTCCTCAACTTCATTTGTGTGTTTGTGTAACATATGAATGTGCATTATGATTCCTAGAAAATAAATAAAGATACTTTCCCAACATCTTTCAGTCTAAATTTATGGCTTTGTGAATAGTGGAGAATAATGGAAAAGATACTAACATTAGGAGAAAGGGGGAGAAGGCCATTTACCTTTTTAAAAAATATATTTTGCTGAGTATTTCAAGTCAAAACACATTATTGTGTCCATCACTGAAGCCTAATTGATTTGGAGAGTGAAAGGTGGATGTTGGTGACATATCATGATAGAACAGAACAGAACAGAACAGAACAGAACAGAATAGAATAGAATAGAATAGAATAGAATAGAATAGAATAGAATTCTTTATTGGCCAAGTGTGATTGGACACACAAGGAATTTGTCTTGGTGCAAATGCTCTCAATGTACATAAAAGAAAAGATACATTCGTCAAGAGTTAAGAATCATCAGGTACAACACTTAATAATAGTCATAGGGTACGATAAGCAATCAAACAGCTTCTATCCCAGGGCAGTAGCTCTTTTGAATTCTGCTGTATAGTGCAATGTTGGTGTGGTGTCAGGGGTTTCCGGTTCAGTGTGTGAAGGGTGAAGGATATGTGTTTATTTTCATGGTCATGGTCATGGTCATGGTGTGCACTGAAGATGGTGTTGGATTTCGTTGTACAAGGTGCAATGACAATAAAGTAAAGTAAATCATACTAGGAAACAGTCAATAAAAATCATTAGGGTACAAGCGACAAAGTTAAGTCATACAGTCACAAGTGGGAGGAGATGAGTGATAAGGAGTGATGAGAAGATTAATAGTAATAGTAGTGTGGACTTAGTAAATAGTTTGACAGTGTTGAGGGAATTATTTGTTTTGCAGAGTGATGGCATTTGGGGAAAAACTGTCCTTGTGTCTAGTTGTTCTTGTGGGCAGTGCTCTATAGCCTCATTTTGAGGGTAGGAGTTGAAACATTTTATGTCCAGGATGTGAGGGGTCTGTAAATATTTTCACAGCCCTCTTTTTGACTCAGGGTGCAGGATACAGGTCCTCCATGGAAGGCAGGTTGGTAGTAATTGCTTTTTCTGCAGTCCTAATTACCCTCTGCAGTCTTTGTCTGTCTTGTTGGGTTGCAGAGGTGCAGATGACAGACTCATTTACTTCCACCTGAAAAAAAATAAAATAGAGAAGGCACATTTGAAGTGGAAGAAAAGACTGCTTCTCTCCAAGACTGAAATTCTTGGCAATGAGCGAAAAATGAAAGGAAACCTCAGCTTCATTCTGATACAGTGGTATGCAATATATCATGACTGGATGGCTTTAAGCATCCTTCCATGTTTGGGATTTGAATCTTTTAGTAAACTAAGCTGGGCAAAGCTGAAAAAAGAACACTCTAAGCAAGAAAATGTTGTGACAGATGTCTGCCAGGCAGTGAAATAATTTCTTTGTGGGTTGGACAAGAAAGGCAGAAACAAAGCAGTCATTCCTTACTATAATAATTTTAACAAAGTAAATAAATATGGTTGAGGCAGGCATAAAATATTTTTGACCAACCTCAGTAGGTTAGGTTATAAACGGCTCTAGGCTATAGCAAGATAGTATTACCAAGTTATGGTTTAAAGATTCTGGTTTATTGTTTTGTCTCATTTATTTTATGCCACCCTCGAGTCATTATGAAGGAAGAACATCTGGACATCTATACAAAGGGAAGAAATACATTTACTGTAGCTAAATTCCATTCATTTTGAAGAGGGGAAAAGTCAAGAACAAGTGAGACATGCAGGTGTTGGTTGTTTGGATAGGTCCTTCTAAAAATGGAGAATAACAGAATTACAGAGTCGGAAGGGTCCTTGGAGGTCTTCTAGTCCAACCCCCTGCTCAAACAGGAGGCAATATTCCATTTCAGAGAAATGGTTGTCCAATTTCTTCTTGAAAACCCCCAGTGTTGGAGCACTCAAAACTTCTTTTTTATTATTGTTATTTTTTAAAATATATATATATATTTTACACTAATACCATTTCATTTCAACTGTGTGTTGACTGGGTACATATAACTTGTGCTTACAGTTATAATTAACACTTTTCTTAAGTATTAAGAGGACCCACTAAGAACTCCCACAACTTCTGAAGGCAAGCCATTCCACTAGTTAATTGTTCTCACTGTCAGGAAGTTTCTACTTAGTTCTAGATTGCATCACTCCTTGATTAGTTTTCATCCATTGTTCCTTGTCCTGCCCTCTAGTCCTCTGGAGAGTAGTTTGACTTCCTCTTCTTTGTCACAGCCCCTCAAATATTGATCATGTCATCTCTAGTCCTCCTTTTCATTAAACTAGACAAACCCAATTCCAGCAATCATCATATGTTTTAGCCTCCAGTCCCCTAATCATCAAGAAAATTGTTTTATAAATGTATGTGGGCACGGATTTTGTTTATTTTTCTAATTTGAGCAGTGCAGGATTCTTGATTGAATTCCAAAAAGGAGCTTTGGTGCCTACAGACCCATGAAAGTTTCAAACAGGAGCTCCATTCAGACCTTCAGTCAACCAAATGACATTTTGTGCAATTGAATCCAAAACGCTGTTTATTCTGTACCCGTTGATGAATTATTCAGCAGAAGTAATTTATCTTTAAAAAAAAAATCATTTTTGATCATTTTTTTTCCACAAGGGGACCTGCATTTATACATATGCATTACTAGAGGCACATAAAATGTTGTGGAAGCCAGACTCAGAAGAAACACTAAGTCTATTTGATCAAAATATGGAATATCACGTATGCGTGTAGACAGTTATATGGTAAAGTTAAAGCCAGAATACACACTGATTATTTCTCAGTGCAAGTTTATTGATAAAATTCTATTCTCCAGACATATTTTTTTAAAAAATATCAAATAACATTGTGGAATAATGAGGAAAATTTCTTCATGGGTAATTTTCTTACTTTGAGATGCATCATAATGACATTCAGAAATATTAACTGTATGCAGACAGTCCTATTCTTCTAGTTATGGATATCAATAGAACCATTTTGCATCTTATTCAAAGCTTTCAAACATTTTCAAAGGGCGGTTTTCTGTTGGTTTTCAATCTAAGTACCGACTTCCTGGTCCAGATAAGGTAAGCCAGATGTTGCTGCTGTTGAAGGCCCAGAAAACATTTAGGAAATATATGTCAATAGGTAGACAATTTGGTAGCAAAAAAGAATCTGTCCCCAAACAAATGGAAAGAATACGGGGAGAGAGAGAGTGGAGGGAGGGAGAGGGAAAGAGGGAGGGAGGAAGAGGAGGGAGGGAGAGATTGAGGAGGAAGGGAGAGAGGGAGAGGAGGGAGGGAGAGAGAGATTGAGGAGGGAGAGAGAGGGGGAGGAGGGAGAGGGGGAGGGAGGGAGGGAGAGGGAGGAAAAGAGGGAGAGAGACAGGGGTTATACACAAAACAGTGGGGAAGATCTTAAAAAAATACCACAGAAACCTTTACCTACTTCCTCCAATGGAAAGTAATAATAACCCCAGATCTTATGAACATCATCTCTCCTCCTTCCATTTTGCTTGCTTATAATGGACATGAGAAAGAAAGAATGGGTGACTAACATAGGAGTAATATGGACAAAGGAATAGAAGGTGGTGAGAAATCTTCAGACTTGGAATGTGCAGGAGACTGAGGAATTGTTGGAAAAGTAGCATCGGGTTTCCAGGATGTTATCCTGAGACTGGAGCTAGACATTAGGGCAAATACTGAATCAATGCAAAAAGAAAATGATATGAATTTTCTCATAACCTGCACTTCTCCCTCTAGGGCAGCTTGGACAGTGCCCTGTCCATAGGGGTAGATAATATAGTGCATTGTATGATGCTGTGTATGATGCACAGTATTTGATGAAGCCTTCACAGTGGTCCAAGGTTCCAAGGAAGAGGGAAGAGTAAAAATTCTTGAAATTGTACTTTAGGAACAAACTCATAGATCTTAATGATTTCCAGAGTCCTCTTCTTCAGATGAGGAAAAATACTGATTATTTCTGTTTTGTTGAAAGGGACCAAACATTTAGTTTTATCTATTATTGAATTTGTATCCTGACTTTCTATTAGGGACGCAGTGGCTCGGTGGCTAAGACGCTGAGCTTGTTGATCAGAAAGGTTGGCAGTTCGGTGGTTTGAATCCCTAGCACCGCGTAACAGAGTGAGCTCCCGCTACTTGTCCCAGCTTCTGCCAACCTAGCAGTTTGAAAGCATGTAAAAATGCAAGTAGAAAAACAGGGACCATTTTGGTGGGAAGGTAACAACGTTCCATGCACCTTCGGCGTGTAGTCATGCCAGCCACATGACCACGGAGACGTCTTTGGGCAGTTCTGGCTCTTCCTCAGCTTTGAAATGGAAATGAACACCGCCCGCTAGAGCCAGAAACAACTAGCACGTATGTGCGAGGGGAACCTTTACTTTAAGTTTTACCCACCTTTCTATTTAATCTAACACTTAACACTCGGTGTTTCAGTTATTCAGAGGAAGTTCCTTAATATTTATGTGAAATATTTCATGCATTTTACTGACTTGTCAGGTTCATCAATTTATGGTCGAGGAATGTAGCCTACCTCTTTCTTTTGACTGGCAGACAATTTGGGTTAAACCAAAGAGTTTAATCTTTTAATCTATTCAATTAATTAATTTAAAAGGCTATGTGAGTTGTCAGGAAGCTATCTTGTAGTTCTGTATTTTTCCCCTACAATCTTCTCATGTTTATGATTTATAGTCCTTGTTATCTATAGGAACACAAAATAATGTCCCTTCCTCAAATTTTATTCTTAGAATAACCAGCCTCAGAATAACCAACCAACTTAGCTTTCATAGATCCCATGGATTTGAAGTTGAACATTTGTGGACCTCGTCTTGCAGTCTAGCCCCTGGCTCTCCTTCTGACGGAAAAGAAAGATCTGTAGGGAGAATATAGCTGTGTTTTGTGAACACTTCTAAAAGAGTTTTTTTTAAAAAAAAAAACTGTATTGTGCTCATTTGCCAGCTTTGTAACCCTGTTCCTCTGAAAATAGTAATATGTTTATAAACATCTCAAACAGGGTACAGTTGGAATCGTAGCATCACACTCCTCTTCGTCCACATTGCATGTGTGGGTAGGTTAGTTAAATAACTGAAAAATATTTCTCTAGGTGTGTTTCTTGTCTTAAAAAGTTGACATGTTGGGAAGAACCATGTCAGCCAAAAAGGATTAGATTTCTCTTGAAGACTGGGATTCCTATAACTGGTATTTTCTTGTATTAGATTCTGTTCTTGTCACATGTTCTTGGCTTGAGATGTCAAGGAATGTTCACCTTCCTGTAAATAGCTTGAAATTATTGTTGAATGTAAATGGAGAGACACAACATGATAATAAGAATAAGAAATAGTCTTATACTGAAGTTTCTTCCCCAAAGATTGCAAAAACTATTTCATGAATTTAATTCTGAAATCAAGCTAGTCCAACATTGTTTTCCAACATTCTCCAAAAGAATTATTCAAATCCCTTTTTATAAGATGCAGAGCTAATAACAGCCTCATTCATGCTATTTATTCTGACTAATTGAGTAATTTGGGCTTGTCTTTATCATTTAGAAGGTCTGTTCCATATTGTAGCGTATTAATATAGATACACATAATTTTAGCAATTAGGCCATGGTTTTTTTAAAGAAATTATCTCTGTTGCATGTGGTCACTGGATCCCATGACTTTGCTTTTCTCAAACTTTCTTCTCTTAAAATTTCACACAAGTTCTATGAGCAAAAAAGAAAAAAAGAAACTAAAAGTAAAAGCTGAATACAATGGTGTGGTCTTTCTCCTTTTAAATAACGCTCAGGATTTAAAGAACATTTTCTGAAAGGAAAAATAAAATCTGTTAAATGGGTGCTAACAATGCATGGAACAATGGCTCTACTTAATTCCCTAGGCACCGCTAATTATGGTTTATAATATGGTGCATTTTTAAACGTGACAGAGTACATGCATCAACATTGTTTTAAGCATCCTAAATGCTGCATTAAAATGTATAATGTATCCAAGACAGTTAAAGGAAGGCAATTTGCATTTGATCCAATTCCTCATTTTGACAGTAGGCTTTCTTTATGCATATGATCATTTCTTTGTTCTTTACTCCTTGCATTTCTTCAATATAATTGAAAAATACTTGCAGGATCACCAATCTACTCAGCAACTAAAAGGAGAATAACCTGTATGTGGATCATAGCTAAGTCATAAAGTCCTCTTTGCATTTTTATCCCATAACATGTAAGAAGCATATCAGAGAAATGAAAGTTCAAGGCAAGCGAGTGCATATTCATTAGGATTCAATCGGAGTGAGTCACTAGGTCCAGAAGTTTAGAGTTCTGAGCTTTTGGACTCGTGCTGGAGTCCATTCTCCCAGGAACTTCTCTCTAGCAGAGTGTGTGCTTTGGGCTATTCTTGTTTTTTTTTTTTTTTTTTGGCCTGTCTGCCTTCCTTGTCAACACCCTGCATATTATTTATGTGGTATCTGGTTGTGTGTGACTTTTTAGTTGTTGATTTGGTGTTGTGTTGGTGGTGTTGTGGTTTGCTGGCAGCAGGTACGGACGGCTGAGGTCTTGGAGAGCGACGACTCAGGTGAGGGGCCTGCGTGTGATGCAGGGATGGGGCCAGGACCCTCAGGGAGTGGAATGCTGCCTTCGGAGCTTGTGGAGGCTGGCAGCAGTCATGAAGAGGCCCCGGAGGAGCCTGTGCCCAGTGCATGTGCATGAAGGGCTGCTTGAAGGAAAGAGCAGCTGCAGCAGTACAGGTGACTCGGGAGTAAGGCTGCAAGGTAATGGCCCCTCCCTGAAAAAATAAAAGCCAGCTGAGAAACTGCACTTCTTTGCAGAAGGCAAAGAAGTTTTGTACTAGAGATTGGTGGACATTAGGAGTATCTAAGTTGGTGTTTGGAGACTCTTTGATTTATTGTTTAGGAACTTTATCTGTTGTCCTTGGCAGCCTTGCAAAAACTTGGCAAGGCTCTTTCTTGTTGGAGCTAATTAGTTGGAAGCAGCCTTTTATCTGTGAAGAAACAGGATTCATAGATGAAACAGTAAAAGGTTGTGCTGGTACCTTTGTCTTGTGTTTACTCTCTTGGAACCAGGTTTGGGTCAGAACAGATACTGGCTATTAAGTCATTGGCAGTTATTTCCTTGTGCTGCCAAGCCCTCAACTATTAAATACCGTGGAACCTCGGGTCGCAACTGTAATCTGTTCCAGGGCTATGATTGCAACCCGATTTGGTTATGACCAGAAGTACGACAGTCTGCACATGCGCAGACCATATACATACATACATACATACATACATATACATATACATATACATATACATATACATATACATATACATATACATATACATATACATATACATATACATATATATATATATCTGAAGGGGAAATCACCATAGCAGGGGAAATCACCGTGGTGATTTTTGGGTTTGCTTGGTGTGAGAAGTACATAAAAATGAATCAACAGACTTTTGATAATCTGATCCATAGGGTGCTTTATTAGGGAAAATACTGCAGTATGAACCCCCTTACTCCATGTTTAGGAGCAAAGGAGACACCCCCATTTAGGGAATACAGCTTATATAGGTTTATCAAATCATGTGGTTACATAACACTTCCTGTTTTCCATATATGGAAATTATACAACGTTTTCATAAGAAAGTTCCAATCTTCCGGTGGAAAACTCCCAACATTCTCATTATAGTCAGATTTCCTGTTGTTCAAATTCCAGAAGATTATAAGAAAACCATTAATATCTCTTAATGTGACATCTAATGTCAGAGCGCCTGGGCACATACCTCTAACTTATGCCAAGTACATAGTTTTGCAATCTTGTATTATTTCTAGCAGAAAACACATTACATAAATATTCTGAGCTTCAAAAGTTCAGACTGCGAACATAAAATGGCTTCAGTTCATCTCTTCACATTCTCCGGTGTAATAACCAAATTTTCACCACCCAAAGATCTATTCATGACCAGAAGCAAAACAGAAGCAAAATTCTGGTCATCACCCAATTTGGTCACGAACAGAAGCATTCGTAAATCAGCACTCCTGTTGACTGATGAGAGGCCTGTTTCCCAGGCTTCAATAACTTCCCTGGCTGTTTTTGTGCCTGCTCATCCAGCAATCTATATTAGATGCAAAATTGAATGTATGTCCTTGTTCAATGTAGTGTGAGGCTACCCATGAGTTCGGGTCTCCTCATCCATCCACTCACTTGTGTACTTGCAATCTGAGGGTTAGCTTCAGATTTTTGCCTGTCTCCCTTCCTTGACAACACCCTGTTATAATCTCATTTAGGAATAGCTTCATCCTCAAAACATCTACAGCCCTGAGACTTAGACTCAGTTTCCTCATGTTAGACTTGTATCACTTAAATTTAATCTATATTCTTGATGTAAGATCTGAGTGGAAGCTTCAGTTTGTATGATAACACATGGTTGCGATTTGGTTTATCTACCCAGTCCTAAAAAACGTTATTCTCTAAGTCCTCACCCTTTATTTTTTTTGTAGTGGCGGACCTGCTAGAAAGTTACCTTGAGATGTTTTTCCAGTTGATAATCTTCAATCAGGAAGAATTACAGAGCTTTTTAAAAACCAGGGTCATATTTCTTTTGGAAACAAGACCAAATGAAATGTCTTCCCATTACACCTTTTTAAAAGCCAGGTAAATCTTTTATGAAATGTTCCTCCCCTGACATTTTTATAAGGGGAAACATCGATGCTCTTTTGGAGACACTATTTCAATTTATTCTTCAACAAAGAAGGAAAGATAAGAGCCTTCAATCCTTAATGAGTATATAAAAACAAAAACTTTACGTATTTAAAAAGGTATGCCTTCTACCTCTCAGGGAGTAGGGAAATGCAGACTTGATTAAGTAATTCAATGGCAAATATTTCTGGGAGATAATGAATGTGGAGAATGAATATAATGAGATATATTTGTAATCAAATATGGAAATGCATTTGAAAGAATATATATGAGACAATGTAGGCAGGCATCATATAATGTTGATCTTTCAGTACATGTTAATGTTTCTGATCCATCTTTCACAGAAAATCCCCAAAGCATCAGTTCTTTTCCTGATCGAAAGTCACCATAGAATGAGCAACTAAAATGAGATAGAAACTGATTAGCAACTTAATATCAAATTCAGAGATCAAAGGTGATCTCAGTCTTGGCCAACCTCAGAATTTCTTCAGCATCTGTAGGGATCTAAATAGCATTCAAGGGCAGGCTTTCACACTGTATGTTAGTATGAATGCAGCATGAGATCATTAAAGCAGCTACATCTTTTTGAAGACTTGTATGGTTGCTTTCAGTGCTACCTCTGGCTGCCTCTTCATGGATGTCCAGACACAGCCACTTCACTTTCCATGAGATCCACAAGTCTTACTCCTTAACAATACCTGAACATCCACCATTTCTGATTATCAACTGCTCCTAGTTCAATTGCCTTCAAGTTTACAAGTAGTACCATGTCTGTCTGTAAATTTGCAGTCAAGTGTTGACTAGGCAAACAAGAAAACATCCAAAGAACAAAATGCTCCCTTCTTTGTTTCTGCTTACATATGTAGTTTCCAACAAGGCTTGGAGGTAAACTTCTTATTTCTTGTTTCCAACTTGGTGCATTCACTTTTAATTCCAAATTACACCAAAAATTTAGAGTTAAACCATATGACCAAATGAAGTTTTGTTGGCTTTGTATCAATTGACATTGCAGTCTGTTTATATAAACAACACCACAAGTAAAATGAGCACATGATTCAGGAGGCATGACAAGAATTTTTGCTCATACAGAATTGTGTAACATAGGAAAGGATTTAAATGTGCACATTCACCTTAAGTGTAAAGTTCTTCTTGAAATTGTCTATGTAGTGCATATCTTTGTGTTTCATAGTTCCATAATCTGTGGCATTGTGTTAGACACATTAGCTGTCAGGATTCTAGCGGTTACCCTCATTTAAACCGTGAGTCTCGAGCCAAACTTCCACAGCTTAAAAAGGATTTATTGGGAGTTAAACTGTCCAGCACTGCCTGGGTGTGTCTTAATTCATATTCTCCAATGGAACACATCCATAGCCAAGAGTCATCAATCACGGTCTCCAGTTAGAATTTTGCATAGCAGAAACTTCAGTCACCTAGTTACTATCTTTGAAAAGATTGTATTTATGGAATGCAGTTTTGGTTTGCAAGCTGCTGCACTGCTTCCCCCTCCCTTTCTATTGGCAACTCTAAAAAGACAATCAAAATATTTTATGAGTTGACATTAACCTCAGAGGTGGTGTTCAGCAGGTTCTGACCAATTCTGGAGAACCGGTAGCGGAAGTTTTGAGTAGTTCGGAGAACCGGCAAATGCCATTTCTGACTGGAGACTTTACAGTATCCTTCCCCTGCCATGCCCACCAAGCCACGCCCACAGAACCAGTAGTAAAAAAAAAAAAAAGAATCCCACCACTGTTTAATCTCATCTCAAATACTTGTTTCTTACTAGAACAAAACCAGTCACTAGTCTCATTTCCCAAAAAGAACCATCTAGTTGATAGCTTTCAAACAAAATTATTTTCTAAAACTCTTAAGGATGTCAGTATTTTTTGAGCCTTAGCCCTTGTAAATCTAAATAAATTATCCTCATACAGGCAATATTGACGTACCCAGTTAAAATTTATGGTGTGGATACAATTGAGGAAATTGGGGGATTTGTTGTTGTTGTTTTTAAAAAAAAAACTAATTGAATTTGAAACAAAGAATTGGAGCATATCAGAGGGCAATGAAGTACAACGTTTCCAGGAAACTGAATGTATCCAGATTGTACAATTCTTATTCATGTCAAGTAGTAAGTGCTGTTTGAATGGTACCATTAAAATCAATAGGTGTTTTATTACAGCACAAATGGAAGAGCCGTTATCCTCAGCAATCTGGATGCTACTTAAATGTCTCACACTACATAATAACAGGTATGGGTTCATTTACAATATGGCTGCAACCCAAAACTCCTTCAGGCTTTGATGACTACGCAAGCTTGATGAATGAATGCAAGAGAGAATATTCTGTTGAGAGTCAGCAGAAACTTCAGGAAGCATTTTATTCCTTTGATGCTCCCATGCACAAATATTGTCTGGTTGGTTGTGGTCCTTGCTGTCAATTAGAAGAGGATGGGGGTCTCTGGATATCAAGGTCTCTGGATATCAGTGACTCATTTGGTCTCATTTGTTTTCCTTTTCCATACATTGTTACTGTGATGCAAAGGAAACCCATCTTGGTATCAAAGAGAGACAAGTTGAGTGTCAGCTTTGGAAGTCATATTAGCACCAGAAGCTTCCACACTGCCACATTTTTGAACCTGGGAAATGAGGTCTTCTGAAAGCTGACATTGAGCTCTAGATACCTTCAATGAATTGTAATGGTATTTGGACTTATTTAAAATAACACCTTGCTTTTCCTCCCCTTAATGAGGAATCTTTCTTTCCAGTTGTTTCTTGAGTGATAACATACAGTTTAGGGTGATGAGCTAGAATTTCAACAGCAGCCAATGAGGATACCACATATTATGGAAATGAATCTCCTAATTCTAATAAATCTCTTAATTATCCAGTTAAACTACTGGGAGATGATCCATAGGTTTGGGCAAACAAACCAAGCACATGATGATTGTGGCATGGCAATGCACCCATTGTTTTCTCCAAAATACCAAACGGGGAAGCATGAGATTGGATATGTACCTGTATTCCAGTTGATGTTGTCTAACTCCATATCTGCAATGTTTCTGCCATTGTTTCTTCGCTGCATCTATATAATTGCATATAAAAACACAACGATGGGGCTGTGATGGAAAATAGGTGATGTTTAAAATAGCTGATAAACTAGTAAGGTTTGCAGGCATCTCAGGAAATCTCAGAAAATTTACACTACAAGGTAGCTTTTATGGGCCTGGGGCTAGACAGAATAACATAGGAACTTTTGGCAGAGAGGAAGATGGATGGATGGATGGATGGATGGATGGATAGGTAGATAGATAGATAGATAGATAGATAGATAGATAGATAGATAGATAGATAGATAGATAGATAGTCTCCAAACTTGGCAACTGTAAGACTTGTGGACTTCAACTCCCAGAATTCCCCAGCCAGCCAATGGATGGATGGATGGATGGATGAAGACAGACAAACTGAAATAAAAGTAAAGATATTTAGACAAAGACATGAACCCTATTCACCCACAGAGCATAATTCTGCAAGAGAGATCTTAGAGAACTTACTTTTATTTATGCCAGAGGCCATACTATATTGTCTGCATGTTATTGATACAAAATCAATAACATGAAGATCAGGGATAGAATTCAACCGGTGTTACTACCAGTTCGGTCAGAGTGTGTTTTGTGTGCGCGCACATACTACGCATGCATGTAAAACAATTGCAAAAATATCAGCTATGTCTCCCAGACAGCTGACAAGCGCTGTGCGCAGGTGCTCAGTGTTTGAAAAACCTCTTCTTCTTTCCTGCTTTTTCAACCTCAGCCGTGCCGCGCAAAGCAGCTGAGGTTGAAAAAGCAGGAAATAAAGGACAGCCAAGAGCCCGGGCGAGTGGGTGGGCCAAACAGACGACCAAAAGGCCATCACACTGAACTGGTTCGGTGTCTGCTGCTCTTCAGAGCTACTGGTTCTGTAGAACCGGGCCAAACCGGTAGCATCCCATCCCTGATGCAGATGAATAAGAGAATGGGGAAGGGAGAATAATTACTGCATTGCTGAGCAGGTGCTACTTGGCAATTAATCAACAAGTTGTTATTTCTTAAAGATCATTTTGAAGAGATTTGTTGTTGTTATTCAGACACATAGCTAAACCTAGAAGAAGCTGATCATGTATAGCCAGCAAGTGGAGTATCTACATTTTCGATGACTTTGGCAAGTACAGGAGAAACGCAGTGTTAGGGAGATAAAGCCAGATTTGACAAGTTTGTAGGTTTAAGTGTATATTTCAGGGCATAATAGTCACCTTCTTAGTTCTCTAAGAGATGAACCTCAAGACAAAGGGTGGAGAAGGAAATGGCCAAAGAGTCATCTTGCTTTCTTCACCAAAATCTTCCAGCTTTTCCAGCAAGGATTTCAGGCACAGAAAGCACTTTGTGCTGAATGGTAAAAACTTGTCTAAGGATGCTTTCCCTCCCTTTGATTTGACATGGAAATGAGATTCAACTTATCTGTAGTCCTGAATTTACAATCAGTTACTGAACAACTGTTTGTAATTACAACAGACCCAGAACTGGTTCTATACAGCCTATAAAGCTCATTTCCAGCTTTGTATTTTTTTTTTTTCATTTGCTGGTTTCTGGTTTCAACAAAAATATCCATTTGTAAAAATGGGTCCTCACTTACAACTACAATGATTCACTGCAAGGTGTTGAAAAATCAGACCTAGTCACATGGGTGCCTCGACTTACAACTGTAATGATTTAGAACTGGAAAACTATTCCAAATTGCACCAGGTGGTCAAGGACCACTTGTCTATCCTGTGAATATCCAGCCTCCCCATGAGGCTGTCCTTCAAGCACACTCATAAACTACAGTTGGCCTGACCCGTCTCCCAAACATGACAAAACCCTCTGTGGTTAAATCAATGACTCGTTTATTAGGAGCACCAGCAGCAAAAAATATCTCTCTCTCACACAGCAGGCTAACAAGTCCACCCGGCAGGGAGATATATAGTTATCTGCTACACCTATTTATGTCTGCCCCCTGCCTTTTATCCCCAGAGCTAGGATGGGGCTTCACTAGCAGCGGTGGCTCTTCCATCCCAAGGATTGGCCCATAAATTTTCACTGCTCTCCTCTCCTCTCCTCTGCCTTCTGTGCATCCTTGTGTCAGGCACTGTACCCAGATGTTCCTCCTCTTCCTCATCAGCCATCTCCAGACCTGGGGGCTGTTGACTCTCCATCTGAGGGCTGATGGACAGTCCAGGCTCCGCCTCTGTCTCTCTCTCTCTCCCAGATCCATTCCCTCTTCCTCCTCGAAGCTCTCAGGTTGCCCTAATGCTACCACCTCATCGGATTCAGCTGCTGGAGGGGCTGGCAGCCAATAAGCCACAACAGCAACTCTTTCAGCAGTTTACAGGCATTTGAGAGCTACAATGGTTATCAGCTGGCTCCTGGGTCTAATTCAAGGTGCTGGTTGCCACTTTTAAAGTCCTTCATGGCTCAGGATATGCATGTTTGTTGGACTGCTTGATCCCGATGATTTCTGCCCAACCGGATTTGATGGAGAAAACAAGGCTTCCTTTAAATCCTCTTTTATAACGAATATATTCTACAGAATTCTTGGCGTCGTCTTGGATTACTGCCTTTCTTCTCTGGAATGGCAGTGCCCTCCCCGCCAATCAAGATCCAACTTGGTCCAACCAGGTTAAGATTTAGAAAACCAGTTAAAATGTGACTATTTGAGCAAGTTAGGAATGGAATACAAGTTGGAAAAAAAATTTCCTCCTTCATGTGTGTATTCCTTATATGGCTTGTATCCTTGGCATTGGGAGAGACTGTTATTATCTTTAATGATGCTGATATTTGTTAGTTTAGTTTAGCTGCACATGTTTTGTATTGTGTTATTTAACAGTGGTACAACAGTAAATTGCTCAGAGTTGGTCAGAGATTGGAGCAGTAGATAAGTGTGTTGAAATGAAGGCATAAATAATTGCAGCAAGCTTGTTAGCATGTGAAAAGAAGACTTTGTAAATAAGGTTTCTTGAGAAGAATCCTCTGCCATAATACGTATCTTGTTTCTAAACAAACAGTCACTCATAAAGCAACATAATATATTCCCACTGTTTGTAGAACATTCCTGAACAGCTCAAGTAATTGAGAGAGACTATAAATATGATTTATATCTACAAGCAGGAAAATACTGCTATAACCTTCCTAAACACCGACGGAAGCCAGCCAAGAGAACTTGGTGAGGCTGTTGGTATTAGATTAAAAGAACATGAACAATTTGATTTCTTTGTAATTGAAAAGTATTTTGAAATAAAGCCCTCCACCTCTTCTTTTTAGTGTGCATTACGGAACCTGCTACTTTTAGAACGGCAATTGGTCCTTTACTTCAAAAAGTATTTTCTAGATATCCTTTTAAATTGGGTATTTTATTTTATTTTCTTAACATTGTTCATTACATGGATATTTAATATGCAATCAATGTATTATGTTACCATTTTATTTTTAATTTGTTTTCTATTTTATTTTTCTGGGCTCCTTTTCATGCCAATTCTTTGAATAGTTGCAGGAGAAAAAACTATAATAATCCATTAAAAAAACCAATAATGCAACATGGAAGAATAATGTTAATGATCAGCAAAATTCAATTCTAAATAATAGAATCAGTAAAGATACACATTTTTGTTTGAAACATTTGTTATAAAGGCAAATATTTGTATTGAATTTCATTAAACCTGACATAGTTTTAGTCATTGATAAGATTGTAACATTAGGATTATAGTTAGAGCTAGATTTCTGAGCATTCTATTCTGGGTTAGGGATTTAGTTTAATTTAGTTTAATTTATGGTTTAATGCTATGCACAATCTAGATTAAGGTAGGAGTTAATTTAAGGTTAACATTAGGTTTAAACATTGGGTTTTATGTTAAAGTTAGGGCTAGCATTGGTTTTAGGATAGAGCAGTGGTCCTCATCCTGTGGCCCAGAGACCCATGGAGGGGGGTCTGTGATGTTGTCACAGAGGGAGCGTGTATGACTTAAATCTTGAAGTAAGTTTTGGGGGCCTGCAGCCCTGGTCTATGGCCACAAAAGGTATTTAAAGTCAAGGTTGAGAACCATGGGGATAGAGCATAGAATTAGAAGTCGGATTTTCGAGAGAGAAGGGGTCTTTATTTGAGTCATTTTTTGACTCCTGACAATGGCCTAGAAAGGTCCCTGCAGTTTTCTTGGCAAAGTTTTACAGAAATGGGTTACCATTGCCCTCTTCTTGAGGCTAAGAGAAAGTGACTGGCCCAAGGTCACTCAGCTGCCTTTATGCTTTGGTGGGATGAGAACTTATTGTCAAATAATAGGATGATGAGATCCAGGTGGGGTTTTTGACCCCTTAAAAATGCTGATAAATAATTTTGGTGCAAAGAATGATCTTGACAATATCTCTCCACCCAGCAATTATATCCATTCTGTTTGTTGGCCAAATGCAACAATATATATATATATATATATATATATATATATATATATATATATATATTTTGTTTTCTGAGGTTCTCATGGGTATTTATATGTAGATCTTTGGTTGTTGGGTTTTCTCCGCGTAAGATTCAAGTATCTAGGCAGCGTTTCGATGAAGTCTCATTCATCATCTTCAGGCTTCTGTCTCCAGCTCTGTGCTTCTCAGAGTAATGGAGATTGCAGCTGCTTCCTCCTTTTAACTGCCAGTGGGGTGGAACTTGATTGGGTGGGGGCTTGGCTGTGTTCTGATTGGGTGGGGGTGTTCTCATTGGTAGGGGTTTGGCTGTGTTCTGATTGGTTGGGGGTTAGCCGTGTTCTGATTGGTTGGAGCGTGTTCTGTTCAGGAGGGGCTTGGTTGTGCTCAGGTTAGTTTTAGTTGCTGGGGATTTGAGCTGGAGAGTTGTGATCTTGCTGTTTGGCTTCTAGTTCGTGGTCCTGCTGCATCTTCATAGTGGGTGTCAGTTTGCTTCATGTATGGCTCAGAGGGTTTGAAGTGGGTAGTGATGCAGCTGCAGTGCAGCTTCTGGTCCATGGTCGTTTCTCATTTTCTGAATGGGTGGGAGTCTGTTTTCTACATGGAAGTGTGGTGGTGGCATCTTGTGTGGCTCTCATGGGTGTGGGTCCAGTGTCCTTCTTCATGTTAGGTACTCGTCTGTTCATGAGGCGGGTTTCCAAATGGCTGGAAGGCGGGAGGTGTCATCTCGTTTGTTCATGCTGTGTGGGCGTTTTTCTATCTCTATGGCTTCTCTGATTATTCTGCTGTTGAAGTGTTCGGTTTGGCGATAGTTCTGGTATTTTTAAAATCAATTTCATGTCCTGTGGCTTTGAGGTGTTGGACCAGGGAAGAGGTCGTTTCTTCTTTTTGATTGAGTTCTTATGTTCTTCAATGCGTGCACTTATTCTTCTGTTAGTTTGTCAATGTATGTGTTAGGGCAGGCAGTGCAGGGATTTCGTATACTCCTTGGTTTTCTAATTCGATTTTGTCTTTGGGGTTTCTTAGGATGGTGGATATTTTTGTTTGTGCAGAATGCTGTTTTGATGTTGTGTTTTTGGAGGATCTTGCTAATTTTGTCTGTAGTGCCTTTTATATATGGGAGGAGGGCTTTTCCGTTTTCTTGTTCTCTGTCTTGGATTTTGGTAGGGGCTTCTTTTTGGATTAGGTGGGTAATCTTCTTTCTTTGGAATCCATTGGCTGTAAGTACGTTGGTGAGAGTGTGTAGTTCGGTTTTTGGTGTTGTTCATCGGCTAAGCATTTTGTTCTGGAGATGAGTGTCTTGGCTACTGGAATTGATCTGTGCTGGGTGGTGGTGTGAGTGCATGTAGATAGCGGTTAGTATGTGTTTTCTTCTGGTAGATGGTGTGTCTGGGGGCAAGATCCGTGGCTCCTAGGACACACCATCTCGAAGAAAACACATACTAACACATCACTATCCATGCCTCTCAAATCTCAGACAAATGTAAGAAAGCCAAACCATCTCAGAAGTTCAGATACCAACTAATCCAAAAATCAAGCCCTACCAAAATCCAAGACAGAGAACAAGAAAACGGAAAAGCCCTCCTCCCATATATAAAAGGCACTACAGACAAAATTAGCAAGATCCTCCAAAAACACAACATCAAAACAGCATTCTGCACAAACAAAAAAATATCCACCATCCTAAGAAACCCCAAAGACAAAATCGAATTAGAAAACCAAGGAGTATACGAAATCCCCTGCACTGCCTGCCCTAACACATACATTGGACAAACTAACAGAAGAATAAGTGCACGATTGAAGAACATAAGAACTCAATCAAAAAAGAAGAAACGACCTCTTCCCTGGTCCAACACCTCAAAGCCACAGGACATGAAATTGATTTTAAAAATACCAGAACTATCGCCAAAACCGAACACTTCAACAGCAGAATAATCAGAGAAGCCATAGAGATAGAAAAACGCCCACACAGCATGAACAAACGAGATGACACCTCCCGCCTTCCAGCCATTTGGAAACCCGCCTCATGAACAGACGAGTACCTAACATGAAGAAGGACACTGGACCCACACCCATGAGAGCCACACAAGATGCCACCACCACACTTCCATGTAGAAAACAGACTCCCACCCATTCAGAAAATGAGAAACGACCATGGACCAGAAGCTGCACTGCAGCTGCATCACTACCCACTTCAAACCCTCTGAGCCATACATGAAGCAAACTGACACCCACTATGAAGATGCAGCAGGACCACGAACTAGAAGCCAAACAGCAAGATCACAACTCTCCAGCTCAAATCCCCAGCAACTAAAACTAACCTGAGCACAACCAAGCCCCCTCCTGAACAGAACACGCCTCCAACCAATCAGAACACGGCTAACCCCCAACCAATCAGAACACAGCCAAACCCCTACCAATGAGAACACCCCCACCCAATCAGAACACAGCCAAGCCCCCACCCAATCAAGTTCCACCCCCACTGGCAGTTAAAAGGAGGAAGCAGCTGCAATCTCCATTACTCTGAGAAGCACAGAGCTGGAGACAGAAGCCTGAAGATGATGAATGAGACTTCATCGAAACGTTGCCTAGATACTTCGAATCTTACGCGGGAGAAAACCCGAACAACCAAAGATCTACATATATATATATATATATATATATATATAGGGGTGGGGGGGGGAGCAGCACTGAGAAGCCTCTATTTGGGAAGAAGAGAAAGCTGTCCTTATTCTCTCAAGTTCAAGGATTATCACTTGTTGCTGAGTTTCAACCATATTTCTAGATTGCTACAGTGACATTCTCATATCTCCATCGTTTGGAAAGCCTGATGGAATGTGAATTTATCTGGACATTCATATATGCTAAACAATGTAAGATAGAGAAGATAATAATTCTCTACAATTTCCTACCAAAGTCTTCTAGCTTGACATTGGTGTTAGTTTTTATAGTACAGGTTTGTCTCCTGGTACATCTTTATTCTGGAAGAACAAATGCATAAATAATTGTCTAAGGCACCTCCGTTGCTCTCTGCTATTTAAATGCTTATTTATCTCACTCTAGGATGGTTTAATGTTGATTATAAGTTCAATAAATATCAAGAAGGGCTCATCCTTTATATCTTTGGGGTTTTGTTTTGTTTTTGCAAGAGACATTTGGTCCTCATGATCAAGTAAGGCTCATGGATAAAAGAGAATTAATGAATGCTTTGAACATTCACATCTCTGTTAGATGAGAAACTGTGAGTAACAAGTATGACTCCTCAGAGTCAATTTTTTAGGTTGGTTGATAGTTGGGTTGAATGGTTGATATGAGCTTCTACTGTTTACAGTTCTGAAATTAATACATAAGCCCTGCCTTGCTGGAGGACATGAACTGCCCTTGTTAATCATATGGACAATGTCATTTTCCTTTCTACCTTGCAGGTATCCTCTCATTTTCCAAACCTCCCTCATTTTCATTTGTGGAATAAAGTAGTAAATTTTACATTACAGAGACCACTTCACCATAATGCATCAGTTTAATGAGCAACCAGAGATTCATACAACTGAATGATTTGTCATGTAAACTAGGATCTATGTCAGCACAGCATCTTGTAGAAAGTCTGGTTGGAAAACTGCCTGAGAATTGTAGGTAGGTTTAGCCGAGCTGTTTGAAGGAAAGTCAAGTTTGTTTAAAAAAAAGAAAAGATAAGCAACCATAGCTGAGGTTGCTGAATGGGGTTAATTATTCTCATCAATAGACCCCAAAGAAGGTTGTGTATGTTTCACAATAGTTTGTGGCTACTACATTTGAAACAGGTCATTTGTATTGCAGGTATTTGTACCTCTCACAGAAAAAGGCAACCATCTTTCTGTGTTACAATCTTTATTACTGCTTATTTTATTAACCGACAGTTTAAGCTTGATTACAGGTCCATCCTAGTTTCTTAAAGGTTATAAAGACAGAAACTGAAAGGATCTTGCTTGACTTCAGATGGAAGATATTATCCATCTGGGGATGTGATTGTCAGATGGGTTTTGGACTCTGCTCAACTCCATCACACAACCGGTTTGCAAATGCAGTTCCCAGGTGCCTTTCACAGTTCTCAAAAGACTCTTCTTGAGTGAGCTTGGAAAAGTTTTGATGGATAAAAAATAATGCACTAAGTCTTGCAAACAATTGGAAGACCTGAAAGATCAGATTCGGGAGAGCTCTTCAGGGAGAAAATTTAGGTAGTCACTAAAATAACGTGATGGCATAAGTGAAAACTAAGCATATTATGGTAGCATAATTAATGTAGCAATTTCTCTATGACTGAATTCATGATTTTTAAGAAATTAGTAGAATAATATAAAAGAATAATATAATAATATAAAAGAAACAAAACAGAAAGTGGTTTCATAGTTCATAGTTCAGATTTCTTTTCAGGTTGGGAGGGGGAGTAGAACTCCTTAGCATCAGAGCATGTTAATAATAATAATAATAATAATAATAATAATAATAATAATAATAATAATAATATAGGAAATACTAGCGCTCTGATGGTCATTTTGAAAAATCCTTTCTTAGTGAGCACCTAGAAGCCAAGAGGAACAGATGTGCCAAATTTCAAGTCTGTAGGCTTTACGGTTCTGGAGATTTTGTGATGATGCGTGGGTGGTATTTCACGTGTGTGTGTGTGTGTATGTGTGTGTAATATAAAAATATAAAATAAAATATTTCATATACATACATACAAACATGTTCTGTCTCACCTTTCTTCTTTCCCAAAAGATGAAAGAATACAAACTCACACAAACACAGGCAGGCAAACTGGCTCGGACTTCACAGCGTTAATTCTTTGGAACTGATAATGTCCTTGGCATTCCAACACACTCTGCCTGCCAAGTCTGAACTGAACAAGTAAAAAGCTACTCACAGAAAATTACAAGGCAGACCACAAAAATCATTCACAAAGAAAACCTGAAGTAAGATTAAACTTTGTCCCGTACAAAGTTCCAGCCGACAACACACCCACTTTTATCCCCTGTGGGGTGTGGCTCAATGACTCAGCTCACTCTCTGACCTGCCCACGCCTCCTACGTTGCTGCTCACATTTCTCTCTACGATGCTGCTTAGGATCAAGCCAACATTCTTCCTCTTGACTCCCTGTCAGGGGCTGCTCCGATATGCTTTCCTCCTGATTAATCTCAGGCAGTTCCTCTGGTTGTCTGATGATACCTGAGGCATTATCAGGAAGGAAGGCATTGCCAGAGAGGAAGATCCTGGGGAGGAAGGCACTCCCAGTTCCTCCTCCTCATCTTCCAAGTCCTCTTTCTATGACAGCACAGACTTGGGAATCAGAGCCACAACACAAACATACATACATACTGTAAAATGTACATTTTTAGTAACAGGAATTAGCAAGAGGTGTGATGCACTAATAGGGCATGTTTATTTTACCACTGATTTCTTGGTTTTAAAAAATGTGTTTTGTTTTGTTTTGTTTTTGTAGCAAGTGGAAGGAGTACAAGCTGCAATTTTTTTCTATGCAAAGCCTTCCTGCAAAAACACAGGTCATTGCTCCTGGTTTAATTTTTAGAGATAAGCTCCTCACTACATAGGAAATATGTACCACAACTTCAAAACGAATTGAATTGGAAAAAAATCCAAAATCATGTGTATAATAAAATAACTTATTAATTATATACCACCCAATTCCTAGTGATGCTGGGAATTCAAAGTCTATTTCTTCTCTTCAATGACATATCCTGCAAAGTAAATTCCTCTGATACAAAACAGTTATGTTTTGATGGTCTTCCTACTTAATTACATGAAGTCACCAGGGATGGATAGTGAGGATCCCTCAATCCCATCATAAACTACAAGGTATAGGATGTAGAATATTTCAGGCAAGCTTACAGATCTGTGTGGCTATCCCTGATTATCTGTTGTGAGATAGGCAGCTAAATAAATTGAATCAATCAATCAATCAATCAATCAACCTCATAAAGTGATCTTGACTGACCATTCATACCCTAACCAATTTCATAGTGCTATTGTTTATCCTAATGTTTGGAGGTTACCAGGATATATGAAGGTTATGGACTAACTAATATGTCTCTTTTACTTCATTAAAAGCAAGCCACTTTGTGGGTAAAATGTATCTTTATGTACCGAGCCGATCAAAAATCTTATAATTTACTTTTTCACTTCTCGGAATGCAAACACATTAGATAAGACATGGGGGGAAAATATCCACAAAAGAGATAAAGTTAAAAAGCTTTTCATTTTATTTGTTTTCATTTGTGGCAGCTATTAGATACAAAATGTAATTGTCTTTTACTGTAAGTGTATTCATTATGTTAATCGTGCTTTGTAAAATTTACCTATTTTGCATTGGGGCTCATAGGAATACAAATAAGTGCATCACATTTGAAAATGTCCGTTTCTCCTGATTATATCACTTGAATCTTGGGAATAAATAATAAGAGATATGATAGAAGTGATTAAAATAGTGAATAACACTCCCCTTCTCCTACCTAATACAGTATAACCATGTTTTCCATTAAGAGATTTGGAACAGGCAAATGTTTGATGAGCTGTTCTGATTTTCTGCTTTACAAAATCTATGGACATTTCAGTTGAAAAGGTTACTATAATAGGTATGTGTCCTAGATCACACTGATATAACATTAACAGTTTCCTGGAGACACTTTTTAACTTATCCAAGCTAGGTCTTGTTCTGGGCTGATTGCATAAAGCAGGAACAGTTGAGATCTCTCTCTCTCTCTCTCCCTCCCTCTCCCTCTCCCTCCCTCTCCCTCTCCCACACCCTCCCTCTCTTCCTCTTCCTCTCCCTCCCCCTCTCTCTCTCCCCCTTGTTAATTTTTTGGGTAGCCTTGGCCTGTAAGGGAGGATGACAACATGAGCGTATGACCAAGGAAGGTGTAGGTGAAACTTACTTTCTGCCTTTTCCTTTGACCCTATGTTTTCCTCTGCTCTCTATCTACTCAGCCATACTTGTAGCAACACCTAGCCAACCTCGGTGCACCTCAAATGATTTCACTAGACATTTACTTGGATGGGGGAAATGCACAGCCATGCTAGGCTGCAAAGCGAACAGCCAAAATGCCTCTGCAATGGCAGGCCATTTCTGCAGGGCCAGCAAGAGAGCTGCCAGGCTGTTGTTAAGCTCAGTGGGAGGATGCCTTTCCTTTCATTGAGTCGGGAGCTTCTGTTTGTGCCCAAGGCAAAAGTCAGATCGGAATTACAAGACCTCCCAGTTTCACAGAGGCTGCGTGAGCCTACATTGTGTGTGTGTGTGTCACTTGATCTATGGAGTATTAAGGGCAATTATGTACTGGTCTTCTATGCTGCTCCCAGCTATTTCTTGAAATCCAGTCCGGATTGAAGTGAGATGGAAACAGGGTTGTGAGAGCTGCTACAAGATCTATGTCAGGACTCCGACATGCACCCCCATTCAAATCATAAATCTCTAGCTTCATCTTTCAGAGTAAAAAACATTGATTTATTAGGAGTTGACATGTTGGTGTTTCTTGCGACTCTGACACAACATTCATTTCACCCTTGACCCTGGTTTTCCCCCCATCCCCCAGATGTATATTCTCCAATGGGACACATACATAGCCAAGAGTCATCAATCATGCTCTCCAGTAATAATTTTGCACACCAGAAGCTTCGGTTGCCAAAGCGATTATCTGAAGCATTTAAGAAATGCACTGCTTTCCCTCACTCCCTTTCTCCATAGTTTTCTCCATTGCTACAAATAATAATCAAAGGAAGAAGCCCAGTCATTCTTTCATTGTCCTGTTCCTCTGGAGGTTGATGGAATCATTGTGTAGCAAGAAAGAATTGAGAGTTGGGCTTCACAAAAATGAACCAGCCATATTCCTATGCTACAACTTAAAGATGTGGGGAAAATGAACAGGAAAAAAAAAATAGCATTGTGGGCAAGGAACTGTCAATCCTCGTAGGTAAATCAGACAAGAAACACAACTAGACAAAGAAGTTCTAATTGTAAGGCTTACAATTAGAACTTCCTGTAACCAATTAGAACTACAATGTAGTCTTACAATAGGAACTAGAAGATCTAATTGTAAAGCTACATTAACCGGATCTTGCAAGTCTGAAAGTACAAACTTCCCACCACCAGTTTAACCATCAAATCAATTAGGGTGGGTCCTTTCTAAGTTTCTTTCTCTGATCGTTAATCACTAGGGGCTCCTGTCTCTCTTCTCTGGTTGTTTCCTGGCCAGCCTCTTTTCCCTTTGTCTGCTACACATTCCATTACAGAAAGGGCATCCATACATGGGCAGAAACTGAAAGGCTGCCCAGAGGAAAAGTTAAGTGTTGAATGGAATGGGAGCAGAGGTGGCATTCAGCAGGTTCTGACCCGTTCTGCAGAACCGGTAGCAGAAATTTTGAGTAGTCCAGAGAACCGGCAAAGACCACCTCTGACTGGCCCCACCCTCACCTCTGCCTCCCAAGTCCCAGCTGATCGGCTGGGTCTTCTTTGGTTGCTCTGCACAGGAGAACGAAGCTGGAAAGCAGGTTAATGGGGTAGGGAGGGAATGGGGATTTTGCAGTAACCTTCCCCTGCCACGCCCACCAAGCCATACCCACAGCACCGGTAGTAATTTTTTTTGAATCACACCACAGAATGGGAGCTGCTAGGGTTGATCATAGATCATTGTCTGAACAGGACTCTTATTGGATTATACAGAAAATAGCAATAGCTAATGAAGGGAGAACATAGCATCCCAGCAGCTCAAGACAAAAATGGCTGCCCAGGGCAGAGACCAGCCGCTAGACAGAAGGTGCTGCCATCTGCTCTGAATGAGGGATGCAATCTGCAAACTCTCTGTGTGGAAATACATTTCAATTGCAGATCTCAGAGCCATAGATCTAACCAATTGTTTTGAACATATTTATTTCTTTCCCCTGACTTTTATATCATTTAAATTAAATCCTTAAATCTCTTTAAAATAAAATAAAAAATCTGGGAAGCTGAAAACCTGACCCAGTCTGGTTTTGTCCTAATAGTATGGATAGTTTTGACCAAGGGTGGATTTTTGATGTACCATCCTGAGATCTGTGTGGTTCACCTCAATTTTAAATGTGTCAATTAAAACCTCTGCTGTTCACAATGTGTTTCATTATGTCCTCATAACCACACAGAAAAACCCCATAGAAAACATCAAATTTATCCCAGTATAAATAAATAGAATAAGACTAGGAAGAAAATTTCATTCCTGGTGACTAAAATGTGATCTACTACAGCGTCCTAATGCTTACTTTATGAAAAGCATAGGAGTTGGGCTCAACAGATTGGAGCATTACAAGCAAATAGGCTACACAGGGTACGTCAAACCTAATAGCATTCACAGAAAACGTGAATTTAATCAGCATTAGATGGATAGTGAGATATCCTTTGTTGAGTAGCTTTTGAGTAGTGCCCGTTTTGACTTCAAATGAGACCATACTGCTAGCAAAACCGACTCCAGAAAGAACCCAGTTAAGCTTCAAAGGTCTGTAAACTCAGTTCACATCATTATTTGAGGAAAATGCTTTGAGTAAGGAGAGAGAAAATGTTGACTATTGAAGCAGGAGACATTGATATTTTCTTGGAGTGTGCTTTGTTTTCTAGTGAAAATGTCATGCTCTTCCTAATCAGGATCAGTAATCATGTTCCTCTAAAATGTAGCACAGTACAAAATATGAAAGTAAAAATTGTATAACTGTTTTGTATTTTTCCCTGGTTCCCTGCCTGTTATTATGTCCATGATGGCCTTTTTAAAAATAAATATTGTAACCTTTCAGGATTTTAGGCAGAGGATTACATACTTACCAGTATGTTTTTCAGCCAAAACTTTCTACAAATACACACATTGTGTTTGTGAGGCAATCTGAGATTGCCTGAAACCTTTTGATATAACTTTACAGTGATGCTAATAAAGTCTCATTTTCCAATATGAGGGAAATATGAGGCCTCTTTGAGGTCTGCCAAGGGGTGTCCAGGGAGGCTAAAGAACTTTGATACACTTTGTCCTTGTTGTGATGTTGAATTTGTGTCAATTCTTTTGTCCAAAGATTGGCCTCTTTGCTCTACTTGAAATACAGAAGACCACGCTGGCATATGATGGCATACATCATTTTAGAGGAAGAGCTTATGAAAGAGTTTCTAATCTTGTGTGTTTGTTTGTTGGGGCATCTCGGAGTAGATCTGGGGGCAAATTAGACATCCTGCTTTGTTGTAGGGTCTGGTTCTCATATTAGCACATTGCTTTGTTGTTTCTTATTGCTTGGGAAAATCTGCTTCAGGCTGGATGGTTCACTGCATAACTATGGCCTGACACCCAGTTCCTCACAAATTGCAGTATCACATCGTAGTTTGGTTCTAGTTTATTAACACAGTGCTTGAATGGTTTGAACTGTGACCTGTAGGAGGGAAGAAATTGTGATTTGTTGTCTTGTTTCTATGGGTTTTTTTTTTAAAGCATCTTCCTGGAAATTTATCTGGCTCTACTAATTTGTCTAGTAATCTTATTGGACAGCTTGGATGCCTATTTTAATTCCATCAATCAATCAGAATACAGCTGGAAGGTACCTTGGAGGTCTTCTAGTCCAACACCCCCTCTCCCCCTGTGAAGCAGGAAACCCTATATACTATTTCAGGTGGGTGGTTATCAGGTCTCTTCTTAAAAACCTCCAGTGTTGGAACACCCACAGTTTCTTAAGGTGAATTGTCCTCACTATTAGGAAGTTTCTCCCAGAAGTAAATTGGCAACCAATGCAGCTCCCACAGGAGAGGTGCACAAAACCATGCATGTTAGAGACTGATAATTTTTTGTGTGCAGAAAGCATGTGAAAGAGTATTAGCCTTTTAGATGTACAGATCAAGAGCTCTCTCCCTCCCTGATTGTCTTTGTCTGTCTGTCTGTCATC
Organism: Pseudonaja textilis; assembly: GCF_049901715.1. Lineage (NCBI taxonomy): Eukaryota > Metazoa > Chordata > Lepidosauria > Squamata > Elapidae > Pseudonaja > Pseudonaja textilis. Next base: position 11,328,325 of record NC_141993.1, read on the forward strand.
TATCTATTATCCATCCATCCTATTCCTATCTTCAACATTAAAATAAAATCCAGATTGGAGAAACCCTGGAAGGAGAGATAATAACATCCCTTTCTTCAATGCTATTTCTTGGTGGTGGTGGGGTGTGTGTGTGTGTGTGTGTGTGTAAAAGAAAACTGTTTCCTAAGCTGCATTGAAGGGATAAAAAGGCCTTTGTGCTAAGTAGTTATTTTATCTCCAACTGGAAAATAGCCCAGCCATGATAGGAAGATTGCAATCACATCAGTGACAGAGTTTAGACATTTCCCTCCAGTACAGTTGTTTGGTTCTTTCTGCCATGTCATTTGGGTTTCACTCTAATGCAGAGTTTCTCAGCCCTGGCCACTTTAAGATGTGTGGACTTCAACTCCCAGAATTCCCTGGCCAGCAAGGGTGCGCTAATAGAATGCTGGCTCAGGAATTCTGGGAGTTGAAGTAAAGAAAGGGCCATAATTGCCCATCCCTGCTCTACTGAATCTTTCACTCTCTTTAATTCGAGGCCAGTAGAAAATTATTCTACAGGGCAAACAGACTCGTCTGATTTTCTTATTTCAGCTGACCTGGAAAGCTGAGGATTTTCCTCCTTTTGCCTGTCATCTCAAGGACATCCTTTCCAGGTAAAATCAGTTGAGATTCTTAAGGTGGAATAGACCTGCTCTGGAGCATTAAGCCACAAGCAACACAGGGTTAAAACAAATGGCAGGACAGATAGAAGTTAGAGGCGACTTGAAGCAAATCCCCAAAGGATGCCACAATATCTGTTTGTGTGTTTGGATTTTGTGCCAAGGCACTTATACTTGACTTTGCTGCCTGCCAGCTCCTATTCCAAGCAACCAGCTAACTTGAAAAAAACAAAACTAGAGAATATTCTCTTGACATAAATGCAGCATCAGCAGGAGCAGAAAGAGAACAGAAGGTTGGAGTTCACTTAGCTGTAATAATTACCATTTCTTAAAAAGAAATAGCATTATTCCTTCCATGCTGTCTTATTCTTTCATGGAGTTTCAACCATTTGTTAATAATTATCCGAGCTTTTAAAATATATGTGCTTAAATCCCCCTTCCTTCTCCTTCTCCCCTATTGAAATAATAATGAAGATAACAATATCCAAGTTAAGGAAACAAAAGGTCCTGATTTTTGTACTACCATATTATTTATTTGGAGATCTTCAGTGTCAGTAATTTTTGTTCTTCACTTACAGACGTGCAGTACTGTATATGGTGCATTTGTTAAACCTGTACTATGGCTGAGCCTACTTAGCTGTTTAGCTAGCAGCTGCCACCTGGTGTAGTAGTGAACTATATGAAATTATATGATCAAGGAAAATTTGTCATAGTTATTCCATTTTCAGTGGCAACTCCAACAGCTAGTTGATTTTCTTAAATGCTCTTTGAGTTTGAAGTAATCCACCTTTCTGCCTTGGTGTTCACACTGTGTTTAGGATTATAGTTCAGGTTTGATTAGTCTGCAGAGAGAGATAAAGAAATGACTATGGAAAACATACCTTTTTATCCCAAGTAAAATAAAAATCAACCTTTAAGTTCAACTACATACAAAACACAATGCAAAAGAGCACAATCATATTCACCACTCCTTGAATGAATTTAATTTGTTCAATTTAGACCATTAGAACAAATAAGTAGAAGCAGAGAAAACAGATAACTAAATGCAATTTTTAAAAAACCAAACAAACTAAGTTGGGAAATCTAACCAAGAGCAAAACTCATGAGGGACTCAAGATAGCAATAGCACTTAGAGTTATATGCAGCTTTATAGTGCTTTACAGCCCTCTCAAAGCAATATACAAAGTCAACTCTTGACCCCAAAATCTGGGTCCTCATTTGACTGACCTCAGAAGGATGGATAGCCGAGTCAACCTTGAGTCTTGTGGGATTCAATCTGCCAAATTGCAGTAGGAGTAGCTTGCAGTACTTCACTCTAACCACTGCGCCACCAAGGCTCCTTACCTAACCCAGGACCAGGGACAAACACCAAATGTCTTCTCTAAAATCTGCATTCTAGAATAATAACAAGAGTTAATAAAATGTATACATAAGAGTTACATTGCTGTGGTTTCCCTCCACCTTTACCCTATCCCCAGTATTTGCAATAGTATCTCTTTCAGTCTGAATTGAAGGGAAGCAGCCCAGCAGAACTCCAACTGTATAGTGGAGTACACAGTTATTTCAAAACAAATTTCAAATTTCAACCCATCAAAAGACAGAGACCTTTAGAGAACAGGATGATATGCAGTAAGGAAGATTGTGAGAGAAAGACAAGGTTGGCAGAGATGTGAGCAGGAGGGTCTGAAAAAAAAAATTAAACTCTTAAGAGTTGTCACTCTTTAGTGCTTGGACTGTAATTGGATTGCAACCCATATTTGAAAAGTTGACATTAATAGAGAGCCCGCTTGGTGTGTGATATAGGTGGGAAGATCCACTCGACAGAAATTAATAGGTGGTAGACAGTTTTCAGGGAAGGAGGAATAATGTCTATACAGATGACAAGAAAAGGTTAGGTGATCCATCCTGTCTTCCAGATCTCCTGTTTGTCAGGTTGCTGATTCAAGTAATAATCTTTAGATCAAGCAGCAGATTAACTGCCTCCAAACACAAGCTAGAAGAAGTCAATGTAATCGGAACACAAAATGATCTTCCAGCTCCCTTCATATTTTTTAAAAAATGAAATATATGAAATTGAGATATGACAGATGTGCCATTTCTAGAAGGAATTTAAATGTGACCTTTCCTTCCCTGATTCTGAGAAGTTCAGTCCCATTGAAATTCATCTGTCAATTCAAATATCATCGTGTTTTGATTACCCAGCCATTCATTTGCCGTTAAATGTTCCTTAAGTTATTCTGACCTTGTGGAGATACACTTTTATGGATTTTGTGGTTGTCAGTTAGCTTCTAGAGGGATTCACATAGATGTATATTCAAATAGGAGATTGTCTTTGACAACCCAATCTTGGGATTTTGTCGTATGTCTTTTGACATGGTACAGAAGAGCTGAGTTAGGAAGATATAAAGGCTGTGTTTGGAAAAATGACAAATACAAAAATGTGAAAGTACTCAGGTGTTAAAATGTGGAGATACCATGAGAATACAGGTAGAAAAGGAAAATATATTGCTTGTTCATGTAAGTATGATATGTAAGAGGGTTTAATGAAAGCTTCAGGCGATCTGGAAAGTTGTCAAAATTTCAGATGAGGATCTAGAGGAATATTAATCTCTAATTCTATCCAGAAAATATCACAGAATCTGCCCTATTTCTGTGGTATCTTTTGATGCTACGCTTGTTGCATATACATCTGCTGAAAACTGCGTGAATTGGCTCACAAAGGAGACATGCTAATCCAACCCAACTCTTGAGCAATAATTGCTCAGTATTCAACCTCACAGTTGAATTTTCCAGTGTATCTTTCAGCTCCAACTAATACATTTGGCAATTTGCTTTATTTATTGCAGCATACTATCTTGGCTCATACATCCTCTATTTCTAAAGGTGTGATGTCCTTTCAAATTTCCTTACAGTGGTTGCAATCACTCTTGCATGAAAAGGCCATTTGTTCTTCCCATATTAAACTCTCTCCTTTTTTTGCAGATAGCGCCGCTGAAAATTTCCTATTACTGTAAATTAATTTCACTTCATTAAGCGCATGAATCACGGACAAAGGAAATAACATTTGGAGAGAGGTCAGATTGTCCAAATAAATGGTGGGAAACAGACGTCCACAGCAATTCTAGTGTTAGCTAGCCAAGAGGTCCTCTGTATCTTCACTTCTTTTTCAGACTTACGACTTTGGAGCTATTAAAGTGGGAATTGTGGGCTTGGTTCTATTTTCATCCCAATTTAAGACTTTTCCCATGTAGAGATAAAGGAAGAAACAGAGTAGCTGAATAAGTGATAGCTAAAACAATGGCAATGAATGAGTTATGAAGAGACAATACTGAAAAAGATAAGGAAAAGTGGAGAACTACGCCTTGGAATATACTCAAAGGAAGTTGGCTACAGAAGAGCAAGTCTGAGAAATTATAACACAGTGTTCTTCAACCTTGGCAATATTAACATGGGTGGACCTGAACTCTGGGAGTTGAAATCTACCCATTTTAAGGTTGCTAAGATTGAGAAACTCCAGTATAAATCAAGAAAGGAGGCAGCTCAGAATAGTCAAGATTCCAAGAACTATTTTCAATTGGTTTTATTTAATTGGCTTAAATAAACAAGATGAAGGTTTCCCTTGCTCTGTTGTATGTAGGAAGTGGCACTCATCACCATTTCATAGCCAAGGAAACCATTGTTATCTGTAGACCATTCATTTGCCTGATAATACAACCCTATAGCAGATTCTCCACCAGTTATTATAAAATCTTTGCTGCTAATGCTTTGTGATCCATTAGATTTATCTGTAGAAAATCTTTCTTAAGAAGCTGATTCTAACTATGAGGTTTATTTTTTTTAAAGTATTGGTAGTAACTTCTTATTTGTTTAGATTTTATTCTTTCCTTTCATATTACTTTATGTCCAGATACAATCTTTTTGCCTCTCTCTTTTTCACTCCCTGCTGTCATAAGCTACTTCGAAAACACAAGAGACATGGATCAAAAGTGAATAAATGATAGGAGTAGATATGTGTTTGTGTTTTAAATTCTAAGGTACTGTATATACTTCTGGGGAACAATAATTTTAGCCAGGCTATTTATTCAGGACACTTCCCCACTTTAGCAAATATGCAATTGAAGTATCAGCAACAGTGAAAATCATAGATACATTGCAGAAAAGCATAGATTTGAAAGTTAAAATAACATAATAGTGATATTACACTCCAAAGACATTGTGTGTACATAGAGCATGATGGCATGAAGTGAATTGGAATTGCAATCTGCCTCTTAAATCCATCATGCGCATAAAAAAAAAAGGAGATAAATATTTAAAAAATAGTAGGTTTTTTTAAAAAATGGGAAAGCTTCTAGAAGAATAGATGAATTCCGAGAACAAATGTACTATTTTTGTGGGATTGAAAACATCTTGAAGGATTCTGTGGTTCTGCAAGACTTTATTAAGTTTCAACAAAATATAAAGTATAAAGTAACAAAAAGGAAAAAGGAGGTCAGGGGAAAAAAAAAAGCAAAACTGGGAATACAGAAAAAGAAAAGGAAAGAAAAATATAGAAAAGAATAACTTCTAACTTTCTTCAGTACATATACAAATATAAAATACATGTAATTTTTTACAGGATCCAATCTGAGTTGGTCATCAGGACTAAAGGTTTATTCTTCCATGCACCTTCTTTTAATCTCTTAAATTCTTTTAAAATTAATGAATAATATGCAATATTTCTATACCATTAAACAACTGTAATTTTCAAATCCCAGAGTTTCAAATTCATATCTTTTAGTTTCAAGCACAAAGTCCAAAAATAGTTTTCAAGCAGAAACAAAGCTAGACAAAGTATTTTCTTTAATCAAAGCAGTCAGTTACACCATCTCCACCTATTAAATTAATAATCCATTTTTCCATTATGGACGTGATAAATCCTCCTACCTCTGTCCCAAAATAGTCTTGCTGCTGTGGTCATATATAAAAACAAAGTCCCATTTTTTTCAAGCTGTTTACCCATCAAACCTAAAAGAAGAAACTCTGGCTTCAATTATACATTTATTTTAAGAATTCTCTGAATTAAAGTACATATATGACCTCGATATTTCTTAGCTTTCTTACATGTCCACCAAAGTTGGTAAACCACCCCCCTCACACACACACTTTTATGTTGATGATATTTCCAACATATATCTGAATAGAATAGAATAGAATTCTTTTATTGGCCAAGTGTGATTAGACACACAAGGAATTTGTCTTGGTGCAAATGCTCTCAGTGTCCATAAAAGAAAAGATACATTCATCAAGAATCGTCAGGTACAACTCTTAAAATAGTCATAGGTACAATAAGCAATCAAATCATACTAGGAAACAGTCAATAAAAATCATTAGGATACAAGTGACAAAGTTACAGTCATTCAGTCACAAGTGGGAGGGGATGGGTGATAAGGAGTGATGAGAAGATTAACAGTGATAGTAGTGCAGACTTTGTAAATAGTTGGAAAGTGTTGAGGGAATTATTGTTTAGCAGAGTGATGGTGTTCAGGAAAAAAACTGTCCTTGTGTCTAGTTCTGGTGAATATATATTTGACACACCCTTATTTGACAATTTATCAGATGTTAAATATTGATAGTACATCATCTTATAAAAATTGTTTTTCAAATTGTAATTCAACGTAAATTTCAAATCCTTACTCCACATTTTTCTCCGATTGATCAAGCATTATGTTGCATCCAGATTTTTTGTGCATTTAATCATAAAGTCTTTCACGTATTCATCTTCCATATTCTTTTCCAATCAAAGTTTATATATCTTAGCAATAACACATGCAGCATGAATACAGAAATCCAATTCAAAGTCACTTTTCTTATTTATAAAAACAAAATTCTTCTTGTTAATCTCTCTGTCAAGTGAGTGTAATCCAACCATATAGAAATGTGACCTTCACTTCCAGGCCTTCTCTGGTTTTTAATTTAGGCTCTTGTTCCAAAAAGTCAATAAATCAGCATAGGTCAACCAAGCTGGACTGTCATTTCTCTTCTAAAATAAAAAAAACTTCTTGGGATCAGTCTTAGGAGTCAATCTTGCTTGATGTTGTTCCAAACTTTCAAGATGGCATGCCTAACAAAATGATTTTGAAAATCAGTATTAACTTTAACGTTATCATACCATAAATAGCTGTGCCACCCAAATCTCAAATCATGCTCATCCTGCTCCAATAACCTCCTATGTCTCAGAGTCGACCAATCTTTCACCCATATTAGACAGTAAGTAGCAAAGTACAACTTTAAATGTTATCTAAGCCCACTTCTTTCTTTGACATCTTACAACAGGGGTCTTCAAACTTGGCAAGTTTAAGACTTGAGGTCTTCAACTCCCAGAATTCCTCCTCCAGTCATGTTAGCTCAGGAATTCTGGGAGTTGAAGTCCACAAGTCTTAAACTTGCCAAGTTTGAAGACCCTTGTCTTACAACATGAAGGATTCAGTGGGAGCCACACATTGTCATTTGGCTCCAAACCCAAAAGTTTATCAACTGTAGATTTTTCAAACAGGCTGTGACCAATGTCTATCCCATGTGTGTGAAGTCACCAATGACCCCTAAAAGAACTTCCATTACAGGCCACCAACCAGTTAATTCCTTCTGAAATATAAAAGCTAGCTCTTATATGGTTCTAGAATGCATGTCATCAACTGGAATGCCGGATTTGATAAAAGTCCAAGGAGATTCTCAGTCATCCAGGTCATGGTTGTCCCAAAGATGCTTTTACAAAAGGCAACTGGACCTTGTTGTTGTTTTTTCCTTGAAGACATATTACTTCTCACCCAAGAAGCTTCTTTAGTTCTGACTGAATGGTGGAAAATGGAAGGATTTATATTCCTTACAGTCATCTGGTTGTTAGCACTCTTTCTGAGAGTTGTTGAGGCCACTTGGAGGTTTATCTATGCCTTCAAAGTCACCTGAACAGTGCAAATGGACCTGGAGCCTTCTTGGAATTGCTGAAATGACTGTGTTGTAAATAGGATGAGAAGCGAAACATATTCAATGGAAAAAAACAAAACAAAGGAAGTCCAGTTGCCTTTTGAAAAAGCACTTTGGGGACCTGGATTTGATACATCCAAGAGAGAAAATAGCATAAACTCATATTTAAGCAAATATAGAGATTAACCACTTGGAACAGTATCACCTAAGGGGCAGAGAAGTATTTTTCTATGGAATCAGACATCACTGCAGTATGAGACATTTTGGCTTAATGAACTCTTTACAGCATCCCTTAATTTCATATTTTATGACTGTAGATTTTTATGACCACACATTTTCCATAATAAACAAGAAGATATTTTCTCTCCACCTCTTCTTTTAAAAGGGGTGATGTGCAATCCATTTCTTTGGAGGGTTGGATTATTATATGCAGTTAATAAATGACAGAGAGCAGATGGTTCCTTTCCTGCTATAATTCTTGCAGGAGCTGTATTAAAAGTAGGAGAACATGTGTTTCATTTGGACTGTCAACTGATGGTCATTCTCTGTATGAGTTTAATACCTGTGCTACAATTCAAACATGAAAGATGTGGTCTGAATGTATAAATAAGCATTGTGTATATTATGCAAACAGACCAGCTTCTAACTGTTTAAAGTTTCATTTAGATGTCTAGAGCCAAATATTTCCTGAACATTTCTTTTCTATTTCAACATACGGTAATAGCTCAGTGCATAATATTTCATATATCATTTGCAATAGGGACTCCTGAGTGCTCGTGAAGGTAGAAGCGCAGGAAGATCATTCAAGGAAGGTGTAGCAAGCTATAGTTGCAATCCTTTAACTGAGATTTAGAGGGCTGTGGAAAATGTAATCTTATACTTCTTGTTCCCAGCAAGATGATTTGTAACTATCTGGGTAATCAACACTCTCCAGACACTGTGCATTCTGCATACGAATTTGATGTGGAAGTTGGGAGGATGGTGTGGTGTGTTGGTGTGTTGTTGTTGTTGCGTGTTTGTTTGTTTGCAAGGGCTTATAGGGCACTCCATCTGCCAACTCTGAGCAATATATAATTCCCCAAGAGGTAATTTGGATTAACATCATGCCATCAAGTAAAGCAACCTCGAGAAGTATGCCTATGGAACCAGGAGTCACAACTAACGATATGAATAGCAATGAAAAGAGAGCCACACTGCCAATTCAGTTGCAGAAAACCAGTTTCCCTCCTTGATAGGAGAACAAAATTTTTAACCAGCTTTTAAAATCTCAGATAGGATGAGGTGCTATTCTAGAAGAAGGGGCAGCAACTGAAAAGATGGGCTTATGTGGCCCCCAAATAGGACAATCTGTAAGGATAGATTGAACCAGTGAAGTGATGAAAGTGACAGGCTAGAAACCAAGAGACCAAGAGTTCTCCTGCCACCTTAGGCACAAAGCCAACTGGGTGACCTTGGGCCAATCCTTCTCCCTCAGCCCTAGGATGACAGTGACAAGTGATTCTGGATATCTTGCCAAGAAAACTTCAGGAGCTTGTCCAGGCACTTGCCAGGAATCAACACAGAAGGCTGTGCGGGTACCTCAAGGAATCCATCCCAACCCAAGGCACTGCATTAAAATCCAAAAGATGACAATTTGCAAGAGCAACCAAGATCTGTTTTGATACTGTAGTTAAGATACTGGCCTACAAACCAGAAGATTCTGAATGCTAGGTTTCCTTGATCATGAAAGTCCCTTCTGGCAGTCCAACTTGCCTCACAGGGTGGCTATTGTGGGAAATAACGGTATGGACAAAATCCTCATCAATCAGTTGCAAAAAGTAACATTAGCTGGAACACCTTTTATCCTGTGATGATACCTGTGACATTGTCTCAAAGGTGCTTTTTCAATAGTCAACTGGACTATGTTTTTTTTTCCTTAAAGAAGAAGACCTTTTGCTTCTCATCTAAGAAGCTTCATCAGAATTAATGAGGCTTCTTGGATGAGAAGTGAAATGTCTTCTACTTCAAGAGAAAAAAAAAACATAGTTTAGTTGCCTTTTGAAAAAGTACCTTTGATGCAGCCATGACCTGGATGACTGAGAATCTCCCTGGACATTTACCTGTGCCGTTATTAAACAACACCTGTCTATCCTAGTGCCATTTGAAGAACTCAATGGGTGGACAAAAAATGTCAAATCCAGTCCAAACATCTGGCTATCTGAGCAATCATCATAATAATGATTCTTGACTAGCTGCAGCTTCCAAATGTTCTTCAAGGGTAGTTCCAGATAAAGTGCATTGCAGAGTTCAGTCCAGAAGTAACAATGAGTGACACCTGCTATTTCAATAAAAGTTGGTGCACTAGATGGAGCTGAATTAGCTATGGCTTCCTCCTTCTCCTCAAGAAATAGCTTTAAGTCTGACTGGGAGTCTTCTCCACCCAGATGAAGGCAACATGGTTCAGATTTAATTATAAATCTCATTAAAGGTAGTCAGCCTTTGAACTCACTCTACTCCATTTTGTTGGCTGGAATTTCAGCCTTTTTGCCCCCATACAGACACCAAGCACCTGGACTGAACATAACGTGGTAATAATAAGCAGCTAGAAATATCTAGTATAATCTCAACACGGCTGGGCTAGCAAAACGATGCCATAAGCAGTGCACTATATACAGAGATTGTATTCTCCAGAAATATTTCATTACAGTCTCATTGACTCTTAGTTTCCAATTCAAGAATAACTGTTAATCATCTGGAACAGAAACTGAACTGAAGTACAGCTTTCTTTTCTCCTAGCCCTTGAGAAAGAAAGGAAAAAAAAAAGGATTATGTTATAAAGACCTTATCGGAATGGAAAAAGATTGCTGTGTTAGTGCTTCTTGGCTTAAACATTTAGAAACACTCTAATCTTTTAAAAACAGATTAAGGAATGGCACTGAGGCTGGCAATCTGAGTTCTAGGATGATACAACTTGAAGCAGCAGAGATATTAAACCAAGATGTCTGCTTTTCCAGAAAAAATGTCAATGCGCTATTAACTCCAGGAGAATTTCCACCACCTCCAGTTACTTGAATGAACTATTTTGAAACCCGGTGATTACCTCTCAGGCTGCCTCAGCTATGCTTAGTTTTATCCAGTAGAAAGCAGGAAATGGTAAGATCTAATTTTGCCTTAGGCATGAAAGCCGACTGGGTGACACTGGGCCAATCACCAGGAGATAGGGAGCTCTAGTCCTGCCTTAGGTAAGAAAGATGACAGCGGCCTTTGGACCAGTCACCAAAAGATGGTGAGTTCCAGTCCAACCTTAGGCACAAAAGCTGACTGGTTGACTTTGGGCCAATCATCAGGAGACAGTGAGTTCTAGTTCCACCGTAGCTATGAAAGGGAGCTCGGTGGCCTTGGGCAAGTCTCTCTCTCTCTCTCTCTCTCTCTCTCTCTTTGTCTCGCTCCCTCCCTCCCTCCCTCTCTCAACCATACTCCTCTCACAGGGTTGCTTTTGTGAAGAAAATAAGAGGAGGAAGGCAAGTTGGATCTATTCACCACTTTGAATTGTTGGTAAAAATAATACAGGAGGGATACAAATAAATAAATAATTCCTTGTTTTTTAATGGCCCATTTTACATTTTCCTCCAAGGAACTAGCCCCTTACATGAAATATACACGACGTGGCTGTAGCATGTGGGATTTCTGCATGTATTTGCCTTGAGAAATGATGGCTATAACTGTATCTGTAAATGAGAATGAGGGTAGCATTTTCTTAATTGTAATTCATGGTTTGTATAATGTAATCCAGACCATCTGGAACTTTTTATGAGTTCCATGGTGCCAATGCATTACAAAGAAAAAAAAAGATAACCTCTCTGTATTTAGACTAATCTAAAAATTGGAATAATAGGATACTGTACAATACTGTACTTTTTTCTTATTATAGCTTCCTATTTTGAGGAACAAATCGCAGATGAATGTAAGTTGGCAGAATCTGTAAGCTGGGAATGGGAGAAGTTCTCACTGTCCAGTATTCCTCATTTTCATTAGTTACTAAGTTTAAACAGTTGTTTCCTTCTCTTTTGTCGGGTTTTAAAGCTCTCTGTTAACTGACAAACTGTTGAGAAAAAAAAATGATTCAATAAAACAGTACAACCAAAAGAATTGTGAATGCTTAAATGCACAATTTCTTGAAAGAATGCTCTACAATATTTTCCTCCTTGATGTTTGTAAAAGATCAATGCCCCAATATTGAGGGGACAGTAAATGCCATCTGCAAAAGATGGATGAAATATGCTGCAACAGGTGGTAACTGAGATACCGGCAGCCATGGCTGGGCACATTATAAGAACTATGAAGCCAATAGGCAGCATTTCTTTTTGCCGCCACGGCCATAATGAGCCAGAATATCAAAATGCAGGATTGATTCATGTAGGTTTTGTCAAGAGATATGACAGATATAAAGATGTGGTATTGAAACTGATTTAAGATTAAAGATGACGTGGCCTGGCTCCACCGCATAAACTCCAACTGTCCATAAGCAGGTTATAGTTTCAGTAACTTCTACATCTACAGTTTTTCCTACTTTTCCTTAATGAGTCTGCTTCATCCAAGCTCACTTTCTGAGCAGTCAAACCAACAAGACAGCTTCAACCTCAAACTGATTACCGTGGACCTCACCCCATTCCTAAGAGGCACTAATAGTACTAACAGATAATCAGAATTGGAAGGGACCTTGTAGGTCATCCCCCCTTCTCAAGCAGGAGACCCTATACCATTTCTGACAGATGGCAGTTCAGTCTCTTCTTGAAAGGCTTAAGTGAAGATGCTCCCACAACTTCCAAGGGCAACTTCTGTTCCATTGGTTGATTGTTCTCACTGTCAGAAAGTTTCTCCTTATTTCCAGGTTGAATCTCTCCTTGTTCAGTTTCCACCCATTATTCCTTGTCTGGCATTCAGGTTCTTTGGGAAATAGCTTGACCCCCTCCTCTCTGTGGCAGCCCCTCAAATATTGGAAGACTGCTAACATGTCTCCCCTGGTCCTTCTCTTCACTAGACTAGCCATGCCCAGTTCCTGTAACCGTTCTTCAGTCTCCAGTCTCTTAATCATCTTGGTTGCACTTCTCTGTACTCTTTCTAGAGTCTCAACATCTTTTTTTATAGTGTAGTGATCAAAACTGGATGCAGGTGTGGTCTTACTAAGGACCGTAAAGAAGGAGTGCATACGCGCACCAGCGTGCCTGCCGTCCCTGTCTTACATTGATCTGTATTTACTTCCTTTGTTCGTGTTTATGTTCATACCTATACTTGTTATCTTGTACATGCTTGACAAACAAATCAAATCAAATAAATAAGACACATATAAGACACATATGGTTTACAACAGCTCATTAAGCAACCGTTCAAAGTTACAAAGGCACTAAACAAAGTGACGTATGAGTGGTTTTTCACACTTAAGGCTCTTTCGCAAGTATCCCCATGGCCACATGATCACTGTTCAGATACTTGGCAATTAGTTCATATTTATGATGGTTGCAGGGTTCCAGGGTCATGTGATCTCCTTTTGTGACTTGATGACAAGCAAAATGGGAGAGCCAGATTTACTCTACAACCATGCTACTAACTTGATAATTGCACTGATTCCCTTAACAACTGTGACAAGAAAAGTTGTAAAAATTGGGCTAAACTCCCTTAACAATTGTTTCATTTAGCAGCAGAATAGAATAGACTATAACTTTACTACAGTCTTAGACCAGCAATAGACATCACTATTTACAATATATATATAAATACTGACACATTATAATACATTCATAGTGGATAAAATCATCTGTTAAGAAAATACATGTTCTCAAACAGTTAGGGGAACTCCCTGGTTTATATGAGTGGAGAGCCAATAAGTATGTGTGTAAATATCATTTTCCAAAGTTTGTTCTATCTCCAAAAATTGTCGCAAATTGACAGCTATAATTCTGTAACCAATTTTTTTTCTAGTAGACATTGCAGCAACACAGAATTGTGCCACTGCATGCGTAATAGCTGGGTTTGAATCCTGGAGGAGAAAATTGCTTGCCCTCCCTCACAATTTCTCTAGTAAGGGGAGAATATACAATGACCTATAAACTCTGTATAACTCACAGTACAATAAAACATGTGAGATATCTTCAACTTCTCCTTTACCACATATACATACCTGTTCTGCTATTGGTGTTTTCTTATACCTGCCCTGAAGGAGTGCTGATGGGAGAATATTAAATCTGGCTCTGAAGAATGCCATTCTTTTTCTGGGGAAGATCAGATCATTCAGATAACTTGCTGATTCCCACACCTCCTCTTTGATTCTGTCCCTGCTGTGGCAAGCCAACTTATGTAGTTCTTCTTGGAACTCCATGATTATTACTTGCTTTGCTTGGTCAAAGCCTAGGGACATTAAGAATACTGGTGAGAGCCCATAAGAACCCAGTTTGTGGTCTATTGCCTGTTTCTAGGGGGAGGGGTAGTTATCATTTAGTATTAGAGGGGTCAGTCCCTCTGGGAAGAAATGCATATTTAGCCAATGAATGATTCCAGGCCCTTACCTGAATTTGAGTCATGTCTGTCTCAATTCTTACCTGGGCATTTGGAGTTCCTTTGAGTGCAGCTAAGACGGCTCACAGGAATTTGGTTTGTATAGGTTCTAGCAAATCTTTTTTTGTTGTTGTTGCAAGGATTCCTGTTTGTGCCCCATATAGAATTTGTGCCAATGTTTCAGCCTCAAAAAGTTTTAAGGCCACAGGTACTAATTGCCCTCCACTGGTGTAAAAAAAAAAAGTTTAATTGCATTTGAGGACCTATAGGCTGCTTGCAATGTGTGATCCAGGTGTGCCTTCCATGTCCCTTCTGAGTGGAAAACCACCCCAAGATATCTGAATGTCCTAACCTGTTCTAAACTATACTCTTCTATTTTCCAGGAGTATTGTCTTGGTCTTTTAACAAAAACTAAAACTTTTGATTTATCAAAGTTAAGGACCAGCTTATTCTATTTACAAAATTCAAGTGTTGCCGCAATTGCTCTCTTCAGTCCTATTGGAGTTTGTAAAATTATAGCAGCATCGTCGGCATATAGGAGAATCAGGATTTTATGTTGTGCTACGTTAGGAGGATGTAAATCAAGGTTCTGTAAGAGGTTGATCAGAGGGTTCATGTAGAAATTAAAAAGGGGTGGTGGGATAGGATGCAACCCTGCCGTACCCCTTTTTGTACCCTTACTGGGCCGATTAAAGTCCCTTGAGGATTATACCTCACTTTCAAGGTGGGATTCGCATACAATTTTTGGAGGAGGCGTTTATTGATGGTAGTGCGTTTTAATTTCTCCCAGAGGGTGTTCCTGGATATTGAATCTAAGGCCTGCTTAAAAGCAAGGAAGGCCACGGAAAGAGAGGATTTTTTTTTTTTATTCATGTATTTTTGAACCAGATGGTGAAGTACCAACATATGATCCACCATAGATCTTCCTTCTCTAAAACCAGCTTGCTCATCTTTGATTATCCCCCCAGAAATTAGCCAATCCTGAAGTTTATAGTTTAGGTGTTTGGCATACAATTTACTAATAACACTCAGAAGGCTAGTAGGTCTATAATTACCTGGGTCATTTCTATTACTTTTTTATAAATTGGTATGATAATTGCTAGTCCCCAGTCTCTTGGCATATGGCCCGTTTTATCTATAAATGTAAACAGCAATGCTAAAAGTGGAGGCCATCAACTGGCATTCTTTTTGATTATCTCTGGCAGGACATTATCAGCACCTTATTAGTCTGGAGGGTTCTGATCAACTGGGATATCTCTCCTGGTGTAACGGGAGGCCAGCATTTAGCAGCAGAAATTTGGAGCTCAGTTGTGGTTGTAAGTCAGGGATTACTTCTCCTTCAGAACGGTTTCCAAATTCTGAAGAGCACTAACTTTAGAACACATCAGTATTCTCCCCACAGCCATTTTGGAGGTTCAATATATATACAGAAAATGTTCTCCATGAGTTATTATTGTGCCTCTGCAAACAAGAGACTATAGAAATGGCTACGTAGGTCCCATTGTATTGAATATACAATCTATAAGGATCCTAGGCTCTGCCTTGTTACTAGTGAAACTGGAAAACTGGTAATCTGGAAAATTCTGATCTTTTTGATGTAGTAACTGTGATCACATCACCAAGGCTTACTTTCCCTGTACACAGCTGGATTTTTTTCTCCTTCCTGAAAATTGAACATAATCTGAGTACCCAGTGATGAATCTACCACAAATTATAACATTGTCCTGTTTTGTGCTTTTATTCTTATTTATTTTTAATACTTTTTTTTGAACTTGGGCCTGTGGCCATAATATATTCTATTCATTTATCATTAGAATTTACTACTTTGACTTAGTCTCTTAAAATGATTTTTCTATATGAATAATAACAATAATTTCCCCACAGAGCAGTAATATTACTTTTTATATACAGTATAAAAATTAGAACTCTTTTTCTGCTGCTGTTGGATAGGTTATGGATTATTTTTTCTTCTTTATCAGTCATTGTAAGGCTCCAGTGAATATGGACAATGCTTTACTGCTAGAACTGAATACCCATTGATTACCTGGAAAATAAGTTTCTTTTCAAAATGGCTTCTTTTTTTTTGGAATATTTTTACATGCTTACAAAGAACTGTCTCAAAATGGTTCATACCATTTTAAAATGTTTAGGATTGTCTGGTTCTTTTCTATTATCATTCAGTTATATCCTGTGCTTTTGTCCAGAATGCACTCAAGGCAGCAAATAATTAGAGGAGGGGGCAAATCCCACACAAACAACCTGACAAAAATAGGTCAATGCCTTATTAACCAATTTGAAATGAAAAGGGCTGGCTAATTGGAAGACCTCGATTCCTTTTTTTTTTTTTAAAGCAGTGGCAGCTGCTTCTAGATTTCCCAATGTGTTCAACCAAAGGAAAGGGAGCCCAGTTCTAAAAGGTCTTCTGCTCATCTTAACATCAGGACAACTTGATGTTGAGCTAGGGCTCTTGCACAACCAATAAACCCCAATGACTTTGTTACAACTTTTACTTTCTCAAGACTGAGCCACTGTCCACGGACTTCCTTCTCAAGGCCAGAGCTAATTCTTCTATTAGAAGGAATGATCAGATTTGGCTGATGGACATAACTGCACAAACACACTTGTTGTTACTGGTACCACCCTAGAATCTGAAGATTCCTATTCCTTTGGGAAGACTCCTCTTTGTGGGCCTGTTCCTTCAGAGAGATTTCATCCTTACCAAAGAGGTTGCTTGCAGCCCAGTTCTGGAAGCCATAGCTGTGCATGAAGTAGGAAATAGTTTTAGTTTTGTGGATGGAGGAAAACCATTCAGACCTTTTCAAGCTGTGCAGCCGTGGGAACTTGTAACAAGACCCAAAGCCATAAAACTAAGTGGAGTAGTAATTTATACTGATGGTTACCTGTCATCCAATTAATTTAAAGACCATGACCAGAGGGTATTTTCAAAACCATCATAAAATCACCATAAGAGATAATTGGAACAACAATTCTCTCATCAACAAAATAATCAGCTTAATTATCAATGATCAGAAAAGCCACAGGTTATTATTTTAATAAATAAATACCTGCCTAAAAGCATGTTCTTTAAATAGCACATGTTACAGACAGTCAATATTCTTTTTGATTGGCATCGCCTGGCCTCACTCTCGATAATGTATCAGAATTTGCAGAGCTGGGCTTGGCCAGGAGTTTTGCCATTCTTCCAAGCCAATATTCCTGCTTGGAGAAAAATTCCAGCAATCCTGGGGGCAGTCTGGCCTGCTTAGATTTGCAAGTCTGTGGAGCAGGGACCCTCAAACGTGGCAACTTTAAGACTTGTGGACTTCAACTCCCAGAATTCCTTAGCCAGCATAGCTGGGAGTTGAAGTCCACAAGTCTTAAAGTTGCCATGTTTTGAGACCTCTGCTGTAGAGTTTCCATTGCATCTCTTAAATATTTTGCAGAAGGAATGAGTGTGGGGTAAAGTCAGTTTGAAGGGTTGGGGACTTGTATTACCAATCCAGCAGGCATCTGGCTGGGTTTCCATCAAAGGTGAAGTTCCTCACAGATGCGATCAAGCAGAAGGATCTATGCGGTGACCAAGAACCATCTAGGACACTTACATTTACATGTTGCTTTTCATTTTGGGGAGAAACCTGCTGCCGTCTTCATTCCGATGAGTCTCTGCCTACACAAAGTTTTCATTTTGACTGAGGAAGCTTACTTAGATGAGTAATGAGATGTCTCAGTTTTAAGAAACTTTGGTCTAGTTGCCATGATAGATACATTTAGATATATCTAGGACAAGTGTCTTCAACCTTGACAGCTTTAAGACTTGTGGATTTCAACTCCCAGAATTCCTCCTCCAGTCATGTTAGCTCAGGAATTCTGGGAATTGAAGTCCACAAGTCTTAAAGCTGTCAAGTTTGAAGACCCTTGCTCTAGGACGCTGCAATGTACAGCCTCTGGGAACTGCTCTCTGATGGAGCAGATTATTTGTAGATCAGGACTGAACTGTGGTGCCCTTGGTGCTCTCTGAGTTTGGATATTTTCTTCTCCTACCAACCAAGTAACATCATCATAGCTAGATAGAACTAGTGCTAGGCTCCTTTCTACCACTGATGAGGTTGTCTAGTTGTGTAATGAAAGGTCTGCAAGAAATCAGCCAAGCTCAGAGAGCACTAAGGCCCGCTGTGTCCTCTGGGATGATTTAAGGTACACACGAAGTTCAACCAACCTGAGGGAAGCGATCTACTTCATTGTACCAAATCTTTAATGAAATCTTGATTAAGTCATATGCCATCTATTTTGCCTTGCATCCTCTGCATGACCCATATGTATACAAGCTGCAGTCGGCTCTTGTATTCGGAAACGTTGGTTTCCCTTCCAATCTAGTGGAAATATACCTTTCATGGAAGGTTATTTAGTTAATGGTAAATGTGGAGCTGAAAAGAATAGCTCCATGCTGACAGTTCTGCAATTAACTTTTGTCAACGGCACTGTAGTGTGTAACTGTTCAGTAGGCAACATGCACATAAATAATACGTGACATTCAAGCTTTGTAAAATGAATGTTATTGACACGCTTGGAAGATGTCTATGTATGAGATTTTGCTTTTACAAGAGCTGCCATACAATAAAGCTAGTGAGGAAATAAGGGGAGGGAGGGAATATGTATGAGGTGCAAAATGCATTCAATGCAAAACTTCAACTCTGTGACATTAAATTATATCTTAATGAAGTTACACAAATGCCCTTTGTGCTTGGTAAACCAAGGCAGTCCGCCCAGTTACTGTACCCCATGCTTTCATGCAGGCAGGCATGTATGGAACCTGTTAGATTCATGCTATTAAATTTGCGAAGGGGGTTCCAGGTTTTGGCAGCCAAGCCTCATTTTATTCGTTTTATTTCACTAAGAGTTCTTCAGTGTACAGAAAGTTGTGTGGAAGACTCCAGACTAAAACCAGATCTCTTTTTGATTGTCTGAAAATGTAAATGAACATGCTTCACATCTAGAATTCCTCTTTATTTTATATTCTGCAGCATTATAAATGCTATCTTCACCTACCCTGAACTCTTACCATACTTAAGAATGAGATTAAACAGTGCACAAATTAGTTTATTGTCTGGTAATAAATGGTTTCTGCAGAACTATGCAGACCGTAAAAATTCTCTGTGAATGTTCTCTAATTTTTAATTAACTTCTTTCAGTCCTTCAGATAACTTAACCTAAGAACTAAAAACTCCTGGAGTGGGTTATATTACAAAAACACAAAGAAAACTTTAGATCATGCGTGGCCATCAAAAAAGGTCACTGCTTAAAGACAATTCTTATTCTATCTCTTCCACCAAAACGTCAAACAGAAGCCTTGAACTCATGTAAAGCAGGAGGCCACAAAACTCTCGGGAGATCTTCTTGGCGGGTTCAGTGTTTTACTTATTAGAGAAGAAAGACTATGACAACAAAACTCTTTCTCACATATGTCATGTATTTACTCACTCTTTAAGTCAACTTAAGCCAAAGACCTCTGATTCCAGTGATGCATGACCTTACCAGATGTCAGCCTCCATCAGTCCTTTGTTGATTTCAAAATGGATAGAGTTAGATCTCTTGAGTGGGAGATCTTACACATGCTGGGGAAAAGCCATGACAAAGCACTTCCATGCGGTTGCATAATTGTGTCTATGGAGTCTACCAGTTAAGCTCAACTCAAGGGAATCTTATCTTTTTATTGTCCTCAAATGTATCTCTGCAACGTTTCATTCCATTCTGTTCCAAACACCCCCCCCTGACTTTCAAGAACAGATTTTTGAGGCAATTGTATTAATGGAGTACAATTAATGAGCCCCCCCCACCCGACCCCCACACAAGAAAAATAAGAGAACTGTCTGCTTGCTGAAATCTGCCAGAGGTACAACAAAGGGGGAAATCAGCTGTCCATTTGTTTTATGTTTCCTTTTCCACTAAATTTGCAGAAATGTGGTGTTTGAGTGATTTTTAAGGGGAAGTAAATAAAAGCTGAAAAGTATGCGCCCTCTGATGTGCAATCTGTCTTGAAGTTTTGCTTCTTTGATGGAAATGTTGCAGGCCATTAGTCCAGTGTGAAGAGGAGAGCCTTGGGAGGTTTTATGAGAAATGACTGTGTACACAGAGCATATGGGTGACTGAACGGTTTTTTTTTTTTTATACACTCCAAAATATTTCTATTAAAAAAAAAAACCCACACAAGATATTTGGATTACATGGTGCAAGATAAGTTCTTGGATCAGCTTTTCTCAACCGGTTTCCCACCCAAGAGTTTTGTATTAGAAATTGGACACGCTGTCTAGGGCTTCTGAAAGTTATTTTTTAACAGATTTGAGCCTGGGGAAGGCTGAACTAAGAGTTGCGGTTGAAACAAGCACGACTATACTTGCTAGATAGAGGTAGAACTTGACTCACGACTGCACTTGGGGACCAGAATTTCCATTGCTAACCAAGGCAGTTGTTAAGTGAATTGCACCTGTAACCCCCCCTTTTTTTGGCTAACCTCAGTGCCAGCAACCCCCCTTTTTTTTTTGCCAAAGTTGTTAAGCGTGTAACTGCAATTGTTAAGTGACTCACACGGTTGTTAAGCCAATCTGCTTAACCCATTAATTTTGCTTGTGGAAAGCTGGCTGGGAAGGTCTCAGATAGTGATCACATGACCCAGGGATAGCAATGGCAATAGCACTTAGACTTATATACTGCTTTATAGTGCTTTATAGCCCTCTCTAAGTGGTTTGCAGAGTCAGCATATTGCCCCCAACAATCTGGGTCCTCATTTTACCCACCTCGGAAGGATGGAAGGCAGAGTTAACCTGGAGCCTGGTGAGATTCGAACTGCCAAATTGCAGTAGGAGAAGCTTGCAGTACTGCACTCTAACCGCTGTGCCACTGAGGCTCCTTATTGAGGATACTGCAATCATCAACATGTCCACTGTCAACAGCCCCAATTATGATCACTTGCCGCAATGATTATAAATGTGAGGACCAATCAAAAGTCACTTTTTTTCAGTGCGCTTGTAACTTCAAACAGTGGCTAAGTGAATGGCTGTAAGTCAAGGGGCTACCTGTATATAGAATTTCTTGTTTGTCGGCATGTTCATGCAATGGGTTGGAAGAAGGGTTGCCTAATATTTGAAGTAGTAGGGTTATTATGCTTTGGAAGATTTGAAAAAGGAAAACATGCCACCATGAATTGGCAATTCAAAATATTTCCTTGCTGTAAGGAGGTTAAATCTATCCTTTGCCATTGTGTGCAGGAAGTCTTCAACTTCTGCTGAACAATGATAGCAAGAGCTCCTGAGCTGTCAAATAGCAATAGCACTTAGTCTTATATACCACTTCACAGCCCTCTCTAAGCGGTTTACAGAGTCTGCCTCTTGCCGCTAACAATCTGGGTCCTCATTTTACCTACCTCGGAAGGATGGAAAGCTGAGTCAACCTTGAGCCAGTAAGACTCAAACTGCCAAACTGCAGCCAGCTGGCAGTTAGCAGAAGTAGCCTGTAATACTGCACTCTAACCACTGGGCCACCATGGCTCATAAAGAACAAAGCCAGAGAAATGAGTCAAAGCAAGAAATGACAGAACAGTCGGATACAAGGTTTAGCAAGGGGAAAGCTGGAGAATTTTGCCAGCTGTACATATTGAAGCAATGCAAACTTTAATTCCCAGACTGCCTATGGATTAGGTACTTCTCTGTGAAAAATACTTCAGGATAGGAAAGCAAGGCATACAAAAATGCATAGGTTGAGAGAAAATGTGTTAGGAAAAAAAATAATTATTTTACATGTATTTTTAAATATACTGTACACATAGGAAGAAAACACAAAGCAATGTAAAGTGTATTGTGTGTGCTTCTTTTCAGTGGCAAAGCATTCAAAGGGATTGTGGTGAATAAAATGATAATACAAGGAAGAAAATGATCTGTCCCTCCCTAACTGGAAATAAGTAATATTCTTTTCCATATCCACCCCATTCCATTCTCTTTCCTTAGCCAAGTCTCTTTTGGGCAACTTTATCTGGTTTAATGGATGTCTTGTCAGAGTTATGGAGATAAATTGCTCAAAATTTGCTTGGATGTCTTGGAATATAGTTAGATGAGCTCCAGGGAATTGGTGCCAGTCCTAGGAAGGCAGCTACTCTACAATTTGTGCAACATGCTGGATAAATTCTCTGATTACCACTTCAGTTTAGGTACATAAAAGGGTGTAAAAATGTCAACTCCTCGCTGAAGCATTGATTAATTCCTGCATTAGGTGTGGGCTTGCATAATGCTCAGAGAATGGAATCCTTTTAGTGTTTGAACTAAAGCGATAGCAGAATTTCACTTTCTTAAGCCAAAAGTCCACTCTGTGGCATTGACTCCATCCGAAAAAGGTTCCTCTTGGCTGTTTTGGCAGATCCATTAAGAAAGTCCAGCTTAAAAATAAATAAATAAACAAACAAACAAACAAAGTGAGTGTGAGAAGATTGTGCTACGAATAAAAATATGTCTTTTCTTCTAAACTAAGATCCCTGTTGGATCTCATGGGTTCTGAGGCTGTGGGGTATCATTCTGGAAGAACCCCTGCAAGTTTTATGACCTGAGTAACATCCTTCAGCCATCTCCTAATTTACCTATTACATTTGCTAGAAATAAAATATTCTAAGCATATTGGAGCCCAGAGTATGTGTGATTTTTGCAGATCCACAGCCTTCTATTTGAATTATTTATTCACTCGTTTTTCTCCCCCTATCTTTTCCCCTTCTCCAGGCTGTGGAAACTAACCTGGCTTCTAAAGACAGTCACTGGGTCTACGTAAATGAGGTAAGAAAATTATGCGTCAATGGCATATTCCATGGTTTCTTTTCCTCATCCATTGAATTGTTTTCCTGCCAAGTATTTCCTCAGTTTTGCTGGCAACAAACTACTGATACTTTCCATAGTGACCTCAGTTCTCCACCCATTCCTCCAAATTGTAGCATATCCATTTTGAGCTCTCAGTAAGTGAGATAGAACCCCCATTTCCCATGAATTTCCCATGTATGTCATTGGAGGCCAAAACTCCTACCTGAATCTGGTTGGTAGAGAAACTAGGTGAAGAAGTCCCACCTCTGATGGGAGCTGAAATGAGCATTGTCTGTTAGAATTGCCTTTTGGTAGAACTGACCTTCCAGGAATAAGAGTAGTAACCTTGTTTTTGTTGAAAAGATCTGTGAATGTATGATACTTAGAACTATTAATCAGTGGGACGGCTTGCCTTCAGACATTGTGAGTGTTCCGTTACTGAAGGTTTTCAAGAAGAGATTGGACAAACGTTTGTCTGAAATGGTATAGAGTCTCCTGCCTGATCAGTGGGTTGGACTAGAACACCTCAAAAGTTCCTTCCAACTCTTATTCTGTCAATCTATTGGAGCAGGATTGATATGGAATATGAATTTATTAATGTATAGAATGCAAGTGGGTCCTTCTAAGGAAGCTGTTATGGTTGGGTTCTCCTTTTGAACATTGTTACTATGACATCAAATAGTGTATAATATATAAAATACTGCTTTAATGAGCTGCTTAGTTTAGCTTTTTAATTTGCAGTGGCATGAAAGCTCATTTAATAAGATAAATGTTCTTTGATTATTATAAACATCTCCCAATAAAAAGATGAATCGTAGCCTGTTCTTTGTCTTCAACTTTTTCACAAAACAAACTTTAGCTCCCAGTATCTTCTAATAAACCCTCATCCTGGTGGGGAGCTGACTGGCCACCAGATGTTCAGAAACTGTTATTTCCTCAGACATCTACCTGCTTTCCAGAAATCCCTCCTTCCAAAGCTGGTTCTTCTCTGAGTTTTCATTCAGAATGGAAACTGTTGGACAGCCATCCAACTTTTGAGAAATTGGATCAAAAGAGCCCTTCTTATTAAGGGGCTGTGATGTTTTGCTAGAACGAAGAGATTCGTTTCTATTTGTCCTGCTGTTCCTGGTATCTCTGCCCTTTCTCCCACACCTTCAAAATTTCTGTTGAAGCTAATACCACTTTATAGTGCCTTGGTAAGACCATACCTGGAACACTGCATCCAGTTTTGAACAACATGGTACAAAGAAGATGTTGAGATTGTAATAAGAGTACAGGGCAAAGTAACAAAGCTGATTAGGGGCCTGAGGCTAAAACATATGAAGAATGGTTGCAGGAATTGAAGATGTCTAATATGATGAAAAGAAGGACTAAGGGTGACATGATAGCAAGGTTCAAATATTTGAGGGACTGCCACCGAAAGGACCGGAAGGCAGGACAAGAAGCAATGGATGGAAACTAAGCAAGGAGAGATCTAACCTAGAATTAAGGAGAAATTTCCTGACAATGAGAACAATTAATCATTGGAATAGCTTGTCTTCAGAATTTGTGGGTGCTCCATCACTGGAGTTTTGAAGAAGAGACAAGACAGGCATTTCTCAAGAATTGTATAGGGGGTTTGAATGGGAGGTCCCTCCCAACTCTGGTATCCTGTTATTTTGGTACAGGCAGTTCAGAGAAAAAGAATGAATAATGGCTCTGACCTTTCCAGGAAGTTCTGATCATTTAGAAGAAACCTAATTTGTCTAAGTTAAGAACATGGTCATTGTATTGTGTTTTGGTAAGAGAAATATATGTTTATTATTTCATGCTAATGCATCATCATATAGAGAAACTCAAGTTTCACTCTGGAGCTCTTCTGTCGCTGTTTTTCCCACTTTCATTTTTTAAACAATCATTGGGGATGAAGGCAGTCATACATGTTAGCAGAAATTATAAATTGTTTTTTTTTCCCCCGGTTAAGGATAATGTATGGAAATTAAAAGGCAGTGGTGGGTCTAAAATTGTTTCCTCCAAAAAGTCATTTTGAAGAATCTCCTGTCTCTGTGATGTTTATGGAACTGGTTCTTTTTGCTGTAATAGCTTGGTTAAAAAATAATAATAATGAAAACACACAGAGGAAATGGGTATTTATACTCACATAAATATAGTGCACTCTATAGCCTCTGCAACATTTATAGAGGATTAGTGTAGGTGTGATGTCAAGCTGTGGAGATTTACTCTCTTCAAATGAAATGCAAGCGTGGGAGAGATGTGTGTTGCGTGAGGATCCTTCATTCAGATTCATGATCTTGGATGGGAAAACATTTGTAAAGTTTACTTCTAAGCTACCAGTCAGCAGGTCATGAGGCAAGGATAAAATTAACTATCCATATAATATAGTAAAGTTTTAGGACAGGGTTACGGGTGAGTACTGAATGCAAATAGCCACATAACATCCAGTGAAAATCAATTGCGAGCCAGGATTATTATATGGACTGTGTTAAATGCAGCTGACTTCAAGGGAACAATTAGATCATTTCATAAAGTCCAGAATGCCTCATTTCAAAATCAAAAGTGGAAATCCTGGACTTTCTTGTTTAAGAAAATTGCCTCTTATAAAAGCATCTTTGGGACAACCATAGTCTGGATGACTGAGAATCTTCGTAGACAAAAGCAGAAATGGAGTAGATATCTTAATTTTAAATAAATAATAAGCTAAATGCTATATATTTAGCGACAGTGTGATGGATTATCATTTCAGAAGCTTCTCGGGATCGTGAGGAACTCTGCTTTATGTCTGTCAGAGGACAAATCCCATTTGAACTTGATCCTGATCTGAGATCCATGGCATGAATTTCTGCTGATTGAAAAGAGCTTATGTATATGAAGGTGTGTGTCATGCCCCTGGTGGGGACTGACTCTGAGGAAGAGGAGGAACAGCCAACAGGGAGTGGGAGTGTGGCTCCAGAGGTGATGGAGGAGGCTGGGGAAGGGCAGAGGCCAGCCGAGCAATCAGAGGAGGATCCAGACCCATCCCCTATCCATCCTAGGTTACGCAGGGAGGAGAGGATCAGGGAAAAGCGAGGTCTACTCAGGAGGAGATTACCATGATCCTCCTCGTGGCTTGGGAGCTATGTATATAAGTTTGTAACTGCGTAGTGAGAATTGCTGGAGTCAAAGTTTAGTTTAATGTTTTATTTGAAAGAGGTTTATCTTTGCTGGTGTTCTTCCCATGGACTCTCCTCGTTTATCTTTCTGGAATGTATGATTAATTATCTTGGCTTGCTTTGGAACTCTTGTCAATGCGGTTTGTTTTGGTTTTCTTTTTGCCTCATTATTTACTTTTGTGATTTTAAACTGTGCCTAATAAAACAGTGAAGTTAAGTTGAAGGCATTACCGGACTTTAATGAATGTTTTGGGTTTGGGGTTGTTTTGAGAGACTACAGGTCATCACAGTGTGGGTGAGCCAGTAGTATTTTCTGCTATGATTGTAAATTTAGTCATGAATGTGTGGATGCAGTTGATGTGAATTCTGTCCAAATTGTTGCTACCATTAAAAGATGATTTTCAATTTAGTTGTACACAAGTTGTGCATTGACAATAAACATTTGATTTGATGAATATTTGCCTGTTTAAGAAGTTGCAGTAGAACACTAGTTTCTGTCAAACTATGCTTGTGGGCTCATCCAAAGAGAACATCTACATTTCCACTTTGGAAGGCAGCATTTCTATGTTAATATTAATAGTAGATCTATTTTTAAAAATATATCTCTATAAAGAGTAAGCCAGCTTGTCTTTCTTCCACATAGATATTTTTATATTTTAAAAAGGAAGATTTGGGATATAATTAACTGAGCAGTAGCTGGGATTTATGTACAGTCAAAAGCACAACAAATTGAAAAGTGTAAAGGGAGACAGGATATGTGAGTGGATTAATCCATAGAATGCCTAATTATTGGTGTTTGCTACTCTTGAAAACAAGACTTGAGTAAAAATGAGGGAGGGAGGGAGAAAATTTAATAAACTTTAAATATAGGATGAGATAAAATTCTGCAAATGTACTTCAGTACATAGGAGTTGGCCTTGGCAAGGTCTTGCAACATACATTGACTCTTTGCCCCCCAAGGAAGATGAGATATTTATTTATTATCCAATTTTGAGGCCATCCAACTCTTTAATAACTCTGGGTAGATTACAGATTTACACATATACAAAGTACTAAGTTAGCTCATGCTAGATGCATTTATCAAGCTTTTTATTGTCATCACTTTTTTGTAATTTTAAATATTATACACTTATAATCTAGCTGTAGATTGCTGTATTTGGATTTTACTCATGGATTCTTCTTGTTTTATAAATGTATTTTAATTCAGTCTCAGTTTGTATTGATTGATTTCTTAAGATAGATTGGTACTATTCACAGCTATCTTGTGGACATCCTTCATTAGTCTTGGGATTATTGTGTGTATGTGTGTGTGACAGGTCCAATAGAAGTGGTTTGCTGTTGCTTACTTCTTGCTGGGCTGAAAGAAAGTGACTATTCCAATGTCACCCAGCTTCTGTTGTTCCTAAGATGGGAGTAGAACTTGAGACTTGCTGAAGCTTTAACCACTATGCCAAACTAGTGCTTGTACTGGTCTAAGACTATGATAAAGTGACAGACTGGCATAGGAGTTTGTCAAAGGGAGCTTTCAGACTTTTAGGTAATGAAATTCTGGATAATTTCTCAAACTTTCTAAATGTTTTTTTAACATTAAAGCATACAGTCTAAAGTTAGGCTGAAATGGAATAGACTCTCATTTGTGGTTTATTGTATCCATTGACCAAATAATTGCCCTCTTCCCCAGGTGAACAGCTTCAGGAGGGATATGCATTCCTCAGTTATATGTTATACTCTCTGTTTTATTATCTCAATTGTACAGGTGAAAAGACATAGATCTGCATTTAGTTGCATCAAGCCCAAATTGGTTGGGAAGGTAATGGTTTTTACAATGCTACTTAAAATCTTTTTTAATTGGATGAACCCCCTTGGCCAACCATAGAGCTTTTAAGGGTTTGGTTTATTACAAAACCATGTGATTTTCTATTAAAATATAAACATTACCGATCTTTGCAAATGGCATTGGATTTTTAGGTAGGATAATCAATAACACTTTCATGTCATTGTCTATGGAGATTCTCAGTCATCCAGGTCATAAATGTTCCAAAGGTGCTTTTTCAAGCATTTTTTTTTTTGAGTCAAAACTGAAGAAGCTTCTTAGATGAGAGGCAAAATGTCTTCAAGGAAAAACAAAGCCCAGTTGCCTTTTGAAAAAACACCTTTGGGATGTCAATGGTGATCCATTCTTTTTAGCTGCATTATTTTATATATTAGATTAGGTTGGTTGCTAAATTGAAAACACCAAAATTCAGGACAAATAAGCCATAGCAGCCTAATCTAAAATCTCTCCTGTGCTCATCCGTATTGGCCAAGCTCCCTCTATTTGCTTGAAGTGAAGGTGGTGATGCCAAAAATTTACATTTTTTGAAAATAAAAGAGCATAGTGTTTGTTTTGAATTCCTACTGGTCCATTCAAAATGTTATGAGAAGTTTGTTGTTCTATATACAATATCGAATCATTAGTTCCATTGTAGGGTTTGTTCTGATAAAACTCAGCCAACTTGGAACACTTTCTTTCCCTGAGTTTAAAACAAGCAAAAAACATTTGGCACAGTCCTATAAATTAGCTCTTCTTTCATATTTTGGAACAACTTTTAATTCACAAGAGTTTTCATAGGCATGTCTATCACGTGGCAAATGAAAGCAGAATGCAATTGTTTATTTAAAAGCATTTTGTGCTGGTTTTGTAAAAATCCCTCTGGGGCCTTCCATCTCTAATGGTCCATTCAGACATCAAGTCATCACTCAAGTGATGAATATGCATCTGTGCACCAGCTTTTAATATCTGCTAGCCTTATTCCTTAAGGACAATTTATAGGCTATGATGCTGAGTAGGTTCTGGTGAACAAAGGCTTATGAGAAAAAAGAGAGAGCACAGCCAAGAACTTGCAGCTTCTATGCGAAGACCAGGAATGTGGGAATCAAGTCATCAATAAAATGCATTGAAACTGTTGTTTTTAAAATTATGTTATTGTTTGGAGAGGCAATCGGTAGAAAATGGAATGCATTAAGGAGTAATAATTCAATTTCCATTATGCCTCACATCCTTATCCCATGTCCTAGTGCATGGAATATTGTCAAAAATATTAGCACCATTCTATGTGCATATCATGATTGGTTAATTCAACCATCTTTTCCCGAAAGCCTCCAACTCAACAGAAATGTGAAAATGGGCAGCTGGGTGGGAATAAAATTGCACTATGTTGAGATCATTTTTCCATGCTTGTTTCTCTCTGGCTTCCAAAGCATCCTTGATTTAATGTCTCCTCTCATCTCTACCCAATTCTGCAGCACAACTTTTAGCACCTGCTTTTTGTAATTTTGACCATCAGGGGCCATGCTGGAGGTGATGGATGACTATTTCTTTTGCTATTTCTGCCACCAACTAGATTTTGTCACTTTCTACTTTTACACATGCAAAGCCCCATGCATTGTGTTTGTGCCAAAGGCTTTATTTCTCCCTTGCCTGGTGTTATTCTCAGCTAATAAATACATAGGTGGTTATGATTTTCGGCTAAAAATCCAAATTCACATGAGAGTCCTCCCTGAAGATAGGAGATATCTTCATCTCCCATTGCTTCTCGCAAAGCTAATGCAGATGGAAACAGTGCATATGAGCCTTAATCAGCCTTGTTGCCCAAATGCAATTCCTGAAATAATTTGAAATATCTTTTAGAGAGATAAATGTTTCTTTTCCCCACAGCTGCAAGTAAATAACTGCTAATCTTGAAGGTAATCTGTTTGTAAGATGGAAGTCTTCCCTAAATACATGTATTTAAGCTAATTTAATCACACACCTAGCCTTTCTTTTAAAGAACAATGTGCTTTAATCAGCCAATACTTTTTCAGATAGTCCTTGAGTTATGACTGAAATGGAGCCTGCCTAGAATTTCTGACAGTTGCAAAATGGGTTGCTTACACGATGATGCTAGTTTAGAATCTTTTTGTGCGTCATTAAGCAAATCACCATGGTTTCTAAGTGAATCCACACTTGTTAAGTGAACCAATGGGCATGTTTTTACAAACACTGAAAGTAAATATCACAACTATCATAAAACACAATCATATATGTCTGCAGGGTACGGCCAACCGATGTAAATATGGCCCGGTTGCTAAATGCCCAAACTCTGGGATGGCAACCATCAGAACTTCAAATCCTGATTGTAACTGTCCCCCAGGGAGGTTCATCAGAACTTGGAATGGCCACTAACTGGTAGGTCATAAACCGAGGATGTCTTACATTATCTCTTAATCACCTTTTTTTTCCAGCAACACAAAAAAAAATCTCTTTTTTTTCTTCCTTAGACAGCCGAAATTATGCACACTGTTTTTAAGTTGAACATTGACCAGCATGATCTGAGCAGAATGCAAAGTGTTTGTGCTCTTAAGGGGCATGATATAATGTTCCTCCACCAAGAGCAGTGAATTGTAATACCAGGGAAATCGCACCATGCGGTGCAATCCGTGTCTGCTCATAGTAAGGCTTATTCCCAAGTAAGATCTGCACAGGACTTTAGTCACAGTCAGTTATGCGGATAGTCTAATGAAACTTTAAATTCCTACTTAGACCTGAGTAAACCTCAGTAACTGGCTTGCAAATTATTTTCAAGGGACTCTTAATCAGAGCGCCCTGGACCCGCGTTCCAGACTACAGAGATTGGCAGTGAACTGAAGCCTCTAAATTAACATGTTACTCTCCTGTCCTCTGCTGCTTTCTTCGACAAAGCTGTGCATTTTAATTTCTTCACTTCCGAAGATGGGAAAGCAGCAGCCTTTTCCTTCTCACCCCTCCTCTGCTCCTTCACATTTAACACTGTGAAACACACAGCACGACACCATAGATTTTCCTTGTCCTTCGGTGTGGATGAAAGGAAGCAGAGCGTGAAAATGTTCGGTGACATATTTTGTGGCTTTACAGTTTAGTCTGCAGAAAATTGTGGTGGTGTTGCCTCTTGGGGCAGTCTGTAGATATTCTCTATGGTCCTGGTCAGCATTTCTTTAGGAGCTGAAACTTAACTTTCTGGTGTTGTTTCCTAGCCAGGTGGAATATCAGTTTAAGGTTAAAGTTTTGGAGGGGTTTGAGGCTGTAACAACAGAGTCAGGTAAGGCATTTCCAGGCATTGACCACTCTGTTGCTGAAGTCATATTTTCTGCAATCGAGTTTGGAGTGGTTTACTTTGAGGTTCTATCTACTGTTTGCCCATGTGTTATTGTGGTTGAAGCCGAAGTAGTCATCGACAGGTTGTAGCAGACAATTTCGTGTACTAAGCTTAGGTCAGACCGTAGGTGATGTAGTTCTAAATTGTCTAGGTCCAAAATTTCAAGCCTAGTGGCATAAGGTGTTCTATTGCAAGTTGAGGAGTAGAGTACTCTTCTTGTGAAATACCTCTGGACTCGCTCAATTGTATTAATGTCCATAATACAGTGTAGATTCCAGGCAGATGAGGTGTATTCGAGGATTGGTCTGGCAAAGGCCTCACTCCATTTCTAAGAGATCTATAAGGGGGAATGTATAAGTGCACCAGTGTGCCTACCATCCCTGTCATACTGTTCCCATTTATTTGTACTCGTTTACTATGTATGCACTTATACCTGTTTATACTTGTATGCTTATATGTTATGTTCATACTTATACTTGTTTTCTCATAAATGCTTGACAAACTAAATAAAATAAAATAAAATAAATAAACCGGGATTCAAGACACAACCAAGGCCAGAGGCTACTGCATACTAATTGGTCTCTCTCAATTCTCTATGTTTCTCTCGATGTTAAGTTCAGAAATTTATTCCCATTCCTTCTTAACAACTACTTTGCTTTGTAAGTTATTTTTAACAGTCCAATAGTCCATGGCATGTTCTGATAGTTTGATTTTATTTTATTTTTTTGTATTCCATTGATCAAGTTATTTTGAGAGGGATGGATGGAAATTAATGCTAGGTCTTCCAAGTTATATAGTCTTGTGCTCTAAAAAAGTATAACATTTTTTTTAACAAGATAGCAGCACTGGAAGGGACCTTGGAGGTCTTCTAGTCCAACCCCCTGTCCAAGCAGGAGACCCTATACCATTTCTGACAAATGGTTGTCCAATCTCTTCTTAAAAGCCTCCAGTGATGGAGCAGCCACAACTTCTGAAGGCAAGCTTTTTTACTGATTAATTGTTCTAACTGCCAGGAAATTTCTCCTTAGTTCTGGATTGGTTCTCTCTTTGGTTAGTTTCCACCCGTTGGCCTTACCAAGACTTTATAAAGTGGTACTAACACTTCATGTGATCTTGATTCTATCCCTCCATTAATGCAGCCTAAGATTGCATTAGCTTTTTTTCCGTGGCTGCAGCACACTTCTGATTTGTATTTAAGTGATTGTCCACTAGGACTCCCAGATAGATAGATAGATAGATAGATAGATAGATAGATAGATAGATAGATAGATAGATAGATAGATAGATAGATAGATAGAGATAGAGATAGATAGATAGATAGATAGATAGATAGATAGATAGATAGATAGATAGATAGATAGATAGATAGATAGATAGATAGATAGA
Source organism: Pseudonaja textilis (assembly GCF_049901715.1). Classification (NCBI taxonomy): domain Eukaryota; kingdom Metazoa; phylum Chordata; class Lepidosauria; order Squamata; family Elapidae; genus Pseudonaja; species Pseudonaja textilis. The sequence continues at coordinate 11,360,976 of NC_141993.1, forward strand.
TAGATAGATAGATAGATAGATAGATAGAGAGAGAGAGAGAGAGAGAGAGAGAGAGAATCTGGGAGTCCTAGTGGACAATCTCTCTGTGTCTCTGTCTCTGTCTGTCTGTCTGTCTGTCTGTCTCTGTCTCTGTCTCTGTCTCTCTGTGTGTGTGTGTGTGTGTCTCTCTCTCTCTCTCTGTCTCTGTCTCTCTCTCTCTGTATTTTGTTATGGTACTATTTGGTGAGTAAGCATAAAGCATCTTTAAGTGTACCAAATCAGCTAACGGTTCCTCATCTTTTGGAAATAGGTTGCTCCTTTAAAAACCCACAGAAACAACTGTAAGGAACTCATCTCTGGTGGTTTTCAGCTCTAACCCTGCTGTAAACACAGCATATGAATCAACACATCCTTCATCCACTTCATTGTCCCCAAGACTATTAAAGTTTAATCATCACCATCTTCTTTTTTTTCTCCTTGGGAACAGATTTTCCTGGAACTCTTTGTGGCCAAGTAAATTATTAATGTCATTAAAATTTATGTTTTTCTGTCATTACCTCTAAGGAAGATGGGGGATTTAATGCGAAACATAATTGTCTCATTTTGCAGTTTGTGTTTTGGTACTCGCTGCTGCTAAAGTAGATTTAAATATTTCCCCCCCAAGCAAGCCATTGCTAGCACAATAATTTATATTCCTTTCAGTGCAAATAAATAAATATGCAAACAGGAGGACGACCTGGAGTAGCAGCCTCTGGAAACTAATCCTCCTATTCGAGAACTTTTCCCTTTCAGTGCTGACGTGAGCTTTCACTCCCTCCCCCCACTCCCAGCAGATTAATTATAAATCCCCTGGCATCAAGCCAAACCAAATCCTAATTTGGCCTAACCTGGGAAGTGTGGTTGTTCTCTGTGATCCTTCTCCAGGAAGGGTATTGAAAAATGTCTTTATGGAGGTTTTGAATTGTCTCCCCTCACCCACCCCACTTTTCAAGAAGGGATTAGTCTTCTATGGTGCTGGAACAACTAAGGTTTTTTTAATTCAGGTCTTTCTCTTAAGGTAGCATGTTCCTCTCTATACATATATGCATATAGACACATAGGCATGCAGACATATAGACGCCTAGATACATAAACATAGAGATATAGACACTTTTACATTCAGGCATATAGATGCATAAACATATATAGCCGAAACATTGCCACAACTTTAAAAGCACAACCACAATGACGTGGGAATATACCCGAACAAAGCTGAATGCCATACATATAAGTACCCATGAAAACTTAAGAAAACATAAACATATAAATATATAGACAAATAGACATATAGACACAGATACATAGACATGCATAGATGCATAGACATACCATCTCATAGATGTATAGACACATATCTATGCATCTATATGCCTATGTGTCTATGCATCTATGTGTCTATATTTCTGTAGACACATCGATGCATAGGCATATAGATTCATCAACATATACATGCATAATAGGCATAGAGCAATAAAATAGCTCATTGAACACTTCATGCGTGGATCTGGTGGTTTGTGCCTAACAGGTAACCCCATGGAGAGTGCATTATGATAGTCCATTCAGGAGATGACTAAGGCATGAGCAGAGTTGACTTCATTCCATCGAATGATGCAATACCTTTAGATTTCTGGGGCTACAATTGAATCTTTGTACTAGAGTTCTGATGAAAACAAACTGAACACACAAAGAGAGAGACACTTTTAAAAAAAAAATACTCCGAAGCATAAATTTCATTAAAAGTCAGCAAATCAGTGAGATTTTTAAGATCAGTGAGCCGCTGATTATGGCCCAGCAATTAATCCTTTCTCTGTGTCAAGGACCTCGGCACTTCCACGTGGGGGGAAATGTCCTGCCTTTCTGCATTTCTGATTACATAGTTGAGGTTGTCAGAAAACAAATGTCTTTGCAAGCCTACTGAGAAACTATTTTCCATAACTGCTTATTATTTTGCCGGTAATCAGACATACAAAGAAAGAGCTGGAGTTAAAAAGCTTTGATAGGCCAGGGCTCAGAAGGAGCAATGGGATAATTTGAAACTCCTCAACTCTTGAAAATCCCTCTGGGAGGTTGATTGCCAAGCTGTCCACATCATCTATATTCTTTTATGCCTCTCTTTTTATGTCTCCTATAACTAAACTATTTCTTTATCAATATACTTGGCAAACAAATGAAAGTTGTTTGCCATGGGAGCGGCAAAGACTTGGATGCACGGGATTTCATTCTGCGCGATTCTGAGCAGAAGTTGAACTAACAGGGAGACAGTAACAGTTTGCATTTAGAAATCCTCCTCCATAAACATTCAATTTTCATAGAGCATTTGCATGCATGCCTGCATGTGTGGTAAAATTAAACAGAGTAGTGGTATATTTTTGTTATTTTGTTAAGGTCATTTTTTTGGGGGGGCAGATATTATTCTTTTGGTGGAAGAGTCAAAGCTCCTGGAGATATTGCATCCTGAAATATCAAACATCAGTATTTAGTTTCATGCAACATCAGTAGAGATAGCCTTCATCCGATGCTTCGGAAGGAAGGAATCCATGTGTGCACAATAATATGTGTGTGTGTATTCAAAGTGGTTGATATAACATAGAACATTAGAAAAAAGGAAAATCGGAATAGAATACGGAATGCAGGCTACAAAATAAGAGAATTAAAAGGGACCCTGGAGGCCTTCTAGTCCAACCTCCCTATATCAAGGAAATGCACCTATACTCTGGACTTGCAGATGTGTACAGGTTCCCTATTCCTTCCTCTTGGCCACAGTAGTTGAAGCCAGTGGACTGGGTGGCTTTGAAGAGGTGGAGGGACCCCTTCCTCTTCTGCCCGGCTTAGGGGAATGGGCCATGCGGGAGAAGGAACACATCACTCAGTTGGGCTGTTGCTTCTCTATGGGTTCTCTGCTCCTTTTTACATGTCACAATCAAGGCCATGAATAGAGCTCAGTGTGGAGCGCGGGTCTCCAACCTTGGCCACTTTACGACTTGTGGACTTGTGAGCTTTGCAGGCTGAGGTACCCTGGGAGTTAAAGTCCACGAGTCTTAAAGTGGCCAAGGTTGGAGACCCCAGCTGTGGAGCATTTCAAAATGATCCCTTGGGATAAGAAGGACAAGTGGACACACACAGAGCTTTGGAAAGGATAAACATGAGTTGAATTTCTCCAAATAAAATCTGACACATCATCTGACTGGTTGAGGTGGTCTGAAGTTTGCATGAACTTGCTCCAGCTGGTTTTCAAGGATGGCATATTTGTATTTAAATCTATAGCATGGATTTGCATTTAAATCCATGGAATGGATTTACGTTTAAATTGGTACTGTGAATTAGCATGCACAACCCAGTCTCTCCTTTCAGACTTTTTTCCCTTCCCCAAACAATTCATTCATTATTTTTTTTTTAAAAAAAAGCTGTTTTAATCTTGTTGACAGAAGACCAACTCTAGACCCTTAGTAATAGTGTCATCTTGAATTGAGTAGGATTTGTATAAGCTATCTGCAGGTATTTTACCTTGTGAAAAGTTGCAGGTGCCTTCCTTCCTCCCTTCCTCCCTCCCTCCCTTCCTTTCATCTCTCCCTCCGTCCTCCCTTCCTCCAGTCTTCTGCTAATCAGTTCTCCATGTTATGGAGAATAAGACCTTTAATGTTAAAAGATTGTGTGTGCTGTCAGGACTCCGACATGCGACCCCATTCAAATCATAAATCTTTAGCCGCATCTCTCCGAGTAAAAAAGATTATTTTATTAGGAGTTGACATGTTGGTGTTTCCTGGTTGCAGCTGACTCTGACACATCATTCATTTCACCCTTAACCCTGGTCTTCCCCCCCACAACCTGGATGTATATTCTCCAATGAGACACATCCATAGCCAAGAGTCATCAATCATGCTTTCCAATAATAATTTTGCGCACCAGAAGTTTCGGTTGCCAAAGCGATTATCTGAAGCATTTAAGGAATGCGCTGCTTTCTCCCACTCCCTTTCTGCTGGCAACTAAAAAGGCCAAATAAGTATTTTTAGTTGACATGTATCTTTATACAGCAGTAATCATTGATCTATTGGTACAGTGCGTGAACCCCCAGACAAATGCCCATAAACCAATATAAAGCAAAGAAAGTTATCGTGGTGAGTGCAAGTATCTTATTTTGTTATCATGGAAATAACGTTGAAGCATCCCTTAACATTTCATCCAGATAATAATCGGGTTGCTTATAAGTGGCGGAGGTGATCTTCATTCAAAACTCAAACAATGTGTGGACAGGCACATATTCCTGAGAGGTGGGCATTTCTAATGAACCTTTCTCCCGTTAGGAAATCAGTGACAACGAAATCCTAGAGCTGGTACACAGCGCTCTTGGGAGGATGACCGTCATACGCCAGATCTTTCCTGCGACACGTGAGAACAATCAGCGGTGCATGAGAAACAACCACCGGATATCATCCCTCCTCTGTGACCCACAGGAAGGTTACCTTCAAATGCTTCAGGTCAGTAGTAGATCTCAGGACCAAGATGACCCATCCGTTCATTGTTGTTGTTGTTGTTTCCCCTTAGGAAGGTGTCATGACATGTGATCCTGCTAGCTACACTGCAACGTTGTAGAGGGAAAAAAGGGTTAAATCTCAGAGTGCTCTAATTACCAAAAGTTGGAGCATGCATTGCCAGTTGTATCTGCACCCTTTGAATCTCCATGGGATGGTCTTTTTGTGCAAAACAAATTGTGCTTCTTTTGCCAGTGGTATCCAATTCATTTCATAGACTCAGATGTATGGGTCGTGGGAAAGGAATATAAGTTTTATTTTTATTTTTTTCTTCAAAGGTTACACTGAAACTTAGCTCTTAGTGCATTTCATTGGAAAAAGTGAAAAATGATTCTCCGTTTGGTAGATTTGGACCCAGGAAAATGTATTCACATAATTTGGAATTCTTGGATGGCAGATGTGATTCTAAAGAAAATTGGGAACTTCTAAAGCATTTGATTTTTGGACATTTACTTCCATGTCAACATGCCTTATTTTTAAAACTATAGGGAAGTGGACTACCCCAGCAAACCTCCTTAAGAAAGGAATTTTCTATTCGATGGTGCCATTGTCATAAGAAACAAGAATAACTCAGAAAACAAAGTATATCTTAAGAACTCTCTAGAATCATTTTAGTATTTCTTTTTGCATGCTTTATTTTTATTTACTAGTTTTGCAAATTACCACAGTCAATTAAGATTCCAATCAGTTAACAACATAATGCATTAAATATGTACCATTTGGATATAAAATTCATAAAGTTGTAGCAATGAAACCACCAGCCCTTACCTGACAAATTATAAACATGACAATCCCACAATTATCTAGTGGAAACTTATATTTTAACCATAAACAGAATGAATGTCATCAGAGCAAACACCAACAAAAAAACTGAGGGAAAGCTCTCCTATAAAATAGGATATAGCACCCAAAGAATGATTTGTTTGTCTTTGAGAAAATGCTCAGACTCTTAGTCTAAAAACTGGGGATGATTTGGAGACCTGAACTCATGGGAACAAGTGAAGCCCCTATAATGTCTTTTGTTTCTTCTCTTCATTACTAACATTCATTCCTTGCTGAGGGATTAATCACTGTTGGCTTCCCCCTAGCAAGAAATGCACGTATCAAGCCATAACTCTGTTCAGTCATTTCCATCTAACTGTGTATTTACTTTGAATTTAGGAAGCTCTGGCATTCTTGGACTGCTACAAGAACACGTTACAATTACAAATTTCATCTAAGTCACTTCTAGGCGAGAGTTGTACAGCCTGAGGCTCCAATCCCAAGCAGCCTCTAAGGGCCATCAGAAGTTGTTCCCCATTAAATATGAAAGGACTCATGTTTTGCCATTGTCAATAGACTGAGCTATGTGGCACTTTCCACTGATCTTTTGGTCCGTATCATTTATTTACTTGCTCGAATGATATGTATTTTATCTCAGGTTTTCCTTTAGGAGATTGCGGGCGGGGGGCAGACATTCTCCATCCCCAATTTAAAGTCTCCAAATAACCCCATTGGACAGGCCGAGAGTGACTGGCCAAAGACACCTGTGGGGATTCCATGGATGGATTTGAAGCTGGGTCTTCCTGATCCAATGCAGCGTAATAACCAGCCTGGGAGGGACAGAGATAGATCTTATCTGTCACTATTCAGACATAACATCAAACTGAAGGCTGCAACTTGACAGCTCTATTCAGACAAAAAACTATCTGTCTTCTTCTGTGTAAAGTATCGTACTGGGACTACTGCTTTAAAAGCTTGCCCAAAGATGATATTTCAACATGCCACTTGATCATTTCCATGATTTATTTCTTGTTCCACACAAACATTTTTTTTCTTTTTTTTTCTTTTTTGAGCTGCCCTAGGGTATTTACCACATCCAATCTCCTCCTTGCAAACCGATTGCATAGATCAAAGCAACTCTTTGCCCTGATCTGTAAGAATTAATGACCAGTGCAGTCTTGCTGCTGTGGCACAACTAGAGGTCCTTTTACTTCAGCTAAAGCATCCCAAATGGGCCAGGGACATTGGCCTTGATCATCATTGCACTAGCAAAACAATTAAGAGTGACTTCTATTAGTGCAATGCCAGTGGCATAGCTAGTTGCTGAGGCAAGTTCTCCTTCTCAACTTTTCATCACAAAAGCCCCTTAGGTTGAGATTTGAAAGAGTTGCTGGAAGAACAATACTGGTGGCCCATAACAGAGTAAACCACTTCCATGGTTAATATATTGGGAAAGTGTTGAGCTTGGTAAGTTCCTGATCCATGTTGATCTTCTTGCCTACATTATTAGTCAACAACCGTACTTGAATTTTTGTTCTTTCAGGACAGTAACAGTATATACAACTTTACTTTTCTAACACAGCTTTTGTTTTGGAAGTACTGTGATGGCCCTTCTCAGTGATATAATATCTCTCAGTGTGTATACATCTTAGCAGTTAAAATTTACTTTTCTATGGTCTTTTCTATAGCCACGTTCTGTTGAAAAGGAATTCTTCTTTGGTTAGATGACATAAATCCTTTCCGAGTTCCTGGTACTTCAAGAAAAGGTGTCATGTGCTGATTGCTAGTGAGGCAAGAAAAGCAATGGCTCTCCAATCTTGCAGAGGTTTGCTAGAAAAGGATTGTAAAACAGTGAAGTTCTACAAGTATTGAAAGAGTCAGTCTTAACTATTATAATTAGGCTAAAACATCAGTGGTTCACTGCAAGGTTGAGAAGGCACAGATTTCCTACCAGTGGTTAAAGGCAGAAGACAAGAGTGATCAGATTTTCTGGTTCAAACAGAAGGCAAGATTTTGAGATATGCAGGCAAGATTTGACAGCAATCTAGAGAGAGGTTGTCCCAGACATTGCCTCAAGCAAAGGTCAAATATAAGGAAGATCTTGACATCACCTTGGTACAATCAACAGCTGTGAAATCAGTTGTGGTATGTCTCTGGTCCTGAGGTTTGGCTTCTCCCAAATTAGGTCATTCTGATGTCTCAACTCTTTTATTTATCCTTGTTTTTCAAAGAAAGAAACATCTGAGAAATAAAGTGACAAAGTCTGAAATTAAAAATTAAAACCAGAGTTTTTTTAATCAATTTTATGTATGTCTAAATATATAGTCATATAAACACATTTGGCTATGACTGAATCTGTACCTGGGATCTCTAGAAATCTTTACTAATTTTAGAAGGATGTTGATTTTATCTTTGTGAGTTTAGATATACAACCACCAGTTACTGAAAAGTTGTTTCTTACTTGAAGGATATGAAGCACAGAGACAGAGTGAGATTATTTAAGGGGATATATAACTTTGTGTAGAGGAGAAAAAGAAATAAAAACTGAGTATCAAGGGAAATTCTCGACAGGGTAATCCATCCAAACTATGGAAGAGCTTCTGAAAGAAGCGATAGAGTTCTTATCACTCAAGACTTAAAAATGAGAGTAGACAGCGTAGCAGAAAATAGACGTGTAAAAATGGTATGTCAAATTACCCAGATATGACAAGGATTAGATTTATTTGAATTTTGGTTTTTTTTATTTCTGTTGTAAAAATTGTGCAATTTGGTCTGTCCCTCCCTCTCTACCTCCCTTTTTTACAGCCTAATTCATTGGCTGCACTGAAAAGTTCGTTTCCCATAATTCATCATCAGTCCCCAAAAACCAAGAAAGGCATGTTGAGGTTCTTCAAAGCAGTTTCCTTTATTGTTCCTCACCCACAAGACAGCAATCTTGACAAACTAAAGAAGATGACTAGCATCAATAAATATGTGCTCTGAGAATTCCTAGGGAGGAGCTTTTTTTTACTCTCTTCCTTCCAGGTTAGTTATCTCAGCCTCTATCTGTGAATAGCTCAGGGTTGAAATGGGGAGTATGGTATTGGGCACGCAACTTAGATTCAGCGCATGCACAAATGAAGCTTTGCACACTCGCACACTTGCACAGCCCAGTTCTCAACAGACCATGGACTGGTCCTGGTCCATAGGTCCATGGGACAAATAGACATTTTCAGGTTACTTCTGTCTGAGTTTTGTTAATAGGCAGCACAGTTAGAAGAACAAGGGTGGTGTATTGTATGAAGGAACCTGAGAAAATACAATGCCAGGAAAAACGAAGAACTTGCAAACGAAGAGGAATGGGACTAGTTAAGGGGAGAAGTTGAAGGAGAGACTCTGAGCTCAAATAATTAAAAGACCAGACCAATGTTTTGCTCAAAACTATCAGTCTCTATAGAACAATTGTGAGCGTTTTTCCACCAACACTCCATATGCCGTGAAACATAACGAGGTAGGCATTCCACAGACTCTGCAGAATTATAATCCAGGGAAATAAAATAGCCTATACCCTAAAAACACCCATTTTCTCACCACGGCGAGCCATCTGCACAGATCATTTAACCTCCACTGATTGCCTGGCAGCAATCAGAAGCTAATTACGCTGCAAATATTGCTCCTTCATTATTACGATGGGCCTCTATTATTTCATATGGCATCCGCTTGCCTGGCGTGGTATTTGATCCCGGTGTTTTAAATCATTCCACAATTGCACACATCTTGCAAGCCCATTCATCTTAGAAACAGGATTTAAAGCTAAAATTGATAGGATTAACCAGTTATTCAATCATTATCTGTTAGGACCCCCAAATGCCTTGTGGGAAACAGAAACATGACGAGATCCGACATGTGTTTATGAGTTTCTCCCTTCAATTACATTGACATTTATAATCAGGTGGCAGGTTTTGGAGATGCCTAAGAGGGAATTAATCATTAGAACAACAAAGAAAAATCATAGTTATCACTTTGCTGTCACATCTTGAAAGTTCCTGGGGTCCTTTGAGGGTCATAAAATAGAAACGGGTGCCCCCACATGGATTACGATCAGAAGTGACTCCTCTGACTTTGGTTTACAGCCTCTTGCTGAATTTGTCAACATAATTTCAATGGAGATATTTCCTTTGAAGAGAGAGACCAACTGTCATGACTTGACTTTGACATGAATTCCAAGGAAGGAAGATATTAATCAGATGAACTGCTGAGCAGGTAGACAGGCCAACAAACACAACCGCAAAGGAATATATTCTTCGGTGGAGCAGCACAGGTCTTCTACTGAAACTTTAAAAATAAAGACAGCCCCTAAGATCTTAACTCCTGGCAGTGATGTGTTTCAAAATTGTCTACCAGCGGTTTGGTGGGCGTGGCTTGGTAGGCGCACTTTGCACACATTTTTCACGCACCAAATGCACACTTTGTGCAGGCGCAGAGGCATTCCAACTCACCTCCTGCAAGTCTGCACTCTCCCGGTCATTTCAGAAGCTGCCGCGCGGCACTCTGCTGTGCCTCGCAAAGCAGCTGCGCTTCAAAAGCCCAACAGCAGAGTGGTGGAGAGAACTGGTTTGGTCTCTAATGCTCATCGCCGCTACCGGCTTGGCTGAACTGGGCCGAACCAGTAGAATTCCACCACCGCCTCCTGGCCTTTCCCAGCCTGCTATTGGAGCATGAAGAAAGGCCACTTCCACCTTCTCTTCTGGAGCTGGTACTCCAAAACCCAAAATATGTTTACGTAGAGGAACAACACCATGTCTTAGGAGCATTCTCATTGTTGCTTGAAGACTTTTCCCCAAAAGTGGCCTAGATTGTGTGGCCAACCGCAATAATAATCCCAATGAAGTACATGTGGAGAAGTTTTCTCAGGTGTTTTTTAAAAAAAGTAAACAGAAAGAAAGAAGAATGGGGGGGGGGAACCCAGATAAGCGTTGCCTCACTTCATTTATATGAAATTTGTGTCTCTTTCTAAAGCATGAAGAGGAAGACTTAGCAGGACTGCCAAAGAAACCGCCTCTCCAGGGCAAAACAGCGATCTTGTTTTCTTTGGGGTTCCATTTCAAACAATTCAAGCACGCTGCTGGAAAGATAATTCTTTAATTTCCTCTTTTCTCATGCTTGAGACCACCTAGGCAGCCACAGCAAGATAGTGCAGCAAACTCACATGAATTCCTGATTATTGTCTGCCTACAAGTCCAGCAAATTGGAATTGGTGGTGCTGCTTGAGGAAATGAGTAAGGGGGGTGGGAATTTGTTCCTCTCTTCACAATAGCCTCCTTCTGGCAACAAAACTGAGATGCTGTAAATATTATCTCTGACACGGGGAGGTATTTGTTTGGGAAACAACCAATTTAATCTTCTTGAGGACATCAGGGAAAAGATTTTTATTTTATTTTATTCTTATTTTTTTTTTTGCCCAAACAGCAATACAGGTTTGTGAATGTAACATTAAGGAGGAACAGTAGCTATCAGGTATCTCACTGAATCTCAAGGAAGGCGGTGGACAAGAAATTGAGGGTAATTAAATTGACCTTCGGTCTGAAATCGAATTGTGGGGTTTCCTTCAGAGCATCAGAAAAGTGAGGAGTAAAAATCCATCTTAGGGTTAGTACAGTAGCTGAAATGGTGAGGGTTACCTCTGAAGAGGGCACCCATGCATGCATTTGCTAAGAGGGAGCCAAAGGCAAAAAATTGTAATATTGCAGAGGAAATGATTATCAATATTAATGTAGTAAAACCATCCCTTTATTTTTATTTTTTTTGTTCTTAGATTGCATTTATGCATTGGCAAAGTTTTTATGCTACTTCATTCAAGTGAATCTAAGTGACTTGCAAAAGCTTTATAACAGTGAATCCACCACAAAGGAGGAGATAACTACGTATTTTATGCACACATATACAATATCCCACTCAGTAATAACAATCTCTTAGCAACCTTTATTTTTGCTTTTTACAACCTGTCACCATCTAGTCTGGTTGGACTTCCACTCTCAGGCAATTGCTGGAAACTGTGGGTTGATAGTTGAATTATTTTTTTTTATTTATTGAATTTATATTGCTGCCTATTCACCCATGGTGACTCAAGGTGGCTTACAGTATATAAAACCACATTCAAAACAATAAAAACTAACAAAAAGAGTCAAATAAATTAATAAAGTACAATATAATAAAATCACCCCCCACGTCTCACCCCAATGACAGCAGGTCACATGAGTCATTTAATGGGCTCCTTCCCATCTCTGGGTTCCCCAGGCCCACTGGCAGAACCAGGTCTTCTTGCCTTCTGGAAGAGTGCTAGAGTGGGGGCCATTCTAATCTCTGGGGGAATGATGTTCCAGAGAGAGGGAGCCACCACGGAGAAGGCCCTTCTTCTGGGTCCCACCAGGTGTATCTCCCTCGGGGATGGGACCCACAACATTCTCTGCCTCCTCGGTCTAATGGGTTGGGTGGAGACGGTCCCTCAGATAACCTTGGTCCCAAACCATGAAGGGCTTTAAAGATGACAACCAGCACCTTGAATTGCACCCAGAAGCAAATCGGCAACCAATGCAGCTCCCACAGGAGAGGTGATACAAGTGCACATCAGGGTCTGCACAAAACCATGCGGGTCCCTGCATTTTGCACCAACTGGAGCTTCTGGATGCTCTTCAAGGCAACACCATATAGAGCCCATTGCAATAGTCAAGATGGGAAGTGACTAAGGCATGAGTGACTGTGAGTAAGGACTGTTGGTCCAGGAAAGGTACACAACCTGCAATTGTGCAAAGCCCCTCCCGGCCATGACCGCCACCTCCCCTTCGAGCAGGAGTTGTGAGTCCAAGAAAAACCCAGATTACGCACGGTGTCTGTTTGGGGTAGTGCCACTGCCACTCCATCCAAGACCAAAGGTAGCAATTCTCCCTAAACCAATGAATCCCAAACACAGAGCCATTCAGCCTTGCAAGGGTTTAGTTTCAACCTGTTGCTCCCCATCCAGCCCCTAACAGCCTCCAGGCACTGTGAGAGGGTGGACACAGCAACACTTAATTCACCATGGGCCGAGACATACAGCTGAGTATCATCAGCCTATTGGTGATATCTCAGTTCGTGGTGACAGATGATCTCACCCAGCGACTTCATATACATATTGAACAGGAGCAGAGAGAGTACTGAGCCCTGTGGAACTCCGTAAAGCAGTGGGCAAGGGCTGGATCTCTCCCCTCCTATCAACACTGACTAAGAGCGGCCGCAGAGGAAGGAAGTGAACCAGGACAGCACAAGGCCTCCCACCCCTATCCCCCAAAGCTGCCCCGGGAGAATCCCATGCTCAATGGTATTGAAAGCGGCTGAGAGGTCAAGTAGAGCAAGGATGGATGCACTACCCCCATCCTGCTCCCGCCAGAGATCATCCTAAAGTGTGACCAATGCTGTTTCTGTCCCAAATCCAGGCCTGAATCCTGACTGGTAGGGGTTGAGATAATCCATTTCATCCAGAAAACCTCTGGAGCTGCTTCATGACCACCTTCTCAACAACCTTCCCCGAAAAGGGAAGCTTATATAGAATATACATACACACCCACCCACCCAGAGAGATGCATATATATATTCATTCTTTCTTTTCTGATTTGAAAACTATACATTGATCTGAGTTAAGTAATCCCAACAGATTTTGTTTTCATCATTTTCATTTCTCTTTCAGAGTTGTTTTGTAATCTGTTTTGTTTAGTTTCACACAATCCAAAGTTGTGTCTTCTAATTATAGCCTTACGCTTTTCTAGCAGCAAAGTTGAAAGCATCTGTCTTCTTTAATCTTTCCTACCAAATTATACATCAAACTTGTCTTGCCATCCTTTAGAACTCCTGGATCTTCTATTTTCCTTTCTGTAACATCAGGGGAAATCCCACTCAACATGGAAACACATATGCCAAAGCCATCTGGGACAGAATCAGACTCCGTCCTAAAGAGAAGACATAAATTAGATTTTAAATAACAAAGCATCTGGCAGTTAAGAATGACAAGCTGGCAAGAAAGCAGATGAAATAAAGGAGGTGGTAAATCAGAAAGTTGCATCTTCAAACTTTGATTTGTTGGTAAAAGCACATCTGTCTTGTCTTGTTTGAAAACTTGTTTGAAAAAAAAATAATTCTTAAAAGGTTTGAACTTTTGAAAAAGTTTGAAACTGTGGTGTCCTTGGTGGTCTCTGAGCTTGGCAGTTTTCTTGCAGATGCTTCCTTACCCAACCTCTTCAGTGCTGGAAGAGGGAGTAGGGTTGTATTCAGGGTTTTTGCAGCATGAATTCAGCGCCAGAAAAATAAACACAGTTGGCTAATGCTTCATTTAACATCTTTATCAACATAATAAGTAGAGTTTACAAACCAGTTGCAGATTTCTCCAACGTGGAGCAAACTCAAACAGAAGTAGACGTGTTACAAGTGCAGAGCTTCAGCAGCAACTCAGCTTCAGCTCAGAAACAGGCATCAGTTTCACTTTAGTTCAGCAGGCAAGCAGAGGAGAGAAGCAGTTTCATTTCAATAGACTCAGCACTTAACAGAGCTGCAGAGCTTAATATAGCGCCTCGTCTAGACTACTTCTAGTTTCAGTTTCCAGCCCAGGCTACTTCTAGTTTCCAAATTGTCCTCATTAGCTGCCTTAGTTGCTATGCCTATTCATTGGCTGACCTTGTTACCAAGCTCTATTCCAATTCATGAATAGACTCTGATTGGCTCTTATTTTTATATTGCTCTGCCAGTGTTGGTGGGAATAGACTTAGTGACAATCTTGGTGACATCTAATATCCATTGAGCCAAATGATTTAGAGTCCTTGTGACTTTTTAACTCCTCAGACAGTTGATTATTCTGATCTTGCCCCTCTCAAAAAAGATATATATATTGGCAACCAAAGATGCTGCCATGTCTACTAGAGACTTCTCCATTCAGTACATGTTTTTTTTTTATCACTGCAGTGGTCTGTCCTCTGGTTCAATCTCATGTCCTATTTATTGTTGTAAGATGCCATGTGAACTGCTTTCTGACATGTCTTCCTAGCACAGCACGCATCTCATCCTCTCCAGGGGTGGGATTCAAAATTTTTAACAAACGTGGCTTAGGTGGTGGGTGTGGCTTGGTGGTCATGTTATTGGTGGGGTGTGGCCAACTCAATATCACTCACATTGAGGCATGCATCTCCTTGCCTGGCCTCTCGTGACTGTGGGGATGCTGCAACAGTCGTAAGTGTGAAAAAGGGTCATGTCACTTTTTTCAGTGCCTTTGTAACTTTGGTCACTCCATACAAGCAAAGTACCAGCAAAGGAGGGGAAAAAAACTCCAGAGAAGTTCCTGAGACAGGAAGTCTAGGCCTGCCAAGAATGTAATAAGGGTTAACAGAGAGGCAGTTTCTGTAAGAAACACCAGAATGTTTCCTTCCTGCCTTCCTTACAGGATTAGGCCAGTAATTTCTTCTAACAACCGGTTCTCTGAACTGCTTAGAATGTTAACAACCGGTTCTAGCGAATAGGTGAGAACTGGTAGAATCCCACCCTTGATCCTCTCCCTCTCCCACTCCATCTGTCAGCTGCAAAGGATCAGGAGCATAAATTAAGCTGCAATCTAAAAAATCTTATTGCCCAATCTCATACATATGAATCTAGTAGTGGTGGGATTCATTCTTTTATTATTATTACTGGTTCTGTGGGCATGGCATGGCTTGGTAGGCGTGGCTTGGTGGGCGTGGCTTGGTGGGCATGGCAGGGGAGGATACTGTAAAATTTCCATTCCCACCCCACTCCTGGGGGAAGGTTACTGCAAAATCCCATTCCCTCTCACTCCACTAACCTGCTTTCCAGCTCTGTTCTCCTGTGCAGGGCAACCAAAGAAGACCCAGCCGATCAGCTGGGACTTGGGAGGCAGAAAATAGATGAGGGCAGGGCCAGTCAGAGGAGATATTTCCTGGTTCTCCAAACTACTCAAAATTTCCACTACCGGTTCTCCAGAACTAGTCCGAACCTGCTGAATATCACCTCTGGAATCTAGTCAACATGAGATTTGGTTCAGTACTAAATTGGTGCCAAGTAAGCATCATCAGAATTCAAGGGGGTTGAACTTGGACTTTTTATAGGAACTTAATGACTCCAAGCTGATGGTGCACTTCACTCCACATACAGTTCTGCCTGCTCTTCTTTTACACCACCAGAGAGACTGGTTAAGTTTAGCCTTACCTGTTCTGGTTTTCTAATAATATTCTTCCTTTTCTCACACATGAATCCTGCTATAGAGATGTTTTACAAGGTCTCCTTAACGAATCTATCTGAATCCCTGGGCACTGCCCTCCATTGCTAGTTTAGGAAAGTACTAGGCTAGTAATATAAGGTCAGGCATTGCACGGACTTCCCTTATTCTTGGCTTTAGCATTCTCCTAGAAGACAATTAGTTCTGTTTTAAGCACACGTTGAACATTGTTTTAAGCAGACCTTGTTTAAAGAAGAGGACTAGAACTATTTGCCCAGAAGGTCAATTGAAACTGGGAAAGAAAATTAGGTTTCAAGCTTTGTATTGCTGATCCTGCCCCTGATGAGTGCAATATAGGCTCCTCTGATAAAAGAAGAAATCGATAATTACTTAGAAAGCAGACTTGTTTTTACAATGTGTTCACTTTATATCCATGTTCTCCATCATGGTACACCCTTCCAGTGTGCCCTTCAGCAATTGAGTACCAACTGTTGGGTTTTGTCTCCATGTACAGGTCTCCAACCTTTATCTCTATGACAGCGTCCTCATGCTGGCCAACGCTTTCCACCGAAAGTTGGAAGACCGGAAATGGCACAGCATGGCAAGCTTGAATTGCATGAGAAAATCAACCAAACCTTGGAATGGAGGCCGATCCATGTTGGAGACGATCAAGAAGGTAAACCAAATGTATCTGCTTTTCCAAGGGATATAGGCCGAGCAAGTCAGTTAGTTCTTGATCCCAAGGAAGAAAGACAAACGGTTGGACGCACACATTAAATATATAAAACACAGATTGTTTGAAAGAAAATCCTGGGGAGGGGGAAAAAATAAATTATTTTTCTGTCACTCAACTGGGTGAAATTCTTCTTTTAGGGTCATATCAGTGGATTGACGGGCATTATGGAATTCCAAGAAGATGGTGCCAATCCCTACGTGCAGTTTGAAATCCTCGGAACGAGTTACAGTGAAACATTTGGGAAAGATGTTCGAAGGGTAATTCTTCTTTCTTCTTCTGTTTCTTCCCCCTTCAGTTTATCTGGAGGACATTCTGGGGGCTTTTTTTGGAGTATAATTTTATTTATTAAAAAAATGAAACCTGGAAAAATGTTTTTATATCTATCTAGTTTTGTGTTTAGGGACGTCGTAGCTCAGTGGCTAAGACACTGAGCTTGTCGATCATAAAGGTTGGCAGTTCGGTGGTTTGAATTTAGCGCCGCATAATGGAGTGAGCTCCCGTTACTTGTCCCAGCTTCTGCCAACCTAGCAGTTCAAAAGCATGTAAAAACTGCAAGTAGAAAAATAGGGACCCCTTTGGGGGAAGGGAACAGCGTTCCATGCGCCTTCAGTGTTTAGTCATGCTGTCCACATGACCACAGAGATGTCTTTGGACAGCGCTGGCTCTTTGGCTTTGAGCACCACCTCCTAGAGCTGGAAACGACTATGTGTGTATGTGTGTGAGGGGAACCTTTACCTTTACCTAGTTTTGTGTTTATTCATTGCTAGCATCTTCATCGCTTATGACTCCTTCTGATATGAACTATGAGATTGAAGAAGAGTTAACCCTCCCTTTTTAAGATATTTGCCCAAATCTTCTTCACCTGCCTCCTCCCTTCTCTCCCCCCAACTTATGAAAGGTTGAGAGTGATCCATTACGTGGGTGTTAACAGCAGGAATAAATAGTTGGAAAGGAAAGATTTAAGCTCTCCCTAAACTCTGCTGGCTACTGCAAACTATCCATTCCCAAAGGTGCTATGGCAGAGAAGTAATGTCTGTCTAATATTAAATATTAAACGCATTTAAAGTTATATGCAACTGCATGCATTAAGGGCAACTAAATAACCCATGGCCTGACTCTGAGAATGGACTAAACCATAACGGGATATCCTTTATTTTGCCTGGAGCTTGAATGTTGCTGTAAGGTCTGTCTATGTTTATGCATTTTTGCCTCTGTTTTAGCTTCTCTTTTCTCACACACAGAGGAGCAGCTGCATTTAGGGACTTCATTATGTGGGTCTCCATTGTCCCTGTTGACCTTGTTTCTTTCCATAGGGTGGACTTTATAATGGGATCCACACCAATATTTTAAGAGTTGGGAGGTGTTTTGCACGCAACTATTATGGAAGAATTAAGCCCCCTTTTGCCTTTGTTTCTTTGGGGTTCTAAATAAATGGGTAACATTCCCAAGAGGAAGAAATGTTTCTGGGAAGGTTTGCCATATAATTTATGAAGGGTAGGAAGGTTGCCTTCCACCATTACCTCACCCAATGTAGGAGAAGGAGTGGCAGAATCTAGGGGGGTGGAGTCAAAAGAGGATTCAGCTCTCTCTGTAGCCACAAGTAGACTAAGTCCAACCTCCCTTGAATTCAGTTGACTCTTATCAAGCAGGTGCTAACCATTAGTTGTGAAATCCCTGTGCATAGGCTTTTAGCAACATATCACTTTAATTGAACCCTCATGAGTGGACCTGGTCTTTAGCACCTGACACCCAATCTCTCTCATGTGACTCTTAGAAGAGTAAGAAAACTCTGAGGAAAGTTGTCATGATCTTGTGTGTCATGAGCATCTTAACAGTACTGAATGCAGCAGAAATTTCCATAGTGATAAAATATACATAAGAATTAGATTCATTCTCCTTCT
Organism: Pseudonaja textilis; assembly: GCF_049901715.1. Lineage (NCBI taxonomy): Eukaryota > Metazoa > Chordata > Lepidosauria > Squamata > Elapidae > Pseudonaja > Pseudonaja textilis. The sequence goes on from NC_141993.1 coordinate 11,379,150, forward strand.
AGTGCAGTGCCTTGTAACCACTGTTAAGGATATGGAAATCCTCTAGGAATCCATCAGTTGGCACTGCAGTAGCTCCCATAACATAATATCCAGGTGACATTGACCTGCTACATGACAATTTAGAAAAGGAAAAGCCAAATAATGTATGACTTTTTTTATTGTCAGACAGGATGTTTTATTGTTAGACAGGATTTGGACAGATTTGCACAGTTCTTATTTTATTACTAAGTACTGTTTTAATACTTGGTGAGCAAAACAGGACAGAAATATGCAGTAAGCTCACAGGTTTTCTTTTTAAATACGTATTTTAAGAAATTCCTTGCAATAATTAAAAAAATAAATTAGGCTTAAAAATTTAAAATTACAGGAGAATTGCAATTCAAAGTAAAAAGGAAGAGAAAATCCTTAGATGGTCCTTTAACATTGGTACTATAAGCAGAGGGGGAATCTCAAGAGCTTGCATAGACCTCTGTGCCCCTCCACACACTTTTGTCTTCTCAAAAGTCAGCCTTTTTCAACTCATTCTCAAGGCCTCCCCCTTGATATGCAAACTAATCATACGCTGTATTTTAAGAGAAACTTTCCTGTTTTGAATGGTAGCATTTATCCCTGGCTATTCATTTCTGTATTTTAAGCCTTTCTTTCTTAAAATATCACTCGTTTCTTTAGATCAACCTTCCCTGCTCGCTTCGCACTTTCTAAAGCAGCACGCAAGGTGTAGCCTCTGATAATGCTTTCGATTCTCTTGGGTGGAGCAGAACGCTCTAAGATATCTGACATATCTGGTGCCTTATTACTATTTTTTTTTCCTATGAATGTCACAATTAGTAACGAAGATAGTTTAAAAATGGGACGCATCATTTAGAAGTTCCTTCTCTGGAAACCTGAGTACATTTCTTTTAGAAATAACAGTAGACCCAACCACGGGTGGGATTCTACAGGTTCGCACCTATTCGCTAGAACTGGTTGTTAACATTCTAAGCAGTTTGGAGAACCGGTTGTTAGAAGAAATTACTGGCCTAATCCTGTAAGGAAGGCAGGAAGGAAACATTCTGGTGTTGCTTACAGAAACTGCCTCTCCGTTAACCCTTATTACATTCTTGGCAGGACTAGACTTCCTGTCTCAGGAACGTCTCTGGAGGTTTTTTTTCCCTCCTTTTCTGGTACTTTGCTTGTGTGAAGGGACCATTCAAAGTCACAATGGCACTGAAAAAAGTGACTTATAACCATTTTTTACACTTACGACTATTGCAGCATCCCCACAGTCATGAGAGGCTAGATGAGGAAATGTGTGCCTTGATGTGAGTAATGTTGAGTTGTCCATGCCCAGCCAGTCACATTACCACCAAGTCACGCCCACCAACTAAGCCACACCCACAGAACTGGTTGTTAAAAAAATTTAATCCCATCCCTGGACCCAACCATTTATAGTCATGGTCCATATCTGGTTTGAAGGGTTATTGTTTTTTTTTTAAATAACTGTGATGTTGTCTGGTAAAATTACAAACGTTTTTCCTATGTGCTACAAAATCTGCACTGCTCCTTGGAGTTAAAGCCAGAGAAGGAAATCATCTTACATATCAGAATAATGAAAACTCCAAGTTGCTAGTCTTTATTTCTGGAAGCAGGTGAGATTGTTGAAGTGTGTTGCATATTTGAGATGCTTCGTTTAATAGCATGGAGAAGTTGATTGATGGAGGCAAAATATGTTAAGGCCGCAATACGCTTTATGATTTGAATCAGTCTTTTTATTTTTTAGTGCATTGTGTTTATTGGTTGGTTGCCTAGAGTTCTTTCTGAAAGATGTACAGCAGTAAAAGGGTGTTTCTTAAATAAGAACCTTTATGATACACCAGAAACGGAAGTAGAATGATGTGTGTAGGAAAAACAGTGATGCTTCTGTCAAGCAGTCTTCAGAACTTACAAATGCAATGACAGGACCATGAAAAACACCATATAATATCAGAGGGAAAGATATGTGTCATTCTGTTGCTATATCTCTTAAGCAAATGTGATCAATCATGTTTATTCCCTTATTAATTAATTAGTTAGCATTATTACATTATTACAGCTATTGTACTGGATTACTAAGACTATTGAGTCAATTTCCAAACAACACTTCGATATTTTCAAAAATATTTCACTGTTTTCCATAGAAACTAGAACTTTAGGCTATATAATTGAAAGCTGCCTTCCAAAAATCACTTCTGCTCTATAACAACTTTGCTTCAGTCCAACTTGGGAATAAAACAGTTGCGTTTATTCATGGCTTCAAAACACATGCCTGTTCCAGGTAAACCATGTAGAAGAGTTTGTTCAGGGAGTGATTCACCCTTCCCTCATACACAGTAGATGATTAACTTGGGCATGGACAGGTAAAGTGGCTTCTCTTTCCAGTTAAGTAACCTGGATGACTGCTGGCATGTTCTAAGCAAGAACAAACATGGATGCAAGTATTCTAAAAAGTGAAGGTTGAAATAATGTAGAAGCAGAATAAAGATACAGTTAAACAATAGCATTTAAAAGAATGATTTCCTACCTTTGGTCTCTAAACGCAATCTAGATGTGCACCATTATCCTCACAGACCACATGGATATTGATTCTATAGCCTGGGGACTTTAACTCTGAGACCTGTGAATTATAACTCACAGAAACAGGATTTTTCTTGACAATTTTTTTTTATATTTTATTCAGAAAGCTCAAAAAAGAAAGAAATTTTATAGAAGCAAACCAAAATTAGACAAAGCATTAAAAAGTGCATTGGAAAAGACAAAAACACATTTACATATATTGCCCCCCCACCCCAGTTGAATACTCATAAGTATATTGCAACAATAAATATGTCGCCTCCCTGTAAAACAGGCCTACAATTTATTAACTTCTACATATCTATTTGCAACCAATTTAATCTGTCATCTTCTATGCATAAGGAAAGGCAATTAACAAGTAATCCATTGTCTCAGATCAGAAATAACGATTTCAGTGATTTGTGGTAAATAAGAATTTTTGGTAGATGAGAAGCCATTGAAGACTTTCTACGAGTTAAATACAATAGTAGATTCTTAACAGAGAGAGCTTTACAATTTAACTTTGCTGATAGAAACAGGACTTTTACAGAATGAAACCAGCAAAGAATAAATAGAAAAAAACAGCATAAACTAAGTGAAAGGACACTGTAAAAAAGAAAAAAGAGGGAAAGTATCAGCACTGAATAAAGGAGAATTTAAAGCAAAGATTAAAAGTTTCAGGGACCACCAAAGAAGCAAACTGGAAGGGGAGCTACAGAGCTACATCAAAGAGGCCAACAGCGGGATCTTCTGGAGATGTTTTGCCTTGCAAAAAGAGACTGAAATTGAGACAAACAGTCAGGCTCATCAAAAAGTGGAGCCTATTTATAAGCTTTTGAGCCTGAAGTTTTCAGCACTGCAACAGAATCAACCATGAATTATAGAAATGCAATAGAATGTTTAGTAGCAAGTGTTATATTATGCCTACAAGGCACCAGTTACATCAGAATTGCAATCAGTAGTTTGAAACAGTTGCAATCAAATTCAATAGTACTTTTCAACATGCTTAATAGTTTTCAAACATAACTGCTAAGTGCCTGGAATTTTTCCATACTAAAATACCAATAAAAAAATCCTCATATTTTGTTATTTTTCCATTTTGATTTTCATGTCCTTGAATTTCAGCTTAAAATCCTTTCTTAAGCAATTGAAGTCTTAACCACTAGATCAAAGTCTGTCAGTCTGTCTGTCTATATGTATTTGGTCTAGTGGTTAAGGCACTATCTAGGAAGCAAGAGATTATGAGCTCAAATCCTACCTTAGCCATAAAGGTTGGCTGGGTGACTTTGGGCCAGTCCCTTTCTCTCAGCCCAACTTACCTCACAAGGTTTTTATTGTAGGAAAATAAGAGGAGGAAGGTGTGCTTCATATATAACATTTAACCACCTTGAGTTATTTGCAAAAATAATTAAGGCAGGATACAAATGCAAGTAGTCCTCGACTTACGATCACAATTGAGCTCATTTTTTGTTGTTGTTGCTAAGGGAGACATAACCCTGTTGTGATGGAAGTAAACGGTGGAAAGTGTCTTGGATATGTTTGCTACCTTGAGTTATTTGTTAAAAAAAAATTATTTTTCTTTATAAAATTTATAGGCCGCCCACTTTACCTCAGGGTAACTCTGGGAGGCATTCAGTCAGAAAAGATAAGACCATAAACATTAAAAGCATAAATAAGTTAATTACAAAATCCAAAACACCATGGTCCAATTAAAGGAGGGAAAAGGTGGGAGCAGGAAAATAATAAAAGGCAGGAAGTAAATAAATGAAATGAAAAACTATCACCACTGAAATTGTTCTGAACAAGGCCTCCCGAGACCGTAATTAAGCACATGGTTAGTTAAAACAACTTTTGTTTTATTTCAAAGCTGGGAATTATGTTCATTCCCAACCAGTAATGAGTCCCAAACAGTCACTCGAGATAAGCACCCACCTTTGAATTGCTGCCAACAACTAAAGTGCCAAATTAACTGAAAAAAAAAAAAAACCAACCGAAGTACAAAGTCCACACAGAGCTTCAAGGATTAATCCGAACAGAGCAAATGACTTTGCTTCCTGCAAAGGTTTCATCACCATTGCCTGTCCTTTATACGTTAGGGGAGGGGCAATCACCTCCAAGCCTTACTCCTGAGTCACCCCTTTTGTTTCAGCTGCGCTCACCTTCTAGCAGTTCTGCACACATGCGCACTGGGAACAGGCTCCCCTTGTTCTTCTGCCTCGCTGCTGCCAGATTCTGGAGGCTCCAGAGTCAGCCCATAACTCCCAGATGGCTCTGGCCCCATCTCTGTATCTGACACAGAACCCTTGTCTGATTCCTCCCCAGAATCCCAGAGTGGTCCCCATTCTTCCCCACTGTCCGATTCTGCTGCTGTCTGCACAGGCTGCCAGCGAACCACAACAGAAATTAAGTACCTTTGGAAGCCCAACCCTTGAGTCACTTGAGGTCTAGATTTACCAGGTGACTTGCTTCCACAGTTGCTCGACCAGGTTTGAGGTTTGAAAAAAGAAACCTGAAAAGAAGAAATCACAAGACATTATCGTTAGAAAGCGTCTAGCCTGGGATGAATTTCCATGGAGAGCTTTTTTTTTTTTTTTTAATTGAAGTAACATCCTAAATTTAATTTCTGTAAAACATAATTTAGTACCCTCTGAATAATTTACATTGATGCCTCTCTTTTTCACACAACAACTTCACCTGGGGGAAAAGCCATGTCTTGTTTGGTTTGATTACCTGTTTATATCTGCTGCTGAAGATAATAGAAGGTGACTCTCCGGAGTTTGCGTGAGTCAATGGTAAAGAGACATTTCAATCTCAACTGAGGGCTGTCTTGCTGGGATCAGGGACTCGTCCTTCCTCTTCACTCCAAGGAATAGCAAAGCCAATGTGCCTCAGTGGTGGGATTCAAATTATTTTATTACTGATTCTGTGGGCGTGGCTTGGTGGGCGTGGCAGGAGAAGGTGACTGTAAAATTCCCCATTCCCTCCCCACCCCACTAACCAGTTTTCCAGCTCCGTTCTCCTCTGCAGGGCAACCAAAGAAGACCCAGCCAATCATCTGGGACTCAATGGGAGGCAGAGAATAGATGGGGACGGGGCCAGTCAGAGGTGGTACTTGTCGGATCTCTGAACTACTCAAAACTTCGCTACCAGTTCTCCAGAACTGATCAGAACCTGCTGAATACCCCCTCTGATGTGCTTGTTGCTAAGAACTTCTCTGCTGGATTAGGCCACAGGTCTGTTCAATCCAACATGCTTATTGTGGCCAAATGCCTCTTTGGGAACTCATGAACTGGCCATGAACAGCACAACTGCCAGTGTCCATGGAGATTCTCAATCATCCAACTCACGATTGTCCCAAAGGTACTTTTCAAAAGATAACTGGACTTTCTTGGTTTTTTTCCTTGAAAAGATCTTGCTTCTAGTTCAAGAAACTTCTTCAGTTCTGAAGAAGAAGCTTCTTGGTTGAGAAGCAAAACATTTTCGAGGAAAAAAAAAGCCAAGCCAGTCCAATTGCCTTTTGGACAAGCTCCTTTGGGACAGCACAGCTGCCAATTCTCCCAGTTCCATTTTCTTCATTTTATAGGATTTATTCATGTAACAAAGTAGGGTCTTTTGTTTTTTGTTTCTATTTTGAATTATTCCTGAAAGATGCTCCATCTTATTGCAATGCTGTATGCTTCACCGTACATGGAATGTGTACCGTACATGGAAAATTAGTTTATTTGACTAAAGGCTACTCTAAAGCTCTTTACCTTTGTGTTGTGATATAGAGCCTGTCCTCCAAAGAGGAATTGGGTATTATAAGCCATTCTACTAACAAAATGAAATAAAATGCATGATTAAGTAGTTTAAGCAGGGGCACATTGTCATCTTGTAGGAACCAAGGTTACTGCAGAAGCCATAAAAACTCTAGCTGCTGTCTATATTGGATGAATGTAGATCAGAAAGTTCTCTAGCTAAATGGTGTTCCCCTTGTTTAACTCTGCCCGATGATGTGTTTGGTTGCTGATAAGGCTTACTTGTAAAGTCAAATTATCAAGAGTTTGGTATTGGAACAGTTTCAAGTTTCTGACAGCTCAGTGAAATAACGTTATTCCTAACTAGGATTGTTTGAGAAGCTCCAAATTCACACCTCACCTTCCTACTGCACTTAACTGCGCTGTCTGTTTAAAAGCTACTTTGCATGTGGTTTGCTTGGCATTTGTTTAGTGAGTTGTATGAACTCAGGCAAAAGAGAGAGAGGGGGGGAGGGAGGGAGAGAGAGAGAGAGAGAGAGAGAGAGAGAGAAGAGGACTAAAACTGTGTGTGCAACGTTTTAGTAACCCCTGCCAATGCAATGGTGCATAGATACAGGATATTTCACATCTTTCAGCCCTTTGCTAAATAAATTAAACTCAGCTTCTGTTTGCACACGGAAGATCCCCATTTGCAAAACAAATATAGCAAAGAAGAAAATGTTTCCTTCATAAGTGGTGGGGCAACCTGGTGCAATCATAAAAGCTCATCAACACTGTCCATGGAATGGTGGTGGTTGTGCGGCACCATCTTCTTCTAAGAGCAGATTTGCAGCATTCTCTGGAAGTGCCCCTGGGTGTTGGAATCCACAAACCTGAAAACTGCCAAGGCTGAGAAACACTGTCGTACACCAAAGTTCCAAAATTGTGGTGCATTTGTCCTTTGGTTATCATGTGGAAGAGTGTCCTCCACCACCTCTAATGCCCTCTCTTCCTAATGACTCGGAGATCTCCATAAAACCATGGGAATCAGCCTTTGAAAAAGGAAAGGGCTGGGAGAATCTTTCCTTTTGGTGGATTGGTGAAGAAGGCAAGATAATCCATTCCTTTTCATCCTAAGGACATCATTGCACTCACAGAATCAAAATGACACCAACCCAATCAAGCACCATTACACTCATTCCAACAATAGCATAATGACTGCAGCAGCTTCTTTGCTTGAAAGTTGAACATCTCCCTCCCTCCCTCCTTCTCTGCTCTCCCCTCCCCTCCCATTTATATGTATAGAAATGGCTTGGTATAAGAACCATAGTTTTTGTCCACTGTCCAAGGTTCTGAAACCATTACAGATCATCCCTCCACGGTAAAATGACTAGGACACTTATGTCTGCAAGGCAGCATTATACCCCTCTAAACGAAATGATTATCCTTGTCATATTTGTGCTGGATTGCGGATTATGCTGTCAAATGCTTTCAGTGTCTTTCTATAGTCAACATATTTTAAATAATTGAGAGAGAAAGAATAGGAAGGAGAGGTGGGGAAACTAAGAGCCTTTTCTTTTTTTTTTTGTATTGGCTTGCAAGCACAAAGCATTCATACCAATTTACAAAACTGCATATGGCCAATAAATATTTCATTTCAGATCTTGTTTATAATAGCTGTTGTTTCTCTTTCTTCAGGAAAGTTTTTCTCCCATTCCCAGTTATTTTATGTATTTTGGGCTTTGGTTGGGTCAAAGCACAGTTTTGCTGTGACATGATTTCCTTCTATTTTGCTTTCCCCCAACAAAATATCTTTTATTTATGAAAATATTCATTGCCTAGTATTGAAGCAGTTAAGGGCTTTCCTGTGTTTTGTAAAGAGGTTGCTCTAAACAAATTAGGAGTAATTTATTAGAAATTACTTTTGGAAAGAAAGTGAACTCAAGCTCTTATGTGCTACATTATAGTTATTTATGTGCCCCCAACCCAGTCCTTGAAGCCAACCAATGATGCACATATCACCAGTGCAATTGAGTCTATCCATTTTGCTGTTGATCACCCTCTTCTTCTCTTTCCACCCACCTTTCTCACTATCAGAGCTTTCTGCAGTGACCTACAGTAGCATAATGTATCTGAAGTAGGATAATCTGTACTTGATCATTTGTGCTTTAAGGGAGTTGATTTGTTTGACAATCCATTAGTTTGTTTTCGGTCTTCTTGGGAATCTTCAAAACTTCCTTCTTCAAGGCATGATGTTTGTTTTCATAGGCCATCAGAGATTATAACAACCAGCCTGATGAATGTCTTGGAACTGGGTCCACCTAGGATTCACTACCTATTTTTAAGCCCCTAAGGCAGAGGTCTCCAAACTTGGCAACTTTAAGACTTGTGGACTTCAATTCCCAGAATTCTCCATCCAGCTATGCTATTCTGGGAGTTGAAGTCCACAAGTCTTAAAGTTGCCAAGTCTGGGGACCCCTGACTTAAGGGAACACATACTATTAGGTGCTCCAGCAGGCAATATCTACCCTCTTTTGAGGGGACATACATGTCCTTGACTGGTCATCACAATAATGGCTTTAAGATCAGCTTCAGACATCCATCTCATCTCAAGCTTTCTAGTTCAGTTGCTTTGCTCCACCTCCTCTTAATCCCCAGGCAGCCTTTGTGTCTTTTAAATAGAACCTTCCAGAAGTTTGCTCATCCCTGTGCGTATGGCTCTTAAGATGAAGCACTGTTAATCCCCCCCCCCGCCACCTCTGCCAGAATACTTCAATGATCTCCTGAACAATAACATTGATTAACCTGAACTGAATGACCAGAACTTTTACTAATAGATTGCAGAAACTCTGTGGTGAATAGGGATTATAAATAAGGCTGGGAAAATAAAACTAGTTTCCAGAATGCACTTCAATGAACTATTTTATGTATATTTTTAAATAATTCTGCTGCAAAGGAACTCCGGGCAGCTAACTACTCCCTAAGTCTCCTAACTGATGACTACCCCAAAACTCACCAACGAAGTCATATAAAAGTTATTTAAAAAATCAATTTTCGTTAATGATATGAAAAATTTAGTGACAGATTAACCTTTTTTTAATATAACACACATTGAAGGTCATTTTAATATATAACCTTTGAAACCTGCCTTAAAAGAAAATGTGGATGACAGCCCCTAAACTATGATGGATCACTCACTAAGAATCAATATATCCCCATTTTGGGAGTGAGTGATAACTTTAGAGGAATGTAACTGTATAATGCATCAGTTTGAAATGGAGGAAATGTAACAACACACACTAGGAATTAGATATGAAGTTACAAGATTTGGCAACAAGAAGATAAGCAGCAGAAACTACAATTAGGGGCAAAAGAACAGGTACAGCTTAAGCAAGGCAAAGCTCCATAGAGAAAAGGACACCGGCTGCTGAAGCACTTCAATAAAAACTTTTTTAAAGTCCATCCTTCGTATCTGGCTCAGGTTGGCTTCTGCGCCAGGCTGAACCATTCTGAGGACAAAAACTACTCGGAAAAGTTACATAATTTTTTTTAAAAAAACATCTATCTTGAGAGTAATTGGAAAAGAGGAAAAAGAAACTGCATTAGCCATTATATCAAATAAATTGTTTTATTGATCCTGCCTTTAGACCTTCAAGAATCCCACTGATGTCTTTCACAGACACCCACACATCGCTTCTAGGTAGTTCTTCCTGTGGCAGTTTTTGTTTTATTTTATTTTATTTAAATCAGGTGTTACTAACCTTCCTCGGTCGTCTTTTTGATCATTGCTCCACTGAATGGAGAGCACAAATTCAAATGTAAACAGCTTTCTGGGGTATTTATAATAATATTTCTTGGGAGAATCGATTATTTAAATGCAGCCACTTTCTAACTGAAAGAGTTTCAAGGTTGCTTGCAAACATTAGCTGGTTATCATTCATGTACTTTAACTTACCCTTGATTATTGTCACTTGAATGATGTGCACGTTTGAAATGCAGGTTTGTACTTCTTGTACTTTAGCTATCTACTTAAATCCTGGTCTGCCATATCCAAAGAATGAAGTACCCTTTGGTAGAGACTTCAAGACCGATGTTTGGGTGAAAGAGACGTGTTTGAATGTCACTTTGTTTGTTTTCATATACGCTTATCCCACTTATGGTGTCAATAAAGATGAAGAAACAGATGAGTGTCATCACTGGCAAAATATTCCTTGGCCTTTTAAATAAGAGCAATGAACTCACTCAAAGAGCAAACTAATAATGAAAGAGTGACAGACAACACATACAATTTTTGCTCTATAGCAGGAAGGAAGGAAAGGAGGGAGGGAGGGAGGGAGGAAGGAAAGAAAGAAGGAAGGAAAGAGTTGTGTCAGAAAAGCTTGAGAGTGCCATGTTAGCTCTTAATATGTCAAAATAGTTTATGTTTTATATGTCTATAGTTTATTATATACAGAGAGGGACAGCATGTGCAAGAGAGAGTGAATCAGTGTTTTATATGGGAAGTTGTAACAACTTATATTAATATGATTAAACTTCCCTTCTGCACAAAGATTAGGCTAGTTCTGCACAAAGATTAGGCTAGTTAATGTAAACATGTACGCAAGTGTAAATAAAATGTTTTTTAAGATTCTAGAATTAATTAAAAAGAAGAATGTAATAATGAATCCCAACATTTGAATGGATGCATTTTCAAAACCAGAATGCTGAAGGTGGGTAGAAAAGTTGGCAAAAATTGGATCAGAAAATTAAAGGATTGGTTTTGAGATGTTTCTTTCCACCGTCAGCCCAGCATCCACTATGAATGTCATTTTGAGGTTTATTATGCTGGGTTCAGATAGCCCAGATAACTCATTACTCCAGAAAATAATCTTATTCCAAAGATTTTTACGGGCGAAAGAAACCTATATTAATGTGCATTAAGGATTTTAGTTCTTATAAATTGCGTTCATTGAAAATCTCATTTCGAACCAGGAACTGAAATGATGTTAGAAGGCTCCGAGGATTCATTCTTCCTGAACAATAGACTGTCACCGATCAGTCTGAAAAGTAATTACTCCAAATTTAATTATTATACAAACTCTTTGTCAGATAGGTACAGCATTGCCCAAAAGAGAGGTTCCGCAAAAGTGTACTCATTGATTGTGGCAGCAGAGGAGGAAAATTACACATGTTTTAATTGAGCTCTGCTTAGTCCTGGGATAGGTCAATTAAAGGATGCTACAAGGTGGGCCTTGTCTGCAAATCTCTCAGCGCAGGCAGTGTAATAAAACCCATCAGTGGAGCATCAAATTTGAAAGTAGAATATTATCTCTGATGCATTGCTGAGAAAGAGCTGGAGCCTTCTTGCAATTCTGTACATTTTCTGTCTCAGTGGAAGCAAATGGGGTAAAAAGAGGATCTCTTTTCGATACTTGTAGCTCAGGGTTAAAAATGAGCTGCTCTCTTGAGCTTAGTTGTTTTCTTGCAGATGTTTCATTAGCCAAACTAGGTAACATCTTCTGTGCACAACACAGCACTTATGATGTTACCTAGTTTGGGTAATGAAATGTGTGCAAGAAAACAACTAAGGGGGATGTTACAGTCCTCCTCCTCCCCACCGTCCTTCTGCAAAGCATATAATAGTTAGCACAGGAAGAAACATCAGTGAGTGTCCCATAGCTGCTTTCTAGTGGGTTTCAACAGTTGTGAGTCAGTGCATCGCAACTGCTGTTCCATTGCCAGGTCAAAGCAATGGGTCAAGGAATACTTTGTTGTGACTTAGGACCCCTCATTTCAACCCCGAGCTACAGATATTGTCCTTTTTAAAAAAAAAAAAATCTTTATGGATGCCCAGCACTTAAGGAGGTCTCATTGTCAAACAAAAGTCCACGTAAATGCATTTCCAGATTGCAATTAGACCTGGACAAGTAGACATAAGTAAGATGTTCTGAGAAGCCATGATCTGTAAGCCAAGCAGATGGAAGTTGTATAGACTTTTTGTCATATGGTTCTGTGGACTTTGAGAACCTCCAACAAAAGTTGGGCAAACTAACAGTACACACATTGTATGTTTCATGTGCACACATTGTGTATTTCATTTGCATTGTATATTTTCATTTGATTCCATCTCATTATTTTTCGTGCTGTTCTCAGTGGCCACATTATTTCTTACATTATTGCCATTATCATCCTCCTCCTCCTCCTCCTCCTCTCCTCCTCCTCCTCCTCCTCCTCCTCCTCCTCCTCCTCCTCCTCCTCCTCCTCCTCCTCCTCCTCCTCCTCCTCCCTCCTCCTCTTCCAACACCACTACCAACACCAACACCAACACCACCAACACCCAAACTATATGAAGAATGGCAGCAGGGTTTGGCTAGTCTAGAGAAATGAAAGACTACCGGGGATATGATAGCAGTATTCCAGTATTTGAGAGGCTGCCACAAACCAGAAAGGATCAGCCTATTTTCCAAAGCACCAGGAGGCAAGACAAGAAGTAATGGATGGAAACTAACCAAGGAGAAGAGCAACCTGGAATTAAGGAGAAACTTCCCAACAGTGAGGTCAATTAACCAGTGGAACAGCTGGCCTCCAGAAGTCATGGGTGCTTCATCACCGGAGGTTTTTAAGAAGAGATTGGACAACCATTTGTCTGAAATGATCTAGGGTCTCCTGCTTGAGCAAGGGGCAGGACTAGAAGACCTCCAAGGTCCCTTCCAGCTGTATTCTGATCTTGAATTAGGTCCAAAGATCTATGGAAGACCTTGCCTTCAGAATAGATTTTTTTAATATAAATCTTAACTATCTATGCACTTGTCTATGTTGTTTAATCTTTATCCACTATATCTTTTACCTTATTACCTTATTGTCTTCTTCTCTATTCAACTCTATATCTATTATTTAGCCAATCCTACAGTACATTCCATGTCAAATAATAATCTGTTTCCTCTCTTTCCTTTATCTCCATGGTCAACTTATCCATCTCAGCACACTCTAATATTTTTCTTATCACATTTTCCTCTGGTGGCATACTATCATTTTTCCAATTCTGTGCACAAGTTATTCTTGCTGCCGTTAATAAATGTAGCATTAAATACTCTGTTTTCTTATCATATTTTCCTGTTATTATACCTAATAGAAAAGTCTTAATTCAATTTGCTGTTTAATTATTTCTTCTATCCAATTTTTTGTCCTTATCCAATATTTTCTGGCTACAGGGCATGTCCACCATGCATGATAATATGTTCCTTGCTTTTGTTTGCATTTCCAACATTTGGATGATCTGTTTGGAAACATTTTTGCTAATATAGCAGGTGGTAAGTGCCACATGTAGAACATTTTGTACAAATTTTCTCTATATGATGCAGACATTATCAATTTATAATTATTTTCCCACATTTTTCCCATTTCTCCAATTCTATCGTGTAGCCAAAAACTTTTGTCCAATCAATCATAGTTTCTTTAACCCTCTCCTCTTCGATTTTATAATCCAACAAATAATTATATAATTTTTAAAATCAATTTCTCCTTTGGACCTTGTAGAATCTTATCTAATTGCGACTTTTCTTTATATATCTCATGTCTTTCTGTATCTTTCTTGAATCTTACTTGTATTTGCATATACATCTACCACTACATTAATTCCTTGCTCTTTTCATTCTTGTTTTGTTTTTAATATCCCATGCTTGTTTAAGATGTCCTTATTCTTTATTATCTTATCAAGATTTAACACATTTTGATATATTGATGCTTCCGTAATTGATAACCAGATCAGAATTTTGTCATAATGATTTCTTTTAATCTTTTCCCAAATTAATAGCAATGCATTTCTTATTTGGTGTCTTTGGAAATTTGGTGTCTTTGGAAAGTATGCATCTTGTTTTTCCCATCCCATAAAAATGCGTGTCACCCTAATTGTGGGTTGTGTCCTTCAATTGTCAATATTCTTTTATTTTTCAACATTACCCAATCTTTGATCCCTGTAAGAGCTGCTGCTGTATAATATAGTTCCCAATCTGGCAGAGCAAATCCCCCTCTCTTTCTGTTGTCTTGTAACAATTTTAACTTTATTCGTGTTTTTTCCCCCAGCCAAATAAACTTTGATATTAATTTGTTTAACTCTTCAAAACATTTCTTTCCTAACTTTATCGATGTCACTTGGAACAGAAACATTTTTTTTGGCAATATGTTCATTTTTATTGTGGCAATTCATCCTATAATTGAGAGTTGCAAATTCTTCCAATTATCCAATTATCTTAATTTTTGTTAACAATTTTGTATAATTTTCTTCTTTAATAGATATACTTTTTGCTCTAAGTCAAATTCATAAATATTTAAGTTTTTTTTAAAGAATTTGCATTTCCAATTTTTCTTCCAATTCTTTGTTCTGTTCTGTTTCTTAGTAAGATTTTTTGTTATGATTTTTGTCTTATTTTTATTTAAGACCTGCCACTTTTCCAAATTCTTCTATTTTCTGAATTAATTTGGATCCCGATTCTAACAGTTCCTCAAGCACAAATACCAAATCGTCCACAAAAGCTTGGACTTTATATTCCTCTTTTTTTATTTTGAGACTTTTTATTTCTTGTCCCCTCTAATCTGTCCAAGTAACACTTCTAAAGTCAGGATGAACAACAATAGTGATAGCTTGTCTTACTCCCTTTGATATTTGAAATTGTTCAGTTAACTCTCCGTTTATTACTTTTGCCATTTGTGTGGAATATATTGCTTGTACCATTCTTATAAATTGCCCCCCCCCCAATTCATAATTTCTAATTGTTTTGTAATAAACTGCCAATTCAAATTATTGAAAGCCTTTTGCGCATTTGGAAACATCAATGCTAATTGTCTTCCAGAATGTATTTCATAATATTCCAGTATGTTTATAATCATTCTCAAATTATTTTTCATCTGTCTCTTTGGCAGAAATCCATTTTGATCTGGATATATCAACTCGTTTAACACCGTTTTTAGCCTTTCCGCCATTATGGATGCAAATATTTTATAATCAGTATTCAATAAAGAAATAGGCCTATAATTCTTTATTTGGTGGTGGTTTGTCTCTTCTTTTGTGATTAATGCTATATATGCTTCCGAACAAGTTTTGGGTAATTTCGCTTCTGCCAGTGCTTCGTTATATACCTCTGTCATAATGGTCTCTAATGGCTTTTGTATATTTGTATAAAGTTCTACAGGTATTCCATCTGGGCCCGGGGTTTTATTATTCTTTTGGTTTTTTTACCATCTCTGCCATTTCCATCATAGTTATTTTTTCATTTAACACCGTTCTTTTTAACCTCTTCAATTTTGCTATTTTTTTGCTTATCTAAATATTCTTTAACGTTCTTTTCCATTATATTTTCCTGACTGTATAAATTCCTAAAAAAATTCTTGAATAATTTTCTTTTTCTCTTCTGTTCTATGACGTATATTCCCTCTGTCATCTTGCAATTGGTGTATTATTCTCTTCTCCTTTTCTTTTCTTATTTGCTAGCCATCTCCCCGGCTTATTCACATGATCAAAAAAAAAATTTGTTTCGCCCTTTTAACTTTTTGTGTCTAGAGGTTCTGTCCTATATAGTTTTCTTCTTTGCCCCCCACTTCACCAATCATGTTTTCTCTGCCCCCTTGCCAATTATAAACCATCTCTTTAGTTTTCTATCTTACGAGAAATGGCCACTCTAATTGTTGTCTCTGCTATATGTGCTCTTCATCGCAACACATTTTTCCCTCTTCTTGTTATGATCTCTCCTTTCTCATGTAGCCCATACTAGGAGCACCACCAATGCCCTTCTCTAATTTCTTGTTTTATTTCCATCAGCATTTTGCTTGCTTTGAAGGCTACATTAATTGAAGCAATTTATTTCTACACAGTTGTACATGACATATTTATAACTCCCCAGGTCTAATTTTAACAACTTGTGCTTACCTCTGCTTGAATGCTGCTTCTAATCAGTGTATATTGGATGTCACCTAAGACAAGCTGAGGTGACCTCCCCAAACACTCATGAGCCAACCCCAATTATCTCGCTTTGAGATGCCAGCAGGATTGTGATGGCACGCAACATTGTCTTCCTTGCAGCAAGAATTAAAACAAGCTCATGACCCACAAAGTTAAGCTCACCCTGGCTTATCATTTGTGTTGGCCCAATAAATCTCTTTTGTTCCTTGGTTTATTTATTTATTTATTTATTTTGCTTGCGCCAAAGATTGTAAAATAAATAAATAAAAATAAAGCTTGATATAGTGATGTCCCTCACAGTGCACCCCATGACTTTGATTCTCTTGCTTTGACGCGTTGGGTCACAAGTTTTATTAGCCTGATATAAGGGAGTAGCTTATCCACCATGCTCCTCTGAGTGTAATTGAATTCTAGGTGCCCAGACTAGATGTCCGAGATAAAATTCATTTCCCTGTCTACTTTTGGAAATTAAATATTAAGCTTGGAAAATCAATATAGGAGAGCTAGGTTCAAAAATACAGCCAGTCAAAAGAATTATTTTGAGAATGGGAAAAATTGTAGTACAGGTGGCCCTCAATCTATGACTGCAATTGAGCCCAAAATTCCTGTTGCTAAGCGAAACATTTGTCTGGCGAACTTCACTCCATTTTATGACTTTTCTTGCTACAGTTGTTAAGTGAATCATTGCAGTTGTTAAGTTACTAAGTGAATCTGGCTTCCCTGTTGACTTTGCTTGTGAGAAGGTCACAAAAGGAAATCATATGCAACCTTCATAAATATGAGTCAGTTGCCAAGCGTCTGAATTTTGATCATGTGAGAATGGAGATGCTGCAACGTCCATGTGAAAAATGATCATAAGTTATAATGTGAATGCTCACTAAATTAACTGTTGTAAGCCAAGAACTACTGTACTCTTTTATTATCAATGTGGATTTGTTGGCATCTCTTTACGTCATGTAACTTCTTTTTAAACTATGATTCTGTTTCTGAAGGACCAACTAAACACAACACTCATTTACCTAACCAAGAAGGAAGGATGTTTCTTGAGCTGGAAATTTGAAGAAGAAAACAGCAGCAACAACAAAAGCTTAAACCTATTGTTTAAATCTATTTAATCTAATCTTATTTTATTTATTTATTTTTGTCAATTGCTTACAAGATAATAGGTATAAGTAAAAACATAGTTATGAATACATGGATACATATAAGAAAAATAAAATATAAAAGAAACAATAGGACAAGGATGGTAGGCATGTTGGTGCACTTATACACACCCCCTACAGACCTCTTAGGAAAGGGGTGAGGTCAATAGTAGACAGTCTAAGGTTAAAGTTTTTGGGGTTTGGGGAAGAAACCACAGGTAGAGTATTCCAGATATTGCTGATAGTTGTATTTCCTGCAATCAAGTTCAGTGCGATTAACTTTGAGTTTGCATCTATTGTTTGCTCTTGTGTTGTTATGGTTGAAGCTGAAGTATTCATTGACAGGTAGGACATTGCAATATGCTATACTTAGATCGGACCGAAGGCGGTGTAGTTCTAGGTTTTCTAGGTCTAGAATTTCGTGTCTGGTGGCATAAGGTATTCTGCAACGAATAGAGGAGTGGAGAACTCTTCTTGTGAAATATTTCTGGACTTTCTCAACTGCGTTAATATCAGATATGTAATGTAGGTTCCAGACTGATGAGCTGTATTTGAGTATTGGTCTAGCAAATGTTTTGTATGCTCTAGTTACTAGTGTAATATTACCAGAGAAAAAGCTACGTAAGATTATGTTAACAACTCTTAACGCCTTTTTGGCTATGTAATTACACTGGGCTCTAGCACTTAGACCATTAGAGATGAGTACTCCAAGATCCTTGACAGAGTTTAATTTAATCTGTCTTTCTTAATCTGAATCATGAACAATACAGGGATTAAAAAGTATGGTCTTCAGTCTTCTCGATCATCACATGCACACCTCCTTTAAGTGAGAGCAATTAAAATTAATTGTGTGAGGTCATTTTGGTTATTACATAATTTGGATCTTGAGTAAATGCAGTGCAAAATGGGTGTTTTCGTTCTTTCAGAGCCTGAAGGCATATACCTCATGGCATAAAATCTCCAAAACATGTTTAGTTCTTGGCTCTACCCACTTTGGGAATGCAGGTGTGTATTTGCCACAGAAAACTTGTTACACACCAAAATCGACATATGTCAGGCATCTTTGATGTGAAAGGGTAGAAAGAACACACTTATAAATCAGAGAAGATATTCAACATTATATTTTAATAGCATTAATTTTTGCCTCCTCCAAGGAAAACTAAATTTGGATCACTCCAAAGGATTCAGTACCAGTACATAATCTATGTCACTTATTTCTGTTAAAATTGTAGAAAATTGGTTCTACTTCAGGATGTGTCTTTTTCCTCATACAGTTCAGCAACTGAACTCAAACAGTGGAATAGAAATACAGATTTCAATCTTCACTGGGTCTTGCTGAAATGTTTTTTTCCAGCATATGTAATTCTCACTTTGACCCAAACATCCTTTTCACCTGTCTTTTCCCCATCATATACCTCAATACGCCCTTTAGGAACTTCTAGAAATCTCTACAAATAATATAAAGTTTCTCTATGATCAAACATTGATTATTTATTTAGCGTATTTATATAGTTGTCTACTTCACAAAAATGTGACTCTCGGTGGCATACACAATAACTACAATTAAAATCTCTATCACAGACTAAAAACACTGAAACATAAGACTAACGTACAATGAGATGCAATAAAATATAGTAGTATTCAGAACAATGCATAAAATAATAGAAAGGCTGACCAAACTGTAGTACAATCAATCAGGGGTACAATCAATAAAATAATACAAAACTAAACAATCAGTGCATTCAGAAAACTGTTGGGGTTATAATCTCAGAACTTTTTAAAGAAATCATTCCAGAATGATGGAGTAAAAATGAAATACTGCTATCTTCTGGCAACTATATTTTCCGAACAATGGCTGTTTATGAAATGCATTCGACTATTGGCAAGAGCAGTAGTTTGTCATCATTCAATTTAGAAGCTATATCTGGCTTCACAAATCTTGAGAAAAGGGATAGCTAATATTGAAAAACAGAAAAGAAAAACAAAGACTACAGCAATGTTATTGAATTGCCACAAGACATTCTTATTTCATTTAACCAAGCCAGAAATTAGTTTTTCAGGCAGTGATCTTGACAGACCAGTTGTCAAAAACAGGTCTATCTGCTTGCAAATGTATTGATTCTCCAAGCCACACATGGCTTGGTAGGAAGTCAACACATTTATAAAGAAATGAATAGTTGGTAGCTCGAATTTCTCAAAATGTAAAAGGTTTCATTTCTTATTTTACTTATGAACCTTGTCTGCATTTTTGAACAGACTCTTCAGTGTTTCTCTGCCTACAAATTTTTTGGTGTGACCTTGATTGGTTTTGTTTGCTGGCTGGTATGAAATAAAGGGAAACAACTCAAATGCCTTTGAACAAATCTCCTCCTCTTCAGACTTTAAGCCATTTATGTATAGAAGAAGCAAACAGTAGCTCTTTTCTTACTTTTCAATGAAACATAATAGAGAATTTAACTTAAGCTTGCTGAGTTCCAGCGCTCCTTTGCAAAGTCTCAGTTTTGGAATAAATTCAGTTTTGGAATAAAATTGTTTGAAACAACTGAGTCCTTAGTTTTTTAAGGTTAGGAAAGATTCCCTTTCTTCAAGAGGGAAAAAAGTAACATTAAACATAAGAGCTTCTGGAGCCCAACATATCTTTGTGAGATAAGGAAAAAGGAGCAATAGGTAATGTGGTTGGAGAGGAAGACCTAATGGACTTTTTTTCCACCTTGGGAATGACAAGACACATTATGAGGGTACCATTTCTGAGGGGGGTGTTTCACAGACCAATAATGGCAGTAATAAACCTGGATATGTAATTGGCTTCAGAACAGCTTCTTATCAATTCCCGTTTTAACTACAATTAATTCTTTCAGTAGACATCTTCCTTTCAGTGCTGATCCACTGGAGAATCAAAAGGTTCTTTTTCCCAAAGACAACTCGGCTTTTTTTTAACCTTTGAAAACATTTTGCTTCTCATCCAAGAAGCTTCTTCAGTTTTTTTGCCCTTTGGAAAAAGCACCTTCAGGGCAACCTGTATGATTGAGAATCTCCCCTGCCATCCACTGAAGAAGTTTTTCAGTTTTTGTAATCAAAATGGACTGCTCTGAGCCCATCAATGTTTCTCTCTTCCTCAAATCCTCCCCGCTCCTTCTCATACTCTAACCCAAACGGATTAGCTTAAGAAAGTAGTTAACCCTGTTTCATGATCACTGTACATGAACAGGCAGATACTTATGGACTGAAAAAAACACTGTTCAATCAGGGTTGTTTGGAAATCCCACTTTGAAGAAGAAGAAGGCGCACTTATGCATGTGTTCTACATAAACCATGCATTGCATGGAGAAAAAAAGAAATAGAACACACAAGAAGCAGACATTTTTCCTCTTCTAATCTCAGAGTTCCTGCATGGTAGGGGTAAGATTGAACAAAACTGGTTACTGATTTTTTTTTTTAACAGGATCTTCCAGCTTGTGGCGTGTAAACCCCCTGAGAAATGAAACCGCTAATACAGAGGGTAATACTTGATGGATTTATATTGAACTGAACATCCAAACCGTAAAACATTTTAGAGGTGCCCAGTGTTCCCTTGTAGTTCATTCTCCTTGAAGAAGGTCACAGGAGACTGGAGGTGTTTTCTGTGATATATGGTTTATTTATACCTTCCTCCTTGCTGATCATAAGATGAAGGATTTATATGAAGAGCACTCCTAATAGACTCCTGTTCCCTGCTGGAGATCTTCAGGGAGCATGGCCAGTTTTCTTTTTCTTTAGAGATAAGAGGCAACTTGGTTTTTTTCATGGAACTACTCATTATGTGGTTAGTGGCACAGTGAGCCAGAAGTTTAGACTGGATGGAAATGTTGTCAGTGCATGAATTTTCCATGGGCCATCCAAGGTTTTTCAGTATGGTTCCCAGTAAGTCTACAGTGGGACCATCATGGCCAAATCTTTCCACCTTGATTTTTAGATCTTGATACTTTCCGACTTTCTTCAATTCTTTGTCTCCTGCTTGTCAGTGTTCCAGCAACCCTCCATTCCAATCAGTAACTCCGAGACAGCCATATCTCAAAAGTACCTTTATTAGAATAGCAACTGGCACATCTGTGGAATCCCGAATCTAAACGTTTTTCGGGCTTACCACAATTCCCCACTACAAATCCACCCCCTCTTGGCCATCATCACATCACATAGCCCAATCACTATCCATCCAAAAGTCAGATCCTTATTTCATGCTGCGCCATACTCAATGACCTTGAACTAACAAAAGAACTTTACTTTGTCTACTTAGAGCTACTCAATTGAAATCACCGCCCTTCCACTCTCCCAGGCTATGTGGCAGCATGGAATATGGCTTCCAAAGCTGACACTGTTCTGTTACCCCCTGGTATTTTCACATGTTATCCACACTTTAGATAATCGATGTGGCAATTGTCAATTTGTACTTTGCAAATCTCACAGTGAAGATTTAAATTTTTGATTGGTTGATTAATCAATATGTATTGCTATTATGCTTCATCACTGAGTTAGCCAGATGTTTAGACTAGATTTAGCATTTTTATCCACCTATCCAGTCCTTCCCAAGGATCTGAGATAGGCAGGTTTTGTTGTTCGATGGCGTTAAAGGTCTCATTGCAAGATGTAAGCTGTTCCAAGGAAAGTTGCTTTTTGCAATTGACTGATGATGCAAATGAAGACCAACACCAGCTAAAGAACTGGCAGCTGTGATTCCACATTGTTATATACATAATAATAATTATGTATACCGCTATGTGAAATCACAGCTGGTGTCGTGCCTTCATAT
The DNA here is from genome assembly GCF_049901715.1 of Pseudonaja textilis. Classification (NCBI taxonomy): domain Eukaryota; kingdom Metazoa; phylum Chordata; class Lepidosauria; order Squamata; family Elapidae; genus Pseudonaja; species Pseudonaja textilis. Next base: position 11,401,296 of record NC_141993.1, read on the forward strand.
ACATCAAGCTCTTATTATTTTTAGGAAAATGTGTTCAAATTTCAGGACGATGCATTGAAGGATAAAGAAACATATGGCAGATGCTGAAAGTTATTATTTTTGCCTCATGGAATAAAAAGTTCTCAGAAAGGTGAAGACTATAACATTTTATTCGGATATACATCGCATGCGAGCAAGAAAGTTGGAAGCTGCCTATGATAGAAGAATAGGCTTCTGTGTTTCTTTGAGACTAGCTAGCAGAGCATAATTGCATGCTCACAAATCCTGCTTTCATTGTGTTAACTAAGAATCATCACTGTGGTACGAGTCTTATATTGTTGTTGTTCAGTTGTACATCATGTCCAATTCTTCCTGACCCCATGGACCATAGCATACCAACCCTTCTCCCCCTCCATATCCTCCACCATCTCCCAGAGTTTGCCCAAATTCATGTTCATTGTGTTGACAACACTATTTAACCCTCTCATCCTCTGCTGTCCCCTTCTCCTTTTGCCTTCCATCTTTCCTAACATCAGGGTCTTTTCCAAGAGTCCTCTCTTCTCATTTGGTGGCCAAAGGATTTGAGCTTCGGCTTCAATATCTTCCAAAGAACAGTCAGGGTTGGTTTCTGATTTGATCTCCTTGCAGTCCAAGGGATTCTCAAGAGTCTTCACCAGCACCACATGGGTCTTATGAGGCACAGACTTTTTCCCTATTGCTGCAATACATATCATATGATTGGCTTAATAGGTAGTACCTTAAGTAATATCTGCCAATTAGGGGACTTAGTGAGATTCAATTACCTGCAATGTATCTGGCTTATAGCTGAATTCCACATGGCATGTAAGCAAGTATTCTACACTGTCTGGAAGATAAGATCCAGGTGTGATCCAACCCTGACACTAAATTGTACGAATTAAAAATGCGGAATAATTTGGGCTTGCTATTAATCTTCAATCTGTCACTCATTGGGGTAGAAAACAGTCTGGATTCCGAGGAGGAGATGAGGAGATGAAAGGGCTGTATTGCAGAGAGGACAAAGATGCAGCGAAGATATTAGATAAGGGGATTCACACCTTGGCACCTTTAAGACTTGTGGACTTCAATTCCCAGTATTCCCCAGCCAGCATTCTGGAAATTGAAGTGCACAGATATTAAAGGTGCCAAGATTGGACACTCCTGGCTTAGGTAGTTTGGTCAGGAGAAAGAGAGTTAAGGTGCTTCTCCCTAGCAAATCTCAGACCATATCTATAGTGATGCAAAATACCTGCTTTGTTTTGGCAAGATTTCTGTTTATTGGGACTCAGGAATAATCAAGGAAACTGCTCAGAAGTAATTCTGTATATCTTTCTTGGTTCTTGGGGCTTGTCAATGATTCTGATTTTAATTTCAAAAGATAGATAGATAGATAGATAGATAGATAGATAGATAGATAGATAGATAGATAGATAGATGCACACACGCACACACACACACATACATACACACACACACACACACACACAAATGTGTGTGTGTGTGTGTGTGTGTGTGTGTGTTCGGGCCTTTTCCCATGTAAGATTAAGAGTATCTTGGCGACGTTTCGGCGAGGTTCCACTTGCCATCCTCAGGCTGGTGCTTTCAGCTTCGTGCCAGTGCAAGCAGTGTGTGATCGGAGCTGCTGTCTCTCTATAAATACTGGTGGGGGTGGCTGGTGTGCTGGGTTGGTTGGCTGCACTGCTGCCTCTTGATTGGTTGATGGAGTTGATGTTGGTATAATGGGCTGTGTGATGGCCTTGTGAGTTTTGTTGTGGAGATATCCTGGATCTTGTGCTGTAATCTCCTGGGGCGTTTGTTTTGTAGTGACCTTTTTTCCATTAGCCTCTCATGTTTTAACAGCTTGGGTAATAGGTTGTGTGATGGGCTTGCGAGTTCTTTTGTTGTGGTATCCTGGGTCTTGCATTGTAATCTCCTGGATCGTTTGTGTTTTGATCTCTTTTCCATTAGCCTCCTGTGTAGTAACGGCTTGGGTAATGGGTTGTGTGATGACCTTGTGAGTGTCAGCCTTCAAGATTTTTCTCCCTTTGCTTTGCTTTTTTTGGCTGTCATAAGTAACGGGGGGAGGAGAGGGGAATGATTATGGGAAGTGAACTGGGGGTGCTACAAACCAGAACTGTATAAGCTGGGGTGGTGGTGGTACATTCTTGCTTAGGTTTCTATCCTATGTTATGTGCAGCTGCAACCTTTTATCAAACTATGTCAAGGTCAAAGGACAGAAGCCTCATCACCACCTGGAGATGCCCACATGATGATATACACAACTTTTAACTGGATGAGCCAATTGAACTATTGGGGGTGGAAACGTTGCCATTACTTTGTATATGTGATTTACGCGCCCATTTTCTCAGATTCAGAATTCTTTTGTTGCTACCAATTGATTTCCAGTAAAAGATATCTTTTTCTCTAATTAAAAGAGTCAAAGTATTTCTTTCTTGGATTTTGAATGGAGCACCAGCTGGCAGTGAGACTTATTGCTGTGGTATCCTTGGGCTTGTGCTGTGATATCCTGTGTTGCAACTTCTTGAGTTCCTGTGGTGTAATTTCCTGAGTTTTCTGATGTGATATCCTGAATGGGTGGCTGTGATAGAGGATTCTGGGTTTTAGTCTGGCTTCGAGTTTAGGGTCTGGGTCTGTGTTCTTGGCGTGTGTCAGCTTGTTTGGTTTTGGGGTCAGAGGGTGCAATAGTTGGCAAGGCAGCCATGGTCTGTTTTCTGGATGGTGGTTGTCCTTCGTTTATAGGATGGGCCTGGGTCTGATGAGGGAGATTGGCGGTGGTGTCCCATGTTGTTTCAGGTCTGGTGTTGGTTTTCGTGGCTGGGACTCATTTGTTGGTGAGGGCTAGCTTCCAAATATCTGGTAGGTGGGAGGTATCGTCCCATCTATTCATGTTATGGGGGTGTTTCTCTATCTCGATGGCTTCCCTGATTTTTCTCTTGCTGGAGTGTTACATGTATGGCATTCAGCTTTGTTCGGGTATTTTCCCACGTCATTGTAGTTGTGCTTTTAAAGTTGTAGCGACGTTTCAGCAGAATCTCATCTGCCATCATCAGCTTCTGTATAGTGTTCATCTGTGAGTCAGGCTTTTATAGTGGTTTCAGATTTAAATTTGGGGCAGCCTATTGCTGTGCCAGAATGGTTTTTTCTTCACCCTGATTGGTTGGGAGTCTTGGTCTGTGTTTATTGGTCTTGGAGTTCGCTGTGTTCTGCTTGATTGGTGTTTCTAATATCTCCTGTCTGTTTTTATCTCCTGTTTTTACCCCCTAATATCTCCTGTCTGTTTTTTAGTGCCAAGCTGCACTAAAGGCCTCCAATAAAGTAACACAATGTTGCCAGCCAATCAAGAGACAAAAAGAGACAAAAAAACAGACAGGAGATATTAGAAACACCAATCAAGCAGAACACAGTGAACTCCAAGACCAATAAACACAGACCAAGACTCCCAACCAATCAGGGTGAAGAAAAAACCATTCTGGCACAGCAATAGGCTGCCCCAAATTTAAATTTGAAACCACTATAAAAGCCTGACTCACAGATGAACACTATACAGAAGCCTGATGATGGCAATATATATATATATATTCTTAAGTTTTCACGGGTACTTACATGTATGGTATTCAGCTTTGTTCAGGTATTTTCCCACGTCATTATAGTTGTGCTTTTAAAGTTGTAGCAACGTTTCGGCAGAATCTCATCTGCCATCATCAGGCTTCTGTATTGTACAGAAGCCTGATGATGGCAGATGAGATTCTGCCGAAACGTTGCTACAACTTTAAAAGAACAACTATAATCACCCTAAATTCAGGTTCATTGCACAAGGCTGCTCGGCCTCTTAATACTCTTGCTAGTTTTAATTTATGAAGTTAATTCAACATGTTGCTTTTTTTTTTTTCTTTCCCTCTCTCTTTCTTTTATCCTGTGCCCACAGAAATGAAGGTAATCCTGTGGGCCATATTCCACAGTGAGGCACTATATTTCATGGTCTTTCCTACTGTTCGATTCTGTTCCTGTATCAAAATTTCCCTTGGGTGATATAGTTATGGTTTCCAATTTATTTCCCTTTCAATTCTTTGATTCTATAATTTGTGTTGCAGTAAAACAGCATCATCTTGGGAGTATGTGTGTGGCATAAACACCTATGTTCTACCGTGAACCCAGACGAATGCTACTGAGGTTTCCAATCAATTTTGATGGAGTAATGAGGCACTGCCTTAAAATGAACAAATGCATTTTTATGGGAACAAATATAAGGAAATGGAGTCCCATCAGTAAGAAGTGCTTGAGAGGTGCAAGGCACTTGAATGTTATCACTAGCAAATAGTATCTCTTAGTGGTATTTCTGGTACTGTAAATAGAGAGGAGTACACTGCTTTTATGTGTTTCAACTGCTTAAAAATGCAGGTAAAATGTGCCTTGCTGACTTTGGCTTGGCTCAGAAGCTAAGCCGGGGACTTCTGTAGATCACCATGTCATCTTGGAAGCCATTTTTCTTTGGGGCTCCTGAGCTGCCACATTTAGTGCCTGGGATTTTGGGAGGGGGATTTCAAGGAGCTGTGGAAGATTAGCCACAACATGTGATGGACTATGGGGTACAGGGGTTGGATTTTGGATTTTCTTTGGGCAGGGAAAACCCAGAACTCTCAGATTCGGGTTTTCATCAGATGTGCCAATATGACACCTGTAATAAAATGGATCTTTGAGAAGATGATATTATCGGAGTCTTTTTATTTGGAAGTTGTTACTTGGAACACTGACACACCATGGAATAATATGGTGATGCGATAGACCAGGAAGTTGAAAAAGCATTCCAGAAGAACTCAGCTATATGTGTGCAATTATCAGGAAAGCTTTATGGATTTGTTCATGTGACCATTAAGAAGAAAGCTTCAGTTGTCTGATAATGGCATTATTAATGTAGATGGCAGCTCCTGGTCAATCTTGGTTGATTTCTAGGTTAGCTAATAGCAATAGCACTTAGACTTATATATCACTTTATAGTGCTTTACAGCCCTCTCTAAGTGATTTACAAAGTCAGCATCTTGCCCCCAACAATCGGCTTCTCATTTTACCCACCTCGGAGGGATAGAAGGCTGAGTCAACCTTGAGCCTGGTGAGATCCGAACTGCCAAACAGTACTGCATTCTAACCACTATGCCATTTTCTAAGCACAGCAACATCTGGTTAATGTTTGGGTAGAAGATCACAAGGTGATTCTAATATCACTTTTCTCCTGCAACAAAGCTACATGGAAATGCATCATGTTCCTTTTGGATTTGGGACAATTTTGCATATTGTGGGCACAAAATATTTATTAGAAACTTGGGTGGGTCCTGTTGATATGTAATCTGAATGGAACTATCCTGCCTGTCCTCAAAGTATAAATTTCCAATTAACAATTGCTGTTAAGAACTGGTCAGTGTAACGTATCATTAGCAATATCAATAGGTACATAGTAGAACTGAAAAAGTCTATTGATACATAATCTGAGTGAATAAACAACACCATATTTTCTGTGTTTCTCCATTACTCAGTCACCAAGTTAGAGCTCAAAGTTTTTAATTCTATTTCTAAGACTTCTGGAGTGTGTGTTTTTTTTTAAAAAAATTATCTGGCCTGCTCCTTTTTTTGTACACCAAAGAGATACTTTAGAGAAATATACATGACTTTCCCCTCATTCCAGTGTTGTTTCCATTTGCAGTTGGCAACGTGGGACTCAAAGAAGGGACTGAATGGGAGCTTGCAAGAACGGCGTTTGGGCAGCGACCTACAAGGATTAACACTGAAAGTGGTGACTGTCTTGGTATGACCATGTTGGAATGGAGGAAGCAAAAATGTCCAAAAATTATACTTGCTAGTGTCTTTATTTTTTTAAGAATCTGATTATCTGTTGTCATTTGTAGGAGATGTTGTGGTTTTTTCCCAAGGTGAGTCTCAAGAAAGTAACACTTTGGGTAAAACAAGATCTTGCAATGGTTGTGTGCAGCATATTGTCTATATCAGGGGTCTCCAACCTTGGCAACTTTAAGACTTGTGGACTTCAACTCCTAAAGACTTGTGGACTTCAACTCCTAGAGAATTCTGGGAGTTGAAGTCCATAAGTCTTAAAGTTGCCAAGGTTGGAGACCCCTGGTCTATATCACAGATTTATTGCTAGATTTATATTTCACTCTTATTCTAAGATGTCTAGAAAAATTTACAATTTTAAAATGCTAGAGCAAAAAATAAACATTATGAAGAAGCAAGAGAAACATTATCTTTGATCACTAATGACCCCATTAGTGGCTGGTGATTTGGTGCAGACTTTCTTTCTTTGCATTCATTTTCCTTCAGGATCTGCTGGTCATAAGGAGAAGTGAAAGCAGGAAGAGTGAATGCAAACATCGTATCCATCTTAATAGTTATAGTTGGGCAAAGACATAATTTCAGCAGATGCTCATCCTCTGCAGGGGTTTCCCAGCATTTCTTGAATATCTTCTGAATATGTCTGATTAGGGACTTCTCCATCTTGGAGACCACAGCCTGATGACTGCACACCTGACTCCCTGATAAAGTTTGCCTCTGTTTTACCCTTAAGGCCTTCAGACATGTTGCTTTGAAGTAAGATTTAATTCTCCTTTGAGTGGGATTCCATAAACAAAATGCAGAAGGACTTTCATTGTCCTTTGTCCTTGGAGTTGTGCAAGCAAAATAGCCCCAACCCCTCCTTAAGCAAACATCTGTCCCCTTCAGTTATGGCAGGAGGTCTGTTCAGGATTATGTTCAACTGCAAGCAAGTTTTTTCTCGCTCATTTGGCAATGGAACCGAGGCTGATTCACATGAATATTACACCTTTCAAATTATAAACCTGGTATTAAAATACAGTGTCTTATTTAGTCAATCCTGCTGGCTTTAACCTTTAATGTTTAAGAATTGTTAAGGTACTATTATAGTCATTATAAATCAATATTAGCATAACTATGCTATAAAATCAAAACAGAGGAAGAACTGCACTAAAAACTCAAATATCCACATTTAATCTAGTGATGGAGTCCTTGAATAGAAAAGAGCAAAGAACCATCAGTGGTGTACATTCCCTGCCAATGTTGTGGTTGAATTAGCTTCATCTTTTCCTAGAGGACCCTCAGAATTTTTCAAGACAGGGAAGAGACACCAAGCTGTCAAAAAAAAAAAAAAAAGGCATCTGTACCTTTTTATCATTTTATTGCAAAATTTTCATCTGTACCTCAGCCTACCTGTGAGGTTAGCCTGTAAAGCAAAATTGAAATTATCTGATCTCCAAAACTGTACCTCAACTAATTTTGCTTCCCACCTGGGAATCGGACACTCACAATCCTGGAGTATGGTTGGTGACAGAATCAGGTTCAGGTTCCTCCTGGTCACAGGTGTTCCTGAAATGAAGAAAGGCCCCAATAATTAAAAAGTGGACATTTGTTGAAAGCTATGTGAGCAATTTATGGTGCTCATGATGTTCTCAGAAGAACTTAGATAGAAGTGTTTTGCTCCATGTCTTCCGTTTTCAAACATCTATGGTTGTGTCTACTTTGCCTATCATAGAAATGACTACTGAACACCACCCAGATCTCAATATGTTTTCCTTCTTTGCCGGAATTGTATACTTCCCGATTGTCTACTTGTTATGTCAAACACCAGGTGACAGCAGCTGTGTGTCGGCAGTGAGAGGGATGCAAGCTTCCTTCCTGTCTTTAGCTGCACTTTCTCTCTTGCGCTTCTCTTGGTTTTAGCTCTTCCATCAGATCATAGTTTAAGCTGATTTAGGAACTCCGCCCCTCCCTGAGATTTTTTAAACATATATATGATCATATCTTTCCTCCAGTCAGAAAATGAACTAGCCCATCCGAAGGTGATGTCACTACCAATGGGCAGACAATAAGATCAACAGTTTACCTTTAACTGATTCATTTAAAAGCAACCCCTGATTGTTGGGAACCTGCCTCTTCTTGTTAGGTGTAACGTACCCCAGGTGTAGCCACTTTTAAGATTCACCCCTGGATTGGCAATAATTGGAGGAATTCTCATTTTTAATTCACAATTATTGTATTCTTGAAAAAACAAAGACAAAACATGAAGCTTCAATTTTCCAGAGCTGGCAGCTTGTTGAGGTGCCATCAAAATTGTGAGTCAGGCTATCTTTGCTTTGTCCTGTTGTACGACTCCTTTAAAGATCAGCCTTGCTTTGTTCTCAGGAAGAACCGTTCGTTATGGTGGCTGAGAATATCCTTGGGCAACCAAAACGTTATAAGGGCTTCTCCATTGATGTCCTGGATGCCCTTTCCAAGAATTTGGGCTTCAAGTATGAGATCTATCAGTCTCCTGATGGAAAATATGGACAACAGCTCCATAACAGCTCCTGGAACGGCATGATTGGCGAATTGATTAACAAGGTATGCCCCATAATACCTGAATTATGTTTCTTTTACGGGAGGTTTAAAAAAAATCATTTTTTTCCCTCTATATTGAACTGTCTTTCCTCTCCTAAAAATTAGAACATTCCTCATTAACAGTGGCAGTTAAAGAACTGGTCACTGGAACTCATAATAGAAATAGAAATGAAGATATGAAAAAGTCCTATGATCAAACCACTTTCTCTGGTATTATATTATGCATGAATCTCCACAGTTTAGTTACCTTTTCCTATCAGTTAAACTTTAGAAAACTATTCACTCCTCATCTCTGGGAAATTTTCCATGTGTCATTTTTTTTAGCATTAACTCTTTCACCTAAAAATATTCAGCTAACATTTAGGAAATGTTTAGTGGCCATATAGATGAGCTGTGTATGGCTAATGGAGCATTTTCTGATGCCATTTTCTTATTAAAAAAAAAAAAAACCATTTTGTTGCAAACTATTTTTCATTTATGGATTTTTTTCCCCCACTGTAAACGCTGTTTTATAGTGATCAGTTGAATAGCTTTTCAAGGAAGAAAATATTGTTCGTTTGTTTAAAAAAAAAATATAGAAAACAAATCGCAAAGTGATTGAGTTACATTTGAGTCCGAGACAGTGGCATTGACTTATAAGTATATGCTACTAAAATAAGGCAGAAAACATTCCAGCGAAGAAATCTTCAAGAGTACAGATACCAGAGTACATTTTGTCGCAAATGGTTCATTTCTGAGAAGGCTGAACATCGCCATAGCAATAGAAGAAAATGTTCTACAGTTCTCTGCCAATAATAAAATATAACTATAGACATTGATATTCAGTAATGTCATCATTTCCAAATCATTTGCTTACCGATTGTACAATGCTGTCCTATTATCCAGCATTTCTATACGAAAAAAGTTTAGCATGCAAATGTGAAACCGAAACACCCGATTAGAAAACAGCTAATGATCACTCTTCTGTGATGAAATATTCATATTTTCCTGCCCCTTTCAGGCCATTGCCTATGTGTCTTCTGAAGAGTTTCTTGCTCCAAAAAGCAGAGAAATCATTTTTACAAACTCCAGTGGCTCAGCGGGCTCATAACACATTAAAATGTATTCCTAGGAGCACATCTCACATATAATAAATTCCATGTGCATAGTAGAAGGGGGGGAAGGTGTCACAAGAAATCAAGATGGCAGACTGGAGCATGCATGTGAAGCCTTGTGTGGGGCTTGGAGGTTGCAAAAAAACTGAGAGACTCTAATTGCATGGTTGCAGTTGCCATCTTTGACCTCTCACTGCTGACACCCTTGTTCTCCCTTCGGACCTGTCCTGATGTAAGTTGTCTCTGCATCTTCTTTCTAACCCTTTCTTATCACAGTGCCCTTTGTGAATTGATGTAGCAGAAAGTAAATAAATGGGAATAAGGTAGCACTCAAGATTCATCTAGGAAGTTGCATGTTGCTATTTTAATTTTCCTGCTTTTTCTACTTGAACTGAAATGTTGTGATCAGGTCTAAAGAACTGAAGGCTGCTATGAGCTTCAGACCTGGGTTTCTAAAAGAGCATTTCCTCTGGAGGGATGTGGGCATTGAAGGGAGTTTCAAACACAGATTTTATAAGTGGCCAAAGGTCACATTGTTAGTCCTCAACTTACAACTATTTGTTTAGCCACAAATTGGGCTGCATTATTTGATTGGATTTTAACAGCCAAACCCTTTCAGCTATTTCAAAGTTAAAATGGCACTGAAAAAAAGAGACTTATGACTGGTCCTCACACTTACAACCCCAGCAGTAGCATCCCCATGGTTGGGTGATTGAAATTGGGTGCTTGGCAACCAGCATGTATTTATGAGAGTTGCAACACCCCATGGCCACATGACTGCCATTTGCAAATGCATGCAAATGTGAAACCAAAATACCCGATTAGAAAACAGCTAATGATCCCTCTTCTATGATGAAATATTCATATTTTCCAGCTGGCTTCCAACAAGCAATTCAATGAGGAAGGCTAGAATCAGTTAATGATGGAATGATTCACTTAATAACTGCACTGATTTTGCTTCACAATCTTGGCAAAAAAAAAAAAAAGGTTGTAAAAATCGGGTTGATACTCAGGGTTGGGATTCTACCGGTTTGGACTGGTTCAATAGAACTGGTTGTTAATGATTCTATGCAGTTTGGAGAACCAGCAAATCATGCCCCGGCTGGCCGCGCCCCTCTCCACCTGCCCCTCCACACCTAGTCACTTCTTATCACGCATGTGCAACATTGTGCTCATGCCTGACATTGCTGACTGCATTCTTCCTTGCCCAGTCACTCCTTGAGGTATTTCATTTTCCCCTCTCCCAACAATCAGCTGTTTCTATGATCAGCTGTGCCAGGATTCCCCTTGTTCTCTTATTGCTTCACTCAGGAGGCTTCCCCAAGGCCCAGGAAGGCAAAAAATAGAAGGGGGCACAGCTCCCCCGCTCCATTTTTTTGCCTTCCTGGGCCCCAGGGAAGCTTCCCTGAGGCCCAGAAGGTCCCAAAACTGAGTGTGGGGGGCTGTATCCCCCCTGGCTCTGTTTCTTTTCCTTCCTGAGCCCCAGGGAAGCCTTCTGGGAGCAAAAATGCCTCCTCAGGAGGCTTCCCTGAGGCCCAGAAGGCCCCAAAAATGGGACAGGGGGATGTGCTGCAAAACAAAGGAGAAGCCACACCCATCCAGTCACATGGCCATGCCCACCTAGCCATGCCCACAGAACCGGTTGTTTAAAAAATTGAATTCCACCCCCTGGTGATACTCACTTAATGACTGCCTTCCTTGGCATAAGAAATTCTGAGCCCAATTGTGGTCATAAGATGAGGATTACCTGTACTTAAGTATTCCATCCAGTGCACCTGAACTGTTTAAATACCAATGTCCATATATAACAGAAGTTTTGCATTTAAAATCATTTTCCTGTTAGAAACCCTCGGGGTATATTTTCCCATTCAGGCTGAGAGTGGAAATTTGCATGGTTAAGTTTTTCCTTAAAACCTCTTTCCCTGCCGCCTATTCAAAAAATGACCGTAACGGAGAGAAGTTCATCTTCTGCCTCATGTGCTGTTTTTCTTTGCACGAGGAAGTTATTTTTAGTGGCACAGCATTCAAACAAGCAATCTTAAAAATACAATCTGAGAATTGCTCTGGCAATTGGGTTGCATTATTTGATTGGCTTTTATCTTAAATCCTTTCATCTCAGAATGAAAAAGAAAAGAAGGTCAGAAATGATTTTGCCTTCCTACGCTACGGAACCTGTAGCATTTCTGAAACAAGTCTTCCAAATTTGGAATTGCATCAGACCAGTTTTAGAAGAACATAGCAAATTCGGGAAGCAGGAATGACTAACCACTAACATAACAGAGAGAATAACAAAACAACGGAGTTGTAAGGGGCCTTGGAGTCCTTTAAGCCCAACCTCCCATACCATTTCAGACAAATGGCTGTCCAATCTCTTCTTAAAAGCCTCCAGTGTTGGAACACCCACAACTTATAAAGGCAAGCTGTTCCACTGATTAATTGTTCTGTCAGGAAATTTCTCCTTAATTCTGTACTGGTTCTCTCCTTGATTAGTTTCTATCCAGTGCATCATGTCCTGCCTCCAGGTGCTTTGTGGAATAGATTGATCCCCTTCTTCCTTGTATTATAATACTGTTATGATTTGGCCCACACATGCCATTACCACCTATGCTACCTTTTTCTGGTCCACTGAGAAACCAGTTATAATTACAACCTCACCCTTCTGTCTACTGGACAATTTGAACCTCCCAGAAGGGGAAATTTGACTTCAGAGGAGCTCCCTTTCTTTATTTCCTCCATCACAGTGTCCCCTGAAGCTGATTTCTTCATCCCACTGGTAGTTAGGTAGACAGACCCGTGAGAGACCTTTTCGTCGCTTCTAAGTGTCCAAAGGATTTGACGGAATAAGCTGTCATGCCACACCATGCCATGATTTCTTGAAGCAAAACCTGATGGTTGCTGGAGGTGGACATTGTCCCAGTATACTTTGCAGCAGAACCAACTCCTTCTTCTACTTCTGTCAGGTGGCTGAGTTAACCAGCAAGAGGTTTCACCTCTCCTTCTCTTGTCTTCGCAGAGAGCTGACCTGGCCATCTCCGCCATTACCATCACCCCTGAACGAGAGAGCGTGGTTGACTTCAGCAAGCGCTACATGGATTATTCTGTAGGCATTTTAATCAAGAAACCAGAGGAGAAGATCAACATCTTCTCTCTCTTTGCCCCCTTCGACTTTGCAGTGTGGACTTGCATAGCTGCTGCGATCCCGGTAGTTGGTGTCCTCATCTTCGTGCTGAACCGGATCCAAGCAGTCAGAGCCCAGAACTCCTCTCAGTCTGGAGCCTGCACTTCCTCCACGCTTCACAGTGCCATTTGGATTGTGTATGGAGCCTTTGTTCAACAAGGTACTCATTTGGATAGTTGCTCTCTGCAGAAACCACCTTGATGTTTGAGTGTCTGTGGAGATTCTCAATCATCCAGGTCAGGGGTTCTTCAAACTTGACAGCTTTAAGACTTGTGGACTTCAACTCCCAGAATTCCTCCTCCAGTCATGTTAACTCAGGAATTCTGGGAGTTGAAGTCCACAAGTCTTAAACTTGCCAAGTTTGAAGACCCTTGATCCAGGTCATGGTTGTCCCAAAGGTGTCTTTTTTGCAAAAGGCAACTGAATTGAAGAAGCTTCTTGGATGAGAAGTGAAATGTTTTCAAGGATAAAACCAAGAAGTCAAAAAAGCACCTTTGGGACACTTTGATGGTCATTCTCTACTTGACTTTTAGTTTGTGGAACAAATAAACTCTGACAAGCAACTAGCTTGATGAGTAGATTGCGATTTATTGGGTGGTGAGGCCACCTGAGTAGGTCTTTGAAACCAATTTCAAAAGCACATAAAACACACACTTTACACTTCTGTATCTTGACACACCTGTCAAGTTATGTCATTCTTAGAGTGGTTGTTCCTATCGCCTTGGGTGTTTTTTTCTTTTGTTTTAGAGAAGCTTTCAAGCTTACCAGAAAAAAGGACTGGTAAAAATCCATACAAGATGGGTGATGCTGCCACAGGGGAAAAAAAAATCCATTGTTATTTGGCTACGCACTTGCATTTTTAATACGTTGTTTTTTGTGGTGATAGCTTTTGTTAATTTTTTGTTTTGAATGTTCTTAAGTGCCCATGGATTTTCACAAGGTTGAAATGCTTAATTGTATCTTGAATCAATTTTTATAACTCTAGTTCCAGGTTATGAGAATAGCCCTATAAAATCCAACTGAGTTTGTGATATAGGATCTCCTGAAGTCAATCTAGTTGATCAGGAGAACCGCAATCAGGTGTAGGATCTATGCTGACTGTGCCCTTTGAAGTTGTGGAAATCAGATATTAATGTTGGGCTATAGTTTTTTGAGGGGAAAGATCCAATTTGAGGGAGTGTGGCTTGAGAGTTGTTTCAATAGAGATGGGTGGCAAATAAATTTAATAAATAAAGTCCAATTAAAATTGATCTTACTGCTGCTTCTGTATACAAAAGTGGTGGTACGTAAAAGCTAGAGGAAACAGTCCTCAGACTAACATTCAGCAATTGAGAGATATTGCTTTGCACTACATCTACATCTGAAATACTATGTCCACATTATATTTGAAAAGGGACGTAACAGAACCTGGAAAACTGTAGGGAAAGCACCATCCAGTTTAGCTGAAAGAAAGTTTAGAACAGACAAATACTGCATGATTGTGCTATGAAATCCATTGCCACACTCCCTGGGATGGCTTTAAAAGAAGATGAGATCAATTCATGGGAGCCAGGTCTCTTAAGGGCTGTTGGTGTTGAAGATTCAGGCCTCCAAATATCAGCTAATAAGGAACAATGGCAGGAGAAGAAAATCTCTTGGAAGCACCCAAGAAGCATTTGAATGGCCCCTGGGAGAAATAGACTGCTGGCTTGACAGTAGCATGACTACTTCTAGGTTCGTAGGATGATCATACAATGTTATCCTTCGTAAGAACATCCTAACTTCTGTGAGTGTTTTGCAATCTAAATACTATACCTGTTTTCACAGGAGAAAGGGTCATACCCCCTGTTTACTATAAGAGGAAACATTTCACATGGAAAGAAAGTTTTTTAAAAAAACACCTTCCTGAGAAGTGCATAATATTATCTTGTGGGTCCAGGCAAATTTTATCTAGTTGGGCATTTCTTTTTGAAAAGTAGATACCTCTATGGCTCTATAAGCTGAGAAGGGGCGTTGGTTCTTACCTGATACGCTTCTTTTCGTAGAGCTGTTGAGAGTGTCCAGGTTGGGAGGAGCTCCAGTCTCGGCTCTCACAGGCTGAGCTTGAGATTGAGGCACGCCTCTCACCATCACATGGTCCTCCGGGCGCGCCCCAGTTTTGCGAAGACGAGAAGGAAGGTCCTGTTCTCATCTTACTCAGGAAAAAAATATTAGTTTGCTCGGTCGAACAGCAGGGTTTCCCACCAGACGGCCTACGGGTGGGGCTGGACACTCTCAACAGCTCTACGAAAAGAAGCGTATCAGGTAAGAACCAACGCCCTTTTCCATAGAGCTGTCTCGAGTGTCCAGGTTGGGACATACCAAAGCTTGGCTAGTCCCAGGTGGGCTCCCGTCTGGAATGGGACCTCTCCTGGAACCCTGATGACCCGCTGGAGGGCACGCCCAACAGGAGAACCCCTCGGAGGTTGGAATGCCTCAACGAGAGGGCCTGATGAAGGAGACGGGGCTGTCTAAAGGTAGCCCTGCCGGGGATGCCACGGATGTTTACTGAGACCGTGGGGCAAGGAGACTAGGTAGAGTGGCCAAAACCTTGTTAGGGACCCGGTACGAGGAGCCCGGACAGAGGCGAGGATGGAAGTTCCCCTGAAAAGACCTAGCCAGAGTGAGGGGAGGCGCCCTCAATAACCGGAGGGTCACCGTTGCGAGGGTGGCAATGGGACGCCCTAGGGTGTTATGGGATAGACCCTGTTGGGAACCCCCCTGAGAGAACTCCAGGTCAGAGTGATGGAGGGGAGACGTAAGGAGTTCCCAAACTGTGACCTGTGCTAGTGGGGACCAAGTTTGGTTCCGCCCAGAGCAAGGCGGTCGGCCCTGCTCAAGAGCCAACTGACCGAGGACCGCCCCAGAGGGAACTAAGGGTAGTAGTGAGGACCAGGGCAAGGGGTCCGTGTATCTGGATTATGAGGCTGTGGGCCGGGGGCCCAGAGAAGGAACCCCAGCTAACATGGGGTGGGGATAAATGTGTTGCCGGCCAGATGCCCTGGGGCAAGGTGAGGAGGACAAGGGTGCTCCAGACTATGAGCCTGCGTCCGGGAGCCGTATGGTCTCACCGGGAGTCTTGGTATGGAGAGGTAAGGCAGATATGAGGATTAGGCTTCCCCAACAGTTTGGGCAAGGCTGAAGAGAAAGAGATTTTGCAGGAGTTAAGTGTCAGAGTGGAGCCAGACTAGGCGAGAAGCCTGAAGAGGATTGGCATTCTCGCTCTCCTTCTCCTCGTCTTTATACTTGTTTCTTTCTTTCTTTCTTTCTTTCTTTTTTTTTTTTTTTTTGGGGGAGGGGGCAGCCACCTGGGGGCAACTGCATTATCGGGGACGACGGAACGAACCTCTCCCGGATCCCCGGGAGGGCTTCCTGGACGAGGTGCCTCCGGACCTGTCTGGTTCCGATCGGTCGGGAGGCCTGTAGGGAGATGATTGGTAGTACCTGGGGAAGGAGGAAGAGCGGGAAGAACCTTGGCGAGAAGAGGGAGAGGAACCTCTGAAATCAGACCTCCTAGCAAGAGAAGGGAGATATTTGCGCTTGTTGCGGGTCTCGGCCAGGAATGGGTCGAGAACCGGTCCAAATAGCTTCCCCCCAGAGATGGGGGCTGAAGCTAGCTTAGCCTTGTTTTTTACGTCTGCCTGCCAGTGGCGGAGCCAGAGAAGGCGACGGGCAGTGACCTGGGACGAGATGGCCCTGGTGGAGAATTTTGCAGCCTGGAAGGTGGCGTCTGCAGAGAACTCGGCTGCGGCCAGGATCTTGGCAATATCCTGGTGCGCTCTGAGATTAGCTGCGGAGACGTGCTGCTTGAGCTGCTGAAGCCACTTGATGGAGGTTCTGGTGAAAAAAGACGTGGCCGTGGAGGCCCTGACCGCCCAGGCATCAGAGAGATGAGCGCGGCGCAGGGCCAGTTCAGCTCGTTTGTCCTCGGGCTGGAGAGCTTCGAGGGACTCGCTGGGAGTTGAGCGGGAGGCCAGACCTACTACGGGCTCGTCCACAGGGGGGGGATCGAGCAAGGTAGAGAACTGCGGTTCAAGATTGAAAAACCGCTTGTCCTGGGCGTTGGGAGGGGGAGGAGGCCCCGAGGAGGCTAGCTGCCTTGAGACCATGTCAGAGAATATGGGTGGGACAGGAATCACTTCGGTTTCCACCACAGGCTGGGAGAAAATGGAGTCGGGAGGAACCCCGATGCCGCTGGGTTGGGTGGGGGGAGGGTTCAGGCCCGAGTATTCCTGGCCTTGAACAGGAGGGACCTAAATAGATGTGGTTTAAACAGCCCCAGAAACGCGGCTGGCCTGGAGAGAGGCCCTCGTCCTCCGACATGTCCCCTTCTGGGGGCCTGCTCCCGAGAGGAGTTCACTGTCTACGACAGACCCCAATTCGAGATCCTCCTCGTCCCCAAAGAGGGTAGGGTCCCCGAGTTCCTGGGCCTCCATCTCCTCTATCTCCAAGGGCAGGGTCAAGTCCCCGTGGAGAGCTACCTGACCATGCGAAGTTGCTGATCCTCGAGCCTCGGGGCCTCAGGCCTAGGGGCCAGACCGGTCAGCTGCTGAAACTGTTGTGCTATCCCGTGCCGGATGGCCAGTTCCATCGCTCGCTTGAGATTTTCGGGATTTCCACCGTGGGGGTGGGTGAGGCTCCTCCGGGCGCAGACCTGCAGCAGCGGGGGGAAGGTGGCCTCAGGGGCCTGTCCAGGCTGCGATGAAGAGGCAGAAGCAGGGGAGGAGTGAGGATGGGTGGAGGTAGAGGGAGTGGGATTGGAAGGGTCCAGAGGCACAGAGCTTGACTCCTTAGAGCGTCTGTCAATCTCCTTTTCAAGGGCCCTGTGTCGCCTAAGGGCATCCCTTTGAGAGGCTTTGGATGTTTCCTGTGCTTGTTTGCGCAGGTGGTGAGATTTAGCCTTGGCCTTCAGGGAAGTGCCACGAGATGCATTGTCGCCTGCCATCTGGAGAGGAGAAAGGAGGAAAAGTTCTTGATTAACGTGAGGTGATTAACAAGGCTGGACACAGCCTAAGCAGGGGCCGGAAACCCAGTACTGCTTCGCACCCCCTAGGTCAAGGGCAACAGAGGTGCTTTGCACGTTGTTGAGAAGTAGGGCCTAGCCCAGAAGCCAATTGCCAAAGATGGACGCTAAAACCACCCTGCCGGGCGGACCGGGAAGGGGATGGCGGAGCTGCTACCTCTCTTGCTGGGGAGAGACTGTGTAGCCAGTAGACTCCTATATCTAGAGGAGTACCAAGGCAGGATTGCAAGGTACCAGCAGGGATTTGGACATTCCAAGGATCTGCCCAGGAATCAAACACAATGCGGCCTGCAGGTAGGCCTCGAGCAGTGGCAGGCGTCCCTGGGGCTACCAACCAAAAATTTTAAAGTAAAGTGCCATCACGGGTCCTCGGACAGTTGCATGTTTGGATGCGGCCTACGTAGAGGCCGGGATCCTAGCGCACGTTTCGCACCCCCTTTGATCAAAAAAATTTTTTGTATTTAAAATAGGAGGCTGTTGCACAGCAGGGCCTAGCCCAGAAGCCAATTAGCCAAAAGTTGAACGCCAGGCAGCTACCCTGCCGGACGGACCGGGAAGGGGATGGCAGAGCTGCTAACTCGCCTGCTGGGGGAAGGGCTACAGAGCCAACTAGCCCTGGTTAGCCTGATAGAAACTAAGCGCAAACAGGCAAGGATATAGGCAGTCCGGAGTCTGCCTATAAAACATTAAGAAAAACCCTGTTATAGGCCTCTGAAAAATGGCGCCCGGCCATGCGGCCACACACAAGATGGCGGCAACTCCTGCCACTCCCAAGATGGCTGACGCCACAGGGAGCCCAAAATGGAGGGCGCAATGACGAGGCAATCCCCAGCGGCGGCTATCACCCAGGAGAAGTTAAAAAGACCCGGAGGCCACAAAGAAGTACCTGGGAGAGGCAGGGAAGCATCTCCTGGGTTAGAGGGCGTTCGTGGGGGAAACGGCCAAAGAACAAAACCAGGCAGGAAAGAACGATGCAGCTTCGCACGGAGCGAAAAGGCAGCAATCGGGGGGCAGCGCTCAAGCGCTGGATTCTCCTTAAAAGGATAGTGAAACAATTCCCCTTAGAAGAAAAAGGCTCCTAGGGAGCTCAAACCTCAGTTTCCTGCGCTGTCTGAGAGTCCAAGTTGATCAAAAAAAAGAAAACACAAGGTGCTAGAACGACCAGGAGCAAAAAGAAAACCAGCCTGACTGCCACGAGGCTGAGCAAAAAACTGGGGCGCGCCCGGAGGACCATGTGATGGTGAGAGGCGTGCCTCAATCTCAAGCTCAGCCTGTGAGAGCCGAGACTGGAGCTCCTCCCAACCTGGACACTCGAGACAGCTCTATGGAAAATCTGTTTTTCTTTTACAACTTATCACGTCTCAGGAGACAGTTCTGATACCGTATATGTTGCAGGGTTTATTGTAGTTTATTTCACTAACCCTTAATTTCTATAAGGGAACCAGAGTGATCCAGGTACAGTTAAGCACATTTTCATCCCAATATTTTCAGAGGGAGAGATAAAACAAGCAGATGTTAATTTTCTCTGCCCCTGATCTACAGCTGAAATTGGCTTTACTGGACCTTATTTATTCCTCTTCCTGGTTAAGCGTATATTCTGGAGGAGAGAAAATAACAGCTCCTTCTCCATCCCAATCCATGTTAGACTTTGCCAACTAACCTCTAAGAAATAGGAGGTCATTTCAGCTTGGTTTTTAGGCCAGTGGACTTTTGTATTTATCCATAGGCAGAGACAGGCACCCATAACAATTAATGCTTGATGTAGCAGGGAGTAGAATGGCTTTAATCATATGGATCTAAATCTGGATCTGTTGATGAGACACTGATCAAGCCAAGGGGAGTAATCAAGCAAGGAATACTCTGGAATCCTTTACATGGGCACCAGAGTCTGAACCACCTTGAATGCTTTTGAACCTTTTCAAATTAATGTTAGGCAGGAACAACCAGATCAGCACATGAAAAGTTCAATTAGCTACTTTATTGCTCATGCCTATTTCACAGGAATCTTACTAGTCTGGCAGTTTGCACCTGGCATTCAAGGCAGGTTGGACCTTCCCCTCTTGTGCCTACATAAGGATTCCAGACTAATTCCCTGCTAGATTCCTCCCTCTGCTTAGCCAGTCTCTCTTCAACAGGATTCCATCTATGCAAATATTCTATTTTGGAATATTCACCATCTTCCACCAGATGTTACCTGGCAGATTTTTCTTTACCTTCTCTGTGGACTTATCCACACTTCTTCTCACATGCTGGCAAAGAGATATTTTACCATACCTGAGATGCCTTCACTCTGTAATATCAGAAACATGATTCACTGACAATACATCATTGAAAATGAAACAGAATAGCATTAGAGCTAAGATAAAAAAATACCCAAGGAGTTGCCCCCCGCCCTTTAACCGGTATTGTACTCTTTAGGATGCAATTTGCAAAGCTCTTAAGTTTATTGAAGAAGCAGTGAGATGCTAAACTTTTAATGAGAAACATCACCTGTTACCCAACTGATATGGTCGTCTGTGCACTTCAAAGAAAATAAAACAGAATATAATTGACATTATACGTCTGTTCTGTGGAGTAATCAAAATTCAGTTGGATAACAAATATGCTTTTAGAGGACAATAATTTAAATACCAGTTTCCCCCAAATAAGAATTCCTAAAACATTTTTTTAACAGCTTAAAATCAGTAGCAGATCCTTTTTATGTCATAATAAAAATAAATAATGTATCTGGACACAATTTGCCCTACTGCTTCAGTATGAGAGTTAGCTCCTTTTTTTTTTCTGATATATTTCTCTCTCTGACTTGTTGCTTCCCACGTAGCATCAATCCTCATTACCATTTGGCCTCACTAAGTGTTAATTTTTATGCCACAGGGAAAGATCTATTTGGCAATACATTCTCTTTGTGATCACGCTGATAAAGCTGCCATCCTGAATCTGAAATGAATGTGTAGACCTCCTTTCTAAGATAAGATATGGGATGGGAAACCAAGCAAGTTTCAGGAAAGAAAAAAGCAGTATCAAGCTTTCAGCGAGCTCCAACTTCTCTAGATATAAATTACAAAGCAAATTTGGAGGATTTCTCCTGTGTGTTGGGAGAATCAAATGGTTGAAACAAAAATTTCTCAGTTATTTCTTTGATTTGGGTTCAGTATGACTCATTTAAAGTGTGTGAATTTTTCAGGGCAATTGGAATATCCCTTTGAATTAGCTGAAACAATGGTCTGCACAATGTTTGAAAGTTCATTCCCACTCTTAAAAATTAGTTAAGTCCTAGAAAGCTTAATAATCATTTTTTCTTCTAGGCATACAAGTTTTCCACATGTCGTTTTTTTTTAAAAAAAAATTGGCAAAGCTGAAACTCTTCCACTGATCCTATAAAGGGATAGCTCTAGGAACTTGGTTTCATTTGGGTTGTTTGCATTTACGAAAGAGTTTCCTGTTTCCGGGATCTGTATCTGTTTAAATACATTTAAAAAAAAAAAAAGGAATTCCAGAATTTGAGAATGGTTGAGTTTGTCTGACTCAGTAAAGAATGCACCATTGGATGAGCTGAAGGACCAGGTTAGAGACTGATCACCATGGAGCAAATCTATCTACCCTGTCTGGTTGGTAGGTGTCGAGCATAATTCGATGACACAGAATCAGTCAAATTTCCCATGGTCAACTTAGCGATGTATATTTTTTCTGGGGTTTTTGCCATACAATGCCCAGAATCACATGCTAGTCAGATGGGCAGCATACACATTTTAACAACAACAACAACAACAACAACAACAATAATAATAATAATAATAATAATAATAATAATAATAATAATAATATACAGAATCATAAAGCAATTGTGTCAGTCAGATTATATTATAGGAGCACAGCATAGCAAATGATAGATTGCTTTTAAAGAACAAAATCAAAGAAGCAAATAGATCAAAGAGCATAGATTAAGAGATGGTATAAAGGAGCCTGAGCCATTTAAAAAAAAAAAAATTATTTAGATACGGGCTTCCAAAGATTTTTTTTTTCCTTTCTTTTTCCTTTGCTTAGGTGGTGAGTCTACGGTCAATTCCATGGCGATGCGGATTGTAATGGGGAGTTGGTGGCTCTTCACTCTTATTGTATGTTCATCTTATACGGCAAACCTAGCGGCGTTTCTTACTGTCAATAGGATGGACAATCCAATTCGGTAAGAGTCTTTTCCCATTCTATTATCCAAAATCTGAATTTTAAAGAAAAGAGTATCCAATAGGAGGCAATATGCTTAACAAGCATCTGGGATAGCATATTGGAGTCAGAGATCCTTCCTACGTGATCCAGAAGCCCCACCCATCTCCCTTCTGTCATCAAGAGCAGAGTTTTCCAGAGCTGAAGTCTAACATTATTTTGAATCTGCTGTATGAATCCTAGCCAAGGGGAACAATGAATGGAAGGCTGTTTGCTTGTGCACTTGAGAGGCCCATCCACCATAGACCTGCCATTGTACAGTCTCATTACAAAATCAAAAATGCAGTGCTCAACATCTGGCCTTAACGTTTGTGGCATGTATTTGGAAAATGTGAGTATGGCCTGTCGTTTTGCATAAATTACCTGCACATTATTTCACATGTGTAAGGAGCTTGCTGCCACGGGATGGGAGTTGCTTGGGCTACACAGAGCAGATATATTGGTGTTACTAAAAGGAGAGAGAGGGGGAGAGAAGAGAGAGAGAGGGTGGTGGTGGTGGCTTGCTGTGGTAGGCTAGAAAAATGATGCTTTCCACAGATGTTCTCTTGGGCTGAAACAAGTACAGATTCTACTGGGAGGCAGTTTTTGTGCTTCTCAAACCCTTTGAGTTAACACTGATACATCTACCTAGGGAAAAGCCAGCTCATCATTTAGTAGGGGAAAATAATACTTTTCTACTTTTGCATACTGCATGAAATCTTAATGTTATTTATTTATCAAACTTCTACCCCAACACAACCCAGGGACTCTCAGTGGCTTTAAACAGAATGAAGAAAAGTTAAACCTTCTGACCGATACCAGTTCTATTCACTATTGCCACTAAAGTATAAGCTCGGGAGAAGGACCACTAGAGTAACATAAACACATAAGAGAAGAATATAATGATAATGTTAAAAAAAGAAAGAAAGTAGAAAGGTGGCATCATCTGAAGCATCATATACACGCTTGATCATCAGCAAAGTATATTTCCTTCAACAGAGTATATCGAGTAAATGACTATTTTGTTCTTAAAGATCTTCCAAAATGCTGACCAAAGTTAAGTTAATGAGCACTTCTATTCTGCTATTTCCTGGTATTGTTGTGTCCACTGTTCAGACTGTATTTTTGGTTAGTTGCTTTTAGACTAGTTTTGTTATGACTTGGGGCGGGACACATAAGCAATGTGAAGGATGGAATCCCCTTTTATTGAACCAACCTTCCCCCAAATCTCCACAGCTC
The DNA here is from genome assembly GCF_049901715.1 of Pseudonaja textilis. Taxonomy (NCBI): domain Eukaryota; kingdom Metazoa; phylum Chordata; class Lepidosauria; order Squamata; family Elapidae; genus Pseudonaja; species Pseudonaja textilis. The sequence goes on from NC_141993.1 coordinate 11,424,463, forward strand.
ACTGTAAGCCTAAGAGAAAGGCTCTAACATGTACACATACCTCAAGCAGTTCCTTGAAACAAGGAGAGAGTGAGTGAGTGAGTGAGTAAGTAAGAGAGAGAAAGAGAGAGAGAGAGAGAGAGCTCAGCACAGTTCTGAGAATAAAAACAATTCAGGGTACTTGGTCACGTGTGTCTTCATTGCACAGAGAGTTTGCTGGGGCTGTGGCACAAACCAGAGCTGACCTGGGTTGCTGCAACCCACACACAGCAAGGCAGAACAAGGCAAAGCAGCGTGTCATCGGTAACAGCAAGGCTTCTTGAGATGTGGCAAATGTTGCTGGCAAGTATCCCTCTTGATCCTGAAAAAAAACCCACCCCAGTGTCTCCTTAAATCCTATTCTCCAGGTGAGCCTTGTGAAGAGGAGTGGAGCACACTCCTCCCAAGTAGTTGGCCACCCTGCCTTGACTCTACCTCTTCGCCATTCTCAGCGCTCAAGGATTGGGCAGGGGAGACAGTTGCTTATCTCCAGAGCACCGATGCTTCTCTGCTCTGCTGTCTACCCTTTCCATCTCTTCTCACCTTCCTCGGTCATCCAGCACCTGGTCTTCCTCTCTGACCCTTTCAAGGCCCAAGGGACCCAGGACTGCCTCATCCTGTTCCTCCAAATATTCCTCCTGGGCCAGAGTGGCTCTGTCCTCTTACTCTGTTGGCCCCGGCTCCATTTCCTCCTCTTTGGAACCGGGCTCTAACGGGACCATGACTAGTTTTAGTATTTTTGTCCACCTAACAAGTCCTTTCTAAGGATCTAGGATAAGCAGGTGCTTATTATGGTTAATCTTCAATTTGATTCACAGTCTGGTAAAACCTTAACCGTTCAAGTTCTAACCAAGGAGCTAAGAACTGTTAAGGTACTGTCTGAGTATATAAGCAGTTCCAAATAGGGAGTTTTTACAGTCAGGATATTCAGGTCTAATAAGTTCAAATTTTCCATGTACATTTAGGCAGCCCTTTGGGTATTGTTCCAAGGGCCCCTATTACTATTGCTATAACCATTGATTTCTTCGTCCATAATTGCTTGTTCAATTTGCAAATCAAGAACGTTTTGATATTTTTTTTCTAGCTGTTTCTCTTCAATTTGTGCATCACCTTGTATTGCAATATCAATGAACCATTTTTTTTCTTTTCCACAGTAGTGATGTCATGTGTGCTGTTGGCCAGATATCTGTCTATTTGGATCTGAAAATCCCGCGGGATCTTGACTTGTTCATTTTCAAGAACTTTGTCAATTTGGTGTTCCCAGTAATTTTTGCTGCATTTGAACCCAAACTTCTGGCAAAGCTTCCAGTGTATGATTTTGGCAACTCAATTATGACGTTGCAGGTAATACTGTGAGATTTTGCTGCAGCCACTGATAAGGTGTTCCATTGTTTCATCTTTCTTGTTGCATAAGCAACATTTGCTGTTGTTACTGACAAGTTGAATTTTTGCTTTCATGGAATTGATCTGCAAGCCTTCAGTTTTTTTCCTCAGCACCTGTGATCCCAACCAGTGCCATGTTAGCTTTGTGTCTACCTTTCCTTCAAGGTCCTTCAGGTGTTGACTGTGCATAGGCTTCTTTTTCCAGTTAGAAACTCAATTATTTCCTTTCAATAATCTGCTTTCAGTCTAGCTGTTTTCAAGAGGTTTCCTTTTTCACCTCTTTCAAGCAGCAGTTCTTTTGCTTTTTTAATGTAGTCATTTAAGCTGTTTTTTTTTTCCCTCTTCCAGTTTGTTTCACCTGTAAGAGTCCTCTGCCACCCTGAGATCTAGGCAATACAATCAATCAGTATCACTTTTTGGGTGCAGAGCAAGGTGCATTGTCATTAGTTTTCTTGTCTTTCCATCCAAGTTATAAAGTTCTAGCTGAGTCCTGTCAATTATTCCAGCTGAATATCATAATGCAGGCACTGCCCAGGTGTTAATTGCCTTTATGATACTTCCTCCATTCAGCTTTGATCTCAAGATTCTCCAGGCTCGCTTCATGTATTTTGTTGAAGTAGCTTCCTTGACTTGGTTACCTTAATAGCTTCTAGATCCTTGGTTAGGACTTGAACTGTTTTTACCAGTCCCAGACTGTGAATTGAATTGAAGATTAAATCAACAATTAATAGTAGTAATAGTTGTTGTTGTTAGAATTTTTTTTAAAAACAGATTGTTATTATATTTTCTTGTTTTACTTTTGTGGTAAGCACCTCAGAGTCACACGCAATTGGATGGCAGTCAGTTAAACAGATAGAAGATGGATGGATGGATGGAGAAAGAGAAAGGGAGAGAGGGAGGGAGAGGGAGAGATGGAATAAATCAATCCTTACAGTTATGGGTAGGTCAGCTCTGAGCAATAACATTCCAATATTTTTGAATCACCATAAATTTATGTGTTCTTAACTGTGGAGAAAGTAAGATCAGCCAGGAACCCACTATGCGTCAGATACTTGGCACCAATAATCTTGACTTAGAGTTGGACATGTCTTTGGGACAATGTAAGGGCTTTTCCATCTCATAAAGTAGGTTAGTAAATGTTGCCTACATTTCAGGTCCCTCACAATTTGTGAAAATAGGTGTGGTTTTTCATCATTTCCCCAGAACACACATCACCCATTCCAGCAAGGAATTATCCATCTACTTTTGCATTTCCTGTTGCCTTTTTGAATCATCACATATTTCTCTGACCTAAAAAAGGGGGGGCGGAGGAGGACATCTGCATCAGAGTCACCCTGAAGCATCTTCTGTCAGATTCAAGAGCTCTGAAAGGAGGGTTTTTTTTTCCTCTCTCTAAAATATCTCTGCCCTAAGATTAATGGGACTGACACAGAGAAAGCCCTCTGTCAATTTTGATTTCATAGCATAAACATTTTTCAGTTTTCAGAACAGGAGAAAATAAAATGAAAAGAAAACTGATGTTACCATACTTAGGCTTCTGAAACCATGTAAGTCATCCAGATCTTTGCAACTGGAGTATTATTGCTTTGCAAAAACACCCCAGTTGTTCATTATTTAAATTTGCACCATTGGATTTGTTTACTCAACTAATTTGCTCCAGCTATCACACTACCTAGATGCAACTTCCACACACTTGGACACTGGGAGAGTTGGCCCAAAATGAAGTTTTCAGTTCAATAATGAACCAACTTTTTGCAGGTTCAGTAACTCACATTTTGGAAAACTCACAAGTTAAAAGTTTTGAGTTCTTCCCCATTGCAAGGTAGAATTTGAACTAAAGTGGGTAAACGCCTTCTGAAGATATCTTAAAGAGGAGGAAAAAACTAAACATATTGAATCCCAACTTTTGGCTAATCAGAGTCATTTTCATTTCTATTATGTCTCTATTTGTTTCCCTTCATGTAGCTGATGATAAATACCAGGCAACTTTCCTGGACTATAATGGGAAGAGAAGAAAGGACTGGAAGATAGTCTCACTTTGATAGTATCAGAATGCAAAATTTTGGACAGGCTCTTCATGAAGGTATCTAATAGCTTTGGAGGCTGTCTAGACACCATTTTTAGTGGAAATTGCTTTGTAGAACTGCCCAAATTGGCCAGTCAATTAATTGAATGATCAGCCAGTTTGGGGATCAGTCAATCCTGGTAATCTTCTTCTATTTGATTAGTTTTCCCCGTGGTTAATAGTTCCTTATTTATGGCTACCTTATTTGTCTTTTACTTTGTGCATAATACCAGGCTGATGGGGACTCTAACAAGTTCCCCAGAGAAGTTCTCTCACACCACATTATACACACATACCATACATAGTGTTAAGTCCCTATTTGTGTTCTAGGTGTCTCTATGGGATTTTCTTTAGAGAAACTGCAAGATTAATTGCTCCTAAAATTTGAGTGATGATTGTTTGACTCCAATTCCTGCAGAGCACAGCAAATTGTCTTGATTAGTCACTTTCTCTGTTACATATTCTACATAAAATGTATGATAATGGTTACAACAGTCAAATAATGCACAGATCAAATGGATTAAAGAAACCAACCAGTAATAGACAAAAATTGATCCAACTTTTAAAAACTAGAGTACTGCACACATCTTTGCCAGTCCAGTTAGTAACAGTTGACTTGCTAAATCTAAATCAATTGCATTAGCCTTTCTTTAAAAAAAAAACCCTCTGTTATTAATGCTTTAATAAATGAGGTTTCTGAAGCTGAGTGATTGAAGAAATGAGAATAAAGTAGTCAGGAGACAAATCTGCATACATAATCAAAGTAATTTTTTTTATTTTTATTTTAAATAAGAATATGTGTCAGTTTCCAGATATTTCTAATTTGGACAAAATAGCTTTCATGCTAACTTTGGAATATATTTAATTTACATAAAGTAACTGAAAACTACTTCTGGGACTGAATTTTATTTTAAATCTGGATACAGTTTTCTTTAATTACGTTGCAAGAATTAAATATTTTGCTTTAATGACTGTGTTTTTTTGCTCAAGTAGAGGCATAACTAGATAATTGGGCAGAGCAATTTCACGGATGAGGGAGAATGAAAAATCAAGGCAGAAGAGCTATTCCTTTTCCTGGGCCCAGCCAAAATTGGACTGTTACTTTTCTTCTGATATTTTAGGTCATTCTCCATTTTTGTTTTCTAGTAAAAAACAAACATTGCCAGATCTAGGGTAACACAATTTGCTCTCTATTCTGCAGTCAAGTTTAAAATACTGGACAGTTAGTTTTGGGTTTCAAGGAACATCTCAAGGACATCTTTGAAATAGACAAAAATGGCTCAGAAGTTTCACCTTTCCTCCTTATTATGACATTATATTGTTGTCTATCTTGTGTCTATTGCCCTGGGCCATCAAAAATCATTATCAGCTTGTCCAACTTTCTCTCTGTTCCATCTTATACTAAACAAAATCATTATTTTGAGTATCTTTTCTTCTCTTTCTTAGGACAGGATAATCTTTTTTAAAGGCCTACCTTAGTGACTCTCTCATTCATGGCCTGTGCCCAAAGTCAATTCTTTTCTGAACAAGCATCTACTAAATTAATTAATTCTGAATCCCCATGTAAAAAAAGCCTCCATGTTCCTAACTAGAAAAGTTTGTGCTTTGATTGCACATATAAACGATTTCTCAGGTCATCAATCAAAATTCGGGTCAAGTCTGCAAATGCTTAAAAAAATTATTTCCTGTTGGTTGAGTTTTGGTTCCTTTAATTTTATTCCTTGGTATTATTGTCCATGTAGTATATATATTAGAAGGGATAGCATTCTCACTGTATTTTGTTCTATTCTTACTTGGGATGCCAGTTTGCACGAAATGGTTAAACCTCAATAGTGCTCATTTATCAGGCTACTTTCAAGAATATTGAAAACTGTATTACAAAGTATTTACAGTAGTGCTTACGTAAATAAATATAAAAGTCAGCAAATTCAAACCCCAGTCCACATAAACGGTATCTTAAATTTCACATACAACTCTTTTTTTTTTCATTAAATAGGTGCTTTTTTAATCAAATGTTGAGTGTTCTATATTCAGTATATGTGTGCCAGTTCAAGTATTTAGAGATATCAAAGTACACTTATTTCTTTTTTTCCCACTCCTGTTTATTATAGCTAGAAATTTAATATTGATAATACTTATAATAAATACTAGCAGGAGACATTTTAAAGGTGCCCCTTGACTTGAATGGAGGAAAGGGAGAGCAAGAAAGAAAGGGGAAAATGGAGGGAGGGAGGGATGGAAGGAAGGAAGGAAGGAAGGACCTAAAACTAAGAATGCTCCAAATGGAAATTTGCAAATCCAGAGGCCTGCATTGTTCATTCCAGGGACTTCAGCAGGTCCCTTATCTTAGCAGAGCATCATTCTTCTTTAACCTTCTTCTTATAGAATGGCTTAGTGGCATGGACAAAAGAATGGAGACATATGATTGGGTGTACTAAAAGACAGCATAGTATTAATTGTGTAAATAGAATTGGTGCTATTACCTGTTTTTCCAAATCCTTTACTCTTTTTCAGAATTTTGTTTTGTGAATTTATACATCATTTTGTATGTTTTAGCTCAAGTAATAAAAATGATCTATTTATTCTCTCTCTCTCTCTCTCTCTCTCTCTCTCTCTCTCTCTCTCTCCCCCACTCTCCCCACCCTCTCTGTCTATCTTCTAGCTATCTACCTATCCCTGCTGTCAATCACATAGTCAAAATGGCTAGACAACTTCCTTTAAAAACAGGCAGTCATTCCTGTTAAATAGTAAAAAATAAGTGTTCTATCAGGATCTTGATAAGAACTCCATAAGTTTGCTGGCTCCCTTGTCATTAAGACTCTATTTATGCTTTGTTTCTTTCATGACATATGCCAAGAATAATAGAAGCATTGCAGCCGTTTTAGAAATACTGCAGTTCCATAATGGAGACAGTAAAGCTCTCCATAAAACTCGGGTATGGTAACTATTCCCAGTTCTGCAGAACAGGCTAATTTGCAAATGCAACTGTTAATAAAAACTTAGCGCTAAGGGTTGAAATGAAAGATTCCAGTCTTTCTCGAAGCCTCTGCAGATTAACTTTTAGGAATGGTTATGGTGTTTATGTCAGCAGTGCAAGTGTCTGCTTTCGTTTAGAAGTCCTGCCAAACTCCACTTTTCCCCACTGCCAGCTGGATCGTTCCACAGAGCCTTTTGTGTATTTTATTCCTCTTTGTACACAAGGACACTTGGTATAAGGAAAATGTAATGCAAGATGAAGTTGCCACTCTATTTGTCAAATGGTCGGGTTGTTGGCTACGTCCTTCCTGAACCATTACAATATTAATGAACATGATGTTAGACTATGAGAATGTTAATGAACATGACAGTGCAGTAAATGAACAATTGGCTTAGCACAACAGCTCGTGGGGACAACAGCTTGTCTTTTAGGTAGGCATCGGAATTTGTAGCTCCTTGGGGCTTCAGTGACAACATTTGTTCTTTGGGAAGGCCTGCTTTTAAAAAAGCATTTTGCAGAAGTACTTTTAGTCCAATACCCTGCCCAAGCAGGAGAACCTACAGTATATCATTCCAAACAACTGACTGTCCAATCTCTTCTTAAAAACTTTCAGTGTTGGAGCATTCACAACTTCTGGAGGCAAATTGTTCCACTGATTAATTGTTCTAACTGGGAGGAAATTTCTCCTGAGTTCTAGGTTGCTTCTCTCCTTGATTAGTTTCCACCGGTTGCTTCTTATCCTACCTTCTGGTGCTTTGGAGAATAGATTGACATACACACACACACCGTCTTTGTGGCAGCCCCTTAGATATTGGGACAGTGCTAACATTAGTATTGCTTACAACTGTGACTTTGTTTTAAGCTCTGTATTAGTATTGTTTGGCCTGTTTTTTTGAAATTGACAAAGAACTGGCATATGGCTTGCACTGTAAAAGGTGAACTGTCTTGCTATGGTCATAGATCTTGCAGAGAAGATACTTCTTCATATGGAGCTAAGCTAGGCTTAAGCAACTCCTCTGTGGGAGGAGAGCTAATAAAGTTTGAATACATGGTGCTTCACCCACTGTGTCAACATCATTTTGCAAATATTGTGGATATTCAGCCTAATTTTCCTCTACCTTCTTTCGGCTTATCTTCCTTTCCTTTTTTTGAGATGATTCTCACCCAGGGCTGAGAATCCAGCACAATAAGAAAATAATGTAAGGCAGATGAATGAGCACAACTTTAAAGAAGAAAACTAGCTTAAAATATGCCAAGAACCTTAATTTGATTAGAACCAGGACAAATAAATAATATCCTGCTTAAGGGGAGTTTATTGGTTAGTGCCATGAGCCAGAAGGATGAAATCTCCAGTGACAAAATGGGTGAATATGAAAATTTTACTCTTTGGGCCTCTTAATTCATCACCCGCAGTTTGTATTATGCCAGGCGAAATGACTTACTTCAGTAAAATGTAATTTGGCAAACCTTGCGCCTCTTCTTTGTGGAAGTACAAAATGTAATTGTGCCTTCATGTAACAAAAGAAATCCTATTAATTTAAAGCAGTCATCATTCATGATCTGCATTTTAGTCCTCATTCTGATGGTGCTAATGGCTGGAAGAGTTTTGTGGCAGTGATTGTTGCTAATAGATTTCCAGGAAACCTGTGTTTGGGCAGGTGACAAGGGATTAATGACTGCCAAGTTTTTGGATTTTGTTATATCATGAGAAAGACGAATGAGTGACAAAGGTGAACAGAAAGGAAAACTACTGTGGTGTTTCTGATCCATCCACCTACTCCACCTGATTGATCAGGTTGGCTTACAATATAGAAAAGGAAACACAATTATGAAGAAATAAAAACAAACAAACGTATGTTGTGTTTATTTATGCTTTATAATAAATAGCTTAAGATAAATAGGATGTTTACTTTGAAGATGTCACAGTAACTTGGAGCAAGGCATGTGGATATAGCAATATAATAATGATTGGAATAAAATGAAGTTACATACAAGAAATCCATTCATTCTGTTGCACTTGTCTACTTAATGAATATATTTGAAAGGATTTTCTCATTCATCTGGCTTTACAGATGAAGGATAACACTGAGAGACAACAATTAACCAAGAAGAATTTGGGTTTTTTTTTTTAATATTTTAAATATATATTAAATATTTACCATCTTGCCAATTTTTCCAGCAAGAAGAACAGGTCATCTCTCCTGATTTCTTAGAATTTTCAAAATCTTTCTGTGTTTTGAACAATAGTTACCAGCGGAGTGTTCTTCTCAGGAACCTTAAATATAGGAAGCTCTGAAGCACAAAGGAAATGTAATAAAGAAGGACCTTGTTTATTTATCCTAGGATCAAGTTGAGGGTGCCTTTTTCACAGGGTGGTCAGCCCATAAGATCCCAGGAAGTGGGATCTTTCTGTAGCAAGATCTGTCCTCTGAGATTCATGCATTTCCTACCCTAATGATAACCCAAAAAGCTTTAAGGACTTGGCTATTTACCTAGGACTTGGGATAAAGTAGAAGAAACTAGCGATGGGATTGAAATAATTTAACAACTGGTTCTCTGCCCTAATGATTTTTTTCATCAACCAGTTCACCAAACTGCTCAGAAAGTTAACAACTGGTTCTTCCAAAGTGGTGCGAACTGGCTGAATCCCACCAATGGAAGAAACCCCTTTGTTTGTGAAGTTTATCCTTGCTTTGTCATTGGAGTGTTATCTTGTGATTATGTTGCAGTCACTGTGGTACTAGTTTTGATTAATTTTATGTATTTTGCTACTTTTGTATTATTTGTTATTGTAAGCCACTCAGAGTTGAAGTCAGGTGGAACGCAAACTGAATAAATACATATAAAGAAAGAATTCATATTCACTGGAGATGTAGGCTAGCAGCTTCCACAGAAGCTTTCAAATCACTGTGAAATTGTGCAGGTCTTATTTTAGACAACAAGAAATTCCTGCTTGCTCCTTTTTCCAAACCCACCTGTGATAGGTAGGAAAATCTATTCCTCCAGATGTGTGAAAATTCAACTCCCATAATTCCCCGAACTCTGTCATCAGGACAGTGCATGATTTGGGAAGACAGATTTAAATCTTAACTTCCCCCAAACAATGTTTATTTACAGTGCAGAATTCTGCACAGCTGATCTCTAATTTACTGATTATCAAAAGCATAGTGTTGAAACCATAAATGGGAAAATCAAATAGTAGCATGATTTATTTCTATTTCATGAAAGAATGTTTGCCTGTGATTTTTCTTAGGGTCTGATTTTTTTTTTCCTCATGGCCTTTAGTAAAGCACATGTTGCTTACATAGTAATATACAAGCAACATTAATCAGCTAGCTGACTCTGTGCCTTTCAGAGAAGTCACAGTTAAAAGCTCTAAAAGGAGAAAAGACTAGAGTAAGTACAAATTAACTAAGCTACAGTCAAAAAATAATTAAGGGGAGATTTTAATTACCTAATCAGCTAGATGCATATAGTTAAACAGATGAATTTGCAGTTAACAAGATGAATGCAGCTTGAGTGGCCCACCAAAGAAGAAGGAATAAATATCAATGCAAGGGCAGGAAATTAATATTTCAAATGTACAGGATGGTGAACCCGTAACAATTATGTATTTTGTTGAGCAGAGGCTGGCATGGGAAGAATGCACAACAATTTCCCGTCTTAAGTTCAGGTTTTTAATTCATGTTGATCTTTCACATTCATCAGAGATTTGCTTCTTTGCTAATGTTGCAGACATGAGATGGGAGATAATAGAAGGGGGTGAGACCATTTGGTGTCCCATTCTGACAGCTTTTCTGCCCATCTGTGTATTGCCCCAGATGCTGTTTTGCTCTAATTGTATGTAATTAGTGAACAATAATTACAAAGATGCCTTCATAGTGAAAACACTGTCTAGCATCTTGCAAAAAAAAAAAAAGAATATACAGATATCGGAATGCATTTCACAGCGGTGTTACTAGGGACGAGAAGAGAGAAAGTATTTTTGTAAATACTGCTTTGGTTAAAATGTCTTTTATATATTTCTTTTGAGGCATTTTCCAAGCATTCCTCCATTATTCTTTATTAAAGGTGGCAGAAAATGGAAGCAGGATTTGTGGTCTCCGTTCTACCGAAGGTGGTGGCTTATGTGCCAGAGGAGGTGGGGAAGGAGAAGAGGAAGAGAGGGGAGGAAGAGGAAGACAAATAGAAGGAGGAGGAAGAAGAGGAGGGGGCAGGGAGAGGAGAAGGAAGAGGAAGGAAGAGGAGGAAGAAGAAGAGAAAGAGGAGGAGGAGGAAGAGATGGAGGAGAAAGAGGAGGATGCAACTGGTTATGATGGATGGGAAAATAGGCTTAGTGACATAATCATGGACCTGGTTTGTGGTGTTATAGGGCTGAGAGTCTTAAATCAAAAGAACAATATGCCACAAAATGGTGGTTTCATTAGTATATAAATACTAAATAGGATAATATTAAAAGAACTGCAGAAACAAGCGGGAGTACTTAGACCTTTGAGTGAATTTGCAAACTTATAAAACAACTCAGAATATCAACTGGGCCTTATTAACTGCTGGGGAAATACCATTCTTTTTTGAAGGAGTCAAACGGATGCAAAATCTGAATGCAGTAATAGATATGCAACTGTGAGAATAGTGAAATAACATTCAGTGTACCCAAAGATGATACTTAGTATAAAATGTTGTATCATTAATATAATGGTCACCTCCTGATTGCTAAAATGGACAGTTCATTCTCTAAAAATTGATGGAAATAGAATGAACAAACTGGGCCATTCTGTCATACTGGATTCCCATTATAGCCTTTAATATTTTTATTAAACTTTATTAAACTGGCTAATTGGTCAAGGCACACTGAATTTGTTTTGACTAACACAAGAATATTGTATTCTTTTTGCTGGAGACTGATTCCTGCTAAATTAAGTTGCAGGAGTGTAATTTTATGTCTAAAATGATTTCCTATCTTAAAGTAAATATGATATAGAATTCAACTTACACTAAACGAAGAATGGAAACCTTTCTTAGACTTCATGTTAATACATACATTTGTACTACATCCAAAAATTGGGTTTCTCGATGCATAGAGTGCATATTTCAATTTTATGGGATGTTTAAATCTGAATAGATTCTCAATAATATAGGTTGAATTTACTGTTCTTATCATACCATGCAGTTAGTTATACTGTGCTGACTACAATTCTGGATATTCATGCTTGTCTTAGAGCAATTTTCAGTCTCTACAATGATAAAATATATTCAGTATTCATCCTTAACTAATGATGTACTGGAAAATTGTAGTTTCCATCACATTTGAAATCCTTTGCTGTGCTTTGGTTCTTGTTTCCTTTTTGTTTGTTTATATATCTTCTTTAAACTGTCTAATGATAAAGTGCAAAGAAGCAATCCAACCCACTGCAGGGCTAAATCTCCAAAGCACCCCGTTATAACAAAGGAGATTCTACTTCAGGGATAGGCAATCTGTGGACACCTTTTCTCCCTTTGACCATAACTACTTACAATTGGTACCCTTGACTACTTCTTTGCTTCAGGAAATGTAGCAAATCTACAGCCAGTTTGGTTCTTAGTGGTGAAGATCCCAGGGTAGGAAGTGAAGGACCATGGTTCTAGAGGTGAAGATCCTCAACTAGAAAGTGGAGTTCTAGTCCCATCTTAGGCATGAAAGCCATCTGAGCCGGTCCCACTCTCTCAGTCCAACTCAGCTCGCAGGGTTGTTGCTATGGAGAAAATAGGAGGAGGAAAGTATGTTGGACATGTCCACTGCAGGATACAAATAAATAAATACAAAGAGTGCAATGTACAGAGTTGTTGTTGTGGGGGAAATTGGAGGAGAAAGGTATGTTGGATATGTTCACTGCCTTGGGTTATTTGTAAAAATAATAAAAGGTGGGATACAAATAAAAATAAACAACCAGTAAACATATTTTGCAGTAGGCTCATCACATTAAACCAACACACACACACACACACACACACACACACACATACACGTCTATACACAAAGACAACATGCCAGTTAGAAGAACTTGAAAACTTGTCTTCATTTGGGGGTGAAGCCTTGCCATCTTCCTTCCCCAGGTGGTTGAGTGCAGCCTCTGATCACCAGAATCTTCTCACAATTGCCCTGTCTTCTTGTCCAATGTAAAGGCAGGACAACACTTCTTTTAATTTTTTTTAAAAGGGGGGGGGAAATCAAATGAAAACAAGTAAGATGATTGATTATTGGAGTTTTGATATTTTCCTCCTGCAGAATTTTTTTTTTTTTCAGCCTGGTAAAGCCAGCCTCTTTCCCTTCCTTCCAATAACCCTTTGATTCCTCTTGCATTTCAGAACATTTCAGGACCTTTCCAAGCAAATGGATGTCTCTTATGGCACTGTCAGAGATTCAGCCGTTTATGAGTACTTTAAAGCAAAAGGCACCAACCCTTTGGAGCAAGACAGCACTTTTGCTGAGCTGTGGAAGACCATCAGTAAGAACAACGGAGCTGATAACTGTGTAGCAAACCCTTCGGAAGGTATCAGGAAGGTAAGATGCAGGCAGGATTTGGTCTTTGATGTTGTCATCAAGAAAAATACAAATCCCCTTGATGCTTTACAAAAAAAAAAAAAAATCAGGGATTGATACTTGGAGTAGAGATTGGTTTTAATAATTATAATTATTATTAAATACGTTTGCCACCTGTCTCAGGGATTAGTGAGGGATTACTGTAGATGGCTCACAACTGTAAAAAAACAAAGATATAAAAAGGAAGTTTGAACAAAGCAAAAGTAAAATAACAGAACAATAAAACAAAGAAAATGCATCAATATGACTAGTAAAAAAATGAGAGGTGGAGTCTGCTGTCAATCCAGCAGCCATAATAATCATTGCAACAATTGTTTTCTCAAGAAAGCTACGGACTGTTTATTACAAGACTTTAAAAAAAACCACAAAGATATAATAATGGATTTTTTTTTTAGATTTTTCTCAAAATCACCTTATGGTTGACAGCGTGCTGTGGTCCATTCCAGAGATTTATCCAAGCATGTGTCATGGTCAGTGGCTTGCCTGTTGTAGGAATGGCTGAAAATAAAAATCAATGTGTGTTAGGGAGGGGAAAGTATGCGCAAAGAAATTTTGGTTCTTCTCCTCTCTTCCTTCCCAACTCTTGGGCTTTTTGCATGAATGGAAACATTTAGATTTTGCATTTTGACGTATCGCAATCAGAGGGAAAGTCTTGGGGCACGTTTACTTGATCAATTAGGTTGTCAATCAAACAAGGCAGGATTGAAAATGCCAGACAGTGTAGAAATGGGACACTGGAAATGAGAATTTCCACCTAGACTCACAAAGAAGCACACATTTTCAGTGACAGACAACCTGGGCAACTGTGTAGAATGATAAGGCATGTCTGGATTTGCAGTTACAGCAGAAAGCTGAAAGGTGTGAGCTGATTGCAGAAAGTGTAGAATTTCTACAACTGAATGCAGGTGACCCCTGATAATCCTTTCCGGAGCCCTGTCTTTCATCTTAAATTCCTATTAAGTGTTGGTGCTTCTTGCCAACATTATAATCTTCTTCATATAGCACATTTTTAATATATCTATCCTCTGCTCTGAAAAATGCTGCAGTGTAAAAAAAAATAAATCTGAAACACCTGCTGCCTATAAATTTGGAAATCCTTTATTCTGCGGGCCAAGAGTTTATAGCAGAAACACCTTTGTACTTCTGTATTGTTGTTGATGTTTTTTGTCTTCCTTCTCCCTCTTCGATAATTAGAATTGGGAAGCACACTTAAGAGAAAAATGGACGAAGAGCCAAATTTATGCACCACATAACACATACCAGTTATTAGATAAATTTTGAGAGGAGGGAGAATCAGATAGTCCCTGGTGTTCTGCCTTTCCCCCCCCAATAATTCCTTGTTTCCAGCTGTACTTCAACAGCTATGTCAGCTGTGTTCTGCCTATCATTTTTCTAGTCTTAAATCCCATCAAGAGTGGTTTGCTTCTCTTACCATGCCTTTCACCCCTGATCTTGTAATGTGTCAATCCATTTAGTTCAACCACCCCCCTAAAGATCTATTTTTCACCGAATCATGGTACCTATCAATGTTGCTTTGTGTGATGATGGCGGCTCACTATGATTTCCCTTGGAAATCCAAAGAGGTTTTGCCTGGAGGGGGATCCCAGATTTGCTTTAGGCAAAGTTTCAATGGCAAGTCTAATCTTTCTAACTCAAAATGAATAATAAAGACGGTGCAACCGACTCTTCAGATCACAGGGTGAACTACTAGAATCTCTAATACCCTGATAACCATTTGCATGTATTCAGAGAGTGAAGAGTACGTGACCAGATTACATATTTAGGAAACGCTGCTCGCAAGACATTGTCTACACGGGTTCTCCTTGGAAAAAAGGATGAGTGGGAATATCCAGATCCTTATTGAATGTGTTCTACATCATAAATTTGATTCTTGCACCCTTGAATTCAGTTGGAATCCTCCCTTGACCTTAAAGAGCCTTAGATCACACCTTTCTATAATTGCATTTCCTGAACAGTTTATTTGCAGTTCTGAAGTTCTGGGATAGTGGGTCAGATGCATTGCCATCAAACATTTAAATTATTTTTTTTCCCAATATGACATCATCATTTTTTGCTTCTCTAAATACTGGGAAATAAGTAAGAACTAGGCAGATTTTAGTTGAATGTATGCACTATCTCTACATTTCCGTGTAATTGTTTATTTTTAATACACATGTCAAGCTGTATGTTTTGACAAAGCATTCCTTTCCTAATGTGTAAGTAGATGTACAGCAAAGGGAAATATGCCCTCTAACAGTAGAGGGGAATACAGTAGAGGGAAATAACAAGGTTGTGGAGACATGTCCAAGTTGCTGCAGAAATCTCCTGTCTCCAAATGCTCTGGAGACAGACCATTTCCAACTTTCCTCAAGGTCCAGAATATCATTTGGAAAATACTGAGCAATGCTTTCAGTGGGAGAAATCTCATAGTTGCGTTTAAAATTGTGCATACAATTATTATTATTTCCTTGGAAAAAGAGCTCGGAGTTCAATTGCTGCAATAAAATAAGTACCTTTTGAGGTGTTTAGGCCTTCTGAAAGTTTGGACATGTTTGCACTGAAGATCATTCTCTGTTATAAGATTGTGCACTCCGTATAATCCCAATGGAACAGGATCCACTGGGGATGCAATCCCTACAGAGGGAGGGGGGAACTGCCATCCTTTTCCAGAATAATATCTTGACTGCATCTACATCCTGCCTGTGATTTTTGTTTTGGTCTAGAGAACTTAGCAGTATCATAATTATGTTTTTCAAACTCCGTTAATGCAGTGAGATCCTGTCCTTCATGGTTTTTATCCATCCATTCACTGCTTCATCATTGCCCCAAAGGCATGGCGTCCATCTTCTCACTGTCTAAGCAGCTTATGATTTCATTTGAAAAGCCATTTGGAGTCAAGACAACTGACGGTAGTCTAATGAGGAGGCCCCTCCAATGGATTAAAACCTTCTTGTGTATTCAGGTGGATGGCAAACTGCGTTAGTTTACTCCGAAACACCTTTGAGTTCAGATTTTAGTTGCGTGAATAGTTATAGATTCTTACAGCCACCGAGAGTAAGTAAGTACCAGTTTTTATTTCAAAGTAACACCACCAAAATAGAAAATGAGATATCTGAATTCTACACTACTATACTCCTTATATTATTTTCTAAAAATGTAGTAGGTTTGGTGCTTTTCTTTTCTTTTTAAATATAACTTTAGGTAAACTAATCTGGGTCTGTATTTTGTGTTGTTTGCACAGCTTTTGTCTAACGTGCCAACTTGTATAACAGGTTGGATTTTGGTTGGGTGACCGAGGATCCATTTTCCACATCTCTTGTGTCCAAGAGAGACAAGCAGGAAATTCCAGCTTCCTTTTTTGAAATTATGCTAATAAAATATGTTATGAAATACTTTTACTGAATAAATAGGCCGTTAACATGCCTGTATGACTACGTAGCATTTCTCTACTATATCAGATAAATGAACTCATAAATTTTCATACGAATATAAAACAAGACCCTTTTTATAAGGCACACATCAATTTATTATAGGTATTTATTTAACATTAATGTTTCACTATCCTCTTGGCAAACAGTTTAGAAAAACCTCTTTAAGCCATTTAAGCAAACTGTTGAATAAGAAGGCTGTCTAAATTTAGATACCAATAATGTCAAACTAAATCTGATTGTTAGACCTAATGTGTGTTGATTGTCTGATCATAGTTGCAATGTGTAACATTCATGTTTTAAATGTCATTCTTTTAGCTCCCCCCACCCCCGCATGTCTGGAAACTGTGGTTTTCAGACCAAAGCCATTTTTCCACTAGAAGATGGAAGAGAAGATGTATTTTTATAAATGGGGAAAAAATCATAATGGAAACTTGGCCTATTTATTGAAGCTTCTTATAGTAGACTATGTGGGTGTTCTTTTTCAACATGACTCATGGTGCTGTTTTATATGCTGCATATTTGTGTGGATCCTTTTCATAAAAACAAGGGGAATGCACAGACTCTAATGAGTCTGGAATTGGACAGCCAGGGAGTGGGAGTATGGCTCCGGTGGCTGTGGGAGATATGGGGGAAGGGCACAGTCCGGCTGGGCATTCAAAGGAAGACCCAGGGCCATCCCCTCCATCCTAGGGCATGCAGGAAGGAACGGAGAAGGGAGCAACGTGGCTTATGAGAGAGAAAAAGGCCCTGATCCCTTTCATTAGTTACAGCTGGGAGAGCAGGATATAAGTGGAGTGTTTTAGACAGCTCCTTGCTGAAAGCAAAGCGTGCATTATCATGGTCAAGGCTTACCTGGGTTTTGGCATTCTCCCAATTGTGGGTACTCTGTTGGAAGTCTGCAATTTATCATCCTGGCCTGCCGTGTGAATTACTTCGGTATGGTTTGTGGGTTTTTTTTAATTTCTAATCATCTTTACTTTGGGTTTGGACTGCATTTACTCTCTTCGTAGACTGTTTTTTGAAGCGTTTGATATCCAGCCAAGGATAACTGGACATTGGGGGCCAAGTTGGAGGCATTAAAGGGAATTTATTCTACTTTTGTGACTTTGTTATTTTTGTGTTATGCCCCGGGTCATCACATTGTCTTTTAGAATAGTTTATTGAAATTTGGACAGAAAGCAAACAAATCAGAACTACCATGAAGTCTTCAGTGCTGGAACTATTTAATAAATTGAGCCTGATTGTGTTAATATGATGTGATTTATTTATTTATTTTTGGTTCCAGAGTTAATTTCAACCTTTTAAAATTGTGTTATGCTGTATCTGTTTTATCTTTATCTTTTTATCAGAAAGATATACTTATCAATCCTGATTTCACACTGAGCACCCCCTTTTTAAATCCAGCTGTGACAAACTAGACCTTACTACCAGTAAAACTTCAAGGCAGGAGAAGGCATATTTTAGTTATATAGCCTAGGTGGCGCAGTGGTCAGAGTGCTTGTACTGCAGGCCAATTCTGCTGTTGTCTGGCTGCAATTTGGCAGTTCAAATCCCACCAGGCTCAAGGCTGACTCAGCCTTCTATTCTTCCGAGGTGGGTCAAATGAGGACCCTGATTGTTGGGGGGCAAGAGGCTGACCTTGTAAAACCGCTTAGAGAGGACGGTAAAATACTGTAAAGCGGTATAGAAGTCTAAGTGCTATTGCTATCAGTCTTTGTATTTTTAAAATATGCCTTCGGAGACAAGAAGCAATGGATGGAAACTAATCAGGGAGAGAAGCAACTTAGAACTAAGGAGGAATTTCCTGATAGTGAGAACAATTAACCAGTGGAACGACTTGCCTCCAGAAGTTGCGAATAGTCCAACACTGGAAGTTTTTAAGAAGAGACTAGACAGCCACTTGTCTGGAATGGTATGGGTTCTCCTGCTTGAGCAGGGGTTGGACTAAAAGTTCTCCATTTGTCTGAAATGGTACAGGGGGGTTGGCCTGGAAGGCCTCCAAGGTACCTTCCAATTCTGTTATTCTGTTAGTTCTGTGCTTACCTTTGCTTGAAAATACAAAAAGAAAAGTTATTTGATCATCTTGGCATGATTATTTAAATGAAGAAAATAGAAACACTGCACCTTTTATTACATTGAAGTCAAACTTGTCTAACCTAGCTGATCTCCCACCCACCCCACCCACCCCAAAAAAAGCTATTGGACTTTTTAGGATTTAGGTGAGAAAAGAAGTAAACAAACAAAAAGCATCCAAGAATAAGACAATGGCAAACAAGGTTCATGTGGCTACAACCCCCGCCCCCAACAATCTTGGATGTCTGTCTATAATCCTCAGGGAATCATATCTTTGCCTTCTTTTCAATATATGAAATAGTTGTTTGGCAAAATAATGGAGCATGAAGAAGATGAACTTGGGAGTATTATTTCTGCAAGCTCACTGCAAACAAGAGAAATAAGAGAGTGGACAGTGGTGACAAAGAAAGCTTTGTTAATTGCAATTGGGCACTCGTGCATGTTCATTGCTACCAACTTTTCTACACCGAATGGATGTTTCCAAGCTTTTTAAGTATGTTAGAGAAAGCAGCAATAGATTCTCACCTCCCTCGTTCAATAATTCTGTATTCCTAACTCTGAATGAAGAACTAAAGGTTTTGGGTTGGCCCTTTCATTCACGCCGGAAAAGAAGATCAAGGCATTCTCCATTCCATTCTCTTCTCTTTGCAGTCCTGATTTCAGAAATGGAAATCAGCTAGCTGTCTGTCCTATTCAGAGTGTTCTTGTAAGCAATGGACTTTTTCCCCTTCAACCAAAAAAAGAATGAACTTTTCTGAAAGCTAGGCACTTCAAAAGGAATTATTTATCAAAAGGAAATGATTCCAATACTAGTCAAAGCAGAATCTAAGATGCTTCCAGGCATACCATAACAGATAAAGGGCATTAGAACCCCTCCCCTTATTTAGATGTGGATTTTGTCAAACAAAGTACCAACATGTTAATTCTCCCCTCCCCTTTTCTGGGAACGTATCTTAGAAGAGTGTCCCAGGGATTATCTTCCAGAGCTGGAATTTTTATGGTTCCTTCTCCTCTTGCTATCTCTCCAAGAGGTGACAAGTTTCTAGCCATCTGGCTCCAGTCCTCCAGTTGTATATCATGTGCAAATTATACATATTCAATATAAGATTTAATATATTCAGGTTATACATCAAAAAGGATTACTAATACCAGCTCTGTTGATTGGGGAATTTTACTTCATTCTGCTGAAAGGCTAAGTCCACACATTTTTTTTATCTTTCAAAATATCAACTAGGAGTTCTATATCCTCCAATTGTTGGCTGATACATGGGATTAAGAAAGAAAAAAAAACCTATCACTTTATTCAGAAGGTTTCAGATACCATTTTTTCAGACTAACAGATTAGATTAAAAGCCTGAGCTTGGTTCATCAGAAGTTTATGCCTTTTAATCAGGTTTATTAGTCTGAAAAGTTAACAGACTCCTGAATATTCATAACCATCATCTAACATGGTCTTCTACCACATATTCCAACTGAATCTCAAAGAAGGCACAGGTGACAAAGAGCATTCTTTGGCCTCCCTTGGCTTCACTGGAGGTAGCAATATTGTCAAGCTTAATTTCTAAAACAAAAAACAAAAAACAACAACCCAGAAATATTGGAATTGAGTTTACAAGGTGAACTTGGCTGGGACTGGAAATCTGTACCCACTTTCTCTCAAAGAAGCACCATTTACATTGGAGCATATTTTCTTGACATAATGAGATAATGGATCCATCTTTTAAAGATTGCTTTTAAACATTGCTTTAGATGAAAGTTGATGTTATGTATCTAAATCACTAGTAAACCCTACCATGTACACCCTTAATCCATAAACACTAGTAATGATTGTGGTGTTCACCAAGAAAATACAAAGTGTAGTGGCATCTTAGTATTGCACCATGACTTATAAAAGAGGACAGGAGAATTTATTTAGTGATTGTTATTTTCAGCAGTAGCTACCTGGTTAAAATAGCATTTTTAATAAAGTTTCCTGATAAAAATATTCAGCGCATAAATTCAAAGGAAAAGAATCACCCCTGTGCTTATGGCGACACCCTCTTTAAGAATTCATATAAAATTCAAGCTCCCCAGGACCAGACTAAGAAAATATATAAACTTTTGTTTAATATCTTGGAAGTCTGCATTTATGATTCCTCATTTATTTGCATAAGAATCTCCAGTCCATCTTTTCCTCTGCGCTTTGTACATTCGCTAGAGACTTAACAACATATTACTTAAATGCATTAGGAAGTCAATGATTATTTTAACCAAGTGAAGTGATCTTTTTTCTCTCCTCATGAATTCCCATCCAGACACATTTCTTACATCTTAAGTTAAGGGAAATGATTTACATTCATTACAAACAGCCTGCAGGCAGGCGTGGTTTAGAATCCCAATTAAGGCTGACATTTGCGGATAAGCTGTGTAGGTGTGTACTAATATAAGCCAATATTAACCAAATGAATCTAGTGGGAAAATACAGTTCTTTGCCTCTGCCATGACATTCAGGGAAGGCTCTCTTTAACAGCTTACCGCTTCTCAAATTTCTGATAATGAAAACACACGATTTGTTTCAGACGTTATTATGATGAGCTGTTTTACTTTGTAGCATTAAGATAATCCACCAGCTTTAATTAAAGGTTGCATTATATTACAACATTCATTAGGGTAGATATCTTTTTGGGCTTTCCATTTTCTATTCTTTCCAAGAATTGGAGAAAGAATTCCAAACTCGAGGTGAGAAGGGCAGCAAATAAATCTAACGATCATGATAAATAATTAAACTTTACAGTTTCTAAGCCAGCATTTGGGAAGAGTTTCTATGAAGTGGTAATGGAATTCAAGAATGACCTTGGGCATAATCAGATAAGAGAGGGTGAGCCCACGGCCCCACATTTCTAAGGTGGGAGGAGTGGATATAGAGAGAGTTCTTTGGGGTGGGGGATTCTGCTTCCCATAGGAACAAAAGCTGACCCTGCTAGACCTGGAGATTGATGACACCAAGCAACATTGATTTACTTTTGTTGGGGAATGTGACTTTTGGGGGCTGTTTCTAATTCCCAATATTATGTGGTGTAATTCTGGGTTGTGTCAGATCCGGAATTACAACAGACTTTGCCAATTTGATGATTTCCTAAATAAAACAAATTGTTTTGGAAGATGGACTTTGCTCTTTTCTTTTTTTAAATGGATTTCATTACTTGGAAACCTGACATTATTCCAGATCTCCAAAAAACAAACAAAACCCATAATCCCAAGCAGGGGTTGTTACCCGAGAACTTGAGGATAACTCAAGAACTGGCGACCTTTTGGATGGAAACTTGTGTGGGTCAGTTCTGAAAGGGCAAGCTTGGACATACATGGTTTGTTTTTCAAAATTATTTTCTACATCTTTTTTTTTTTTTTGCAGGCCAAGAAAGGCAACTATGCATTCTTGTGGGATGTGGCTGTGATAGAATACGCAGCCTTGACAGATGATGAGTGCTCTGTGACCGTGATTGGAAATAGCATCAGTAGCAAAGGGTATGGGCTGGCTCTCCAACATGGCAGCCCATACAGGGATCTCTTCTCACAAAGGTATCCTCATTTTTTAGTCCTGAATTCCTTGTAGGTGAACCTGGGTTCTTATACTTTCTTCAGGCTGCCTCCAATTTAGCAATTTGGACAACTTAAGGGAGGCAGCCATTTATAAACAGTGCATCTATGTAACTAAACTGTGTCCTTCATTGCTCCTATAATACTACAGCTGGGAGCTCAGAAGTACATGCCTAAGAATAACAGTCATGCAGTGGTCATATAGGGTTTACTCTTGGTCAGTGGTATAGTGAATTGTTAAATGAAATGTTTGCTTCAGCATGACTCAGCCTATATAGACATCATGACTCAAAAGCTTGTCAAAATTGTTTGTCAAAACTGCATCTGTGGATCATTTGATGTAAAATGGGTCATTATATCCATAAATAACATGACACACAATTCTATAAAAATCTCAAAATATTTCCCCACATCTTACAGAGCTATTGGTAACTTTGCTATAGTTAAGGATGATCCTGAATCACCTTGTCAACAAAGAATGCACGCTAGAGCTGTTCTCCTGTTCCTCGTAAGGAAACTAGGTTCCTTCATACACAACCAAAGAATGGGGTATCATCCTTCATCATGTGCTCAAAGAAAAGCAGGATTTCTAATCATAGTTCTAGTAAATTAAAATTAAAAATAATTGTACCTAAACAGGAACTTCTCCTTAGAAGAGGGACATTCCTTGCTTTGTTGATATTTATCATTATAGATGTGTCATTGTGTACTGCCAGAAGTTGTAAGAACCAGTAGAATTTGCACACCCATCTCTGGGAGTTGCTTCTGAAATGGGCAGAGATCAAGAAGAGGTTTCAAGAGTCAAAGTCAAAAGAAATGTGCCTTAATAACACGGTTCTCTAAACCCACCTGTCAGCCTCCAAGAAGTTCACTTGACATCTTTTGCTGCTTGATCCTTGTCAGCTGCCATAGAAACAGGGGGAGGGGTAATTTAGTATTTGGGTGGGTGGGTGGGAAATTTGCTAGAGTGTGAAGACATTCCTGTGTGAATTAAAAAGGAGGGGATGCTATCCTGCTTACTGTACAACTGCATAAACATATCTCTACTAAGCCAAGGTCAACCGTCTTGGCTTACCAGATAACTGAGACACCATATATGACATTATGCGCACCTCAGATTGGATGACCAGTCTGGCCTCCTGGGGCAGGGAACTTGGGATATCTTTCAATATGTAATTTCCGCATCTATTTGCCTCGGATCTTGCTTTCCTTTTGTTGCTATCACTTCAAAATCTAGTAAAAGTACTTTTATCTATTTTAATGGGAGTCTAAGGATTTCTTTCTTGGATTTTGAATGGAGGCACAGCTGACACCACCTGTTTGTCAATAGTGCTTCTACCAGCATCAATTTATGGTAACATATTTCTAAATCCAACCCAATATGAAGATGTCTGCATTCAACTCTTCCAACTTGGTTGGTGTTAGTACTAATTTTATCTTACATTAACCATGCAAAGAAAAACCATTTTATAATTCATGCCAACTTTCAATTTCTACTTTTCCTGTTACACATTGCATTGGGTAGGCATTCTCAGCTTCTGGTTTCTTCTGATCTAACTTCTACAGGATTCTAGAGCTACAAGAAGCCGGGTACTTGGATGTCTTCAAGGAGAAATGGTGGCCACGGATGGGTCGTTGTGACCTGAACAGCCACACCAACGCCCAGACAGATGGGAAAGCCTTGAAGTTGCACAGCTTTGCAGGGGTCTTCTGCATCTTAGCCATTGGCCTACTCCTGGCCTGCCTGGTGGCCGCCCTCGAGTTGTGGTGGAGCAGCAACCGTTGTCATCAAGAAACACCGAAAGAGGTCCATAACTTTTATTCTTATCACAGCTATGGGTAGGGAGTATAAAACATGGACAAAGGGGGAGAAAGAGAAAAGAGGTAAAAAAAAATGGAGGCATGGAAGTGTTAGGTACTCTCAGTGGATTATGGTGGAGATGAGGACATTGAAATACAGGGTGGTCTTGTTGGTTTTCTTTAAATTATGAAATAATGCCTGTTTTCTTCTTTTTTTCCCCCTTTGAAATCCCATATGTTTGTGTCTTTATGGAAGGTGCCAAAATGTCAGCTCTGACAACTAAAGTCCTTTATTTATTTATAGAGCAGATACAACCTGGGAGGCAACAGCACCACAAACATTCCCGCATTGCCTCACCATTGTGCCTCAACCTTGCCATGGAGAGACCATCTTTAGGGGTAAGAGAGTAGCTCAGCTGCCCTGCCTTTGGCCCCTTCCTCGAGCATGAAAGTCCGAGAGCTTTAGAAGTACAGAAACAACTTATCTGGGTTCCTTCAACCCCCACCCCAAAAGAGGAATTCCATGTGAAACCCTCATTTTTCTTAAACCAAGTGGTCAACGGTCCAGGTTAGGGTTGTGTACCCAAATCAGGACATGCAGTAACCTTTTTCCTCTTGCATGCATGTGTTTATGACAAAGCACCAGGAAAACGTGTTCAGAAAGGTGCTCCCTTTTCCACCCCCAGGGCAATTAGCCTAAAATATTCCTCTTTAGCTAGGTCCTGCATCCAATCTATTAATCTAACAAATGTAATAATGCTGCCCAGTGGTGTCATGGATTCCGAAGAGTTGCTTCCAGGGTTCAGGGGAAGGAAATAGCCACATACTGACTCTTTTGTACTTGCCAAGCATGCTACATGTACAAGCATGTATCGCTAAATGTATGTACTTCCCAACGGAGACTGTCCGTGTGTTGGAGATTGCAGACAATGATGTCAGATCCACATTTATGGAGGCTTAGATAAGCAGTGAGGTTTGTGCAGAACCTTACTTCAACCCACTGCATATGAACCGTAGGACACTTGAACAGTCTCTCTGCTCTGGAATTGGAGGGAAAAAAGAGGATTTACTGCCTGAAATGACTCTGTTTCAATTATTGAAAGGGAACCACTGAAAACCAGGGAAGGAAAATGACTCACACAAGCACTACAGGGGGTTCCTACCCCACACAGAGGTGAAGGCAGTACATGATGCATACTCTGTGATTCGTATTCGTAGCGAAGGGAGGAAGACAACAGCAAAGGAGGGTGTGGAGATCAAGGGTAGTTCATGAGTTGCTCTTGCAGTGCAGTTTTCTTTATGGAGGAAAATACTACGGAGTGGAGGGAGGGACAGGTACAAAGAATGTGTTTTTGACACTGTACTATTCTCTTGTCCATGGTGTGGGCCCAGGTATGATTGTTCATTCCATCCACTAATAACACAAACATTAATTCTGACCTGCCATCTCCCTTTCTTCTTCTTTCTGATACGTTCCTTAAAAAGGGAGCTTTTTTTTTTTTTTTAATACACTGAATGAACAGCTTGCAAGCACCTGACAGAACACAAATGGCATTTTCTACCATCAAAGGATTTCCCTGCAAACATTTCAAGCAGTATTGATCAACCCATCACGAAAGCATCTTACACACACACCCACACAAACAAATGCAGCAACTGTGTGCATCTACAGTTCCATCTCTCTGGTCGGCTCAGAGATGTGAAGGCATCTAAACCACCTTTTATTAAGAGCTCATGTTTCCTTCCGGAGAGTTAGAAGAACAGCTGCTACTTCCCAGTTGAGGAAAGACCCATCGATGCTCAAGTTTATTTGCCACGGTGCCAGGAGCACTGCAGCTTGACTGCCACATAACAGCTCAATTGTCAAATGCATTTAATCTAATGTATCAGCTTATAATGCTACATTTGTCATCAACATCTGTGCAGCTTTTCCCGCCACCCCACCCCCACCCCCTTAAAACAATAAAGCAATCAGGGCATGCTTTGCGGACAAGTCAAATGAGCTTTTAGCATCTAGTTCCACAATGTTTTATTGTGAAAAGCAAATTTTGTGCGTGCCTGCGTGTGTGTGCATGCACAGATGTGCATGTGGAATAGTCGGTTCCATTTGCCCATGAATGCAAGTAAAACTAGAAGACCTGAGAACTTTAGGTTTAGGCTTGGTTGTCAATAGATTAGTGAAATAAAATAAATAAAATAAAATCTAAAATTAAAACAACAAAAGTTGCAACTTTTACGTTGTATAGCTGTTCTTGGACATATTATTCTGCAGGTTATCAAGCTAAACTATGGGGCTGGCTAAAGTTACCAAGAGAGTGGGAGAAGGGGTCAATAATTACTTTTTGCCATCTTTTATTTTATTTATTTTTAATTTACCTACTTCCCCTCTACATTTTTATGACCATTTCTTTTCCAGTTCTGTTGTCTGTTTGTTGTGAAAGAAAAGCCGGGTGTACTGTAGGATTTTCCCCCTCATTGTATCATTTGGGTACATTACAACAATACATAAAGAGGGTTCCCTAAATTAAGTTTTACCAAAATCTACAGAGATAAGAGATAGGTATTGGTTGAAGTACAAGAAGGGGGAAAAAAAACGTGAAAGCCACACTATTTGACCCTTTCTTCCTTCCTGCTTTTCTTCCCCCGTGGAGATTGCCCGTGAGGTGAGGCTGGGTCTCGGGACCATGGTGAGCATTTCTATGATCACATGTGAGCTAATCCGATGCTTGCAATCATTCCAGGATCCACTTCCTGTCTTCCATTTCCATGCCTGTAGTGAATGCTCACCTACCATTGTGAAACATTTTCAAGCAGATCTTTTTCTTGGGAGATCTGGGCATGCCAATCAAAACAGATCATGATGATCTGGCATTCACAAGGAGAATATTCTCATTTATCTTCCGTTTGTGCTTCTCCCCTCATTGTTCTCAATCAGACTATTGATGCATCACTCCATGATCTGCTACAGCTTTCCTCAACTTGGTGTCCTCCAGATATTTCAGCCAGGGAAGCCCTAGACTTCTCAGCCAGCATACAAGCAGTTGTGGTACCTCTGGAGGGTTCAAGGTTAGGAAAAGCTCTTCAGTTCAGTTTGTGGTATCTCCAGCATCTCATTCCCATGAGCTCCTGAACGTTCCTTCCAGCAACTAAACCTTCATTTTTCTGCATACAGAGCCTGTGCTCTACCATCACTCATGAATCTTGCCTTAAATATATGAAACTGAAGGCCCGCCACTTTTTAACTGAAGTACTAGTAACCCAATTCAAACATGATCTAGACACCCAGAAGCTATGTTTCACTGTCCCCCACAGAGCCCTGAATGAATACTGCACCGTATATAAACAACATGAAAAAAATATGCATAAATGCATAAAGATTTCAGCATTCTTGAGCAAATTCTAATTCCTATTCTAATATAGTGTGTGTGTGAAATGCCTATTATATTTTCATATCTTTATGTCTGTTTAAATATATATAACATGCTGTTAGATTCAAGGCAGATATCAGGAAAAAATATTATTTCTGATAAACAAAGCCAATGAAGACACATGATAATGATCATTAAAGCTGAGCAATGCTTTAATCTGGTCTTGTTCGGACAACTAAGAAACTGGATGTGAAGTTAAGAAATTGAAGTTAGCAGAAAGTTTTTTCTTTCTCTCTCTCTCTCTCTCCCTCTCTTTTTAAAATTTAATATGAATGTCGATTCACTCAAAAAGGTTCATTTCTTTTCCAGATTGGGAACATCTCAGTATAGGGCCATTTCATGCAGATAGTTAAACAGACTATATGTCAAGGGCACACCAAGCTTCCTTTGTTATCAACCAACAGAAAGGAGCAATTGAGCTGCCTTCTTACTATTTCCTTCTGTCACGAAGAGTGTGGTTCAAAAATGTAATCGTATGGTAACTTTAGAGTTCTTCCCTGCCCACAGTTTAATAATGACCAGCTTTTCCAAAAGGTGGTGGGTTTAGTGATAGTGTGATGGCTCGGGGTGTGGCACAAAGGCAACACAGTCACATAAGTAAGAAGAGTCCCTTTAATACCTCCAACTTTGCCCCCAATGTCCAGGTTACCTTCAGCTGGAGAAAAACTCCCCCAAGAATAGTCTTTAAATGGAGGAAATTGTCTGAAAACAAAGTACATACGAACTGTAACTAAAAATCCACACAAACCACGCTGAAGTAATTAACTTGACAGGGCAGGAGAAGGAATTGCAGACTTGAAAGCATGGCAATACTCACACAGTTGGGAAGATGCCAGGACCCCAGATAAGCCTCGACAATACCAGATAACTCATGATTTGTTCTCAACAATTTGCTGTGAGCAACCTCCCTTTTTAAACACCATGTTCCCAGCTACAGCTAATGAAGGGAATCAGGGCCCTTTCCTTCCCCATAAGCCACGCAACCCACATTGCTCCCTTCTCTGTTCCTCCCTGCGTGGCCTATGATGAAGTGGGGGGTGGGCCTTGATCTTCCTCTGAATTCCCTCTGCCTTGCTCTACCTCTCCCCTGCTCTGCCCACCCGGACTTTGCCCTTCCCCAGTGTCTTCCACAGCCAACGGAGCCACACTCCCACTCCCTGTCAGCTGCTCAGCCTCCTCCTCAGAGTCAGATTCTGACAGGGGCATGACAGTAGGATCACCCCAGGAGAGAAAAAAAAAAAGGCCACGAAGCTCTGTTCCATGAAGCAAAATGCTTTCTGAATGCTTCTTTGCTACACATGGTGGCACCCTGGGTGGACTGGTCAGCAGACTGCTTGCAGCAACAGAGCAATCCAGAGGTCAGTTGCTAGTGGTCTGTAGTAAAAGAAGTAAAAGGGGAAGAATAAAAGAATGCCACATCCATGAAATACAATGTACTAAAAATATCAGTGCAGAGAACAAAGTGCCACCCAGCTGCCTACCTTTTCCCATTTTTTATGAACGAGAACATAATGTACTTACATACAACAATATTTCTAATATATGTTTCTGTCTTTGAGGAGCTGTCCATAAATTGCACATTCCCGTACACATATCAGTACATTAAATTTGCTCTAAGGGCTTGCAAGGTGCTAGAAGTAGTAGCTGCAGTAAGTAATAAAGAGACACTGATTGATCCTTTATAATGGAGTAATTAAATTGTAGAGAGTAAATTATTTCCCCCTGTTGCTTTCTCTCAGCTTGCTTAGCAATCTCGTGCTTCAAAAACATCACCCTGTTTTATTATTTTAAACTGTTGCATATCCCCCAAAATGGAATATCAAAGAAATACATATTCAAGTCAATAAAAAGGTTGCAAATTTCAAAGCAAAATATTTCCTATAATTTTTATCAGCAGGGACTTCATATAACTTCTTGATCTTCCCCAAATAGTATGGAGAAGAAAGACTAAGGCAGAATTTGAAGTCAATTTTTTGCAACATATAACATAAAAATGGAGCCCAACCCTGCAAACTGTATTTGAAATGCAGTCAGCAACATTGATTTTATGTAGCATTAAGTGGTGTTTGACTAAGTCAGTTGCCAGATTAAATTAATGAGCATAATTGAGTCTTATTTTTCCCATTCATATATGCATTATGATTATACCTTACTCGGTATTGAAGCCTTGACTAATGAGGATGTAAATTAATGTACATTAAAAACCAATTGCTTAACCACTTTATCTAGCTGGCTTAATAGTGCGTAGTGGGGGCTCTAAAAAATGGCAAATAAATATATACATTATTTCCATTTCATCCCATCAGTGGGTTGATCATTATAGCAAAGCCTTTTCCCCTCTGTCAGATGTTGACAAGAACCAGAATTACAGCATTGCAAATGTAAAAACAAATTGGGAGTGACAAAGGTGATGGATGCAGAATTGCTAAATATGAGTCACTTCTAGGCCATCCATTTTAGATGGGGACTGACCTTCCCGGGCATGTTCTTTAGAAGTTCACAAAGAACACGTGAGGCATTTACATTTTAAAAGCAAGTGGGAGCCCTTAAGAACTTGCATGGCACATAACCTTGGCAGAGGTTTGAAAAAGCTTTCACGTTCCTTAGAATGCACAATTGTGTCTTATCTTTGTAGATGAAAGTTGCTAGCCACCCTGATGGCAATTGAATTGTTTGGGAGATTGTTTGCAATTTTAAGTTCCAGAGTAGCCAGCCAGCCTGCCTGCCTTCCTCCCATCCTCCCTTCCTTCCCAACCCTGCCAATTAATTTCTTTCTTTCTCTTTCTTTCTCTTTCTCTCTCTTTCTCTCTCTCTCTCTCTCCCTCCCTCCCTTCTTTCTTTTCAAAGAGGAAAAGTTAAAATATAAAATTACAACAAAAAGGGAAAAGCGGACAACAGGGAAAGTTTAAAAGTGGCACAATATATATACACTCTGTGTGTGTGTGTGTGTGTGTGTGTGTGTGTGTGTTTGTGTGTGTGTGTGTGTTTGTGTATATGTATGTATGGCATTCAGCTTTGTTCGGGTATTTTCCCACGTCATTGTAGTTGTGCTTTTAAAGTTGTAGCGACGTTTCAGCAGAATCTCATCTGCCATCATCAGGCTTCTCTCTGTGTGTGTGTGTGTGTGTGTGTGTGTGTGTGTGTGTGTGTATATATATATATATATATATATATATATATATGCGTGCACACACACACACACACACAAAATCTCTTGCTCTAAATAAACCACAGAACCCATAAATGCACCATAATAACAATTCCACCAATAAACACATTACTAACTATTTCCATAATTAGATTATTTATAGAGAACTTCACAGTGGCTGTTGTATATTTATATCAGTGGCCAAACTATCACTTTCCCAAAGCAACAGCATAATTCTTTGTGAAAATCGTGTATGTGCACACAAAAAGGCCCCACCTACCCCCGAAATGTTGCCATTAGCTTCCTTTATATAGTGAATCCCATTTTACTGACTAACAAATCAAAATGCCCGCAGCCACGGTAGGGTCCCTATGTTAGATTATGGAGAACGAAATTGAGATTTTTCTCCGTCTCTCATGTGTTCTAGGCAGCACATCAGATTAGATTGATTTGTAGCAAGTTCTGCAAGTCCAAATCTCATCTCTGATAGCCCTCAATGCTTCATTAAACATTAAGAGGCCATTGACTTCTGCCCATATTGATACCTCATCAGGCATGGGAAGTTTTCTCACGATGCTGATTAACGATCCCAATTCCTGAAAAATTAAACATGTAATGTAGCCAATGGCAGCCTGTGCTCAACCTTTAGTTGACTTTAATTAGTAGACCCTCATTGAGGAGGATCACTTTCCTTTTTTTGGTACCATAGTATAACAGAATATACAGTATATAAAGCTAAATTATTCGGAGTGTCTTATTTTAAACCTTTGCACAAACTGAACTCATTAATGTCACTTAAATCAGGTTTCAGAACCGTGATTTAACATAGCACTTGTGTGTAGTAATATTCACCATCACAAGTCCTCTTGTTGCAGAAAGACCCATGAATAGTTGATGTAAATGGACTTCAATACCTTCACGGCCATTCTCATCCAAGGTGTTCTGACCGAGGCTTCCTGAGCCAGCAACAATCACATGCTTAGTCACAAAAACCCTCTATTTCAATGGCTGTGAATTATATGCATTCACAGCCCACAATGAGTCCCAAACAGTTTATGAATAGTTTAACAGAAGTCTGCCACAGTCTTTCGGGATAAGGCTGATAAGCACCCACCTTTCTCTCCCTTAAAATACTGCCAACGATTAAACTGCCAATTACAATGGAGCACAGAGTCAACACGGAACTTCAGAGTTTAAACCGACCAGAGCGAACAAAGTTGCTTCCTGCAAAGGCTCATGCCCCTTTGCTCTTCCTTTATGTCTTATGGAAGGGGACAATCACCTCCAAGTCTTACTCCCAAGTCGCCCCTTTTGTCTTAAATGTTCTTGCCTGCTGGCAGCTCTGCGCAAGCGCGCACTGGGAAGAGGGTCCCCCTTTTCCTTTGGCTCATTGATGTCAGATTCTGGTGGCTCCAGAAACAGCACATAACTCTCAGATGGCCCTGGCCCCATCGCTGTGTTAGACGCAGATCCCTCGTCCAAGCCCCCACACTGTCTGACTCTGCTGCCAGCTCCACAGACTGTCGGCGGACCATAACACAGGGACCACAGAATGAGCCAGGTGCATTTGGCTAACTTCATACAACACGTCAACAGTGACCTACTCATTACCTCTCTATCTAATGTGTTGCATGAATCCAACCAATGTGAAAGTTTACAATTCAGGGTGTTATGCAAAGCCCTAACTTTCTCAAAGGTGCTTTTTTTTTCAAGAGGCAAATGGTTTTTCTTTCAAGACAGTTCCGCTTCTCATCCAAGAAGCTCCATCAGCTCTGACTGGATAGTGGGGAATGAAAGGATTTATAAACCTCCAAATAATTTAATTCAATTAATCACGTTTGTGGGAACTCAACCTTTAAGAATACTTTTATCCAGAACCATCCGCTGAATAGTTGGGACCACTGATTTCATAGATCATGTTTTCCTTTGAATCAGTGTCTTGTGTGAGTGTGTTTAAGTCACACAATTCTTTAAAATGGATCTGTTAAATTTTCTCCCTGGGGTAAATGCGACTTAATGAAAACTCATCATGGCAAATACATATAGCTGGTTTCATTAACTTATCCTTTGTTGCCTATATTTGAATTTTTCCCATGACAGTTTTTTTTTTTCAGCAAAAATGTTCCTATTCATGCAATTCATAGTATGTACTTCTCTATCATTCTCTTCTCATCTCATTTTGTTCAAAAGTTGTAGAGGGAATCTTTCAATTTTTAAAAGCAATCTTTGGAGACTAAGAGATTGTATTGCAAAAACAGCTGTTTGCCTTGAAAGGGATCCAGGAAATGTAACTACCCTAGATTTGATTAAAAGCAATTTCTACTGAATCCAAGCCATCACTGGATTTTTCTGATTAACATTATCTATTTCTTCAAATTAAAGAGTATCATTTTATTTTCCTACAGAAAGATAGAGATGTGAATATCCCAATTTATAATGTCCTTGCTTTGAAAACTGGAAATTTATTTTCCTTTAGTTGAATTATAACATCCTTTTACCTGTTCGGTAAAGTAGGGTAGCTTTGGAGTTGACAGGATGTTACTGTGTTTTGGATCTTGAAATTCTGCAACTATTTCTTCATGTATTCCATCTGTCTTATATTCCTGAAGAGTTTTTGTTGAAATGATGATAATGCTGAACCTCTAACAAGCCTGGATAGAAAGCAGAGTTAGTAGTTGCTAAGGTGAAGCAGGAAGAAAGAGAGAATAGATTAAAAAAAAGTACTTATATTCTTGATGGCAAAAATGCCATTTTTATTTATACCTATCCCCATACAGTGACAGTGCATTGATGCTCTTCTTAATTTGGTATCTGGCAAGAACAAATTTATAATACAATAATCCTGGTACAATTAGATTATCTTAATTCCCCCCCCCAAAAAAAAAAAAATTAAGGGGAGCCAATTTGGCATTAAAAACAAAAATCTAGAGGACAGTTTTTTTTCCCTTTAAAAGCCAAATATTCAGGCATGCTAAGAGCCTCACAAAGAGTGTCTTGTATAGGGTCAACTGGTGTGTTATATTTGCCAATAAAAATTATTACCTTGGTGCTAATGCCATGATTTGTACACTGATATTCAGTGCCACGTTAGAGAAAAATGAAAGATTTATCATTCCAAATGATGGCATCTCAAGCTGTCCCCCATTTCCCATACTAGTATGTTAAATATCTTTTCCCAATATGGCTTCTGATGGATGACACAGAAAGCAGTAATTTGTCAGATGTAATGGTGCAGAAATTAGCCACAAAAGACCTTCCTCCCATATTGCCTTGATAATCTTGAAGCTTCACGCTTCTAATCAAACAGCGATTTAAAAAAATCTTAGCGAAGATGTTGACATCCATGACTCTCTCTCAACTCTTAATAGGTTTGTTCCAGGTAGATATAATTGACTTACAATCTATAGTTGTTAAGTTTATAAAGAGGGAAAAAGCTTTCACATACTTGCTTTATATTTTGGGAAATGACAAAGAAATACCAAATTTGAGGGGGGAAATTACGTTGTACAATTAATAACCAAACCAAGAATTGTACACTTTTCTTTCCAGGGTTTCAATGGCACTTGGTTTGGTGAGATGGATTTCTTATCATTATCCTCAAATAGTTGATGAATCAATACAGATAAATTGCATGAAAAGAAGAGAAATGATGAGGTGAAAAATAAGGAAAAATAGTTTGGGAATGTGCTGAGGAGAATTATAACTCAGGGCATAAATTAATTATATAGTGAGATGATATATACAGGCAGAGCCTGACTGCTGAGTTTTACACTGCATATTTTTTTAATTCAACATGAATGCAGGTAATACATATCTTATATATCATATACACACTTATGGATCTATAAAAAACTTTATAGTGCTCTTTTCTCACCCATTGTATTAAATATCAATCACTTCCTTTCTATAACGCTCTGAAGTAGACAGGCAGACAAAAGTTGTTTGTAATAGGTCACCCTATCTCTAAATTACTGTTCTTTGCTGATCTTCCATTAAAATTATGGTTGTCTCATCGCCATGATCCAGTCCCTCTCTCCTAGCCTTCTTATATGCAGGGCTCATAATAATTTATGTAAACAATGAAAGATCCAATTATTTAAGGACTTAAGCTTTACTTGGATGTTATACCTGAGAGACTAGACGAAGAAAACAAAATTGACTTGGCCCAGATTTTTGATTTTTAGCCCCTGCATCAATGTACAATGGTGATTTGGGACTTTAGAACAAAAGATGACTCAAGCTGATTAAATTATCCTCCTCCACCTGCCCCAGACAACTTTCAATCTGTGACTTACCAAAACTAATTCATCCAATGCATGACCATATTTTTGTACTTCTTGTAGGTAACAAAAACAAAAGGCAACCCAATCTTTCCGGTTGTCTGGAACAATATTCATCAATCTCAATATTTTACAATGGGTGGACCACAACTGGCTAGGGAATTGTGGGAGTTGAAGGCCACCTATCTTAAAGTTGCTGAGGTTGAGAGATATTGCTCCAGACCCAGAGCCCACAATTATGTAGAACTTCAGATAGAAGAGCAAATTAAATGGGATCCAAACACCCATTTAATCTCCTCTACACCCGAGGAATCCATCAACCGCTTTTGGAAGGGATTAATCTACTCGTTCCCTCCTTTCTTGCAGGATAAAGAAGTCAACCTAGAGCAAGTCCATCGGCGCATGAACAGTTTAATTGATGAAGACTTAGCTCACAAGCAACTGTCCCCCGCCTCCATCGAAATCTCAGCCTTGGAGATCGGTGGCATGTCATCCAGCCAGGCCCTGGAGCCTGTCCGTGAATATCAGAACACACAACTTTCTGTCACCTCTTTTTTACCCGAACAGACTGGCCACGGGGGCAGCAGGACACTTTCCGGTGCCTCTGGGAGCAACCTGCCACTGCCACTGAGTAGCTCTGCCACAATACCCTCCATACAGTGTAAACACAGATCGCCAAATGGAGGACTATTTCGCCAGAGCCCCGTGAAGACCCCGATTCCCATGTCATTCCAGTCTGTGCCGGGCGGGATCATTCCAGAGGCCCTGGAACCTTCCCATGGAACCTCCATATAAAGGGGAGTCATTGACCAGCAGAGATTTTTAATACAACTGGGGGGGAGGGAAATTTAAAAAAAAGACTCTTACATTTTTCTTGTACATATCTGTAAATATATGAAAGAATGAAGTGGGGTTAAAAAAAAGTGTATTTTGAATATTCCCAATTTTCAAAGTCAGTAAAAAACAAACAAACAAAAATACAAAAAAAGAAAGAAAGAAAAAAAATGTACAAAAGACTTTGTAAATTTTGTTCTCTATGAATAAAACAAAAAGACAGAAGAACTTGTGACTGTTCTCAAGTGACCAAGACAACCTGTTACTGGGACCAAAGGCAGGAAAAATGTCTTTGGTTTTAACAAATGGTACTTTCCCCACCCTCCTAATGTTTATTTTGATTTCTTGGGAATGGGGTCGGGGGAGAACCTTTCTGCTTATTTTTCTCTTGTATTTGCTCTCCTCTCATGCTCACAGCTCTTCTGAAAGTTTAACGAGGGTGGGTACCCCTGAAATGTTAACACAATGCTGGAAATAAATGCGGGGTAGCCAAACTTCCTTGCTGTGATTTAACAATGGGTACTGTCAACAAAGCTTTGGATGATAGGAGCGATCCTTGATTCATTCTGAACAAATATTTGGTTGGTGCAGAAGTATCCTTCATATAGAGGAAAAATTTCAAGCCTGAGTGAGTGCTATCAATAACCAATGTTCATCCTAATCTGTTAAATAAGCTTCCAGCAATGTCATTGAGATACAGTACAGAACTAAAAGTCAAATGTTTGCTTGCAGATATTTCTCTTCATCTATCTAATTGTAGATGTCCAAAAACTTCTGGTGGATCCAGCTGGGTATGTATATTAAACTTTTGCAGTTTATGATGAATGTGCAAGTTGTTGCCAATATGGGTAATCAGAATTATTCTTCTTCTTCCTCATCCATTTAGTCCTACAGATATAACAAAAATGAATTATGGCTTCAGTGAATCAAGCACCGAGCAATTTTTCAAGCTTGATTTCAGTGATATGGTCAAATTAGACGGCAATTTGTTTTGTGT
The DNA here is from genome assembly GCF_049901715.1 of Pseudonaja textilis. Classification (NCBI taxonomy): domain Eukaryota; kingdom Metazoa; phylum Chordata; class Lepidosauria; order Squamata; family Elapidae; genus Pseudonaja; species Pseudonaja textilis. The sequence goes on from NC_141993.1 coordinate 11,461,053, forward strand.
TTGAAGATTTATTACATATTAGGGACAGTTTTGAATAGGAAAGTCTAGTTCAAAATGTTGTATTTATAATGAGGAAACATGGTGTTTACTTAGTTTCCTTTTCTATTTTCCCATGGATTGGACTATGCACAAATTTCAACCTAGCACTCAACATAATGCTGAATTATCATTCCTTCCATTAATATTTACCTAGGCTTTGCTGCCAATTTCATGTGATGGGTCCACTGTTCTCAAACTCAGAGGGGTGTTGTGGGATATTTTAAAGTACTAACTCAAGGTAGTTTTGATCTAGAGCTGATATGAAGAAATTACGGAAAAAAATTATGGAACCTGAACTGACAAAGTTTGGGATAAGTTATCATTGGTGGGATAGATAAAATGTCTTTATTTGATGTGTGGGGTCTCCAAATGGAACAGTCTTTCAACAGTCTTTCAACAGTCTCCAAATGGAACAGTCTCAAGGATGCTTCTTCCAAATTCCTTCACCACATTGCTTTTGTTTGTTCTCCTTCACATCTCTCAGGCCTTATGAACACAAACCGCTGATCATCTGATACAATTCTGACAATTTCAACCTGCAGCCATGTACGTACATCCTAAACTAATTAAACAAAATCATTCTCCTATGTAGATCATTTCCCACACCAGATTGAACAAGAAGCATGAAGTGCTCCCACTTCCTTCATTGCAGTCCTAAGTGGTGTGTGGAAAAGGAAGACTTGTAGACTTTTTAAGCTTTTCATTTCCATGACGACCACTGGGTTCTCTCTTTCCATGCCTGATGTAACATTACAAGACTAATTCCAGAGTCCACTGTATATAGCAGAGGACTTTTAAGTGAATTAAGAACACTGCAGTACTCTTAATTTCAATTGTTTGTTCATTTGGACAAGTTTCCTCTGGAAGGAACACCACTATAGCATATGCATGGAGAGTAACATGCAGACACAGAGACCACTTTCTCGGTAAATGGTAAATAATCTAAAAGAGACAAAAAATGGGGCTTGAAAAATCCAGTTAACCTGAATCTCCACCCAATGGGTTTTTCAAACTTGGCAACAGTTTTTCATAGTTCACGACCACTGGAATGATCCTTTACCTAATGTATTTGCAGATTCGCACTGCTATTGTTTTCAAGGGGGAAATTATCTGCAGGATTAAGCATAAACATTAAAATATCAGCAATTGCTTTCAACCAAAACACAAAATTGAGTTATTTTGGCTTTGCAAGCAATAGAAGTCATGTCAAAATATATCTTCCTCTTTCCATATTGAGGTGGATGGCACTGCCATGGGAAAAATACAAAACAGTACATTAAGAGGGAGAGATAAATTTGACTGCTCAACAGCTGAAACACTTGTTAGAAGCCTTCAAGCATCAGGATTTGAAGTTTTATTATAGCAAAATGCATAATGGCTGTTTTCTGATCTGAATTTCCCAAATATATTCCAACTACTTGTTCAAAAGAGAAATTAATACAGTACTAATAATGCTTTATCTTTCAAGTAATGTCCTATTGTAGTGATTAAGGAAGGCTTCAGTTCCTAAGGCCCATCAAAGCAGAAGAGGATGAAATATTTTTCCTGAAGTCTTGAATATTTTTTAAAATACCTGCATGATACAGTAAATTTCCAGTTGACCAGGTTCAAGCCAGGCACTGTAGCTTAGTGTACATCTAGCATGTGATCTAGATTTCATTGATCATCAATTTATTTCTGTATTTATTTAGTCACCATTTGATTCTGTAGGCATTGAAGAGCTGATGATGAAGACTTCTAAAGTGAGAACATTTCAGAAGCAGGGTGTTTATTTATGTAAGTGTAATGATTTAATCTATATCACTGCCAACTTTAAAGGAGCTTCAGTTGGAATTCAGCCCTCTGTGTCACAATCACATGTGAAAATACTTTTAACTGGCTAGACCTGAGATCCATGAGGCCTAAAGTGCTAACCCAATTCTGGGTAGCATTAGATGGAGAATTATATAACAGGCATATGAAATGGGATTCCAAGGGCTTAGCTGTTTTCTTGCAGAGGTTTCATTACCCAACTAGGTAACTTCATCAGTGTTAGAAGGGAGTGGAGTTTGCTCTCGGTTCATATACTAGTGTTGATGGAGGTGATTTTGATAGTTCCTTGACTAGACAACTGTTTACAGTTTGATTGTTTATCTGAGTAGATGGTTCCTAACAAGAAGTATAGTTTACTTCTTGATTGTTGGTCTAGTGTTAATCTTGATGTCTATTTCTGCTCATGTGGGTGTTGATTGCTGGTTAAAGGTAAAGGTAAAGGTTCCCTCACACATATGTGCTAGTTATTTCCAGCTCTAGGGGCGGTGCTCATCTCTGTTACAAAGCCGAAGAGCCAGCGCTGTTCGAAGACGTCTCCGTGGACATGTGGCCGGCATGACTAAACACTGTTACCTTCCCACCAAAGTGGTTCCTATTTTTCTACTTGCATATTTTTACATGCTTTTGAACTGCTAGGTTAGCAAAAGTTGTGACAAGTAATGGGAGCTCACTCCGTTACACGGCACTAGGGATTCGAACCGCCGACCTTTCTGATTGACAAGCTCAGTGTCTTAGCCACTGAGCCACTGTGTCCCTGATTGCTGTTTAGGAGGTGTTTTGGTCCTTTACCTTAATCAAGGAACCACCAAGAACTCTCTCTCTCTCTGCACTGGGGAGATCATGCTCTAGACACCCCACTTCAAGTAAGGTATGGATAGGGAGATAGCAGTTCAGATGGTAAAGGGGACTTAAGTAAAAGGATCCTGTAGGGAAAATCACAGCAATTATTTTCCAGCAACTGAGACCAGTAATAAAATCTGAAATGGAGATGGACGGTACTTAAGTTTGATAAATAAAATAATAGATGTGTTACAGCTACTTAGACAACTCATGTTTCTTTCAAGAGATTTAACCTAATGACACTTTTTGTGTGTGTGACTAAACCTCACAGAATCACAGTAAGGAAAAGGATGTAAAAATTACTCTGACTGTTCCCTTGATGTTATCAGAGAAGGTGTGGCCTTTTTTGATCTACCTACCGAGTTTAATATGCTTCCCAGAGATGCCAATTAATTGGTTAATCAGCAAAGGTGCAAAATCCTATCTTGGTTAAGTATGGATGTAAGGATTTATAAAATATCACTATATTTTTAATTTTAGTTTTCAGTACTTTATTTCTTGTCTCTCACCGGGATTCTTTTTTAAAAAATTTCTGCTCATAACTGCTTATCAAAAATCAGCAAAAGGTTAAGTGAAGATAGATTAATTTTCTTTTTTGTAGAATTCATCCAGAATAGTTGACATTTTGTTACCCTTTTAGTTTTTAATAATTCCCCTTGTTCTTTAGTCATTGCCCTCTGTGTGTTTTTTTAAATGGACTTCTATGTATAAATTAGAATGTGTAGCCATGAAATGTGTTTGGCCTGTAGTGAAGAAACCATACCACAATTTGTGACAGACAATATTCAAGATACAAAACCATACAAACTATAGGAATTCAATATATGTGTTTTAAAAGAGCTTAATAGTTAATTTCCTATTTTTAAAATATTTGTATCAGTTTATAACTCAGAAAGGTGGATATTAATTGTTAGTTTTACAAAAGCTTTTAATTTTGTGATATTACTGATGACAAATATTGTTCCATTATGTTTGGCAAAACTGGATTGAAAAGAATCTCTCCTTTGTATGTTATATAGATGGTTCTGAGGCCTGCTGTGAACATCAAATATACCCTTTTAAATGCCACAATATTATGACATCCCCAAATCTCAAAACATTTTGGCACTGCCACTAAAAAACTTGGATAATGACTTAAAAATGTGGGATCTTACAAGGTTTTGACCATACTTTAATTTAATTTTTCATAATTTTTGTGGGTTCTCCGCACACTATTGAAAAGAAGACGTTATGTGTTAAATTGCTGGTTCCCCATCTCAACCCCACTTATAGATGGCCCTTATAGATTTGGATGGCTATGAAATAATCTCCTAAAAGACAAGGGTGACAATCACAGTGCTTTATAAAAATTGGTCCGCTGAACATCAACAATATTGGTATTTACTGCAATATTGCAGTATTCAATAGATTGAGGGCATTGGGCTCAAACAAAGCTTGGTTTTTGAAGGAGACCAGGCTTATAGTAATAAGAATAAGAAAAGTTTTGCATGCCTCTTTAAGAGGTTAAAACTATGGATTCCTTCGAGAGTGTTAATCTAATCCAACAGTCCCCAAGTTTTGTGGCTTGACGCCCCAGCTAGAGGGGAAGAGGAACCAGGCCGCACAAGTAGCAGGCTGGCGTGCAAGTGTGGGAAGAAATATCCACCTAGTTCAGTTCCAATCTGGGAGAAAGACACCAGAAACATGGAGGATGATTGGAAAGAAGGTTTAATGATGGATCAGAACCACATGGATGGTTCTGGGCAGCTGACCACATGGAGTTGAGATGGGGGGCTTCTCTTAGATTTTGCACTTGAGCTTCCTGTTCCTGTGCAAGAACATGTATTCTATTGTCTGTTGTTGGACTGGGACCATTGTAGGGGTTATGTAGGGATCTATAGGCAAAGTACAAATCCTAAGTGTTTGCCTGAGCTAAGTTTGGTTGAGAATTCTGAGGGTGATGCAATGAAGGTGCATTGGGCAATTCCTATTGTGGCTGAGGCTTTCAGCCTGTTTGGCTTTTTGGTGAGGGTATTTGCTTATCAAAAGAGCTATCTATCTCTTTATCTCTTAAGTGCTGGCATCTGCTGAGGGCTATTAAGAAAGATGGGGGCTGCTTTCTCCCTCTAAAAAAAACACATTTCTCCATTTCTTCCTTTAAGGAAATGTAATATTCTGCCATTTCCCAAAATATTTCATTCTTTTAGGAGGGGGCAGGTGCTAAGTTTCTACATAAGCATGCACACGCAGTTTAACATGCACAAGCGGAGGGCCGGTGCGCATACATATGTTGCACCACCGATTGCATGGCCCAGTTCCAAATTGGACACGACCCTGTAGTGGGCTGCTGCCCAGGGTTTGAGGACCTCTGATCTAATCTGCTATATAAACAAATCAAATAAAGAAAATAAAGAAACATGTCCCGGAAAATATCCCGAACCCAAACTTTAATTAGATGTTGAGGTGCATCCAATTCATCGTCGAAATATTATGAATAGCATCTGTATTATCCATTAGTAATATTTTTTTGCTGGTTTTCACAAACTATCCAGGTAGCGTATAACAGGTAAACAACAAATATCAAAATCACCAGCAAGAAAACGCCTTTAACGAATTAAAATAACAAAATCCTGAAAGCAATTTGCATAGCAAATTCCTTTTCTTGGAAAAGCAAGGAAAAGAGACCACCCCAATTCTGAAAGAAATGTAGCTCAGACATCAGGATCTCAGGAAAATGCAGAGGGGCATTTACAATGAAGATAAGTTAAGGTTAACTTACACACTCCTTTTCCCTCAAACTAACTATTGACCTCACCCCATTCCTCAGAGGTCTGTAAGGGGTGTGCAGAAGCGCATAATCGTGCCTACCGTCCCTGTCCTATTGTCCCCATTTATTTGTACCTATATCTTGTATTGATACATATGTTATTCTTACCTCTATTATCTTGTAAGCAATTGCCTAATCATAACAATAACAATAATCCTCATGGCTCCACCATGTGAACCATTCTGCATACACTTTTAGAAAACATGTTTCAGAATGAAAAAAAAAACCACAACTTTCTAGGTATCAGTCACCAGCAGGATTTAGGAAAAGAAGAAATGTGAATGGCTTGAAGATCTTGGGTGCAAGCCAACTTCTGGGATGCAATTTGCGTGTTTGGGTCTTTGCTATCTAAGCCTACCTGAGTCTTACTTTCTCTACTGCTTCTCCTGATCAACAAGGATCTAGCAGAGATCCTTTGCTCTGAGCTGAATTAAAAAGAATGAGATTTTGCAACACAGAATAACAACAGCACTTAGACTTATATACTGCTTTGCAGTGCTTTACAGCCCTCTCTAAATAGTTTACAGAGTCACCCTATTGCCCCCAACAATTTTGGGTCCTCATTTTACTGACCTTGGAAGGATGGGAGGCAGAGTCAACCTTTGAGCCTGGTGAGATTTGAACTGCCAAATTTCAGGCACTTGGCAGGCAGCAGAAGTAGCTTGCTGTTCTGACCCAAACTTTGATCCAAGGAAACAACCATGAAACAGAGGTAACAGCAAAACCTTTTAATGATTCTTTACGAATTTCATTCCTTCCCGGTTAAAAGGCTGTTTCAAATTAATTATCTCTGATAAGAACGAGCCTCACCAAGGTTGTGCAAGGCTGCCAAGAACACGTGATCAAGTTACTAAGAAATATTTCAAACACAAAGAGTCTCCAAACACCAACCAAGATATTCTGAACATCCATGAGTCTTGAGTGCAAAAACTTCTTTGCTTCCTGCAAAGAACTCCGGTTTCTCAGCTGGCTTTTATCTCCTCAGGGAGGGGCCATTACCTTGCAGCTTTACTCCTGAGTTGCCCGTGCTGCTACAGCTGCTTTTTTCTTTGAGCAGCTCTGCACGCATGCACGCATGCACACTGGGCACAGGCTCCTCGGGGGCCTCTTCATCACTGCTGCCAGCCTCCACAATCTCCGCAGGCAGCACTCCACTCCCTGATGGTCCTGGCCCCATCCCTGAATCACACACCGGCCCCTCTCCAAGAGTCATCGCTCTCCAAGACTTCAGCCATCCGCACCTGCTGCCGATGAACCACAACACTTGCAGTACTGCATTCTAACCACTGCACCACCGCAACTTTTCCAATGGCTTCATAATGGCAAGATAATGAAAGAAAATGTGGTAAGTCAAGGATGGAGTTACAACTCTTACAAGACAACCTTATTGATTTATTCATTTAGCATATGGCACATGGATAAGAATCTATAGCAGGAGCTTAAAAAGGGGCTTTTTTACATTGTCTTGTTCCAAGTTAACACTACTAGGAATGCATGTTGCCTGGATTTACATATACTTGACCTGGGAAGAGAATCCTTGATTTCAGAAAGATCAATCAGATCGCAGTCATGGAGATGGATAGATGTGTGCATTTGTTTGCGTTTCCATGTTATTTATTTTATTTATTTGTCAAGCAAGTATTAGATAACAGGCATAAGTATAAGCATGGTTATGAATACATGAAATGGATATGAATAAAAAAGAAACAATAGGACAGGGACTGTAGGCATGTTGGTGCACTTATGTACGCCCCCACAGACCCCTTAGGAAAGGGGTACTATTTTCTTTCAGAGCAAACTATCTTTAGGTCACTGTTGTTGCTGTGAACTTCTTGAAAATAATAAAATGCACCAAAGTTGGGAAGAATACTTGTAAGGTTCTTTTGATAGCTGATAGTCCTGGAAGGTAATCCTTTGACTTCCAGGGGAGAATTGAAGAAATAATAGTCCATTCTTATATTAAGAATTTATAACTGCTTGAATCGGTTTGCACTACACTGAACTACAGCCTGGCTTCTCAAGATATTTCAGACTGGCCTTGCTTCAGGAAGGCAAGGAGAATGATTGTCTGTGGAGATTCTCAGTCATCCAGGTCAGGGCTGTTCCAAAGGTGCATTTTTCAAGAGGCAACTGGACTTTCTTGTTTTTCTTTGAAGATATTTCATTTCTCACCCAAGAAGCTTATTCAGCCCTGACTGGATGGTGGGGAATGGAAGGGTTTATATTCCTTGAAGAAAGCTGGTCATTTGCATCCTTTTTAAAGAGACGTTGAGGCCACTTGGAGGTTTCTCTGTGTCCACAGGGTCACCTGAGTAGTGCAAATGGGCGTTGAGCCTTCTTGGAACTGCTGAAAGGACTGTGTGGGAGATAGATGACTGTGTTGGAGATAGATGATGTCATGGTTCCTGTTCCTCTGTTAAGAGAGGGCTGTAAAGAATAGAAATCCTTCCATTCCATTCCACCATCCAGTCAGAGCTGAAGAAGCTTCTTGGATGAGAAATGAAATCTCTTCAACGAAAAACAAAAAAGCAAGTCCAGTTGCCTCTTGAAAAAAGCATCTTCCGGACAGGCAGAGTGATCCCTAAAACAACATGAACCAGGCAGCTTGAGAGGAGGAAATTTAATAATTAGCTTTCCCCTCCTCTCCTTTTTGCATTACACTGGTTTTGCCATGTGACTTGCATCACTATGTCAGGCCAAGTTTACAAGCGAATTACAGCATCTCAAGAAAACACAACGTTAAAAACTTGCTGGTCTGACAACTCTGGGGAAAAAAAAGTTCTTATGCCAAAAGACAATATTTCTGAGAAGAGCGAGGCAGGATAAACAAATACTTGGGGGAGAGGGGGCACTGCAAGGATTTAATTCATGGAACCAACCCCTGTTTTTTTAATACAACCAAAACTGCCTCTTTGTATATGTCGAAAACGAGACTTCACATCTCTGCTGCTGATGTTTTAATGCAGCCACTGATCAACAGCCTGTAGCTCTGAAGGGCTATTTCAAGAATGAGGTTTATTCTTTATAAAATGGGATAAAAAGTGGGAACATATCAGAATAAGGAGGATGTGGTTGTTTACTACACCTCTGATGCCTATATTCTTAAGTTTTCATGGGTACTTACATGTATGGCATTCAGCTTTGTTCGGGTATTTTCCCACATCATTGTAGTTGTGCTTTTAAAGTTGTAGCAACGTTTCGGCAGAATCTCATTTGCCACAGAAGCCTGATGATGGCAGATGAGATTCTGCCAAAACGTTGCTACAACTTTAAAAGCACAACTTATAATGACATGGGAAAATACCCGAACAAAGCTGAATACCATATTATATATATAGCTTCCACTGCAGCTGTTTCTGTGGACAGAATCCCAATAATGCAAAAGGCTGCATTTTAAACAGACTGAGATATTTTGAGCTGAAACTTTAATTAGTTCACTATCCCCAAACTCCCCAAGTTATGGAACATTAGTTCCTGACACCTGGAGGTCAAATGCAATATATAAAGCTATCAATGTTAATCTTGATGAAGTTGCGTTATTCTGTGCTTTCTTTTTTTATTTTTAATTTTGCTCATTAAAAACCAGCAACAGCTGACAACTTTTGTCCCCAACACCGTTGGTTTGACTTTCACATAGAACTTCCAGGGTGAATTTATCCAGGTGGAAAGTTTGTTTGCACGAAGGAAGAACGTTGGAATGGCGTCCACTTTGACTTGCATTCAAACGGAACATGAGAACGTATCATCAAGGATCATTGTAGTTTTAAATCTCAAAATGCAAATTAAAAGCCAGCATAAATTCCCACATGGGCTGTGCTTGTGTCTTGTGTCAGGCACAAAAGACCAGGTCTACAAGTGGAGGATAGTTTAACTGATTTATTGCTAAAAACCTCTGTACAGGAATCTTCTCGCCTAATGGTTGGCTGCTTGGAGTTTGATAAAGGTCAACAGTACTCAAGGGGAATTGGACTTGGATTGCTTGTGGCTACATAGGGATTCCAGGCTGATGGCTCATTTTTCTCTGCCCCCCACACCCAGGTTCTCCCATCTCTTGTCCTACAGTCTTGTATTGATACAGGGAGCCGTATTTGGATCAAATTGTCAATTCTGGGATGCTAGCCAACTCATTTGGTGAAATTATCTATTAAATGGGGAAAATTCTTCAGTTCTGAAATTTGGGGAATAGCCTAGGGATGACCTGGGAATGCTGGAATGTTACAATCCCTAACTATATATTATTTTGTATGTGGGGGCTACTTTGTTTTGGAGGATTCACTTCAAAAAATTGTTCTTGCAATGGCCTGGTTCAAGAGGAGATCTTGAAAAAACGCACCAATGCATTTTGCATAGCCTAATAGTGTATCTTCTATTTCTTTATCCACTTGCTTTTTAAAAAATATGGGGCGAGTCTCCTTTGCATCAATCTTGATTCTCGGTGACTTTCTTGGTATATCTCTGTAGTTTCCTTGGCAGGACAATGGAAGTAGTTTGCCATTCTGGGATTTATTTACTTATTATTATCAGCGCTGGCATTCCCTGGCGGTCTGTTATTTGTATCCTAATCAGGCCCAGGCTGCTGAGTTTCCAAGTTCAGAAAAAAAAAATCTGAACTGATGCTGCCCCTTGTCAAGGCTGCAATTGTTTTAGGCCCACAAATTCTGTAGCTGGTTTTATTTTTAAGGCTGTGTGTGAGCAATCTGTTTATGATGAAAGCTGAAGTGCTCTCTGGGTGTTTGCTTGCAAATGTTTCATTGCCCAACAAGGTAACATCATCAGTTCTAGAAGGGGATGAGGTTTGCTCTCTATTTATATATTAGCGGTTTGCCTGTCAGTGTTGGTGGGAATGTTCTCATTGGTTCCTTGATTGGGGTTTTGTTTACTATTTGATTGTTGCTTTGGTATTAATCATGTTGTCCTTGATTAACCCTTGTTTATTTGGATCTTGACTGCTGAGAACGAACCCCACTTCCTTCTAGCACTGAAGATCTTAATTTCATGGGTGATGAAATGTCTACAAGAAAGCAACCAAGCTCAGAGAACACCCAGGACAGAGGCAGTATTCGATTTTTTTTACTACCAGTTCTGTGGGCGAGGTTTGATGGGTGTGGCGTGGCTTGGGGGGCGTGGCAGGGGAAGGATACTGTAAAATCCCCATTCCCTCCCCACCCCACTAACCTGCTTTCCAGCTCCGTTCTCCTGTGCAGGGCAACCAAAGGAGACCCAGCCGATCAGCCAGGACTCAGGAGGCAGAGAATAGATGGGGGCGGGGCCAGTCAGAAGTGGTATTGGCCGGTTCTCCGAACTACTCAAAATTTCCGCTACTGGTTCTCCAGAACCGGTCAGAACTTGCTGAATACCACCTCTGACCCAGGACCCCACAAACAGCAAGATTCCATAATCCCGAGTGAAAGGTTTTGTTATTGGAGCTTGTGGAAGTGGATAGAAGTTTACAATCACTCACTTGGAATAACTAAACCTTTCCTTCATTATCAGGAAAATTGTTAGCCTGTTCATCTCGCTCCATTATTGCCAAAGTTTGTTTTTAGACAGAAAAAGCTGAAAATGTTTTCTATTTACAACCAGGTCTGAAATCTTGCTTTTTAATCTGAATACAGATTTTAGTATATTTTAAAAAATGGATGATAGGCAATTTTAAAAATGCAAATAGAGGCCAGATTAGCTGGGGTCAAGCTAAGGGCTTTTGCAGCTAAAGTTCATTCTTGTTTGCACAGCCTGCTTGTTTTTCATGCGACAGCCAGTCTGATTTCTAAACACAAAATGCAAAACTTTTTATTATGTGGACTTTTTTTAATTGCTTGATTTGTTACATGCAAATTGGTTCTTTGGTAGCCAAATGCCACCTTAATTAGAAAAAAAAAAAGATTCTGAAACTTGGCCCCTGGGGTTCCCATTAGCTACTTCAAACGGTCTGCAGATTTGATTGAGTTTATTCAGAGTAGCCTTAACTCTATTATTGCTGCATATATTAACTTATATATTGTATTTCAGTGTGAAAATGTAGATAGAAATAAGAGGACAATATTCTTTTCCAAGAATAGCAATGAATATCAGGGCTGTTTTCATTTTATGGCAGCTGGTAATTTTTTGCAGTTCTGGGCAAACTGCATGGAATTAGGATGAAAATTATCAAATTGTCAAAACAGAACGGGACAGAAATATGTCATTGTTTAACTTCTGTGCGGAGGTAGGTGGAGATGAAGCTTAGGTTTTCCTGGGAAAATTAAGCAAATTAAGATAAAAATAAATGCTACTGTTTTTTTTAATATATATATATATAATCTTAATTATCAATTATTTAAAACTAGATTTTTATTTGTGAGAATTCCTTTCTCTTTTCGTGTTGCGTTTGATCAAAGAAAAATTTCACTAAATTATTATTGGGTAGAACACTCTTCCTGGCTTCTATTTTAGCTTTTCTTCTTCGTCTTGTGAGCTGTTATTCATTCGTAAATAAAAGAGGCAAAGTATTCATAATTTTTTTAAAAAGAAACAGCAGCAAATACTAGCATAATTATTTCGGGCAATTGGAAGAACTTTTGGAAAGCAGTGATACACAAATAGTCCTTGAGTACTGATCACAATTGAGCCCAACAGTTCTGTTGCTGAGTGAGTTTCACTCCATTTTATGACCTTTCTTGTCCAGTTGTTAAGTGAATCACTATAGTTATGTTAGTAATATAATTGTTAAGTGAATCTGACTTCCCCATTGGCTTTGCTTGTGAGAAGGGCATCCCATGATCCAGGGACACTGCAACCATCGTAAATACAGGCCAGCTGCCAAGTATCTGAATTTTGATCTTGTGACCATGGGGTGCTGCAATGGTCATAAGTGTGAAAAGTGGCCACGCTGTTGTGGTTTGCTGGCAGCAAATACAGACAGCTGAGACCTCAGACAGTGAGGACTCAGATGAGGGGGCTGTGTGTGAGGCAGGGATGGGGCCAGGACCATCAGGGAGTAGAATGCTGCCTTTGGAGATTGTGGAGGCTGGCAGCAGAGATGAAGAGCCCCCCGAGGAGCCTGTGCTCAGCACACGTGCGCGCAGGGCTGCTCAAAGGAAAGAGCAGCTGAAGCAGCACAGGCGACTCGGGAGTAAGGCTGCAAGGTAATGGCCCCTCCCTGAGGAGATAAAAGCCAGCTGAGAAACCGGAGTTCTTTGCAGGAAGCAAAGAGGTTTTCGCACTCAACCCTTGTGGATGTTCAGAGTATCTTGGTTGGTGTTTGGAGACTCTTTGTGTTTGAAATACTTCTTGGCAACTTTGTCTAGTGTTCTTGGCAGCCTTGCACAACCTTGGCAAGGCTCGTTCTTATCAGAGACAATTAGTTTGAAACAGCCTTTTAACTGGGAAGGAACGGAATTCGTAAAGAATCCTTAAAAGGTTTTGCTGTTACCTTTGTTTCGTGTTTGTTTCCTTGGAACAAGGCTTGGATCAGAACACCATATGTCACTTTTTTCAGTGTCGTGGCAGCTTCAAATCGTCACTAAATGAGGACTCCGTGTATTTCTTTTGAAAACAATAGTGAGGGTTCTAACGAAGTAAATGAAACTGTCGTGAATGTATTTATTATTATTATACCCATGGATGCTACCTTCTCCAGGGTTTGTCAGTCTGAGGTGATCTGTGTCAGTGTGTCTGTTCTTTTTTTTTGTTTTGTTTTGGTTTTTGGATTTATTCCACTGCAGCACTTTCTAAATTAAAATCAGCAATAAATATATTGGAGGATCTGTTTTTTTGGTTGCTGTATGCCTAGGGAGCTATTTTTTATAATTTTTCCCCAATGCCAGCGCACACCTTTTGCAGATGCCCTCAGTTTCTATATGTATTATCCATGCTGAGATCAGTGTTTGGCAGGTTTAATTGCCAAAGAAATACCAGACAGATTCCTTTTTCTCTCCAACTCTGAAAAGTGGCAGTGGACCAGAAAGCTGATGTAACAGAATAACTAGAGTTGGAAGGGACCTTGGAGGTCTTCTAGTCCAACCTCCTGGTCAGGGATGAAACACTATGCTATTTCAGACAAATGGTTGACCAATCTCTTCTTAAAAAACTTCCAGTGATGGAGCACCCACAACTTTTGAAGGCAAGTCATTCCACTGATCAATTATCCTGTCAGGAAATTTGTCCTTAGTTCTAGATTGGATCTCTCCTTGATTCAATCTTATCCGTTGCTTCTTGTCCTGCCTTCAGGTATTTTGGAAAATATCTTGACCCCCGCCCCTCCTTTTTGTAGAAGCTCCTTAGCTATTAGAACATTGCTATCATGTCACCCTCACTAGTCCTTCTTTTCACTAGACGAGACAAACCAAATTTCTGCAATCATTCTTCATATGAGAGCCTTCAACCCGCCCACCCAGTTCCAGTCATATTTGTCCCTCTTCCCTGAAGTCTTTCTAGAGTCTCAACTTCTTTTTTTCATTATGGTGACCAAAATTACACGCAGGATTTCGAGTGTAGTTTTAACCAAGAAGTTATAAAATAGAATTAACACTTGACATGATCTTGATTCTATCCCTATATAGGCTGACTATTATGTGTGTTTCTTGTAGTCTCCAGAAGAGCAAGAAGGAAGATTGTGAGGCATAATGTTTACCTTCACCTTTGTCTTATCTTCATTCCTTTCTTCCATAGCAGCTTTGGGACACACTTGGTCTGAAAAGTATTAAAAGATGGCTATTTGTATAATTCCCTGAAAAAGCAGATTTATAGGCGTTCAATAAATATATTCTCTACTGTATATGAATGAAACAGATTGGAAAACAATTATTTGATTAATGTAGATGGTAACAGAATCAATTTGCTATTGGTAAATAGGTATATTCTACTTTCCCTACCAGTTCCATCAATCAAGAATAGCATGGAATAACACAAATACTGAGAGAAATAAAATCAGGTCTGCACCTCAAAATGTGTCTCTCCAGAGATTATCCATGGGCTGTGTGTTTGCACATGCTGAAAAAGTCAAGATGGCAGCCACAACTGCATTAAGTTCTTACCCTTTTTAAAGGATCCATGGGCCTTTGATCGGATGGTCACCAGCATCCTCTTGAACTCTTTGACTCTACCCAACAGATGTTCCTGCTCCTTCTTAACTGCTCCTGTGATGGGAAAGAATGAAAAGAGGAAAATAATTTGCATTGTTTTAAAACCCAGAATTAAAAAAAAAATGTTTTGGGGGTCAAGAAGGAGGAGAGCAACCATTTTTATACAAATCTGGAACTTCATCGCATTCACGTAGATTGTAGTTTCTTTATCTTTTAGAACAAAAGACATTCTTTCTTTCTTTTTCTTTCTTTCTTCTCTCCTCTCCTTTCCTTCCTTCCTTCCTTCCTTCCTTCCTTCCTTCCTTCCTTCCTTCCTTCCTTCCTTCCTTCCTTCCTTCCTTCCTTTTCTTTCTTCTCTCCTTCCTTCCTTCCTTCCTTTCCTCCTCCTCCTCCTCCTCCTCTTCCTTCTTCTTCTCCTTCTCCTTCCTCCTTCTTTGTTACCACTGCGTGTCTAGGGAGATTCAAACAAGAAATTAATAGTATGAATCACAACCACACAACATTAATTTCCTATTGCTTAATGTAGTTTTTAAGAAGAAAGGGGAACAGCTAAATATAAAATCACACACATCTACCCCAGGCAGAAATGCAAATGGATCAGTACTAAGCCATATAACAAAACATGCCTAGGGTGGAATGAATATTCATATTATTGTAGTTTGTAAATGTGGCTCCTTTCTAGGGAAAATCTGCACACCATGGTGAGTTTAACATGTTGCATGACTTTAGCCATGCAGACCATGATTTTTGGGTGGTGGAGAGAGAGTTCCACAGACTTCTTTGAACCACGTCCAGACTGCTTAAGTATTCTTGGGCTGCATGATAATAATGTATTATGAAAACCTAATTAATTATTGAGAGGAGGTGCGTGGGAAAAGCACGAAGGGCAGTGGATGAATGCCATTTTATATATTATTTACTCATTTTCATAATGTTAAAGTCAAATTTTTCACAAAAACAACAACAACATTTCAACCAGCCAGAACTCTTCAAACTTTCAAAAAAGAGGTCACCCGATTTTGCTTGAAACTTTGTTAAGTCTTTTTCCTCCTTTAAGAGGGAGACGGAAAAGTCTTTCTGTCTCAGCCTTTTCCAACTTGGGTATCTTTCAGACTACAATAACTAGAATTCTCAACTAATTAAGAAATCAAGGATTTCTTCTCGCACCAGGAACTAAGAACGTGAAACAACTGCTTAGGATGTTCTAGACCAGGGGGTCTTCAAACTTGACAGCTTTAAGACTTTTGGACTTCAACTCCCGGGCCAACATGACTGGAGGAAGAATTCTGGGAGTTGAAGTCACAAGTCTTAAACTCACCAAGTTTGAAGACCCCCTGGTCTAGAACATCCTAAGGAGTTGTTTCATGTTCTTATAAAATTTCTTCCAGAAAATTAAGTCATAGAAAAAGAGCCATTTTGGAGAGTCCAGGCTGAGGCATTGCGGCATAAAATTCTAGAGAAAAGTAGCATAAAATACAGATTTTTTTTTAAAAAAAATATTCCTAATCTAGTTAGCATCCAATTGGGTGACTTCTTCACAAACTGAAGACTTATTGGCTAGAATTTTCTGCAGCTTATGATTTTTGCTAATCCTAAGTATACTGCCTTTGCAGTATAAGCAATTTCAAGGGAGTGCATTTCCAAATCTGTATGGTTTAAGACCAACATTTCTTTTCTCTTGATTTCATACACAGAAATTATCAAAAACCTTCGGATTCCAATAATTCTGTTGTTGAAATGGGTTGTTAACTCAGTGAGGCTACAGGCCTACTTGGATATTCTGCATTCAGACATGCACAGATGATACTTAGGATAGTAAATAAAACTTAAAGCCATAATTAACTGAAAACATAACAAAAAACCCCAACAATAATATAATGATAACAACAAAGAAGTCTTCCCAATTAAGAGAAATACATTTGCCTGCCATGTTTCTGTTGAGAATTTCAAAACCTGGAAACCACCTGAGATATACTACTGCGTTTCTGAGTTGATTACTTGCAAACCTGGAGACAGTCATAATTACATAGATAAATAAGACCATTTTTTTGCATTGGTCACATCTGTTTCATAAAACAAGGAGCTGTAACTTTGTAAGGTAACCCAAAGGAAACTTCTAGACCAGGGCTGTCAAACTTGCAGCCCGCGGCTCGGATATGTCACACACTGGCCACGCTCATACCTGGTTTAGCGAAGGGAGGGAAAGTCCCGATACGTCATTTGACGCCGCCATGACAACACGAGTTTGACACCCCTGTTCTAGAGTATGACTTAACAAACCTGGAGGTGCAAGGTTGCCAGTTCTGAGCTGCAAAAAATTGAGATGACCATTAGCATGTCAGTTTTTGAAGCACTATCTTGTAGCTCTTTTGAAGCACTATCTTGTACTACAGTGAAAAATCTGCAAAGATTTTTCATTGTAGTATGTGATCCATCTCAACCCTTGGTCTGTCTGGGTATTTTCTTAAGTTTTTGCAATTAATCTTTTTTTTTTGGGAGGGGGGGTGGAGTGTCCACTTTCACTGGACATTACCTCCTCTCCAGAAAGTTTTTGAAATTTCAGGTCAATAACATATATTATTCCATGAGTGGATTTATCTGTCTTGGGCCTATAAATTAATTGCATCATTTTATCACCCTTATTTTACTTGACTCAGCAGAGGACAGTGACTTAGGGAATATGACTAAGGAACATTAGCTTTCTGCCAACAGTTATTTTCCCAAGTAGTCAATTTACTGCAAGGGTGCAGGTTGAGATCAGACCAAGCTGACAATTTTAATTTCACTTACTCCCTCATTCTTCTAGCCATAAATTGGTCAGTTCCTGTTTTGGCATCTCTGGTGCTTTATTGCTTTCTATAAATTCATTTTGCGCTCACATTTCTCTGCTATAGAAAGGCATGCTCTTTTTGTTTGGGGATGTGAATAGATCCTCATGCCTTCTTCAGCAACGATGATTGAATTTGAAGGTTCTTCTTTATATGCACTCAATCTATATAAAAGTGAAATACCACTCACGCATCATCACAACATCTCCAGAACCGTAAAGCCTACAAACTTGAAATTTGGAATGTATTTTTGTCTTGGCTTCTAGGTGTTTGCTAAAGAAAGGATTTTTTGAAATGATCATTAGTCATTTCAGATTATTAGTATTTCTTAATACAGTAATTAACACGCTCTGATGCTAAGGAGTTCTACTCCCCCTCCCCACCTGAAAAGAACTCTGCTCCAACTGCCAGTTGCCTCACATTCAGTTACCTTAGTAACTCCACAGCCATTTGCACCACTCACGTGACCAAAGGACACAGACAAACCTCCAAGTTGCCTCAACAACTCTCTAAATGGATGCAAACTACACTTCCAAACAGGAAGCTACTTTGGCATCAAAGGTTGTAGTATTTTTATTACCCACCATCCAGTCAGAGCTAAAGAAGCTCCTTGGATGAGAAGCAACATCTTCAAAGAAAAACCAGAAAGTCCAGTTATCACCTGAAAAAAGCATCTTTGGGACAACAGTTGGAGGATTGTATATACAACACTTTTTGCTGAATAGATAGATAGAAAGACAGATAGACAGACAGACAGACAGACAGACAGACAGATAGATGGTGGATAGGTGGAAGGAATGGAAGGGAGAAAGGAAAGGAAAGGGAAGGGAAGGGAAGGGAAGGAAAGGAAAGGAAAGGAAAGGAAAGGAAAGGAAAGGAAAGGAAAGGAGGAAAGATGGAAAGGAAAGGAGGAAAGAAGGAAAGGGGAAAAGGGTAAAGGAAAGGAAACCCTTATGTGTTTTCATCACCGGCCACCACTAAGCCAACAGATTGTGAACTGAATTTCTCCTGCATAGCCCAATCACATAGTTTTGTTTGCGAAGCACAGGTATCCAGCTAGTTAGGAATATACACAGAAGTACAATGATCACCTCAGATCTAACACAGAACTCTGATTGCCTCAGAATATTTGGGCAATAGCAAACCTCTACGTAAATTTCCAAAAACCCTTCCTGGTTGCCCATAATTCCAAAAATAAAACTGGATTTGCCTCTCCTTATATGTCATTAATATATCTCTTTCTTGTGATTAAGTCCCTATTTCATGATTAAAAGTAAAGGTGTAGGTTCTATTAGCTTGAATTTTATCACAGGAGTCTATTTAATCAGTCAGATTTGATGAACCTAAAATTACATTCAGATGCCAAATGTTGGCCTGTATCTACAGTGCAATTCTGTGAGTACATACTGGATTTGGTTTTGATGAGGAGTTGATTCCAATTTCACCCTTCAGCAAATAAAGAAAATCCAGCAATACGATGGTCCATATAGGACACTTTGCTCTTAAATGGGAATGATCCTAAGCATAGGAAAGAAAGAAAGTTATACTAATCAGACCCTTATCTCAGGTATCTCTTCTTTGTCCAGTCCACGTGGCTCTTCTGGGCAGGATTATGTATTATTTTATGGTATCATCGGTGGAGGATTTCATTGCTGAAGGAAATGAAACAAATATGCTTCCTTTCAAGAAATCCACTTCTAGCTTTGTTTTTTTCTCAATGTCTTTTCCGACAAATATTTCAACTACTGAACCCTCTAATTTCCTTTGAATGTCATTTTAGACCTTTCAGAGAATATGGCAACTGTAGGTGCACATTTTCCTTTGACCTATTTGTCCTTGAACTAAAGATATGGGCAGGTATGAAAGCATCCCATCCATCTTTGTGATACTTGAGTTCAGCCAACAATTATTTTTTCTTTATTGGAAAGGTTGACTATGATAAATCTGTGGATTAGTGCCCTCATGTTTGTGCTTTTCCTTGGGCAAGCTTACTTCTTTACTGCTTTCCTTTAATCTTCTGGATATTCATGTATTTGAAAAATGTTACTTTTCCAGAGAAACGGAAGGCAGCTTGTCACAAAATGTCTGCTGATGCCTCGTTCTTCTGGGCATCCATTTGTAGGTGTGATGTGCAGTGTCACTGGCACAGAAACAACCTGACACTGTTAACAAGGCTTTAAGTGCACTGCAATGCAGAAAGAATGAAGACATCCTGATGTTTGCATCGGGCAACTGTTGAAGTATTCTCAGCATATAGTTTTTTTCTCACTCAGTCATTTAAAAAATGATTGAATGGGAATTAAGTTGTTCTCAAAAGCCAGAAGGGGAAAAAGGAATTATCCAAAAAGGATATAATTCAATTATTATAACTCTTAGGTGAGTGAAGCAAATATTCTCTATCATAAAAGGAATGTCTATAATTTCTTCCCTAATATTTCCTGTTGTTAGTCCTCAAGGCACTGTCAATCAGAATGAAGCACGAATGAAGAAGAGTTACTTGTGTACCAATAGGTTCTGCAGATTTCCTGGTCATGGATCTGTGCTGTTTCCACCAAAACTGATAATGAGCCACACCCTGCTTACACACAGTCACCTTAATGGTTTGCTGCAGGATTGGTGTGGTGGCTTAGAGGTGGAGCTCTCGCCTCACAATCAGGAGGCTGTGAGTTCGATCCTCGGTAGAAGCAGATATTTCTCTCTCTGGGCACACTGAAAATATATCTGCTGAACAAAACTCCACATTGGAAACAGGAAGACCATCTGGCCATTAAACACTCTGCTAGTTTCCAGACTCTACCCCCGCAAGGGATTATGGGGTCATTAAAAGATGATGATGATGATGACCTTAATGGTTTGCTGCAGGTCAATGAAAATATGGACGGTCCCAGAACCTTCTAGAACCTAAGAATGGGAGTAGGGCATTGAGTCTGAAGCTCATCTTAGTGAGTAACAGATAGAGAGATCTCATATGACTCTTCCATCTGCATATGGCACATTGTCCACCTTAAATGGTATGACTGAATAGCTTGAGGGTGGGCAGTTCTACGGTTAGCTGGCTGGAAGAAGGGCTAGGACAGTGCAGGAACTTGTGGAGAGCCTTTCCTTTTCTTGGTTCTGTGATCCTGTGACAAATTTTATTTACTTATTTATTTACATACCAGTATCAAATTTAAAGACCAGCCATCTCACTGGCAGAGCAACCCTGTGGAATTAATTGTGCTAGATGATAATCTTCTAATTAAAACTTCAGTGTGTGTACGTGCACGCGCGCGTGCACACACACACAGACATATAAATATAAACATGTATAGCATTTATTCTTGCCCTGGATCAATTTAGCTCTGGCGTATTTTCATCTCATTTTCAGCATCATTATGCATTTACACCAAAGTAAATGCCCCATGCAGCTTATAATTGCTCATGCCACCAGGGGATTTGAAAATAGGGGGAAGTGTGGCCTCCAAACTGATTAAGAAAGAAGGGATTTAAAATTACAGGAAAGTAGCTTTGTGTGTTGCTATTTCTGCTTTTCAAGTAGAAGTATTAAGCAAGCAACAATCCTTGACAGACAGGAATGTATCAAGATAGATTACCAAATATTTACTGAGTAACTCAAGTAGAACAGGAACTTCATTTTTAAAAAATGTTATATTAATACTCTGCCATCCAGATCTGACTGCTGAGGAATATTAATAAGTAATATTTGTTAAATGAAGGAACAAATAAAAGCATAGTCTGTGAGGCACATTTTGAAGAGTCAACAGCCAAAGAAGGCAGCCATTGCCTCATACAAATAGGTACCATTAAACACTCAGAACGAAGCAGTAATTAAAAACAGACTGAACTAAGCACCACTTTTTACAACCAAGGTCTGTTTTCTAAATTTCCAGGAATGTTGAGGGATATTTAAGATGGATACACCAACAAAATTCACTCTTAATGAGTGAAAGGTGCTGAAGTTGACATTGGAAGATAGTTAAATCCTTGTTCTTCCCATTTACACTTCATTACACTGTAAATTGTATGTCTGAATAGGTTACGGGTTGCATTGTTTGGTTCTCTTTGATAGATTTTTTTTCCAGCTATAATACAATTCCAGGCAAGTTTGGATATTCCTCTTATTCTGACAAAGATTATATTGAATATGTTGTTGTTTGAGTACAGAATAAAATACATTTTCATAAGGATTTCATGAATCTCTCCCTTGTATGCCAAGTTTTTACCAATATTGTGCTGAAGAATATAGGTTCATAAATGTTTTCCAAAGTTGCCAAAGGAGAATTTCATTCAACTACTCAGGAAAAAATGTATATTAATTGAGGACAGAGATAACGTCTTTGATGAATCAGTGAAACTGTTAAAAACAGTATTTTAGAAAGTGTATCACTTTCTATTATTTATATAATTTGCAATCTGCTTACTTACTTTTACCTACTCTGGAAAACTTTCTCATGAACGTACAGTCCCAAAAAAGAAATTTGGGCAACAGGAGGAGTTCTTTTCCACTAAAAGTTAAGCTTCTGAAGAAGAAATAATGGGATATTTCATTATTATGTTTAATTGGAAGCACTGTCTTCAAAGTAAGGGAACTTTATTGGCTTGTGATCAGCTCTCAGTTGAGTTGCCACCCTACTTCAGTTATGAAAATCTAAATTCAGTTTTGTTGCAAAAAATGTTTTTTTTTCTTTAAATAAATACAGAGTCCAGAAACAGGGAATGAAGGAAGAAAAGATGGAGATGTTTTGGTCTCTTCACCTTCTTTGGAGCCTGATTGTGACTTTGTATGGAATAACCAGAGCCAAGGAATTCTCAGATATCATGTTTTCCTCCATGGATAGGTAGAACTAAATCAGAAGGCTTGTCAATTTGAGAGTGCCAAAGCTACTCATCTGTCAAACTCCTATTAATATATGTCAATCTCTTCCTTGTATTCACCTAACATCAAAAACGTCATCAAAAAAGCACAACAAAGAATGTTCTTTCTGCGCCAACTCAGGAAGCTCAAACTGCCCAAGGAGCTTATGATCCAGTTCTACAGAGGAATGATTGAGTCTGTCATCTACACCTCTATAACTGTCTGGTTTGCTTCTGCAACCCAGCAGGACAGACACAGACTTCAGAGGGTAATTAGGACTGTAGAAAAAACAATTACTACCAACTTGCCTTCCATCAAGGACCTGTATACTGCACGAGTCAAAAAGAGGGCTTTGAAAATATATACAGACCCCTCAAATCCCGGACATAAACTATTTCAACTCCTGCCCTCAAAATGATGCTATAGAGCACTGCACACCAGAACAATGAGACACAAGGACAGTTTTTTCCCGAATGCCATCACTCTGCTAAACAAATAATTCCCTCAACACTGTTCAACTATTACAAAGTCTGCACTACTATTACTGTTAATCTTCTTATCACTCTTTATCACCCATCCCCTCCCACTTGTGACTGTATGACTGTAACTTTGTCACTTGTATCCTTACGATTTATATTGACTGTTTCCTAGTAGGATTTGATTGCTTATTGTACCTATGTCTATCATTAAGTGTTGTGTCTTATGATTCTTGATTCTTGATGAATGTATCTTTTCTTTTATGTATACTGAGAGTATTTGCATCAAGACAAATTCCAATCACATTTGGCTAATAATTCTATTCTATTCTAGGATAATGGCTGTGAGAAAAGATCTGAACATTATTTTAAGATTATCTTGCAGCGACATTGAGATTTAGTTCCACCAATGATGATTCCCAGGGCCTTGTCTATCCTTTGTGGTGTAGTCAAAGCCACCAAAAAATTTTTGAATGCAATTATGTACACAGAATTTCAGGAATGGTCTTCTGCAACTCCATCGTGTTTCATCATGTTTCTCTATCTCGATGGCTTCCCTGATTATTCTCTTGCTGGAGAATATCCAACACTGAACACTCCAGCAAGAGAATAATCAGGAAAGCCATCGAGATAGAGAAACACCCCCATAACATGAATAGACAGGACGATACCTCCCACCTACCAGACATCTGGAAGCTAGCCCTCACCAACAAACGAGTCCCAGCCACGAAAACCAACACCAGACCCAAAACAACATGGGACACCTCTGCCAATCCCCCTCATCAGAACCAGGCCCAAACCCATCCTATAAACGAAGGACAACCACCATCCAGAAAACAGACCACGGCTGCTTCGCCAGCTGTCGCGCCCCCCAACCCCAAAACCAAACAAGCTGACACACACCAAGAACACAGACCTAGACCCCAAACTCGAAGCCAGACTAAAACCCAGAATGCTACATCATAGCCACCTGCTCAGGATATCACATCAGAAAACCACAAGAACTCAAGAAGTTGCAACATAGCAAATGACCCAGGATATCACAGCACAAGACCAAGGATACCACAGCAGTAAATCTCACAAGGCCATCACACAACCCATTACCCAAGTCGTTACTACACAGGAGGCTAATGGAAAAGAGATCAAAACACAAACGACCCAGGAGATTACAACGCAGGACCCAGGATACCACAACAAAAGAACTTGCAAGCCCATCACACAACCCATTACCCAAGCTGTTAAAACACAAGAAGCTAATGGGAAAAAAGATCACTACAAAACAAACAACCCAGGAGATTACAACACAAGATCCAGGATATCTCCACAACAAAACTCACAAGGCCATCACATCGTGTTGTGTTCATCTGTGAATCAGGCTTTCACAGCCATTTCTGTTTTAAATTTGGTGCTAGCCTACTGCTGTGTTAGAATGGTTTTTTCTTCATCCTGATTGGTTGGGAGTCTTGGTCTGTGTTTATTGGTCTTAGAGTTTGCTGTGTTCTGCTTAATTGGTGTTTCTAATATCTTCTGTCTGTTTTGTAGCATTTTTTGATTGGCTGGCAACATTGTGTTTCCTGTATTGGAGGCTTTTAGTGCGGCTTGGTTTTTTTTTTTTTTTGAAGAAAAAACCATTCTAGCACAGCAGTAGGCTAGCACCAAATTTAAAACAGAAACGGCTGTGAAAGCCTGACTCACAGACAAACACAATACACAAGTCTGATGATGGTAGATGAGATTCTGCCAAAATGTTGCTACAACTTTAAAAGCACAACTATAATGATGTGGGAAAATAACCGAACAAAGCTGAATACCATACATACATACATACATACATACATACATACATACGTATATATGTATATACAAGCAAATTGAAGGAGCCCCTATGGCATCACCATTGTCACCCGTCATTGCAAACTTGTTCATGGAAGAATTTGAATCCAGAGCCCTGGCCAATGCCACCCACAAGCCCAAACTATGGATAAGATACATCGATTACACATTTGTCATTTGGCCCCATGGAAAAGAAAACCTAAACAATTTCCTAACATACCTAAACAGCATATACCCCAAAATCAAATTCACCATGGAAATGGAAACAAACAAACAACTACCATTCCTAGATGCACTAATCTACAAAAAACAGATGGCACACTAGGACACACTGTATACCAAAAGAAAACACACACCAACCGCTACCTCAACGCCCAATCCCACCACCATCCAGCACAGATAAACTCTGTGGTCAAAACATTAATTGCCAGAACCAAACGCCTGGCAGACAAGACACACATAAAGACTGAACTATGCACCCTGACTAAAGTTCTGACAGCTAATGGCTTCCACAAAAGCAAAATCACTGGCCTGATCCACAAAAACACACTGAGACATAATGGAGACCTAGAAGATGAACAGACCTATGGAACAGCTGTCCTGCCCTATATAAGAGGTACTACAGACAAAATCAGTAAGATACTACACAGGCATCACATCAAGACTGCCTTCAAAACAGACAGAAAAATAGCAGCCATCCTTAGAAACCCCAAAGATAAAATTGACCTGGAAAACCAAGGCATATACGAAGTCCCCTGTGCATCATGCCCGGCCACATATGTTGGACAGACCAATAGAAGAATTAGTACCCGCTTGGATGAACACAAAAATGCAGTAAAAAATCTGGAACAGACTTCCTCACTAGTCCAACACATGAAAGCCACAGGTCATAGCATCAACTTCAATGGCACCAAAACCCTAGCCACTATAGAAAACCCCAACCACAGAATTATCAGAGAAGCCATAGAGTTTGAAAAAAGACCTGAAAGCATGAATAGAAGAGATGATTCCACCAGACTGTCAATTATTTGGAAGCCTGCTCTCAAACAAAAAAATCTCCACACCACAAGCCAAGCAAACACCTGGGCACAAACAGACCCCCATCCGATACCTCCAGCTCAAACACAGCCCAACCAGGCACCCAGATGAAACCTAGCTTCCTCATAAATGATGGCCATCTGTTTACCCGCCAACCAATCAGAACACAGCCAAATCCCCAACCCATGAGAACACACCCCCACCCAATCAGAACAGAGCCAAGCCCCCACCCAATCAAGTCACACCCCCACTAGTAGTTAAAAGGAAAAAGCAGCTGCAAGCTCACATTACTCCCAGAAGCACAAAGCTGAAGACACAAGCCTGAAGATGATGAATGAAACTTCATCGAAACGTCGCCTAGACACTTCCAATTTTATGTGGGAGAAAACCCAAATAACCAAAAATCCATAGATAGATATAGATAGATATAGATTTAGATATAGATATAGATATAGATATAGATATAGATATAGATATAGATATAGATGATATAGATATAGATTTAGATATAGATACATACATGAAAAGAGCTACAGTATTTCTGGTATTATTATTTTATTCCAGTTAATTCCTCTAGCTAGTTATTACTATAACAATGATATCCACTCCTTTAACCCCTTTAGAAAAACACACTGCCTGGGGGAAAAAAAGGTTTAAGGTTTTCCTTTGTTCCTCAACAGCTAGGTAGGAGTTCTCAAAATTATGCTCATTTGCCACTGCAAGACAAACGTTAAAAAGAATAGTGAAATGCACTGATAGGGTTTAGCTATACTGAGGTAATAATGCCATAAATAAGAGAATCAATCTTGCCCTTGACAAATTTCCACGGAAAATACCTAAAAGAAATCAATGTTCATTGCAATCTGATAATCGTGAAGCGTTTAGCTGTGTTTTGCTGTTTCTTTCAACCTTCCTTCAATATTTCCTTTTCAGATCCTCTTTCAAAAAAAAATTGGTGCAAATTACAGCAAATGGTTATATTAGGGTAACTTCATGTACAAACAGAATCAACAATGTGCCTGAACAATTTACTTTGGTTGTAGGGAGCTTCTTTGAGAAGTTAGCTTTTTAAAAGACATATTGTTCATACAGGATATTTTCCTCAAAATATATAGTGGAAATTTATGAAAAATTCAGCGTATCCTATTGTCACTCCCCCAAAGCTAATTAATGCAGAAGGCTGTTGAAGTTTCACTGGCTTTCAAGATGATTCAAATGAATTATATCCTTTTGTTCTTTATCATGTTTAGGATTAAAAACCTAAAGACATAAGTTAAGCATTTGGGGGGAAGAAATTGAGCAATTGGTTCTTGGTAAATGGTTCTATTTTTCACCACCAATAAAATGTTTGAACCGGTACTGCTTCAACCTTGCTGAATTTATGACCCATTGGTTGTTAGCACTTAGTGAGAGTTTGGAAAAGGACACTTTCCCTGATAGCCATGTGATTTCAAAAATCAATGTTCTGGTCTACTCTCCAAACACGACAAACCCTCTAAAGTTAACTCAAAGATTCCTTTATTAGGAGTGCTGACAGCCCTGGCAAATGTTTCTCTCTCAATGCAGGCTAACAAGTCCATCCATCCAAAAGATGAATGGTTCTGCCACATCTATTCATCTCCACTCGCTGCCTTTTATCCCCAGAGCTAGGGTGGGGCTTCATTAGCAGTGGTGGCTCTTCCTTCCCAAGGATCGGCCCATAGATTTCCACTGCTCTCCTTTCCTCTGCATTCTGCTCATCTATGCACCAGCCACCAGCTGTTTCTCCTCTTCCTCATCAGCCACCTCCAGACCTGGGGGCTGTTGACTCTCTCTCTGCCAGCTCCATTCCCTCTTCCCCCTCGGAGCTTCCAGGTGGTCTTGATGCTGACCCTGGCTCCCATGCTTCCTCCTCTTCCTCCTCCTCCTCCTCCTCCTCCTCCTCCAATTTGGCCGCTGGAGGCCACAACAGTCGAGTAGAGAATCAAGTCTGCTTTCGACTTTTGAAATACTAAATATGTCAGGTAGTATCAGGGTCTCTTTACAGGAGTAGCAGTTGCCATTAATTCCCACAATGGCAAAGTAGATGATAAAGTAGATAACTTAGTAGAGATGGTGGGACTGATTGTTTTAATTAAAGAGAAGCATTTATCTAGTTGTGTGATACCGATAAAGGAGAATATTTGCATTGATGATGTTACTTAGTTTGGATAACATCTTGCAAGTTTAGAGACCAGCAAGGACTCATCTAGTTTTGTTTCTATTTGGAAACGCTCCTAAACTTTTTGCTCAAAATTGGAAAAAAAAAAAAGATTTTTTCAAATTTAAGGTTATGATTTTGTTATTATAGAAATGGCTTGAAATGTTGCAAAATGTAAAGCCAAAGATTTGAGGTTACAATTTTTCCTGTATTTTCCTGCACTGAAAAATGTCGGTCACCAATTAGTTTCTCTTTCTCATTAAAATTGTTCTTTCTCTTAGTTTTCTAACTTCTTTTTCCTGTATGTATATATGTGATAGTGAAACTTAATAAAAATCCTGAGATTAAAAGGAGTAACAGTTCCTCCAGGACTCACATGTAGAGAAGGCCCAGAGATGGCACCAAGAACCCAATTTATGCTACCCAGACTAACTTCTTATGATATGGTTGGCCATATAAATTTGATGAATAAATAATTTTTGCCAGATTACCTTCAAAAGTGGAGGAGGCAGAAGGAAGAACTTAGGAACTTTCTGCATTTTTCTAACTTTATCTTCTCTCTTCACCACACCTCCCAATACCACTTTCTGTTTGAATAAAGGCACAATTGAAGGTAGAGGAAAGACGCTCTTGTTGAGATCAATGGTCAAGAAATGTATGGCCGATGCAAGGAAAGGAAGAGGAAAGTGAACAAGGAAAGAGAATCTACATCACGGGAATCTGTTTTAAAAGTTTATTTTTGCCTTCGACAGACAACAACGAATCTTGACACACAATGAATGTTGACAGACAAAAACTAAATAGCCAAGAAGTTAGGCTAAATATAAGCAGCCTAGATAAGACTCTAGAGATTGGATAGCAAAGATATGAATGGTAAATATCTATATTTTGTGAAACAACTATTTTTGATGGAATTTTTAGTGGTTGCCTCAGGCCTTCTGAATATTAAAGGGAGAGAGGAGGTGATAAGTGTTGTAGCTTCTTCTTAGCCCTTTCCTGTTGTGGTAGGAAGTAATTGTGCATGACAGTGCTGATTTCGATAAAATGATTCCTTTTCTGGATTCAGGAATAGACTTTTAAAAAGTTAGCTGCATTCATCCAAGAACAATGACTTAGAAGCTTCAGATACGTCTTGTGAATGGTCAACATGCTTTCCTGTTCGTTCCCTTTTTATCTTTTAATCTTTTAATTTTAAAATAAATTATTTTTTTTAAATTTTTTAATTCAGCAACTCCAGACAGCAAGTTAAAAAATAGCAATAAAAACATCATCCTCAACAATAGCAACAAAGAAAAAGAACAATTTAAAAACATAAAAGAGCTAGGGCCACACACATGACCACCTAAACAGCTTCATCTTCCATAATAGTTTCCCTCAAGCTGTAGATTGATAAGTATAGTACGAAAGAAAAAAATTCATGAACATAATAAGAATGACTTCAAGATCTTGGACCTCATCGCCCAAAATATCCTGTTTGCCTTTTTGTTGACAAAAATCTAATTAAGAATTACCAATCAGTGGGTATCGTACCAAATATGCATGTCTAACACACAATCATTAAACTACAGTCATGTTAACAATGACACATCAGGCCCGCCACAATGCACAATCAATGTTTTAAGACACATAGAGAGGTGGGACAAGCTTCAAAAAGGGAAGGAGATAACCTGTACATTCCTTGCTCTATGTTGAATTTTTTCCTGGCAATGTAGCTCTTTCGAATGGACATCATATTATCCTTGATTAACTGGAAGCATTGTCAAAGTTTTGGACCAATTATATTCACAATTTCAATTATCATGCTGGAAGTAACATGCTGGGGACAACCAGTTTACTACCTATCACACTGAAGTATTTTTGAGCTGAAAAATTACACAGAATTTCAGCCAATAGGATGTTAAAGAGGTTGATTTGTCCTAAGGCCTTCTGGGCAACTACTGAAAATCAATAAGCAGATGCCGGTTTTGTGAAATTCATAATAAAGAGACAGGTAGCGATTAAATGGAAATTATGCTAAATATTCTACTGTTAATATTAGCAAGAGAAGGAACAAATGATAATATGTACTTTAAAATATAATATGCTCTGCAAACCTATTATATATTGAACAAGGAAAGAAACGCAGAATATACAATAGCTTTTGCAATTTGCTTTTTTTTAAGAGTGCTGCCAACGGAAGGTTACAAACAGAAGAGAAAATGCTATAATAAAGAGGAAGAGAATCAATGTTAGTCTTCAGAGGAGAAGATACAGGTCTTTGTTGGACAGTTTTCTAAACATTATTCAGCAAAATCTTGTCAGGATAATGCCAGTCTCATTCCTGGTTTGACATTTTAACCACTTAAAAACAGTGAATAGAAGTGTACATGCATGTACAGAACTTATAATTTTTAAATGCAAAGATGAACAGCTTGATCTGTACCAATTTTTATCAATCATTTGAGGAAGACCTGGGTCAGAAATTGATCTGATTGGGAGATGGTCATTTCTCCCCAGAGGTTCAAAAGAAATAAGGAAATCTCAACATATGTACAGTAGCTCTGTCATTTTCCATCCTTCTCCTTCTCTTCCCCCTAGCTAGGGAAAGAAGCATCAAGGTTATGAGGGAATGACCTTAGGGAAAGAAAGGAAGAGAGGTTGCCCAGGAAACAGCCAGAAAAGTGAGATGTAGGCGCCCCCAGTGGTTTAACGGTCAGAGAAAGAAACTTACCAAGCACCTGCTATAATGGATCAAGCAGTTAAGAGAGACAGTGGGAAGTTTGTACTTTCAGACTTGCAAGATTGATGTCAGCCCTCCCAGGTAAACCAGTCAGGAAGCCCAACTGGGTGAGTTAAATCTATTTCATCGCAGGGGCTACATTAACAAAACCTTGGAAGCATTTTATAATCGGACAATGATAAGACAACATACAGTGGTACAGACCACAATGATATTACCACTACAGGTCTTTCTCATGAAGATGCAGCTGACATAAAGTACATAATTTATCATCTTGGGGTGTGATGTCACATGCTTCTTTCCCTTCTTCCTTTCCTTCCATTGTCTTCTTCCTTTCTTCCATTCCCTTCTTCCTTTCCTTCCATTCCCTTCCTTTCCTTTCCCTTTCCCCTCTTCATATTACCTAATGAAAGTAAGATAATTGGCTTTAGAAATAAACCAAATACATAAAACCAGTATAATAAAACCAATACGCAGCCAATAATAATAAAACCAATAAGCTGCCAGTTCGGAGATTCAAATTTTAGGATCCTTAACAGATATTGTGGTCTCCTTCAAAGGAATCTTGGTTATTCTATTCCAGAGTTGAACAAGAATAGGATGCATTGATGAGTCAGCTCCATGCTATCTGCTTAGGAGTTCCTTCCCATGATTGCATTATATACTGTTTCAAGAGGTGGTTTACCTTACATACTTTCTTGTTAGCTTCTGTTAATTGGTTTATTTATTTACTTAGCATATGGCATTGGTACATGAAAGCTAGGAGGCTACAGTTTTATTACAGAGCAGCAGTTCGGTTGCCTAAGATTGCTAGTTTGTTCAGTTCACGCTTGCACGCTATCCAGGGTGCACCAAAGGGGGTGAACTAGTTCTGCATACAGAACAGCTAACAGCATATTGTGAGAGTGTCAGCATCATTTGGGGCTTTTTCTCCACTGGTATTTTGCCTTGTATTTGGTCCACTCTGGCACTGATTGGTTCCTTGCTTCCCCCTTAGTCCCACTGAGATGGTACTTATTGATCTACTTGCATTTTTCTGGCAAAACCTCTTTTATTTCCATAGCTGTGAATTCACAGCCTGCAAGGCTTCACAAACAGTCTTTCAGGGGAATGTTGATAAACGCCCATCTTATTGTATTTGGAACTATTGCAAGAGAAGTAACTGGAGAGAATTTGGAACTACTGCCAGAGAACTAATTGCCAGGCGCAGGGCAAGGCCAAACTTGACACAGAATCAAACAGAATTTTTCAAAGCTTGACCAGACAAACGAATTGCTTCCTGCATGCTTTTGAACTGCTAGGTTGGCAGAAGCTGAGGCAAATGTTAGGACTCAAACTTCTGGAGCACAGAGAGACGTTCTTCTGCCATTGACAAATCCAGCAACCTTAACCTGCTGAGCCACCATGCCTCTGTTAATTGGTCATAAATGGAGATTACTATATGTAGAACTGGTAAACTAGTAAACAATCTTTAGGCACTGTAGCGGTGGTGGGATTCAATTTTTTTTTACTACCGGTTCTGTGGGCGTGGCAGGGGAAAGATACTGTAACATCTCCAGTCTGAGGTGGTATTTCCCAGTTTTGTGAACTACTCAAAATTTCCGCTACTTGTTCTCCAGAACTGATCAGAACCTGCTGAATACCCACCTCTGCACTCTAGTAACTCCATATCTTAGTTAGGACAGGGGAGGTTCAGATTTTTGTGCATCCCTATATATAATTGTACTCTATCCTCAACAGTTATTCGCTTTTAGCTCTCCAGATCAAGTATTGCATATTTATTGTCTGAGAATGTAACTCATACAGTGGGCATGTTGCATCTACCCTTCTGAAGGGGGCTGCCTAGGTGGTTTTTACTGTTCTTCTTTATCTCAGAATTCTTCCTGCAGGGATATATTCTTGGTTTTCCTCTTACACTTCCTTGACTTAAGTTTGGATGACTTTTGCTTGCTGTTATGTCCCCTAGACAATGGCAGATGAGTCGCTGTCACAGAGACAGAGGACAATGCTCCATGGGATGGTTCCACACAATTGCAATTAAAAATAAAAACCGTGCAGGCTCTCCTTCCAGCTGCTTGTGAGATCAGGCTCAGTTTGGCAACAGGGAGAGCATAAAATAAAAATAAGGAATAAAATTAAAATGAAACTCTGACAAGTAGGTAACAGGGCAGAAGTAAATGTAGAGATAAGAATAAGCTAAATGTACAGAAAGGGTAATAAAACTGGAAAAGGAGAAAGGTGCAAAGATGAAAATTGTTTCTCAAAGTAGATGCTACTTCGCCACGTTATATCCCTCCTTGGGTAAGGATGTTTTTTTTTTTTTTTTTAGTTGTTTGAGAGACATATACACTGTCCCATTCAGTCATGGATGGTCATTCTGAGTGGCCTACAACCACAGCCCAAAATAGAAATGGTAAGGGAACAAATCCAGAACCAGTAGCGGAAATTTTGAATAGTTTGGAGAACCGGAAAATCCCACCTCTAACTAGCCCTGCCCCCATCTCTTCTCTGCCTCCCATTGAGTCCCAGCTGATTGGCTGGGTCTTCTTTGGTTGCCCTGCATAGGAGAACGGAGCTGGAAAGCAGGTTAGTGGAGTGGGGATGGAAGGTTTTTTTTGCAGTATATCCTTCCCCTGCCATGCCCACCAAGCTACGCCCACAGAACTGGTAGTTAAAAAAAAAATTTGAATATCACCACTGAACAAAACCTAAAAAAGAAGAATCCAGAGAAATAACAGCCACCAAAAACTGCAATGCCAAATGGGAGTTGGCCACTCCCTCTGACCAAAAATGGATGGAAACTAAGCAAAGAGAGAACTAAGGAGAAATTTCCTAACAGTGAGAAGAATTAACCAGTGAAGCAGCTTGCCTTCAGAAGTTGTGGATGCTCCATTACTGGAGACTTTTAGGAAGAAACTGGACCATCGCTTGTCTGTAATGGAACAGGGTCTTCACCTGAAAAGAAAGTTGAAACTTGACAACCTCCATGGTTCCTTCCAACTTGGGGAGGGAGGGCTCAGCCAGGTCTGGAGGGCTCAACAAAGCTAGGGGGAGGACCAGAGGAATCTCAGGGACAGATGTAATTCCAGAGGGCAAGTAAGATTTTTATTTCATGACAAGACACCATTTGTGATTCTTGAAGTTACAGTAACACTACAGGTGATTCATAGGACACAGAAGAAAAACATCCCCTCAGAGGAATATTCTGTATTGAATTTACAAGAGGTTTATTCACACTTAGTGAAAAAGGATTAGCTTCGAGTTCATCTGGAAAGCTGACATAATTGATAATGGTATCCCCAGATACTGAAGCTGAACTGGGATTTCTTTTCCTGTACAGTTATAACTGGGAATTTATTGCTGACATAAAGGCAATATTGATGAAGTTGCTATTTATGCATTAGTTAGCTGCAAACCACAGCTCTTCAACATCCAGAGAAATTCAAACTATGCAAAAAAAGAAACTATGCTAGCGCCTGACTATCAGCAAATCTTTCACGTTGCAGTTGCAGAATTAATGTAGAATTAATTTCAACAGTAGACATTTATGTTTAGGATGTGTGCTTTGCTGACTATTTCAAAATATTCTCAAGACTCATCCAACTGATGGCTGTGTTGATGGTTCTTTACAATGCTTGACTGCTATGTGTTTTATTTTTTGTATTGTATTATTCTATTTATATTTGCCATAATCTATCTAGGCTCAGGTATGTGAGATGGGTAGCTATATAAACTGAATGAGAGAATGAATGAATGAATTTGTTTAACAGATAAACAACAGTAACATATATTGATCGTCCAACATCTCTGTTCTTGGTGTCTGTGTGAGTGAATGTGAGTGTATGTACACTAAATATTAAGAGTTTGTTCCTAAGGATACATTCATTCTATAATTTTTGAAGATGAGAAGCATTTCATCAGAGCCTCTGTGACGCAGTGGTTAGAGTGCAGTACTGCAAGCTACTTCTGCTGCAGCCAGCTGCCTACAATTTGGCAGTTCAAATCCTACCAGGCTCAAGGTTGACTCAGCCTTCCACCCTTCCAAGGTGGGTAAAATGAGGATTGTTGGGGGCAATATGTTAACTCTGTAAACCACTTAGAGAGGGTTATAAAGCACTATAAAGCGGTATATAAGTCTAAGTGCTCTTGCTACTTCAGCATTTTGTCTACTGTAAATTTCTCAAAGAACAATTAGGAGATGCTAAGCTGCTGGCCCCATAAATTTTTATTGTTCAGTCTGACAAAGCTGGCAGCAGAGTTGGACAGTAGTGAGGAGGTTGGGGAGAAACCTGGGCCAGTCTTGGAGGCTGAGGAAGGCTTGGATGAGGGCTCTGCATCAGAGGCAGAGATGGGGCCAGGGCAGGCTGGCAGTCATCCGCTGCCTTCAGACTCAGACAGCAGTGAGGTGGGGGAGTTTCTGGAACCGGTTCCCAGCCTGCACATGCACAGGGCTACCAGAAGACAAGAACAATTGGGAAAGCAAGGTCGACTCAGGAGTAAGGCCACACCTCAAAGAGGATTGGCCCCTCCCATAGGGATAAAAGAGGACTGAACGGGACATGAGCTTTTGCAGGAAGCAATTAGTTTGTCTGGTCGGTTCAAGCTTTGAAAAGTTCTGTTTGATTCTTTGTCAAGTTTGGCCTTGCCCTGTGCCTGGCAATTAGTTCTCTGGCAATAGTTTCAAGTTCTCTCCAATTACTTCTCTTGCAATAGTTCCAAATACAATAAGATGGGTGTTTACCAACATTCCCCTGAAAGACTGTTTGTGAAGCCTTGCAGGCTGTGAATTCACAGCCATGGAAATAAAAGAGGTTTTGCCAGAACTAAGATTGTGTTTTATGATTTCTAAGAAAGCCTGGGTCCCACCAGTCACTCTGCTGTCTTCTTCTCCTTTTGTGTTCCATCTTTCCCCAAAACATGGTCTTTTCCAAGGAGTCCTCTCTTCTCATTTTGTGGCCAAAGTATTTCAGCTTTAGTATCTAAATATGGGGTATCATATTTTTATTTTTATTTATTAAATTTCTATGCCTCCCATCTCACTGATACAGCAACTCTGGAGAGCTTAGAATATAATCAAAAATTAAACTGGCTTAAAGCTGATGGAGTCTTGTGTGGGATATTTTTTGTAACATTTTAGGGATGAGAGCACAATTCAAACATCTGGATGCAATATCCTCTCAGGGAAGAAGCATAAATGTGTAGCTTTAATTAAGCAGATAGATTACTTGGATGTGGAGGTGTCAGCACTTCTGCGAAATCTTTGTCCCTGTGCAAATAGGCTTTGTTCCTTTCGAGGAACACACCCAGCTAAGAGGAAATGCTTACAAAATGTGAACTCCGTGAAGAACTCAAAAACCATCTAGACAATGGAGAAAAGGACCTATACGTTGACTACCGAGCTGATTGCATCAAAAGAAAGTCACACAACCCACAACTCTGCATCCAACCCCACCCCATCCAATCCAACATCATTCAAAACTAGGCATGCACGCCCCTAACTACCTCTATTCCAACCACAACTGGCCTTAAATGCAAGCTACTCAATGCAAGAAGCCTTGTAAATAAAATACCTGAATTTCTTCTCTTACTAAATACGGCTAAATTCGACATTATATTTGTCTGTGAAACATGGCTCAACACATCTCTCCCTGACTCCATTACCACAGTAAGAGACTATCATGTTTACTGATCAGATCATGAAATCCGTAGAGGAGGTGGTATTGCTATCTTCTATAAAAAGTCCCTACATCTAAAAAACATCCAAGTTACCCAGGAGCTTGCTATTCCAGAGACCATCATCTGTGAACTGTCCTTAAATATCACATTTCAGTTCTTACTATGTTACAGAGCCCCTGATTATGACATCGAACATGCAAACAAGCTAAATACACTACTAACATGGGCAACATCCTGCCCACACGCTTTTATCTTTCTTGGTGACTTCAATCTACCCCATATTAACTGGACCCTTAACGAATGTACAACTGAACCCATACATGCAACCTTATACAATGCAGTAACAAATCTGGGACTAGAACAGCTAGTAACCAACAACACTAGACTTAACAACTGCCTCGATCTCATCTTCTGCAATAGTTTGAATTCAATTTACAGAATACAAATTAAAGAACCCTTTCCCAACAGTGACCACAACATGATAGACTTTTGTCTCAGCATATGTCCACACAAAAATCATCACAACAATGGAATCCCCAATTATAACCTAAAAAAAGGCAACTATGATCTTATAGACAACGATCTCTCATCCCTTGATTGACAATTTCTATTCACTGGATGCAACACTGTAGAAGACCATTACAACATATTTTCACTTGAAGTCAAAAGAGTCATCAAATTATATGTACCATTAACAACTCCCAAAACCAGAAAAAAACAAATTACCTATAACAATAAGGAAGCTTCAATCCAAAAAAAAAAAAATCACTTTGGCGGAAAAACAAATCTGGTCGCGTTGCCAACTTCAAAAGCCGATACAAAAATTTATGCCACCAGATAAAAACTGAATGCACCAATATCTCATTAAACAAGAAGAAAACCTTCTGTGCACCAATTCCACCTGCACTTTCCACAATTTTGTAAACAACAAACTAAAAGACTCAAAGTCCATCCCGCCCCTGATAGGACCTAATGGTAAAGACTGCAACGACGACACTATTAAAGCCAACCCCTTTAACACATTCTTTGGCTCAGTATTTGTAAACAGCAATGGATCATGCCCAGTATTTCCTAGTTGAACCACAGACAACTACAATGATCTAATACATATCGATTTTACAGAAGACAATGTTGAAAAAGCACTATGCAATCTAAAACTATCTCTATCTATTGGACCAGACGGAATATGTGCCTACTTCTTAAAAAAGCTATCCACTGCCATAGCCGAACCTCTAAGCATAAACTTTGAAAAATCTTTCAGGACCAGCTCCTTGCCTAACCTATGGTCACAAGCCACGGTCCTCCCCATCTTCAAAAAGGGAGACCCCAGCCTAGTTGAAAATTACAGACCAATCTCTTTATGCTGCATCACCTGTAAAGTCATGGAATCAATTATTAACCAATCCATTATCCTCCATTTAGAAACAAACAACCTACTCTCCAATAAACAATTTGGTTTCAGGAAAAAGACTATCATGTAATCTGCAACTCTTACACTGCAAAAACATATGGACTACACAACTTGATCAGGGCAAAGCAATAGATGTAATCTACGTAGACTTCTGTAAAGCCTTTGATTCAGTGGTACATGACAAACTTCTACTAAAACTAAAATCTTGCGGTATCTCTGGACACCTGCATAACTAGATAGAAGCATTCCTTTCAAACAGACAACAAATGGTCAAAATGGGGAGCATCCTATCAAATTCTGTACCTGTCAACAGTGGTGTCCCCCAAGGCAGTGTTCTAGGACCAACTCTTTTCATATTCTACATAAATGACCTCTGTGATCATATCAAGAGTAACTGTGTTCTCTTCGCTGATGATGTAAAGCTATTCAACACCACAGACAATACTGCTACCCTTCAAAAAGACCTTGACTATGTATCAGAATGGTCAAACAAATGGCAATTTCAAATCTCAACAAATAAATGCTCTGTCCTACATATTGACAAAAAAATAATAATCAGAAAATAAAATACAAGCTGAATAGTCAAGACCTTGTTGATGATCCAAACTCAGTCAAGGACCTTGGAGTACTCATCTCTAATGATCTAAGTGCTAGAGCCCACTGTAACTACATAGCCAAAAAGGCGTTAAGAGTTGTTAACCTAATCTTACATAGCTTTTTCTCTGGTAATATTACACTAATAACTAGAGCGTACAAAACATTTGCAAAACCAATACTCAAATACAGCTCATCAGTCTGGAACCCACATTACGTATCTGATATTAACACAGTTGAGAAAGTCCAGAAATATTTCACAAGAAGAGTTCTCCACTCCTCTACTCGTTGCAGAATACCTTATGCCACCAGACTCAAAATTCTAGACCTAGAAAACCTAGAACTACGCTGCCTTTGGTCCGATCTAAGTATAGTACATAAAATTATATATTGCAATGTTCTACTTGTCAATGAATACTTCAGCTTCAATCATAACAATAGAAGAGCACACAATAGATACAAACTCAAGGTAAACCGCACCAAACTTGACTGCAGGAAATATGACTTCAGCAACAGAGTGATCAATGTCTGAAATACTCTATCTGACTCTGTGGTTTCTTCCCCAAACCCCAAAAACTTTAACCTTAGACTGTCTGCTGTTGATCTCACCCCTTTCCTAAGAGGTCTGTAGGGGGCCTGCATAAGCGCACCAACGTGCCTACTGTCCCTGTGCTATTGTTTCTTTTTATTTTTTTAAAAATTTTTCTTATATGTATCCATGTATTCATAACTATGTTTTTACTTATACCTATTATATTGTAAGCAATTGGCAAATAAATAAATAAATAAATAAAAAATGGATAAGGACAGCAACTTAAAATACAGCTCTTCAAAGTACCTCAGGTTGAGTAGCTGTGAGGTAAAACAACTGTTAGTTATCTGTAGAGATAAGACTTAAACTCCAATGAAATTCAATGTGCTGTAAGAAAAGGAAGGGAGGGAGGGAGGGAGGAGAGGCAATCGCAAATGCGTAAGGAAGGTAATTTATCAACTGCAAGTGGAAAAGCAAGATTTGTTCTTGTTTTAAAAGACTGTTCTTGATTCTGTATAACAACAAGATGGGAGACACCTCAAGAGTTTTAAAAATGGTGGAGAAGGCTGCAGTATCTAGAGAAGTCTTAAGAAATTAAACTGAACTGCCAGGATGTGTCAAAATGTAAAATGGAAGGAAGTGGCTCAACTGCAATTTATATACATCAAATGCACCCTTGGTTGAATCTTGGTGCAGCCAGATTGGAGGTGGACAAAGGAGGGATGGAAATAAAACTTTAAAATGCTTTGATAAGGAGAGTGGGACTTTCTATAATATTATGTTCTATTTTACCTTTTAATTATGTTAGAATTTTATTCACACCACACACCCTTTATTTAGTACCGGGGAACAACATTTGAATCTTACCATAACAAAAGATAGGATAATAAAACATTTTTTTTCAATAAATGCCATTATAAAAGATGGGGAGAAGAGATTATGCATTAGCAATAAAGTGTAGCTGTAATTACTACTTTTTAGACATGAGATTTTAGCTTTACAGAATACAAGTGGGGACATCTATCTTTCAGAAAATTTTAAATAAGGAAAAAAAAATATGATCCACTGAACAGAACACAATTTAAAGGTAATATCTCAGTGTCATTCATTTGGAATGTATCCTTGTCATGAAAATGATCAAATGCATAAATTATGTTTAGCCCGAGAGTTTTGGCCATAGAAATAACTACTGCAGAGGCCACATTCTTCAGTAATTGGCTGAATCACTGGATTCATTTATTTTGACTTTAAATAAAAAAAAAAATTCAGCCATTTTATACTAGAAGCTTGGAAAAAATGTGGGGGAAACATTAATAACCCCCCCCTCCATTAGCAAAGGAGGCATGTGATTGTCAGGAAAGCACGTAGAAATATTAATTTATTTCCATTGTTGAAGATTTCTGAATGTTTTCTGGGCAGGAGAGAGCTAGTATTGGCAATAATAAGCTGATTTAATAAATAAGTTTTATTCCCAAATGGAAGGAATGGTGCCTTATCTTTCATAGAACTCATTTGGATTCAGTTTTCTGACAATAATTTTCCTATTGTACAGAGGCATGGTGTTGCGGTTAGCCAGAAGCAGGTGCGGACTGCTGAGGAGAGCGAGGACGCTGATGAGGGACCAGAACCATTAGGGAGTGGACTGCTGCCTTCAGAAATTGTGGGGGCTGGCAGCAGTGATGAGGAGGTTCTCAAGGAGACTGTGCCCAATGCACATGCACGCAGGGCTGCCTGCAGGAAAGAGCAGCACGGATAACTCGGGAGAAAGGCGGCAAGGTAATGGCCCCTCCTTCCAGAAGATAAAAGCCAGCTATGAAACTATCCTCCTTTGCAGAAGGCAAAGACGTTTTGAAACCCCAGCCTCATGGACATTCCAGTATTCTGAGTTTGTATTTGAAGATTCTTATTTTGCAAATTATTTCTTGTCTGTTATCTTTTGGCAAGTCTTGCACAGCTTGGCAAGACTTGTGCTTATCACAGCTAATTATTTTGTAAAAGCATTACAAGTTTTCTGTTCTTTTTGAATTGTGTTTGATTTGTCGGAAAAGGGTGTGGGTCAGAACACGTGGTCAATTTTCTGGCTATGGAGTAAAGGCTCTCATGTTAGCCAGACAACCTGTTCTAAGAATCCAAACTCTTTCTCAGATATATTAAAATACTTGGCACAAAAGAGTTCAGGATGCAGGAACAAAGAAAGTGGGATAAATAAGCAAGTTTTATCCCAATTTGAAAACCAACCTATTTGGTTTATGTACTGATTTATGTACTGATTATCAAGACCAAAGGAAATCGCTATCCCCTTCCAGTTGTCTCAGATGTGATAGTTTCTCAGATGTGGGTATTAAAACACGGAACATCACTTGTGGAAGAAATGATTTGAGAACATGACGTGTAATAAAATCCTGGAATTCAAGCTTTGACACAACCCCCAGGCATACAATAATCTCAAGTCCACAGACTTCACTAACTGGTGCACACAGTGCGATCTGCAACAGATAATAATATCGCCTCTGAAGATGATAAATGCATGGTGTCCCGTGTTATTACTTATGAGAAATGTGCTGGGAGAAGATTTGGAAACAGATGTAATGCTATCAACAGGGGTACCAAGACAGGTGTAAAAAGTTAAGGCAAATGCACTTCCTAGCAAGTTTAGAATACAAATGACTCTTGCTAATTTCCATGAAAAATAAAAATCTGTAGAACATGAAGCTAATATCATACTAGAAGGAGCAAACAGAAAGAATCACGCATCAAAGTATAATGACAACCAGAGATCTAATCAGCTAAAGAAGGATAATTGATCATAGCCGAACTTTATACCTAACAAAGACAGCAAGAAAATCTTGATTCCTCTGCATAGAATTAGATAGGACTTTGTCCTCTACTAGTGAAGGATTTGCGAAAGAAAAGTGGAAGACAGAATTGCTATAGCAATTATAATCCCAGAGTAGGCAGCCAAATATGCAATTATTTTTGATTTAATGGATAGCGCAAGGCCATAATTATGTCACACTTTAACTGATAGAGGAAGA
Organism: Pseudonaja textilis; assembly: GCF_049901715.1. Lineage (NCBI taxonomy): Eukaryota > Metazoa > Chordata > Lepidosauria > Squamata > Elapidae > Pseudonaja > Pseudonaja textilis. Next base: position 11,502,788 of record NC_141993.1, read on the forward strand.
TCACAGATACTTACTTCCCTTAAGAATGTCCCTTTCGTTAGCCAACATTAGGCTCCAGAAAAGATGCATAGAAACAATCAATGTGACACAAGTAAAACAGTATTAAATCCATAAAAGCTGGAAAAAAAGCAGACCGCAAAATGGTAAAGGTAGAAAACCAAATTCTTAAGGAAGAAAGAAATACAGGTAGATGGATAAAGTAGCTAAAGGCAGGTCACACATGAAGTTCACAATGAAAACCAATGGTTCTCATCCCATTCCAGAACATTTGATGGTTTCTCTTTCCTAGAGGGAAGGAAATCACTCCATCGGGATGTTGTTGAAGTTCAGTTAGCCAAATAAATAAGTGGGGTAATGAGGGATGATCATATCCTCGTCGGGTCATCAGGCCTGGGGACTGTGCTGCCCCACTCACCCATACATATATGTCAATGTTGGTTTAGAGAAAGCTTTATTTTGTTGTTCCCCTCAGTAGTTCTGTTTCAGGTTTCAGCTCACCACAGCTGCTAGATTAGAACAGCAATTGGCTCAAGACCAGGGCTGGAATTCTACCGGTTCAAGAGAACTGGGTGTTAAATATGCATCTGGTTTGCCGAACCAGTATTTGAACTGACCGGCTGGCCCTGCCTACCCCTCCCCTCCCATGAGTCTCCATGCGGACCCCTGGGAAGGCAAAAAATGGCCCTCCTGGAAGCACCAGAAGTCTGGAAATGGGCCTGTTTCCAGCTTCCAGAGGACCTCCAGAGCCCAGGTGTCAGGATACAAAACTTTTTTCCCATTCAATTAACAAGAATGAACTTCTGAAAACCAAATGTATCAAAAGGAATCCTTTATTGAGATGAGACAATTCATGTAGGAACTTAAAGCAGTGTCTAAGGTCTCTCAGGCATGCAGAGATAGATAAGGGTGTTAAAACCCCTCCCCTTATCTTGATGTGTATTTAGTAAAAGAGCCAACATGTTAATTCCCCCCCCACCCTCTTTTTAGAACGATCTTTTTCAGAGTTTCCCAGGACACATCTCACTGTGGAATGTTTATGGTCTCTTCATCCCCTGGCTGTCTCTCCCAGAGGTGATAGGTTCCAGCCATCTGGGTTTCATCCCTCCACTGTATCATGTGTAGCTTATACAAATTTGATATAAGATTAAATATATTCAGGTTACATCAAGAAGGATTTCTTTATCAGTCTCCCCACCCTTTTTTTTTTTTCTTCTTCCATTGAAGAAATGACAGAAGGGTCTGACACTGGGGAGGCCATTTTCGCTCTCCCAGAGACCTGAGGGAAGCCTTTGGACCCTTGGGAAGGCAAAAAACAGCCCTCCCGGAAGTTCTGGTAGGCCATGCCCACCATGGCCACACCCACCCAGCAACTGGGCAGCAAACCAGTTGCTGAGATATTTGAATCCCACCCCTGCTCAAGATCAAGTAGATAACAAGGAAATGAACACGCAGCAAAATCAAAACAGTCTCAGGTAGTTTGCCTGGGTAGTTTCAAAAGAGAAGCCAACATCCAATGTGAGGTTTGGAGCCTCCCATTAGGTTTGTCAGCCAATCCAACAGTCAGAGTTTCAGGGTTTACCAGTAAAATTCACAGGAACAGCCCAGGACAGGTGTTCAGAATGTCGTTTCTAAGCAAAGCCAGCCACGAACAAGCCCCAGACTAAACTTCCAGACAATGGACAATTAGCCCATAAAACAGATAAACAACTGCTCAAACAGGGTCCAAAACAGGAACACAGAATCTCCCTGCAACTTAAACTAAATCCACATAGCTCGCAAACTGCAGTGTCTCAGAAAGACAAACAACAACTGGCCCTGACTCACACATGTTTCTTCCAGCAACACCTCCCTCTGCCTGCTAAATAGCTCCTGATGCAGCCCATCAAAAGAGGTAGGGTCTTTTCCTGAGTAAACTGGAAGACCTCCTCCTCTCTGCCCTGTGTACTCTGGAATCCATCATGGCAGGCAGCTCCTCCCCCTCTTCTTCACTGGCCTGCAAGCTCTCCCCATCCGAGGACTGTTCTGCTGGCAGATCAGGGTCAGTAATTCCTGATGTGCCAGGAATGATCCCATTCTTCCTCGAGCCAGTCTCTGAGGAAAACGTGGAGGAACCATCATCTACAGGAGACATCACCGGGACTCCTAAAGATGAATTATTAAGGTGGCTACACTGCTATTAACATTTCCATCTAATATTCCTTCTTTTTTAGTTTTGTTTTCATAGTTTTTTTAAACTTTAAATAAGTATAATAATGATGATTTAGGATGGATTACTACTTTTAAAATTGTTCTATGTCATTTAAAGTCACAGTGTGAGATGGGGCTATATAAACTTGATAAAGAAATAAACGATCACTCACTTCCTTCCATCTATAGATGAGCCCCTTGATTATGACAAAATTAGAAGCTCTACCAGCTATGGTCTACAAAGATTTTGTCCAAATTATTCTGCCAATCTTTCTGCTGTTACTCTCAGCCATGGTGTTTGAGAGAAAAGAAAGTTGAGACCTCCAAGCCCATATCATTGCATCTGGGAATGATTGCCTAATATAGGGAGGAACAATTTTTCAGGTCAAAGACCATCCTAGACTTTAGAAGAGGTCTATCCCAGTTGTCCCAGGACTCATAAGTGATGCCAGGACCAAAACTTCATTTAACTTAAAAGTAAAGGTTCCCCTTTCACATACGTGCTAGTCATTTCCGGCTCTAGGGGGCACTGTTCATCTCTATTACAAAGTCGAAGAGCCAGCACTGTCCGAAGACGTCTCCGTGGTCATGTGGCTGGCATGACTAAGTGCCCAAGGAGCACAGAACGCTCCTACCTTCCCACCAAAGGGGTCCCTATTTTTTGACTTGCATTTTTACATGCTTTTGAACTGCTAGGTTGGCAGAAGCTACGACAAGGAATGGGAGTTACACAGCACTAGGGATTCGAACCGCCGGACTGCCAACCTTTCTGATTGATAAGCTCAGCATCTTAGCCACTGAGCCACCTCCCCTATTTGACTTAGCTTCATCTAAATGTAATTAAAGTGAATTAATCAACTCTAGTTGATGTACTTTGTAGTTAATAAGCTTGCTTTCCTCTAACATCAAAAAACTGATGAACACATCAATTTACTTATGTGATTCATACCCTACCTTTCATTCAGAAACTCAAGGCGACATACACAATGCAGTTGTTATCGATTTTCAAGTCAGTTTTGGCAACTACATTGAGAAGTCCATTTCCTTGGCAACATTCAGAAATGGCTTGCTAGTTATTGTTTTTTTCCTAGAGTTGGAAAAAGAGAGTGACTCCAGTCATGAAAAAATTACATCCTTAGTTTTCCAGTCCTGAGCAGACCTTAACATACCGATAAAAAAACCCAATATTCTGACTAAAAACAAAAGTTATTTTATTTATTTCCAATACATGATTCGCCCATTTTTGATGAAAACATGCTGTATACAATTCACATTCTGTAATCCACATTCACAAAATCATTTAAGGGCACAAGACTTTTTAAAAGACAGATTAAATCACATAAAACCCAATTAGTTCAAAGATTAAAGCTCTTTTAAGAGCTTGGACAAAGGGAAAGCTTCGCTTAGTTCTGAAAAAAGCAGTGCGAAGAGCAAGTTATTTTCATTTCTGAAACTGACCTGGAACCAGGAGTGGGTTTCTACCGATTCTGTCCACCTCTGTAGAACCGGTAGCTCTGAAGAACAGCAGACATAGAACTGGTTCTATGTCTGCTGATGTTTTTGCCCACCTGCCCACCCGGGCTCTTACCTGACCTTTATTTTTTGCATTTTCAACTTCAGCTACAGTGCAAGGCACAGCTACAGTTAAAAAAGCAGGAAAAAAGTGCCTTTTCAAAGGCTGCTTCTCTGCATGCAGTGCTGCTCAGCTGTCCAGGCACCAGGCTGATGACAATTTACAGGCGTGCGCGCAGTGTGCAAGGAAGCACATCATAAATCACCTGTAGTAAACCCTGTTGGATCCCACCCCTGCCTGGAACTCAAGACTGTATAAAATGGCAAAATAGTTTTGGATGGTTCTTTAATAGTTTCAAAAATGGGTTATGAGTTGGGCTGGGTGAAACTGGCCCAGCCTACTTCGTTTGTGGGTGCATTGACTTAGAAGTCATTCAATAGAGATTGGGTAGAAGCTATGATGATGAAAAGAGTTTGTTGTTCATCCAGAACAGCCTAGATTTTAAAGTCTCCCCCTACACGTTGCTGTAGATCAGAGGTCTCCAAACTTGGCAACTTTAAGACTGGTGGATCCTGGGAGTTGAAATCCGCAAGTCTTAAAAGTTGCCAAGTTTGGGGACCCCTGCTGTGGATGAATCTTTGAGATGGGTTCTTACAAAATGAGGTGTGGAAACTGTTATTTGAAATGGACACTTTGCAAAATATTAAAGTTCCTTCTGCAAGAACAGGCATATGAAAGCCATCACAGTTGAACCCTGCTTTGGAATCCAGTATGTCCATTAGATAACACCATACCATCCTAAGGCAAGAATGAAGCACTCTCTTAGGGGTGGAACGATCAAAGATAAATTGGTCAGAGTTGATGCATTTGTCCATGGCACAAGTCAGATTGCTGTTCTGCTTCAGGAGGGTGAGGGGTATGTGGAGGTAGGAGGATGACACTTTTCTTCAACCCAATGTAGGTGAAGCCCTGTTGCTATCTAACAAATGATTCCTCCCAGTTATCACTCTTGCTCTCTCTCTCTCTCTCTCTCTAATCAGACTGAAAGAAGCTATTATTCAGACCTCAAGAGGTCGAGAAACAGCAGAGGACAACAGTTAATTTTAACAGCAGTCTGACTGAAGAGGACAGACTGATGGGACTGTTAGAGGATGTTGTGTGCGGTGCAGCCGCAGCGATCAGGTGGATGCCACAAGAATGTTAAAAGGTCATTGCAGGCATGATGATGTCATTGCCCCAAAGTGTTCTGACCCAACCCTGTTACCAGCAAGAAAATCTCAAACAAACGCAGCAACTCGAACCTTCACAGCTTTAATCTACAAATAAACTTCTTTGTAGATAATGGATGGCTTGCAGCCAATTAGTCCAACCAGAAAAGCCTTGATAGAATTCTTCAGCTAATCCAGAGTCTCTACACAGAAGTTGGGTTCTTAGAGCATTTTTGCCCTCTGCAAAGGCCAAAAAAACCAGGCTTATATTCCCTGGAGGGAGGGGCCATTACGTTGCATCTTTACTCCTGAGTCTCCTGTGTTGCTCCAGCTGTTCTCTTCTATGAATCATCCTGCGCTCACGCGCACTTGGCACAGGCTCTTCGGGAACCTCCTCATCACTGCTGTCAGACCCCACAATCCTTAAAGGCAGCAGTCCACTCCCTGATAGTCCTGGCCCCTTATCTGAGTCCTCGCTCTCCTCCACGGTCCATACCGGCTGCCAGCTAACCACAACACGAAGACCGAATTCCATGCTCTTGTGAAGCCAGTTCAGAATTTCGCACGATTGGGATGATGACATCAAATGACACGATATCACATGAAACCCCCTGTCCTAGATGGGCACCCATGGGCTGTCATTGGTGTTTGGTTCCTATAGCTCTGTGATGGCAAATCAATGGCACGTGCACAGGTGGCGTGCAGAGGCATTTGCGTGGACACATGAGCTCCAGCAAAACTTAGCTGCACTGCGCATGAGTACACCTCCCAGCTGATTTTCGACTGGTTTGAGGCTGTTTTCACCCTCCCGGAGGCTCAAGGGAAGCCTCTGCAGCCTCGGGAGGCTGATAAATGGGCCTTCCAGAAATCAGCTGGGAGATGCGTGCATGCACAGTGCAGGTAAGGGGGTGAGGCGGAGGTCTTGCACACGCAAGTATAGGGGAGCGGGGCACATTGCATTGTGGGTGCCGGCATGTGCATGCTTTTGGCATACCACAACAAAAAGGTTCGCCATCACGGCTATAAGCCTTTTTTTTTTAAAAAAATACATTTTTAATTTTTTTATTTCTAGAAACATCATAGTGTGAACAGTGTGGTTCCAGGTTATTTTACATTTTAACAACAAACGTGACAATAGTTTTGTATTGGTACTATCAGCTTTCTTATCTAGTTTGATATTAATACATATAATCAATCTTTAACATCCAGTATTCCCATATATTATTTTATGTCAATCTCTGTATTCTTAACATAGCTTCTTTTGTTATAACTATTACACTGATTGTCATATTTGCAATATTTAACAAATTTATAATTCATCTAATCATTCATATTAATTTATATTATCCATTATTTAACACTCTGTTTAGTTTTTAATTATGCCACCTTTATGGTTTTTTAAAAAAACAAAGTCCCTTTCTAATCTCATTATAATACACACATTGTGCTGTCCAGCCAGTTATAGCTAATGGGAATTGGCATAGTTAGTTAGGAATTGAGAGCTGTCCCCTTAAGGAAATGCATCATGGTAAATGAAGTTAAGGTATCCTGGGAAATGTAGTTCATGTCATGTGGCCACATCTATAATCCTGATTGGTCACTGAATTAACTCTTTGTTGAATTGGTGGGATGTCCCTTCACTCTCACCTGGACCTCAGTTGCACGCTAGCATCTCTACCCCTTGCTCATTTGATATGGGATGAAAGAGAGGAAAGATTACTATCATGTTACACTATGATTTCAACTATGCAAAGAATTGGACATTAGATGCATCTCGGCATAACTGTGAGTTACCTTGAGGATACTTAATATAATCCAATAAAAGAAACTTTGTATGGAAGAATTTGTAGAGTTATTCTATCTGTCTTTATATTCAACAATTGAATCAAAGGACAGAATAAACATCATAATTTCCATTATGTTTTCATTTAACTAATTGTACAATTCTACTAATAATCTAATCACTTTTATCTGTTACCACATACTATATTTTCTGTCTATCAGATTCCACGTCATTTCTTTCCCTACAATATTGACTTTATGCATATTACATTTAGCAGTTATATAGCTTACATAATAATCCTATAGTAAGGTCTTAATTTAGTGTTTCTTACAATTACCACATTAAATCCTTGCTTAGTACATTTTACGATTTGTATATCTTTGATAGTAATCCTATAATAAAATATTAATTTTGTGTTTATTAGAATTAATGCTTCTATATCTTAGTTTATGGTACACCCATTCATGTGGAATCATTCTCTTTCCCCTCTTCAGTCATCATCTCTAACTCTCAGTAAAGCATTAATTAATCTCTTTCTAGCTTGTCTTCCATTCTCTATCATTTTTTGACTCTTCCTCTTAATCATTTCTCTTTTATCTATTATATTAAACTGTCTCTTTTTCCAGTTATATAATTCTACCCTTATCCTCGCAAAGTTCCTATAGCTTTGGATGCCATCTTATAACAGAGGAGAAACGGATCCAGAGGGAAACGATTTATTTCAGTCCAGTTGCTGACATTTAAAATCCACAATTACATATTGATCAAACCCAGAAAAATTTAGCACAGATCAAATAATTGGTTTTTGTTTTTTTTTAATCATTGCAGGTTATTTTCAGAGCAGGAATAAATATTTATTTACATTTATTGCCTACCTAACTCCAGCCCACTCTGGGGGTAAATGTAAATAAGGAGGTAAAAACACTGATTTCTCATTAATAGCATAACTGCTACTGCAAAACTGAAGGACTTGCAAGATTTGACTTGCCTTCATTTTCAGACAGCCACAATCTAAAAGAGGTGAAAAAAATACAAACCAATGAAGATGAAAATATTGGTGTTCACTGGTGCAAACATCTACATGATTCAATCATCTTGTACATTTTTCTCATGTCCTGATACTTAACTATGTTGTACAATGTAACAAAGCTTGCTTTTGCTATCTGTAAACATATTTAAACAATCTCATTCCAAATATGTGCACAATTAGGATTCAGAATAAGATGGGAGTCTTAGTGGACAACCAATTAAACATGAGCCAACACTGCAGCGGCAGCCAAAAAAGCTAATGCAATCCTAAATTGCATTAACAGGGGGATACAATCAAGATCAAGTGAGGAACTGATACCACTCTATAAAGCCTTAGTAAGGCCACACCCAGAATACTACATCCAGTTTTGGTCACCACCTATAAAAAAAGATGTTGAGGCTCTAGAAAAAAGTGCAGAGAAGAGCAACCTGGATGATTAGGGGACTGGAGACTAAAACATATGAAGAACGGTTGCTGGAACTGGGCATGGCTAGTCAAATGAAGACCAGGAGAGCCATGATTGCAGTCTTCCAATGTTTGAGGGGCTGCCACAGAGAGGAAGGGGCCAAACTATTCTCCAAAACACCTGAAGGCCAGACAAGGAATAATGGATGGAAAATAATCAAGGAGAGGTGACAGTGGGAACCAGTCCATTAACCAACGAACAGCTTGCCTTCATAAGTTGCAGGAGCTTCGTCACTGGAAGCTTTCAAGAAGAGACTGAACTGCCATTTATCAGAAATAGTGTAGGATCTGCTTGGTTGAGGGTGCGGGGTTGAACTAGATGACCTACAAGGTCCCTTCCAATTCTGCTAATCTGTAATCTGTAAGTGGATTTCTGACAGCTTCATCCAATTTACATTCAATCATTATATTGTGGTAAGGTAAAATATCATTGCTGCTTCACATATCTAGACTGGCTGCAAGTTTATTAATTATACTGAATATTCATGGCAGTGTGTCAGCTCGTGCTCCATTCAAAATCCAAGAAAGAAATACTTAGACTCCATTAATTAGAGAAAAGATATCTTTTACTGGAAATCAAGTGGTAGCAACAAAAGAATTCTGAATCTGAGAAAATGGGAATGTAAATCACATATACAAAGTAATGGCAACGTTCCCACCCCCAATAGTTCAATTGGCTCATCCAATTAAAAGTTGTGTATATCATCATGTGGGCATCTCCAGGTGGTGATGAGGCTTCTGTCCATTGACCTTGACATATTTTGATGAAGAGTTGCAGCTGCGCGTAGCATAGGATAGAAGCCTAAACAAGAATCTCCCCCTCCCACCCCCCAGCTTATACAGTTCTGGTCTGTAACACCTCCAGCTCACTTCCCATAACCATATCCCCCCTCCTCCCCCCGTTACTTATGACAGCCGAAAGATGCAAAGCAAAGGGAGAAAATCTTGAAGGCTGACATCCGGCCCTCCTGCAAAACAGGCGTTAGTCCTATAAAAGATAAAAATAGAAGCTTACTGAAAATATACATGTAACACCATAATACTGTTTTTTAGGGATTATCAGGATATTTAGTACAAAATGCACTGATAAACTCTAACATCCTTCTCATTCACCCATTCAGACTGGGAAGGAGGAAAATGTTTCCAAACAATCAAATATTAGAGTCGACCCCTTTGTTTTCGAGAATCCAAAATTTCTTTAACTTCAAAATGTTGTTCACCTTCAATTAGCAATGGTACAGGGGGATCGACCTGAGTTGGTCTCAAGTCGGAGGTATGTTCAGGTTTTAATAAACTAACATGGAAAACAGGGTGGATCTGTCTGGAGGGTTTTTGGTAATTTCAGTTGGACAGGCACAGGATTCACAATTCGTTCAATTGAGAAAGATCCAACATACTTAGGTCCAAGCTTTTTTGACTTTTGTGTGGTCTGCAAATATCTGGTGGATAAAAAGACCTTGTCACCAACTTGATATGGTTTTTGTGGATTTCTCTTTTTATCTGCAAATTTTTAATGGGCTTGATGAGCATCATCTAATGCTTTACGGGTAACCGGCCAGTTAAGCTGGAGCTGTGTTATCCACTCATCTAATGACTGAATGTTAGGTTTCTTCTGTGGAAGTTCGGGTATGGGTACAAAGTCTTGTCCTGAAGCCACTTTAAATGCAGTAAACCCAGTACTACTATGTACCGAATTGTTATATGCCACCTCAGCAAATGGCAATAGGTCAGCCCAATCATCTTGCTGATAATTTATATAACATCGAAGATACTGTTCCAATACCGAGCTAGTCCACTCACAAGCCCCATTGGTTTGTGGGTGGTGGGCAGAGCTTAAGCCCTGGGTAGAGCCCAATAACTTCAGGAATTCCTTCCAAAAGTTTGAGGTAAACTGGACACCCCTGTCTGAGATTATGCGTTCAGGAACTTCATGTAACCTGTAGATATGTAAAATAAACAGTTTAGCCAACGGTTTCACAGATGGGATTTTCGCACAAGATATGAAATGTACCTGTTTGGAAAACAAACTGGTTACTACCCAAATAACTGTATTCCCCCCACTTTCAGGTAATTCCACTATAAAATCCATAGAGATTTCCTTCCATGGAGCAGTTGGTTTAGCCACATTTTGTAGAAAGCCTGCTGGTTTACCAGGAGGCCATTTGGCTGAGGCACAGATAGGACAGCTAGCCACATAAGTCTCAATGTCCTTTTTCAAGGTAGGCCACCAAAATTGCCTTTTAACCAAGTGTAAGGTCTTCACAAATCCAAAATGTCCAGCGGCTTTAGAGCCATGAGCTTGCTATAATATTTGGCTTCTCAGCTTTGCTGGCACATATAATTTGGCCCCCACCCATGCCAATCCATCTCTAACCGTACAGTTATTTGAGTGAGCAAGGAACCAATCATCAAGTTTTAGAGCTTCTTTTAATTGTGCAGTTAAATCGTTTGATAAATCAACTTCCTTCTTTTTCTGGGCTCTGGTAACCACTGCCAACTGTTTGTGTGGTATTCACAGAACGGACGGCAGTCCCCACTCAGGTCCGCAGTTCTGGTGGGAGCGCCGATTGCTCCCATTGGCTGATGCCGTTTGACAGCCAGCTATAAAAGGAGCTGTCAAATGGCATCAGCTGTTGCCACCAGCTGATCTGCCTTGTTAGCCTCGGCAGCCGCGGCAACCCTTTATTCCTTGAATAAAGCTTCCAAACCGAATGCTCTGTGTCTGCCTCGTATCTCCGCCGCTCCACAACAGTTTGGTTGGGACAATCAGCCATATCACTTCTTGGCGGGCATTATTATATTGAGGTAATCTAGATAAAGCATCCGCCATGAAGTTCTTCCCCCCTGGAATGTACTTCAAAGAAAAATTAAAGTGCTTAAAGTACTGTGCCCAGTAGTACTGTGTACTCTCCCCACCCCCCGCAAGCTTATACAGTTCTGTTTTGTAACACCTCCAGCTCACTTCCCATTACCATATCCCCACTCCTCCCCCGTTACTTATGACAGCCGAAAGATGCAAAGCAAAGGGAGAAAATCTTGAAGGCTGACACAGTGATTCACATTGATGTGTGAGTTCGATCCTAGATAGAGGCTAATATTTGGAGTAGACTCTCCTGCCCAAGAAGGGGGTTGGACTAGATGACCCCCAAGGTCTCTTCCAACTCTTGTTATTCTAAGATACTCTATGATCAGTTCTCATTGCAACTGGCTACTTGGTTTTCATCCGAATGCAACAGGAAACAGAGAAAGTTGGCCTTGTCAATGCTTGATAATATACTGATTTTTTTTTTAGCTAGAGCTGGTCTAGAAAAATACTTTGGAAAGAGAAACTGAAGCTTAATAACCTTCAATGTTGTATTGCAATATATCACTGCCTTGATCCTACTGTAACTAACTGAAGAAATCTACTGCTGAAATTTATCTACTGCTGAAGTTGTAATCGGAAGAATTTCTTTCATGACTTCTAATTTCTTTGCAAGAGTTAGGAAGGTGTCTTAAATTTTATATTGTGGCCCAATATGAATGCTATAAGCCAGTTATTTACAGAATGTTGTGTTATTATGTGTTACATAATCTTAGTCGTATTTTAAGTATTGGTAAATAAACTTTCATATTGTTTGTTTCTTTCTCTAAAGTTAAAATAATCAGTGCTTTCTGATTTGGCTCCCAGCTTTTCAGGTGGATTTTAATGCCAGTTGATCCAGGGATTCAAAACCAATTCGAAAATATTAGGTAGCGAAAGTGCTTGAGAAAATTATCCTCTATTCCAATTTGCAGGTGGTGGAAGTGAAACTCTTGCTTAAACTTAAACTCAGTTGTCTTTCTCTTCAACCTATTTTAAAAGCAGCTTAAAAGTTTATTTTCTTTTGTGTGAGATATGGAGTGTCTTTTAGATTTTGCAACAAATCAGAAGTGAAAACAATGTTGTTTTTGACATATGCATCATCAGACTGAGTGCAGTTGAGAAATATAATAAAAGAGGTGAACGCAGTAAAAAAAAAGTTATTGCAATCACATTATTACTTCAGTTTCCTTTGCATTACTGGAAACATTGGGAAACACCATAAGAGCCGTGGTGCCACAGTGGTTAGAATGCAGTACTGCAGGCTACTTCTGCTGATAGCTGGCTGCCAGCAGTTTGGCAGTTTGAGTCCCATCAGCTCAATGTTGACTCAGCCTTCTATCTTTCCGAGGTGGGTTAAATGAAGATCCAGATTGTTGAGGGCAATATGCCGACCCTGTAAACCGCTTAGAGGGGGCTGTAGAGCACTGTGAAGCAGTATAGAAATCTAAGTGCTATTTACAATCAAAATGATTGTGATCTATAATAATGGTTTATCTCCAGGTGTTTCCTATACAGGTGTTCACGTCACTGTGCTGCCTTTATCTGTTAGATCTGGGAGGATGGTTCAAGAACAGAGGCAAGACCCAGATAGCAACAACAGTTCTTTATTAGTGACTTCAGGTCTGAGCAACTAATCCCAGCCGCAGCAGCCCCTTATATAGGGCTGGCTGCGGCTAGGCAGCCAATGAAGGAGATTTGAGTTTGCCGCTCTTGGCAGGGCCAATCCCGGTAGCCCGTTTATTGGCCAATCGCATCAGTCTATGGTGACCAATCACGATCGGCTATCAGCGGGCCAATCAGGTTTGCAGGCTTCGAGCCTGCTAGTCCGGAACATTATCAGTCTTGGTGTGATGGAGAAGAATAATAATGAAGTGATGCACTTAATCAAAATTACTCATATATCAGAATGATCCGTAGCTTCACTTTCAGCAGAATGTTTTTGAGGGTAATTCACTAATAATCCCAGATCCTCTGATATATCACAGAAAGAAGGAAGGGTTGCTAAAGTAAACCCAGTTTTCCCAGCATGAAAATTATGGTGCACTGGGCAAAATTAGAGCAAACTAAATGGAAGTAGTTACATTCTCAGTGGTTTAGTCAGAGGCCTCTGAGTTGGACTTGTCTTATAGTGCCTGCTTGAAAAATGGGACTTCCTCTTGATGGCTGACTGCAGCTCTTCCAAGGACATTCCAGAGGTTTACTTTATCCTATCTGTCCATTTTATCTATGGATTTTCCTTTCTATTCTTTCAAGCTTGCTAACCATAATCTCTAATCCTTCATTCACTCCAGTGGTGGGATTCAAAATTTTTTACTACCGGTTCTGTGGGTGTGGCTTGGTGGGCATGGCAGGGGAAGGATACTGTAAAATCTCCATTGCCACTCCACTCCTGGGGGAAAGTTACTGCAAAATCCCATTCCTCCCTCCCACCTCACTAACCTGCTTTCCAGCTCTGTTCTCCTGTGCAGGGCAACCAAAGAAGACCCAGCCGATCAGCTGGGATTCAGGAGGCAGAGAATGGATGGGGGTGGGGCCAGTCAGATGTGGCATTGTCCATTTCTCCAAATTACTCAAAATTTCCACTACTGGTTCTCCAGAACTGGTCAGAACCAGCTGAATGCCACCTCTGATTCACTCGTATCACACGTCCAAAGGATGTAAGATTTCGCTTGCTGCTGTTATCTCAAAGGAGCAGTCAGCTTCTGTTTTCTCTAAGATCGATCAATTCTCTCTTTCTGCAATCCAAGCTGCTCTTCACGGTTTCCACATCCACAATTTGAAGGTGTTTATCTTATTTCTCTTGTATTTTCTCAGGGTTTGGCTTTCACAGCCCTAGATTGCGCCTGAAAATTTATTCTTTTGAGCTTCCTGGCCTTTGTCATCATTGAAATATTCTTATCCTTTACTCTCTAATGAAGGAGAATATTTGCAGCTGAGGGTTGAAATAAGGGGTCCTTGGTGCTCTCATCAGTCTGATGATGTTACCTAGTTTGGGTATTAAAAGGTCTCCAAGACAACAACCAAGCTTAGACACAAGGAACCCCTTTATTCTCTTTCCCTTTCGGTTTCTCAGCCCAAGAAAACTAGAATATCTAATGTGCTTATTGTATCTAGCTGAGCACTTTTCTTAGTGACATCTTTTTTCAATATCCATTGTTCCTTTGCACACATACAAATGCAATGTTTCTTTCTGAGTTACAATCGCCTATGATTTCATTCTGCTCCATTCATTCAATAGAAACCATTAGTGAATGCCAACTAGTAGCAATTGGTCCCCCACGGCGATTTTTTTCCATAAAAGTTTTAGTTAGATGTTAACAGTGAAATATTACCAACACAGTCTTTGTCCTGCAACCGCATTGCCGGCCTGTTTACAATTTTATTTACATTTAACAGCATAGACTCCTTCTGAACAATTTAAACGCACGAGATCTTCGCTTTGTTCTTCATTTGTTTTAGAAACTCAAAATCTCCCTCCAGATTGCAGTTCTGCTGTGAGCAGATTGCATTCATTGACACAGACTGAACTTCCCATGCTAAAGTGATGTTCCTACTCCAGATAATGCTTCCATTCCCACAAGTATCTCCCCTTGCTTATTGTTTCCATGACTTTGTTTACAAAAAGGGCTGCACAATCCCTAACTTCAAGGCCTATGCACTGAGCATGCTTCTGCATTTTAATTTACGCATCTTTCAAATAGCCTGACTAGCTCTCCACTTGGATGCATAGAAAGCTTAATACTCAAACTTACTATTACCTTTATTGTCAGAGTACGATATGTGTACAATGAGATTGGCAGAGCCTCCCTTCATGCACCTCCCCCAACACAACTCACAGTGAGGACAGAAGTTGTGATGACTCAGGGTGGGACACAAAAGCAACAAAGTCACAAAAACAGGTGAAGTCCCTTCAACTTGGCTTTAAAGGTCCAACTATCATTAACTAGAGGAAAAACTCCCCCACAAACAGTTGCGAAACTCAAAATACATATAAATTATAAATAGAAAAATAACAACACAAACCACACTGAAGAATTAATGAGACAAGGCAGGATAAGGGCTTGAAGACATCCACAGATATTGAAATACACACACTGGGAAGGACGCCAGAACTCAGAACTGAAAGACTAGAATTACTTCACGCTTTGCTTCCAGCACTGGGCCATGCGCAGTTTGTCCTTTTAAACAGTCCTCACAGCTGCAACCCATGAATGGGATCAGGGCCCTTTCCTCCCCCGTATCACACCATTCACGTTTCTCCCTTATCTACTCCTCCCTGTGTGCCCTAGGATGAAGAGGGGTTGGGCCTGGGTCTTCCTCTGAATGCCCAGCTGGCCTGTGCCCTTCCCCAGTTTCCTCCACAATCTCCGGAGCCACGTTCCCACTCCCCTGTTGGCTGTTCCTCCTCTCCCTCGACTCAGATTCTAACAGGGGCATGACAGAAGCCCCTAACCCAGTCCCAATCTTATTACACTATGTGACTTTGTTGCACAATGTGCCAGCCCTGCAAGTCTATCATACTATCTTGACATGAAGTTATTTTCTGTTCAGGAGTCTGACAGCCCTTGGGTAGAAACTGTTCTTCAGCCTGTTGGTGCAGCTGGCTATGCTTCTATATCTCCTACTGATAGTAGGAGAATAAAGAAATTCTGACTGGAGTGTGAGTCGTCCCTGAGAATTTTCCACACTCTTCTAAGGAAGCGAGTCCTAGCGATGTCATCTAGTGGCATCAGGGAACAGCCCACAAAGTTTTGTGCTGTTCTCACCCCCCTCTGTAATGTCTTTCTATCCGTGTCTGTCAAGCCAGCATACCCCACCGTAAAGCTTTGTATTGTGGACCGGTAAAAGGAGGCCATCAGTCGTTCCACTTTATTCTGAGGAAATGGAGTCTCTGTTGGGCCCTTCTGGCCACCTGGGTTGTGTTGATTTTCCATGTGAGATCTTCGCTGAGGTAGACTCCCAGGAATTTAAAGGAGGAAACTCTCTCCACACAGCCCCTCTCGATGTAAAGTGGGACAGGTTCCTCTCTCTTCTTCTGGAAGTCTAACACCACCTCCTTTGTCTTGCTGATGTTAAGTGCAGGTTGTTTTCTAGGCACCATGACAAAAATTTTGGAACCTCCCCCTGTATGCTGTTTCATCTCCACCTTTATAACCCTCCCTTCATAGCACAAGCCAATGCAATCCTAAATTGCATGAACAGAAGGATACAGTCAAGATCAAGGGAGGTACTAATTCCACTCTATAAACCCTTAGTAAGACCACACTTAGAGTATTGCTTCCAGTTTTGATCACCACACTATAAAAAAAGATGTTGAGACTCTAGAAAGAGTGCAGAGAAGAGCAACCAGGAGGATTAGGGGGCTGGAGACTAAAACATACGATGAACAATTGTAGGAACTGGGCCTGGCTAGTCTAGTGAAGAGAAGGATCAGGGGAGACAGGATAGCAGTCTTCCAATATTTGAGGGGCTGCCACACAGAGGAGGGGGTCAAGCTGTTTTCCAAAGCACCTGAAGGCCAGACAAGGAATAATGGATGGAAACTGAACAAGGAGAGTTTCAACCTGGAAATAAGGTGCCTGTCATCTTGGAAGCCATTTTTCTTTGAGGTGTCATGACCAAACTCTCTGCTAAGCTGTCCAAGTGCGAGTTCCACAAGACCTCACTCGACTATCTAGGCAACCGAGTGTCGAATGAAGGTATCAAAATGGATCCAGGATCTTGATTGACTGCCTATCCATGCCAATCCCTCTCTCATGGCCAAGGGCAGGCACTATAAAATGACAGCTGATTGAAGATTTAGCAATTCGGGTTAATGTCAGCATTCCAAGTAACAACATCCAAAGAAAAAGACTCAGATAATATCATCCAATGGAACAGAAGTTGCCTTCAGAACTTGTGGGAGCTTCATCACTGGAAGCTTTCAAGAAGAGACTGGACTGCCATCTGTCAGAAATGGGGTAGGGCAGGGGTCTTCAAACTTGACACCTTTAAGACTTGTGGACTTAACTCCTAGAATTCCTCCTCCAGTCATGTTAGCTCAGGAATTCTGGGAGTTGAAGTCCACAAGTCTTAAACTTGCCAAGTTTGAAGACCCTTGGTGTAGGGTCTCCTGCTTGTACGGAGGGTTGGACTAGTTCGTTTTGCCTTTCTTTCACTTGTTCCTCTTTGCTGTTTGCTATTTTTGGAAGGGAATCTAGATGTGAGAAAAGGTGTGAGAGGAAATTGTAGAGTGACAACTGGTCACAGAAATGACTCTTGCTCTCTTTCTGAACTTTTCAACTCAATGAAAATGTTAGATATAAATTATGTAAAGGGCTTGGGACTTTACACAGACATCAGCAGAAAAACTGTCCAAAAAGCTGAAGAGGAAGAGAAGAGGACCGAATCTGGGGTATGAGGAGAAGTTGGTAGAGGAAGACTGAGCTGGAAGCAGGGTCAGATCAAGCTGCAGAGGACTACAGTTAGTACTTGACTTACAACAGTTCATTTAGTGACCATTTAAAGTTGCAATGGCACCGAAAAAAAGTGACTTATGACTGTTTTTCACATGACCATTGCAGCATCCCTATTGTGATGATCCAGGGTGGGATACAAACAGTCACAAAAACAGATGAAGCCCCTTTTATTCCTTCACTTTGCTTCAAAGCTCCAAATATCCTTGACTGGAGACAAAAAATTCCCCCACAAGCAGTTACCAAAAGGAGGAAATGCCATTTAAACTAAAAATGCCTATAAATTATAAACAGTAACAACAACACAAACCACACTGAAGCAATTAAGGGAACCAGGCAAGATAAGGGCTTGAAGATGTCCACAGATATTGGAACACACACTGGGAAGGATGCCAAACTCAGAAAGAAGTGACAGACTAGAGATATTTCCATGCTTTGTTTCCAGCACTGGGCCATACGCATGTCCGTCCTTTTAACCAGTTCTCACAGCTGCAGCCCATGAAGACGATCAAGGCCCTTTTCTCCCCGTAGACCACACCATTCACACCTCTCCCTTATCCTCTCCTCCCTTCATGCTCTAGGATGGAGAGGGGATGGGCCTGGGTCTTCCTCTGACTGCCCAGCCTCCTCCACAACTTCTGGAGCCACACTTCCACTCCCTGTCGGCTGTTCCTCCTCTCCCTCAGAGTCAGACTCCAACAGAGGCATAACACCTATGGTCACGTGATCCAAAAAATCACTTGGCAACTGGCTCATATTTATGACGGTTGCATTGCCCTGGGGTCATGTGATCACTTTTTGCAATCTCCTGACAAGTCAACAGGGAAGCCAGATTCATTCAGGGCACAATGTTGGAAAAAAATCTTCAAATCCCTCAAGGACCATCTGTTGTTATGCATCTATTGCAGCTTCCTAGAGATGTTCTCTCTTGACTTTACTCATGAATGAAGGAAAGAACATGCAATGAAGAGCTATGTTTACTTATTTCCAGGACTACCCTGTCACTTCCTTTCCCGCCCCCCCCTCCTCTCAAGACCATTCTTTCCTGTTCTCCTGACTGCAGTCCATCTTGTAATTTTTTTTATGAGTGCAGACATATCACTGCTAAGCTGGAAATCTGTTTTTCCCCTTTAATATTTTATCTTAGACACAGAGTGTTATCCTAAGTGCCAATTAACTGTAGGACATAGGCACTGATTGATCATTTAAGCAATGTGTGAAGAAACACTTCTTACAGGGGCTGAATGGCTATGGAATCAATGGCACCTTGCATTGTTCCCTCCAAGTATTTAATAGGAACAGGCTGACACCAAATGTCTCCTTTGTTATAACCTATTGGATCATTAGCCTCCAAATGCCACCATCAGTCCAAAGTTAATTATTAGTCAAAGTATAATAGCAAATAGACTGAGATGTTGATTCTTTTTGAAGGCCCATCAATGGTCCATCAAAAGGAAAGTGGGCTGAAACAATATACAGAGGAAGAAGGATGATGGCAGGTGGAAATATCATTATTCACCTTAGGCTGTTCTTGGAATATGCGCAGATGTGAGGAAACCGACTGAAACTAGAACATACATAGTGCATTGTATTTCTTACGGACTGAAAATGTATTTAACTGTTCAAAGCTGCTGCTGCTGGTTCCTTCTTCCTCCCTCTCCTTCTCCTTCTTCTTCTTCTTCTCCTCCTCCCCCTTCCCCTCCTTTCTTCTTCCTAGCATATTCCTGCAAGTGCAGAGTCTGCTTTTCGGATCATTGGATGCCACTTTGGATGAACAGCTGCGTCTCCAGGACACAGGCCTGTGGCTTGCATGTCTTTGCTGATGGTGTCTTGCCATCTCTGTTTCGGATGCCCGCAAGGTCATCGGCCATTGACTTCTAGTTGGTAGGCAGTCTTGGCAACAGAAGGTGCTGCTCTCTGGACATGTCCATTACAGTGGAGCCGGCCTTCTCTCATCTTCTAATTGGTGCCACACCATAATGCTGTGGAATGGTGTCATTTGCAATGTGATCAAGAAGAGAGACGTCCGATATCAAAGGGAGCATTCTCATTTCCATGGAACGGAGATAGCTTTTGGTCCTTGTTGTTACTGCCCAGCATTCAGTGCCATACAGTGCAACAGGGAGGAAGGTTGTCTTGTAACTCTTAAGATTTAAGACAAGTTGGCATTTGTCCATCACATAACACACCAGTGAGTTCTCGCCAACACATCCAGGCTGCATTCATCCTTGCTCGCACCTCACCATTGATGTCGCTATTGCCTCAGAGATGGATCACAGATACCAAAAAGTATCCACCTGCTTTTTTAGTTTTCTCTATTGATTTGAAGATTTAATTATTCAAAGCTTAAGCACATATAATCACCGTTAACAATGAAAGCCAGACGCACCACTAGAAGCTAAAATCATAAGACTATGTCTGATTTACTCTCTCCACGTCATGCATGCAAATTCATTGGAGAAGTCAGTGATGTTTGGAATGGTTAATGGCACAAGAAGAAGGGGCAACAGAGAACAGACTGGCTTGATATCATCAAAACTGATACAAAGATGAACATCCAACTGAAAGAAGCTATGCTCGAGAGGGTAGCATGGAGAGCACTTTCCTATAAAGTTGCCAAGAGTTGGACATGACTGAACGGTTAAAACAAGAACAAATAATGAATACATTTGATGGTGCTTTAACTTCAATAGCCTCACAAGACTAGGATGAGGTTTTGCAGGACTTGTTGCGGCCTGTTGGCTGCCAGCCCCTCCAGCAGCCAAATCAGATAAGGAGGAGGCAGTCTGGGAGTCAGGGTCAGCATCAAGACACCCTGAGAGCTCTGAGGGGAAAAAGGGAATGAAGGAGGGAGGGAGGGAGAGAGAGACAGAGAGAGAGAGACAGAGAGACAGAGACAGAGAGAGAGAGACAGAGAGACAGAGACAGAGAGAGAGAGAGACAGAGACAGAGACACACAGAGAGAGAGAGAGAGAGAAAGAGAATTCAGCATGTTAAATTGTGCTGGCCCTGGCAAAAATTAAAAACCTCAATGACACTATGGTGAGGACTAGGTTGCTATGCTTGAGGGAATCCAAAGATGCAAGCGGGGGCAGATATTTAAAGGAAAGAAAGAGACAGAATGACAGAGACTAGCTTAGTTAGATGAAGGTTGCATGAGACACCATATGAAACTGTTCACTTATGTTATTGATGAGAGTTGGTTAATACCTTTGTTGGGGACACTTTCATAAAGGATAAATTGAAAGTCATTTTCAGGTGGCCCCCCCAAAATTGTTAAATCGCATCTGATCCTTCTTTTGAAAGTGAGGATGGACATAATTCACCTCTCTGCAAACACAACCACAAACCTGAGTCAGGCGGATCAAAAATTGATCAATGGATCCATTTTTTTTTGTTTCTCCGTGGAGCTATCATTCCTTACAATGTCTTGCTGAGAATGTTAACATACTTTATCTCTGGAGATTAAAGTTGCTACTTTTCAGAGGTCTTTCACTATGACCCCTACAGATCTTTTTTTAAAAAATTGACAGTATACCAGGGGTGTCAAACTCGATTTTATTGAGGGCTGCATCAGGGTTGTGTCTTACCTCGGAGGGCTGGAGGGCCAGGCATGGCGTGGCCATCATGGGCGTGACATGGGACTCGTGTTGGAGGCACCTATGGTGGCCAAGTGCTAATGCAGGACTTTCCTGAGACCCTCCCTCCCTCTCATTATAATCTCCTTCCTTCCTTCCTTCCTTCCTTCCTTCCTTCCTTCCTTCCTTCCTTCCTTCCTTCCTTCCTTCTTTTCCTTCCCCCATTCTTTCTTCTTTCTTTCCTCTTTCCTTATCTTTCCTTCCTTGCTCTCTTTCCATCTTTCCTTCTTTTTCCTCTTTCCCTTTCTCCTTTCCTGTCCCTTCTTCCATGCTCAAATGCAAAAGGGGAAACATTTCTCCTTTTGTTTAGTTTTTAGTTTGTTTTGATAGCCCTCTGCCAGTGAAAATGGAGCTTGGGGAGGCTGGCTGCGTGCGGCCCCCTGCACCCCATTTTCACTGGCAGAGGGCTGCAGGAGGCCATCACAGCCAAAAACAGTGTGGGGGTGCACATGGGGACCCCCCCGAGCTCTGTTTTTGCTGGCAGAGCTACCGCGGGCTGGTCCTTTATTCTTTCCAGGCCGGCCCCATGGGCCAGATCTAAACACCCCGCAGGCCAGTTTTGGCCCCTGGGCCTTGAGTTTGACACCCATGCTGATTTTATGTCTTTGAGATACGTTGGACTTCTTCCATAATCCCCAGCCACCCTTTAACCAGGACAACTGGGGATTTTAGACACAGAAATCTCACCTACCCTCTTTTTATCGCACCAATTTCATTTCCTGTAAACATCCTCCTTCTGTTTCTTGTTCTTTTGTTATGAACCATTCAGTCATTAACTTTAACAATATTGATGCATTCTTCCCACGCATTTTGAGTACTTTATTAAACAACAGAAGAGGAGTTATGAGCCCCTTCTCTGTGTTATGATGCATTTCTGCATTACGGGTACTGTGTATAAATACAGGGATGCTTCATTGTTGTGAGGGAGATTTATGAAGGAAGTACAGGATGGTTGGGAGCAAAAAGCAAGGAACTCTCACAGAACTCTCATATTGACAGGGAAACAAAGATAGATGAACGAGCAAACAGAGAAGACATGCACTCATACCTATTCAAACAGCATACGGTTGTCAATATATGGACAATGCTGGTGGGTAGGTATTGTTGCCAATTTATTTCCTTCATGTCAGCTGCTCAAAGTGTTCTGAGCAAAATAAAGAGGCGGGTGGAAAGGACAAAGAGAAGAAAAGGTGTATATTTGGAGGGGGAAAAACTCACATCTTCTGTCCAAATGGAAAAGTTGGGGTGAGAACAGGGCTGTTGTGTTAGAAGTATCTTCTGCCAACTCTCCATGGCTGGTTGATGGCACCCAGTTCTTTCCATGGGCAGGTCTCCACATAATGGAATACCCAAGCATCTATGAGTCGTAATTTGAGGTGTGCCAGTATTCAAAAAAGCCAACAAGAGAAGTAACTGAATCTGATGAATCTGCATGGGATACTATATGCAGGGGGATAAATCACCATGAGAGCATGTGGTGTGGCTATTCCTAAGTATGTGGCCCTGCTGAGCATCCCAAATCCTAGGTATTCAGTTTTCTGGAGGGCAGACTTGCCCCTAACCAGCATTTCATGCCATCCCCTCCCCCAATGGATTTTTGGTCTTGGGTCTTGATTCTGAACTAACTCATAGTAATAGCACTTAAGACTTATATACCGCTTGACAGCCCTCTCTAAACAGTTACAGAGCATATTGCCCACAACATTCTAGGTCAAGGGTCTTCAAACTTCCTGTAATACCGGAAGTGACAAAATGGGCCTATTATTCATCCTGCAGAGCCTGCAGAGGCTTTTTTCAAGCCTCTGGGAGGCCAAAAAAGGCCTCAAACCAGCCAAAAAATCAGCTGTGAGACGCAGTGCAGGTAAGGGGGCGGTGGCAGGGGGTGTGTGCACGCATGTGCAAGGGGCATGGGGAGGCATGGGGGGGCATGCATTGCTTTTTGGGTGCTGGCACGCAAGCGTGCAAACGCAAACTCATGGACATTTTTTGGCACAGGAGCCCAAAAAGGTTAGCCACCACTGGAGTATAGCAAGCAATGACACAATGTGGTAATGATAAAGATTGTTGTACTGATGGTGGTAGCGATGGTAGTGGAGGAGGAGGAGGAGGAGGAGGAGGAGGAGGAAGTGGAGGAGGAGGAGGAGGAGGAGACAATGACCATATCTCTCCTCTGCTTTTTTCCCCTCAGAATTGTAGTGCATTCTATTTCCTTTCTTTCATTTTGGACAAAATGAAGTCTAATTTACAGGAAGGTTTGCTTAATAGACTCATCTACAGGAGATATGTGTGGTTGTCCAAACAACCTTCTGAAGGAGTAAGTCTGGAGGGCTAAAGGCTGCAGTTTTCACTCAGGTCCACCCTGAGTGGCCTGGCTGAGTATCAATTCAATCAAACTCTAAGCTGGACCATGCTCACTCATCGCTCATTGAATGTCTGTTGGCACATGTATCTGTTGGCCCAGAGAATCAAGACTGGAAGTTTGATGAAGAGATGGAGAACATTACAGAGCAGCTCTTTCAAAGATTTGCCCAATAATCATAACTAGAGTCTTTCCACCTCCAGAAAAATGTGCCCCTCTCTGTCTGAGCTCTGCCGAGCGCAGGAAATGAAATCTGCCAACAAAGGAACAAAAATTCATTTCTTATTTTTCATTTGTCCCTGGAGAACTTAAGACAGCGATCAGAACTGGTCTAACCTTTCACTTCAAATCCATCGTCATATTTCTACCATTTGATGCCCATGAATTTCCATTGCACATTTGCAAATGTTTCCTTTCCACAATTTATTACTCTGTGAGTCTTTCTGGAGTTTAGATGACCTTTAAACCTATTACGCTCCTTTGCAATTAATTTTGCTCAGGAACTTTGAAGGCCCCAAATGTTTGTAAATGGGGAAGAAAAGGGTGGAAGAATGGGGACTAAATAAACGATATCCAACCATAAACGGGAAAAAAAAGATTACAGAATATATTAGAGAGACAAATAACTATACCTCAATGGAGTTATCTCTATATTGGGACACACAGGTAGTCCTCAGCTTATGACTACAACTGAGTCCAAAGTTTCCAATGATTGAGCGAGACTATCATTAATTGAGCTTTGCCCTATTTTATGACCTTTCTTGCTATGGTTGTTAGGTGAATCACAGCAGTTGTTAGTAAGTAGCACAGTTGTTAAATGTTTCTGGCTTCCCCATTGACTTTGCTTGTCAGAAGGTCACAAAAGTAGATCACATGATCCCAGGACACTGCAACAGTCATAAATACAAGTCAGCTGCCAAGCATCTGAATTTTGGTCACATGACCATGAGGATGCTGCAACAGTGTGTAAAGCAGTCATAAGTCAAAGTCACCTTTTCAGTGCCTTTGTGACTTCAAATGGTTACTACACTGGTTCTACAGCAAATTGAGGAGTAGGTAGGTAGGTAGGTAGGTAGGTAGACAGACAGAACAGAACAGAATAGAATTAGATTAAATTAGAATAGAATTAGAATAGAATTCTTTATTGGCCACATGTGATTGGACACACAAGGAATTTGTCTTGGTGCAAATACTCTCAGTATACATAAAAGAAAAGATACATTCATCAAGAGTCAAGAATCATCAGGTACAACACTTAATCATGGTCATAGGGTACAATCAACAATCAAATCATACTAGGAAACAGTCCATATAAATCGTAAGGATACAAGCAACAAAATTACGGTCATACAGTCACAAGTGGGAGGGGATGGGTGAAAGGAAGGGAGTAATAGTAGTAGTAGTAATAGTAATGCATAAAATAAAATCTTTTTTAGCTCTATATGACTCAGCCATTTTTCTACGCTGAGGAATATGCATTTTTTTCTGACATTTAACTTTTTAACACACATCCTTTCATATGTGACCTCCCTTAATAGGTTTTTTTTTTAATGGAAAACCCTCTAACATAGCCCATGCAATTGTTGCAAAAGTTTGGTTGTTGGTAGTTTTCCAAAATATGTGTACATTTTTAGAATGCAGAATTATGGATGCTTGGAGGGTTTTAGCATTGCCATTTATTTATGTCTTACAGCAGACTTTGATTTGAAGGAGATTTATTTCCATCTGAGAGGAATCCATGGGAAGTTTTTCTGATATCCCTACGATTGATAGTTGCCCCATTCTGTTCCAATTCTTCAGTTTGAAGTAACAGAGTTGGAAGGGATCTTGGAGGTCTTCTAGTCCAACCCCCAGCTTAGACAGGAAACCCTATACCATGGTTGTCCAATCTCTTCTTAAAAGCCTCCAGTTTTGAAGTACCTACAACTTCTGGAGACAAGTCGTTCCACCGATTGTTCTCACTGTCAGGCAATTCCTCCTTAGGTTGGTTCTTTCCTGGGTTAGTTTCCACTCATTGTTTCTTGTCTTGCCTACAGGTGTTTTGGAGAATAGCATGACCCCATCCTCTTCTTTGCGGCAGCCCCTGAGATACTGAAACACTGCTATCATGTCCCTTTCTAGTCCCATACTAGACATACCCAATTCCAGCAACTGTTCTTTGTATGATAAGAGCAACACCTGTTGCAAGCCGACAACTGAGAAGATCCTGTGCTAAAAATCTGACCTCAACATAAAGTCTGCTTATTCCTTTGTCCAGAATTTGATTAAAGGTTTTCTCATAGTCATTACTGTCTCTAAGAGTAGCATCTGGTGTTGCTTCTTACGATGATCGTGCACTGAAATGCAGAAAAGGCAGCCCAGCTCTTTTGGTATCCAGCAGCGTTGTATGGAGAAATTGCTAAGGCATAATGATGAAAGAATTTAAAATGTCTACACTGTGCCAAATAAATTCATTGTAATTAATTGTATTTTAAAGCATGGAGAGTCCAATGAATTAATGATGGAGGTGCTTGAAACTCAGAAAGAACTGTCTTGCTGAAAGACTTATTTTGAAGAGATTGTGTGGTATCAAAGCCAAGTAAAGATAAGATGCTGTACAATCATATGTGATAATTACAGTTCACTGCTGCAAAAATCCAACAAAGTCCATTTTGAAAAGGGAGGAGGAAAATAGTTCAGCCAGCTTTTATTTTTTCCTTTTGATACTTTTATTTACTTGTGTTGCTTTATGAAATATTTGTGATAGCAATGCGAAGAAGGATCCTTAATCGTGAAAAAATACCCACTGGGTTCTTGTGTTGGGAAATAGCAATTCCATTTCAATATGATGTATTCAACCAACGAAATTCCCAACAAAGAAAATGCTGTGATGGCTGCAAATATAGAGGTTTTTTTTAAAAAAAAATAACACAGCAAATTATTTCACTTGCTATTCAACAATACTCCTACAGAATTTAGTGAAACTTACTTTCAGATAAATATACAGTATATAGCAGGAATGGACAATCAACCAATATTTTGGATTTTAATTCTTAATAATGAGTAATTCAGTCTTAGCCTCTCCGTGCTCACAAACATTATACCAATTTTAAGGGTTAGGGTTAGGCTGATGATAGTTTTACTTTCTGATGAATTTTCTGGTGCTCAACTACTTGCTGTTGGTTCAAGATACTTTGCTGCCTGGTGTCTCTTACATCTAAGGCCACAAATCTTTGGAGAAGACTTGTTGTACCATCAATCTCTAACTCTAGCCTCTATTTTAGTTCTACAACATCTGAATTGCAAATAGCTGTGCAGCCACTAGCTGTGCTGCAAAGGGTTCATAATACCTCTTTTCTGCATCTAGTGGTTATCTGCTACCTTGCAATTGTCCTGTGCACATCACCCCAAACAAGTCTACCTTTCATGGTTCTTTGTTCACCTTTTGTTTTATACTGCATGGATTAATCCAACACATACATTCCTGGGGAGATGGTGTCTGATTTTCTACTCAGCTTCTGTTCTTCTAGAACTAGTTGCCTCCATAATTGCAGCAATTAGCCCCCAAACCAAAAGGTGGTTTTGAAATATTATATGCATATCATAACAAACTCTTTTTTGTATACTAAAAGAAGTTCTCGTACATAGAATAATATAGTGGTACCTTGCTGCTTTGAAACTCATTGAATTAGGTAGTCATCACTTTTTGCCCCTGTATTCATTGTTTGTTTGGGACTCAATGCACAAGTTAGAACGTGTCGGTGTCAGCTACCCTGTGACTACTTTATTCTGTATGGGAAAAAATTGTTTGGTACTCATTGTTTGATACTCATTGCATCTCCCAGAACCAATTAATGATGAATGCCAAGGTATCCTGAAGATGAAACTAAAATACTTTGGCCACCTAATGAGAAGGAGAAGAGGCTAACGCTGGGAAAGATCAAGGGCAATAGAGGAAGGGGTCTACAGAGATTGAGGTGGCTGGATGGAGTCACTGAAGCAGTAGCTGTGAGCTTAAATGGACTCCAGAGGATGGTAGAGGACAGGAAAGCCTGGAGGAACATTGTCCATGGGGTCGCGATGGGTGAGACACGACTTCGCAATTAGCAACAACAAAACCAAGGTATCACAGTGTGATCTTTCAGGCATTGTCTTCATGAAGTAGAAAACACTGGCCACTTCTATGTAGAAAAAAGAAAAAATAATGTTTGCATCCCAAAGCCCAATCTTCAAATTTCTACAGCTACTCTTCCAGGCTACAGCAATTGTATCTTCTCCCCACCTAGATCTCCAGAAACTTGATAAAAGTTCTATTTCTATAGGGAATGAATGAATATCATCAAAAAGAGGAGGGGGGTGTTAACTTTTTTCCCTCCCAAAGCCTATTTTGAGGTCCAGCTTAGCTAAACAACAGGGAGCTTCATTTTATATCAGAGGTGACACAGTCTTATCCTTTGCATCCACAAACCAGGCCATCATCTACTTTTTTTTTTTAAAAAAAAGCAACACCTTTCACCTTCATAAAAGCCGCAGAAGCTTGTTGAATCCCATTATTCCATCCCTGTCCTAAATATAGCATTCAGGGAGAGAGAAGACTGATTGTCAGGTCCTGTGTAAAAGGAAGGAAAACATTAGCAATTAAGATCTATTCACTCCTCACTTAAATCTCCAACCTGCTTAACAGCAGCAATACAGATTTGTCTCTAACCATTCCGTTCACTCTGCACCGAGACCTGATTTCTCTATTTGTCTCAGGAAAACCAAAGAGAAAACTTTTTTAGCTTTCTTTTAAGACTCTTTTAAGACAGAGAAATAGGGCATCTGGAAATTGCGTTAGAAGAAATCTGCCAGTGTGGCGAAATCTGGATAAATTCACCACCACATTTCCAGAACAAGTTAATTTGGGGAACAAGACTCCTGCCCCTTTAAACCAATCTGAATTTGAGATAATTTTGAGGAAGCCTAAGTTAAATTATGTGGTGGCATAGCATTAAAGGTAGAAGCAGCTCTAAGCCACTTTTGACTCACACCAATATATAGCCCGCACAGTCCTTAAGTTCCAAGAGTCGAAATGGACAGTGATAATGACAACATATAGTAATAGCAGCAGTCAGCACAAGATGAGAGGTTTCTCTATCTGAGGATTCAGTTTGGAATACTCCAGGGGTTGGAAGCTCACCATCAGGCACACTGGCTGTCTCACCAACTTAGGCTCTAGCAAGGTGTGGTGGGTTGTTAGAACTTTGCCTACTCTGTAGAGCAAGGGTCTTCAAACTTGGCAAGTTTAAGACTTGTGGACTTCAACTCCCAGAAATCCTGAACTAACATGACTAGAAGAGGAATTCTGGGAGTTGAAGTCCACAAGTCTTAAAGCTGTCACGTTTGAAGACCCCTGCTGTTCCTCTGGCTAGGAAGGCAAGATGGGGAACATCTGACTTAAGTTCCCAGGTAGCCATAGACAATGCTTACCACATCAGGATGGGCACACAACTCCTCACTTCTTCACTTTATTCTACATTGTCCACCTCCCTTGAGTGGATGCTCAGCAAATAATACAACTCAGAATTGTGGTGGTAGAAGTCAACAACACAACTGAAGTCAAGTGGGCAGAAAACAAAGGTTATCTTTTTGAAGTGTTGGAAGAAATATCCTTCTGAGTTCAGTTCCATGTGGGGAAAAAGACACTGGAAATATGGAGGCTGTTTGGAAGGTTTAGTATCAGGACCACATGGCCTGGAGCTCCAGAGTGAAAAGGAAGAAATCAAGAAAAAAGGGCTGAGGTGCTGAAAGTGCCTGGGTTTTATATCCTCTGTTGGGATTTGAATATGAGCTTGTATTCTGATTGGTTGTCAGACTCCCATGAGGGGCAACTCTGTAGGCTGTCCTGAGTTCCAGGCTTGGTTGAGCCTTGTTGGGTGATTTATGCCCTTAAAAGGGCTTTTGGCAATTGATATAGCTTAACCTGTAGCTTCTTGTTATGTAAAGTATTCTGGCCCAGGCCTTAACGGCCCACCCATTAACAAAGGTGGGGGTGAGTTTCTGCTTCTGAGGTGAGTTTCTGCTTCTGAGTTTCTACTCTTTTTAGAGGAAATATTCTGCCTTTTTAATATTTCCTAGGATATTTCAATTTTCTAGGAGGGGTGGGTGCTACCTTCCTACAGAAGTAAGCCACATGTTGGGACAGACACTACAGAAGCTACTCTAATTCTGCTTTATTGTTATATGGTATATAGCACAACCTTGAAAGTTTGATAGTTTCTTTTTCCATCCTTGCGTGCAAGAGAATCAAGGAGGGCCAATCTTGCATGTCTTCCTCATTCCTTCCCTTTCAGAAAGAAGTAGATGTTCTTGTAAAATATGCTGAATATTTTATTTAGGGCGTCTCCTTACTCCCCAAGGACACAAAGCTCGTGTCCAAAGCTTTCAGAAACTGTGTTATGCTAAGCTTTGGAGTTCCTCCTAGGCTTTAGCTCTGGAAGTTATGGTAGGGTACAAAGCTACAAGAAGACTTCTTTAGGGGGTGTGGTTGTTTGGTGAAGAAAGTGTGTTCAATTTTCTGTCCCACATATATGATCACTGCTGGAGAAGTTTGAGAAGAGCTATCAAACATACCAAGCTCTGTTTTGGTTTGCTTTTTAACCTGAGGAAACCATATAGATTTGGAAAGGGATTTGTGTGTGTTTGGAGGGATAGTGGCTTTGTCTGAAGTATTGTTGGCCCAAAACACTTCTTCAAGGCTTCAGCCAAGCTTAACAGCATTTTTTTTTTCTCTCTTTGGGGTTTCTATTTTAAAGAAGGTTAGATTTCTGGGAATGTTTGGTGACCACATCTGCCCATTTTGAAATTTGTAAGAGTTTCTGGATTTTCATGCTACATGATGAATGTTACCAGTCATATTAATTGACATGTTTGACTCCAGGCAATAAATCTTTGCAGATCTCATTTTATCATCCTCTTTGGGTCACCCCTAGAGCTACAAAATGGTAATTGCTTCAAAACTAAGGGATGCTAAGAGATTTCTGTAGGCAGATTTTTCTCAGCAGTCAAAATTAGCATCAGTTTAACAATGGCTTTGGAATAAGTTCTTATAACAAATGGCAAAATGTTCAGTGCAGCCATAAACACAGAAATTTGGGTTTAAAACCCACTGATTAGTCTGAGGAAGAACTTGCAAATATGGAGCTTCTGATCGTATGGTTGCCAGATATACCACAGAGGTGTAAATGTTGGACACCTTGTTCAACTTCAGCCATGGACATTCTCTGCCTGACCTCAGAGCAATCTACCTCACCCTTCTGAAGGGAGATTTCACATAAAACAACTTGTGCTCCTGGAGTTAAAATGGAATAGAAAAGGGTTCAGATTGAAAGGAGCCAGTCCTTAAATTTTAAATTACTATCATAGAAAGTTAGCACCTACCCCTCCTAGAAGAATGAAGTATTTTGAGAAATATTAACCAAGGCAGAATATTATATTTTTCCTAAAGGAGAAACACGTTTCTAAAGACAGAAATTCAGAGCCACAGTTCCTTGTCCCCATGCAGATTCTAAGCTGAGGCCAGTTTTTAGAAATGCAGATTTGGTAATCCATTCAAGACAGGATATTTTGAAGGAAGGCAGAATTAGGCAGAATGGTAGGATCAGCCCTAACTCAAGATCCAAACCAGCAAAGCCATTAAGACACAATAGGAATTGCCCAATACCCTTTCAGGAAACAAGCCTCTTCAATGCATCACCCAGCAAGCTTCAACCAAGCCTGGGACTCAAGACAACCTACAAAGTTACCCCTGCATGGCCTCATGGGAGTCTGACAACAACCAATAGAATACATTTCTTGCACAGGATCAGGAAGCTCAAGGGCAAGGCCCAAGAGAGGGAATAAATCTTTCCCTCAACTCCAGGTGGTCAGCTACCTAGGACCTAAAACCCATGTGGTCCTGTTCCCCAATAAACCATCTTTCCAATCAGCCTCCATTTTCTCCATTTCCATTTTTCTTTCTCTCCACTTGGAACTGAAAACCAAATGGATATTTCTTGCAACACTATTTTGGAGTGATTTTCCTTACTTTCCAACTGGGAAATGCAGCTGGATAAGAAAAGCAACCAGCTTTTTGGAGGAAGGGTTGGAAAGCCCCCTTCCCAGACACATCTTCTCCCTTAAAAACATTTTTTTCTTCTGGGTAAAAACAGCTGTAACGATGCCATCTGCAAGGCTGCAATTCCTTGTGGTACAAGTCAATTTCCCACTGTATAATAGTTCTCTGAAATCTCTAAACTTAATCGCTTCTCTGATAAATGCCAGACATAAATACTGGCAAGTATCTCTGAAATGAATAAATGTTACACAATCCATCAGTTTCACACAGTAAACGGGAATTGTGTGTGAAACAATACGTAACATAATTTATTTAACCGAGACTACATAAAAGCAACAAACCTATTTAATGAGGTGCAAAGAACGAATGCCCAAATATAATCATTTCCCTCCAATATTAATCCTCTCTTCCTCTCTGTTGGATTATTTTTCCATCTCTTTGCAGTCATCTAGGGGCCACTCATATTTTTGAAGTCCAAATAAGGTAGCCCCATTCATGGGGAACAGAAGAATCAGGCATTATTTCTCAGAACATAGCAACAACTTCTTCCTTGACCTTCATCTTGGTCTGTGTCTGGTTTTCAAATCATCAGTTGGACTGATCTGTGAATTTAGCTGGCATTGACTAAAATGTAGTTAGCCAAAGAAGGTGATGAAGTTTCACTTGCACCCACATGAAGAAAAGCAGGATGAAAGGGGAGGTTTGACAGGAACTAAAATTTATTTGAGCAACTTCTAATAAAATAAGATGGAACCTTCACCTCCTTGGATTTCTACAAGAATCCTGAACATAGTGAAATCATTTTAATTATGTATTCTTACAGACCCAAACTGTCTCCTTGATCCAAGATGGTTTTGCTCAGCTATGATTGTCTATATCATGGGTCTTCAAACTTGACAGCTCTAAGACTTGTGGACTTCAACTCCCGGAATTCCTCCACCAGTCATGTTAGCTCAGGAATTCTGGGAGTTGAAGTCCACAAGTCTTAAACTTGCCGAGTTTGAAGACCCTTGGTCTATTTCTAATTGGGAAAAGAAAAGGGGAAATAAACCCTATCTTGTGCAACAATATATTGCAAGAGTTGCTTTCTTAACTGGCAGCAGGCATATTGCAATGTGAAAGGTCCAATTATTCTATCTACATTTTCATCTTTGAAAATTATTCTATCATCATTTTCATTTGGGTTTGATTTTCATAGGCAGCTCTTCATTCCATCTCTGGGTAGAGTTAAAAACTGCCTCTCTCAAGGCACTGTCTTCAAAAAAGCAAAGCTAACATGGTGAGAAGCACTTGCCTAGTGCTAATTGGTGAATATGGGATTCATTGTAGTAGGTTCCCAATACGTATTGCATTTTACTACCCAAAGAAATGTTTGGCTTGGCTTTACAGATTGCTTGTAGTTGTTTGGAATTTGAGTCACGGCAGGTGGACTTCTTTGCTTTTTTGGCTTTAAAACATTTCACTGCTTATCTAAGTAGCTTCTTCAGTTTGAGCAAGTTGGTTAGAGGGATTTAGGAGCAACTCTCTGCCTTCTTACCTAATGAGCCTATTCAGACTAGGTAAGAATTGAAACCACCCTGGGGGATAAATGTGGGGTACCCCATAACCAATGTGCTCAGATTGAAGAAGCTACTCGGATAAGCAGGGAAACATTTAAAACCAACAAAGGAAGGAAGTACGGAAACTTTACACCTGGATGAATGAAAATCTGATCCAGTTCTACAGAGGAATTATTGAGTCAGTCATCTGCACCTCTATAACTGTCTGGTTTGGTTCTGCAACCCAACAGGACAGACACAGATTTCAGAGGATAATTAGGAGTGCAGGAAAAACAATTGCTACCAAACTGCCTTCAATCGAGGACCTGTATACTGCACCAGTCAAAAAGAGGACTGTGAAAATATCTACAGACCCCTCACATCCGGGGCATAAACTGTTTCAACTCCTACCCTCAAAACGACTCTATAGAACACTGCATACCAGAACTAGACACAAGGAGTTTTTCCCCAAATACCATCACTCTGCTAAACAAATATTTCCCTCAACACTGTCTAACTATTTACTAAATTTTCTGATCACTCCTATCACCCTTCCCCTCCCACTTGTGACTGTATGACTGTAACTTTGTTGTTTGTATCCTTATTGACTGTTTCCTAGTATGATTTGATTGCATATTGTACCCTATGACTATTATTAAGTGTTGTACCTGATGATTCTTGACTCTTGAGGAATGTTTCTTTTCTTTTATGTACACTGAGAGCATTTGCACCAAGACAAATTCGTTGTGTGTCCAATCACAATAGGCCAATAAGGAATTCTATTCTATCTTCATTGACACATTGCTTGTAGTTGTTACATGCCCTGCCTGTTATTTTAAACTATCTCAAGGGCCTTATGGATTCTCTTCCCTATCTGAATTGTCAACTTTATTAATCAAAATTCCTTGTCATTTGCAGCCTTGAAAATTTTATTCTTCCTAGGTTTTTTTCTCCCAACTCAATCCTGCTGAAACAAAACTATTCTCAAACATGTTGCTTTTGCCATTGCAGTATAATTTTTATGAGCCTATGCTATAATAAATTAGGCCTGAAGTAGTTTTATTAAGGTAAGACAAACATATAAAGCTGGGCCAAACTTTACTGCCTTATTATCATTAGAAAACAAACACTGATTTATCAGTTGTGTAAAATTAAACAGGATTTTTCAAAGGAAAACTAGATTAATACCTCATAAGGTATCTTAACTGCTATGAGAATCAATTCAGTGAATATTTATCACTGCAAAAGTAGCTAGTGTGATATTTGCACTGGAGTTTTAGCAAAAACCACGCTTATGGACCAGAGGTGTTAGCAGAGACGGAGTCAAAAAGTCTAGTTAGTCATTTTGACTGTGAAGTGAACCGTTTTGGTACTTGCTTTACAGTGGTGTGAAATGAGACACTTTTACACAGTGAAAGCACAAACTGAAATCAATGCAGAACAATTCAAAGTTAACTAAGATTTTGCAGCCTTTTAACACTTTAAACAGCCCTAAGTCATGCATTTTTAAAAGTGATAGCCACATTAGAAGTGACAAAAAACTTGGGTCAATAAAGGCACCAGCTGAGACCCACTTATCTAAGATTCAGGTGCACTTCTGACTTGTGTAAAGCTGTTTTTTTTTTTTTTCACGTTTGCATAGAATCAACTATTCCTTTGATGATAATAAAAGCATTGTATGTTTTCTTTACCACAAAGCAACAACTTTAATTGTGATGCTTCCCACATGAATAAAGAATGTTTATTAGAAATATATGTAATTCCTCTAGGTACGAACCCAGTGGACTTATGAATCTAATTAGGTTCATACTTTTTTTAAAAAAAGTCATCAAATTTTTAAAATCAAATTCATTAATGGAATCAAATGGCTTGTTAAATGATTGAAGATCTGATTTATTTCCACAGCCCACACTGCCAATCACCTGTTTCCAGTACAGTTGACGGACAAACTAAATTGCCTCCAAGCAGCTCCATATCAAGTTTTTTTTAAAAAAAACATTTGCTGAACAACTCACAGGTCATCAGACAGCTGCCCAGATGGGGGTGGGGCAGTAATTTACAAAACTGATTGCAGCTGCTTTAAAAAAACCACTTGCCACTTAGTTTAACAGCCACCCACTCAGTGGGAGATGAGTTTTACAGAACTCTTGGCTTGCAATAGTGGAGATGAAGGGACCTTGAGATTATCTAGTCTAGGAGTCTCCAACCTTGGCGACTTGAAGACTTGTGGACTACAACTCCCAGAATTCCTCAGCCAGCTGGCTGAGGAATTCTGGGAGTTGTAGTCCACAAGTCTTCAAGTTGCCAAGGTTGGAGACCCTGATCTAGTCCAACCCAACTGCTCTCACAAGAGTATTTCTGATAAATACTTTATCCAGTCTCTTCTTAAAAGCCGCCAGTGATGAGGCACCCACAACTTCTGGAGGCAATTTAGATTAAAAAAAAAAAATCTTTAAAAAAACCCTCTGACCTGATCAGCACAAGCCTTTCCGGGCAAAATCCAAAAAACTCATATAAATAGCTTGCAAACTTGAAAATCAGCAGTTTAGAGAAGCGATAGAGTAGCACGCAACATTATGGAATACTTTGTGTAGATAGATGCTGGCTAGCATTTCTACAAGCAGTTTCAAAACGAAGGCAAACCAACTTTATATTTGGAAAGAACTGTACTTACAAACACAATGCTGCAGTGTGCAAAGGGATAGTACTTAAAAAGAGGCAGCGCAGTTCCCAAAGGACTTACAAACAGTACTATACTATAGAGCAGGGGTGTCCAACAAGTCCACAAGTCTTAAAGTCGCCAAGGTTGGACACCCCTGCTATAGAGTAACCAAAAAAATTGGTGTTTTTTTTAAAAAAATACTATTTACAAGAGCAATTCCAGCACGCTATTAAGCAGTTCTCGATCTCAGCCCAGGGCAGCAGCAGATCCCACATGCAGCACCAATAGAAAAACTTTCGTACTCGGATTGGTTGCAAAGATCGTGGGATGTTGTTTGGCCATGTGACCAGGGACAAAAAAATAACAAAAAAATAACCCCTGCCAGGTTGAAGGAAAATTGCCTCCCAAGCAAGACAACAGAGTCAAAAATGACAGCTGCTGCATCAGTGACTGAATCCAAGTCACATGTTACAGATTACAGTTTTGAATGTCTAACATAAGTACTGAGCAAATAACATGGCTTTTGTTACTTGTGAACTAACATAAGTTACCTTGTATTTTAATTTGATTTTATTTCTCTCTTTTAAAATTGCAAGGTCCCAGAAGTTTTTCCAAGCCACGGAGATGCCAAAAAGTGAGACCCGAGACGAGGCTTGCAAAAATAACATCTTTTTAAAATTCTTTGCCCAAAGCAAAGAGTCTGGGGTGAATACTATGTCCGAAACATTACAGACAAAATGCGTGCAAGGAATAGCCCACACCCTGCAAGAGTGGCTTTATATACATTTTATATATATTTGGATCTTTGGTTGTTCGGGTTTTCTCCCGCGTAAGATTCGAAGTATCTAGGCAACGTTTCGATGAAGTCTCATTCATCATCTTCAGGCTTCTGTCTCCGGCTCTGTGCTTCTCAGAGTAATGTGAGATTGCAGCTGCTTCCTCCTTTTAACTGCCAGTGGGGGTGGGACTTGATTGGGTGGGGGCTTGGCTGTGTTCTGATTGGGTGGGGGTGTGTTCTCATTGGTAGGGGGTTTGGCTGTGTTCTGATTGGTTGGGGGGGGTTAGCCGTGTTCTGATTGGTTGGAGGCGTGTTCTGTTCAGGTGGGGGCTTGGTTGCGCTCAGGTTAGTCTTAGTTGCTGGGGGATTTGAGCTGGTGAGTTGTGATCTTGCTGTTTGGCTTCGAGTTCGTGGTCCTTCTGCATCTTCATAGTGGGTGTTTATATATATTTTATATACATTTCATGCTGATAAAAACTAAGTTTATCCAAAGGTTCATTATTAATGTGGGCAATGTCTTGTCCTCCCCTTCTTTATCCATGGAGCGTTCTTGGTCTGTGCTCTGTCCATACTGTTATTTTACACAGTATTCCTTGTCCTTGTGTGTTCCTGCTCCTAGGCAGCCCCCCCACCCATCTATGGAGCAGGATGTTCCTGGGAATTGCCTCCAAGGATGTGTTTAGCTTTGAAGCAAATTGCAGAGTTGAGAAACCAGATAGAAAAGGATACAGTTCTCTTACAGAACGAATTCCTAACAATTTCCATCCTTAGCAAAAAAATAGTACAAGCAACTTCTTTTAACAGAGCAAAGAGCAAGGGTTAGATTGATTCATGTCAATGTGTCCTTTCAAAATGATGTTCAGATTTGTCAGCTTTCAACATCCCTAAACAAGCTGGAGGCTACCTCCAGATAAGATTCCAAACTGAGAAAGTAACTAGATCATTGGTGAAGGACTGTAGCAGCTGTGAGCCAGAAAGAGGACATCTGAATGCGACTCAGCCACAGCCCCAAAAGAAAAGTTTTCACTGCCCTCCCTGCCGAGGAAAATCCAGTAGATGTTCCTCCACAACAGCTCACATCCAGAAGATGCTTCATCTCACGGTCCTTCTTCCCACTATACAGTATGTGGGCCCTGTACATAACAGTGAAGGAAGCTGCATGGTGTTTTTCAGAGTCACTGGAATATTTGGAACAGTTTCTAGCTACGGCTGGATTATCTTCTCAAATTATTTTGCAGCATTTTGATTTGTTGGAAGAATTATCCTTCTGGATTCAGTTCCAAGTGGGGAAAAAGACAATGGAAACATGGAGGCTGTTTGGAAAGATGGTTTAATGGTGGGCAAGACCACATGGCTTGGAGCTCCAAAGAAGGAAGGGTCACATGCTTCAAGATGAAGGAAAAGAAAGAAGGGCTGAGATGCTGAAAGTGCCTGGGTTTTATACCCTCTGTTGGGATTTGAATTTGAGCTTGTATTCTGATTAATTGTTAGACTCACATGGGGCCATGCAGGGGCAACTCTGTAGACTCGTGCCCTGAGCTTGGTTGAGCCTTGCTGGATGATGATGTAATGAACAGGCTTTGAACAATTCCTATAGCTCTACCTGGAGTTCTTTGTTATGTAAAATAGACTGGCCTAGGCCACAGTAATGGCCTATTAACAAAAGTGGGGAGGCTGAGTTTCTTCTATTCTTTTTAGGGGAAATATCCTGCCTTTTTAATATTTCCTAGGCTATTTTATTTTTCTAGGAGAGGGGTAGGTGATAACTTCCTACACTCTCCCCTCTGTTAGCCTTTTCTTTCTCATTTGAGCTGTAATAAAACTTTAATAGTGGCAAGCAGGAACTCACTGAGTTTCTTTCAGCAGTAGAGTCCTGGTTTAAAGTGATAGTGGAAGCTATCATTCATCCTAGGATCACCGTTAATGTCATATGATTGACTCATCTTTTGCAAATCCTCTAAAAACCCCTTCAAACACCATTTATTCCTTTAACCCATTAGGAAGATATGACTTGAAAGTCTCAAGATCGGCTGTCTGAAATTAGTATTACTGTTTTTGAGAAGTGCAGATTGCTTCATGGTAGTTTACTACATTTCTTCCGGGGCCGTAGATGTCCACAATTTTATTATCAGTTCCTGCAGTTTTACCATTTCTTAGATCAACATTAACTCAAGGCACAGTCAAGTTTATGACGAGCCTTTCTACATAAAAGCAAGCAGATAATTTTGTGAACTCAAGCCATTCCTCCTGCATGTCTAATTTGGAGTCAAATTGCTGCAGCTATGCCATTCTCAAAAATGGAACCATTTGTTCCTCATTGGCAATGTTGTCAGACACCTAATCAAAGGGTCAATCAAGATTGTCACTCAGGAGAAATTCAATTGCCAAGAAGAGGTGGAAAGTATCAGACTGGGATGCAACAACCTGGAGGCAAGAGGGCATTAGACTACAAATCGAGTAGTTTTGCAAATTTCCAAAACAAGAAAACACATTTGCAAGGAGCTAAGGAGGGCTTGAGTGAATTCTCTGCTCAGTCAAGCTATTTTCTTGCTATCAGAAGGTGCACACATATAGACACACATACCCCAAAAGCCCTGATCTGAATGTATGCAAGTACTGAAACTAGTTTAACCTGAAAATTTTAAGGATAACATTTTGTGGGTATCGTATTGATGAAAGGATGTGTCAATGTAGAAAGGGACACAAATCAGATGAAAGATTCTTTTGCTGAACTTTATAACTCAAGCTCCTTCTAGGTTCACCTTTAAAAGAGCACCTCTAGTGGAAGGGAAGGATAGAGCATGGACAATGCTTTCATAAAATAATGGTTTTCTTGCATTTTTCAGAGGTTGAAAAATCAATGCTGGTCAGACAGAAAATAACCTAGAGCAGAACCCATGGAACAGAGGTGGGTATTCAGCATGTTCCAACCTGTTCTGGAGAACCAGTAGCAGAAATTTTGAGTAGTTTGGAGAACCAGCAAATCCCACCTCTGACTGGCCCCGCCCCCATCTATTCTCTGCCTCCCAAGTCCCAGATCATTGGCTGGGTCTTCTTTGGTTGCCCTGCACAGGAGAACAGAGCTGGAAAGCAGGTTAGTGGGGTGAGAAGGGAATGGAGATTTTGCAGTATCCTTCCCCTGTTATGCCCACCAAGCCGCACCTACCAATCCAAGCAATGCCCACCAAACCATGCCCACAGAACCAGTAGTAAAAAAATTTGAATCACACCACTGCTATGGAGATGTTCAACGTTAAATCTTCTCTCCAAGGTGATTTAATAAAGAAATCTGAAATTAATTAAAGAGATTGTATGGAACAAGAGGATACAACTTAAGCAAGGCAAGCAAAAGAAAGCAGAGATAGCATAGTAATATAATATCTGATAGAGATAAGAATTGTCCACCAGTGTTAGATGGAATTGTATGATGGCTCTGTTTTCCCTGGCAGAGGGCTATTAAAACAAACTAAAAACAAAACAAAAGGAGAAATGTTTCCCCTTTTGCAAGAAGGGACAAGAAAGGAGAAAGGATAAGAGGAAAGACAAAGAAAAAGAAGGAAAGTTTGGAAGAGAACAAGGGAGGAAAAAGAAGGAAAGAGGGGAAGGAAGAAGAAAGAATGAAGAAAAGGAAAAATGAAAGGAAGGAAGGAAAGGAAGGAAGGGAGGGAGGGAGGAAGGAAGGAAGGAAGGAAGGAAAGAAGGAAGGAAGGAAGGAAGGAAGGAAGGAAGGAAGGAAGGAAGGAAGGAAGGAAGGAAGGAAGGAAGGAAGGAAGGAAGGAAGGAAGGATATTATAATGAGAGTGAGGGAGTCTCAGGAATGTCCTGCTTTAGCACTTGGACACCACAGGTGCCCCCGACACAAGTTCTGTGTCACACCCACCATGGCCACGACCATTCCACCCACACCTCGCACCCCCCTGGCCCTCTGAGGTCAAGCACAACCCTGATGCAGCCCTCAATGCAATCGAGTTTGACACCCCTGGTGTAGGGTATCCTGCTTGAGCAGGGGGTTGGACTAGATGACCTACAAGGTCCTTTCCAACTCTGTTATTCTGTTGTGATTCATTACTGTGTTTTTCAGATTGGCAACTTTTAAGATGTGTGGATTTCTGGGTTTCGGAATTCCCAAACCAGCCATGAAAGAAACTGATCTCTTATAATAGAAGTGTTAGCAGAGTCTTCATTTGGGACATAATTCTGCAGCCAGATTATTGTTCAAGAGGAGTAGTTGACAGCATTTGATTTCAAAAGCTATTACTCAGTTCCCAGACACTTTTCACATTTTATTATCCTCGAACAACATGCTCACTGATAAAGCCATATATAATATCATCTGAAAATCAATATTGTTCCCAGGTGGATTTCAAGATAATATTATTATGGTTGGCTGTATAGTCAGCCAGATGTTCAGACCGGAGTTGGCATTTTTATCCACCTATCCAGTCCTTCCCAAAGATTTGGATAATAGGTGGATGTTGACATTTAATAATACAAAAGGTATTGTGGCAAGCTGTAAGCAGTTCAAGTAAAGCTGCCTTTTGCAATTAACTGATGGCACTTTTGTCAATGCCAACGGTGTTCAAGTGGTGCTCCAGTTGTTCCTGGTCTGCTATTATTTCATGCCGAATTACTTTCTTAATAAATGTGCTTTTTTAAATGATGTAGCATCTGAACTGAATCAGGTGTTGCTTAATGGCAGAAGTTAAACAAAAAAAGTGTTGAAAGCCTTTGCAGGGACATAACTGTGTAAATGACAATAATAGTACAGCTTCCAGTAGATTTCAATGCAGCTTAATAGCTATTGCATCCAAATTATTGGTCCGGCAACAGACAGAAACCTGTGGGGAGCAATCAGAAGCTCTAATATTCACAAAGCCAACTTTCAGGTATTTGAATAAGCTCAGTACATTTCATATAAAATAGCACCTAATAATTACCATTTAGAGCTTAAATGCAAATTTACACCTTTTCAGCCCACTGAGCTAAACATACAGGACGGTAGCATAACCAGTCTTTCTAGGAAGTGTGCATTATGTTTGGTACCTCTGAAAGATGCCCACAATCGCATTGTTAAAGAATGAATTTTGTATATCATTAAACCAGCGTCTTCTCTTTCACGTTTGAGATTGGGGACACATTCATTTTCCAATACAGTTTCATCCGTTGCAAAAATAGGTCGCTAAGAGAAAAATGCAACTCCATCCTACAATTACTCCTTCCTTCCCACCCAATGTTCTTCTCATGGTTGTTGTGATACATTGTAAGAAAATCTGGTTCCCTTTGTGCAGTGAACACCATGCTCCAGTCTCAGCACCTATTAGCCACTTTAATAAACTGCATCTGTTTGAAAGGAAAGAGCATTTTCTAACTGGAAGAGAACGGCAAATATGTTTGCCAATAAACACGATGGATTTGGTCTGTGGCCTTTTCAAGGCAGAACTGAAAAGTGGTAGGGTCAACTTAATCAGACGTCAACTTGGAAACAAAATATTTAGATTATGATTCTATGTTAGGTCTGTAGACACAAAGCCCATTTAATGCAGTGGGACTTACTTCTGAGTAAATATGCATATTATTAGATAACACTAAAATAAG
Organism: Pseudonaja textilis; assembly: GCF_049901715.1. Lineage (NCBI taxonomy): Eukaryota > Metazoa > Chordata > Lepidosauria > Squamata > Elapidae > Pseudonaja > Pseudonaja textilis. Next base: position 11,544,918 of record NC_141993.1, read on the forward strand.
TAAGCATTGTGTAATTTTTAGTATGCAAATGGTTGAAGACAGTCCATGCTAAAGACAGTTCAGCTAGTGTTGTTAAGAACTATTGGTATGATAGTAAATGAAGGTGGAAATTAGACAGAGCAGAAATACAGTTACAGAGAGATGTACCTGGAAATCTGGAAGTCTCTTCTACCAGTGAAGAAAATGGGGTGGGGCTGATTGACTAATTGATTTACTTATTAAGGCCTCAGGGTACATTTAGACTTTGAATAATATTCTGAACTATAATGCATAATGAACCTCATTGCAGACACCAACTGAACAAGACAATTTATTAAATATCCCAGGTTGGAATTCACCCATGCACCTATAAAAACATGCAATACAGAACTGGCATAATAAATACATAATTGTCTGCTGTTATACGATTATTAGGGGATGCAATGGCTCAGCAACTAAAGATGCTCAGCTTGTTGATAGCCTGGGTTTGAGACCCAAGTGCCACGCAACAGAGTGAACTATTACTTTCCCCAACTCTGCCCACGTAGCAGTCCAAAATCCTCATTTCAACCTTGAAGTACAAATAATCTTCTTTAAAGTTCAGCTCTTATATCCAACAGACAGAATCTTGCTGGACTAACCCCTTTCTACTTCTCACCCCAATGGATCTACCTGGCAAATTCTAGGGTGCGGCAATGGAAAATCTCTTCCCCTGTCTCCAGTCCAGCTCAGGGCTGGGCTGCCTCTTGTCCTCACCGTCACCCCCAATCCTTTCTGGAATGCGATACCTTCCTTCCTGTTGCTTCACCGCAGTTCTTCATAGACACCATCCATCACAATTAGTCACCTGATTCTTCCCATAGCTTGTAGCCGCATTTTTAGGCTGAAAAGCAAGGATACAAATAAACTCTAATTAAATAAATCAGTAGAGTGAATGAGTGAACTCCAAGATTAAATATTTTACCCATGGATAAAAATCCATTGTGAAATGTGCTGTGACATTTATTAAGAACAAACTTGGATGACAGCTGATTACTCTGGAGTTTGTTAATCATGGCACTGAGTCAGGACAAGATTTCTCACCTTTATGAATGATATTTGTGGGGGAATGTCTTTCAAAGGCATTTCTGATCATAGGGGAAAAAGGATTGAGAGATGTTTAAATTAATAGGCATATGTGTTTTTCCCCCTCTGGGATTTTTTTTTTCTCTAAGTATTCCATTCTCATTTCAGGTGAAAAAGTTCAAGGCCATTTTAAAGCCTCTTCAGAGCTACCACTGCTGATAACTATGCTTCAAGTGATCTGCTAAGGAAAGCAGTAAGTAAGGAACCCCACCAATATTTTTAAATATGAAAACAACTCAATTTGAAAAAGATGTCTGTAGCAAGCAAGCAACACTGACAGTGAGTAAAATTCAAATCTCTTTCAATTATAATGATACAGATAAATGGTATCTTCACCCAGGTTCCAGGAATATATTCATTCAATGTGTAAAGAAAAGAACAGCTATTTCCACAATGTGATGCATTCACTTTTCTCCCCTGTTCCATTTAAAAGATCCAGACTGATATTCACCCCCCCCTAAAATCCCCTAACAATTCTAAAACAATATGATGGACTGCAGAGATATTTTGATGGTGGTCCTAAGGAAAGGGGAACATCTTAAAAAGTTAGCCAGATCAGAACATGGGCCATCTTACTCCAGCTTCTTCTTTCCCATAGCAGGCAACCAGGTGCTTCTGGAGTTGTCCCAAGCAGAAGGTAGAGAGTAAGGAACACTCCGATTAGAACATAACCTTCTCCTGCTGGGGTTTCTCTGCAACGGTTTGGAAGTTTTTCTCAGAGATGCTTTCAAGTTAAGTAACTCAGAAAAAGCACTTAATCCTTAACGACTGACTCAGCCTCTCCATCTTGAAGTTCTTCTATTTTAGAGATCTCTAACCTGGTGCTCTTCATTCTGTGTTGAGGTAATGATACCTATAGACTAGTTATGCATTCTGTTGAACAAATGCATTATTGTGACTACCTTAAACCTTCTCAGGGTGCTTTTTCCAAAAGGCAGCTTAACTTTCTTGGTAGTTAAAACTGAAAAAGTGAAACATTTTCAAAGAAAAAAAACTACCCCAAGAAAGTCCAACCCTGACCTGGATAATTGAGAATCCCCATAGAATAAAACTCATTTTATTCAGCATCATTCTATGAATCCTCATCAATGACTCTGTTACACACACTTGTTATTCTCTCACTAATCTTAATCCAGTCATGGTTATTTTCATGCTGTCTTCTGAGGAGAATAGAATGGGATGGGATGGGAGGGAGTAGAATAGGAAGGGACCTTGGAGGTCTTCTAGTCCATCCCCCTGCTCAAGCAGGAAACCCTAGAGCATTTCAGACAATTGGTTATCCAATATCTTCTTAAAAACTTCCAGTGTTAGAGCATTTACAACATCTGGAGGCAAGTTGTTCCAGTGATTAATTGTCCTAACTGTCTATTCCACTCCATTCTATTCTGTTCTTCAGAAGATCACATGAAAATAACCATGACTGGATTAAGATTAGTGAGAGAATTAGTAATAGAGACCCTTGATTGTTTTGGCTGCCTTTCTGTTCTTTTCAAGCTCTATTATATATTTTTCAAAATATAGCAAGTAGACCTGGACATAACCATAGTCCATAGACTGGAGAAATTACAATTTTGTATCTGGGCATTCGATCTTGGGAATTTTATTTTTAATTCTCTGACAGAAATTTGCCATTTTTGCTCCTCAGTTTTTATTGAGGTCTCCATAGTTTTGTTTTATTTTGTACAAATGTTTTGCTACTTCACTTTAATACAGATGAGATAGGTTATTAAAGTAATGTATGATAAGACACGAGAGCAGAATCCGCTCATGGTCATGTTGTCTGAATTTACCAGAACAATTACTCTCTATTTGGACTGGTTTGGAAGAGATTGGAGTAATGAAATAAAACTCCAATTTACCTGACTCCTGTTACTAGTCTGGACTAGTTAAAAACTTCCAAGGAAGGCTCCCATATCCCACTTTTTTTCCACTGAAAAAGGAACCGGTACTGGTGAGAATGTGGTGTTGAGTAGATTGATCTACTCTTCTACCTTATAATGAGTTCTTTGAATTTCACAAGGATAAGAGCTTTCTAAACTTTGCTAAGTAACTCATGGACCAGTGGTGGGATTCAAAATTTTTCACTACCAGTTCTGTGGGTGTGGCTTGGTTGGCATGGCAGTGGAAGGATACTGTAAAATCTCCAGTCAGAGGTGGGATTTGCCAGTTCTCTGAACTACTCAAAATTTCCACTATCAATTTTCCAGAATTGGTCAGAACCTGCTAAATACCACCTCTGTCATGGACATTGCTCAGGCAGTTCTTGGAAGAATAAATATTTACTTAAACTTCCTATAAAAACCAAACCTCTCGATTTTGTGTCAGAGTATATTCATTAACTGGCAGAGACATGGCTAACAAAGTCAGCAAGTGGGTAAGCATGACAACAGACCAGCCAATGGGAGCTGACAGCCTGGGTGTGGTTTGGCTCTGTGTGCTTTGCTGAGAATAAAAAGTGAAACTAACTTGCTTGCTTGCTGAAACTGGTATCTGCTCTGAGTTGCTGCTGGTTGTGTTTTTGCTTATGTTACATTGAAAGAATCTACAAATGGTACTGTAAACTTCACTCATATTATTATATTTATAAAGAAGTTAATGATCCTGCTGAATCAGTCATTTGTATTTTTTCTGGGCTTGAATTTAGACTGCAAACTCTCACATTTTGCCCTGACAATGATATCTAGAAAGAACTGCCTAACTGACTGCCTAACAGTATATCTAGAAAGAAGCTAAGCTACAGTCCTTTTTAGAAGCTGCATGAACTGAGGATAGCATGCAAGTTTAGAGTTTGCAACACTCCCCCCCCCACCTTAAAAATAACCATGCAGGGGATTTTGGGGTCAAAAGCCAACTGCTCAGTTTCTCCCCAGAAGTGACTGCATCATTAATGTTTAAAAGGGCAATTGGCAAAGCACTGTTTTTAGAGCAGATTAACCCATTTGCACAAAACGCGTCTCCTTTCACTCTCCAAGCAAATCTGATTTCCCTAATAAGGAGCCAAGATTAAACTTTAGCGCACACCACAGAAATAATGTTCCCTCACATCTCTTAGTGAAATGGTCAACTTCAGCACAAACTTTGAAACTGAAACTCTCGAATTCAAGACCAAAAAAATATATATGCAATAATCAGCGCTCCCTTTCACTTTAATGACAGCCGATTCGAAAGTTGGTGTGGTGAAAGTTACTCGGGTAAAGAGTTAATGCTTCAAAGACAAGTATTCCCACTGAAAAAAAAAAATATCAAACCATATCTCAGTGGGGAGAGAGTCACCAGCTAGAAACAGGTACCAATTCAAAAGGGAAGCAACGTCTGTCTGAGGAATCAGTGATGAGACAGTTAAAACCATCCCTTCTCTTTTGCACCTGCCCTACTTTTAATAGCATTTCATCCACCTATTTAAAAAGGAAATAATATTTGCCAAACCATGTGGCTTCATTGTGAGATGACCCCGGTGGGATTATGTTGCATAGCTTTAAATTGCAGTATTATATTGCTATTATCTAAACTGGAAATGATCAACGTAGAATCTTTATTCACGTAGCTTCTTTAGTATTGACATCCAAGAAGCTTCTTCAGAACTGAAATTTGGTCTTCAGAACTGAAGAAGCTTCTTGGATGAGAAGCAAAATGTCTTCAAGGAAAAACAAAGTCCAGTTGCCTTTTGAAAAAGCATCTTTGGGACAACCGTGACCTGGATGACTTAAGACTCTCCGTAGATATTTAGAATCTTGATCTTCTCAATTGGTCATTTCCCATTCTGTAACACACAGGTGCTATCTTTGACTACCTGCATCAACATGTACATCAGTTGTGGATTTCTACCTGCAAAGACCAAAATTCAAAGCCAAGAAACATTATACCTTCATTCAGCTCCATCTCTCATGTTCATCACAGAGAGACTAATACATCAAAAAAAACCTTTTCCCTCTTTATCATGATTCATCAATAAAAAAGACCACATATACATATTTCTGCATATGTTTCACTTCTTTCCATCATTAGCCAGGTTTCGGTGTTCTCATTATCCACTGATTTCCTTATACCCATTGTCATAGATAGTCTCTTCTTCCCAGCAGCAATATTCTCATTTCCCCTGCTTTACATATCCTGCCAGAAATAAATGAATTAACCTCACAATGTGACTTCGTAATATGATTATGTGGCCATGAAAAAATGGAGACTCATCTAAAAAAGCAACAGCATTGTAACATACTCATCCAAACCACATTCAGACATTTCTGGGAGCTGCAGATAAAATTAATAGCATGTTAGCATTTAATGGACATGCCAGATTTCCATTGTAATATGCTAACCCTCTTTGACAATGTATATGGTTTGCCTTCAGATGAAAATTCAGATGCTGAAGAAATTCTAATGGGGCTCCTTTAGCAATGAAAAGAGGATGAGACCACCAATTTTTTAAAGAAGCAGTTCTGAACAGCAGGGGCCTGTCAGTTCTAACAAGATGCTAATACTTGCCCCACAATTTTGCAGTAAAACTAGTATCAGAGCTTCTGCCTTCTCAAGCAATTGTCCTGGAAAGAGCCAGGTAAGAACAATGATTTCAGAAGTCCATTTAAATACAAATTTGGAAGAGGCCAATAGACCAAGTAGAGGTATGCTCAACTGGATTATGATCGATACATTTCTGTAAAGAGATGATGATGGTGATGATGATGATGATTCAGCTGTGTCCAACTCATGGTGATTATATAGACTATCGCATCAGATGAGGGACATGGTTGCTCAGTGGCTAAGATGCTGAGCTTGTCGGTCAGAAAGGTCGGCAGTTCAGTGGTTCAAATCCCTAGCACCGCATAACGGAGTGAGCTCCCGTTACTTGTCCCAGCTTCTGCCAACCTAGCAGTTTGAAAGCATGTAAAAATGCAAGTAGAAAAATAGGGATCACTTTGATGGGAAGGTAAGAACATTCCATGCGCCTTCAGTGTTTAGTCATGCCAGCCACATGACCATGGAGACGACTTCGGACAGCGCTGGCTCTTCGGCTTTGTAACAGAAATGAACACTGCCCCCTAGAGCCGGGAACGACTAGCACGGATATGCGAAGAAAACCTTTACCTTTATCACATCAGATAGCCACATGGAATATCACAGGAATGAGTCAGGGTAAATTAGATATTGTCAAATGTGAAGTGATCAGGTTGGAAATTGATCTCCTTGGTGCCAGTGTGCTACACTGGTGAGACAGTGGCCTTTTCCAGTCTGAGGACTTTGCTGTCTATTATTCAGGATATGGTACCAGGAAAACAAATGGTGAGAGGTGTTTACTGTAAGCTAGAAACATGCTAGAGCAGTGGAAATCTTCTCATCTGTCAGCGACCCAATTATGATCATCAGAATTCATAAAGAGGTGAACTCCAGAGCTAAGGGCAAACTTGGGCAAAGCATTGCAAAGGTCTGTAAACCCTGTGGATTGAGCACTTGGAAGGATTTCCTTCTCAATGTTGGTTTTCTCTTTTGTACCTTCACTGGTCTGATTTTGTAACTCTTCCCTGAAAATCTTTCTTGTACGTTTGAGACAGCGTGCACTGCACAAACTGGTTTCTTCCCTCCACTTTTCTAAATCTGGGTTTAATCCGATCTTCCTCTTAACTCGTTGACCCTTGAGGTCAGCAGACTTACTGTCAGTGTCACCTTCTTTATTTTAGTTTTGACCTTCATCGCTTTCTCATGTGTGATTAGATTTTTAATAAATTCTTGATGGACATATCCAGGATCAGAGCTGGGTCCAGACATAACTTCGCCTCTGCGTAATCTTCAGGCGAAATAAAAGAGACAGCTGATTTGCTGAAACAGATCTAAAGGACTACTTACATGTCTCACTGGAAGGTTAACCTCCATGGTCCCCAAGTGCTGCTGAGATAACAGCTCCTAGCCACCCCAGCAAACTTGGTCAATGAAAAACCTAGAAGTTGTGGCTTTGCAACACATAAAAGGCCACGGGGGAAATTATTGAGTGTGGAAAACAATATCTAGAAAGCCTTCTGTGTCAGTCGGGGAAGATTTAGAGAGATTAGCAGTTCTCTGAAATTATAGGTCACACCATAAATAGCATTGGAAGGTGAGATCATTTTATAGAGAGAAGGAGGAGGAGGAAAATAATGTGAGAAATAACGTGGCCATTGAGAACAGCATGAACAATAATGAGGTGGAATCAGTTCCTTGTGCAGATGAAATATGCAATGTGTCTACTGTTGAAAAGTTTCCCCAATTTTTGTTGGTGGTTATTTAAAGTCCAGTGAGGGGGAAATTCCATAGAGTGAGAAAAGGTCTATACAACTTCCATCTGCTTGGCTTGGAAATCATGGCTTCCCAGGAACATTTTACTTATTCCTCCCTGTCCAGATCTAATTGCAATCTGGAAATGCATTTACATGGACTCGTGTTTGACAATAAGACATCCTTCGGTGCTGGGCATCCCTAAAGATTGAAGAAAAAACAATAATGGAGAATATTTGTAGCTTGGAGTTGGAATGAGGGCTCCTAATTCAAGTTCCAATTCAGGTACCCCTGACGGTATCTTTGATCTGGCAACGGAGCAGCAGTTGCGATGCACTGACTCACAACAGTTGAAACTCACTAGAAAGCAGCTACAGGACACCCACTGATGCTTCTTCCTGTGCTAAGAACTGTTTGCTTTCCTACCCATTTCTCCTGCCCGCAGAATTTTGAGCAGAGTTAATAGATCCCTCATTATGCTTAAAGCATGCCTGTGATTATTTACTGAGTTAATTAATGATCTATATTCAAAAAGCAAGCGAGGCCATATTGGGCAATTGAAGGGTTGAAAGTCTGTATTGAAACACATCTGGTCATAATTAAGATTTACTACAGAACTCTATTTTGCTAAAGATTAATTACCGGCAGCGAAATGAATATCATCACCGTTGATTGGCATGTATGCTGTGAACAATTCAATCCAGGGAGCGTAATTTATAGTCCCCTGCCTTATTTTGAATAAAGATGCTGTTTTGAATCAAGATTTACAGGTAGCTCGTGAAATGCCCACCAAATGGCAAGAAGAAGTGAAATGTAAGCACTAAAGGGAGCATGTCTCGAACTTAATTTTCCTTGCTTTTTCCTTATTAGCCTTCATCCCCAACTTCTACTCTGCCCTGTGGAACCCATGCAGCTTGGTTCTTGTGCTTATTTGCATCATCTCCAAATATTTATATTCGCTTTTTAATCTTTAGCTTCATCTGAGCCATAGAGCCCCTTTACTCTTTTCTTAAATAGATCGGTGGAAAAGTGTCTGAGAAGAAGGGAATAAATGAGCCAGGGGTTGACATAGGAGGCAACATCTGGATGATGTTTTCAAGTTGGCCAAAGCCAAAACAATCCCTCCAGGGAAGGAGAGCTGGAAGGGAATCTTCTTGTTGAGATTAAAAAGTTGGACAAAACAGGGAAGGTGGAACCTTCACAGATCATGTGATGCCAGTGGACCATTCAACAAATTCTGTAAACAAATTCTCCTTAAAAAAAGAAAGGGGAAAACAAAACAGAGATGAGGAGAAAAAAAGAGAAATCAGAAACTAAACAGTAGGAAAACTGAATAGCAGCATTATTTTCTTTTAAACAAAATCAACTTGGAATTTGTTAGCTGGATTCTACTCAATTTCAGCATATGGTCTATTGCAAGGGTCTTTAAACTTGGCAAGTTTAAGACTTGTGGACTTCAGCTCTCAGAATTCCTGAGATAACATGACTGGAGGAGGAATTCTGGGAGTTGAAGTCCACAAGTTTGAAGACTCCTGCCGTAGGTCAACTGGATAAGGAATTTTTGAGGGTTGTAAACCACATTTTTTTGGGAGAAGTGACGAGTCAACATGAGATGGCACCAACCTGACTCCTATCTGTGCTGCCTCTTGTCTCTCACCCATTTCCTGCAATGGGCTCCCTCTTTCCTGGCAAAATGCCAATTCACTACCTCTTCCCCCTTCTCAAGGACCATCCCTTAGGGCAGGGGTCCCCAAACTTGGCAACGTTAAAGCTCTGCTGGCTGAAGAATTCTGGGAGTTGAAGTCCACAAGTCTTAAAGCTGTCGAGTTTGGAGAGTCCTGGTCTATTGGATTTCATTAGTTCTTGTTCAGAGATCTTCTCACATTCAGGCAGTCCTTGGCTTACAACTAGCCATAATTGGGGGGGGGGGGAGAATTTCTGTTACTAAGTAAGATACTTATGAAGTGGGTTATGCCAAATGTTATGCATTTTTTGCTATGCTTGTTAAGCAAATCGCCGCAAATGTTCAGTGAATTCTGCAGTTCTTAAGCGAATCTGCCTTCCCACATAAACTTTGCTTATCAGATGTGAGATGGGAAGGTCACAATCAGTGACCACATGACAATGGGATGCTGCCACTGTCCTAAATATACGACGATTGCTAAGCTCCTGAGTGTTGATTATATGACCTAGGGTGCTGCAATAGCCATAACTATGAGGACCGGTCATAAAACACTTCTTTTCAGTTGCTGTTGCAACTTCGCATGGCCACTAAACAAATGGTTGGAAGTCAAGGAGTACCTGGATGTTCTCCTTCACAGCACAATGTTCTTGCAACTTTTTTTTTTTTGCCCTTGATTAAAAAAGAGACAAAATGAGTCTCTGGGCCTTATTAGCTATGCAAATTGAGACAAGCACTTGTGAATCTTGAATTCCTACAGATTTCCACACAGAATCTGGATTATACTCTAGGTAGAACTTAATGGGCTGGAACACAACTATTTCAGAGATCGCTTTATACCCCTCATCTGTGGAAGCTATTGATGGACCAGGACGATGCTGAAGAGAACATTTAACATTCTCTGAAAAACGTTTTACAGCTCTCTTAAATAGCCACCTTGAGAATTATGGCACTAAAATCAGCAATTAGGGTGGTGCACCAATTTGGATTGGATTCTAAAAAGGCACTTCACAGCACATATCTGTGCTCATATAACTCTATAACACCTGCCCATAACTTCTTAAACTGTTAGCTATAGCTGTTTGTTAAATGTGGTCAATACGTCTTTCAACTTTATTTACTTTTTCATCTCTTGACTTCGTTCAAAATGGTTGAGTGCAACAGCCTCCCAAATATCCAGCAACACACCTAAGTTGTGCCAAAGCTATCCACAGTTAAAGCTGGCCTCAGCCTAAAAGTTATATATTTTAAACCTGTTCAACAGCAATAAGTATCACTTTTTTGCTTGTTTGATTTCCTGGGACAATTCAGAAGAATGATCTTTGATTTGCCCCGGTAGGTTTTGAGGTCTCTTATCATCACTAGGTTTTGTGGGGTGTCTGAAGGGTTGTTGTGGCCAATTTGGCAACCTGGTCTGTCCTAGAAAGGGCCACTCATTAGATAAGTGACTCTATGGGTGAGAACTGTTACTTGGCTACCTAAATATATTCAGAGGCAACAAGATGGCACAGGGTGATAGGCAGCTACAGAGATGGATGCTAGAACCAACCCCGAGGCCCTCATAGCCTTCCCACCTCAAATACATGCATACATAAAAATGTCAGCAGTAAGTTTCCACCTAAGAATATATCATCAGCTTTAAGCTGATAGCATAAAAGAATAAATCTGGTCTTATTAAATGTATCGGGAATTGGGGGATTAAAGCCTAAAACAATGTCAATATCTCAGAAATTATTTAATAGGAAGAGAGTTTAAGGAGGTGTTGACCTTCCTTGGCTTCTTACTTTGATCAAGATGGGGAAATCTACCACACCATTCACATGTACACCAGTACTTGCCATATAAGAAAGCCAAGGAGTAACATTTTCTTTGGGAGACCCAGAAGCTGCAAAGTACTTGCAAAGCCTTTTGAAGATGAATTGCCTTTGTTTGTTACTTCAAAGAAGTCCCAAGCTTTGTTCTTTGTCAAGTAGAAATGTTCCTCAAGGACTTTGTGAAATGGTTATGTGTCATACAGTTATCCTTCCTGAGTCAGGTTAAATCTCCTTCCTCTGTAAAATGGAGGACCACTTGGCCAATGTTTGCAACATTATCACATGTCTCAGCAATATGGGCAAGAGAATGAATCATGATGGAGTTGCTAATTTTAATAGAATCCCTTACCGGTGTTGGAGGGAACCAGAGGTGGTATTCAGTCAGTTCTGTCAGGTTCTGGAGAACCAGTAACAGGAATTTTGAGTAGTTCGGAGAACTGGCAAATACCAGCTCTGACTGGCCCCACCAACCCCATCTATTCTCTGCCTCCCAAGTCCCAGCTGATCAGCTGGGTCTTCTTTGATTGTCCTGCACAGGAGAACAGAGCTAGAAAGCAGGTTAGTGGGGTGGGGAGGGAATGAGGATTTTAGAGTATCCTTTGCCTGCCATGCCCACCAAGTCACGCCATATCCACCAAGCCACACCACACCCACCAAGCCACATTCACAGAACTGGTAGTAAAAAAAAATTGAATACCACCACTGGAGGGAACCCTTATGCATTTCAGTTGTGTTTTTTAATAACACTCTAGGAGCTTAATGATCCTCTGCCTGTATTTCCAGTTTCTGATGGCAAATGGGATTAACTTGCTTCACAGAATCAGACACCACTCCATAAGTTGTGGGTGCTCCATCACTGGAGGCTTTTAAAAAGACACCAGATACCCATCTGTCCGGAATGTTACATGGTCTCTTCCTTGAACAAGGAGTTGGACTAGAAGGCCCCCCAAGGTTCCTTCCAACTCTTGTTATTCTATGATATTAAGATCTTTCCTGCTGCAGAAATAGGAGAGCTGGAGAATGAATCCAATTGAGCCTGTCAGCGTTCCAACAAACCTCCATTCCAACCAATAGCTCCAAGACAGACATCACTCAAAAATTCTCTCTTATTTGGATAGTAACTGGCCACAACTGGAGGAATCTCAAATCTGAAAATTCCAGGCTTCCTTGCAATAATCCAAACTACAAATCCAACCCGCTACACCCATCATCACATCACATGCCCCAATCATCATCCGTCCCAACCAAAGATCTCCCCTCACATATGCGCACAACAGCATGACCTTGAACTACAAGAAGAATGTTATTTTGTCGAACTACATATACCCCAAGAACTTCCACCGTCCCACTTTCCCAGGCTCAAAATGTGGCAGTGTGGGAGCATCTGATTTCAATATGGCTTCCAAAGCTGACACTCATGGGTCTTGATTTTCCCTGTCTTGCTAATGTCCTTTGGAGGGCTAATGGACACCGTTGTAAGTGAAAAACCCAGTGCTCTTCAGTGGAAGTCTCTGAATGAGTTGATTTACTCTGAATGACTTCATCCCTCCCAAATTGCCTTGATGAGTTGACTGTGTGCCAGAATGAATTCCGATAGCTACTGAAAAGAGCCTTCATAAAAAAATACCCCATGGAAGGATGACATTAATGGTTGTCACTTTCACGTTTAGAATGGAAGCTCTACCATCTCAGTGGTGGGATTCAATTGTTTTTACTACCAGTTCTGTGGGCGTGGCATGGCTTGGTGGACGTGGCCATGGCTTGGCAGGCATGGCAGGGGAAGGTTACTGCAAAACCTCATTCCCTCCCCATGCCACTAGCCTGCTTTCCAGCTCCGTTCTCCTGTGCAGGGCAACCAAAGAAGACCCAGCCAATCAGCTGGGACTCAATGGGAGGCAGAGAATAGATGGGGGTGTGGCCAGTCAGAAGTGGCATTTGCCGGTTCTCCGAACTACTCAAAATTTCCGCTACCGGTTCTCCAGAACGGGTCAGAACCGGCTGAATCCCACCTCTGATCTCACTGTATCGATAGATTTCTCTTTCCCTGCCTCTCAAACTCCCTGCTTATCTAGAGAGCCCCCGTTTTAAAACATCTGAAATTTCTCCGTGCGTTAGCAAATCTTAAGATAAATTCAAGTGGGAATTAAAAGATAAGGGGAGGTTGCCAAAACCCAATCCTATAATGGAAATACTGTTTCGGTTTTTTTTTCTTAAAAAAAAAAAAAAAGTGCAGCATAATGTTGCTATTATAATTACAGATTCTGCTCAGTTGGCAGAGCACTACCATAGTGTTAAGAATTATGCACAGCTTTAATAAAATAAAGAGCTTTAAACAAGCGAGGCCCCACTCAGAAACAAAGATAAAAGTTCATTCAGTGGAAAAAAATAACAATCTCAGAAGAATCCCGGGGTACAATTTGTTAAAGATAAAAGTGAGAAGGAGGGGTTGATTTGTTCCCCAAACCGCTGCTGAATACAAATAGTTTGTAACAACGGGAGCCTGATTGTAGCTTACATTTAGCTATTGATTCCAAAGTTCATCTAACTACAGGAGTATTTTAAAAGATGCTCTTAAAATATATTAACCACATTCTTCATTTCCCCAAAGATCAAACTGTGAATAAGTTTCATTATTCTGATTATTAGGGTTGTTTCTTTTTTAAAAAAAAAAAACCCTCTGTGCTATGCACAACATATGTTTTTTTTTTTTTTAAAAAATACATATTCACTTAACTTTTAAGATAGTGGCATGAGGATATATTAGGAGTATTTTTGGTACTGTTCTGCTTTGTACTATCTGGAGGGCCACCAATGTTATGGTGCAGTGCTCAGCAAAATCATACTTAAGAAATATGAACCACATGTCTGAAGTGTGTTTTCATTTGCAACATGCTGTGGAAAGGGAACTTCACGAGGACAGTGGTGTCACCCAAGCAGGAAAAGCCCAAAGGGAACATCAAGCCAGCCATAAAACAAACTTGCATAGGAAAAGGAATCAAATAAAAGGTATTAAAGAAGCCACTTAGACAAAAGCCCAAATAATTAAGAAAACTAAGGAAACAAGAAAAGAAAACCCTTACAAACACAAGACATGCCAAATCAGCAAAACAAACAGACAAAAGACACAAAATATATTGCAAAGGAGAGAGACAAGAGATTGCCACAAAACAAATATAAGAAATCATTAAGGAAAAAAAAAAAGACTAGGACGAAACTGATAATCCAATCAAACCACACCGTGGAGTTTACCCTCCGGCGGAAATGAAGACAACCCCTGACAGGATTTAAAATATTAAGAAATACAAACACAAGCACACACACACAAAAGGAGAAAAGGTATAAAAAATCAGGGGCTTATCATACAAAGCTAGCTAGCCCCAGGAACGCAGACTTCTTGCTATCTCTCGCCTTCCTGAAAAATAAAAAGATCCAGCTTTCAAGCAGTTGTCTGTATCCTTGCACCGGAGCTCTCCCAGCAGGAAAATTGAATCCTCGGAAGAAAGGCATTTTCCAAGCCTTTCAAGAATGCTATACTTGCCAAAGGTACAGCCTGTCGGATGGTTAGAACTAATTGGTGAATTGTTTTAAAATTGTCAATCTATCCTCTTTTAAACACATTTGAATCCTACATTGCAATTCTCTCCTTTGTCCCCAGGGTAACTGTTCACCTGAATTATTCTTCAACAAATACTTTCTTTGCCCCCCGGCTGAAATTTTTATCTGGATAATGTTCATTGCAGTTTTACAAGGGATGTGACCTTATTTCTCTTCTATAATATTATTCTAAGCTGGGTTGTGAGAGAGCTATGCTGCAGACAATTTTCCTTTTCAGTATCTGTATATTATTGAAGTTCAACTTCTGGGCTGGAAGCTCATCTTACATTATACTTCGTAAAACTCCTAGAAAAAATTAAAACTGCCACTTCAAGTATTGTCAATGTGTATAATTAGAGTATTCTTATCAAATCTGTAGTTTGGATTCATACCTATCACACATCAATGATATGGTGAAAAAATCCTGAATCTCTTTTCTTTCTCAAATACTAAAAAAAAACACTATTGTCTTAATAGAGGAGAATATTTGTAGCTCAGGGTTGAAAAGAGGGGTACTTGGTGCTCTCTGAGCTTGGTTGTTTTCTCAGACATTCCATTATCCATCTGGGTAACATCATCAGTGCACTATTACCCAGCCTTTTCTGAAAAACATCCATTAACACATTCATCCACAAATGAATGTGGTGTTATTGTTCACTTTCCTAATCAGAGAGTATTAAAAATAAATACAATGCTTAGCTCCTCCTAACACTAAATCCTTCAAAAGTTCCAGCGTGTTAAAATTCTCCCATCATGAATAAAGTTTCCATTTTCTGAATTTTTAAATAACTTATTTTGTTCTGCTGTCCTAAATACATCCCACGTCGCAGGCTGGAAGGAAGAGTTAATTGAAATGCAACCCTCCATGACCAAGGTGAATTCATCTAGTTTAATCTCTTTTGATTGGCATCCACAGGTTTTCTTCACTGAGATGAATTCTTCTTCTTTTGTTTCCATCACCTTCTGGAAAAATCCAGGCCTTCATCTTGCAGGAGCTCCTGAAATATATATTTTTCATTCCCCAGCTGGTTTTCTTTTTGGCTGGGTCATTTATTTCTGCAGACTGCAAATACACATGTCTTTGATGGCTTCAGCTAGAAATCATTGCAAGCTTTGGAAAAAATTCCATTTGGCCTTCACTGTTAAATAGCTCCAGTTCTTCCTTGAACAGTGCCACAAAATTGGCATCACTGTGTTGTAGTTCACCGGCAGCGGGTGAGGATGGCAGAGATCTCTGATAGCGAGGACAAAAGGGAACCAGCCAGGGAGGCTGGCAAGGACTTGGACGAGGGGCCTGTGTGTGATGTAGGGATGGGGCCAGGATTATTGGAGAGTGGGGTGCTGCCTTTGGAGCACGTGGAGTCTGGCAGCAGTGATGAAGAGGACCCCAGGTACCTGTGCTCAGTGCACGTGCACGCAGGGCTGCTCGAAGGAAAGGGCAGCTGAAGCAGCACGGGTGACTTTTTTTTAAAGAGAGTTGGAGGAGTTGAAAAGTTCAAGGTTATTCTGTATGTCATATTAAGAAATTCCAGTGGCAGTTAATTGGTTCTCGTGATTTATGAAGTGTAGAAGTGGGAGGAGAGAAGGGAGGAGAGAAGGTGGATTCCGTGTAACATGCGAAAATAATTTCACTTGGGAAATTGCCTTTGACGTGCCAGATCTGTTTCTAAATAAATCAATTGGAGAGAAATGTCTCGGAGTGACTGACATCATGGATACTTTCTGGATGCCTTAAAGAAGTTCTTTAGACTCAGAGTCCTCATTGAAGCCTTGCTTACTCCGGTTTGTTTTTGAAACTTCTGGCTTTAGATCCATAATGAGTCTTTTGTTTTTGGCAGCCTTTTGCAACCTTGAAAGGGCTTGCTTTTACTTGTAACTCGGACAATTAGATTTAAATGTCTCTTGGCTGGGAATGCACTGAATTCCCAGTGCTGCATTAAAAAACTTTTGCTTTTATACACATTTTGTGTTTGTTTAATTTGAACAAGGCTTGAGTCAGAACACACTGTTCTCGAACAACTGAATTAGGGAAACTATTAAATATAGGTTTGATGATGATGACAATTGTTAAATATGATCTGTGGGTCCCATGAATAGACAAGACTCGAGTAGTGAGCAACAGCTCTTTATTTAACAGGTAGATTCTGAGACTGGGGAACCCTAGCGTGCGGCAGCTCTTCTTATAGAGCCGGCTGCGGCTAGGCAGCCAATGACAACTCTTTGAGTTTGCCACGCTTGGTTTCAGCCAATCTCGGCAAACCCTGTATGGGCCAATCGGGAATGTTCAAGCCATCCAATCACGATCCGGCTTTTCTAGACCAATAGGAATGCAGGGTTTCAAGCCTGCTAATATGGAACAACGATGATGATATCCATTCAATCATGTCTGATTTTTGGTGATTCTATGGGTCAGTTTTCTCCACATCTTCTGATCTTGCCCTACTTCTTCGAGTTCTTCTAAGCTCTGGCTGCTGTCAGCTTTGATGGTGTTCAGCCGCTGAGTTTTTTGGGTAGCCTGGTTTCCTTTTACTGCTAATTCTTCCAAACATAATTGCTTTTTCCAGTGAATTCCCCCGCATGACATGGCCAAAGTAAGTGAGACAATATAGCTGTAGGGAATCACAAAAGAAAGAAGAAAGTCCTTTCCGAGTTTTGGATCTGTGCACAACGAGAACAAAGTTAAGAATTCTTGAATTTAACATGCATAGGGATTCTTGATCAGGGGTACAATTGAGGCCAGCTCTTCTACTCCTTCCAAGAGATCCAGCAATGGTTTATGTATTTCATACTTCATTTGTGAAGATTGGTCTCGTTTATCCTACACAGACCAGTCCATGTTCAGGCCTTGTTGTCTTGCAGGTAGAAAGATCATTTCCCCAAACCAAAGACTTTTTTTTTAGTCTTACTGGACTAAGAACTTGGAGGGAGGGAAATCTGAAACTTTGCTGTTATATATGTTGATGGCAGCAAGAATGCTTTGTGTACAAAAATGGAAAGATACTTTCATTCCCCCAAATGGACGAACGGTTGGAAAAATAGACAGAACTAGCAGAGATGGCTAAATTGACTTGCTTTAATCAAAGAAAGAAACATTCAACTTTGTTTTTCCTTGGAAACCACTTCTGGATTTTGTGCTTGAGATGGAAAAAAAAACCCCAAAACTTTGACTTTGGGTTTTTCTGATTAGATTTTGGGTTTTTCTGATTAGATAGGTTTGTTATTACAGAAATGGCTAATATATATAAGTATGTACAGATAAAAAATTGAGGCTGTTACGATCTTATTCTACAGTGCTAAAAAGAGTTGGAAGTCAGTTCGTTTCTTTTCTTTTTTCCTCTTTCCCCTATGCTTCTTTCTCTTCCTCCTTTCCTCTCCCATATCCCCTCTATTTTCACTTCCCTAGGTATATTTTATACCTCCATAAACTTAATAAAATTATTATAAAAAATAAAGACCCCACCCCAAGTAGACCAGTTCCAGTTTACATATTTAAAGAAACCAAAAGCCACCACTGGATAATTGAGCCCAAAGTCTAAAATTCTTTTACCTGCACAAATGTTCACCCACTGAAGGATTGTATTAATTGAGTGACTCACACCTATAATTACTTGCAGCCATCTGTGAGGAGAGAAGTTTTCGGGCTATAGAAATAAACTATTAGTGCCCCAGGGCATTTTTTATTTTTACCTATTCTTCCCCACCCCACCCCACTTCTCTTCAAAATAAGCATGGATAAGCAAGGCTACTATAATCCAGTAGGCTGAGATCAGGGGTGGGATTCTACCGGTTCTGACTGGTTCTATAGAACCCCTTGTTAACTTTCTAAGCAGTTTGGAGAACTGGTAGTTAGAAGAAATCTCCTTTTGTTTTGTTTTTTCACCCTTATTACATTCTTGGCAGTAGGCCTAGACTTACTGCCTCCAAAGAGGTTTTATTTTCTTGATACTTTTTTAAAGGGAAAGGGTTGTTTTAAGTTTTCTACACTGCTGTTGGGAGGAAATATTCCCCTGGAAATACTTCTTCTTGGCTAGCTAGAAAGACTGACATTCAAACTTGAGTTTACATACCTTTTCTGAGTTTTGGTCTAAAATTGGTTTTTGGTAAAGTCTAATTTTCTGCTTGGTGATGTTTAATCCTGTGTTTATTGATGGGACAATTTTCCCTATTCAGCTTTGTTTGGAAGGAAAAAGATTAATCTCTGTTGCTGAAAAAAAAATCTGGGTTGAGATCTGGCTAGTTCCTGTGTCTATTTGTTCTGGTAATTGGTTTAACAAGCAACAGCTACTGTTGTGATTTAATTATTTTCTATTGTGTTTGAATTTTTTCCTGCCTCATGTTTTTTTTTCTATATGGGGAGAGAGTCTTCCTTCACTGCTTTAGTGGTATCTGGCACTGTCCTTTTGGGGTGTACTTCCAAGAGGCAGGATGCAAGCATGGCACTGATTTTTTTACTGCCTTTCTAGGGGACATGTGACCTTTCCTTAAATCTGGATGATTTCCTTAGGATATCTTGTGAGATGAGTGAGACCAGCTGGTATCTTTAAGTGGTGCAAATGGATCTAAGGATTGTTTTTCCTGGGTGTGTTCTTTCTAGAGAGCTTAACTGATCTCTGCTAAAGGGTTTCACTTCATGAGCAAGAGTTGGCTGCTGATACTTATCATGCATTTAACTATTTACATTCCCCAAGGTGCTCTGGCACCCTGCCTGATTTGTAACTCTGGCTTGCAGGATTTTTAATCTAATGATTGGTATTTAGGACAGCTTTTGGAAAGCAAAGAAGCTTTTTGTATTTTTGTACAGGTAATCCTTGACTTACAACAGTTCATTTAGTGACCTTTCAAAGTTACAATGGCACTGAAAAAAGTGACATGACTGTTTTTCACACTTACGATCGTTGCAGCATCCCCACTGTCATGAGAGGCCAGGCAAGGAGAAGCACCCCTTGAGGTGAGTGACATCAAGTTGGCCACACCCACCTAGTCACATGACCACCAAGCCACACCCACCAACTAAGCCACGTCCACAGAACCAGTTGTTAAAAAATTTGAATCCCACCCCTGGCTGAGATCTTTCATTGATTCCGCTTCAAATGTTTTTCAATGTAAAGCAACACTTATGAAGCCAGTGGGAGAATCCTTTAATGACATTAATGTTTAATTTAGAAACAATAGCGTAGCCTGCCTTGACAATAATCTTCTAGGGAACATTCCTGATCACGCTGCCCTCATGTTTAGATTTTGCCTGACATCAGTTGGATACATTAACAAGAATGTTAATTATGGATGTCAAAGGGCTGAGCTGAATCAAACTGTGGGCATTGCCCTTCATGTTTTAGATTGCCTCTAGGAAATATCTACTGTCACTTGCAATGTCCTGCTGGTGAGATAAGTTAGACCTGCCAAAATTAATATTCTTTATAAGGAGGAGGAGGAGATGGAGACAGAGAAGGAGAAGGAAAAGGAAGATGGAGATAGGAAGAGAAAGGGGAGAAGGAGAAACTGCTGTAAATATAGAACTTAAGGTCTTGTTAGTTTTATAGGCCTATCTGAAAATAATGGCCTTCCAATTTTGACACCAATTTCACTAGGAACATGCTAATGACATTCCTGCTATTTCCCCATCAAAACACCCATTGCCTTTGAAGAGACACTTTTTTTTTTAATTTAATGAAATTAGAAAGTAAACTCAGCTGTGAGGGTTGAACGGATCAGTTTGGCTTAATGCCTGGTGCCTTAAAAAGTATTAGTCTCATGCTTTGTGTAGCATGCATACCATTAATTATCCCAATACATCTAATTACTGTTTTCTTAAATAACAACCAGGCCATATGTAAATGATTGTAAAAGCATTAACTGTTGCATTCTGTGAAAAAATTGCGGCTGCGAACAGATTGGGTGATTGAGCACTGTTGGATGGTGTATATTTCCAACTGGTTCAGGAGTTGAAAGTGGGTGGACAAGCATGGTGCTTAAGTGAAGCTGGCAACCTCTGACCCACAGATGAAATGGGAACTGGCTAATTAAAACTTCATCTGCTGCACTGCTGAACAGTGGCCAAGGGCTGATTGGAGAGTTCTTAGCCAACTGTTGAGTTTCTGCTCAGTCTTGGGCAGATTATAATGCTGTCCGTCTCCTGCCTCCAATTCAAAAATGTAAATAATTGGATTTATCTTGTCTCAGCAATCACTAGTGAAAGAAGTCCTCACCTAACAGGAGGCCTTCTAAAGAAGTTGCAATCAAGGAAAGTACATTTCAAAGAAACCGTAATGAAGGGAATTATATTTCAAAGCTTGACGCATTTAAGAAAAGCACCTTACAGGCTTCTATTTCTCTATACATCTTTATGCATATTTATGTATTGTTTATTTATATTTATTTATGTATTTATCTCTTCCCACTTATGACTGTAAACGTGTTGCTTGTATCTTTACAATTTATATTGTTTTACTTGTTTACTAGTATGATTTGATTGCTTGTTAGTCACCTATGACTATCACTAAGTGTTGTATCTTATGATTCTTGATGAATGTATTTTATTTTTTTCTTTATTTTTATATGAAAGCATATGCACCAAAGACAAATTCCTTGTGTGCCTAATCACACTTGGCCAATAAAGATTTCCCTTCCCTTCCCCTCCACTCTACTGTATTCTATATCCCATTTCTATAGCCATCAATATTCATCCCTGAGACTGGGGGCTTACAATTAAAAAAATATCCTACAATTAAAAACAGTAAAAAACGCTTCAATCAATAAACACAATAAAAACATCCAAAGTAAATACACACAGCAGCTGAGATACTTGGCCAGTTAACAATAGAGCCAGGAAATGGAGCCCTTGACACATACAGCATCCAAAGATTTTAAAACACAGCCTCTATTTTTAAAGCCTTGGGAAAGGCCAAGGGATAATTCTAATTTCCAAGGGGAGCGTATTCCACAGAGCAGAGGCCACTGCAGAAAAGGCCCTTTCTTTTCACAGATGGCTACAAGTAATTATAGGTGTTCCATATCGACAGACTTGAAACCCTGCGTTCCTATTGGTTCAATTAACCGCTATCTGATTGGACAAACCGGGCGTTTGTGATTGGCTCGCTAAGAGTCTGCCGTGATTGGTCAATACCAAGCGCGGAAGACTCGAAGCAAAGTCATTGGCCACTAAAGCCCCGGCGAGCTCTATAAAAGAGCTGCCGCGGCTGCTATTCTTTTGAGCTGAATTTAGCTGATAAATAAAGAGCTGTTGTTACTGAACTGGAGTCTCTCGTCTTTATAAACCTAACCCTTTGAACCTAGCAATAGGCATGAGTCATTCAATTAATATAATCCTTCAATGGGTGAGCAATTGTGCAGGTAAAAGAATTTTAGATGTTGGGCTCAATTATCCCATGTTGTCTTTCCAGTGTTATCTTATTTCTTTAAATATGGTAAACTAGAACTGATCTATTTGGGGTGGGGGCCTTTTTTATAATAATTTTACTAAGTTAAATAGCTATTCATTTATGCTGCCACAACATATTCTCTCTCTCTCTCTCCCCACTCCTTATTCCAATTATATTATAATGTCTTTCTACAATTTAATTGTGTTAGACATTGAGCTGCCATGCCTACTGCTATTAGCTCCAGTCATCGAGTCTCTCTGTAACCAATCAACCAACCAATTAATCATCAATTTAATCTCTCTATAAATGCTGAAAAGAAGAACAGTCCTGATCAGAAGAGATTCTTCTAATTCACTGTTCTGTTTTAGAGTTAGAGCTATTTCATGTGACTTTGTAAAGATCACTAACAATGCCCAGGGTAAATTTCCATTCCCAACCAACATATAATCTTCAGCAAGAAGGTACACTTTAACATATTGGAATCTTGAATCAAAACTGGTATTGTTTTCTTTTTCAATCACTGTGATGCATCATAACTTTTTCATAAAGAAATGGAATATTTTCAGAGTGAGCTTTCATCTATAGTGGCTACTCAGTCATAATGACTAGCAAATTACCACAGAGAGGAGCAGGGAAAAAACTTGCAGACAGGGTCATATATCACAGAGAAAGCTCTCTCAACACATTATTACACAAGGGGGAGGGAGAAAATCAATTACCCAAATTTAGGCATATTTCAGACAAAACAATAAAACCCAAAAGGTCATTTTGAAATCAAATAATGTCATGAATAATTATAAAGAGAAGAGAAGGGATATCCACAATAACATTGCCCCAAGTCAGATGTGCTGTGGTTTACAGTCTTTAAGTGTAATGTAACAGTATATTTTCGTCTACTCTGGTTGTACAGTTTAACAGGCAACTAAAAAAGATGATTTCCTTTCTTCCTACCTACCTACCTACCTACCTGTCTTCCGATACCCATCTCCTTCCTTCTTCCCTCCCTCCCTCCCTCCCTTCCTTCCTTCCTTCTTTCCTTCCTCCCTCCCACCCCCCCTCCCTTCCTTCCCTTCTCCCTCCCTCCCTGTAATTGGAAAAAATGATTGCAGCATATAAAGGAGAGAAAATATTTGCAGGGCAATTATTCTATGTAAGAACCCACCAGGCAATTAACCAACTAAATAAAATAACTATCCTCTCCATGATCTAATCCACTCAGACTATATTCTGTATATTTAATGACATCATTCTCTTAATTAAAAATGGAAGTAAATTTAAATTAATGTAATGATATTAATGAACAGATTAGCTCCATCTCTTTTGACACTCTGGAAGTCCCTTAAGATTTTCTTATGCGATCAGCCTGGGATCCCCAACGAACCAGCCATGCTTAGATGGCTCTATTACTGAAGTGACCATTTTTATCTTCTCTTTGCCTAGGGTTTGTATATTCATTTTTATGATATTTCTTTTAATGTGAGTTTTAATATCTATTGTTTTTGAATTTGTTTTATTGAACTGTTTTGTATTGGCCAGAGTTGTTTTATGTGAGTTGGACTGCTATGCAAATTAGTATTTAGTGCAGTCATACTCCAGTTGTTGGAAGCTGTTCAGAGATGCTCTGAAGTCAAGAATTGTACTAACTTTGATATTAATGGAGAGCATCTCTACTCAACATTTCCAGCTTTTGACAAAATACAATCTATTCAACAATGTTGAGTAGACCCTTCCTAACACAACTTGTCTTGATTAAAATCATATTTACGGATCTATCTATTAAATCTAATAGTATTGGTAACACAGGCAACATTTGAGAACAGCTGATATAAAGGATAAGTATTTCACTACGGATTACAGAATGAATCTTTATCATCCAGCAAAGGAGAAATTGCTGAAATCTTTGGGCTACTAATAGAAAGTGCAGGAAAATCACCACAAAGCAACCGACAATAGTAGAGATTTAAGCAGAGGTGCATGATCACAGCTAATTCCAAAGGATTATTAAAATGTGAAGATGGAGAAACAAGAACAAATGGAGGAAAAGAGAGATAGATGAGATTAAAGGATCCCTAAAATAACTTGCTGACCTTTAACTATGCCAGTCAATCAATCTCTCCTGTGATCTTATAGGCTTTCAGCCATTTTTGAGAGGACTATTACCAGTCTATTAATTTCCATGGCAAGATCTTAGTTAAACAAACTCAGATACATCCCCCTGCTCTAATATCTCTTTGTGGTATCCATTGAGAATTATTTTCAACATCAAAATATCACTGAATCAATGGGCAGTACTTCAGATGAAAAAGAAAGCAAAGGAGGGGACTCTATTCCTTCCTGGCAGACAGAATTAAGGCCAAGAAGCTTTGACTCCACACAATCAAGCTGAAGGCAAAGCAAGTTGAAAGGATACCTGCCAGGAACAGAATCAAGTAAATATGGCACCAATGCCCACAAAATATATTAGATAGAGAGATGGAAAGATAGATATAGATGGGGGGGGGAGAGAGGGGGGGAGGAAGAGGGATCGACAGATGATAGAAAATAGAGGATAGAGGGATAGATGATAGAAGATGGATTGATGGATGAGTGGGCAGGTGGGTGGATGGATGGATAGAGGAATAGACAGATGATATAGATAGACAGAGAGAGAGATGGATGTATAAATAGAGGGATAGACAGATGATAGAGGAATTGACAGATGACAGATAGATAGATAGATAAATAGATAGATAGATAGATAGATAGATAGATAGATAGATAGATAGAGGAATAGACAGAAGTTAGAGGATACATAGATGATAGAGGGATAGATGATAAAGGATGGATGGATGGATGGGTGGATGGATAGAGGAATAGACATGATAGAGAAAGAGATGGATGTATAAATAGAGGGATAGAGAGGGATAGATAGATGATGGATGGATGGATGGATGAATAGAGGAATAGATAGATAGATAGATAGATAGATAGATAGATAGATAGATAGATAGATAGATAGATAGATAGATAGGCAGGCAGGCAGGCAGGCAGGCAGGCAGGCAGGCAGGTAAATAGATGGATGGTTGGATGGGTGATAGGTAGTAGGTAAATAGATTTTTTTAGTTACATAGTGTCACACAAGGCCACTCAAATAGTGAACCTATTAGGGAAAAGATGACATAAAGCAGCGAGCTGATATGTAAATATGGCCCTATGCTTAATGCAGATTGAATTTACAGTGTAGTAAAGGTGGGGCAACTTTCCACACAGGTAGGGCTTCAGAGAGAAACATCACAGCGGAACCTGCCTGAGATACTGTCACACACAACTACCAAATTTAGAGATGCTTGAGAATGAGGATGGGGTGGGACTATTATATTCTGCCCCTGACATTATCTGTGCCTCATACGGATGGTCCTCAACCCCAATTGGGACTGCAATTTTGGCCATAAGTCGTGAAAGTTGTAAGTCAAAACACCTACAGGACTGGGCCCAAATTTACGACTCTTAATTAAAGGAGTAGGAAGTTGAAGTTGTTTTGAAAATCCTGCCCTCTTTCTTTAAAATATACTTGATGTTCTTCAAGAATATTGAAGAAAAGAATTCTTCACATTACAACCAGGTGAATGCGATAAAATTAACCACAGTTGTGGTTAATAAGGAGATCTACATTATGTGGGAATGATTAACTCTAGAACTTATTTCCGTTAAATTATATAATAGTTGTTCAGTTTACAGTGTTTAGGATTGGCTTGTTGGAGATTTTAGTTGTTTTCCTCATGTTCCTAAGATGTCATTGTGATTAAATTGTAGAATTTTTCTGCAACTTTGTCTTTTTCAAAGCTCAGAATACAAATTCAGTTTGACTCTCATTCTAACATATCTATTAGTTGGCAAGGATATTTTGAGGTGAACATTTCATTCTCTTATTTCCAGTATTTTTTAATCTATTGTTGGCATAGTTCTTTTCTTGTATTTCCAGCAGTTGAATGAATTTTGGATAGAAAAAAAAACTGTCTACAAAGACAAATGACTCCAATTGAGATGTAAAATGGAGAAACCTTACATCTTTTTGCTGCTTAAATCTGCCTGCTAGAGACTACAGTTGTATAAAGTTGACAGGGTAGGAAACAGAGGTAGTATTCAGCAGGTTCTGACCAGATCTGGAGAACCGGTAGTGGAAGTTTTGAGTAGTTCAGAGAACCAGCAAAGACCACCTCTGACTGGCCCCGCCCCCATCTATTCTCTGCCTCCTGAGTCCCAGCTGATTGGCTGGGTCTTCTTTGGTTGCCCTGCACAGGAGAACAGAGCTGGAAAGCAGGTTAGTGGGGTGAGGAGGGAATGGGGATTTTACAGCATCCTCCCCTGCCATGCCCACCAAGCCACACCCACCAAGCCATGGCCTGCCCACCAAGCCATGCTCACAGAACCGGTAGTAAAAAAAAAATAATCTCACCATTGGAGGGAAGGAAAGGAGGGAGAGACAAAGGAAGAAAGGAAGGGAAGGAGAGGAAAGAAGGGAAGGAAGGAAGGGAAGGAAGGAAAGAAAGAAGGAAGGATGTTTCTTGGATTTGGGTAAGTAATTATGTAATAAATAGTATTGTCTTGACCGTTTTAATTCTATCTTAATTTGCTCAGGAGAAACAAAACCTCTCCCCTATATAAGGAAACTTAGTGGACCTTCTGAATTGCCTTTTCTCTCATCCTTGTCTTCAGTGTCCCCTTCAGTGGACTTCAGTGTCCACTTATTGCACATGACTTCAATTGGAATTCCAGAAAGATGGCATTCTTATGGGCTGCTCTTCATCAGACTTGATTTGATGCATTCTGCATGTACCAAAGCCTGCAGAAGGCACCAAGAACTGTATGAAATGGGAGCGGGGCTTACTCCCTTCCTACAACCACACTTTCAACCCAAAGAAAGAATGAGGGGGAAAAACAAAAGCCATTTCCATTGGCACAGAAAAACTTTCAAAGAATCCAAAGTCTGATTTTAGCCCGATATTAATTATAGATCTACCCTGAAGAAAACCAATTAGCCCTTTGTAGCTCAATCATGGCTTTGCAATGAATCAAATCTCTCCTTGTCTTGCAGATTCTCATTAACGGCTCTTACAAGGTCAGGGGACCAGCTGGCTTGGAATCAATTGCTCCATTTCCTGGCCAGAGGAGTGATCTCCAAGACTTTCATAGAATTAAAGATTAGTGGCATTTAGCAATGTGATTTATTGAGGAAATGTGAACTAATTTAGCAGGAAGTAGATGTCCAACTACTAATAATAGCGCTTGGCCATAAATCTTAGGAGGAGGGTGCTATAATAATAACCATATCCTTCAAACGTTTTTACCACCAGTTTGGTGGGTGTGGCTTGGTGGGCACACTTTGTGTGCGTGCACATACTTTGCGCATGTGCACGTGCCAATGCTTTGCGCAGGTGCAGAGGCGTTCTAACTCGCCTGCAAGCTTGTACAATCCTGATCGCTTTAGCAGCTGCTTGCATGGAACTCTTCTGTGCCGCGCAAAGCAGCCGCGCTTCAAATTCAGCAGATAAAAGGGAGTACGAGAACCTGGGCAGGCATGCGGGTGGGCCCAACAGCAAAGTGGCTGTGAGAAGCGGTTCGGTCTCCGCTGCTCATCGCCGCTACCGGCTGGGCAGAACCAGGCCAAACCGGTAGAATACCAACACTGCTCCAGCTTGATAGTTTCCTGTGGTTCTGTCTTCAAGCAGGAGTCTTATTCTACTCCTTTTCCTTGGATTTTTGCTGAGTTGCTATCCACAAAGGATGATGAGCCGCAGTGGTATTCAGCCAGTTCGCACCAGTTTGGGAGAACCGGTTGTTAACTTTCTGAGCAGTTTGGTGAACTGGTTGTTGGAAAAAAATCAATAGGGGAGAGAACTAGTCGTTAAATTATTTGAATCCCACCACTGGTGATGTGATTATTCAATTTACTGAAGAGCATTAAAAAAAAAAATACTGGGATGGGCAAGCTTACTATTTTGCAAGGGAGATAGGAACAAGTACAGAATTACAGAATAAGCAGAGTTGGAAGGGACCATGGAGGTCTTGTAGTCCAAGCCCCCACTGAAGCAGGAGACCTTATACCATTTTAGACAAATTGTCCTGACCCAAACCTGGTTTCTAGAGAGCAAACACAAGACAAAGGCAGCCGTATAATCTGTTCAAGTTTCGGCTAAGAATCCTGTTTCTTCACAGATAAAAGGCTGCTTCCAACTAATTAGCTCCGACAAGAAAGAGCCTTGCCAAGTTCTCACAAGGCTGCCATGAACCACTGATAAGAAATATTTCACAACACAAGAGTCTTCAAATACCAACTTAAGATACTGCAATGTCCACGAGGCTGGAGCTTCAAAACGTTTTTGCTTCCTACAAAGGACATCTGATTCACCAGCTGGCTTTTATCTTCTTGGAGGAGGGGCCATTACCTTGCAGCCTTACTCCTGAGTCACCCATGCTGCTACAGCTGCTCTTTCCTATGAGCAACCCTGCACACAAGCGCACTTGGCACAGGCTCCTCGGGAATCTCCTCATCGCTGCTGCCAGCCCCCACAATCTCTGATCACAATCCCCACACTCCCCAAAGGTCCTGGCCCCTCATCTGAGTCCTCGCTCTCCTCAGCCATCTGCACCTGCTGCCGGCTAACCACAACACAAATGGTTGTCCAATCTCTTCTTACACACCCGAGAGCACCCATAGGATCTTCTGTTTCTCTGCCCTCTCTGCTTCCAACTTCTTTTCTCCTTGGTTTTCTCCTTTTTGGCTTCCTGCCTGAGTTTATGACACCTAGATTCTCAATCTGCATTAAGTTTTTACAGTGCCTTACATCGGCAGAGGACTCCTGTGCCACTTAACAGGAGATAATTTGTCTTCAGGAATCTGAATGTCTCCATAATTTTTCTGTTGATGCTGTGATGATATACCGCATGCATCCAGGGGCTCTTCATTAATGTGCTCTCTTTTAGTCCTTGAGTCAGCAGAAAAGTTAGGTCAGCATAAATTGTCCTGCCTTGACAGCTAAACCCTACTCTGCTTCACCAATGAGGTTGGCAGCTCTCCTTCCACCTGTAGAGCACAACAACTTTGGGAAATCAATTTGTGGATTTTTATGGGTTCATTTTCCCCTCTACCGAGCATGGTCTGTTGGCAAGAAGAAGAGAAATAAGAAAAATGAGAGGGATTGGAGAACTGTAGTTGGGTGTTTGATTCCTTTCAAGTAGACTAAGTGAAAAATTACAAGAATGGAAGCTTTCCACCTTCTGGGTAGCACAAGAGACCTGTAGTCCTCAACACAATTCCAACACTCTTTCCAAAGCATATAAGGAACCCACAGAATGTCTAGTTTTTGGAACTGCAAATGTCCCTGGGAAGTGTCTGTTTTCTTCCTGTACTCCAAGCCAAAATGGTGGTGGACAGCTGGGCCTCCTAGCAACAGAAGGGTGGGGACAATGCCTGCAGCAGCTGAAGGTGACCAGTAGGCTCTGGACCAATGCCCTAACTTTAACAACTATGTAGCTGGGAAATTGGCTTGCATCATGGTCTCAGTTGACACAAAAGCAGTACTTTAAAGCTCAAACAATTACATATTATATATGCATGGCATGAGTCCAGCTATTTGAGGAACCATTGGCCTGCCCCACCCATGCCAGCAGAGGAGGCATGCTGTGGGCCCTGTCAATCAAGGAGTTCTGGCTTGTGGGTTCCGGGAGGAGGTCTTTGTTGTGGCTCTGGCTCTCTGGAACATCTCACTCTATGATTGGCTGCAATCCTTCTGAACTTCTGCTGGAGCCTGAAGACCTGCCTCTGCCAGATGGCTTGGGGACCTAATGGGGGAATGTCACCTTTGAGGTGGTTGTTGAATTAAAAGGCCTTCTCACCTGTCCACATTCGTGCATCCCTGTTGCCTTCCTCCCCATCTTTTAACTACATGTTATAGCAATAGCACTCAGACTTATATACCACTTTGCAGTACTTTACAGCCCTCTCTAAGTGGTTTACAGAGTCAGCCTATTGCTCCCAACAATCTGGGTCCTCATTTTACTCCCCTCGGAAGGATGGAAGGCTGAGTTCAACCTTGAGCCTGGTGAGATTCAAACTGCCAAATTGCAGGCAGCCAGCAGCCAGCAGAGGTAGCCGGCAGTATTGCATTCTATCCAGCGTGGCTCTCTTATCTTGATTGGATTTCTAATTTTATGCTTGGGAAGATATTTATTTTAATATTTTATTACTGGAAGCCACCCAGAGTAATTTGCTACAAGATGGGTGGCAAATAAATTCAGTAAGTAAGTAAGTACGTAACATACGTATGTACGCTTGGAATACTCATCTACTTTTGGTTGACACAAGGTAAAAAAGATGTTGAGACTCTAGAAAGAGTGTAGAGAAGAGCAACCAAGATGATTAGGGGTCTGGAGGCTAAAACATATAGAGAATGGTTGCTGGAATTGGGTATGTCTAGTTTGATGAAAAGAAGGACTAGGGATGACATAATAGCAGTGTTCCGATATCTCAGGGGCTGCACCTAAGAAGAGGGAGTCAAGCTATTCTCCAAAGCATCAGAGGGCAAAGACCAGAAACAATGGATGGAAACTAGTCAAGGAGAGAAGCAACCTAGAACTAAGTAGAAATTTCCTGACCGTGAGAACAATTAATCAGTGGAACAGCTTGCCCCCAGAAGCTGTGAATGCTCCAACACTGGAAGCTTTTAAGAAGAAACTGGACAACCATTGTTGTCCAATGTCATGGTACAGGGTTGCCTGCCTAAGCAGAGAGTTGGACTTGAAGACCTCCAAGGTCCCTTCCAACTCTGTTATTCTATTCTATTATAAAGTGGGTGAGTGAGTGAGTCAGTCAGTCAGTCAATCAGTGAGTCAATCAGTCAGTCAGTCAGTCAGTTTTTAGGCTGAGAGATGATGGCAACATCAGGAGAACATGTCATTTAAAAGTATCCAGGGGGCAACCTAAGCTGCAGTTGAATGTGAAAATGAAGCCTACAAAAGATGGACATTTGTCGAGAGGGCAGTTGCCTGCTGGCTGAGCATCTAATCAAACTCTATTCAATTGCACGTGTCAATCAGAGAGACCAGATGTATTTAGATGGAGGAAATTATTGACAAGCTGAAATAATTGAAATTTAAATTGCAGTGCTATCTCAGACACAACCAGCCAGAGCTAAAATATGACATTTACTTCTAATCTTTGTTGGAATGATTGGGGGGAGGAATATTGGCTGAGTTCTAAAAGCAGTTCTTTTGGTATTAAAAATGGCACTTTCATATAATTGTTATCATATTTTGAAAAGTGTTAAAAACAGGTTAGACAGCAAATTATTCTCTGAATATTTCTTTAAATTAATATTTAAAGTAACATGTAACCTAGCCTATTAATTGCTTCCTTTTACTTTCAACATATATCTGGAGCTTCTTAAGGGTTAGGGTTAGAGTTAAACCAAATGTTTTCAAAACCAAATTGTTTGCTTTATATATGTCCAGGTCATGTCATTCATGTTCTCTTCTCTCTGAAAAGACTATGAAATCAAGACTGGTCTCCCTGCCCCAAGAATCTTTTCTGTGTGATTTCTGCTTATGAAATATTTTCCACTGCAAGCAGCCTAAGGGTTGCATTCTGGGTATCAGTTGGTTCAGGAATGGGATTCTACCTGGTCGCACTGGTTCTACAGAACTGGTTGTTATGATTTTGCAGAAGAGAACTGCCGAATTGAATGATTGGCTGCCCCTTCCCTTCCCTTCCCTGCCCAGTTGCCTCTTACCTGGATTGTGCGCCATCCAACTTGCCTGCTAAGTTACTATTTTTCCTTTTTCTTCCCCCAACCATCAGCTGTGCCAGGAGATTTAGATCAGCTAGAAAGCAGGAAATCATTTGATTTCTTGTTTCTAGCTAATCTAAAAGCAGAGCTGAATCTTTTTTATTTGTTTATTTATTTTTATTTGTCAATTGCTTACAAGATAATAGGTAAAAGTAAAAAACATAGTTATGAATACATGGATACATATAAGAAAAATAAAAAAAATATATAAAAGAAACAATAGGACAGGGATGGTAGGCACGTTGGTGCGCTTATGCACGCCCCCTACAGACCTCTTAGGAAAGGGGTGAGGTCAATAGTAGACAGTCTAAGGTAAAAGTTTTGGAGGTTTGGGGCAAAAACCACAGAGTCAGGTAGAGTATTCCAGACATTGACCACTCTGTCGCTGAAGTCGTATTTCCTGGAATCAAGTTTGGTGCGGTTTACGTTGAGTTTGTATCTATTGTGTGCTCTTGTATTGCTATGGTTGAAGCTGAAGTATTCATTGACAGGTAGGACATTGCAATGTATGATTTTATATACTATACTTCGATGGGACTGAAGGCGGCGTAGTTCTAGGTTTTCTAGGTCTAGAATTTCATGTCTGGTGGCATAAGGTATTCTGCAATGAGTAGAGGAGTGGAAAACTCTTCTTGTGAAATATTTCTGGACTTTCTCAACTGTGTTAATATCAGATATGTAATGTGGGTTCCAGACCAATGAGCTGTATTCGACTATTGGTCTAGCAAATGTTTTGTATGCTCTAGTTATTAGTGTAATATTACCAGAGAAAAATCTACGTAAGATTAATCTTCCTAGCCTCTATTTTTCAGTGCAGACTCAGGTAGCAGATTGCAGAATGGTAAATCTCTGAATGAACCTGTGATTCTGGGAGCAACCTGCCTGCGTGCTTTGCCTGATTTTGGGTAAAAGTTGTTCTTTTTTAATAAAAAATTCAATATTCACATAAATATTTACAATATTTACATACAAGTCATGCCCATCTGGTCACATGACCACCAAGCAAAGCCCAGTCAGCAAGCCATGCCCATCCAGTCACATGACTATCAAACCACACCCATAAATTAGGTCACACTCACAGAACTGGTTGTTAAGAAATTTGAATCCCACCCCTGAGTTGGTTTCCATATGTGAGGAGTTCTCCCAGGTGTAGACATTTTCATCCTTCACAAAGGAGACAAACTTCTTTCTTTTTATATCAAAAGGATAAGAAAAAGAATCAGAATGACACAGCTCCAATTTGCCAATGTATAGGGTTCTCATTTGGAGTACTGTATGGAATTCCGATATTGTTATTAAAATTGCCTTCTGAATGCATTTTACTAATCTTTTTTTGTAAAGTTTTGTTTTATTTTTAAACATACATCAATATCATTGCATGGACAGTGTGGTGTCTGAGTGTCATTCATTTTGAATGACAAATGAACATTGCTACATTAATCAAACTTACATGGTCTAATGTTATTATACATATCTGTATCAGTACATAGTCCATTTTTTAATTATTCAATATTTCCTACATCCTTCTAACGGTAATGACATTGTTTAAGAGCATACCTGATAACATCTTTTTTCAAAATCTGATAACCTCTAACATTCACTTTAAATATGGTATGTGTTATGTAAAAATATGTATAAGAATACTCCCCCTATTTCTAATTTTTTTAATCTATTCTAATTTTTAGTACAGCCAATCTTGGTTTTTTTTTTTAAAAAAAAAACCTTTTATCCACTGCATTTTACTAATCTGAGCTCTGAGAAACTTATTTGTAGGATTTGCAACTTCCAGCCCAGGTCACTATTAAGAATGCTCAACTTATGACCTCAATTTATTTCAGTTGGGTATCTTACCAGAAAAATACAATAAATGGAATATGTACTTAATATTATATGTGTTAGCAGCTAGAATTGTATTTGCACAACATTGGAAGAGTGTGGAGATCCCTATAGAAAAGAAGAGAATAAAAAAAATACTGTAATGTGCAGAAACCAATAGATTAACACTTGAAATTAAAGAGATGGAAGACACTAAATATTTTGAAATATGGGACTCGTTTTATCAATGGTTAACTAATAGAAACAGAAGTTAGAACTTTTAAAACCATAAGAGAAGAATTAATTTTATTATGATGGCTTATTACTATATCCTTATTAATGTTAATCAGTCTTAATAATCAATAAGTATTAATGTTATGATGTGAAATCACTTTCATTATAAGATCACTACTAATGAATACTATGATAATGATGATCGTTTAAACTAATTGTAACCAGACAACACACTGTTTATGTAGAAATTGAAATTGTTGCTCTTTCTATCAATAGTAAAAAATAAATAAAAAATTATAATAAAAAGAATGCTCAACAAGATTAACGTGTAAACATTTATATAATACGTGAAAATCAGGAACAGAGAAGTGTGATGTATGTAATCAGGATAATCAAACTTCTCCATTCCTCATTGCAGATTTTATCACCAAAGACAGTTCAGCGTCCTTTGTGGTGGAAATGCATACCTCTCCAGGTTTAAAGCAACTGCCAGAGAAGCGACTGAACAGTTTTTCCTTCTTCTAAGTTTGGGTTTTAACACTTGGCTCTAAAAGGTAAGTTCACATTCAATGTGCGTAGAACATTTTCTCTCCAGTAGCAATATGGATGTCAGAGTTCTGATTTGTCTATCAGTAGGATCTTCTGAGACAAGCAGGAAGTTGATGCCATGGAATGATCTGCTGCAGTCATAGCCTGTGTGAAGCTAAGTCCATCCCTCAAACACTGTAGATGTTCCCTTGTTGGGTAATGAAATGTCTGCAAGAAAAGAACCAAGCTCAGAGAGCACCAGAGACCCTACAGTTCAACCCTGAGTTACAAATATTCTTCTTTATTGGCATCTCCAAAGCTCCAAGCAGCAGATGCCAGTCAAGCGCCAACCCTCGTGAAAGCGCATGATTCCCCAAATATCGCTGTTTTGGTTGGCGATGAACATCTTTTGCCATGATCTGTTTTCCCATCTGAAGGACTTGTCAGACCATTGGAACTGGTGAAGCAGGAGTACCTTGATTTCTAAGGCAGGTGAGACCTCAGAAGAACCATCCAAGAGAATACTAAGGAGGCTTCCATGGACTTCCAGATGCCACCTGCAGGTTCAATCAAGACAGAGCAGCACTGCTGATGTTACCTACTTTAGGCAATGAAACGTCTGCAAGAAAACAACCAAGCACCGAGGGCCCCTCAGCCCTGGGATTAGAAAACTCAACCTCTCCTTGAATCTAACTTCATTGCCTACTGTGAAAGTAGGTATTCTATATTAACATTCTCCAAATCCTGAGTTCTGATTGGTCCACGCGGACCGCAACCTGATTGGTTAACTAAACGACTGTGATTGGCGCGCTAAGAATCTACCGTGATTGGCCAAGCCAATCGTGGGAAATTCAATAGCGCTGCCATTGGCCGCCGAGCTGCCGGTTGGCTGAATAAAGCCAAGTGGTTCGCAGGTCCTGGACCGGATTGTTTATTCAATAAAGAGCTGAATGTGCACTTTGAGTCTCGTGTCTCTATGCAACCCGATCTATCCAGGCCCGATCTCCCGGACTTAACAGTAGGAACAATTGAAATGGAGGATGATCCGGAAACAAATGTGAATTGCGCCTTTTACTTTATCTAATGAAGGTTTTTTAGGAAAGTTAAAGGAAAGATTAATTAGATGATGCATTTTACCTTCCCACTATGATAGCAGATATGAAAGTCTCCCTCACCTTTAAGGAGGTTGCTAAGAAACTCATCCTGATTTACAGTGAGCTGCTCCCACCCGAAAGAGCTATAAATTTCATTGCCTGGTATTAGAATAATTGTTTCAATTATGGTTGTCATTAAGAGGAAGGAGGAAGTGATAAAAGGAAAAGGGAATCAATAGTCAGTCCCAAGCAAAGTACCAGCTTTTTGTTTTGACAATAAAACCTATAGAGAAAGGTTTAGTGTGTGTGTGTGTGTGTGTGTGTGTGTGTGTTTTAAAAAAAGATAAAGAAACAGCAGGAAGTTCTGGCTTATCATGTGATCCCTCATTTATTGTTTGGGTTGAAGATGCAAACATCCTGGGAATAAAGATATTTTATGTATGTATGTCCCTTGGACTGCAAGGCAGTCAAACCGGTCAGTCCTAGAAGAGATCAACCAACCCTGACTGCTTTTTAAAAGGCCAGAACCTGAAGATGCAACTTAAATACTTTGGCCACCTAATGAGAAGGAAGGAAGGACTCACTGGAGAAGAGCCTAATGCTGGGAACAATGGAGGGCAGAAGAAGAAGAGGAGGATGGCAGAGAATGAGGTGGTTGGATGGAGTCACGGAAGCAGTTGGCATGAGCTTAAATGGACTCTGGGAGATAGTAGAGGACAGGAAGGCTTGGAGGAACATTATCCATGGGTCACGATGGGTCGGACATGACTTCGCAACTAACAACAACAACAATGTATATATGTATTCATATGTATTTATTTATTTATTTGTAAAATTTATTAGCTGCCCATCTTACCCCTTGGTAACTCTTGGCAGCTTACAATACTGAAAGATACAAACTAATAATATCAATACCATACTATAAAAAAATAAAAGAAGGTAATAGGATGAGAGGGGGAGAGGGTGGGATCTGTTGTTAATCTATCAGCCACCCCAAATGTGATAGTCCTCTGTTGGAGGTCCAAGCCAGCTCCGGAGCCAGCTCTTTAAGCTCTTTCAAAAGGTCAGAATACTCTTGCCGAAGGAGCCCAAGCACGCCTCCTCTGCCAACACAAGTGGAGTGGGCCAATGCCGTTGAGATGAGATGGCCCTTCAAGTAGCCTGGACCAATGCCATGGATGGCTTTAAAGGTGATTTCCACCACTTTGAATTGTACCCAAATTTGACAGCCAGCACATCTCACAGAGCAATGTGAGGTTAAATGGGCCACTCTAGGGATACCCAAAACTGCCATGCTACTGCACTCTGCGCCAGCTGTAGCTTCCCAAGATATGATGGACAGGACAATGTCATAGTAGAAGGCAGAAAAAAGTAGCCCAGTGAGTGATATATATGGTTCGGTAAACATTAGTGAAAGGAGAGAGAGAGGGGGGGGGAGGGAGGGAGAGAGAGAGGGAGGGAGAGGGAGGGAGAGAGAGATAATATACAACATCTTTGGAGACTTAAATGAAGCTTGATTCCTCACAGTGTGAGGTTCCTTTTTAGGTGTCAATTGTTTCTAATTTGTACTTCAAAGTCAAGTCACTCGTTAAGGTAAACTATCACAGCAGGCCCCCTCACTCAAGTGGAGGGAGGCATGGATACAGATATTTCATGCTGAGAGTCCACAAGCCCAAGAGGAGAGTGAAGAATGATATGAAAACAAAATTGTAGAGGCAGAAGGTGGTTACATGTCTCATTTCTGATCTAGGCACCGTGAGACAAGAACAACATTTCCAGACTGACTGGTCTTTTGAAGGGAAAGGGAACAGAGATGTCTGTCATTCAAATCATGAAAGAATAAAACACTGGCTCCATCAGCTCCCTTCAGATAAAATGACTATTTGGCTAAGAATGATTTTCTCCCCCTTACACAGAATTTGGAGTCCATAGCAGACAGTTGAGATGTTTTCAATGGATGGGACACTTGTTATAGAATACATATACAGAATGCATATATCAGAATCTCTTGCTTTTGCTGTGGCACTTCTAAAGAGAGGCTTCATTTCCAACATTCAATCTTAATCAATAAATACAGAAATAATTTAACTGTATTTAGTGAATACAATCATATGCTGGCACATTCCCAAATTGTTGGTGTTCTGACCAAGGCTTCCTGAGACCATAATTAAGCACACGCTTAGTCCAAACAACTCTTGTTTTATTTCAATGCTGGGAATTATGTGCATTCCCAGCCTGTAATGAGTCCCAAACGGTCCCTCGAGATAAGCACCCACCTTTCTCTTCTTTGAATTGCTGCCAACAACTAAAGTGCCAAATTCACTGTAAAAAGCCAACCAAAGTACAAAGTCCCACACAGAGCTGCAAGGTTTAATCCGAACAGAGCAAACAACTTTGCTTCCTGCAAAGGTTTCTTCACCTTTGCCTGTCCTTTATACTTTAGGGGAGGGGCAATCACTTCCAAGTCTTACTTCTGAGTCGCCCCTTTTGTCTTAGCTGCTCTTGCCTTCTAGCAGCTCTGTGCACATGCGCACTGGGAACAGGCTCCCCTTGTTCCTCTGCCTCACTGCTTCCAGACTCTGGAGGTTCCAGAGTCAGCACACAACTCCCAGATGGTCCTGGCCCTGTCTCTGCATCGGACGCAGGATCCTCATCTAAGTCCTTCCCAGACTCCCGCACTGGTCCCCATTCTTCCCCACTGTCCGATTCCACTGCTATCTGCACAGGCTGCCATCGTACCACAACAGTTGGAAGATGTTTAGATAGATGCCCCGAAGGTCAAGAATTCTACCGTCCTTGGTATTATGAAGAACTACTCAATAATTCCAGCTTTCTATAGATAATATGTTCAACAATGCTGAGGTTTTTTAAGTAGACCTTTCCCAACACAATCGTTCTATATTAGTTAATAAAAATCACCCACATTAGTTAATAAATCCCAACCATTAGGTAAGATTGATGGTTTACATTTCCTCCAGTGCTGCTTTCTTCTTTATACAATCCCCATGGTTTAGGTTGGAATTTTTCTTGCCCTCCTAGAGTCCCCAATGGAAATCTATCTGACATGCTACCTTCTTTATTTTTCTTCTCCTTTCATCTCTCCTGAGGAGCCCAGGATGTCAACATGATAGCCCAGTTTCACATGTCAACATGATAGCCCGGTTTCTTTCTTGGCATCAATAGAGGGAGCAGGCAAACAGAAAAGTCAATTGCAAAATGCAATGGGTTGTGTTGATTGGTTAATTTTTATCGAGCAACTTTGTAGCTGGATTTCGAAGAATTGGAAATGGAAGCATTGCTGGTGTTTCAAAAAGTCAATGACATTTGATCTCCTAGTGATGAGATGATTGATAGCAATATTGGCAACTTTTAAGACTTGTGGACTTAATAACCAGCATGGCTGGCTGGGGAATTCCAGAAGTTGAAAATTCACAAGTCCTAAAGTTGCCAAGGTTGGTCACCCCTACTGTAAAACCTCAGTTGTAGAAACCATTACATCTGAATTAACTTCATTTATTTTCTTGGCATCATTACATAACTGATGTTTTCTATCATTTGCGTCTCTTTATATCCTTTGCATCACTATATAACAATAACAGTGATGATGTAATTGGATGCCAGTAATAGAAAAACGTTTAGTAAAAAGCACACCTAACATAAATTGTATCTATTGGCAAGATTGCTTTGGAAATAATAGACTTTCTGCCTCATTTGGGAGTGAATTCATTAGTAAAGTTTTGGATCCGAAGTCTGCTGAATGGAAGTTAGAGAATGGAGGTTTTGTTACATTCAATTGACCTTGGTTTTCTGTTTAGTTTTTATGACTATTTCTGCTGATTGTAGTACAGACCTGGGCATTTTATGGCCCCTTGGCCCTTTGGCTGCTCCTGTTTGGCCTGCACGTGTTTAATTGGACATTAGAAATAAGTAGTAGAAATAAATATCAAATGTAATAAGGTGCAAAATGTATTCTTGCCAGTAGCAGCTTATCCAAACTGTACAATTTATTGCTATTTATAAAGTGTCAAAATTGATACAGTGCAGAATTCAGTTCAGCCTATTGGTTCTCAACCCTCCACAACAGTTGTTTCCCATGTGACCTTTTGGGAAAATGAATTGCCCACCTGTGCTCTAGTACAAAGGTCTTCAAACTTGGCAAGTTTAAGACTTGTGAACTTCAACTCCCAGAATCCTGAGCTAACATGACTGGAGGAGGAATTCTGGGAGTTGAAGTCCACAAGTCTTCAAGCTGTCAAGTTTGAAGACCCCTGCTCTAGTAGGTGGGTGTGATGTTCATTATATGGCTCCTGCAGTTTCTAGAACTATGTTGCAAGTAGCAGCTCTCATTCCACAGCAGGTTTTTCCACCAATCACTGGATAGATTTTGTCTTGTCATATGATATTTCTTTCTTTTTGGGCAGTGGGGGAAGCCAGGTTTTCTTCCTCTCCCTCTTCTTGCTTAATGTTCACTTAACTTTGCAAAAGTAATTATATTCTGCTCATTCTCCACCAGCTGGTATTTACTTCATCCTCCATCAGGCATCAACAGAGCATAGTGCTGAAAGACAGAAATATTACTCTGGCAAGCATAAATATTTCATTTTTTCACACCACAAATGTGCTGATGATTTATTAATTAGCCTGAAGGCCTGCTGCTCTTGCATAGCTGAATAGCTAAATAAATAAATAAATCAGTGTAGATAACCGAGAAGATCTACACCACGTGGTTTTTATAGAGGGCAGAAGAGAATAAAAATAATGTGACCATTGGCAGGCCTGGAAGCTAAATAATGCTTCCATTAGGTCAAGAATAAAAGCTGAGCAGAAAAACCCTTGTTAGCACTGAAGCTTAGCATTGGCTCCCCACAGGGCTGTGTGCTCAGTCCCTCCCTGTACTCACTGTACACACATGATTGTGTGTCATCTGACCCATCCACTGTGATCATTAAGTTCGCAGATGATACTACAGTACTGGGTCTCATTACAGGTGGAGATGAAACAGTCTACAGGGGGGAGGTTCAAAAATTATCCTCATGGTGCACCTAAAGAGAGAGAGGAGAGAGGAGAGAGAGAGAGAGAGAGAGAGAGAGAGAGAGAGAGAGAGAGAGAGAGAGAGAGAGAGAGAGAGTTTCCTCCTTTAAATTCCTGGAGTCTACCTCAGTGAAGACCTCACATGAAAATCAACACAACCCAGGTGGCCAGAAAGGCCCAACAGAGACTCCATTTCCTCAGGGTCTTGCAAAAGAACAACGACTGATGACCTTCTTTTACCAGTCCACAATAGAAAGCATCCTCACATATTGCATTACGGTGTGGTATGCTGGCTTGACAGCCGCGGACAAAAATCATGGGCTCTTCCCTGATACCACTAGATGACCTTGCGAGGGCTCGCTGCCTTATAAGAGTGATGAAAGTTCTCAGGGACAACTCACACCCCCGTCAGCACTTCTTCACTCTCCTACCATCAGGTAGGAGATAGAGAAGCATAGCCAGCCACACCAACAGGCTGAAGAACAGTTTCTACCTGTGGGCTGTCAGACTCCTGAACGGAAAATAACTTCATGTCAACATGGTATGAGAAGCTTGCGGTGCTGGCACATTGTGCAACAAGGTCATTTAGTGTAATAAGATTGGGACTGGGTTAGGGACTACTGTCCTCACTGTGAGTTGTGTGTATGGGGGGGGAGGGGAGACTCAGCCAATCTCATTGTACACATGTTGTACTCTGGCAATAAAAGTAATTATTAACATTAACAATTTTGTTATTAATATAGTCTATAGATGACAGGCTAACAATTTGTTAACAGATTTATTAGCGGAGTAAGTTTAAAATTATTTTGGCTCATGCTGTAAGGGGTGGGAAATTAATATTGTCATATTGTATTAATGAGCATTCAACTAGGGAGGATGTTAGGTGTATATGTGTTAATCTTCTTTCAAAGACAATTTTTCTTTTTAATGTCTTGTTTGTGGTGGTTTTTTTTCTTTTTTATATTTTGGTGTTTTGGTGTTTTTAACTTTCCTTGAACAAACTAAATATTGCAAAATTAGAATTAGATTAGAATTAGAATTCTTTTATTGGCCAAGTGTGACCGGACACACAAGAAATTTGTCTTGGTGCAGATACTCTCTGTATACATAAAAGAAAAGATACATTTATCAAGAATCATAAACTACAACACTTAATAATAGTCATAGGGTACAATAAGCAATCAAATCATACTAGGAAACAGTCAATATAAATCATAAGGATACAAGCAACAAAGTTACAGTCATATAGTCACAAGTGGGATGGGTGGGTAATAAGGAGTGGTGAGAAGGTTAATAGTAATGCAGACTTTGTAAATAGTTGGACAGTATGAGGGAATTAGTTGTTTAACAGAGTGATGGCTTTTTGGAAAAAACTGTCCTTGTGTCTAGTTGTTCTTGTGTCAGTGCTCTACAGTGTCGTTTTGAGGGTAGGAGTTGAAACAGTTTATGTCCGGGATGTGAGGGGTCTGTAAATATTTTCACAGCCCTCTTTTTGACTCCATGCAGCATACAGGTCCTCGATGGAAGGCAGGTTGGGTAGTAATTGTTTTTTTCTGCAGTCCTAATTACTCTCTGAAGTCTGTGTCTGTCCTGTTGGGTTGCAGAACCAAACCAGACAGTTATAGAGGTCCAGATGATAGACTCGAAAATTCCTCTGTAAAACTGGGCAGTTTGAGCTTTCTGAGTTGGCACAGAAAGAACATTCTTTGTTGTGGTTTTTTTTTGATGACGTTTTTGAAGAAAAAGAAAAGGAAACACTTTGGCCACTATCTTTGCTGAGTGGAAATGATGAGCATGTAGTCCAAATTACTTTACCCTCTTCTCTCTCTCCTCCATCAGCTTCAGTCACTATGGAGTTCTTTATGGTAAAGAGAGACCATGTAGGTTGTAGGTGTACCAAACAATTAAGAAAAACGATGAGGTTTTGTCAGCCTGCTTCTTCAAGCTATTACTTTCCTCCATGGTTTCTGCAAGAAATCACATCCATAACTTTCCTCTGGAGGGAAGGGGGGGGGGGAGGAAATGATTGATTTCTCAATCATAATGAAAACAAAACGCAAACACACCACTGAAGGGAAGCAAAAATAGAACTGATATTGCCAAATGGAACCAAATTTGCAGCTCTTTGCTGAGGAGATGAAGCACAGATATTTCTTGCGTCTGTTTTTTCCGCTCTCCCGTGCTTTCTGAGATAACCAAAATACACATTATCGTTTTGCCTTCTGACTGAAAGATGTCAAATATATCTCCGCATTCAAACGTCCTCCTGATTTGATTTGCTACTACGTTTAACTTGATGGACCCTTCGGCATAATTTTCAGCCCCGACCCATCTGTCTATATTCTTAGTACTTTCTCAGATAGCCATATATTAGATGAGCATATAAAAATACCTTTGAAAGCTCACACCATGATGAATCATGAGGCTTCAGTCAAAGCCTGAGTTAAGCCTCCTTCACAAATTTAAGGAGCATACAAAGTCACCCGCTGTCTGGACCACAGAACCCCATATCTGGGATCCAAGCCCACTCATCAACACACATGTTTGATCTCTTTCATCTGGTCCTATGTGACACACATGATATGAAGTAGGAAAACCCAAAATGAGAATATTTTTATATATTTATTTAGTTTAAATAGAGGCATGTGCCTAGGAGAATCCAGTACAGCAGAGTAAAATAGCTTGATAGCTACATCTAGTCTCTAACATGTGGACAAGCATGCTATTTCTGATAAATTGTGGCTGAGAGATACTGAAAGATAGGGATTGGGGAGATGATAATTTGGATTAGAAGTCTAACATGCACAGATAGCCTCACACTTTTCAAGAACATCGGAGCACTGTTGTCGCTAGAGGTTCTATCCAGAAGATTCCAGCACAGCAGGTTCTTATACCAGAAATTAGATTGAGGATCAATTATTAAATCACTGCAGAACAGTGGTGGGATTCAAATTTTTTTACTACCAGTTCTGTGGGCGTGGCTTGGTGGGCGTGGCAGGGGAAGGATACTGCAAAATCCCCATTCCCTCCCCACCCCACTAACCTGCTTTCCAGCTCCTTTCTCCCGTGCAGGGCAACAAAAGAAGACCCAGCCAATCAGCTGGGAGGTGGAGAATAGATGGGGGCGGGGCCAGTCAGAGGTGGCATTTGCTGGTTC
The DNA here is from genome assembly GCF_049901715.1 of Pseudonaja textilis. NCBI lineage: Eukaryota > Metazoa > Chordata > Lepidosauria > Squamata > Elapidae > Pseudonaja > Pseudonaja textilis. The sequence continues at coordinate 11,588,416 of NC_141993.1, forward strand.
TCTGAACTACTCAAAAATTCTGCTACCAGTTCTCCAGAACTGGTCAGAACCTGCTGAATATTACCTCTGCTGCAGAAACACATGCAATTTATCTATGGGTCACAGTTGTCCCCAAGGTGCTTTTTCAAAAGATGACTTGACTTACATTGTTTCTCCTCGAAGACGTTTTGCTTCTCATCCAGGAAGTCCTTTCAGTTCTGATTCAGAATTAAAGAAGCCTCGTGGACGAAAAGCCAAATGTCTAAAAGCAAAAAGGTCTGGTTGCCTTTTGAAAAAGCACCTCTGGGACACAAGCAATTTGGGAGGTGAAAAACCTCTGACAACAGAATGAAAGTAATCATTTTAAAAAGAAATGGAGTCAGAAAATCAAACGAAGACATGCACGTCAGTGAAACACAAGAAAAGGAAAGGATATTGTGTATTATTTCATTCCAATCCATGCCCATGAGCCCTTGTATTAGGTAGAGTGATGATACTGGCATGGTCTGCTTTTCCTACAAGCTGTTTTTATTTAATTTGATCTAAGACATAATAATACAGTGGGGTGGTCCCCTAAATAGATACCAAGAATTTAGAATTACATTTGATTTTCTGAACTTTGAGCTACTTTCTTTCCCCTCTTTCAGCTTATACTCAAAAGCAATGCATTTGGGGAAAATACTTAAAGATTGCAGCCCATGGGGGCACCAATATTTCATTTCCCCTGTGAGATAGCCTTGTTTCCTAAGAGTTCTGTTTCAAGAATGGCTGAAAAGGAGCTGAATTGCTTCTGTTTTTTTTGGCAGCAACGGCTTTTTGTTAAACAGAGGGACAGGGACACACTTTACCTAATATGTTCAAAGCTAGATGAATATTTAGAGCAGGGGTCGCCAACCAGTGGGAAAATTGTGGTGGTCCACAGAGAAATGTCACCCCCAAAGCACTCCCCAAAACAATTAATCCAGGCTGTGCAGGAACACAAGGCTGCACCGCCCACGTGGCCCATGGGATCACAAGGCTTGTGTCACTTGCATTGTGAACAACACAAGGTAGTGAGGGGAGAGGGGAAAGGGGGGAGGGGGGAACTTGCCCCACTCGCCCTACATACCTCACCTGGCCACCGGGCTGCTTCTTTCCACTTCTTTCCTCTTCTGCTTTTGGCTGCATGCAAGGAAAGCAGCAAACATCTTTCTTTCTCTCCCTCAGACTCTGCCAGGAATGAGTCACTGGGATCCTGCAAGGCATCTGCTCCAAGAGGCTGCATCGGCGCGACAAGTCTTACAAAGACTCATTTCTGGCAGAGTTTGGGGGAGAGAAAGAAAAACTTCTGCTGCTTGCATGAAGCCAAAAGTCAGTCAGTCAGTCAGTCAATCAGTCAGTCTCTCTCTCTCTCTCTCTCTCTCTCTCTCTCTCTCTCTCTCTCCCCCTGAGAACGGAGAATGATCAATCGGTAGGAAAAACAGGGTGGGGAATTTTCCTGCAGACTTTTTGGGTTTTTTTGCCAGAGTCTCTGGTCCACGAGATTTAAAATAATGAGTTTGGTGGTCCCAGAGGTCCAAAAGGTTGGCGACCCCTGATTTAAAGGTTTTCTTGCTCCCCCCTTCTCCCCATTAATTTTGACTTCAAACCACACATTTAAAAAATGTTGGATAGTGGGGGAATCTGGGAATCTCACAGCAGGGGCTTTACAGAATGGCGGCATCAGAAATTCTATTTAAATGGATGGACTGAGAATCTCCATTTGGACAACAGTTTAAAGTAACAGTAACCAAGTTGGAAGGGACTTTGGAGATCATCTAGTCCAACCCTGCTCATGCAGGAGATCTATACTATTTCTGACAAATGGTTGTCCAATGTCCTCTTAAAAAACCCTACTGATGAAGCACCCACAACTTCTGGAGGCAAGTAGTTCCACTGTTTAATTGTTCTCACTGTTAGGAAGTTTCTCCTCAGTTCCAGGTTGCTTCTCTCCTTGAGGAGTTTCCATCCACTGTTTTTTGCCGTGCCTTCTGGGCTTTGGTAAATAAGTTGACCACTTACAAGTTGCAATACTTGTGTCCAGAAAGCACCAACTCCACAGGAGGATGAAAAGACTCATAACCTGCAAGATCTTGACTAAATTTCAGTAAAGGGTCAGACTCTAAATGAAATTCCACTGCTTCTGAATTTCTTGTTCTCCCACTGAAGATCACTCAGCTCTTCCTTTCTCTCATTTTCCACTTGAATTCAGTTAATCCACCTGCCCAGCATACAAGATCCAGCTATTCTACTCTCTCTTTATTTTTTCAAACTCACTTCCCAAGCCTTCTCAACACTGTTGCTAAATCCTGTTCAGGTAGTCCTCGACTTACAACAGCACTGGAAAAAATGAGCTGCAGCCATGTTTCATATTTACGACCATTGCAGCTTCCCACCGTTTTGATCAAAATTCAGATGCTTGGCATCTGACTTACATTTATGATGGTGGCAGTGTCCCAGCTCATGTGATCCCCTTTTGGAACCTTCTGTCATTCCCCTTTCAGAGTCTGAGTCTGAGGAGGAAGCAAACAGCTGACAGGGAGTGAGAGTGTGGCTCCATTGGCTGTGGAGGAAACTGGGGAAGGGCAAAGTCTGGCTGGGCAGAGCAGGGGGAGGTAGAAAAAGGGAGAGGGCATTCAGAGGGAGACCCAGGCCCACCCCCTCTTCATCCTAGGGAAAGCAGGGAGGAATGGAGAAAAGAGCAATGTGGGTTGCATGGCTTACAGGGGAGGAAAGGGCCCTGATTCCCTTCATGTTCCCATCCAGCTGGGAACTTTTTATAAAAAAGGCAAGCTGTGTGTGGCAGGCTTTGGGGAGCAAACATGACTTTATCTTATATCATGGCTTATCTGTGTTCCTTGTGTCTTCCCAACCATGTGAGTTTTGCCGTGCTTTCAAGTCTGAAATTCTTGCTCCTGCCCTACCAAACTAATTCAGTTTGGCTTGTTTGGACTTTAAGTTGCAGTGTATGTTGATCATGTCTTTGACTTAATTCTCTACAAAGGCTGTTCCTGGGAGAGTTTTTCTTCAGCCAGAAGGTAATCTGGACAATGGAGGCAAAGTTGAAGATAATAAAGGGACTCTTACCTGACTGTGTTGCCTTTGGGCCATGCCCTGGGTCATCACACCTTCTGACAAGCAAAATCAATAAGGAAGCCAGATTTCCTTAACAATTGTCTTACTAACTTAACAACGGCAGCAATTCACTTAGGACAGGTGTCAAGAAAGGTCCTAGAATGGGGCAAAACTCAACAAATGTCTTGCTGAGCAATAGACATTTTGGGCTCAATTGTAGTCATAAGTTGGGGGTTATCTGTACACCCCACAAATGCACAGATGATGCCCCTGCTTCCTGCTTCCTCCAATGGCATCTCTAACCATTCTACACACTGGTCCTGAAGTTCTAGTTGCCTTCTTTTTGAATTCCTCTTCCCATTTCATCACGACATTTAGTTTATTTCATCCTTTTTACTTTTCTGCTTTCCATGACACTTTCCGAGTTCAGTGGCACGGAAGTGGCATCTTCCAAATACTCATTTAACTATGAACTATTTCAGGGGTCTTCAACCTTGGCCCCTTTAAAGCCTGGCAGACTTCAACTCCCAGAGCTTTGCTGGCTGGGGAATTCTGAGAGTTGAAATCCTCTAGGCTTAAAGTTGCCAGGGTTGAAGACCTCTGAACTATGCGGCTATTGATGAATTTAAACTGATTCCTGTGTCCAAGAAATTAGTCAATGATTTTTTTTTTAAAGGGAGAGGCATTCTCTTCACATTATAGTTGCAGACATATTTTATTTGTAGTATTTGTGAGGAGGAATATTTGCTAAGTGGTCTTCTATATTTAGCACGGATCACATTATGTTCACTATTTAATTGCTGCTGGAGTTGTGTACTAGACGTCAGGGAATTACTATGAATTTCTTATCTCCTTTTCATATATCTGAAAGTAGGGTCACCAGCTAATTAACTTAGATATAAGAAATCCTCAAAGCATGGTATTGTTTCTTTTTTTAAAAGTAATTTTGCTAATAGATTTTACATAGCTAATAAGAAATATATTCAAAGAAAGAAGAAAAAGAACCACAGTGAGTTAAGTATAAAAAAGAAAAAGAGAAAGACAGAAAACAAAGTTTTAAATGTACCTCTCTGTGAGGGGACACTGTGGCTCAGTGGCTGAGCTTGTCGATCAGAAAGGTCAGCAGTTCAGCAGTTCAAATCCCTAGCGCTGCGTAATGGAGTGAGCTGCCGTTTCTTGTCCCAGCTTCTGCCAACCTAGCAGTTTGAAAGCACATCAAAATGCAAGTAGAAAAATAGGGACTCCTTTGGTGGGAAGGGAACAGCGTTCCGTGCACCTTTGGCGTTTAGTCATGTCGTCCACATGACCACGGAGACGTCTTCGGACAGCGCTGGCTCTTCAGCTTTGTAATGGAGATGAGCACTGCCCTCTAGAGCCAGAAACAACTAACACATACCAGTATGTGTGAGGGGAACCTTTATCTTTTTATATCTCTGTATGTGTATAGATGTATAATATATATGCAGAGCATATCCATGAACACTAGCTAGCAAACAGAAGATATGATCAAAACTCTTTAATCCCTCTCCCTCCCTCTCTCATTCTTTATTTTTTTAAAAAAAGAATTTTTATTTTTAAAAACAAACATACACATACAAAACATAAAAAACATAAAACCATCTTCCATTTTATATACATACAGTGTGTCAGTTGATTACAAATCTTTTGTGCTATTCTTTTGTAGTCATTTACTCACAATTTATATCAATTTTCACATTGTCAAACTAACATATGCTTGTATATTTATCAGTTATTAATCATCCATGACTTAACTATTTATTCCATCATTTTATATGAGATGTTCCAAGTTTTATCTTAAAATTTATGTTATACTTTCAACCAATGGTTATATATGTCTATATTAAGTCTTATATCAATCTATTAAATTTCTATCACAAAATTATCTAGTCTATTACATTACCATGTCTTTTTGTCCAACCATTGATAAAACCAATCTCATATCATATTAAATTGTTTATCTTCTTGTTCTCTAATTTCAAATGTCAATTTACTTATTTCAGCACAATCCATAATTTTCTTAATAACTTCCTCCTACATAGGTATTTTTTCATTTTTCCAATTCTTAGCAAATACAATCCTAGCCGCTATTAGTACATTTACAATCAAATATTTCAACTCTTTGTTGTATATTTCCAGTATGATTCCCAATAAAAAGATCTCTGGTTTAAAGTCTATATGTTGTTTTATCATTTTTTCCAACCATGTGTGGATTTTAGTCCAATATTTCTTTGCGTCTGAGCATGTCCACCACATATGGTAATATGAACCAGATATCTGATGACACTTCCAACATCTACCCAATTTATTCTTAAACATTCTCACAAGTCTCGTGAGGGGTAGATGCCAAATGTAAAACATCTTATACAAATTTTCTTTATATGCAGTTGACATTGTCATTTTATAATTTTGAGACCACAATTTTTGCCATTTTTCAAAATCAATCCAATATCCAAAATTTTTCCCCCAAGCAATCATTGTTTCTTTAACTTGTTTCTCTTCCAGTTTAAATTCTAATAAGTGTCCATAAAGTTTTTTAATTACCTTTTCATCAGTACCCATCAAAATCTTTTCATTCAATATCTCACCATATCTGACTGTTTCTTCCTGTTTATATATTATTGGATAAGAAAATGCTTCAATGGTAGATATCCATAGTGGAATTTTTAAATAATATTGTCTTTTTATCTTCTCCCAATTCAAAAACAATGCCTCTCGAATATAATGTCTTTTAAAATACCCTTGTGTTTTAGTTCCCTTGTACCAAAGGAAGGCATGCCCTTCTAAGGTCAATAGTTTATTGTTCCTTAATGTTATCCATTCCTTTATCCACATCAAATTTGTTGCTTGGTAATACAACTCCCAGTTAGGCAAGGCAAACCCTCCTCTTATTCTTGCATCTTGTAACAATTTTAATTTTATTCTTGCTTTTTTGCCCTGCCAAATATATTTCAACACAATTCTATTTAAATCTTCAAAAAACTCCTTCCCTAGTCAGATTGGAATTGTCTGGAATAAAAATAAAATTCTAGGCAATATATTCATCTTAATTGTAGATATTCTCCCAATCAATGATAATTGTAAGTTTCCCCATTTCGCCAAATCTGTAGCAATCTGCTGTTTGAGTTTAAAATAATTATCCTCCTTCAGTGTACTACATCTTGATGTAATGTATATCCCTAAATACTTAATCTTGTTTTTGACCTGTATTTCTAAAATTTCTTCCAACTCTTTCTTTTGTCTTACTAGCATATTGTTTGTTAGTATCTTTGTTCTATCTTTGTTTATTTTCAAATCTGCTGCTTTTCCATATTCTTCTATGTTTTCTATTAATTTAGGTGCTGTTTCCAATGGGTCTTCTAATATAAATACCAGGTCATTTGCAAAAGCTTGCAATTTATACTCTTTCTTTTGGATTTTCATTCCTTTTATTTCTTTGTCTTCTCTAATATTCCTATTCAACACTTCCAATGTTAACACAAACAGCAGAGGCAACAGTGGACAGCCTTGCCTTGTCCCTTTTCTTATATCTAGAGTTTCTGTTAGTTCTCCATTTACCATAACCTTGGCAGTTTGTTCATCATATATCGTTTCAATGGCTTGAATGAATTTTTTTACTAAAGCCCATTTGTTCAAATTGCAATAACATAAATTGCCAACTCACATTGTTGAACGCTTTTTCCCTTTCTCTTTCTCACCTACCTACCTACCTACCTACCTACCTATCATCTATCTATCTATAGAGAGGCAGGCAAGCAGGCAGGTAAATGTAGGATGCTCAGAGTTTCCCAATGGAAAATATGAATTAAGTCTGTCTCTGTGTTTTGTGATAAAGTGTTTTTCATCATGTCTTCTGACTGCTAGCAGATGTTCATGGATGTGGTCTGCTAATTTTTTGCCTGTTTGTCCTACACAGTGGTAGCTACAATCCTGACAGTCTATGTTGTAGATGACTCCTGGTGTTTTCCTTCTGGGACCATTCAGTCTTTTTGGTTTACTTAAGACATTTTGGAGAACTGTAGTTGATTTGTGTGCCGTGGTGATTTCAGTTTTAACATTGAACCAAATTATTGCTTATTGTTGCTTGGATTCCATGTTCTATACTTTCAAAGCTATCACAGAATTTGTGAGGTGGGTGTCTCCTAAGAACAGAATAACAAATGAGGTTCAATCGTAGCAGTGGGCGATGCTAAACAATTACGAATTTTTCTTTGGAATATCTTCAAATACTAATTGGCTGCCAAGTTTATCAAATATTTCGATGTTCAAAGTAATATACGGAAAAGCATCTGCCTTTGCAGAACAGAGTAGTCAATATATGGTATGAGTGAGAGTCTTCACAAACCAGATTGATCCTGGTAATCTACTTTTTGAGATATTGTTCAGATGAGGTAAGGAAAATTCAGATGATGGGCTGGTAAAAAGGAAAATTCCTAGTTGCGGGCATGTGCATTATTTTTGATGACCTTTATTTTCTGTCTTCACACATTTTCTCAGCAATTAGCAAAATTGGATCCTAGACTTTACTTCTATCCTTTTGCCACCATTGTACCTCCTCATTTGCAGAAGCACTGCAGAAAATTAAGTGGTAGCCTAGACAATTTGATCCAATCTAGACGTATGTGAAATGCATATTTGCATTTTTAGGTACCACCATAATTTAATAAATTCTAGAAAAAAGGATTATCAGACTTGTTGGATTTAGTATTTTTAATATTTATTTGATTTGTCAGTCGCTTACAAGATACAGGTATAAGTAAAAACATAGTTTTGAATACACAAGATAGATACTTATAAGAAAAATAAAAAGAAATAATAGGACAGGGAAGGTAGGCATGATTGGTGTGCTTATAAATGCCCCCTATAGGTCACTTAGGAAGGGGATGAGGTCAATAGTAGACAGTCTAAGTTTTTGGGGTTTGGGGAAGAAACCACAGAGTCAGGTAGAGTATTCCAAACATTGACCACTCTGTTGCTGAAGTCGTATTTTCTGCAGTCAAGTTTGGTGCGGTTAACCTTGAGTTTGTATCTATTGTTTGCTCTTGTATTGTTATGATTGAAGCTGAAGTATTCATTTGCAGGTAGGACATTGCCATGTATGATTTTGTATACTATATTTAGATCGGACCGGGGGTTGAAGTATTCATTTGCAGGTAGGACATTGCAATGTATGATTTTATATACTATATTTAGATTGGACTGGAGGTGTTGTAGGTCTGGGTTTTCTAGGTCTAGAGTTTCAAGTCTGGTGGCATAAGGTATTCTGCAATGAGTAGAGGAGCAGAGAACTCTTCTTGTAAAATATTTCTGGACTTTTTCAATTGTGTTAATATCAGATACATGATATGAGTCTCAGACTGATGAGCTGTATTCAAGTATAGGTCTAGCAAATGTTTTGTATGCTCTAGTTAGTAGTGTGATATTACCAGAGAAGAAACTACATAGGATTAGGTTAACAACTCTTAATGCCTTTTTAGCTATGTAGTTACAGTGGGCTCTAACACTTAGATCATTAGAGATGAGTACTCCAAGGTCATTGACAGAGTTTGGATCCTCAACAAGGTCTTGACTATTTAGCTTGTATTTTATTTTCTGATTTTTTTTTGCCAATATGTAAGACAGAGCATTTATTTGTTGAGATTTGAAGTTGCCATTTGATTGACCATTCTGATACATAGTCAAAGTCTTTTGGGGGGGTATTAGTATTGTCTATGGTGTTGAATAGCTTTACATCATCAGTGAAGAAAACACAGTTGCTCTTGATATGATCACAGAAGTCATTTATGTAGAATATGAAGAAAGTTGGCCCTAGAACACTGCCTTGGGAGACACCTCTGTTGACAGGTACAGAATTTGATAGGACGCTCCCAATTTTGACCATTTGTTGCCTGTTTGACAGGAATGCTTCTATCCAGTTATGTAGGTGTCCAGAGAATGCCATAAGATTTTAGTTTTAGTAGTACTTTGTCGTGTACCACTGAACCAAAGGCTATACAGAAGTCTATGTAGATTGCATCTATTGCTTTGCCCTGATTGAGTTGTGTAGTCCATATTTTTTTGCAGTGTAAGAGTTGCAGATTACAGGATAGGTTCTTTTTCTGAAACCAAATTGTTTATTAGAGAGTAGGTTGTTTGTCTCTAAGTGGAGGATAATGGATTGGTTCATAATTGATTCCATGACTTTACATGTGATGCAGCATAAGGAGATAATTTAGATTGGCCTCAATAGATAGACTGGATCATGGAATCAACTCCACAGAAAGGTTAAAACTACTTTTATTGAAATCAGTTATAATAATAGAATTTTGCATCTTTTTTACTCTCTACAGTTGCTAACATATAATTCAACCTTCATGGTTATTCTAGACTCTGTTGGGTGGTACTTCCATATTTTGCTCTACTAAAATATTATAAGTTTAAAAGGGTAAATCAGCTATTCACTTAATTGCTATTACTATACTATTCTCTCAATTGTGCTTTGGTAATTATTAGTATATGTAATACTGGCAAGTGACTACGATTATAAATAGTTGATTGGACTGTGCCAGCAGATTACAGCACAAGACCCACAATGTCAAAACAATAGAACTCAGAAGGTCATCACACAGCCCATTACCCAGGTCGTTACAACACAGGAGGATGATAGACACACAGCCAATACCTCAGCCACAAATGTTCTTATGGAAAAGCCAGCCAATCTGAAAACATCAACTCCATCAACCAATCAAGAAATGACAACACAGCCAACCTCCACACCAGCTCAGATCATGCTTTACTCACACAAGCACGAAGCCGAAAGCACCAGCCTGAAGATGGTGAGTAGGATCTCGTTGAAATGTCACAAAGATACTCTCAATCTTATACGGGAAAAGACCTGAACATGCCAAGACCTGCATATATATATATATATATATATGTGTGTGTGTTATGACTCCCCTTCGAAATTCAAACGAACAAAACAGAAAGCAGCTGTTTCACAATTAAATCAAACGGAAAGAAGTCTTATTAGATAACGGCTGGCAGAAACCACAGCATAAATCTTACTCTGTCCAGCAAACCAGTCCTGGCAATAAATCCTCAGCCTCAGAGCTCTTTGCTGTAACGTCCTCACTCAAATAGTCATTTTGTTTCTGGCGAAAGGCACCAGCTCAGCTGTGTCCTTTTATACCCATTAAGGCAACGTGCTAATTAACTGGCTTGCCCTTCAGATTAACGTTTCCTGGTTCTGACGTCAATCCACGATCTAACAGTCATCAGAGTCAAAACTCCCAACAGGACCGATCCTTCCAATCACAACATATATGTATATGTATATGTATATGTATATGTACCAGAAGCCTGATGATGGCAGATGAGATTCTGCCGAAACGTCACTACAACTTTAAAAGCACAACTACTATGACATGGGAAAATACCCGAGCAAAGCCGAATGCCATATATGTATATATAGTATCTATCTATCTATCTATCTATCTATCTATCTATCTATCTATCTATCTATCTATCTATCATCTATCTATCTACTGTATATCTATATCTATCTATACACACACACACACACACACACACACACTAAACATTAAGATTTAGGAAATTTAAAAAATGCATTTTCATAAAAATCCATCCATGTGTGGCAGAAAAACAACAATACAAAAGCCGCAATAGAGCAATAGGTCTGGTTCCCAAACAAAATAGATAACCATAATAAAAACAACCAAATTAAAACATTCCGTTGATATTTCTGTGGATATAATTCCGAACGAAAGATAAGCGTGCATATTTATCTTTAAAAGGAATGTTTGCTGTCTTGTTGTTTTTGTTTGCTTGGCAATGAGTTCATTCATCGCAAGAATCCTCCAAGTACTCTACGTCAAGTATAAATAAGAAGATAAGCCAGCTTCTCCATTTCATTCTTGTAGTGATGATTAAATCTAATATATCAGTTCTTGAGGATTTGGGGGAGAAAAATGGTTTACGTTTTTGCCCTTTTAAATCACTGTTCTTTAGTTCGTGGACTGTTGCTTCCCTGAGGCTCATTCTTCCAATCCCATTGATGTGTAGGAAAGTGTATTGCTCTGTAATATGGTTCCATTTCTGCACCTTAGAAATGAGACTCCTAAGACAAGTAGGCCATGATGAATGAAAACAATGAGATATGTCATTTATTAGAAGTTAGCAGTGTATTTCTTAGAATGGCGAAGTGCCTTCTTTGATACCCACAAAATACCACCAACCAAAGCTTAAGCCGAAAGGCCCTAACTATTCAATACTGAGAAGGTGAATTAGTGATGGGAAATATTGATGGAGGAAAAAGTCTCCGTCACTATCAAGGAAGAATAAAGAGCTCTGAACCTGAACGCAAGTTTTTCTGCATTGGCCCCATTTCAGGAGAATGTAAAAGGTCCTCACAAGTTTTGTACAGAGATATGTTTCATGAGCTGCCGGGCTCATATCCAAGGGCTTCGATAAGAGTATTATTGTTCCTAGTAGGAAATATGACAAAGAGTGTCTAAGATCTTCATATAATAAATTAGCCTCCATGGACATGGTGTAAAAGGAATCCCCTGAAAACTTGAGCTTCACTTCTCAAATAAACAAATAACCTCTGTTCACAGTAGCAGGGAAGATGATGAATCTCTCAAGGAATGGACTTATGGCTCAACTGCAGAAAACCATGTCATCCACCCAGTCCTCTCCCAAACTGTAGTACCTGTGGTCCGATCCAAGCATAGTACACAAAATTGTTTGCTACGTCTTACCTGTTAACGACTTCAATCACAATAATACACGGGCAAACAACCGATACAAACTCAAGATAAACCTCTCCAAACTCGATTGCAGAAAATACGACTTCAGCAACAGAGTGGTCAATGCCTGGAACGCCCTACCAGACTCCATGGTTACAGCCTTGACCCCTCACAGCTTCAACCTCAAACTGTCTACCGTGGACCTCACCCCATTCCTAAGAGGTCTGTAAAGGGGGCATGCATAAGCGCACCAGAGTGCCTACCATCTCTATCCTACTGTCCCCATTTATCTGTATTTTCTTCCTTGTTCATGATTATGTTCATACTTATACCTGCTATCTTGTACATGTTTGACAAATAAATAAATAAAATGTATGGATTGTTTAAAGCCAGATGGACAATGGGCTGTGGTCTCCATCTCCAAAATGTTGGCACAGCCAAAGGAGAAGGATGAGTTACAAAACAACTACAGGCCACACATTACACCCAAATAAACTTGCCGTCAGCTGGTGCTCCATTCAAAATCCAAGAAAGAAATACTCAGACTCCATTAATCAGAGAAAAGATATCTTTTACTGGAAATCAAGTGGTAGCAACAAAAGAATTCTGAATCTGAGAAAATGGGCACGTAAATCACATATACAAAGTAATGGCAACGTTCCCACCCCCAATAGTTCAATTGGCTCATCCAATTAAAAGTTGTGTATATCATCATGTGGGCATCTCCAGGTGGTGATGAGGCCTCTGTCCGTTGACCTTGACATAGTTTGATAAAGGGTTGCAGCTGCGCATAGCATAGGATAGAAACCGAAGCAAGAATGTACCCCCCCACCAACTTATACAGTTCTGGTTTGTAACACCTCCAGCTCACTTCCCATAACCACTCTCCCCTCCTCCCCCCGTTACTTATGACAGCCGAAAGATGCAAAGCAAAGAGAGAAAACCTTGAAGGCTGACACTTGCATTCTCATTTCATCTGTAGTTCTGTTAAAAGGTTGGGAATCCAAATTTTCCTCTTTTTCTAAAAAAAAAAACCCCTGCAGCTGGTAGTTCAGGGCTATTCCCTTTATTGAAGATATGTCCCAGCTCTTGAAAACAAAACCAGAAGGTGTTTTCTCCCTCTGCATTCTGCTCTGATGGTACCTATGAACTGTTCCAGGTGGGGTTTTCTCTCCTTTTATCATGTACGGTGAAAGAAGCTAATGGGTTTCAGGAAATTCAAAATATTGTGTGTCCCCCCCCCTCCTTCTTTTTGAAAGGAATGAGTTAGAAGATTAAGACCCTGAGATATGCAAAGTCATGGGGGAATAGTTGGCCTATCACCAGGTTGCTCCAAGTTGCAAATGAAATCTCATCTATTATGCAGAAATCAAACAGCAATCAATTGATCTTTGTATTCCCTCGTCTGCCATTAAGCATGAAGGAAAAACCATGCACTAAAAGAGAGTTTGTAATTCAGGATGAATAACGTTGCCAACACATTTTTGGAGCTCTTGCTACTTCTTCATAGGATAAGTGTCTCGGGCTATAATTCTCTTTCTCTTTTCCTGTCGCATAATCCAATGAGCCTCTACAAGCTCCTGAAGAACAAAGCAGTCTCCCTTTTTCTAGCTCTCCCTCTAGACAATCTCACACAGGATTATCTTGCTGTAATCCTTGACAAGTTGGGTTTTGCTCAGTGTAAAATAATACTGTGGATGCACAGAATGAAAGACCCCAATTTGGGTCACACAGTCTTATTCTGAATGTACAGTTGTCTATTCCTTTAGCTGACTCTATCTTTTTAAATGTACTACATTGTTAACTTGGCTTGATAGAATAACAACTCCTGATTAAAGCAATTGTATACGATCATATCCAAGTAAAGGTACCAAAAAGAAAAACAAAGTTTTTTCCCCTAATTAAAATATGTTTTACAATAAGAGGACTGTGGTGTTGACTGAAGCAGAGAAGGAGTGAAATCCTACTTCATAGAATAAGAGAATAACAGAGCTGGAAGGAACCCTGGAGGTCTTCTTGTTCAAGAAAGAAACCCTATACCATTTCAGACAAATGGTTCTTCAATCTCTTCTTGAAAACCTCCTTTGATGGAGCATCCACAGCTTCTGAAGGCAAGTCGTTCTCCTGATTCAATGTTCCCACTGTCAAGAAATTTCTCCTTAACTTGATGTTTCCTAGAGAACATAAAAACTAGGAAAGAAATGAAAGAATGATACAATGGCGTTAAGGTAAAGGTTCCCCTTGCGCATATATGCTAGTCATTTCCGGCTCTAGGGGGCGGTGCTCATCTCCGTTACAAAGCCGAAGAGCCAGCGCTGTCCGAAGACGTCTCCGTGGTCATGTGGCTGGCAGGACTAAATGCCGAAGGTGCACGGAACGCTGTTCCCTTCCCACCAAAGGGGTCCCTATTTTTCTACTTGCATTTTTTACATGCTTTCGAATTGCTAGGTTGGCAGAAGCTGGGACAAGTAACGGGAGCTCACTCCGTTACACGGCGCTAGGAATTCGAACTGCCAAACTGCCGACCTTTCTGATCGACCAGCTCAGAGTCTTAGCCACTGAGCCACCGCATCTCTCATTACTGAATCACAAATCAATTCAGAGCAAGGGTAGGCTCCATCCCCTACCATCACCACATGGGCAACCGGTTTTGTATTCATTGACAGCCCTTCTCAAAACACACTCACACAATCCAACGTGAGCACTTTTTCAGGGAACCCAAATTTCACTCCATTTTTTTCATTCTATTGTCCCTTCCGATGTGCCTTATGCTTTCCTGCCTGCATTCAGTTTATGTTTTACTTGTTATTCTGTTTCTTTAGTTCAATTATTTATTATTTTGTTTCGAATCCAGGCTAAGCTGTCTTCGTTCTCTCTTATTATGGTATGAGCTGTCTTTTGTATAGAAAATAGAAAACAATAACATGCCATCAGGAAAAAGAAATAGTACAAATTATTGTGGATGGATGCTCTCATCAAAGTTTCATTTTTTAAAAATCTTCAGGCATGTTTCAAATCCTGAGATTTTAATTCCAAAACCCCTGAACCAATATGGCCAGTGATAAGAAGTGATGATAGTTACAGTTCAAAACATTTAAAGGATCCCAGATTTGTCCATCTTGGTTTAAAGAAACAAAACCACATCTTGCCTGATACTTTATTCATGCCAAAAGCGCCTACAAATTATAGACATATAATATTCAACCCTGAGCAAATAAAAGTTTGTAGACATAGAGAACATGTTAAAAAAATGTGTAGAATAAATAGAATTAAAACTAAATGACAGCATTTTCTTTCTCCAGCATGACATCTCCCTCTGTGCATATTGAAGGACATTGTATGCATCATAGCACCTGTCAGATGGATTGTTCTTCTTTACATTCATACAACGTATCTTCTATGGCCCCATTTTTTTTTAGATTGTATAGGTATGTTGTCTGATACCTGCAAGATAATGAAGCAATAACTCAGCTGGATAAACCCTTTCCTTCCCTAGATGAGAAGGTTCCCATAACATTCTTCAATCTCGGTTTTCCATGTCTAATATTTTTTGCCTAAACCTCTCAAAATCCAAATTCTGTTCTGACACAGGCTTCCCCAACAGCATGAAGCACAACTCCTCATCCCAATAAACCCCTTTTATTTAGTTTACAGTGAATTCCTCTCCAGCAAAGGCCCGGCCATCAGTCTTTCAAGATATTTCACAATTATAGACCTTTATCAGGCTTGGAGAGGTGCCAGACTGATATTTTTCAGAGGCCTCACTCTAGCTGACAATACTGAAGGAACAGATCTTCAAATGAACTATTTGTCTCCTGCAAAACCCCACTCCCCTTTCATTCCTCTTTTATTCCCTATGGGAGGGGCCATTCACTGTCTGCCTGTGGCTGACTCCCAAGTCAACCCTTGTTCCTTAGCTGTTCCATTCTTCTGGCAGCTCTGTGCATGTGCACATTGGAAACAGGCTCCAGCTGTTCTTTTACCTCACTGATGTCCGACTCTGAAGGCAGCTGATAACATCTGCCTCCAATGCAGAGCACGCATCAGAGTCTTCCCCAGTCTCCAGGACTGGCCCATGTTCTTCCCCAACCTCCTCACTGTCTGAATCTGCTGCCAGTTCTGCTGGCTGCTGGTGGGCCACAACAAATTCATCTCAAACTTCTCTCCCTCTCATCCTTTTTGTGAGTTGCACCAGTAGGTCTTGCAAATTTGACAGCACTGAAACCAGATTGACTGCCGGTTGAAATATCTGGAGTCTGTTCCATCCAGTGAATGCTATGCACTGTTACCATTTAATTGATAAGATGGGGGCTGGGGTCTCCCAGAGGCCTTCAGTTGTGTTGACTTAGAAATATGAGTTTCTTCCTCTTGATTTCTCTCACCTTGAATGCAAATGATTATTTAACCAACCAGCTCTGGAAAATCCTGTTTTGTTATAAGTAATCATCTTTGGGATTTGTGTAATAATCTCCATACTCCTGGCAGTTCCTTATCAGCTAGTTGGATTTCAACTTCTTTTCAAGAAGAAATGAAAGAATCAGTTCACAGTTAGAAGGTGCTCTGAGGGGAGCTGTCTGCATGGAGCAATCCTTGGAGATAGGCCTTCATAATTTTTTGCTCTTCTTCAAAAAGCATGCATTGATGTGAGTTGGAAGCCGGACTATTAAATTTGGTCTGCAACAGTTGATTTTGGCAGCCCGGCTTAATAGCTCTGAATGGCTTTATTTAAGCAGTCTAATGGCACTGATGACACTTAAGTAGAGTTCCAGAAATCCAGATAACTATTCTGTGCTGCTGTCCGGAGAATTGTTATAACTCACTTATTCTACAATAGTTCCAGGTTGAAAGCATAGATCATCCGTCTATTCCTCTGTTATGCTTCTAGAGTTCAAGGCTCTTGGAGAATGGAAGTTGGAAATTTTTAAGAAGAGACTGGACAGCTTTTAAGTTTAAAAACTTTAAAGTTTTAAGAAGACAACCATTTGTCTGAAATGATATAGGGTTTCCTGCCTGATCAGGGAGTTGGACTAGAAAACCTCCAAGGTCCCTTCCAGCTCTGTTACGCTGTTATAGATCTCTGTTCCTGAAATGTAGGCCTAGGCAGATCCAGAACCAGTGAAATCCAGGTTAGGCAAACATCTTTTTCTTCACATGAACTTTACATGGAAGCAAAGAGAAGTAGGAAACTGAATTAATTGTCATCTATATTTTTGCCAATCCCAAATGGTAGGTTTAGCAATGTTTCAACTCACATGTAAGTCTAAGCCGTGGCCTAAATGGATCATCCCAGTTGAGCTATAGAAAGGGGTTATTTCAGCAGGGAGTTAAACCCATCAGAATCTTTACAATTGGGCAAAGCATGTTTCAAATTAAGCTTTACCTCTTTGAAGAGTCAAGAAAGGCTTTAAACGAGTCCCCGCCTAATTCTTTTGCTTTGCTTTCTGAGCAAGTTCTGAGGGCCAACCTTTAAGTCCAAAGTTATCAGGGAACCACAAATCACCTTGTGGAGAAATTGTCTTCAATCTTGTCTTCATCTAAGTTTTCAAGAGACTATTGTAAAACAAATAATCTGTGAGAATTTCCCCCACCTCCCCCCAAAATAAAATAATATCTGTTGTAATGGGATACTTCAGAATTTGAATTGGGGTGGGATTCTACCGGTTTGGGCCAGTTCAGTAGAACTGGTTGTTACAATTCTGTGCAGTTTGGAGAACCAGTAAATCGTGCCTCTGGCTGGCCCTGGATGGCTGTATTGTTCACCAAGTCTACTGTCATCTTTCCAAAATATTCCTCAGCTCAAAAATTGCATTAAAAACTTGCATCTTTGGGACAACAATGAAAGATGAAAGATTTTGCAGTTTTTAAACTAATCTATAAGGAATTGCAAATAAAATACAAATAATGTTTGAATGCCACCGGGATGCAGGCTAGCTTGAAACCAATGGCAGAAAATACAATCTATCTAAGCAAGGGCTGATGTTTTGCATCAGTTAAATCCCTTGCATTTATTTGCATCCATATAATTCATGAGAGGTCTGTGTCCAGAGACCAACCTGTCAGCATGTTAACATAATCATTCTCTTTTCTCTCGGAGACCTCCAGCAAGGAAACACTCCACAGATTCAAAACACCAGAAAGGCAAAAACAGGAAGGAAGAGCAGTCTCGTCATCCCTCCTGTGTTCTCTTTTCTTTTGGGGAAAAAAAAAACACCGGTCTCTTTTTGCACACACCGGGAAACACAGAACAAGAGGCCAATGACCACCTCTCATGAATAACTAAAGCTGACTTGGAATAAAGATTTTGTAAACCTCTTTTCTGTTCGAGTCATGACTATTTTTGAGGAATGTCTGATTTTATGGGGTTCCCCCCCCCATGGTTGTTAAATAGATCAGTGCAGTTGTTAAGGCAGGCAACTCGATTTCACCGAGGGTCGCATCAGGGTTGTGTTTGACCTTGGGGGCCAGATAGGCATGGTGGGGGTCGGTGTGGCCAGGGTGGGCATTGCCAGCTTGATATCACTCGTGTCAGGGGGTACCGGAGGTGGCCTGTGTGGAGCTGGGGGGATCCTCCTGTTGTGGTTCGCTGGCAGCAGGTGTGGATGGCTGAGGTCTCGGAGAGCAAGGACTCAGATGAGGGGCCTGCATGTAATGCAAGGATGGGGCCAGGACCATCAGGGAGTGGAATGCGGCCTTCGGAGATTGTGGAGACTGGCAGCAGCGATGAAGAGGCCCCCGAGGAGCCTGTGCCCAGCGCATGTGTGTGCAGGGCTGCTCAAAGAAAAGAGCAGCTGCAGCAGCACAGGTGACTCGGGAGTAAGGCTGCAAAGTAATGGCCCCTCCCTTAAGAGAATAAAAGCCAGCTGAGAAACTGCAGTTCTTTGCAGAAGGCAAAGAATTTTGATACTCGAACCTGGTGGATGTTAGAATATCTGAGTTGGTGTTTGGAGACTCTTTGATTTATTGTTTAAGAACTTTATCTGTTGTCCTTGGCAGCCTTGCAGAAACTTGGCAAGGCTGTTTCTTGTCGGAGCTAATTAGTTGGAAGCAGCCTTTTATCTGTGAAGAAACAGGATTTGTAAATGAAACATGAAAAGGTTGTGCTGCTATCTTTGTCTTGTGTTGGCTCTCTTGGAACCAGGTTTGGGTCAGAACACCTCCTGCAGCCCTCTGCCAGTGAAAATGGAGCCCAGGAGAGCTGCATGTGGCCCTCCCGAGCTCTGTTTTCATTGACAGAGGCACCATAGGCCGGTCCTTCACTATTTCCAGGGAGGCCCCGCAGGCCAGATCTAAGCACCCCATGGGTGGGGGATGGCCCAGGGGCCTTCAGTTTGATACCCCTGTGTTAAGGGAATTACACAATCATTAAGCCAATACAGCTTTTTCCTTCCTTCCTTCCTTCCTTGTCAGCTTGTGAGAAGGGTCACAAATGATGGTCAGATGACCCTGGGGCACTGCAATCACCACATTGGTTACCTAGTACACAAATGTTGATTGTGGTGATGCCATAGTCACTAATTAAATGGTTGTGAGTTGAGGACTATCTATTTTCTATTCCAGTGGTGGCAAAGCTTTTTCGGCTCCCGTGCTGATAATTGCACATGTGCTCTTGTGTGCACACATGCATCCCAGCACCCAGAAGGCAATGTATGCTGGACCCCCCCCCCCTGCAGCATGCCTCATGTCTGCACATACATGTGCGATCCCCTTGCTGCACACCACATGTCTGTGCATACACACGTGATCATCCTTGCAGTGCACTGCACACCTGAGCATGCACGTGCAGTCCCCTTGCTGTGCACCATGCATCTGCACCTGCATGCGCGATTCCCCTGCTACACACCATGCATCTACGCATGAGTGCCTGTTCACCCCTCCACACACCACACACCTGCGCATGTGCACACAAACCCCTTGCAGGGTGCCTCATGTCTACACATGCCTGTGCAATCACCCCCTGCACCATCCATCTGCGCATGCACGCATGACCCCCAGTGCATGCTGCATGTCTCTGAGCCCTCCACCCCCCCACGCATGCTTACCAGATACCCAACAATCAGCTGTCGGGCGGTGGCGGTGCACACATGCGCAGTGCGGCTCTTCCGGGCGAGCTCTAGCGTGCCAGGGAAAATGGCTCTGCCTGCCACTTCCAGCACGCCTGCCCTAGTTTCGCCCTCCCGGTTCTATCCCTTCACTTTAGTCCTTTGAACATTATTTGAAACTCACAGTTTTAATCTGCCAAAACATCTACCACATGTTTGAATTTATGTTGGGCTACAGAGAAGATGAAACTTCTTTTTTTTCTCGGTCCGGAACTGACCAGAATTCGACATAAGATGGATGGCTATATAAATATTTTAAAAACAAGTAAATAGTAAATAAATAAAAGATCCCATTCCAGAGATACTAAGAAGGCTGGATTTGATAGATGTTGGTTTGATCCAACAGGATGCCTTCTCTATCCATAAAACCTTGACAATAAATGTACTGCTACATATGCCTGGCACCATCAATCCAGTTAGAAAAAGGCGAAATTTGTGATAGCCTTACAAGAAAGAAAGAAAGAAAGAAAGAAAGAAAGAAAGAAAGAAAGAAAGAAAGAAAGAAAGAAAGAAAGAAAGAAAGAAAGAAAGAAAGAAAGAAAGAAAGAAAGACCATCAACAACAAATATATCACTCTGGCATAGCACAGTTTACTCTTGGCCATCTGAACAAGGCACAGTCAGTTAAAAAAAAATGCAGCTTTTCCCCAGAGATGAATTGCCTGCTAAAGTTTATTTGCTTCTGGTTTTGCTTTGCTTGGTTCCATCTCCCTGCGCTCCCAATGGACGCCGAATGCCAGCAGCCATTTTCAGTGGGGTTCCCTCAACTGGTTCGTTGCATAAACAAACTGATGGTCAGCTTCCAGTTGCGTCTGAATCAGCTGTCGCTTGGCTGACGTTTTATAGCCCCCAAGAAGCCCCAGACAGGTTGTCATTCACCGGAGGAGCTGTAGCCTCTGCAAAGGTCATCCTGTAGAGAGAATACAAATCCCATCCTTCCCTGCCTAAAAGGATTCCCCGTTGTTTGGCATGAGGCCTCACTCAGAATTCTTGCTTGTTTTGCGTATGCCTTTTTTAAAAACAAAAATGCACAGCTTTCAAATATCTTTTTTGCTCTACTGTTATTAATATATTTATTTAAGCAAATTTATATAGCTGCCCAATTCACTCACCAAGCAACATTTTTGCTTTCCATTGTTTTAAAAATTAAATATCACGGGACAGGGTATTCTGACCAAAAACTCCCCAAAATGTTTTTTAAAGTCAAAACAAAACAAAACTCTAAACATGATTTCTGTCCAAAGAGAATGAAAATTGCATCCTAACATTACATTTTCTTTCCTTTTTAATTTTGCAAAATATGTCATCCCGTCTTAGGGATAAGAACAATTATTTTGCTCTTGTATTTTACTTAATTTGAAGGCAATGCATATTCCCAAGAAATAAAAGGCAGAAATCCATTTAAAGGACCAAGGTAGCATCATTTTTGGTGGTGGAAAGAAAATTATCTCAAGGGTTTTTTCCCTTAAATTATTTTTTTTTTAGCAGAGAATATTACCCCGCCCCCCCCAAATCACAATTTCCCCAGGCCATTTATTCTTTGATCAAGGGAATGGAAGCAAGGGTGAAATATCCTTCTCCTTGCTAAATAGTTTTTTCTGATTCCAAAATCATTGCCATTATTGTGTCAAATTAAGGGGAAAGGTGTCCTGGAGAATAAACAGGTATTATCTGTAATCTGTCTGCTTCAGCCATCCAGGTATGTGATGGGCTGTGCATTGATCGTGTGGATGGTGTAAAAATCAAAATGTCAAACGTACTATTAGAAAAAGAAAAGAAATGTCAACCAATACAGTACTGTAGGGAATTAAGAAATAGCACCCATTAGTCACAAAGGATGAAGGGACGCAGGATGGACTGGATCATAGAAAAAAGGCATTTGCTATTGAACCATTCTCCTTAAAGCACAGTTGGAACTAAATATTATCCAGAAGCACATTTCTCTTCATTGGACAATATAGGCCTTCAAAATATTTTGCAAAATAAGTAAAATCCATTGAATGTAACCTCACCATTTGAAAGAGCCTGCAATAGGGATGTCCAATGTCGCTTCTGCTTTTTATCTTGATCATCAAAATGCTTTTAAATCAGAATAGACAAAGAAAGGAGATAATTGGACTGAAGAGCAAAAAAGAAGGATATAAAGTACAGGCGTTAGCGGACGACTTAGTGGTTTTTGTGGAAGATCCAATGGAGTCAGGGACCTATCTAATCCAAGAATTAGAAGAATATGGGGCGATAGCAGGACTAAACATTAATAAAGATAAAACAAAAGTAATAACCAAAAACTTGATAGAAAGTCAAAAAAACAAAAAACAAAACCACAATTGGAAAGGAAATTGGGACTACAAAATGCCAAAAAACTGAGGTATTTAGGAATTTGGTTAACAGGAAGATGCTCTTCCATAAAAGAGTATAATTATATGAAATTACTTTCACAGATAAAGAAAGATCTGGCCTATTGGGGAAAATTACAACTATCACTATTAGGTCTAATAGCGACCATAAAAATGAACATACTACTGAAACTATTATACTATTTTCAAACAATACCTACAAAATTGGATAAGAATTTTTTTCAGGAATTAGATAGGATGGTAATGAAATTTATATGGATGGGGAAAAAAGCATGAATAAAATTGAAAATGTTACAAGATAGTAGAACCAGAGGCGGCCTTGGACTCCCAAAATGGGAAACATATATCAAGCAGCAATTTTACTATGGGTTAAGGAGTGGATAAACTTAAAAAAATAAAAGAATTTTGGTGATAGAAGGTCATGACCTCCAAGTTGAGTAGCATGTCTTTCTATGGGATAAAAAGAATAAGATCCACTCCTATTTCCATAGACATTTGATAAGGGATTCACTTTTACAAGATAAGATAAGGGACTCACTTTTACAAACATGGGAGAAATTTTTTTTAAAAAGCATGATTTGAAAAGACCAAACTGATCTCACCTATGGAAGCTATATTATATCCAAATACAAGGGACACTAAAAAAATGATTAGATATAAAGAATTGGTAAATGAACAGGGGGAATTAAAAATACTGGATAAACTAAAAGAACAAGGGATAACATTAGACTGGTGGGTATATTTGCAAATTCACACTAAACTAAGATGTAAAGGAGCTAGGGATAGGTAAAGATTTACAAAAAAATGGACCAAATCTCGACAGGCAAGGATATAAAATTCATAACACGAACATATAATTATTTACTCGAGGTAGAACTAGAGGAGGAAATTGTTAAGGGACCAATGATTGCCTGGGCAAGAAATGTGGGTCATAATATAAATTTGGATGAGTGGGAAAAGGCTTGGACTGAGAACTGGAAGCTGACTTTGTCGACGGCATTCAAAGAAAATCAATATAAAATGTTTTGTAGATGGCACTTAATACCAGCACGACTGGCGAAAATGTATCCAGCCTTGAAATCAGAATGCTGGAAGTGCAAACAAAAGAAAGGAACTTTTTTCCATATATGGTGGCAATGTATAGAGGTCAAAAAATACTGGAAGAAAATACAGAGGTGGCTTTTTGAGATTACAAAATATAAATTGAATTTGGAACCCGAAACATTTTTATTAGGTATGATCAAAGGGAATTTGAGTAAAGATAAAAGATACCTTATTGTACACATCTTAACTGGAGCAAGAATCACATTAGCACAAAATTGGAAGAGTGATAAAATACCACCAGATGAAATTTTGATTCAAAAATAATGGACTGTGCTGAACTAGATAAATTCACTACGGAACTGAAAGGCAAAGAGGATCGAGAATACTATGCAACATGGGAGAGGTGGTACGAATGGGTGAAGGATAAGGATAAAAATAATGTATAGTCACAAAATAAGAAACATGTATATACAATGGCACAATAACTGTTAATGGAAATGAGATTTTTGTATTTTTTGTTTTTAAAGAATAAAAATTAAAAAAAGTGAAAGAGCCTGCAATAAATAAGAAAAGGTGTTTCCAAAATACACAAAGCAATGATCACAAATAAGAAGTCAGAACCACATGTGAAAACAACTGGCCTTCATCAGAACAGTCTCTGAAAGCTGGGCTACTCAGAAGTCCATGTCCTGAAGCAGGTTTGGTGGGAAGCTGGCACTTTGGTTAAAGCTACCAGATCTGGGCTGGGAAAACCCAGATCTCTACATGAAAGTGGACTGATCCACTCTTAGAACACAGAATAACAAAGTTGGAATGGATCTTGGAGATCATCTCATCCAACTCCCTCAACAAGCAGGAGAGTCTATACCATTTCAGACAAGTGGCTGTCCTGTCTCTTCTTGAAAGCTTCCAGATGTGGGGCACCCACAACTTCTGAAGGCAAGTTGATTGTTCCACTTGTTGATTGTTCTCATTGACATTTCTTCTTGGTTGGTTCTCTCCTTGGTTAGTTTCCATCCATGGTTTCTTGTCCTGCCTTCTGTGATTTGAAAAATAGTTTGCCCCTCTCATCTTTGTGATAGCCCCTCAAATACTGGAACCTGCTGTCATATCTCCCTTAGTCCTTCTTTTCACCAG
This sequence comes from Pseudonaja textilis, assembly GCF_049901715.1. Classification (NCBI taxonomy): domain Eukaryota; kingdom Metazoa; phylum Chordata; class Lepidosauria; order Squamata; family Elapidae; genus Pseudonaja; species Pseudonaja textilis. The sequence goes on from NC_141993.1 coordinate 11,612,889, forward strand.
ACATTCCTGCAACCGTTCTTCATATGTTTTAGTCTCCAGCACCCTAATCAACTTTGTTGTTCTCCACACTCTTTCCAGAGTCTCTGAGTCTCTCAGAGTCTTCTTTATGACCGTCTCATGGCCAATCATAGGTTCTCAGATGGATTCTGCTAAACTTATTTTAGGAAAGAAGGCAATCTCGAACGTGGGGTGCATCCGTCTTCTTTTCAAATTGCTTTTGGAAGGAGGTGACAGTTATAAGGAGCATAGCATTATCAAAGTCGATGAGATCCTCATTTTAACTTTGGAGATTTGGGGGAGATTTTTGTATCCGAAGGCTAATTTCCTATTATTTTCCTTTGAATGTAAGAAATGAATGTCTTATCATGCTATTTGTTTCCAGGATCAGCGACCTTGTGGCAAGCACAGAAAGAGTAACAAATAATAAGCCAAAGTAATTAAAGGCATGAGAAAAGAAGAAAAATGAAATCTCATTTCATCTCAACCCCAGTCATTATATAACTCACCCTATCTTTTAGTTTTTGCAAACTGTGCTTGCTTCCACTGCATCACTTATATGCCATCTCAAACATTGCCTTTAGTTCTTTAAACTCCTAGTGAATCTTGTTAAGAATCTCACGAGTTTCCTTCAACTGGGACTTTCTTTGTTTTCTTTCCTTCTTACCCATTTTCTCTTTCATCTTCTATTTGTTCTTGTGACTCAAACCTCATTTCCTCTCCACCCCACCATCCAATTTCTCCCAAAAAATGTTTTGGGAAAAAGTACCCCAACCTCCTCCTTCTGCTAAACAAATAATTCCCTCAACATTGTTCAACTATTACAAAGTCTGCACTACGATTACTATTAGCCTTCTCATCACTCCTTATCACCCCTCCCCTCCCACTTGTGATTGTAGGACTGTAACTTTGTCACTTGTATCTTTACAAGTGATATTGACTGTTTCCTAGTATTTGATTGCTGATTGTACCCTGTGACTATCATTAAGTGTTATACATTATAATTCTTGACTCCTGACAAATGTATATTTTCTTTTATGTATACTGAGAGTATTTACACCAAGACAAATTCCTTGTGTGTCCAATCACACTTGGCCAATAAGGTATTCTATTCTATTCTATTCTATTCTATTCTATTCTATTCTATTCTATTCTATTCTATTCTATTCTATTCTGGTATTCAATCAACATCTGCTCCATATTATGTACTAGCTCGATACCTGTGTTTCACTACAAAATTATGGGCTTAGTTTTTGGGAGGAAAATAAGGTGGGGGGATTCTGCCTCTGTCTACCAGCATTCATGAGTATTCATCTGGCTAGCATTCTGTCAGTGTGTGAGAGAGTAGAAGGCTGTTTGAAAACTGAAACAGTATTTGCTGTGTGAGCAAGAAGGAGACAGCAAGGAGCCTGGGCATGGCTTAGCTCAACTGTCCTGTACTAAAGCTGCTTGGTGCTGTGAAACTAAAACTGAAATTCCTCTCCTCTGCTTGTGTTTTGCATTTGGAAGAAATTTCTTTTCAGGTGGGGAGGGGGAGTAGAACTCCTTAGCATCAGAGCATGTTAATAATAATAATATAGGAAATACTAATGCTCTGATGGTCATTTCGAAAAATCCTTTCTTAGTGAGCACCTAGAAGCCAAGAGGAACATATGGGCCAAATTTCACGTTTGTAGGCTTTACGGTTCTGGAGATTTTGTGATGATGTGTGAGTGGTATTTCGCTTTTATATATATAGATTCCTGTTCCTACTTCTTCTGGTTCTGATGCACACACACTCTTTTTAAGCACAATGTTCATCCCACTAACTTTCTACTATCCTGTCTTAAAATTTCTCCATTGAAGTAGAAAAATACTTGCACCTTGATATATCCAGATACCAAATCTCTCTTGCCACCATGAACATTCCCTATAAATCTATCAATACATTCATTTAATGGTAAAAGAGACATCCTGGATTATAATATATCTATATTACATATAAAAAATGGTTGGTGGAATTGGATATATCTAGTCCAGTGAAAAGAAGGACTAGGGGGGACATGATAGCAGTCTTCCAATATTTAAGGGATTGCCATAAAGAAGAGGCAGTCAATCTATTCTCTGGAAGGCAGGACAAGAAGTAATGGATGGAAAGTAATTATTCTGTTATTCTGTTATCTTTACTCCTGCTAAGGAGGGCCTTAGCTTTCCTAAGCCTTCCTTTTATTTTCATTCAGACAACATGACAAATAAGGAATCCATTCCCTCATCGTTTTATCCAGCAACCATTTTTGTTAAGTTTGGGAAAAGAGAGGCTGAACCAGAGCATGAGTGCAACAAATACTTTATTATAACAATAAAGGGCTGACCGTGCTTGCCACGCCTGGAACTGGCTCGCAGCAATCAGCGACTGGTTGGACCCCGCAGCCTGCTTTTATAGCTGGCTGCTGGGGAGGACCAACCAATGAGTGAAGGGAAGAACGCCCACGCAAAGTGAATGGACCTGAGTGAGAACTCCTAGAGTTCTCAGGACATAACACCCCTTCCCCCCAGATGCGAACACGCATAGTCTTTGAGGTAGGCAGGAGGTTTATGTTGTCGCCCGGATCGGCGCAGCTCTGGAACGTTGTCTGTCCGTTCGGGGTCTGTCTGGGAAGGCAGAGCCGGCAAAGTGTCCCCACTGTGCCCCTCGGTTCGGGCATGCCCGGGACTCGTAGGGTTGGTCACTGGGGACGTGCTCCCATTGACTGGATCGGGCTGGTCAACCGTCTGGGCACCGCTGTCCGTGTTCGGGCTTTCGGGGACGGCTGTTGGTGTGAACTGGTCGTCGGGCACGATGTGGATGTGGGGTTGATGATGAGGCCCCCCTTCGACTTGTGACTCTGGATCCCTGCTGGCGAGGGTGCTGAGGCACCTACGCAGTTGGTCTATGTGCCTTCTCCAGACACGGCCATCCTCCAGTCTGACCCGATACGACCGCGGCCCGGTGATGGCTACGATCTCGCCCGGAATCCACAGGGGGTCTCCAGCGAAGTTCCTCGCGAATACTGGCTCCTGTAAGATAAAATGTCTAACCCCCGATGTGGAAGCGAGGGGAGAGTCAGGGCAGTATTGAGGGTGAAGTCTGTCCAATACAGTCCTCAGACGCCGGCCCATCAGGAGCTCCGCTGGGGACTTATTGGTGACTGAACAAGGAGTTGAGTGCTGGCTCATCAGGAACCGCGAGAGCTTGTGGTGCCAGTCATCCTTGCTGAACTTAGCCAGGGCTTCTTTAGTGGTCCTGACGGCCCTTTCAGCCAATCCGTTACTGGCAGGATGAAATGGGGCTGTGAAAATGTGGCGGATACCCAGGTTGGCAGCGAAACGGCTGAACTCGGTCGATGCGAACTGTGGGCCATTGTCGGAGACAATGGAGTCGGGTAGTCCGTGCGTTACGAACAGGCGTGTTAACACGTTGGTGATTGCTAGTGTGGTGGTCGTGGATAGCTGTGCTACGTCAATCCATTTAGAATAGGCGTCCACGACCACTAGGAACATCTTCCCATGCAAGGGGCCGGCCAGGTCGATGTGAATTCTGGACCAAGGAGCGCTGGCGCTTTCCCATCTAGTAGGGGTGGCAATGGGGGGAGCAGGACGGGATTCCTGGCAAATGCTGCAGGAACTTACCCAATTGACAACGTCCTCATCGAGACCCGGCCACCACACGTAGCTGCGTGGTAATGCCTTCATTCTCACGATGCCGGGGTGTCCCTCGTGCAATGCCTCCAGAACTCGGGTACGCAGTGAGGCCGGGATGACCACTCGAGTGCCCCATAGTAGACAGCCCTGCAAACTGGATAACTCCTGCATACGAGTCTTGAAAGGTGTGAATTTGTTTTCAACATTGCCACCCGGCCACCCCCTCCTCACCCAGTCGAGCACCTGGGCGAGCGTTTGGTCTGCCTTGGTTTTAGCAGCAATGTCAAGGGCAGTGATGGGTAGGTCCAACTGGGTGGTCTCGAAAATAGTGTGGACAGGAGCAGGGTCTTCAGCCGGAGCCGGTAAGGGGCAGCGACTGAGAGCGTCAGCGTGGGACAGTGTTTTACCCGGGCGGTGTATAAGTCTGTAGGAGTAGGCTGCTAGGAAGAGGGTCCACCTTGTCATCCTAGGGGAAAGGACTTGAGGGGTCTGTTTGTCCCCGGCCAGTAGGCCCAGGAGGGGCTTGTGGTCCGTGACCAGTTCGAAAAAATGGCCAAAGAGAAATTCGTGAAATTTTTTCACGGCTGCAACAGCTGCTAGGGCTTCCTTATCGATCTGGCTGTAATTGCGCTCCGTTGCAGAGAGCGTCCTTGAGAAAAAGGCGATGGGAGCCTCGGCGCCATTGGGGAGCCTGTGACTTAAGACCGCCCCAATTCCAAAAGGGGATGCGTCTGCTGCCAGCACTAAAGGAAGGTTACGGTCGAATTGAATAAGTACCGCCTCTGATGTGAGTAGTGATTTGACGTCGTGAAAAGCATGGTTTTCTTTGTGCCCCCAGTGCCAAGGTGACTTTTTATCCAGTAATCTGTGTTAGGGGTTCAGCTACTGATGCTTTATGGGGCAAGAAGGATGCGTAAAAGTTCAATAGCCCCAAGAAAGCCTGTAGTTCAGTTTTGGAGGTTGGAGTGGGTGCCTCGTGGATTGCCTTAACCTTGGACTCCAGGGGGTGAATGCCAGAGGCGTCAATTTTATAACCCAGAAAGTCCACCTGTCTAGTGGTAATGGCACATTTTTCTTTTTTCAACTTGAGGCCATGCTGTCTGAACCTCTCTAACACTGCTCGAACTCTCTGGAAGAGTTGGGGTCTGTCCCTGGCCGAGACTAAGATGTCGTCGAAGTAGGGTACTACACCAGGGAGGCCCTGCAAAATCCGCTCCATGAGGGATTGAAAAATACCTGGGGCCACACTTACGCCAAATTGGAGACGCTTGCATCGGAAGGCACCCCTGTGAGTGACAATGGTCTGGAGTTCCGCTGTTTGGTTATCAACAGGGAACTGCTGATATGCTTGAGACATGTCCAATTTAGCAAAAATGCTGCCTGGTTCAAATGTGTGTAATAAATGCTGAATGACGGGTACAGGATAAGCGCTAACTTGTAAAAATTTATTGATTGTCGTCTTGTAGTCCGAGCAAATTCTCAGGCTACCGTCTTTTTGAGGGGTGTGACAATGGGCGTCTCCCATTTGGCGAAATCTGTTGGCTCAATGACCCCTTGTTTTAACAGTTTATCCAATTCCGCATCTAGTTTTGGCCGAATCGCAAATGGGACCCTACGCGGTTTCAGCCTGATTGGGACTGCCTGGGGGTCAACTGAGAATGAGATGGGGGTACCGTTATAACACCCCAGCTCCTCACTGAATACATCTGAGTAATCAGCGAATAAGGAATCAGTGTCTGAGGTTGAGACAGCATGGACTCCTGTTAGCCCTAGGCCGAGATGGGGAAACCAATCGAGCCCCAATAAGGTGGGTAGATTGCCGTTAACTACCACTAGAGGTAGGTGACCTTTAAAAGCTTTAAAACTGACAAGGAACTTGCCTCTGCCGATTACAGGAATGGTCTTCCCCTGGTAGTCCTTCAGGCTAAACTGGCATCTCTGGAGCCGGCTAGTGGATAGGCTTGGTTGGAGCCTCTTGAGGGTGTTCCACGAAATAATTGAGAGCGCTGACCCTGTGTCAACCTCCATGCGGCACGGTTTACCTTCTAGGGAAACGGAGAGAGAAATTTTACTAACAGTGTGGCAAGTGTGCTTGGCAAGGTGGTGCGTGCGACAGTTCAATACTTGCCTCTGTGGTCCCGAGTGCGAGGGGGGGTGTCTTTGTGCTGAGCTTTGAGGGGCTTGGCAGACTCTCGCGATGTGTCCCCTTTTATGGCAGTTATTGCAGGTGGCTCCTTTAAACTTGCAGGTGGCCCTCTGATGAGATCCCCCACAGGCTAGGCACAGGGTGATGTGCTTGGGTGGACCGATGTTTTCTTGTTTGGCTCCTACCTGCGGCCATCTGTCGTTGGGGAGGCGGTGGACGTCGTTTTCATCACTGATGGTTTCTTCTGCTACCACCTCCTCGGAGTGGACTGGAAGTGATGTCAGCTTGGCACTTGGGCCCTGGATTTCGGTGGCTGAGTGCGCTGCCAGCTCAGCTGCCAAGGCCTCCTCGACTGCTTGTGCGAGGTTGAGGTCTCTTTTGGCGAGAAGGCACCTTTGCAGGTGGAGGTCCTTGACCCCGCAGACTAATTGATCGAGGAGCATGTCCTCCAGGTAGGTTCCAAACCCACAATGCAGTGCTGCTGTTCTGAGAGCGGCCATATACTGATTGATGGTCTCCTTTCCCGATTGCTTCCTCATACGGAAGGTGAATCTCCTGGCAATCTGTGAGGGCCTGGGAGAATAGTGGTTAGTGAGGATTTCAAGTAACTCAGACCACGGAACGTTTTTCAACTCACGTGGAGCCACGAGTGCCGTGGCAGTATCGTAGACGGTGGCTCCACAGTAGATCAGGAAATACGATTTTTTCCGATGCTCTCCAGCATCCGCCAGGCCAACTGCATCGATATAATGATTAAAGCGGTTCTTATACGATTCCCACTTCTCCTCATCTGGTTTGAACGCTGGGAAGACTGGATTGGAACTCATGGTGCTGGGACCGGTTGAACAACCTGTGGAAAAATCTCTCTGGGGCAGCAGACAATGCTTTAGTGCCTGTGGCAGGCAAGTGATTTCAGCTCAGGAGAGGCTTTTCGCAATTCTCTCTTTCTCTCTGGGTTAACCACGTTTGGCTGTTAGCCGTTGGCGGCGTTTGGATTCACGCCTGTGTGGGCATCAGTGACTGGACTACAGCGCTGTGCTGTACCTTTTAGGTTTGAAATTCAAATGACAACCGTTTGAATTTCGCGCCTAATACTGAGCGGCTGCGGCTCGCAGCACTTCACTTTCCCTGTAGCTGGGCTAACAAGCGGCTACAGACGCTTCTAACTTTCGATTCTGACCGCTCTCTCTGGCTGCGGATCAGCGTTCGCTTCTTATCGCTTGCTGGCCGCTTTCTCTGTCAGCGGATCTGCGCTTGCTCTTTTTGTTTGCTCTTTTTGTTTGCTGACCGCTCTCTCTGGCTGCGGATCAGCGTCGCTCTTATCGCCGGCCGATCGCTCTCTCTGGCTGCGGATCGGCGGCTAGTGACTCAGCGGTTGCATGGTGCTTCTGGTAGCCATCCCACCCTCGTCGCCAGTGTTAAGTTTGGGAAAAGAGAGGCTGAACCAGAGCATGAGTGCAACAAATACTTTATTATAACAATAAAGGGCTGACCGTGCTTGCCACGCCTGGAACTGGCTCGCAGCAATCAGCGACTGGTTGGACCCCGCAGCCTGCTTTTATAGCTGGCTGCTGGGGAGGACCAACCAATGAGTGAAGGGAAGAACGCCCACGCAAAGTGAATGGACCTGAGTGAGAACTCCTAGAGTTCTCAGGACATAACAATTTTGTTCCGGACTAGCAGGCTTGAAAGCCTGCAACTCGGATTGGCCCGCTGACAGCAGATCATGATTGGTCACCTCAGGCTGATCCGATTGGCTAGTAAACGGGCTGCCGCGATTGGTCTAACCAAGCACGGCAAACTCAAATCACCGTCATTGGCTGCCTAGCCGCAGCCAGCCCTATATAAGGGGCTGTTGCGGCTGGGATATATCGCTCAGATCTGAAGTCACTAATAAAGAGCTGTTGTTGCTCTCTGAGTCTTGTCTCCGTCATTGGACCCATCCTCCCAGATCTAACACATTTCATCAATCCTCATCCTTTCAGTGATTTCTTATTTCAATCCAGAGAACGCAACAGATTTCTTGAGCATCTGTTGCAAGTGTTAAAGCTGCACAAACCACAACATCCATCCACTCTGCCATTTCTAAGGTACCAAATGGTCATTCTTCTAATAGCAGCAGGGCGAAAACAGCTGGATCTCTTCAAAAATTCATCATGGTTTCACAGTCTTTCAATGTTTGTGCTGTGATGGGCAATTATTTTAACACCTGGTTTTCTTCAGACCCTGATACAGACTCATGGGCCTTTTGTAGCACTATTGTGCAGGCATCAACAAGGAATGGGGGAAACAGAAGGGGAAAAGTAACAAGGAGAAAACAACCAGCATTAAGAAGGATGAATTTGAGTACTGCGGTGATGGGGCATTGTTTGAAAACCTGAAGAGTGGGGCAGATCATCCTTCAGAAGGTTTATCTGTGTGGTTACTTACAGTCATGGTTTAATGCCCAGACTAATCCACTTAACAATAAAACAGCCTGGATAGTTGAAGAGTCATATAAAATAATACAAGATGCCACTGAGATGAACTCAATTGTCTTGTTTTCTAATGAAATATTACAATTTGGAATAATTTAGCAATAGAAAGATTTTTTTTCTATAAAAAATGATATTGAGACTCTAGAAGGAGTGCAGAGAAGAGCAACCAGGGGGACTGAAGAAATCCATAAAATTCAGAATCAGCCCTGAAATGTGTCTGTGTACATTGAAGAACATCAGGTTTTCACATCAGGCTGTGCATGAAAATAGTGTATATTGTTTCTTGGAACACACAGTTTAGGGACTGCCCGCACAGTTCAAGATCGCTGCAAAAAGAAATTCTGGACATTGTAAAATTTCAGTAGATCTCTTCATGAAAGATTATGGTTTTCTCCTTGTTGTTGGTATGTTTAGTTGTGTTTCGTTCAGAGGTGGGATTCAGCAAGTTTTGACCAGTTCTGGAGAACCAGTAGCCAAAATTTTGAGTAGTTCAGAGAACCCGCAAATTCCACTTCTGACTGGCCCCGCCCCCATCCATTCTCTGCCTCCCAAGTCCCAGTTGATCGGCTGGGTCTCCTTTGGTTTCCCTGCACAGGAGAACAGAGCTGGAAAGCAGGTTAGTGGGGTGGGGAGGGAATGGGGATTTTGTAGTAACCTTCCCCTGCCACACCCACCAAGCCATGCCCACAGAACCAGTAGTAAAAAATTTGAATCCCACCACTGGTTTCATTCTGCATTTAATCTCTGCCTGAGACAGTCATCTTAGTCCCACTGTCTGTTTGGTTTTGTGGTATCAAGGATAGTTTTGTTGTTTTATTTTTTTGCAATGTTTTTGACTCAGTCATCTTTATATATCTCATTGTGTTATGGACAAGCTGCTATAATTGTTACCATGAGGACTCCTGACAAATCTCCTCCCAAAAATACTACCAGCAATTCAATCTTGGTCCGAACTATAATTTACATAACTGTATAATTTGATGTGAAAAACAGGCTGACAGTAAAATGTGTGATTCCCCCATGCACTAATATTTTTTTTTCCTTCTGATATTTTTGTTAATCTGATTCTCCTAATCTACTTCATATGCCACTTTAAATCAGTAATGGGTAACTTCTAAATTGTTGATGGCTACAACACAATTTTCCCAAAGATCTGACTGCTCACTGGAGAACATCCAATGATGCAAGAAACATCTTCAGAAGATGTCTGGCCCTGTATGGAAAAAAAATAGAGGATGAAATGAAAATTTAGATGGTATTTGTATAGACATCACCTAGTAACAACTTCGGCTATGCTATGAACAGTTGTATGAAAACCAGATAGCATTTTTCCTATTAAGATTTGTCCTTAAAATAAAAAAAAATGAGTGTTGTTTTGGTTGTCTGAAAAACTTGTCTCCAAGGTGCTTTTCCAAAATGCAACTGGACTTCATTTTTTCCTTGAAGAGGAAAAAGCACCTTTGGGACAACCATGAGCTGAGTGACTGAGAATCTCCATGAACATCTGAAAAACTTCTTAAACAATCTTCTTTTCCTTTTCACTTCTCTTGAAGTCCAACAATTGTTTGAATCCCTCTTGGAACGCATGGCAATTCTAATTAACAATCTTGGAATGCCTGATTTTGTTCATTACCATCAGCTACATCAAGGACTGTATTATCTATGTAAATGAATAGCAGGGTAATAAAATGGATTGGATCACCCTGCTGAAGTAGGAGAGAGAGAGAGAGGGAGGAAGGGACAGGGAGAGAGAGGGCTTCAGAGGAAGAGAAGCTGGTATGCACAGGGTGCTTTGTGAATAGATAGTTTCCCAGAGCAGAGAATGTTATGTCAATCACCAATTGCCACTTCACTCTAAGCATCAACGGTGCAAAGCAGATGTCTGTGGAGCTATAGAAAAGTTTTGCAGACTTCCAGTTTGAGCTTCTTCAGCGACAGAGTGAAACCTCGTCTCTGTGAGGCTTCGATCTGTGCTCGCCACTGGAGCACCCCAAGCCAGCTGGTTTCAGGCTAAGCCACCCCGTAGAGGTGGTGAAGATGGGGGGAGACTGCCTGCAGGGTTGAGGAGAGCCGCATCTCTCCTCCCCAGCTGGCCATTACTCCCTTTCCCAAAGGCGGTTGCAGCAGTGGTCAGAAATGGCCACCACAAAGAAGAACTCGACCGGAAAAGAATGTGCAGGAGGAAGATAAGAAGAGAAAGTTTTGGTTGACTGGGTCAAACAGCAAAAGCAACAAATAAGGTACCCTGGAATTGAAACTGTTAAAAAACAATAACATTGTTCCCTAAGAAGATTTTTAAGCTGCTAAGGAGAGAGAAAAGGGAAAAGATTTGGATTTCTCCTTTTCCTATACTGACAGCTAGGAGACTTAAGCAAGAAACTAGAAAAAATCCACTTTGACATCAATAGGCATTTAATGAAAATAAAAAGTCAGAGGGATAATAAAGATTTCTGGATAATTAAAAGCTTTTGAAAACAGGAAAGGAGAGAAAAATAATAAAAGGCAGGATCTGGAAGGGAGGAGACTGCCTGGAATTAAAAAAAGAACTTACAGCAAAATCTCAACAAGACTTCCAAAAGATACATTCTAACTGAAATATCGCAACAAAAACCCCAGGAAGAGAAAGTTGAAAAAGAAATAAGATATAACTCGGGACTATCTGGATTACTTGATGGTGTCTGGATTCTTGGTTATTGTTTTGAATGACTAAAATCAATTGGGTGGTTGTTTAAAACTTTTTTAAATGGCTCCACTTTTAGAAGAACTGAAAATGGAACTTAAAAAGTACAAAGAAGATGCACAAGAAGGGAGAGGTTCTTTTGGCTCCGTATTTCAGTTTTTAGAAATGGAGATTTGGGATTATGAGAAACAACAAGAACAAGAAGATTGCGACAAAGAAGAAGCCATGTTTAATGAACAAGTAATCTTAGATGGGGGGGGGAGGAAAGGGGGGAAAGAGAATGGAAAGTTTAAGCTTGGGAAAAACAACTCCAAAAAAAAAAATAGAGTGAAAAATAAGTAGAAAATCAGAAAGCAACAGAAGAGGGAAATGCAGAAGAGAGAATTAGAACTAGAGAGACAAAGGGGTAAAAGGGGGAGGGAGTAGATGAGAGGGAAGAAAGAAAGGAAAAGAAGTTATAAAGGACAGAAGCAAAATATAGAGATACAGGGCCTATTTAGAGATAATGGGTGAAAACTTAATGGAAAAAGGGATTCTGCAAAGGTACATAAGATAGTATGGTTATATTAGAAACAGAAATAATTTTAGAAAATATGAAACAATGTATGATTAAAATGTCTGATAAAATAGCTATCGTAATTCACTGGAATGCTTGTCAATAAATAAATGAAACAAAAGGTATATTTAATGATTTATAAAACATATGTGAAGAGAAATAAGAGAAAAATTAATTATGGAGATTATATGTGTTTTTAAGGAAGTATGATATTTAATTGAAAAGAAGTGTTAAAGATGTTAAGATTTTAATGATTATTAATGAACTGGAATGGAATGAGGGTTTATAATTACATATATTTATAATCTTTCTTTTTTTTTTAAAGAATATAGTGTGTATTATAAGAATGTGCCAAACAGAATTCGATTGGAAGTTATGTATTATGTATTATATTGAAGGTCATAAACTTAAGGTATATATTGAAGTTTAAATAAGAGTTGAATGGATGTAATTCAAAGATATAAAGGTGTCATACTCCAATTAGTAACTACAGGAGAAAATTTGTTTAAGATAATATGAAATTGAAACAAAACAGACAAAAGTATAAATATAATGATTTGAATTGAGATGAGATAATCAAAATAAAATTGAGAAAATTAAAAGAGGGGAAAAACTATGTAGAAAATGTAAAATAGTATAAGATATGGAATAGAATACAAAAAAGGAGCATGAAATTGAGTTTCGTGTCTGTATAAAGAAGTTCAACCCGGGACCATGCTATTTTCAAAAAAGATGTTTTACTTGTATTTTGTGTGTGAAAACCCAAATAAAACTTTATTTAAAAAAAAAGTTTTGCAGATTAAATGATGCAGAGGATAGGAGAATAGATTGCACCTGGGGGAGGGCAGTCAATTACTTAAATTGTAATATTCTAGTTTTCAATAAACCCTTTCATTTAGACAGGATATCTCATGCATTTGAGCAACACCAAATGAGTGCAAACCAGAAGTGGGCCTGACAGTATGTCTCACCAGGCTTGCTTTGGCAGATCTTCCTGCATGGAGACAAATCTTCAAGGTGAAGAAAAGACGTGTGCTAGGTTCAGAGGTTGTTTGGGCTCAGAAAGTCCTTTTGAGACAAGGAAAGGTTTGGATTGGGTCTCGAGTCGGGTTTGAAGGCTTTCCTTTTGATGGCAAAATCAACAAAATTGCTCTCAATGGTACATTGGAGAGAGGGGGAAATACTGCTTGACTGATTCTCTATCCTGACTTCTTCCCACTGTGACTGGCACCTATAGGACCCCACTCACTTCCCACTTGCATAGAGAATTGATTTTATTTAAATGAACCTTGCTTGCTCGAAGCAATTCACATTGGAAGCAACTAAGGAAATGTCCTTCTGCGCCCACCTCTGCCCTAGACCTTTCTTCCTTAACAGTCATCAGAAAATATGTAAATATGTCCCCAAACCTACTACAAACAATGGAATTCAATGAAGTTGAGACCGATGGAGATTAACTATATGGACAAACCCTTGCACTTACAACCATAACAGAACGTGATCAAAATTTGGGAACTTGGCAACAGGCATATATTTATGATGGTTTCAGCATCCTAGAGTCACATGATCATCATTTGTGACTTTCCCAGCCAGCTACCAATAAGCAAAGCCAATGGGGGAAGCTGTATGTCAACTCATAAAATATTTCTATGGTGTTTTTAGAGTTGCCAACAGAAAGGGAGGGGGGAAAGGGGTTTGAAAGAGCAGTGCAACAGCTGGGAAACCGAAAGTGCATTCCATAGTTTCTCAAAGATAGTAACTAGGTGACTGAACTTTCTGCCATGCAAATATCTAACTGGAGAACATGATTGATGACTCTTGGCTATGGATGTGTCTCACTGGAGAATTTTGATACATCCAGGGGGTGGGAGAAAACCAGAGTCAAAGGTGACAATGAATGATGTATCTCAAAGTCGGCTACATCCAGGCAGTGCCGGACATATTAACTCCCAATAAATCCTTTTGAAGTTTTGGAAGTTTGGCTCGAGAATTTGGCTCAGGATTTAATTGGGGTAACTGCTGGAATCCTGACACTGTACTTGTTTAATGGTGACACAATTGACTTTGCAACTGTAGTGATTCCAGGAGTGGGCTTCAAAAAATTTAGCAACCAGTTCTCTGCTCGCTGGCTGGCTGGGTGTGGCCATGGTGGGTGTGGCCTAGTCAGCTTCCTGCACTATGGTGGGGGAACTGTTTTTGCCCTCCCTGGACTCTGGAGGCTTTCCTCGAGCCTCCAGGAGGATGAAAATGGCCTCCCCAGGCTCTGGAGGCCCTCTGGAAGCCGGAAACTGGCCTTCCAGAACTTCTGGGAGGCCCAATTTTCACCTCCCTGGGTTCCGGAGACTTTTCTTGAGCCTCCAGAAGGGCGAAAATGGCCTCCCCAGGCTCTGGAGGCCCTCTGGAAGCTGGAAACTGGCCTTCCAGAACAATTTTCACCCTCTTGAGCCTCCAGGATGGCGAAAATGGCCTCCCAGAGCTATGGAGGTTCTCCTTTTTTGCCTTTCCCAAGCTCTGCACTTACCTGGGATCCAAAATGGGCTACGTGGTGACTCCTGGGAGGGGTGGGGCAGGGTGGGTGGGGCTAGCCAGTCATAGAAACTACCAGTTCGGTGATCCAAATGTAAAATTAACACCCAGTTTGCCCAATCTGGTGCGAACTGGTAGCAGCCTATCCCTGAGTGATTCACTTAACCTCCATGGCAAATAAAAAGTCATAAAATCAGGCATGACTCACTTCAAAACTGTCTTGCTTATCAATGGAAATGATGTCCCAATTGAGGCTGTAAGTTGAGAACTACCTATATTTAACCCTTTGGGAACAAAGCAAATGACTGATTCTTCCAAGTCAGCATTGTCTATATTTAAAGGGAATGCAGGTCTTGTAGAATTTCACTTTCCTGCATTAGCTAGGAAGGCCAAGGTCTGAACCTGGAATTATGGCATTACTAGTACACATTCTTGAAGTATATATTTTATTTGGAGCCGAATTAATTACAGCATAGTATGTGAAGCTTGGAACTCCTTGTACCATTGACATTTTCTTGCCCAAACCCTTATGTGACCCTCAAAGACAAAAATGATTTGTCTTCTTGTTCCTTCCTCCTTGGCTTCTGTGTTTTTCGTTTCCTTTGAAATATTCTAAAGATGACCTCTCTTTATCCGAGCCCAAAATGCCATCTGTGCAGCAGTTTTAACAGTATTGATGGATTATTTTGACTTTTCGAATTGGCAGCACGGGGCTGGAGTTTTTCAGCTGTGTAGGTCTCCACATTCCACATCTGGTGACCACCACCCCCATCTTTGCATCCACTGACCGGTTCTCAGTGATATTTATCCTGGTTATTTTTCTTTTCTAAAAGATTTTTTTTTTTAAATTAAGTCTGGCTTCAATCTGTCTATTTTATAACATTTATGTCCCGCTCTTTTTCCCCGTAGAGACAGATACAAAAACACCAAACTAGATATTCACTAGTTTGTCCTATGCTGAGTTTTTTTCTGGCTTTTGTCCTGCTGTGAAATATTTTTGCTTTCCTTTTCAGTCTCTCCGATGCTTTCTCCGATGAAGAGCTTCCAAATTTGTTTGAAATGCCATTCTATGAAAAGTTCAGCGGCAATCAAAGGATGTAAAACAGCCCTCGAAAAATGTTCACTAGTCTTCTTGAAGCTATTCCAGTTATTTGCTATATTCTATGGATGTTTCCCTTGAAGAATCTTCTGCATTGGCCTTTCGGCAGACAAAATTCTCATCCCAATGACCTTAGTAATTCTTCTAATAACGACGTGGGGAAAAAAATTGGAAAAATCTTCAGTCGGATTGTTCTGAGAGAAACCTGAACCAAAAATATGCAGCTTAAAGAGGCAGCTTAAATCAATGCAGCCTTTAAACTTGTTCTCTCTAATAATCTGTCTATAGATCTAAGCCTGTTTTTCTTCCCTCCGTATAAATTTAGCATTTTACATTGTCCAGGTCTTCAGAAGGTTTTGACTGGATATGGTAAAGGGATTAAAGAGGGTTGAATCTTGGATTATCGAGAAATTTGCTATCAAATACTTTCTGGTAGCTAGAACTTCTATTCATGGTCCCAGGCCTAGGAATTGCACCCATACCTCCTTCATTTCAAGGGATCCAACATGAAGGAAGATCTCAGAAAAGGAACATGGCATGGGGAGATTTCACTGAACAATAAACATCTTGGCAAACAAGTTTTTGAAATTCTTTCTGACACCAGCACATTTCTGAGTCATGTGATTAGGGTTAAGGATAAAGAAGTCATCTGTATTCTTTACTTGGTTCTCCCACGTCAATGCAGTAGGTGCACGTTTTCCAGAATATTTCTTTCTGCTGTTTCTGGCTGGAGCTCTTTGATGGACAGGCTTCTTCCTGTATGTCAAACGGGGTCTTGTTGTCAGAGAATCTGATGGGCAGAGTGGCAAGTCCCTCTACATCATTTTCCCCTCAGGTTTCCATTTATCTGGAAAGAATAACAGCCAAGAAAAGATAAAGTGAAGGTCATGAGTGGGTTGTCCTCATTATGGATGCATCTCACATCCATCCTTCCACTGAAGTGTGTGTATCTATGTGTGTCATGCCTCTCTCTCTCTCTCTCTCTCTGTGTGTGTGTGTGTGTGACCACACTATAAAAATATGTTGAGACTCTAGAAAAAGTTCAGAGAAGAGCAACCAGGATGATTAGGGGACTGGAGACTAAAACATAGAAGAATGGTTACAGGAAATGGGCCTGACTAGTCTAGGGAAGAGAAGGACCAGGGGAGACAGGAGAGCAGCCTTCCAATATTTGAGGGGCTGCCACAGAGAGGAGGCGGGGGTCAAGCTATTTTCCAAGGCACCCGAAGGCCAGACAAGAAATAATGGGTAGAAACTGAACAAGGAGAGATTCAACCTGGAAATAAGGAGAAGTTTTCTGACAGTGAGAACAATCAACCAATGGAACAGAAGTTGCCTTTGGAAATTGTGGGAGCTTCATCACTGGAGGCTTTCAAGAAGAGACTGGACTGCCATCTTTCAGAAATGGTATAGGGTCTCCTGCTTGGTTGGGGGGTTGGACTAGATGACCTATAAGGTCTCTTCCAACCCTGTTAATCTACACATCTATCAAAGTAAGGCAAATGTGGTTAATAATGACACAAAAGTAGTAATTTACGTTCTTGCATTTAAGAGGCCACAGTCCATACATTTTTGCTGTAGCCAATAATTTATACGATCTGCTGCCATAAAGAATGGTTGCATCCATTTCAAAAGCATTTGAACATGTATAATGTCTGCCTTTGCTATAGAAAGAAAGCTGTGGATATTCTGTCATTCTTTGTAGGAACAATAGGAGCGTGGCCTCTAATATTTATTAAAAATGTATGTTATTTGAACAAACTTGGGGTGGAATTTACCTTTTCATTAAATTAAAACCTTGCTCCTAGAGCAGCTGAGAGGATAAAGATTTCCACTTGGTGATCTTTCAGAATAGTTATATATTCTCATTTTATACACACACACATGCACATATACAGAGAAAAAAAAACCCCCACACACTGATTATATTTAACATGAGTCTGACTGAAAAAGGCCACTGCACCAGAAAAGCAGAGAAAGAGCTGAAACTAATAATGTAAGTTAATCCAATCATGATTTATGGAAATTTACGGCAGGACAAAGTCAGCCTCGCCTTGTCATTCTCGCCTACAAAAGGATAAAGAATTCTGAAATTAAAATATGCTTCCCTGAAAGAAGGAAAGGATAACCGTGTCTGCCACTCTGCAGAACTTCTGGCTAAGAAGAACCTCTTCAGAGAGAATGAGAGAGAGAAAGGGAGAGATGCTGGATCCAGGATAGAGAGTTAAATTTGGTCTTGGTTGATTGCAGAAGAAATACAGAGGGATTGTGTTTAAATTTAGTTTTGCTTGATTGAAGTAGGAACGCATAAGACCCGTGTCATTATAATACATAAGCCTTTTTGGGGTGATGAATGGTGTGATAGTAGCACAGTCTCATTGGAATGCTTAATCTAGGTATATCTCATGTCAGGGTAAAAACTTCCTACGCCCGGGAACTTTAGCTCAAACTGTTGTGTTGTTAAATCACTAGCTCATCCCATCCTGCAAGAGTGTTGAGAAGCTATATGTTGCCTTGGGGATCTGTTACAAATGGATTTCTCTAATTGTTTCTTCTTCCCTTCTGGGGGGGAAAGACGGATGATACCATCCAGTCATTTTTTCTTGAGCAAGGAGTGACATCAACACCTGGCATCTTCAGGTACATACTGGGGACTCGGTAGCCTGAGAGAGTCCCCCTGCCCAGCCAATTTTTGCTCTCTTTCCCCCACAATATGGGTTAAAACCAGTGGTGGGATTCAACCTTTTTTTACTACTGGTTCTATGAGAGAGCGCTTCACACTTGCACGTGTGCTTTGCATACGCACGCAGCATTCAAAAACCGCCAATTTTAAACTTCAAAACTTACCTACTATGTCAGCACTGGTGAGTAAAACAGCGGAGGCATGGCAATCTGCACTGCTGTGTGAATCAATTGAACTAAAAAAACAAGGAAATAAAGCACAGGAAAGAGCAGGGGTGGGTGGGGCCAACTGCTCATTGGCACTACCGGTTTGTCAGAACCGGTGCAAACCAGAAGCATGTCACCATGGCTAAAACCCACAACAGAGTCATCCGCCTCTTGGTTGAACAGTTTTTCTTCTTGGGATTGCTCCAATAAAATCTGAAAATCATGAGCAGACGCCTCTTTCTAGAATGCCAATGCCAGGGCCTCTAGGAATTAGTTGGTCATGTTAGAGTTGAAGGGGACAATCAGAGCAAACTGCAGGGCCCCCCAAAATCAAGGATTATCACCTCTCTGCCATGCCAAGTCTAGCAAAGTTTTACCATGGTCCAAAAAGTCTTGTAAATGGTGGGTAGCCATATTTATGTTGGCCAACCATTGACATGTTTCTTGTATCAGAAGCAATCTTATGTACCTGGTGATGTGCACATGTAAAATCCAGCAGATGAATCAATTCAGAACCAGCCACTTCTGGACATACACAGGATCATAAACCTCTCATGACTTTCTTGGATACAGAGAGGACATTTGCTCAAAGCTCCATACCATCAATAGTTCAGGGCATTTCAAGCTCTGATACCAGTCTCTGGGTGGCCCAAATGGAAAAGGTTCCAAAGCTCAACAGAATTCTCAGGAATATGGCCCTCAAAGTGATCGTTGCTTTTGGACTTAGGCAGCGATTCTTAACATACTTTGTGCAGCCAGGAAAGAAACAAAACCAGTTGTCCATATAAAATGGTTACACTTGTGGTAGGTTTGATAGGGAATACATGTACCTGAAAGACAGTTACAGTAAAAGCAAGCAATCAAGCAAGCAAATCAATAAACAAACAAACAAAACCCACTCATTGGAAGAAAAGAAAGGAGATTATTTAGATTACTATGCAAATATGAAAACCAGAATAACTTATTTAAATTTGGCTGTTTCTAACTTTCACCCAAGAGGCTACTCTCAAAAGCCTAAACAAGTGGCTCATCCTGGAACAATGGGTTCAATTTACTTTCTAAATGAAACACAGAAATCCCCCCCGGGGGGCGGGGGATGAGAAAGCAAGGGATGTATTGGAGGGAAAGATTGGCTTTAATTAGTTCCATTTAATGTACTTTCAAATCCAAAGTGAGCTTCAGTTTTTTTTTCCCTCCAATTCTTGTTGAAAAACAAGGGATAAATGAGTAGCAATAAGTCTCACTGAGGATTGCTTGGAGTTGCCAAAGAAAGATCCTGGCTTGACTTGCCAATGGAGTTAAATTTGTTTTGTCATTAAAATACCTACCTTACATGTTCAGAATTAGAGCTCTACACTGGTGATGTTGCAGAACGATACCTGTGAAGGAATCCAAATAAATGTGGTATTGTATTTTCTTTCCCACAATTTCGCAAGCCATCTTTAATTGTATGAAATTCAGGAGATTTGGTCTCAGTTACTCATCTGTTGATACCTGCAAAGTGCGTGAACACAACTAGTATCAGAATATGAGTCGGAGCAGTATATTTCGAATGGAAGGGAATCAAAAAAGATGCTGAGACCCAAGAAAGGGTGCTGAGAAGAGCAACAAAGATGATAAGGAGTCTGGAGGCTAAATTGGATGACGAACAGTTGAAGGAACTAGGTATGTCTAGTCTAATGAAAAGAAGGACTGGGGTGACATGACAGCAATCTTCCAATACTTGAAGGCCCGTCCCAAGAAAGGGGTAAGGGTCAATTTATTCTCCCTAGCACTACAGGGCAGCACCAGAAGCAACTAGTAGAAGCTCATCACAGGGAGAGCCAACCTGGAAATTAGGAGGAATTTCTTGACAGGTAAAGCCAGAGATGGGCTGCTGCCAGTTCAGACTGGTTTGCCCGTACTGGTAGTTCCAACCACTGTTTGGGCCTGCCCACCTGCCCCGGGGCTATCCCATCCTATATATCTCACTTGCTTACCCCACTCATGCAGCCCAGCTGATTTCCATGCCTCAATGGCTTTATTCACCACGGCTGCCCAAGAAGGTGCGCTGGAAGCTGTGCGCATGAAACCACCATGTGTTTGAATCCGCGTGCGCTCACATTTTCAGTTCTGCACTAGTTGCTAAACGATGTGAAGCCCATGTCTGGGTAGAGTGATTCATCTAACTTGACTTCTGCACAGAGCAAGATGGTATCTCAGTAGAAGACCAGAGATGTTCAAAATAATTTATCTAATTTTTCCAACCTTTGTAAAGGCTTTTATTTTATTTAGAATGACTCACCTGGACCCCCCAGTAAGGGAGATGAAAGTACAATGACAGAAAACCCCTACAAAATCTGTCCTCTTGGGGGGACTGGCAATTACTGGAAAAGGTTCAGAGCCCTTGGCTCTTCTTGGTGATTCTGCCTATCCAACCCTACAGATGCTTATTATGAAACAAAAGAAGCTGGACCGCTTTATTGTGAAGCTCCTGCACCTGGGAACTTCCCACTGTTCCATTATCTTAGTTCATATTGCAATAATAGATTTGGAGATGAGAAGGAAGTGGACCTCAAGGGCTTGCTTTCCATTTCAGTTCTAAGTCAATGTAGTTCCGGCATGAATAAGCCATTTGTGGTAAATAACATCAGGCAGGGAGAGCGCCTGCAGGATGTAATTGTTCCATATTAAGCAGGCTTGAAACCCTTCATTCCTATTGGACTACAGAGCAAACTATCTGATTGCACAGCCAGACGGTTGTGATTGGCTCGCTGAGAGTCTACCGTGATTGGATGAAACCAATCGCGGGAAACTCAAAGCGATGTCATTGGCAGCCTAAGCTGCGGCTAGCTCTGTAAAAAGAGCCGCCGCGAGCGCTTGGACTCGTTCAGATTTAGCCGGTAATAAAGAGCTGTTGTTCACTTATTCTGAGTCTCTCGTCTCTATGAGCCCGACCTTCCAGACATAACAGTAATCTCCCCTAGAAGTAATTTCAGCTTCAATTCCGAAGCTCCCCAAAAGAGAGCTTGGGAATTCTTTTTTGTTTTTTGATCTATTACATTGTTAGCAGAATTGGAAAGTGAAGGAGAAGGATGAGGAAGAAAAGTTCAGATCTTCAGGGCCCTCCTTGCTTGGCATAAACACATACTTGGCTGTAAGTGAGATAGATTTGTTTTTAATGCTTTGATGTTGTAAAAGACTTTGGATCTGATTGTGTACCAGGCACAGCTTCTAAAGAGCAACAGATCCAATAAACTTTCAGTGGGAAAAAAAAGGCATTGAAAAAGGAACAACAACCCCAAATTAAACAAAAAACCCTTTCAATCCAGCTGGTACATGGGAGATCACAGGAGAATGATACATCTTTATTTGTCTTGTGGTGAAGAAAAGTTTATAAAATGGTTAGCTAGTCCAGAGTCTGTTAATTTAGCTTCTTGGGTGGGTGGGTGGGATAAGAGATAGGGGGAGATTAATCATTCTTGGTGCTTATAGGGTAGCAGGATAAATTCTTGGGGTGGGAGGAGAACAGGAGAAGTCATATTTTTGCCTGCTGTTTAGTTCATATCTAAAAGTACATATTTTTTTTTTAAAAAAATGGACAGGATTGTTAATATAGGTAGTCCTTGACTTACAATGATTTTGCTTAGCAACCATCTCTTATAATACTAGACAACACAGTATCAACAGTAGAGACCTTCAAGTTTCTAGGTTCTATCATATCAGAAGACTTAAAATGGACACCTAACATTAAAAAAGCACAACAAAGAATGTTCTTCCTGTGCCAACTCAGAAAGCTCAAACTGCCCAAAGAGCTGCTCATATAGTTCTACAGAGGAATGATGGAGTCTGTCATCTGCACCTCTATAACTGTCTGGTTTGGTTCTGCAACCCAACAGGACATGCATAGACTTCAGAGAGTAATTAGGACTGCAGAAAAAATAATTAGTATCAACTTGCCTTCCATTGAGGACTTGTATACTGCACGAGTCAAAAAGAGGGCTTTGAAAATATTTATAGACCCCCTCACATCCTGGACGTAAACTGTTTCAACTCCTACCCTCAGAATGACGCTATAGAGCACTGCACACCAGAACAACTAGACACAAGGGCAGTTTTTCCCCGAACACCGTCACTCTGCTAAAGAAATAATTCCCTCAACACTGTTCAACTATTTACAAAGGTCATAAGTCACAGATTTAGGTATTTTCCATTCTGTTACCTCTTACAATAGCTTTGCCTTCAGAATGCAATCTTATATATGTCCCAAATGTGCTTTTTCAGGAGGCAACTGGACTTTCTTGTTTCTTCCTTGAGAATGTTTTGCTTCTCATCCAAGAAGCTTCTTCAGCTCTGACAGGAAAGTGTGGAATAGAAGTATTTACATTCTCGGTCATCCAGGTCATGGTTTGTCCCGAAGGTGCTTTTTCAGGAGGCACCTGGACTTTCTTGTTTTTCTTGAATCTCTGCAGACTTTTAGCTATACAATTTGGGATGAACACCCTTTGAATGGTGTGAGAATAGGAATGGATTTCCAGGGGAAAAAGAAAAAAAAATGCAGGCTACAGAATAGAATAGAATATTGGAATGAAGAATAGAATAGAATAGAACAGAACAGAATTCTTTATTGGCCAAGTGTTATTGGACACACAAGGAATTTGTCTTGGTGCAAATGCTCTCAGTGTACATAAAAGAAAAGATACATTCATCAAGAATCGTCAGGTACAACTCTTAAAAATAGTCATAGGTACAATAAGCAATCAAATCATACTAGGAAAAAGTCAATATAAATCATAAGGATACGAGCAACAAAGTTACAATCCTACAGTCACAAGTGAAAGGGGATGGGTGATAAGGAGTGATGAGAAGATTAATAGTAATAGTAGTGCAGACTTAGTAAATGGTTGGACAATGTTGAGGGAATGAGTTGTTTAGCAGAGTGATGGCGTTTGGGGAAAAACTGTCCTTGTGTCTAGTTGTTCTGGTGTGCAGTGCCCTATAGCTTCGTTTTGAGGGAAGGAGTTGAAATGGTTTATGTCTGGGATGTGAGGGGTCTGTAAATATTTTCACAGCCCTCTTTTTGACTTGTGCAGTATACAGGTCCTTGATTGAAGGCAGGTTGGTAACCATTTTTTTTTCAGCAGTCCTAATTACTCTCTGAAGCAACCAGGAGCACCATTCAAGTGACCCTGAGGACACAGATAAACCACCAAGTGCTCCAAGGAGCCTCTAAAACGATGCAAATGACCACCTGTCTGCAAGGAATATAAATCCTTCCATTCCCCACTATTCTGTCAGTCAGTGGTGGGATTCAAAATTTTTTTAATACCAGTTCTGTAGGCATGGCTTGGTGGGTGTGGCAGGGGAAGGATACTGTAAAATCTCCAGTCAGAGGTGGTATTTGCCTGTTCTCTAAACTACTCAAAATTTCTGCTTCCGGTTCTCCAGAACAGGTCAGAACCTGCTGAATCCCACCTCTGCTGGTAGGAAAACCTCTTAATCCAAAAGAGGTGATTAATGGCATCTCTTTTCATTGGTGTCTGCAGAAGAAGAAAAATGCCCAGTGACATCTTCCTCGAGATGTTATGATGGTTGTTAGATCATTTGTACTAAATCTTTATGGCAAGTTACCATTTTTGTACTTCATCGTAATAAAATTGAGGGTGGAATTCACCTCAATAGAGGCACAGGCATTAAATCCACACCATTCCCCTTCCATTCTCTCTCAATGTCTGTCGGTGCTCCATTCAAAATCCAAGAAAGAAATACTTAGACTCCATAAATTAGAGAAAAGAATTCTTTTACTGAAAAATGAAGTGGTAACACCAGTAGGATTCTGAATCTGAGAAATTAGGCGTGCAGATCACACATACAAAGTGATGAAATTGTTCCCACCCCCCATAGTTCAAAAGATTCTTCCAATTAAAAGTTCTGAATATGATCATGTGGACATCTCCAGGTGGTGATGAGGCTTCTGTCCGTTGACCTTGGCATATTTTGATAAAGGTTTGCAGCTGCGCAGAGAAAGGAAAGCTAAGCGAGAAATAGAAACCTAAAAGCAGGAATTTATACTCCCCCCCACTCCTCATTTACACAACACAAGAATGTAATGAATGAATCTCCCTCTTTTCTTTTTTCAAAGACTTTGACTCAGACATCAACCAAGTACTTTTGTTTCTAGTTGTATTTTTTTTTCTTTCCAACAGAGCGAGGCAATGTCTCAATTTTTGCAAGCCATGCTATTTTCATGACAGCAGTCCAGAGATTAAAACCTCTTCTGTACCTTCCCTTCTCCTGAAGAATAGCTGTGCACAGTTTAAACTGATGGAGCTTGGGCTGTCCAAAGGATTTACACACTCATTAGCAAAGGCATTCCCAGCCTCCACCAGCCTCACGATGCTTGCTGTGAATGCTGGTCAAGATATGTCAACATTTGCTGTTCTTCTCCTTCTTCTTGGCCTCTGGAGATACGTTAGAGGCCCAATTCAGAAGAGCAGGCAAAAAACCTGAATTCTTTATAAGAACTCTGAAAAACACACTTCTCTCTTTCCCCCACCACTGTCATGGTGGACAAAATTTTATTGAACCTTGATTAAAATGTGGCAAAACCACCAAAGCACTAGGGGGGAGGAAATAATCTGGGGAAAGCCACCCTCTCTAGTGATCCTGATCAAATTTACTTAGGATTGCAGACCTTTCAGTACAAGAATGAGTGAATCGGCCCTTCAACTTTACAATATTATTGAAGAAAATGAAAACAAGCCGATAGGTTCTTTGTTCCTTTAGCAGGTGAAAAGGAGCATCCTTTACCAAAGCAATTTCCCCCTCATCATTTTTCTGGGAAAGAAAAAGACATATGCTATACTCTACATTTTTATACCAAATGTCCTCTGCAAGGCATCAGCTATTAAGAAGGACATGCCCAGAGAGCTGCTGTTGGCATTTGATTTCACGCTTCATAGTGGTTCCTTATTCATGGTAATCTACCTTTCCCCCCCCTCCTGACAGGTAAGTCTTTTGCACTGAAAGGTGAGGACTTAAGATTGGCAATGTGCTAAATGTGTCCCTTCAATAAACTTTTGAAAGTTGATAACTGGGCAGGAAACTGCAAGGTAAAGGAAGCTTCCATATATTATCCTGGTAGTTTGCTTCTCTCCTCTCCATTATTTTCAATACAGTTCCTGTCAAGGGAAGGAAAGATGGATGTTGTGAATCTGTCCAGCTATCACATTCCTCCTTGTCAGCAGAAGAAAGGGGAGAAGAACACAGGCTCCTTTCCAGAGGGACTTCATTGGCTAATTGAAATATAAACGATGGGGAAGACCTTGATCTTGCAAAGCTGACCTGATCCTGCTTCTGCAGGGAGACGGAGCTGATGACGAATCAGCCCATTACCAGAACATCAAATCCTTGGTCCCAAAGAGTCTTCAGTTTATGGCAATTTGATTCAGTTGGGTTATCAGATCTTCTGTCTCAATGCTATGGAAGTGTAAGGATTGCCTCTCCTCCTAACTTAAGAAAGTGAAGTCTCTTGAAACAAAGTATTTCAAAAGGAACCTTTTTATTAAGTAGATGCAACACCTGAATACTCTTATGCAAGACAAGTAGAATTAAAGCAGTAGTGACCTCTCCCTTTAGCCAGATGTGGATTCAGCCAATCCACATGTGTGAAGATTTTATTGCACCGGCCACTCTAAGAAACAGATAAGCATACATTCCCATGGCCATCTTCCACTGGCTTTCAAAGTGAAACAACCCACATGGCCCTCCCTCCTATACATTCCTCCTATACTCCTATACATATATACAGGTTATAAAATACCAGTTGTCACAGGCAATACTAATGAATTGAATCCAAGTCCCCACCCCTTCTCCCAAATGAATGGCAACATCACTTTTAGGGATCTGACAGGAAGCTTTTCTGACGGACCTTCAAACATTGGAGGAAAACGCTTTTAGAGAGAAACACAGAGCTGGTCTTGAGCAGTTCTCAACACCGTGTTGAAAAAAGGCCACATATCCACTCTTTGCGGGTGTCTCTAATGTTTATAAAATGCATAATATTTTCCCCATTGTGAAATGAACATTATCGAGTTGCAAGAACCTTGCTGCTCAATGTCTTTACAAGTTAACAGGAGGGAGGAGGGAGTGTAAAGTAAGGGTTGTTTTAAAATTCACTCCATTTGCATAGATCAAATTTTCTTGCCCAGTGATTGCATATGAGATCCTGCCTAAGGTGTCTCTGTTTTGACTGAGAACGTCTCTCTTCTTTGTACATGTAGCTAAACAAAACAATCTTTGCTCAGATTCTCTTGCTGCATTTTAGGCAACGAACAGTTTCACAATCTCCTTCTCTCAGGTTGAACCCCAAACCTAAAAAAAGACCGACTCATTCTAAAGGTTTGATGGTGTTCACTTTTTCTCCGTTCTCTGCTGCTGCTGCTTCTTTCCCCAAATCTTCTCTGTTTGTTTTGCCAGATTGACATCCAGGAAAAAAAAAAATCAATTTATCCAGTACTGCAGGTGGCTGTTCCTGCAGTGTGTGTCCCCTTCAACCTACAGATCACACGGAGAGAGGAAGGGCCTGATTTAATTAATGTTATTTGATTCTTCTGACAATGCAATTAAAACCCCAGGAGATTTCACAGTGGCAGCTGCTACAAATGGGGTATAATAATGTCAGGCTTAAATGGCGCTCTGCGCCACTGATGCACAGTAGAGACCCAGTTGCGATAGGTACCTTGGGAGACAGCATATAGGACAGCCCTTTGCTTTGGCAGCTTCTGACATTCCCGTGGTCCTGTAAATTAGAAGCGTGGGCTTTGAACAATGTGCAGTGGCGCATCGCACACAGAGTTTCTCCCGGTGAAACGTGTGATGCTCACAGGTAGAAATCTTCAGCATGGTTTTATGTAGAGGATATTAACATTGCTTTAAAAGTTACAAGGCACTTGTTACACTGGTCCAGTGCAGAGGTGGTATTCAAGAGGTTCTGACCAGTTCTGGAGAACTGGTTGCGGAATTTTTGAGTAGTTTGGAGAACCGGCAAATCCCATCACTGACTGGCCCCGCCCCCATCTATTCTCCGCCTCTTGAGTCCCAGCTGATCGGCTGGGTCTTCTTTTGTTGCCCTGCACAGGAGAACGGAACTGGAAAGCAGGTTAGTGGGGTGGGGAGGGAATGGGGATTTTGCAGTATATCCTTCCCTTGCCACGCCTACCAAGGCACACCCACCAAGCCACATCATGCCCCCAGAACCGGTAGTAAAACTGTATGAATCCCACCACTGGCTAAGACATGGATGGCATTGCCATAATTGCTGTCTTGCCTGTTCTTCCCTGCAGACACCACTGTACTAGTAGCTGCTTTAGATGTGCATGTATTATATGTTGCACAGAGTCACTTTATCAGTGAGGTGGGCAGCATATAGATTTAATAATTAAATAAAACTAAAAATAAATAATGGGTCTCTTCAATATGTCCTGGAATAAATGCAAATGATCTTTTTTTAATGGCTGGTGTTTATGGCAAACTGCTGGACAATTTCTTAAGAAAGAAATGGCCCATAAATATTGTAAACACACAGAAATAATAAGTAAATGTTGCTAGTTTCTCAGACAGGTGGCTGCGCTCCTGTCATGGGATATGTGGATAAATGGAAGCAATTTAAGCACATGGGGCTTCATGACTTTATCCAAGTCCATGAACAGGTTTCTAACTCCTTGCCTGGGCTTTTTCTTCCAAGCATAGATAAGTGACAGAAGGACAGTTCATTGCCAGCCATGTTTTACATTCTTGGATTCAGTTTGGAGATGGTGGTGGTGATGATGATGATGGTATTGTCCATTCAGTCATGTCCAACTCTTGGTGATTCTGTGGGCCAGGTCTCTTCACATCTTTCGATCTTGTATTACTTAGCTTGGGATTCAAATTTTTTTACTACCAGTTCTGTGGGTGTGACTTGGTGGGCGTGGCAGGGGAAGGATAGTGCAAAATCTCCATTCCCTCCCACCCCACTAACCTGCTTTCCAGCTCTGTTCTCCTGTGCAGGACAACCAAAGAAGACCCAACCGATCAACTTGGACTCAATGGGAGGGGGAGAATAGATTGGGGGCAGGGCCAGACAGAGGTGAGATTTGGCAGTTCTCCAAACTACTCAAAATTTCCTCTACCGGTTCTCTGGAACCGGTCAGAACCAGCTGAATACCCACCTCTGGCTTGGATATATATAATGACCTAATGTCAACTAAAAAGACCCTTTGATCTTTTTAGTTGCCAGAAAAAGGGAGTGGGGGGAAATAGTGCATTCCTTAAGTGCCTAGGTAATCACCCTGGCAGCCCAAAGTTGTCAGAGTGCAAGAAAATTATTGGAGAGCATGATTGATGACTCTTGGGGATGGATGTGTCCCATTGGAGAAGTCACATCCAGGGGGTGGGGGAAAGACCAGGGTCAAGGGGGAAATGAATGGTGTAATTTAGGATTGGCTGCATCCAGCCAACACCAACACGTCCACTTCTGATAAATCAATTTTCTTTTCTCTGAGATGCGGCTAGAGACTTATGATTTGAATGGGAGTGGATCTCTTGTAGTCCTGACACCTAAATTCTTATGAAGGTCAGGAGTGAGCTTTGTGAATCAAATCCATAGACTTGATCAACTCTGTAAGTAAGAACCGTTGAAAATAGAATTCCTGAAGTGTTTGTCAAGATCCATAATCCCTTATTGCTTCCTGATCAATTATCAATCTACTTAGGACAATCTCAACTTAGTACTAGAAGAATACTTCTAGTTCTTCTTCTAGGAAGACAGACAAATTCTAGAAAGAGAACATGTAGTTTTAGGTTCTCAATTATAGTATATTTACTTTCTAGAACTACCTAGAACAGTTTGGAGAATCTTCGTTAATCAGAACAGGTAGAAAATTTCATGTAAAAAGAGAATGATTTTAGGTAACAGCATTGGAAGATTTTAAGACAGAACCATGATATAACTAAATTATTGCTATATTCCTAAACTGTAAATAAATGTTACTCCATGTAGCAATAGGTTGTACACTTGTAGTTTTCTGGTTGATTCCTCAAGGAATTTAAAGGATATAAATACAGATAAGATGTCCATTTTTAAAATGAAGTATTATATGTTTATTTGTACAGGAACTTTGCATATTTAACATCCATAAACATTAGAGCTGCTTTGCATAATTCAGCTTCAAATGATGGAATTGTTACCATCAGTTGTAGTGATGGCCATCAATTTAGAATGTTTTGAAAGCAGACTGATAAATTTCTTATTTAGTACAGATTAACAGAGTTGGAAGGGACCTTGTAGGTCATCTATTCCAACCTCCTGCCTAAGCATACCCTATATCACTTTTGACAGATGGCAATCCAATCTTTTCTTGAAAGCCTCCAGTGATGAATCTCCCACAACTTCCGAAGGCAACTTCTGTTCCATTGGTTGA
This sequence comes from Pseudonaja textilis, assembly GCF_049901715.1. Taxonomy (NCBI): domain Eukaryota; kingdom Metazoa; phylum Chordata; class Lepidosauria; order Squamata; family Elapidae; genus Pseudonaja; species Pseudonaja textilis. The sequence goes on from NC_141993.1 coordinate 11,642,360, forward strand.
TTGTTCTTATGTTGATTCATTTAGTTATCATAAATTTAGTGATTTAGGCTACTGTTTCAGATCTGTATGAATCAACCCTTATTTGAGGCAACTTGGAGACACAAATTTGAAGAGGTCTTGATTTGATTTCAATTTATGCTTTGAGACACAAGGGCAAACCAATTTCATTTGGGTAATTTTGAGATTAGAGATTATATTGTAAAGAAAGAATCACCTATTGTTTTATAATTTAAAAAACAGCAAGATGCTTTGCAGCTGTTTTGTTTCTGGTAGAATTTAGTTAAAATCAAAAGAATGTTAGGACAACATTCATGCTGAGTTTCAGCTGGGTTCTTCAGAGGTTTACTGCATTTTTTTTAGTGTTCTTACTGTATCTTGTTTAATGCAAATTTATTTCTCAAGGGCAGGATTCTCTCTTGGTATAAAATGCCATCAGTATGGGGGAAAAAAACCCTACTACTGTAGGGTTAAATTTAAGTATGAGAAGCCAGGGAGGTTATAGATCCCTGAAGAGATAATTATACAGTGAAAGAGAGGACATTCTCTCTCACGTATTTTTGTTCTCTTTGATACCAAGTCAGAGTAAGAACATCAATCTCCATCAATGAGAATTTCTTTAGATGAGAATGAGGAAGTCTGAAGCACACTTTAATTGAATGAGAATTGATGTAAGTAAATGCAGGACAATTTCATTAGCTCCAGCCATCTAAATCAAAGCGCAACAAAGCATATTTTGGGCATGTTCAATGTACAAGCATTACATTATCTGGATCTGTTTCTCAACATGTCTATTCTGAGACATTTGATTAACAGAGCTGAAGGATAGAATTCCACCTATTGGAATGACCAGGCGAGCAAATAAACCTTATTATATTGATGGTGATACGTAGAGCAGCATCACACATGGATCACACATATTATGGAATGGAGGAGAATGGACACACCCACTTTGCCACAACTTTCTGCTCTTAGCATCTCTCTCTGATTGACATCCAGCCTTGAGGGGAAAAAACAGCACATCCCAGGGGAAATCAATCTGAGGAGACCATGAGATAGGAAGTCCTTATGAAAGATTAAATACTAGAATTAGGAAAGGTTGACGGACCCTCTCAAATGAATTCCTGGACTTTCTAAGAAGAACATGTTCCTTAAGGCAGGAGAACTCTTTCAGGCAGGTGGGCTCACCTGGAACTGTAAGGACTACTATTGGAAGAGAGATTTCTACTTCACTAAGTAGCTCACAGGATTCACACACACCCCAAGTCAATTTCATCCTCTTGGACTGCTGTTTCTCAACCAAGTTTTGATTACCAGATCTGGGCTTCCAAATTACCTTAAAAAAAAGCAGATTCTGGGTTTTCTGTCTATTTCCCTGATTCCAACTCTTGGTAATCTGGATTTTTGGCAGCCCAGTCTGGTAGTTCCACCAGACTCTAGAATAATGGGATCTTACTGGAGAAAATTTGGCACCCTGATACTTTGAGTAACATCCAGGATGCTGGAATGTGTGAAAGTGTACCACAATGATATGGTTTGAGCACAGTGAAGGAAGTACCTCCTACACTTCCTTCTTTTCTTCTCTCTCAGCTTCAGTCACCTGTGTTACTACAGTTTAGGTTCTCAGCAAAGGGCAGGTATGATCCTGACCCAAAGGAGTTACCCAGCATTAGTTGTAAGGTGTCCCTTTGGTGGTGCTAGGTACTTATATATTATCAGGCTGCTGCAGAGAAAGATTCCCTGTGGGGCAATCTTGCCACATGCTGTATGTGAGACTATTGATACCACCAACATTTGCATTCAGCTGGGTGCCATATAACTTATGACTATAGCCATAATTTCTGAGAATTATCACAGGTTGATAGATGAGTCTATTCTGCCCAGCTATATTTAGCTTATTGCATGCACTGATGTGCTATTCATGGTAAGCATTGAAAATAGCACAGTTCACTCAGCAGGATTTGGGCATGAGATACATACTTTTCTCCAAATCATTTTGCATTATGGAGCTATCGCTTATTTTTTTAGGCCTTTGTCACTTCTGGTATTTTGTCAAAGACTGGCATCTGAACTTATTGAGCTCAGGCTGCACTTCTGAAAACTTTCTGATTTCTACTGGGGGTGTTATGATCTCAAAGAGAAACAATGCTTTCTTTTTCCAAAAGTTGTATCGTTTAGGCATCCAACTCATATGAAATCTGAATCTGTTGGAGAGGATACCTAAAAACCCTAGTGTTTCTCATAGTTTTGGGCAGGCTGAATAGCACAGAGGCAGGGAAATTGATTCAGGAATCGAGTAGATGTATCTCAGATTAAATGACCCTTGAAGCTGGCCAATTCAGTCATAAGTTCTTAGATGAGTGGCTGGTTGGTTAGATGTTGCTGAGACAGCAAGGGAATTGGGGTGGGGGAAAGTGATGAATACATTTGCTGTCACTACAGTTACATTACCTTTGTCAAGTGTTCCTGGCTCTGTCAACAGTACTTTCTGCCCACCACTCATTTTGATCCAGCTCATAGGTACTTATAAGATTCCATGATGCAATGTCCCTGGGTGGATTGAGGAAGGAGTTGGTTTTCAGTCTGCTGGCAAGGGACAACTAGCAGCTTCAGGGAACCTCAGGAATTGACAAAAAAAAAAAAAAAAAAACGACTGGAAGAATTTGATGGTGGAGTCAAAAGAGGGATCAGCCTAGAATCCCTACATAGCCACATAGCCTTGAATTCCATGGACCCTTATCTAACTCCAAGGAGGTGCTAATTGTTAGTTGAGAAGATTCTTGTGCATAGGCACAAATAGCAATAGCAATAAATCAATTTATCTGGACCTTCAGGTGACTTGGTCCTTTGCACCCGGCAGCAGCATCCTCTCCTGTTAGTGTATCCTTCTTGCCGTTTTCACCCCCATGTGGTATATATCCAAAATTGTTTGGACACCATAGTGGGGTTCTGTTTTCTATTGTTCTACGGTACGTGAGAGCTGCCAGGAGCTCAGCCTTTGCTCATTCACCCAAGAAGGGAATGGCTGGTTGAAAGCTGCAGAAGCAGATCCAGCTATGAAGGTTTGTGGCTAAGAGTTGTATAGCATTCCAAAGGTGTATCTGAAGGCTCATGAGACTAAACTCACATTAGTTCAGTAGTCCTTAGCAAGAGATAATCTGGTACTGATTTCTGTCACATAGAGTAGCGTGTCATAGCATCCCTATGATCATTTACTAAGCTTCTGGATGTCCTGAGATCTGACAGAGATTTCTTGGCTTATGACTCAACCTGCAAACTGCTGCATTACAAGAGCTTTAATATAAAAGCCTTAAGAAGCTGCAAAGTCCTTTTTAACAGCACCTCTGGGAGGAGTTGATAAATACATACAGTCACATGCATTGTTGAAGTATTTCCCCCAAAACACCCTGTAAGAGCCACTCAAGTCTTGTTGAACAGGAACAGCATATAAACCTCAAATAAATTATTTGTACCCTTTTTCCCCCTAAACATTTGCAAATTTGAAAGCCCTCAACCCTTTACATGCAAAATGATGCCCGTTCTGAAAACTGAAAACCTGGCATTGAAATACCACAAGGACTCTAGAAAACATCATTAGGACTCTCCTTAAAATAAGCCTAAATAAATCATGTCTCTCAATGATATTAGTTGCTAAGAAACAGCACTGAGCTCTTTCAATCAATCATGCCCAGTTTTTGGGAATCCCACAGGCATCTAATTGGCCTCTGCAAGAAGAGAGTCCTGACCCAGATGAATCTTTGGACACATATAATAGTTCTCTATTCAACACTACTGAGTACACTATTAAGGAGAAAGATTTTAAACCAGCATTCTGTCTATAAGTGTCTATGTGGATGTAGATAGATGAAATACAGGATGCCTATGGCAGCAAACAGTATCTTGACAACTTGCTTGGTCTTAATTATTTTCTCTTTCTTTCTTTCTTTCTTTCTTTCTTTCTTTCTTTCTTTCTTTCTTTCTTTCTTTCTTTCTTTTCTTTTCTTTTCTTTTCTTTTCTTTTCTTTTCTTTTCTTTTCTTTCCTTTCACCTATCTATCTATCATCCATCCATCCAACCAACCAACCATTATATTGCAATCTCTTTATCTCTTCATCTTCTCTATATACTGCTACCGGTACTACAGTTGGGTTGGGAGTGCTGGAGCACTTCCGGGCTGAAAGAATAGAATATAATGGTGACATCACCATTATCTGGGGATGCTCAGTTAGGGTCTCCTTTCATGTCCTCATGGTTGCCCAGTGAAGTTGTACCCATTTATCTATTCATGGTGGCCCATTTTCAAACTGCTGGGACACCATGAGCTGGAGCATGTTGCAGGAGCCTAACTGGTCTTCTCCATATCTTCTCTATCATCTATCTCTCTATCTCTATCTCTATCCATTCTATCATCTTTCTCTATCTATCTATCTATCTATCTATCTATCTATCTATCTATCTATCTGTCTATCTTCTGTCTGTCTGTCTGTCTGTCTGTCTGTCTGTCTGTCTATCTATCGATCGATCGATCTATCGATCGATCTATCTATCTATCTATCTATCTATCTATCTATCTATCTATCTATCTATCTATCTACCTACCTACCTACCTACCTACCTACCTACCTACCTATATATCTATATACCTACCTACTTACATCTGTGAGATGGGTGACCACCAAGAAAAATCTTATCTATAGGCTGATACAATCAATTGTCAGGAAAACAAGTGCCACCATTTCTATATTGCTGTACACTCCATAATTCCATTTAGACCTGAAATATTATATTCTTATAACCAAGAAGGGCATCATAACAAAATCAAGTGTATGAGAAGCCTTCATTAATGGTAAGAAGTCTAGATGCCAAATATACTTAGTGTCTAAGTGGAAAAATAATGCTTAGTCTTGAGCAATGCTGCTGTGTTACATTCTGACTTGATTTACCATATTTGATAACTGGCACCCTTGTATTTAGCAATTGATTGTGGGTTTCATTGCAGATTAATGTTTCTAATTAGCTGAATATTTGTACAGCTCCATGACCTTAATAGTGGCGTGGAAGAATTAGCAATCTATCAGTAAGAGAAGAGCATACATAGGTTGCCAGAAATGACTGCAAAATCCTTACCTTGTAATATATGATCTGAGAATCCAGAGTGTTATGCCCTCACTCACTTCTCCGTGCACCCTGTGGGCTCTTCGCTGCACAGATTTTTGAACTCCAAATGTTTTACACACCCTGTTACAGAGGGAGAAAAATATTGCATGGGGCAAAGCTATATTTCCAGCCCCGTGTTGGAAATAGTTGAGGCTGTGCAGATTTAGGATGGAGACAGCGCTGCAACAAGAGTTTGTCTTCCGTGGCATATGACCCTCTGTTAATGAACAGCTCTCCACAGGCAACAGTGGTGAGTTTCCTTCTCCAGCTGCCTCCGACCTTTTGTCTTTCCAAGTTATTTTGCAAATCTTACTCAGCAGTACATTAGCATAGCAGAAGAATAATATTATGCCCTGCCCAGTATTATTACCTTCTGCTTCTAATTTGGCCTGAAGCAAAATTATGCATATGACCCGCTCACCATCCTCTGAAGGCATCTCAGCAGGAACTTTGGTCTTAAGATGATGATCAAACATCTCAAAAGGCATAGATCTTCCTATGGCAGTTGTTGGTACCCTTGAGGACTCCTTAGCAAGGAATAAAAAGTTTATTTGGCTTTGTTAGACGACCCTCTCTTCTTTTACTCTTATTTATGGGAAATTGTTTCCTGGCTGATAAAATTGTTGGAGTTAGTACAGTTTAAGGCAGGAACCCTGACTGGGGATGGGAGGAAATAATCAGTTTGATTTAAAGAAGGGAGAGAAGGAAGATGACTCAATTTGCATTCTGGAGGCCAAGTATTTTATGTCAGGAAGAAGGCTCTATCACACAGGGATAAGAAGCAACAGCGATGTTGAAGATGTTAAAGATCAATTCAAGTTATATGCTGATTTAAAATAATAGGAAAGAAAATGTATTTGGTATGTAAAAGTAGCTGCTGTGGATGATGAGGACTGATATCACAAACCATCATTCAAGATTCAAACCTTTATTGTCAGAGTACAATGTGTATACAATGAGATTAGCTGAGCCTCCCTTCATGCGTCCCCCCCAACACAATGCAACTCAAAGAGAAGACAGAAAATCCCTAACCCAGTGAATCCTACTAATAAACACACCGTCCTATTGCACCATGTGAACTTATTGCACATTGTGCCAGTCCCGCATGTCAATTGTACTATGTTGTTGCAAAGTTCCATTCAGGAGTCTGAAAGTCCATGGGTAAAAATGGTTCTTCAGCCTGTTTGTATGGCTGCCTATGCTTCTATATCTCCTTCCCGATGGTAGGAGAATGAAGAAGTGCTGACCAAGGTCTGAGTCATCCTGTTGTGGTTCACTGGCAGCCTGTGCAGACAGCAGCAGAATCGGACAGTGGGGAAGAACGGGGACCAGTCCAGGAGTCTGGGGAGGACTTGGATGAGGGCCCTGTGTCTGATACAGAGTTGGGGCCAGGACCATCTGGGAGTTATGTGCTGACTCCAGAGCCTCCAGAGTCTGGCAGCAATGAGGCAGAGGAACAAGGGGAGCCTGTTCCCAGTGCACGTATGTGCAGAGCTGCCAGAAGGCAAGAGCAGCTAAGACAAAAGAGGCAACTTAGAAGTAAGGCTTGGAGGTGATTGCCCCTCCCCTAAAGTATAAAGGAAGTGCAAAGGTAGAGAAACTTTTGCAGGAAGCAAAGTTGTTCGCTCTGTTCAGATTAAGCTTTGAAGCTCTGTGTGGACTTTGTACTTCGGTTGGTTTTTTTACAGTTAATTTGGCACTTTAGTTGTTGGCAGCAATTCAAAGAAGAGAAAGGTGGGTGCTTATCTCAAGAGACTGTTTGGGACTCATTATGGACTGGGAATGAACATAATTGTTAGGAATAACAAGGTTACCTAACGTAGTTTGGGTAAAATAATATATATAAACTATGATAGTAAGTTTAAGTGTGTGTCCCTTTAAACTGCAAAGCATGTAATTTTGGGTGCAGTGTGAAACCGCCATAAGAGGGAGCAAGAGAACCTGCTGGATTGCTGACGATTGCTGATGATTGCTGGTTTGCTGATTGCTGGTTTGCTAACTGCGTGTTCCCTGCTGCTGAAGGAAAAAAGGAGGTTTGACTTCTTCATATCTCTACTGCGAAGAGATATATTACTGGACTGATATTTGTAAGTTTACTGACCTCTTTTTCGACACTGGACTTTGCAATTGAATAATCCCCAGACGGACTGAATTAGTGAATGATATATAGATTGTTTTGACTATGCTAAAACTATTACTGGAATAAACTATTTAACTAGCACAGTGTATCTGTTTTACTGAGTGTAAGCTACAAAAACGTTTATCTCACATATTTTGCCTGCCTGCCTGACTGCTGTGCAGATTCTGCTAGGGTGTATCCCCAACAATAATTCCCAGCATTGAAATAAAACAAGAAATTTTTGGACTAAGCATGTGCTTAATTACAGCCTCAGGAAGCCTTGGTCAGAACACATCCCTGAGGATTTTCCTCACTCTTCTAAAGCAGTGAGCCCTAGAGATGTCATGCAGCGGTATCAGAGGACATGATGTTTTGTGGAGGAACTAAGTGGAGGCTGGGATCACAGTAGCATTTTGTCTTTCTTCCTATGGGGAAAAAAAACCTACAGACATGTCAGTCATACAATAGAGTTTCACAGAATTTATGTAGAATTTAAGAAATGGAAATAATTAGCTGGACTGGAGAAGAGAAGAGTGAATATATTATTGTGAGGCATACCTGTCCTTGCTGATTCACTGAAAGGAACATTTCAACATTTCTCAGCAAGACGCAGTTAATTAGGATTAAACCCTGGGAAAGAAAGCTAGGGACAAAATTTGTTTCACAAAAAAGATCAAAAGGTACCTAGCCAAGTCCTGACTGCAAAGGTGGATCCGATCCACAGAACAAGAACCCTTTTTTCTAGAACATAAAAGCTTGTGATTAAGACTGAAGATTATGAGTTGAAAAGTATTATTGCTGTGTGCTTGGTCACACAGCTAGCCAGATGTTTAAACTAGATTTGGCATTTTTGTTCACCTGTTGAGTCTTTCCTGAGGACCAGGTATAAGCAGAAGTTGTTTGAAGTGTGTCTTTATCATTATGTACACAACAATGTGAAATTACAGCTGCCATTGAAAGAGAAGAAAAAGCACCTCCATGTTTCCCACAGCTGGGTACATTTCTACTGAGTTTCTATAGGATGGATCCCATCACTAAAAGGATGCATGCTATCCAGTATTCACATTCTATTTTCTCTAAGGAAGTCAATCGCATCACAGGATGCATGCTATCCAGTATTCACATTCTATTTTCTCTAAGGAAGTCAATCGCATCACTTTTACACACTGCTTATCTGTAAATATGGATCCAATTAATTGTACATCGCTTGCTTGTTATGAATGAAGTGTAATTGTGCATACACCTTCTCGGTTTACATGCGCAGCCAGTGGTGCTATATTTTTCTTTGAAAATTATGACATTAATTTTGCAGCGATAGTCCAGAGGGGTTTGAAAGCTTAGTGAAAATGTGATTACTCTGTCCTATCAAAATGTAATTTGAGACTTACTCTCTATATAGATAACATTCCTCAATGATAGACATGAAAGACTAAATGAGGGAAACTGTTTCTAGCATTTGCATGCTGTATTGTACAACAAAATCCTCTCCTCAAAGCACTTTAATCTACTGATTAAAATCATGCAGTGCAAGATACCTGTGTGCTCAACTGGCATGAGGAGAAATAAGAAAATGTATCGGATCTCACAATCCTCTCCTTTACCTATTCCAAGTTCACTAATTCAATGTTCCTTCCACCTTTGATTTTAAACAACATACTGAGACAATCTTTCCTGTCCTCTTCATGCAATGAACAGGTAATCCTCAGCTTACAACAGTTCATTTAGTGTTCGCTCGAAGTTACAGTAGCATTGAAAAAAGTGACTTATGGTGTGTTTTTTTTACAGATACATTACAGCCACATGATCAGAATCAGACACTGGGCAACTGATTCATACTTATGACCGTTGCAGTGTCCCAGGATCATGTGATTCCCTTTTGCGACCTTTGGACAAGCAAAGTCACTGGGGAACTCAGATTCATTTAACAACCAGGTTACTAACTTATCAACTGCAGCTATTCCCTTAACAACTGAGGCAAGAGAGGTCATAAAATGGGGCATAACTCACTTAACAAATGTCTCACTTAACAACAGAACCTTTGGGCTCAATTGTGATCGTAAATCGAGGACTACCTGTACCTGTTTTATAGATATATAAATATCTATTTACAATTTCCTGATTTCAACAGAAAAGGCAGGAGTGGCATTCTACCAGTTCGGACCGGTTCTATCGAACCGGTTGTTATGATTCTGTGCAGTTTGGAGAACCGGCAAATTGTGCCCTGGGTGGCCCCGCCCTCTCTGCCTACCCCTCCCCTCCCCACCTATTCTTATTGTGCATGTGCAACATTATGCACATGCCCAACATTGCTGACTGCGTTTTCCCCTGCCCAGTCACTCCTTAAGACAGGGGTCCCCAACCACCAGTCCCTGGACCGGTACCGGTCCATGGATCATTTTTTACCAGGCCGCAAAGCTTGGGCGCCGCCATCTTGTTTCGACGGCACTTCCGGGTTTTCGATTGCTTCCGGGTTTTTGGTTGGAAAGTGCTTCCGGGTTTTCAGTTGGAAAGCGGCGTTTGGGTGCTCGCGCCTTAGTTTCATCGAAGAGGGGGGGACGGCTTCGAATGAAGAGCCGTCCCGATGGCGGTGGAGTCTCGCGTTACTCAGGTACTGGTCCATGGAAGAATAAATAATCGTGAAACTGGTCCCTGGTTCAAAAAAGGTTGGGGGCCACTGCCTTAAGGTATTTTTTTCCCCTCCTTATAATCAGTTCTTCCTGTGATCAGCTGTGCAGGGATTCCCTTCACTTACTGCTTTGCCCAGGAGGCTTCCCTGAGGCCCAGGAAGGCCCCAGAATGGAGAGCAGGAGGGTCCTGCAAAAGAAGAAGAAGAAGCCATGCCTACCCAGTCACATGGCAATGCCCACCTAGCCATGCCCACCTAGCCCTGCCCACCTAGCCATGCCCACAGAACCAATTGTTACAAAATTTGAGACCTACCTCTGAGAAAAGGTAATCCACCTTTCAGGCCAGTCATTCTCTTCCTTGGCCCTTCTGAAGTGAGGGAACAAACCATAAAAGGCAATGAATGAAAACTTGACTGATTATGGTCTATCAATGCCAGCTTTACTCACTGTAAGCCAGGCCCTGATTAAATCTTAGTGGGACTCAAAGTGAGGAACTGGGAATAGAGGTTCTGTCAATCAGAATCCCAATTATATTAGAAGTGCACCACCTGTCTGCAAGGAGCATAAATCCTTTCATTCCCCACCATCCAGTCAGAGCTGAAGAAGCTTCTTGGATGAGAAGCAAAACATCTTTGAAGAAAAACCAGAAAGTCCAGTTGCCTCTTGAAAAAAGTACCTTTAGGTCAATATCATTGAGTTGGCTTCTGAAATTCGATATTGGAAAATTCAACAGTGTTTTTGTTCTTCAAGTTATTGTATTACTGGGCTGAGATTTCCCACCCCTGAATATAAAAATCACACTCAACAAAAGCATGTAGCTCACAAGCAGGGATATCATTTATGTAATAAAATTACACAAAGCAAGATACACAACAACACACTTACTCACACCGCAGTCTTGGCATCCTTCTGCTTGTCTTGCCCTCCCTGAGAATTTTAAGACAAATAAGTCTTCAATCTCATCAAAAAATCAGATATAATCTGTGTTGTTGTGTAGTTTGTGCCAAGATGATGCATTTAATCTCTTTGCTAGCCTAGAAATGACGATGCATTTAGGCTCTTTGCTAGCCTAGAAATTATTTCCAGATAATGGATATTGATTTTTTTAATGACCTAAAGAGCATACCTACAACTTAAAAACTTTTCTTATGAACTCATAACAGCACAAACTCATAACTAGCTTCAAGACTGGAAGGCTTTTGTTGTTGACTTATGCCCACAGCTTCCTCTTTCTCACATGATAAAAATTCAGGTTCCACCCCTAAGGTGCCACCCCTTATTTATTCACATGATCACTATTTGTGCCCTTCCCAGCTAAGAAGGACATATTTTTAAGACCATCTTGTGACCCCTATTGCAAGAATTTGAAAAAGAACATATTTCTTAGACATTCAGCTTTTTCTTACCAAACTTAATTAATACCCCAATGCACACAATTTGACCTTTCCAGATTTTATTTTTCTCTCCCTGAATATCTTGGTTAAGACTGGCATCATTTTATTGGCAAGACTGATATTACTTTACTTATGCTAGAAATGAATAGCTGTTTTGGATCACATATGTAAACTATAATATTAAAAGCTAGCTGACTGAAAAATCTTGCTCAACTTGAGAAGACAACTTTAAACTGGGGAAAAGGAGGAGGGGGAGGGGAAGGGGGTCCATAATATGTAATGCATTGTTTATAATTGTAAGCTTCAATCACTTGCCATCTTATGAAGGCATTAGAAGTGGTCATAAACACTTTAAAAAGTTTGTCAAGTAGTGTGTAAGCCACTTTCTGCTGCAGCAGCTTAATCCTCTATCAACTTCATAAATCAAGTGCTAATTAATTAGTCCCTATAGGATCAGGTTGCATATTGTTTAACTTTAATCACAATTAATTATAAGGAATGTGTTGGATGCAGCAGGGGGAAATCTATTAAGTACAGAAGGAACAGGGTGGAGAGATGGTATACATCTGTCAGGAAACGAATGACAGCCAAGTGTGCACAGTGCAAGATTAATATACCTGAAAGCAGAAAATGTTATCTCTTTAATCTAAATAAAGTTGATCTGTGTAAAGAATAAAAGAGTCATGTATTCCTGTTTTTTTTTTTGCCCCTTGAGGCTGTCTCGACTGCTAACAATTATGTGGATATGTCTATCCAGTCTTTGAGGAAACATTTCCAGAAGTTATTTGCAATGACTCCTTCCCAAGGCAAGGAGAAAATGCTGACTCAGGGTCACCCCCAGTTGCCTTTTTTTGCTTAAGGCAGGACTGCAACCAACCTCTCCCAGCTTCTAAGCCAGTACCTTTAATCACTATGAAAACGTGGCTCTCACTAAAATTATAGAGCTGAAACTGAATGATAGTGTGTTCTATACAAGTGTCTTCCAAGATGGTTGAAGAGCTGACCTGCCGTGTATTAAGATGATCTGGCTAGGAAAGGAGATGGGAGGGGGGGGGAGATGATCTTGAGATATGCCCTACCCAGTTTTGGGGTGTGACATCAGCTGAAATCCCAGGCCAGGGGTAGGGGAGTGACTATGATCATCCAAGAGATTATGGATTGTAGTTAATTGGTGCTACAACCAATTTGTGGACTTTGGGGATCATTAAAGGATCAGAAGAGTGGGGTCAACCTATTCCCCAAAGCACCTGAAGGCAGGACAAGAAGCCATGGATGGAAACTAATCAAGGAGAGATCCAACCTAGAACTAAGGAGAAATTTCCTGACTGTGAGAACAATTAATCAGTGGAATGACTCACCTCCAGAAGTTGTAAATGTAAATTTCCTGAAACAGCTCCAACACTGGAGTTTTTTTTTTTTTTAAAGAAGAGATTGGACAAACATTTGTCTGAAGTGGTGTAGGGTTTCCTGCTTGGGTAGGAAGTTGGACTAGAAAATCTCTAGGGTCCCTATTATGGTCTGCCGGCGGCCTGCGGAGCTGGCAGCAGAGTCGGACAGTGGGGAGGAACATGGGCTAGTCCTAGAGTCTGGGGAGGACTCAGATGAGGGATCTGCATTTGATACAGAGATGGGACCAGGACCATCTGGGAGTTCTGTGCTGACTCTGGAGCCTCCAGAATCTGACATCAGCGAGGCAGAGGAACGGGGGAGCCTGTTCCCAGTGCATGCATGTGCAGAGCTGCCGGAAGGCAGGAACAGTTAAGACAAAGGGGCAACTTGAGAGTAAGGCTTGGAGATGATTCGCCTCTCCCGTAAGACATAAAGGAGGAGCAAAGGGACATGAGCCTTTGCAGGAAGCAACTTTGTTTGTTCTGGTCAGTTTAAACTCTGAAGCTCCGTGTTGACTTTGTGCTCCATTTGGCTTGTACAGCTAATTGGCAATTTAGTCGTTGGCAGCATTTCAAGGGAGATAAAGGTGGGTGCTTATCAGCCTTATCCCAAAAGACTGCGGCAGACTTCTGTTGGACTATTCACAAACTTGGACTCATTATGGGCTGTGAATGCATATAATTCACAGCCATTGAAATAAAAACAAGTTTTTGGGGAACAGCGTGTTACTGTCTCAGGAAGTCTTGGTCAGAACAATCCCTTTCAACTCTGTTCTTCTGCTGCTACTACCACACCCTCATTTGTAAAAAGAAGTGGCTTCCCACCTGAGTTTCCATGAAGATGTGGCCAAGTCAGCAAGAAAGTATCCTGCAACCTTGGAAATGTTCCACTTTCCTTCTCTAGGCATGGAATCAGAGGCAATTCAAGAATTCATGGACACCATGGCTGTCACGGACAGGAGATGTCACATGTTAGATCTTCCTTTGTCTTAGAATGGTGGCTGCAGGACACTAGAGCTGATCTGTCGATCCACCCTAGGTGCCTGATAGATTTTCGAAGGAATTTTGAGCTCTTCCTGGGGTTCTGATGCAGCTTCTATTGATGTATATTCAAAAACTTAATTGCTCCTTGGAATGAAGAAGTGGCTTTGGTCAGGAGTGCTACAACAACCGGTTCAATGATCGTGCGCTTAGTATGCACACACATTTAGAAAAGCTCTAATAGTGTTGTGGTTTGCCGGCAGCAGATGTAGATTGCTGAGGTCTCGGAGAGTGAGGACTCAAATGAGGGACCTGCGTGTGATTCAGGGATGGTGCCAGGACTATGGAATGCTGCCTTCAGAGATTGTGGAGGCTGGTAGCAGTGATGAAAAGGTCCCCGAGGAGCCTGTGCCCAGTGCGTGTGCACGCGGGGCTGCTCGAAGGAAAGAGCAGCTGCAGCAGCACAGGCAATTCGGGAGTAAGCCTGCAAGGTAATGCCCCCTCCCTTAAGAGATAAAAGCCAGCTGAGAAACTGGAGTTCTTTGCAGGAAGCAAAGAATTTTTTGCACTCAAGCCTTGTGGAAGTTTGGATTATCTTGGTTAGTGCTTGGAAACTCTTTGTGTTTGAACTGTTTCTTGGCAACTTTATCTAGTGTTCTTAGCAGCCTTGCACAACCTTGGCAAGGCTCGTTCTTATCAGAGACAATTTATTTTAATAGACTTTTAACCGTGAAGGAACGGAATTCATAAAGAATCATTAATTTTTTTTTGCTGTTACCTCTGTTTGGTGTTTGTTTCCTTGGAACAAGGTTTGGGTCAGAACAAATACTTACCTTCTACAGCAGACCCTGTGAATAAAACAGCTGAGGTGTGGCAAACTGCTCTGCCGTGCAAATCAGCTGCGCTCTAAACAAAGGAAACAAAGCACAGGAAAGAACAGGGGCAGGCAGGTGGGGCCAAATGCTCATCACAGCGAACTGGTTCACTACCAGGTGATCTTCAGAGCAAGGGGTGTACCAGAACCTGTCCGAACTGGTAGAATCCCACCCCTGGCTGTGGTGTTAAATAGGATTGTACCTCTGCAGCCCTTCATGCACATGCTGGAAAGCCCCTAGGCTCAAAAGATCTCTCGGAGATGAAGTACCAGAAAAAGCTTCTGGAGCCCCTCTGAAAAATCCATAGGTAAAAAAGTTCCTTGAACAATGCAAACTTAAAAGAAAGTATGCGTTGTTGTTTTTTAAATCAGGGCAACCTGGTCTACTCAATGATGGGAATGGAACATACTGCTCCACTCAGACCCAATCCAGGAGCCTTCACAGGCCATCACTTTTGCACTATTTTTGTATTGAATTTATGCTTTACCAACAAAGAAATAAAGGGAGACTCTCATCAGCTAGCCATACCCTTCTGGGATTCAAATCCAGGTTACTTGCATATTAGGCAGATGTATTAACCTCCAAGCCATGGGCTCTCCTCACTTTGTTTGCTATACCAGAGGAAAAATTAAGTGTTGTTGTTTTTTTACCAGGACAGCCTGGTCTACCAACATCTACAGACAGAGCAAACTCTTTTGTCTTTCGGCTTAGAGGTTAAATATCTACCTCATATGCAAGTAGTCCAGGTTCGAATCCTAGAAGGGTATGGCTAGCTGATGAGATAGCTTGATCTATACTAGTCTAAATAGCTTGATCTATACTAGTCTCCCTTTAGTTCTTTGTCGGTGAAACATAAATTCAATATAAGAAAATATGTACTTTCCAAGACTTGGGTTCAGGATCTTCTTGTCATTTTCAAATCAAATTGTGTGGTTCTATGGTTGAAGCAAAACACGCTTTCTATTTTGTGCATATCTTTAATATGGGTGACATTTAGCTGAAGACAACTAGATTTTGGGGGGCTTTCCTACTATGGATTAATAGTAGCTGGCTCAATGGCTAAAGACACTGAGCTTGTCGATCAGAAACGTTGGCAGTTTGGCAGTTTGAATCCTTAGCGCCGCATAACAGAGTGAGCTCCCCTTACTTGTCCCAGCTTCTGCCAACTTAGCAGTTCGAAAGTATGAAAAAAATGCAAGTAGGAAAATAGGGACCCCTTTGGTGGGAAGGTAAGAGCATTCCGTGCACCTTCAGCATTTAGTCATGCCGGCCACATGACCATGGAGACGTCTTCGGACAGCACTGGCTCTTTGGCTTTGTAACGGAGATGAGCACTGTCCCCTAGAGCCGGAAGCGACTAGCACATATGTGCGAAGGGAACCTTTACCCTACTATGGATTACTAAAGAGCCATATGTGATGGGGAAACTGGACTTCTTCTTTCCTTCACCCTACATGAAAAATGAACTTTTGCCTCCTTCTATGCTATTACTACCAACTGTGGGAAAGATACTGGCAATTTGTTTTCAAGTGATACTTGCTTATTTTCTTTTCAATTATTATAGTTAAGGGGAGCCACTTTAAGAGGATGGTTATGATTAATGCGGAAGGTAGGACGGAAATCATGGGAATAAATATATGGATAGTAAATATGGTGTCATTTTTATCTGAAAAAAATATTCTGTCTCCTTTTACCTCAAAAGGGTACCCTTCCTTCTTTTAAGTTCAATATATCCAAGGTACAGAGCTCCCTGTAGTGATGTAGTAGCTTTGTATGAAATGAAAATGCCCAGATTTAGTTTTCCTTATCTTTCCATCCTGATGAAAATATTGAAATAGTTCTAAAGCAAGGGTGTCAAACTCAATTTGATTGAGGGCCGCTTCAGGGTTGTGTATGACCTTGGGGGGCCAGGGTGGGTGTGGCCAGGGTGGGCCTGGCCAGCTCAACATTACTTGTGTCGGGGGCACCTGTGGAGGCCCGAGCACCCTGCCAGCAAAAACTTTTTCCCCACTCCCTTTTTCTGGCAGCTAGAAAGACCAAAGGAGTATCTTTTTAGTTGACATTCAGCTCCCCTCACTTCTTGAAGGTGACCTGTACCACACAAAAAGAAAACAAATTTATTACAGGTATAGAACTTAGGGTTGTGAAAAACCCTAAGAATGGTTATAGGAACTGGGCTTGGCTAGTCTAGTAAAGAGAAGGACCAGGGGAGACATGATAGCAGTCTTCCAATATTTGAGGGGCTGCCACAGAGAGGAGGGGGTCAAGCTATTTTCGCCTGTAGGCCAGACAAGGTATAATGGATGGAAACTGAACAAGGAGAGATTCAACCTGGAAATAAGGAGAAACTTTCTGACAGTGAGAACAATCAACCAGTGAAACAGAAGTTGCCTTCAAAAGTTGTGGGAGCAGCATCACTTGAGACTTTCAAGAAGAGATTGGTCTGTCAGAAATGGTGTAGGGTCTCCTGCTTGGGCAGGGGGATGGATTAGATGACCTACAAGGTACCTTCCAACTCTGATTATCTGTTATCTGTTACCCCCCAGGTTTGGTTGGGTTTTCTGCATTGAACCTGGTCACAAGACGATCAGTTTGGACGTTCCTACTCTTCACCCAAGATGCCTCTGATAAGGGGTAGTCCTTCCACTTGATTAAATATTGGAATTGTCTCCTGTGCCACCTCAAACTGAGGATTCGCTGCACCTCAGAATGGGTTTGCCCCCCTATGACCATGGGGTCTATTCATGAGGTGGTGGCTTCAGGCTCCCAAGCTCCGTTTTCAGCTGTGATGGCTTCCTGCAAAGCTCTGCCAATGAAACAGAACTCGGAAGGGCCACCTGCAGCCCTTCTGAGCTCCATTTTTGCTGGTAAAGGTACCGTGGGCCAGTCCTTTGCTGTTTGCAGGTCAGCCCCATGGGTCAGATCTAAACATCTCATGGGCCAGATCTGCCCCCCGGGAGTTGAATTTGACACCCCTGTTCTAAAGTTTAAAAAATAAGGTTGGGCAGAGGACCTTTTCTGAGTGCTTCATACCTCAAAGGATGACTTTACTCAGGGTTCAGAGATGCTTGATTGAGGGGAGAAAAAGCTTTCCACCCCTGCAGATCAGATCATTAGGATGTGACTCAGAGTTGACTTTGTCTTCTGCTCATGACATGGACACAATAAACGTTAGGAAGAAATGAAAATACTATCACGCCACTGGGATTCCTTTAAGGCAGTAAATTATGGCTGTGAGTGATAGAAGAAAAGGAAGAAGCTTTAGTGTGCTTGAGGGTCATCTCCTCTGTTTCTTCAGGGACAACCAGGGATTGATGGGTTCCACAAAGGGTTGGGCCATTTCAGAGCTTGGAGCTGTCAATCAGGTATTCTACTTACTCCAGGGCCATTTTATATTCTTGTGTATCTTTCCAGATAGGAGACCAGTGTGGAAGGAACCTCTGGTGCCCATTCTAGAAAAAGGTTAAATCTCTTTTATCTCAATATACTGTATTTTTGGTTCCAGCAAAGTGACAGTGGGTGCCACACTTGGGTTTTATCTCCACTCTTTGATGATGTTGGTCAGCTATTATGACATTGTTTTGATTTATGTTGCATCTCCGGCTTTTATTTTCACTTTATTATTAGTCCTAACGACTTAATCTGGGTATTGTTTTATAGTAAGACAGTGACTTCTAAAACTAATGGTGCTAGCAAACATGTCAGTTCTGTGGCTGGATGCACACTGAGCTTTGTGAGTTCCTAAGCTTGATCCCAACAATCCATTAGGAATTCTAAAATTTTGCACACGGGTATGGAAAATTAATATCCAATCACAGTTCTATATACTTCCTTATTGTTAAGCTTAAGCTACTTGCTGGGTATATGTTACTAGCTCGATACCTGTGCTTCACTATGAAACTATATGGCCAGGCTTAGTTTTTGGGAGGGAAATAAGGGGAAAAAAATCTGCCACTGCCGATCAGAATCCATCAGTATTCATCTGGCTAGCATCCTGTCAGTGTATGAGAGAGTTGATGGCTGTTTGGAAAGTGAAACAGTATTTGCTGCGTGAGCAAGAAGGAGACAGCAGGGAGCCTGGGCATGGCTTAGCTCAACTGTTTTGTACTAAAGCTGCTTGCTGCTGTGAAACTAAAACAAAAACTCTTCTCCTCTGGTTATGTGTTGCATTTGGAACAGATTTCTTTTCAGGTGGGGAGGGGGAGTAGAACTCCTTAGCATCACAGTGTGTTAATAATAATATACGAAATACTAATGCTCTGATGGACATGTTGAAAAATCCTTTCTTAGTGAGCACCTAGAATCCAAGAGGAATGTACATCATTTTGGCAGAATCTCATCTGCCATCATCAGGCTTCTGTATTGTGTTCGTCTGTGAGTCAGACTTTTAAGTAAAAGTAAAAGTCTGACTCACAGACGAACACAATACAGAAGCCTGATGATGGCAGATTATATATATATATATATATATATATATATATATATATATATATATATATATATATATATATATATATATATACATACAGAGAGAGAGAGAGAGAGAGAGAGAGAGAGAGAGAGGGAGAGAGAGAGAGAGAGTGCTGAGTAGGTTTCTCCAAAAGGACTGACTTGATTGAAAATCAAAATAATGCATGCAGCATAAGAGACAACAATCCTCGTCATTTTGGCCATCAATATTAAAGTCTAATGCATGTTTTTTTGTGTTAATCATTTTATTTATTAATCAAAACATGACATGCATTCCTGTATCTTGACATAAAATGCTGGAAATGTCATATTTTTTTTGCCTCATAGCTTCTTCATAAATGTATCCCAGCCCTTTCTGATTCACTGGAGGCCAGAAAAACCCATTTAATGTCCTTGCCAGATTCTCAGAGGTGTACAAATCATATGACAGCATGGACTGGTTTATTGCAATAGTAATATAGTTCCACAGTTGACATATGGTGTTATGTATTAATGGGGACTGTCATTGAAGTTGTTTTAAAGGAATTTTAAAAACTCAATAAAATTATTTTTAAAATTCAAGGAAACAATAATGTGTCTGAAGGGTTTCCAAGGAAACTGAGATGGAATTCTGAATACTTCTTGTAAAAGCGTAATGGCTAAGATCAATGACCCCCTTTTATAGAACCGAAGCTTATTTTTTCTGTTATCTTTTTGGTTTTGCTTGAAAAATCAGCAGCAAAAATCCCAACAAGTTCTTTATTTGGAGAAGGAAATGTCATTTGAGATGAATGATCTTGGTTCTTTGATTGGGTTAGGTTAAAATTCCTTCCTTCCTTCCTTCCTTCCTTCCTTCCTTCCTTCCTTCCTTCCTTCCTTCCTTCCTTCCTCTGCCTACCTGTCTGTCTGCCTATCTCCCTCCCTCCCTTATCTATCTGTGTCTGTCTGTCTGTCTGTCTTTCTATCTATCTATCTATCTATCTATCTATCTATCTATCTATCTATCTATCAATCATCTATCTATCTATCTCTTCTTCTTCTTCTTCTTCTTCTTCTTCTTCTTCTTCTTCTTCTTCTTCTTCTTCTTCTTCTTCTTCTTCTTCTTCTTCTTCTTCTTCCTCCTCCTCCTCCTCCTCCTCCTCCTCCTCCTCCTCTCCCCCCCTCCTTCCCTCTTTCTCTCTCTCTCTCTCATCTATCTATCCTTTCCCCCACCCAACTCACTCACCTGCATATCCACCTGGAAGCATTTAGTGGGTTTTTGAAAGTTAAGATGCCTAGCAAGCATGTCCCAGTATCAGCCTGGGCGATATATTCATTATGGGGATGAGTATTAAAAAAAAATTGATAGAAATAAAACACTTGATTTCAGCCAGGTTGACTGCATTGCCCGCAACAGTCCATTTTGAATATTTTAAGGGTTCTCCAATCTATCTACTGCTGTGCTGCTATGCTGCTCCCTATATAAGGATTGTAGGCAGACATTAATTTATGTGATTTTGAAAAAGTTACTGGGTAGTGAGTGTGATTTCTACTTATTCTTTTTTTTTTCAGACAAGAACTCAAAAATATATCCCCCCCACCAAATCTTCCCAGGTCACCCGGTTTTGTGCATCCTTCAAAGCGACCTTAATTATGTGTCTGAATAGTCAAACAATTGGCAACTCCAAATCTCAACCAAGGGATTCTCTGTCTTACACATTGGTTAAAAAAAAAATCAGTACACCAAATACAAGATAGGCAGATATGACGGCGTTGATGATCCTCATTCTGTCAAGGACCTTGGAGTTCTCATGTCAAATGACCTAAGTGCCAGAGCTCACTGTAACAGCATTGCCAAAAAGGCATTAAGAGTTGTAAACCTAATCTTACGAAGTTTCTCCTCTGGAAATATTGAATTGCTAACTAGGGGATACAAAACCTTTGCTAAACCAATACTCGAATACAACTCATCTGTCTGGAATCCACACTGTATATCAGATATTAATACAATTGGGCAAGTCCAGAGGTATTTCACGAGAAGAGTACTACACTCCTCTTCTCGCAACAGAATACCCTACACCACCAGGCTTGAAATTTTGGGCTTGGACAACCTAGAACTATGCCGCCTATGGTTGGACTTAAGCGTAGTACACAAAATTATCTGCTACAATGTTCTTCCAGTCAAGGACTAGTTCAGCTTCAACCGTAACAATACAAGAGCACACAACAGATACAAACCCAATGTTAACCACTCCAAACCTGATTGCAGAAAGTACGACTTCAGCAACAAAGTAGTCAATGCCTGGAATGCACTACCTGATTCTGTAGTTACATCCTCTAACCTCCACCCCTTTAACCTCAAACTATCCGCTATTGACCTCACCCCATTCCTAAGAGGTCTCTAAGGGGCGTGCATAAGTGTGCCATTGTGCCTCCCGTCCCTGTCCTATTGTCCCAATTTATTTGTACCTATTTCCTGTATTCATACTCATGTTTATTGTTATATCTATTATTTTGTAAGTGATTGACAAATCAAATAAATAAAAATAAAAAGATAGCATTTTTACAATATATCACTCCATTCATTAAGTCTTGATACTCATTTACACACCACTTCTTTTAATATTCTATTTATTCTATTACATTTTACTGTATATATCCTTAATTATTTTAGGTCTTACGACACTTAACGGTTCTTCGTGTGTGTGTGTGTGTTTGTGTAACAGTTTTGCTATTAAGTATTTTATTATATCTTGCTCCATAGCCATAATAAACTGATTTGATTTGAAATAAAATGTAAAAGCAGAACAATCTTGATTTTTAAGGATTAGATAGAAGAATGTCCTATATATTACAGGGGGTGGGGGGGGAATAAAAACTCATAGATGATGATAATTATTCAAAATTACTGTCTACTTCAACTCAAATTCAACTTCTGGGATCTATCACCAGCAAAACATAGGGTAAAGAAATAAATGTTGATCAATTTTTTAAGAATACTGTCAGAGATTCTCCACAATTTGATATTATGACTAACCTTTTCCCAAAAGAATATGAGATGAGTTTAAATGTTTTAGAGTAAATAATACATCTAAGGAATTCCAGGAAAGCAAAATAAACATTGATTTCATAGTCTGCATCAGCTGGATTGTGCTTCTTCGGGCACTCATGCATATATATTTGAGAAAAAAGGATGCATGAGGAACTGGGTATTAATGAGTAATTAAACAGAGATTAAAAAACCATTAACCCAATTGTGGAGAGTTTTCTGGGGGAGAAGAGGACTGGCTGCCTGATGGAGAGGAGATTGCCACGTTAGAAAAGATCTGATGTTTACAAGTCATCTGAGAGACTGTCATGATGATGAAACAGACAGAGCAAGACTTAATAGATTAATCCATTTCTGCTTGGCAGGTTATAACAGGGTGTAAGTTTGGCTCATTATACAAAGGCTGTTTTAGATAGAAAAAAATCTGAAACCTAAATATGACCTAAATATGATTAAGAGCAGGGCTGGGCTGAGGAGATGTTGGAAGCCGCTTATTGCTGCTGAATTATTAAATAATTTCCTACAGTTTCCAGTAAGGGAGGGACAATTTTTATTTCTATTGCTGAACTGGGGAGTAGCAGATTGCCCCACCAAAACAGAGTTAAGTGGTGCTACAAAAGCTGCCTCCTCCCCTCCCCTCCAAATTTGTATGTTATTGGCATTCTTATTCTCCAGGAAGATAGTAAGGGATCGGATGGTCTTTCCGTCACTTAAGAGTTTAACATGTTTATTCATTTTTTAGAAGGAAAATGCCAGGTTCCTCCTCAGTCTTAAATGGCAGTCATCATATTGACACCATTTCCTGCCCCTTTAAGAATCAGGAGGAAGTGTCCATTAGGAATCCTGATGGATGCCTTACAACCTTAGTCTAGCTTGGGGCTGATGAGTGATGCTTTGGGGAGGAAAGCTAGGCAGTCAGACTGAATGGTGAAGCAGAATCTCTGGAGAAGACTGCCTGGCCCCAGACTTCTTGCACCGATCTCTTGATTGACTTCTGTTAACTTGGATGCCTCTCTGAAAAGCAAGCCTTCTTCATTGTAATTTTGTAGTGATATTACTTGCTTGAAGAAGAGAAACTCTGCTAACTTTTGCCACTGCCCAAGTGACCTGTCCATTTTCCTGCAAAGTTCAAATTTCATATCTGATTAAAGATTTTCTGGAGCATCTTCTTAAATTGACTTCTGCCAAGTCTTACTAATGATGTTGATGGTGTGTGTCTGACTCTGGATGATTTTATGGGCCAGGTCTCTCCACATCTTCCAACCTTGCACTGCTTCTTTGTGTTGTTCTATGCTCCATCCCAAAGGTGCTTTTCCAAGAGGCAACTGGACTTTTTTTCTTTGAAGACATTACGCTTCTCACCCAAGAAGCTTTTTCTTCAGCTGAAATGTCTTCAACGAACCCCCCACCCCCCCCAGAAAAACCAGTGGTGATATTCAGCCAGTTCGCACTGGTTCAGGTGAACCAGTAGCAAGGATTTGGTGTGGGTCGCCGAACCAGTAGTAACTTCTTGCTGGCCATGCCCCCAACCCAGTTGCCCAGTCGCCGCTCGCTCGCTTGCCCCGCCCACCTGATGCCTGATGCTCGCTCACCCCATCCACCCGATGTTCGCCTGCCCAGTCACTCCTTAAGGTATTTCTTTTTTTTTTAATCTCACGACAATCAGCTGTTCCTACAAACAGCTATGCCGGGATTCCCCTCACTTGTTACTGCTTCGCCCAGGAGGCTTCCCTGAGGCCCAGGAAGGCAAACATTGGAGGGAGGGGCCACAGCCTCCCCTCCATTTTTTGCCTTCCTGGGCCCCAGGGAAGCTTCTTGGGAGCAAAAATGCCCCCAAGAGGCTCCCCTGAGGCCAAGAAGGTCCAAAAAATGGGGTGGGAGTGGTGCTGCAAAAAAAAAAAAAAAAGCTATGCTCACCCAATCACATGGCCATGCCCACCTAGCCACACCCATCTAGTCACACCCACAAAACTGGTAGTAAAAAAAATTTGAATCCCACCATTGCAGAAAGCACCTTTGGGACAACCATGACCTGGATGGCTGAAAATTTCCATAGAGATTCTATGCTCTGGTTGGTGTCAGCTTTGATGGTGTCCAGCCACCATGTTTTTTGGCAGACTGGTTTTGTTTTACTTTCCGAACCTCATTGCTTTTTCCAGTGAATTCCCCCACGGGACATGGTCAAAATAAGTAAGATGTAGTTTTGTAATCTTTCCTTCCAGTGAAAGTCTGGTGTTTGTGCATTCCAGTACTTGCTTATTAGTCACCTTTGCTCTCCAAGGAATACCCAGGAGCCTACACCAGTACCACAGCTCAAACGAATAGATTTTCTTGTCTTGGTTTTTTAAGCTTTCGCAACCATAGGTAACTACAAGGAACATGATAGATTGAATTAACCTACATTTGGTTTCCAGGCTGATGTCCTAGCTTTTCCCTATCCGGCTCATGTTCCTCGTTGCTGTGCGACCTGAAGTGTAATATCAGGTTAGAATAATAATCTTTACTAACTTGTTAGGACTATTTTAATTATTGTTCTCATAAATATTCCTCTGGTTAATATTTCTTAGATTATCACAGTCTGCTTTTATGAATTATTGTTTCCATTATGTCTTTGTGAAATTAATGAATATTCATGGATCAGTTAGGTATGAGTCCATTTTTTCAGTCAGCACAGATTAGAGATCTAATTTTATTAAACATTTTCTATTGGCTTTGTTTTGCAATGGCTAAGTAAAATATTGACTATTAAATTATTAAAATTTTTGTTGTTTGAGATCTACCTGGCTTTGTCAGTCTGAAATTAGCATATATTTCTTTATTTAAAAATATACAATCTGTATTAGATTGCCTTTGTGTGGGCAGCAGCGCTCTTTTCCATAAATAGTATTCATCACAGATATTAAAGATGTGAGATTTACTCAAAGTGTGACTCAAAGTGTTGGTTAGATTCAGTGAGAAGAGTCAAGAGATAGGAAGTCAGACTTTGGAAAAAGTCCAAAGAAGAGCAACTAAGATGATTAAAGGCCTGGAGACTAAATCATACGAAGAATGTATCTATCTATCTATCTATCTATCTATTTATCAAGCAAGTATTAGATAACAATATAAGCATGGTTATGAATACATGAAATGGATACGAATTAAAAAAAAGAAACAATAGGACAGGGACAGTAGGCACGTTGGTGCGCTTATGCATGCCCCCTACAGACCTCTTAGGAAAGGGGTAAGGTCAATAGTAGACAGTCTAAGGTTAAAAGTTTTGGGGGTTTGGGGAAGAAACCACAGAGTCAGGTAGAGTATTCCAGATATTGACCACTCTGTTGCTAAAGTCGTATTTCCTACAATCAAGTTTGGTGCGATTAACCTTGAGTTTGTATCTATTGTTTCCTCTTGTATGTTGTTATGGTTGAAGCTGAAGTATTCATTGACAGGTAGGACATTGCAAGGTATGATTTTATATACGATACTTAGATCGGACCGAAGGCGGCATAGTTTTAGGTTTTCTAGGTCTAGAATTTCAAGTCTGGTGGCATAAAGTATTCTGCAACAAGTAGAGGAGTGGAGAACACTTCTCGTGAAGTATTTCTGGACTTTCTCGACTGTATTGATATCCATTATGTAATGTGGGTTCCAGACTGATGAGTTGTATTCAAGTATTGGTCTAGCAAATGTTTTGTATGCTCGATTTAGTAGTGTGATATTACTGGGGGGAAAACTTCCCAGGGTTAGGTTAACAACTCTTAATGCCTTTTTGGCTATGTAGTTACAGTGGGCTCTAGGGTTGCAGGATTTGGGTATGGCTAGTCTAGAGAAATGAAGAACTAGGGGTGATACGATAGCAGTGTTACAGTATTTGAGCAGATACCACAAATAAGAGGAGGGGATCAACTTATTTTCCAAAGCAACAGAGGGCAGACAAGAAACAATGGGTTCTTGAAGCAACCTTCCTAAGGAGAAACTCCTTAACAGTGAGAATAATTAACCGGTGGAATGGCTTCCCTTCAGAAGTTGTGGATGCTCCATCACCGGAGGTTTTTAAGAAGAAACTAGACAGCAATTTGTCTGAAGTGGTTTAGGGCCTCCTGCTTGAGCAGGGGGCTGGACTAGAAGACCTCCAAGGTCCCTTCCAGCTCTATTCTGATTGACTCTGAAGCTTAATGTTTGCATGTCTCTGTTGTCACTTCTTGGTTACACCCTGTTAAGATTTGGAGAATGTCAAGAGGTAAATTTTGTATATGTGTTGTCCACACAAGTTAAGCCAGAGTTAATGGAGAGGAAGTTTATTGATTTATTCATCAAATTTCTACACCACTCATCTTACCCAAGTGAGTCTGGGTGGTTCACAATTAAAACCCATGAAAAGTGGCATAGAGAAAAACAGAATTAGTTAAGTTAAGCATTACAGAAGGTAAAAAGGTTCTAAAAGTTTTAAAAGGCAGAAGGAGTTCCTTGAAACCATTCTTAGACTCTGCCGCAGTTGATTAAATCAAGTCTTCACACTTTGGAGTTCTTCAAAGTTCTAAATGGCATGATCTTATGTCTTAGCCATCTTTTATTTTAAATAAATTTAACTGTATTGGTAAATGAAATATCCCATGAATCGGATGACATAATAGCTTTTTTTAAAACCTCTAAATCCCTAATATTAACGATTATCTAACATTCCATACCAAGCAGCCACAGAAGGCCCTGTAACCAAGATGTTGTTTCCCTCTTTTTCCCATGCAAATAATACTCTTCTAAAAGAGTAAAATGCAACGTTATTTCCCCACAGGCCATTGTCAATAGCTGAAACTGAATTTCTTGTAGAAGCAGCATTTTTAAAATGCTCTTTTGTGGAGGACCATATAGAATCTATTGTAGTCTGGTGTGTTGAATTTCAAGGAACTCGTGTTCAATGGGAGGGAAACACACACACACACACACACACACACACACACACAGCAAGTGACACCTGATCATTTCTAACTAAGGTCAAGGCTAATGGTCAGGGTTTTCCTGATTTTGAGTCAAATATTTAATGACAACCAGAAGCTGCACATTTGTTTAAAAGGAATGGAATGGAATAAAATAGAAAACAAATAGAGAATAGAGAATAGAAAACAGAACAGGACAGAATAGAATGAAATGGAATGGAATGCAGAATAGAATAAAATGCAGAATAGAATAAAATGCAGAATAGAATAGAATGCATAATAGAATAGAATAGAATAGAATAGAATAGAATAGAATAGAATAGAATAGAATAGAATAGAATAGAATAGAATAGAATGCAGAATAGAATAGAATAAAATGCAGAACAGAATAAAATGCAGAATAGAATAATTTGAATGGCTTAAATATAAAGAGTTATCTCTCTTCAGTGTATATGAGTCTGGACTGTCCTGTTTTATTACTACATACATTTGATTTCATTCAGTGGAGACAATTTTTCATATTCTGTTGCTGGACAAGACAATCTCATCCAAAGATGGGTGTTTCTTTATGTATCTTTGTAGGACAGAGATTTATCACTGAGAAACACTACACTGGGCTCTCAATACTCAGTATGGAAGTGATGTCATAAATATAACACTTGATCCACATCAGCCAACAGGCAATATGGGCTGCAAGCGTGAATAGACTCCAGTGCAGCATTTCTCGAACTTTGCAACTTTAAGATACGTCGACTTTAACTCCCAGAATTTCCCAGCCAGCAGGAGAATGAAAGTCACTGTTGCATTGAGCTGAATAAAAATCAGTTAGATGGAAGAAAATCTTGAACGGGAAACGCCTTTCACATCCTTCAAGAGCTCCAGCATTTATTTTCTTCCCGTCTCTCTTCTCTTAAACACTCTCACTCACAATGAGAATGCCAGATCAACTTTCCCTTTCATCTTTTCTTGCCATAATGCTCATCATTGGTGATGGTTACAATGAAGGGATGCATCCAGCTTCGGGAATTTAGAAAACATTCACCATGTTAGTTGAGGCTGATGTAAAATATAAGCTCAAATTCCATCATTGCACTTGCAGATTTACAGATATTTTGAAACTTGGACCTGACCATTGGTAAACATGGCGTATACTGATCATATATTTCTTTTCTTGGTAAAAGCATTTGCTCTGAAAAAGGCAATACAAAAGGGAAACATTACATCTGCATATATTGTGCAATCAAGAAAGCTTTAAATTAATTTCATCAAATGGCAGCGTTTATTCGGGACCCGTGTGGGAAAAGGTATTGGTGATAGATTGGGTTTCCCCACATCTAAGTTGCCATTAATGCTAATTGGGAGGGGAGCAAATTTTCAGTGTTTTCTCTCCTTGCTTCAATCTCTGATTCATGTTAAAGTGTAATTAGAAATTGCTATTGTAAATTCCTTTCCAACGAGTCTAATGAAATGGCAATTCATATTCCTGTAGGTTAGAAAGAAAGAGGCTTTGGGGGGAAATTAAGGAGTTGTAAGGAAGGAAGAGGGGCCAATCAGTTATTAATGTAGATGCAAAGCACTTAAACTGTTCATAACTGAGAGATGAAGCATGCGGAGGATTTCAGTACAGGAGGACCCCATCTTGCAACCACAACTGGAGCCAGAATTTCTGTCGCTAAGCAAAGTGGTTGGTTGTGTGAGTCGTGTCAGATTGTATGATCTTTTTGTCACCATTGTTACGTGAATCCCTTGGTCATGACACAAAATCCGGCTTTTCCCATTGATTTTGCTGATCAAAAAGTCTGCTAGGAAAGGTTGCAAATGATCCCATGACCCCCAAGATGCTGCAAATGACATGCCGGTTGCTTGAAGGGCCTGAATTTTGATCATTGTGGGATGCTGTGATGGTTCTAAGAGCGAGGACCAGTGGTAAGTCACTTCTTTCAGGCTTGTTGTAACTTTGAATGGTCATAACCTGTGTGCATGTTTTCCTGGGTCAAGGAAAAGCTAGGTGTGTTGTGGTCAAAAGGCAACCTTTGGCCCAATCAACTAACTCAAAGTGGGTTCAGATTTAACCTAAATTGGAAGCTCAGTCTTGGTGAGTTTAATTTTCACCCTCTAGAAGCGATGCAGGGATACAGTGGCTCAGTGGCTAAGACACTGAGCTTGTCGATCAGAAAGGTCAGCAGTTCAGCGGTTTGAATCCCTAGTACCGCGTAACGGAGTGAGCTCCTGTTACTTGTCCCAGCTTCTGCCAATCTAGCAGTTTGAAAGTATGTAAAAATGCAAGTAGGGACCACTTTGGTGGGAAGGTAACAGTGTTCCATGCACCTTCGGCGTTTAGTCATGCTGGCCACATGACCACGGAGACATCTTCGGACAGCTCTGGCTCTTCGGCTTTGTAACCAGAGGTGGTATTCAGCAGGTTTTGACCAGTTCTGGAAAACCAGTAGCAGAAATTTTGAGTAGTTCAGAGAACCGGCAAACGCCACCTCTGATTGGCCCCACCAACCCCATATATTCTCTGCCTCCCGAGTCCCAGATGATCAGCTGGGTCTTTTTTGGTTGCCCTGCATAGGAGGATGGAGCTGGAAAGCAGGTTAGTAGGGAGAGAATGGGAGGCAAGTTAGTGGGGAGGGAATGGGATTTTTCAGTAACCTTCCCCTGCCACGCCCACCAAGCCATGCCCACCAAGCCATGCCAACAGAACTGGTAGTAAAAATTTTTTGAATCCCACCACTGTTTGTAACGGATATGAGCACCACCTCCTAGAGCCAGAAATGACTAGCATGCATGTGCGAGGGGAACCTTTACCTTTTAGAAGTGATAACAAGTGGGCAGAAATGTGGCTATCTTATAGCCAAATTTATTTATGGTGGTGCTGACTCTGATTATCCACAGGTTTTCTTTATATTCTCCCTTTCTGGTTCCTTTTCATAGTCTGGAAGTATGGACCTCAATGCAACTTGCACTTTGAGGGTCTCAGGCTTCCTCTAAAGCTTTTCAAAGTCTGTTGAAATGTGGTTATAATTGGTTTTTTAAAGAAATGTTTAGCTGGAGGGAATAGTCAGTAGACTTGATGAGTCTTAGAAGTCGTTGGGTTGGTTCACTAATTCCTTCATTATACTTTATGTGCTGATGAATCTGGTTAACATATTTTGTTTCACTTCCTTATGGTGAATCTCCAACCACCAGGCTCTCCTCATCCTCTTCTGGGACACACAACGAAATCCTCTATGCTTTTTCATTCCCCTGAAAGCTCAGATACTCTTTCATCTACCAGGCTTTGAAAATGCCTCTGATTTGCAATATTTTATTTATGATCTCTCCCTTCTTTTTATAAGGATCATCCTCTAGGCTGGTTCTTTGACTGTGTTCTTTACCCAAAAAAACCTCCACTCCCTCGTCAGGGTCTCTTGAAGACCTAGACAAACGTGGGATAGACAACATCACCACCAGATGAATTTTTAACTGGCTGACAAACTGTACTCATTGAGTAGACTTTAATGGTACTACATCTACATGGAGGAAAGTAAGTACCACTTAGTGTGGGAGGTACCACAAGGTTGTCTTAGGTCCAGTACTCTTCAGTATCTTCATAAATGACTTAGATGAGGGAATAAAAGGGGAACTCATCAAATTTGCAGATGACACTAAGCTGGCAAGAATAGCTAACACCCCAGAAAACAAGCTTAGGTTCCAAAAATATCTTCACAGACTTGAACAATGGGCTCCATCCAACAAGATGAAAATTAATGTGGAGAAAAGCGAGGTTTTACACCAGGGCAGGAAAAACCAAAGTTACAAGTATAGATTAGGTGAAACCTGGCTCAAAAACAGTAAATGTGAGAGGGACCTTGGAGTCCTAATGGTAGATACTTAAACATGAGTCAGTTCAGTCGTGGTATTGACTGGTTCTGCCCAGTTCTGGAAAGCCGGTAGGAGCGATGAGCAGCAGAGACCAAACCAATTCTCTCCGCTGCTCTAATGGCTCTGCTGTTGGGCCCACCTGCCTGCCTGGGTCCCGTACTCACCTTTATCCGCTGAATTTGAAGTGCAGCTGCTTTGCGCAACACAGAATAGTGCTGCGTGGCAGCTGCTGAAGCGACTGGAAGATCGTGCAGACTTGCAGGAGGCGAGGTAGAATGCCTCTGTGCCTGCACAAATGCCTCTGCGCCTGTGCAAAGTGTGCATTTGGTGAGCATGTGCAAACAGAGTGTGTGCATGTGTGCAAAGCGTGGCCACCAAACCACACCCACCAAACCACACCCACCAAACCGGTGGCAACAATATTTGAATCCCACCACTGAGTCAGCTGTGTGTGGTGGCATCCAAAAAAGCTAATATAATCCTTGGTTGTATAAACAGAGGCATAAAATTGAAATCGCATGAAGCATTACTACTGCTTTACAAAGCCTCGATAAGGCCACACCTGGAATATTGCATCCAGTTTTGGTCACTACATTACAAGAAAGATGTTGAGACTTTGGAAAAAATGAAAAGAAGAGCAACTAAGATGATTAAAGGCCTGGAAGCTAAAACATACAAAGAACAGCTGCAGGATCTGGGTTTGGCTAGTCTAGAGAAATGAAGGACTAGAGGGGACATGATAGTGGTATTCCAGTATTTGAGAGGCTGCCAAAAAGAAGAGGGAGTAAATTTATTTTCCAGAGCACAGAAGGCAGGACAAGAAACAATGGATAGAAACTAAGCACGGAGAGGAGCAACCTGGAATTAAGGAGAAATTTCCTAACAGTGAGGACAATTAACCAGTGGGACAGAAGTTGCCTTCAGAAGTTGTGGATGCTTCATCCCTGGAGGTTTTTAAGAAGAGACTGGACAGATGTTTGTCTGAAATCGTGTCGGCCCGGCCAGGGCCTTCTGCTTGAGCATGGGACTAGACTAGACCTCCAAATTCCCTTCCAGCCCTCCTCTATTCTGAAATCTTCATCTGTTCTCATCAGCTGAAATGTGACCATCCATTATTCCCGGTTTTGAACATTTCCTTCAAAGACTGCCATGAACATTGCATCTGCTCCAACTAAACATCAGGTTGTCTTTAAGCACAACTGCAGAATCCTGTCCGTTAATCTTCAGTGTTCTTCCTTAGGCATCACAAATGGACTTTTTATGCCGTCACTTTGTCAACCATAGATTGAGGGTGAAAACTTTGTTGTGATTTCCTTTCAGCTCTCCTCCTGACTTCCTGCTTGTTGACCCTGCTTATTTATACAGTGAACAAACAGAAATAATAATGGACCAACCTCCAGGCTATGCCACTTTTCATACATTCATTCATGCTTCCTTTCTGTGTCATTTGTACATTTTTCAATATTTAATAATAATATATATCTAAAAGTACACTTCTTTGCCAGTACCATTGTCTACATTCTTATGTTTTCTATAACCTCTTAAAGAATGCATTCTTAAAGGAAAATTCTTAGTTTCCTTGCACTGAACAGTCAAAAGCAGTGAAGATGTAGGTTAAGTTATCAAAATGTATAAAGATTGATTTCATTCAACCTTCTCACGTTTCAAACTCCTAGGCATGAAGGCACTAATTGCACCCATTAACCTTTCAGTGAAGAAGAGATTCACTTACTATTTTTCTTTGGTTGGGTTAGAGTACCTCTTTCAGGTCCTTCAACACATTAATTGGAGATGAAAAATCATCTTGCCTTTCACATGATCGCATCCATGCCAAGTGGAAAAACATCTTTCTTCGTTCAGGACTCCAGATTGTCTCTTGCTAAGAAAACAGTTTCTCATTTGCTTCGATTCAATTGTCCAATCTAGTGCATGACATTTTTAATCTCTGTTTGGAAACTGGCTTGTTACCTCCTTGTTCCCAACATTGCTGAGCCAGCAGAAGTCATGACTGAAAAACCATTCTCACATTCTTTCTGAGAGGCAGTAGTAGAAATGGTGATAATCCAAACATGGTGAAAATCTGATGGCGTACCATGGATCTCTTTAGGTTAAGCAATCCTTGAACTATATTCCATGAATGCTGTTTCCAACACACAAAATCCCGAATGAGTGAAGGCTTTTCTTTATTTAAAGAATCATTATTTTTATTAAATCATATTTAATAAATGATTTTATTAAATCGTTGTTTTTATCTCTTCTCCGATTCCTTCAAGTCGTCCTTGGAAATCCTGCTGAAATCAGGTGGCACAGCAATGCAGAACAAAAAACCACTCCATAGCAGCCGAGAGTGACCTGTGATGTCTCCTTCTGTAAAATTATGTCTCACTTAAATTCCCAGAAGCAATGCATGACAAGTAGTCAAATTAGAGAACCACACAGAACCTTGTTCTTTTTCCACAAGATTAGTTTTACAGCTATAGATAAGCCTTATATAGGGCTCTGCCAAATAAGGTATGTTGGAAAACAGAGCTCTAGCTATGGGGGTAGCTGGGTGGAGAGATATTCTCCAAATGGATTAATTGGTGAGAAGGTTCTTTGGTAGTGTCTATGGAGACTTTCAATCGTCTAGATCACGATAGTCCCAAAGGTGCTTTTCCAAAAGGCAACTGGACTTTCTTGGGGTTTTCTCCTTGAAAACATTTCACTTCTCATCCAAGAAGCTTTTTCAGAACTGCAGAAGCTTCTTGGATGAGAAGCAAAACATTTTCAAGGAAAAAACCCAAGAAAGTCCAATTGCCTTTTGGAGAAGCACCTTCGAAAATTCCTTGGTGGCGATACAGTGATGATGATATAGTTGTGGATTTCTTTCAGTCATAATTCAAAGAATATAAATTCTATGTTGGCAACATCAGGGTGATTCCTTATTTCAAAACACAGATCTGACAAAAACAAACACACATGCACAATGTGGGAATCAATTCATTGGATGGGACACTTACTTCTGAGGAGCAACACTGTGGAGGGGAGCATTAGCTTTTCTCCACCATTATCCCACCCTCTCCAGAAAGTCAAACCAACATTTTGTCCAGAAGCAAGGTGGAAAGACTGATGATGTGATGAGTGCATTGTTGGAAGAACTAAAAGACAAAGTGAGGAACCTCTTGTCCTGGTGAAAACCTCTGTGTTCACAAAGAGTCAGCACTGATTTCACTGGCACGTAATCTGTCCATTCTTTTTTAAAAAGTGAAGCAACTCTTACACTGTAGCTGATCCAACTAAAAGGAACGAATCATTCAGATCTTTGCATCATTATTGGACCATTAGAAGGAAAAGATAAATTTTCTTTGCAAAATTATACGGCAGGTGAAAAAAATGGATGTCTACTTCCCTTAAATGATGTGGCACCGTGAAGTTGTTTTATTATACAAATATTGTCTTATTTTATTATATTCAATTGTGCATTTTCATTCCGCAGTATTTACACTGTATAAAACCTGGAAGGTTCAAATCTTGATCCAATGAAATCTGTGCTAAGCAAATATTTATTTGAGGTTTAATCATTAGGCTATGCATGCTAACTGCAAATAAAGAGTGCTAAATAGCTTCCTTGCATATGACAGATGTAATATTTAGTAGCATAAACAAACACATGGTTAGAAATTTTCTTACCTTTCCCCCTTTTATTTTTCACAATATGCTGCCTTCTTCTTTAGCCAGGTAGGTGACAGGAAGCAAACAGAGCAAGCCACAGAGAAGCACTAATTATCAACAGGCACTATAGGACAAGCTGCTTGAGTTTTTGTTTATAATGAATATGCATCAAAGGCTGTCCAGGAAAGAGACAGTTTTAGAAATAAAAACAAATAAGAAGTATCCCCCATACAGCTCAGTTGATGCTTCTATGCACAGAAGGAGAATTTCTCTTTCTAGTCTGTCCACCACTTTCAACTTCCTACAACCTTATTGCCGATGTAGAGGTGGGAGGCTTCTAGAAACAAAGTACTGTTATTTCCACACTTAACACCCCAAAATATGAGGGCAGGAGAGCTAAAATCATATGACCAAAATGCAGACCTTTCTGAATGAATATCAATAGCACAGAGTTTGGAATGCTGAAAAGTGTTCATAAGTGGGGAGGATAGAAGCATCTGCTTCTCAGAACTATCTCATTGTCAGTTGCATTATTATAGCCACCAAATGGGACCAGAACCATCTTCCTTTCACACCTTCAGGTCCAAGTTCTCAAATGCTGTCCGTCTATGTTGTAACTAAGATGGAATAGAATAGAATAGAATTCTTTCTTGGCCAAGTGTGATTGGACACACAAGGAATTTGTCTTGGTGCAAATACTCTCAGTATACATTAAAAAAAAGAAACATTTGTCAAGAGTCATAAGGTACAACACTTAATAATAGTCATTGGGTACAATAAGCAATTAAATCATACTAGGAAACAGTCAATAAAAAAATGTAAGGATACAAGCAACAAAGTTACAATAATACATTCATAATTGGGAGGAGATGGGTGAAAGGAAGGATGGGAAGATTAATAGTAATAATGCAGACTTAGTAAATAGTGTTGAGGAACTTATTTGTTTAGCAGAGTGATGGCGTTTGGGGAAAAAACTGTCCTTGTGTCTAATTGTTCTGGTGTGCAGTGCCCTATAGTGATGTTTTGAGGGTAGGAGTTGAAACAATTTATGTCCAGGATGTGATGGGTCTGTAGATATTTTTACAGCCCTCTTTTTGATTCGTGCAGTATACAGGTTCTCTATTGAAGGCAGGTTGTTAGTAATTGTTTTTTCTGCAGTCCTAATTATTCTCTGAAGTCTGTGTTTGTCTTGTTGGGTTGCAGAGCCAAAGCAGATAGTTATAGAGGTGCAGATGACAGACACAGTAATTCTTCTGTAGAACTGGATCAGCAGCTCCTTGGGCAGTTTGAGCGTTCTGTGTTGGCACTTCTGTTTTTCTTCTCAACCAGCAACATCTTTGTTCATTTTGGAGCAGCTGAGTTGGAAGACCAAAGAATCCTTATTCACATTGAAGATGATACATGTGTAAGGTCCCCAATAGATCCCTACTGGGATTTTGCCATTCTGGTGGAAGGAGGGAGCCTTGGTATTTTATGACCTGTCACCTGCTTTGGTCTTTCTTTACTTTGATGAATATTCCTGGTATAGGGAGGAAGGAGGGACGGCTCTGAAGAAGATGAGAGTACAGCACTTGGGAACAACTTCTCATCACCTTCCCAGCCTAAAATTCTCACAGCAACTCCAAACCTGGTGATTGGCTCACATTGGATTGAGCAGCGGGGAAGGGGTTGGCTGAGTAACTTTGAACTTAATGTTTCAGTGCCGGAATTTCAGATCCTGCCCATTCTCTTTGCTATCACTGTCTCCCAATAAAAAATTCCTTTTGAAATGCTGCCTATTTCAAGAGTTCTGCTTTCTGGAGGGGACTGCTGAGGCAAGACCTTACAACATGTCTCTAACTAAAATATCTGTCACTTGTTTTAAGCTCTCTGAAGCTTGTTCCACATCCCTTGTTTTTATTCTTACATGGACACATCACAGCCCATTTTCTTTGGTGGTTCCTAATTTGTAGAACAATTATTCAGGACTGAAGGGCTTCTTCATCAAGTAGTTTTAAAACCATTTAAAGATGGCTGCATGTATACATGGAGAAACAGAAAATAGACTGCCATTGTACTAACCTTTAAATAAATATAGATGTTTGATCAATTAGTTCTTTCAACTCTTTGTGATCCATTTCTCCAGATCTATATGTGAATAACAGACTGTTTGTTTGCTTATATATGGGAATCTGCTCAACTAATGGCCAACACTTTGTTAGAGTTGGATAAGGGTCAATGGCACTCAAGAGGCATTGGATTTAGTTCACTTGTGGCTACTAAAGGATTCTAGGCTGATACCTCTTTTAACTCCTCCCCCTGGCTCTGCAAGTTCTTCTCCTACATCTGTTTATCAATTATATTTTCTGGTTACTAAGTCTTCTGTCACACTTTTTTGAAGCTTCAAGGTCTTCAAATATGCATAGCTTCCCATTCCTGAATATTCTGTGTCTCCTTGTCCCAATTGCCAATGAGATTTGTGAAATAATAATGATCATATACTCCATTTTCATTCACAAACTGTTGTGAATGTCATATCATATTTAGTTTTTTTTAAAAAAGAATACTGATATGTGTGCATTAAACTTTGTTTCAGAGTTGGCCTTCCAAGAATAGTATATGTAATGGAACATTTTAAAATTTTGTCCTCCTTACTAAACTTAACTATCTATTTTAATCTCCTGAAAAGAAACATGTAGAAGTAAAACCTTCCTTGACCTGTCCCTTTGCTTAAGGAGAGAAACTCATTTCTCCCAACTTCTAGGAGAAGCTTACTCAGCAACTGCAGGATTATTCAGCTTCTCTTCGACCTCCCATGAAATACATCTGTGAAAGGCCATTCAAGGTCTATCTAGTTTGAGTAGGGTTGGGAGATTTTGAAGGGTGTTTTCTCTCACCAAAATGAATGGAGCACTTCTTCAAGTGACCTCTTGACTTCTGGCTATTTAGTTTACTTTACTTTATTGTCATTGCCCCTCGTACAATGAAATTAAATGCTATCTTCAGTGTACATTATAACTATAAAAATAAAACACAGACACACATCCTTCACATTCTATACAATTGAATTGAAAACCCAGTATTGCATTAATGTTGCACTATACAGTAGAATTCAGTAGAGTTACTGCCCTAGGATAGAAGCTGTTTTTCAGCCTATTTGTCCTTGTTTTTATTATCCTGTACTGTCTGCCAGATGATAATAGTTCAAAAAAAAAGGCTGCCCAGGATGAGATGGATCTTTAAGAGCTGTAAGTGTTGATTGAGGCAGGAGTCATGACTTCCAAGAAAATCTTTTCAGCTTTTCACCTTGACTGAAAGGACCCCATCATCACTGCAGTGCACAGCCCTTTATCAGGACCTGTCCATCTTTCACAGTCCTAAATTTTAGATAAAACCCAGTGACAATTCAAATAATGGGAAACAGCTCTTAGGAACATCATGTCAGATTCTTTGACAGCTATCTAAACTGGATGTGATTCTTTTTCACAGTCTTCTTTAGCAAGATTTATTGAGACATGCAGGACAGGGTTATAAGAATTATTAAAAATAAACAATTTTCGGTTTAAACCAATAGATTCCTGTATACACTAGCAAAGGGAATTTCTTATTCTTTCAGTGAGCATCAAGACTCCTGAGTATCTTGGGTAGAGGAAAAGAATGACAGGCAAAGCTGCTGCCTTACCTCTTTATATTTTTCTCCATCATCCCACAGCCAAGGTTCTTTCAGCTGTCCTGGAAAGGCACTTCTACGATACCTTCATGTCATAAATTTTCCCACTGCTGAATTAATTGTCAAATCAAATGGCATAAATTCTCTGTATCTTCAGCGTAATCCTGTGAGAATGACTGAGTCAGAGAGTTGTCATTGTTAATGCATAATTTCATTTTATGTTACCATTTCTTGGTTTTTCTTTTAAACACTTTGGTGCATTTGGAGAAAAGTGATTTAAGTACATTGGAGAAATATAACGGAGGGTAAGTGGAAGCAAGCATTTAGACATAAAATGGGGAGAAATGAAGAGGAAGGGAAGAATTGTTGGCTAGGATTGTATCTTAAGTAATCATTTCAAAAGTAACAGCAAGATTTTGATGGACAGCTTAACAGGACTGTGAAGAATTACCTTATTCAGAGGAACCCACCAACTCCAATTGATTCATCTATTTATTGCTGCCCATTTTCCAAGACAAATTGCTTGTGAGGGATAAAAACCAAGGCTAAGACAACACCAATGACATCCAGATTTCCAAAGATGATGCTAAATTCACAAAACTCACATGCTTGGTTGATTCTCTGCATGTGCAGAAGCAATGAATTAAATTCATTCCACGTGAAATTTATTGGAACATCACAAGCAACATGGAAGTGTTGCCTCATGCAATACCTAAAGGGAAAAGGAGCACAAGACAAGGAAATTAG
The DNA here is from genome assembly GCF_049901715.1 of Pseudonaja textilis. Classification (NCBI taxonomy): domain Eukaryota; kingdom Metazoa; phylum Chordata; class Lepidosauria; order Squamata; family Elapidae; genus Pseudonaja; species Pseudonaja textilis. The sequence continues at coordinate 11,681,205 of NC_141993.1, forward strand.
AAGTGAATAAGCTTTCATGGGTACAAGTATATTCAACTTCCTATTATTGTAAGCCGTAGCAACAGCAACAGCACTTAGACTTATATACCGCCTCACGGTGTTCAACAGCCCTCTCTAAGTGGTTTACAGAGTCAGCATACTGCTCCCAACAGTCTGGGTCTTCATTTTACCAACCTCAGAAGGCTGGAAGGCTGGTGAGAATTGAACTGCCAAATTGCTAGCAGCCGACAGTCAGCAGAAGTAGCTTGCAGTACTACATTCTAACTACTGTACCACCATGGAAAGGTTAGGGTTATGCAGTTGAAAATCTCAGTAGACCCTCTAATCAAATATTAGTCTGTTCTATGAAATCTACTGCAAACTATCTTTTAAAATAAAAATTATTGGGTAAAATAAATATCTATTACATGCCTGTTGATTTCTAAATTCCCATAATGCCGGCATAATTACTTAAATAATTACATAATTAAATAATTATAATCATGTAGTCATAGTATAACATAATTATTATATAATAATTATGTAATTAAATAATTACAGTATTTTCACTATCTTTAATGCATATTTTTGTAAACAAAATAGATATTTTCCTTTTGCATTTTCTCAACTAAATACATGTTTATACAGTTTGGGCAGGAGAGATACATAATACTGTGCACAAATCCCAAAGCTTCCTATGGAATTCCATAGGGCAAAGTGATAAACTGTAATTATTTTCATTGGAAACTGGACAAACACAAGGAAGAAAAAGCTTATCAAGATTTCTAGTTGTAATGGTAAGGTATTAATTTCAAGATGTAAGAAGTATGGTAAACCGAGATATTTTCTGAAGAACACGAGAAGGATAATCTGCTCAGATATGTGGAAAATGTGATTTACCACTGATGGCATACGAAAATGTTTGGCCTGATTCAGCAAAGCTGTCCTCATCGCTCAGTACTAATAGCACCTTGAGAAAACAGATCTTTGTCAAGCTAACACACAACAAGGATTAAGATCTCTTGCTAATCCACTGCATTCCTGATAATTACCAGCCTCCTTATCCGCTAACTTTTTTTTTATGTACACATTAATTACAATGAAATGTCATTTCAGATTTGGGCTCAGAAACAATTGGAAGCGTTGATGGACAAAGCAGAACAAAGTTGTGTATTCGATAATGAGAACTGAAAGTAAGTGTGATATTAAATTTAATATTAATTTGCTCATTTAGTAGCTGCTTAACTACTGTAAGGAAAATTTGGCAGTTGTCTCTGACGTGTGATTAGTTTATGCCAACCACAGCATCATCCTTGATTAACACCCTGATCTCGCAATCTTTGGTACAAACAGATTGATCGTCAAAACCAATTAGAGTGTGTCAAGAACAGTATGCTCACATTTGACAGTGCCACAGATAGATTGGCAGTTTTGTGATTGTAAGCTGGTCTCAAGCAAGAAAGAACTCGGATAAAAGCAAATAATTTAATGTCTAATAATCAGCAGCTGCGCTCTTTTTTGCATCTCATTTTCTGAAATGCAGCCCAAGATGGATACAACATGGTGCATCTGTCAGTGCAAAGAGTTGGAAGCATTATTACATTTCCCTAAAAATAAGAGGATGTGGTAGAACATGGACTGTCCCATCTGTCTTTCCGTTGTATAACTTTTATTATCTATGACTACTGTCTTTGGGGGCTGGGTGTGATGACAGTGGTAATTGCACACAAACGGAAAATTTTAGGTTGTCTTGCATGCAATCCACCACTACAAACTTAAATAACTATAACCGCCCCACCCACTTTTTTTTATTTCTTCCTCTTTCCTTTTTGTTTTTCCTTGCACTTTCTCTTTTCTTTCTCCATTCTTCTTTTTCTGTCTGAAAATAACAAGCATCCATGCACAGTCAGCAAGGTTTGCCTTGACATACTTATATTGGTTTATCTATCCTATTGAGTTGCATGACCTGGGTTAAGGTAGGGTCCCTTATGCAGGTTAATCTAAGTGAAGGAAGTCTTCGTAGCTCCTTTGCTTTTAAAATAAACCATCCAGTTGAAAGTCCTTGTATCTTCCCAGCCTGGCTGATTAAGATTTGCATTTGAAGTTTAAAAAGATGCTTCTGTAATTAATCAGCTAAAACCTAGGCTGGTTAAGCAGCATATGAAAACAATTAAAGCTAAAAGTTCTATAATGCAGAAGCCCCTAAGCAGTGATGGGATTATTTGTTTTCCAAAGTGGGAACAATGCGTTCCCATCTGAAGGTCCAGCTAGTGTAAATTATGGGCAATACCTGCTTGGCAGTGTTACAGAAGTGGGGCGGGGGGAGTGTCCCCAAACTTGGCAACTTTAAGACTTGTGGACTTCAACTAGTCCACAAGTCTTAAAATTGCCAACTTTGGAGACCTGTGTTGTAGAATAACAACAAAACTGGAGCTGGTTTGTTTGTTCTGAGCAGAAAGGTATTACCTGAATTTAATGATGATTGGTGAGAACATTTCAGAGATTCTACTTCAAAGGCGAGTGTGTCCCACTGCTCCCCTGCCAATCCTACCATCAGCTGAAAATGTCTGAATAGGAACAGCCTCAGGGGTGGCAATCTGGGTTGAGAAGTTCTTTTTTGTTGTTGTAAGTTTTATTTGAGCTTTCACAAAAAGAAAAGAAATACAAGTAAAACATCTTTTTTGAAAGCAGCATAATCCCGGGTTACATCTCTTCGTACAGACACAAATTCAAGTTCATGCTCATTTTTATATTCCATTCCATATCTTATTACTATTCTACATTTTCTACATAGCTTCTCCCCTCTTTTAACTTTCTTTATTTTATTTATTTCATCTCAATTCAAATCATTATAGTTATATTCTTTGTCTGTCCTGTTTCAACTGTCTACTATCTTTTCTCATTAAACAAAATTTCTCCTGTAATCACTGATTGGAGTATGACGCCTTTATATCTCTCCCCTAAAATTATAACACTTAATATGATACATAACTTCCATTCGGATTCTGCTTGGCACATTCTAAAACTACACATTGTATTCTTGAAAAAAGAAAAAAAAATTATACATGTATAATATAATTAAAACAACAATCCATTCCAATTCAATTCTATCATTAATATTAATATTCATTTAAATCTTAACATTTTGCACATTACTTTTCAAATAAATATCATACTTCTATGGGAACAATTATAAACTTTCCATGCTTAATCCCCCCTCTTCACTTATATTTTATAAAACATTGACTAATTAAAATGTTCCCCCGTTCCTTCCTAATTCAATTTTCTCATTTATTTTGTTTCATTTATTTTATTCACAAATATTTCCCCAAACCACACCAACTACTTTATCCCTCTTTTTAATCATATGTTGTTTCCAATTTTCTAAAATTATTTCTATTACAAATATAACAATACAATCTTATGTACCTTCACAGAATCCCTTTTTCAGTTAGATTTTCACCCATTATCTCCAAATAGGTCCTGTTTCTTTACATCTTGCTCGAAACCTTTGTAACTTCTCTTCCTTTCCTTCTTCCCCCTCTTCTTCTCTCTCTCCTTTTTACCCCTCCTGTCTCTCCACCTCCATTTCCCTCTTCTGTATTCCCCTTTTGTGTTGCTTTCCAACATTATATCCACTTTTCAAATTATTTTTCCTTTCTTTGGCTGTTTTCTTAGGTCTTAAATTCTCCATTCTCTTCCCCTCCCCACCTTTCCCCTTTCTTCCCCACATAGAGTTACTTGTTCATTAAAGATGGCTTCTTCTTTGTCCCAGTCTTCTTGCTTTGCAGTCTTTTCTTGTTGTTTCTCATAGTTGCAGATCTCCATTTCTAAGAATTGAAAAACGAAGCCAAAAGAGCCCTTCCCTTCTTGTGCATCTTCTTTGTATTTTTTAAGTTCCATTTTCAATTCATCCAAAAGTGGTGCCATTGTAAAAAATTTTAAACAACCACCCAATTGATTTTAGTCATTCAAATATAATAACCAAAAATCCAAAAGTCACCAGACAGTTCAAATACACACAGCTGTTTCTTTTTACACTTTTTTTCCCACTTTCTCTTCCTGGGGTTACTATTTAGTTGCAAAATCTCAGTTAACTGTATCTTTTAGAAGTCTTGTTGAAGTTTTACTTTAGATTCTTTTGAAGTCCAGGCAGTCTCCTCCCTCCAGATCCTGCCCTTATTCTTTTCCTCTCCCTTCCTCTTTATAAAAGAAAAAGGTTTTAATGTCCAGAAATCTTTATTGTCCCTTTGGCATTTAGTTATATTTTCAGCTTAATTGCCTATTGATGCCAAAGCGGATTTTTCCAATTTCTTATTCCGATCTCTTAGTTGTCAATGTAAGGAAGGAGAGAGAAGAAAAAAAAAACCTTTCCCTTTTCACTTTCTTTTGCTGCTTCCGACCTTCTTTGGGAGCGATGTTATCTTTAAAAAAATTTAAATTCCAGGGTACCTTGATTGTTGTTTTTTCAGCTTAACCCAGTCAGCCAAAACGTTCACTTCTTATCTTCCTCCTGCACTTTCTTTTCCAGTTGAGTTCTTCTTTGAGGCAGCCATTTCTGACCGCCACTCCTACCGCCTTCAGGAAAGGGAGTTTAGCCAGCTGAGGAGGAGAGATGCGGCTCCCCTCAACCCTGCTGGCAGTCTCCCCCTTCTTCACCACCTCTACGGGGTGGCTTAGCCCCAAAGCCAGCCAGCTCAGGGCACTCCAGAGGCAAGCCCAGGCAGAAACCACACACGATCGCAGATTCCTGTCTGTCGCCAAAGCCCTTCAAACCGGAAGTCCGGGTTGAGAAGTTCTGGTTAGGAGAGGAAAAGAACTAGAATAGCAAAGTGCTTTAGGAGCAAATTCAGCGGGAGAAAACTTTCAAAGCCACTGCCTGGGTTGCATACAGCTTGAAGAGATGCTTATCTTCCTGCTCCCCACAGTAGTTCAGTGAGGGTTATAAAAGGATTACCTCTGTTTGACTGTGCTTTATTTTTATTTTATTTTTATTTTAAAAAAGCTGTAATTCTCTTTGCATATTTGAATTTCAGATATTGGCAGATGGGAAATCTTTCCAGAGGTCTTTAAATAAAATAAAAATGTAGCTGGAAATGAATTTGTTTTATTTCTGCAAACCTTTGGATTTGTTGCTCTGCATCGGAATTCCATCCCAAATAAATTGCATTAGAAGCTTCCATAGATCTTGAGCCTTTGACTTTTGAGTTCCCTCCTATTCATTTCTCCAAACAACCAGGGGTGGGCTGCTGGGGATTCGGGAGTTCGGGAGATCCCCTCTCTAAGATTCTGTGCAGTTCAGAGAACCTCCAAATCCCACTTCTGGCTGACCCCACCCACCCCTCCCCTCCCCTCCCAGGAGTCCCACGCAGCCCGTTTTGGATGCAGGTGCACACAGAGGCTTGAGGAGGGTGAACAACCAGCTTTCTGGAAGTTAAGAAGGCTGAAAATGGGAGCCCGGGGATGCTGTTTCCAACCTCCCAGAGACTCGAGGAAAGCCTCCGGAGCCCGGGGAGGGCAAAAATGCCCTCCCTGCTGTGGTGCAGGAGGCTGACTAGGCCACACCCCACATGGCCACGCCCATCCAGCATCCACCCATTGCTAAAATTTTCTAACCCCACCCCTGCATTCCTTACACTACTGATTGACAACCAAGCAGTTCTTCGGCCAAAGGATTGGATGCCTGGACTCCATTCAGCTAGATAGATCTGGGAATGTCCAGAAAATCCTCCCAGATCTTCTGAATTGTGTAAACTTCCTTTCAACGTACCTGCTTGAGATTCCAGAAATTCTAGTCTAATGCATATTTTTGCCCCTTCTCTGTGAAAGATTCTTATGATTTTAGGGTGGAGAAATATTCAACCACAAGCCCTCTTACCAGCGGACATTTCTATGTCTAGCAGTCGTTTAACTTCAGAATGGGAGCCCTGCCTCTACGTCCCTGTTCCTCCTTGAGAATTTCATGAGCACAGAGAGCAAATGTCACGTTTGATGTCTTTAGGACAGCAGAGGTGAGATGCTGCTGAATCTTGCATGAGGAGAAGATTTCTCCTTAGACTTTGCTGTGTTCAATTCAGGGAAGTGGGAAAGGAAAGGAGGAACTCCATCAAAGTTTGGTTAGAGAAATTGTTTGGATGTTTTTAAGAAACAAATTTGCAGAGAGCTATAAATCAAAGAAGGGAGATTTTCAGAGGTTTGAATTTGAACGAATGTTAAGTTGGGGACAGAGAGAAAGAGGGAGAGGGAGAGGGAGAGGGAGGGAGGGAGGGAGGGAGAGGAGAGAGAGAGAGAGGGAGAGAGTCCAAACTTTTGGACTCATGCTAGACCCCATCTTCTGGGAACTTATCTCTAGCAGAATGTGTGCCTGCTTCTAGCAGAAGTTCCCAGCATGACTCTGAAAATTTGGAAGACTAAAACCCTAACCCTAACCCAGATTGGATCCTGATTCTTTCTTATTTCTTATGGGGGTAGAGTTATATAGGGTGGAAATAGAATTTCTCTTCTTACTTTCCTGTTTCCTTTTCCTTTTTTTTTTTTTTTGGTTAAAAAAGCTTTATTTTTTAATGTCTTCTCCCATCTTTTTTCTATACTTGTTATTCCTGAGCATATATTATTGAATAACTATGACAGAAAGCTGTAGGGTTTTTTTTTTTTTAATCTTCAACTTGGCCATCTCAGGTTATTTTATTTGAGAGCCAAATTCAGTCTTACATAAATTCACAATTGCCCCCGTAGATGTTGTTTAAGTCTATGTGCCTGTTAATTGTCAAAGTGCCTGCCTTCCAGGGGTTCTCTAGCATTTTGGGACTTGAATTATTTTAGGATGCTCAGTTTCTCAACTGAAACTGTGGAGTAAGCCTGTTGTGAAATTAAGAGTTTTCATCCTGTCTTCTGGCTACTAGTTACAGAGGTGGTATTCAGCCAGTTGTGACAGGTTCTGGAGAACCAGTAGCAGAAATTTTGAGTAGTTAGGAGAACCAGTAAATATCACCTCTGACTGGCCCTGGCCCCATCTATTCTCTGCCTTCCATTGAGTCACAGCTGATTGGCTGAGTTCTTTTTTGGTTGCCCTGCACAGGAGAATGGAGCTGGAAAGCAGGTTAGTGGGGTGGGGAAGGAGTGGAGATTTTGTAGTATATCCTTCCTTGCAGTGGGCTGGAAATGGGGATTTTGCAGTATCCTTCCCCTTCCACGCCCACCAAGGCATGCCCACAGAACCAGTAGTAAAAAAAATTGAATACCACCACTGACTAGTCAGTGTTCATGGATATGATCTGTTAGTCTTCTGCCTGTTTGTTCTGCATAGTGGCAAAACATCCTAAATAAATCAGAAGATCCACCAGCCCTAGGCCTAAAATGGAGACATCCACAACATATGGTGTAAGGACTGTAGCAGCTACTTGGTAACATCTGTGGGTGGACAATGCCAGAGTATCTATTATCCCATATTCTTTCTAACCCCAGTAGATTTCACAATGGAAGCACCCAAAGAACTCTTTACTTCTATGGTTTGCCTGGAACTTGGAGAAACCACATATGCTGCCCTCAGTTTGGGAAATAATAATTTCTTTTCTTGCACTAACTGAACAAAAGTTGTGACTTGAAGCAGCAGCAGCAGCAGCTAAAGTATATGGGGCAAAGACTGAAAAATCAGTAATCTTTCCACCAATTCTGTATCAGATCTATAAGATTGCTTAGCCACGCCATGTCTAAAGGAACCTTTAAAAGAAAACACTAACATTTTTATCTACACACCTGGATCCATTTCCCAATGGGTGTAAAAGAATACCACTTTTATTACAGATACATTTTTATTAGATATTTTTATATCTTCCTGGCAATAATTACCTGTGAATTTGAGATGGAGGTGGAAGTGAGAGAAACATTACTTGAATGGAAAAGAGGATGCTATTGAAAATAAACTAATGTTCCCTTTATCTTATAATTTTCATACGCTGTCTCTCCTGGAAAGATGTATTTGGGATTTATGGGTTTCTTTGGATGTAAGAGAGAAGGTTGACATATGCAGATGGGGAACCAATATATTTCATAGGTGGCCTAATTTACAGGCAATTAATTTTATTTTGTAGTAATGGATTGAATAAATAACTACTTGGGTGATCTCAAAGCAGACTCAAATTGTCTTGGATGAGAGAGAAACAGAAAATCCCAAGGCTAAATTGGGAAGAAGAAAAAAACAAATAAAAAACAAAGACATGGCCAATCATTTCCATAATGGTGTCAAGATGGTGTCACCAACATGTATGTGAAACCACCAAGAACTCAATCTTTTATCTATTATCTTGGTTAGTAGAAATCTGGTTCTGGATCAATTGAGAATAAACTTTAGTCCCAGAACAACAAATATTTAAAGTATTTGAGAAAAAGAAGTAAAATACACATTTACCTAACAGACAATACTGTTTCATTTGTGACAGTAAATTGGCATCCTTACAATTCTCCAACCAATTGTCCATCCAACCAAAAGCAATGTAAGAATTGAAGATTACATGAACAATCCATTTCAGATTTCATCAGGTAATAAACCTGAATCCAATACTCTGTATTTTCCTATATTTTCCACAAAATAAAAGGGTTTGATTGAAGCCACACCAAAAATACCTAAGATAAAATCTGATTAAAGTAATTTATATTGATTAGCAAGCAAGTCTCTTGTTGGATTAGGTGTCCGTCCATCTGTCTGTCTGTCTGTCCAACCACCCACCGACCCACCCACTTACCCACACCCATTCACACACACCCATTCATCTATCTATCTATCTATCTATCTATCTATCTATCTATCTATCTATCTATCTATCTATCTATCGCCCATCTCATATCCAACAACTCTGGGCAGCTTATATATAGAAATTATATATTTCTCTCTTCTAGAGATTAGAAGGGTTCTATAAACAAGAGCTTCCTTCTTCTGTAGTAGCTTCCAAAGTTTTGGTATTTCATATCAATTCACTCCATTTTGACAAAAAAGAAAATCCTTTTCAGTATCTAATGAAACCCACATCTTGGGTTCTGTGCTAGATGAGGTTATTATCTCTGAATAAGAGTGATTTGCCTCAACTGTTGAATAGGTTTTTTTATTATTTACATATGCAAAGGTAGCATCCGACTCCTTCCCTTGTGTGCTTATGAATATGTTATAAGTTGAGAGTAAATGTGATTATGTAAATGGTGGTCGTTTATTTGCTATATAGATTAATGATGTTTCACTGTGATCCCAACAGGAAGAGGCACATAGTTGAGCTCTACAGCTGGCGGCTCTGCGTGAAGCTGCCCTTCAGCTAAAATCTGAAAAGAAGAAAATAAATTAATCATCTCATTTATTCTGACGGATTTCTTTTTTTCCCCATAAGTGCAATGGAACAGGTTATTTTTAGATTTTATGGACTGTAGAAGATTCAGAAGTGTCAACTGAACATTTGTCAAGGAACTGATGATACTTGAATCTGGTCTATCTATCTATCTATCTATCTATCTATCTATCTATCTATCTATCTCTATCCATCCATCCACCCATCATCCATCCATCTATCTATCTATCATCTATCAATCTATCATCTATCTATCTCTATTATTTCTATCATCTATCATCTAGCTATCATCATTTCTATCATCTTTCATCTACTTTTTCTATCTATCTATGTATCTATCTGTCTGCCTATCCATCCGTCCATCATCTATTCATCTATCTATCTGTCTGTCTGTCTATCTATCTATCTATCTATCTATCTATCTATCTATCTATCTATCTATCTATCTATCTATCTATCTATCCATCCATCTATCTATCTATCTAATATCTCCTTCTTAGCACAATTAGATATTTCAGATAATGAAAGAGCATGTTGCTGTTGTAAGTAATGTTACCATTTATATAAAACTTATATACAGGAAAAGCTTGGGTTAATAAAAGTCTCCTACTGCAATGACCAGCTGCTAAGCAAACATTCTGCATTTGGGATAAATTTTGCTTTATGTCCTAATGACCTCAATATATTGGGGCCTGTTTCTGAATGGTCCAGCGAAGGACCATCTAACTGCTCTCAAAATGTCACTTATCTTGTAGCAGAACTTCTCATTTGAGAGGAAACTGGTATCAGAGATGGGATGAAAAAGTTGAGATTTAGTTCACCAGTTCTGGAGTTGGAAACTTTCCCCATTTTATTCGGAGCTTAACCATTAAATAATTTCACCCTTAAACAGTGAAGTTTGATTTCTTGAAGTAGCAATAATGCAACATAGGAAAGGTCAAGCAATGGCATTTGAGAAAGCTTTCCCCTCCTGCAGACCATTTCAGATTAGAACCTGCATTTTCCTGACTGCTGTTTGGCTACATTTCCTCTTTCCAAATTAATCCCTTCTCTTTGCCCTTCCTACAGAAAGGCCAGTTAGAGGCTGCAACCTCTTTCCTCCCTCCACTGGCTCAATATAATTCAGGCATTTTTAAACAAAATCCATCTCAACAGAGTACAATTTGAGGTTAGAGAACCAGGAAGTGGATTGTTGAAGATGGTGGGTAGCTGATGGGGCTGTGGAGACTTCAAAATTGTCCTGGAAGAAGCGAGTTGGTGCTCATATGTACTCAGCGCTTCTCACCTCTCATTAAAGTACATCAGGTTTTGGGGTTTTTTTTGAAGGATTTTGAGAAAATGTTTTCCCTACTTTAATGAACTGAGTAATTATAGAATCCTATCTGAAATCAACAGCTGTTCTGACCCAAACCTTGTTCCAAGGAAACAAACACCAAACAGAGGTAACAGTAAAACCGTTCAATGATTTTTTACTAATTCCATTCCTTCACAGTTAAAAGGCTGTTTCAAATTAATTATCTCTGATAAGAGGAACCTTGCCAAGGTGGTGCAAGGCTGCCAAGAACACTAGATAAAGTTGCCAAGAACTATTTCAAACACGAAGAGTCTCCAAACACAAACTAAGATAGTCCGAATGTCCACAAGGCTTCAGTGCAAAAACTTCTTTGCTTCCTGCAAAGAACTCTGGTTTCTCAGCTGGCTTTTATCTTTTAAGGGAGAGGCCATCACCTTCCAGCCTTACTCCTGAGTCGCCTGTGCTGCTGTAGCTGCTCTTTCCTTCGAGCAGCCCTTCGCGCACACACACACTGGGCACAGGCTCCTCGGGGACCTCTTCATCACAGCTGCCAGCCTCCATAAGCTCCGAAGGCAGCATTCCACTCCCTGATGGTCCTGGCCCCATCCCTGCCTCACACGCAGACCCCTCATCTGAGTCCTCGCTCTCTGAGACCCCAGTCATCTGCACCTGCTGCCAGCGAACCACGACAACAGCAGGCATTTTTGTTTCTTATCACTCCCATGAAAAAGAATATGTTTTTAGTGAACCATGAGTCCTGCATCTGAGCTTCAGAAAGTCAGTCTCAACCTTCACAAGATGACAGCAAAAATACTTTTTTATACATATTGCTCTTGCAGAGGGAAGCTGTTCTTACACAGGGTAGAAACCAGTTTTTCCAAAGCATTTTTGAAGACGCAGCTCTTAAGTGTGATTAGCTTTGTTTGACCTAATGGATCACTAGTTGGGCAGGCCTTGGCTTAATAGAATTTATATATAGTTCATTGCTTTTCTAATAGTGGCTTTTTTGTGTTTGAGGAAAGGCATGTCGTAGGAAATTAAATATTGAGTGTTTCTGGAGCGTGATAAGGTTGGGAGTATACAAGCTGCCCAGACAGTTAGATAGGAGACCACAGAATATATCTGGAAGGATATTAAATGTACATTATTTGGAACAGAAATGAATGTAAACAGACAGACATGACATAAACATTCAATGGAGAAGAATTTAGCAGAACAGACATAAAAGCTCTCTTTTCATTTTTAATCTTCAAACAAGGCAGCATCCAGTTATTTAAAAGGATACAGCTGCCTCAATGATTAATAGTGGGGAAAAAATAAACATGGCATTTAACAAATGCCTCGTAAAGATCGTTACTCACTAAGTACTGTTAATGAAGATAATTAATTTTGCAAAAGTGAAATTTGTTTTTTTTAATGTACAAGTCATTTCTAATGCCATCTCATTTCACAGTAAGAAATCGACAGCAACTCATCATTCAGCTGCTCAGTAATTAATTACATATGTGCAAGATAGTTTAGTTCAACAGGTACAGAAAATTAAGTCTTTTCTTTAAAAAAACATGCAACGCATCTTTTTCTAAACACTAAAATAACTTTTTATTAAAAAGTTGATACCATTGCAGGAATGGTATCCCTACAGTAATACTTTATCCTTGCATACTTACATGCAATCACCTATGCCAGACAACCAGAGATAACATACCTTTCCACAGACATTTCTTATAAAAACCTGGGAAGAATTCATTAATATCTCAATAAATATTTCACAGGCCTGCAGTCCCAAAGCATCCAACTGGGTCAATTTAGCTGTCAATATCATGGAGAGTAAAAAAAAAAAAAATGACACTGTCTATGAGACATGAGAGCCAATGAGCTATGGATCCAACAGCAGTGAAGACAGCCTTAAGTAGCCCTATCTGATAGCTATAGAACTGTCTTCAGCCACCCTCGGACTTAGTTTCATTGGTAGAAAATAGTTGGCTATGTTGAAGGCCAAAGGAGAAGGGGATGGCAGAGAATGAGATGATTAGATAGTGTCATTGATACAACGAATGTGAATTTGGGCAAAGGAGATAATGGAAGACCTGGCATATGGTGGTCCATGGGGTTGTAAAAGGTTGGTTATAAGCTTAGTGACTGAACAATAAATCAGATTTTTTTAAATGAATATCCTAAAGTTTAGTGCAAAGGAAAATGAGATGAATTATGAGAGAAGTGGATAAGAGTATGCAAAGTTTAGGAAAAAAGAGAAGTTTGGGCATTTACTTTTTCACTTGCAAACAATCTAGGATCCAGAGGTGGTATTCAGCAGGTTCTGGCCAGTTCTGGAAAACCGGTAGCAGAAATTTTGAGTAGTTCAGAGAACTGGCAAATTCCACCTCCGACTGGCTCCACTCCCATCTATTCTCTGCTTCCCGAGTCCCAGTTGATCGGCTGGGTCTTCTTTTGTTGCCCTGCACAGGAGAACAGAGCTGAAAAGTAGGTTAGCGGGGTGAGGAGGGAATGGAGATTTTGCAGTATCCTTCCCCTGCCACGCCCACCAAACCACACCCACAGAACCGATAGTAAAAATAACTTGAATCCCACCACCACTGCTAGGATCATCCAGTGAGGCCTACAAGATCATCCAGGTGCTTTCAGATATTGAGGTTTCTTCTTCTTTTGCTTGGGAGGAATGTATTTGAGTAAATTTGGCGGCATTTGGCTGTACCAAAGGGATGTCAATAAAACCCTCGTTCTAATCCAGTGCTGGTATTTTGATTTCTCCTGCTCTCTCTCCCTCTTGTAGTCAAACCCCGACTTTCACCTGAATGACAGAATCTCCGCACCGGCTTGCTCGAACAATTGGTCAGCAATCTCCTTTCCTTCAACCACTTTTCTACGGTTACTTCATTGTCCCTTCTGTCCTTGGCTGTTCTGCTGAGAGCACTAATTTGTTTCAATCAAAAGCTCGTTTGGACTTTGCCAAGTGCAGATCCTATTGTCTCAAAGGTCCAGCTGCAGCATTTGGAACAGTGCAACAAAGCCAATTGGATTGCTGAGAGCAGCTGGCTTGAAAGACCACATTTGGCATCCAAAGCATCAGGATTAGAAGACAAATGGCTACACTGAGCACTGGAGAGAAACAGAGTTAATAGGATACAGAATCAATTAAGCCTGAATGGATAAAATGGTTGAGGCAGCTCGGAGGACAGGAGGATATTGCAATAGTTTATTCAGTCTACGACCAGGCTAATTAAAAAAAAAAAATGCAACACCAAAGAAAAATAAAATAGATGAGACAAAAGACTGTGTAAACAAAGATAAAAGAACACATTCAAATGCAGCACATAATGCTATAATGCTAGGTTCATTACCTGTGCAAATGTAAATCTAAAATATTACAGACTATGAAGATTATATATATAATTTACACACATACCAGAGGTGGCATTCAGCAGGTTCTGACCAGTTCTGGAGAACCAGCAAATCCCACCTCTGACTGGCCCCGTCAACCCCATCTTTTTTCTCCCTCCTGAGTCCCAGCTGATCGGCTAGGTCTTCTTTTGTTGCCCTGCACAGGAGAAGGGAGCTGGAAAGCAGGTTAGTGGGATGGGAAGGAAGGGGGATTTTGCAGTACCCTTCCCCTACCATGCCCACCAAGCCACGCCCACAAAACCGGTAGCAAAAAAATTTGAATCTTACCACTGACACACACACGCATACAAAAGTAACATAGCTAGTATGGGTTAAATCTAAAGTAGGGGTGTCAAACTCAAGTCCCAGGGGCCAGATCCATCATGTGGGGTGCTTAGATCTGGCTCATGGAGCCACTCTGGAAATAGTGAAGGACCGGCCCGCAGTGCTTCTGCCAGCAAAAACGTGGCCCTCTCAAGCTCTGTTTTTGCTGATAGAGGGCTGCAGGAGGCCGTCCCAGCTGAAAACGGAGCTTGGGAGCCTGTTTTTTCTGTCAGAGCTTTGGGCCACAGGCATCCCCGACATGAGTAATGTCAAGCTGGCCACGCCCACCCTGGCCTCCGAGGTCAAACATAACCCTGATGGGGCCCTTAATGAAATCGAGTTTGACACCCTGGCCTGATTTAAAGCAATAAATAAAACAGAAATGATGCTTTCTCTAACCAGTTATGTCTTATTTTCATTGTGGTAACCCAGAGTTTGGCTACTGCACAAATGACTATGGGTCTCAAATCTTCCAGAAGATGGTTCACGTAGAAATTCTCTAGTCTTCCTGAAAATTTACATATCGGAATATAAGCAGAGCTGATGTTTCTGTAGAGCTTGCAATGTAGTAGTAATACATGCAAAATTGTTTCAGCTTCCTTTGTCGCCATGTGGGCAGGTAGGTTCACTTAATTGAATTTTGGACTATTTGCCCTGGAGCAACATGGATGGTAGAATGTTGTGCCTGCCTTTGAAAAATGCTATTCTCAGCTTGGAGAAAGTTAGATTTTTTTGTAGGTATCTTGCTAGCTTTCAAGAGCCCTTATTTTTCCTATCTTTGCCATGATGGGATTCCCTATTAACTTCAGTCTGGAATTCCATGCCCCTTATTCTTTGAGTGAGCCGTCGTTTGGCTTGGTCATATCCAGAGGTGGTATATTCAGCAGGTTCTTACCAGTTCTGGAAAACCAGTAGCAGAAATTTTGAGTAGTTCGGACAACGGGCAAATCCCACCTCTGACTGGCCCCGCCCCCATCTATTCTCCGCCTCCCATTGAGTCCCAGCTGATCGGCTGGGTCTTCTTTGGTTGCCCTGCACAGGAGAACAGAGCTGGAAAGCAGGTTAGTGGGGTGGGGAGGGAATGGGGATTTTGCAGTAGCCTTCCCCTGCCACGTCCACCAAGCCATGCCCTGCCCACCAAGCCACAACCACAGAAGTGGTAGTAAAAAAAAAAAAAAACTGAATCCCACCACTGGTCTTATCCTAATAAAATTAGGATTAGTCGAGAAAACTCATATACCAGAAAACCACTATCAGCCGACTTCTGCTCTATGGCCTGTTTCCGAGGAGAAGGAAAACCGTCTATTAAAGCTAAAGAGGTCAGTCCAACTGGGAAGAATTCGATTTTGAACCAGTAGTTTATTCTCATCTTCTAAGCCCTCAGCTGGATTGCAGGCATTCATACCTAAAGCTTTAACTAGGCATTTGGCATTGGGTCCACCAAGGACTGCTCTCAAAAATGGTGTTCGCACTGTGCCCATGCACCCTTCTTCACATAAATTCCTAATTGTGCCCCATTAATGATGCGGAAAAGTGGATTGACCTCAAAAGATTTTAATGCTGTAAGGATAATTGTGCTCTGCTTGTAGAAAAGCGCTTAATAGCACTTGTAGACCTATCATGTAGCTGCACCACCTGATTCTGATGCACTTTCCTGGCACCTTTATGGAGTGGAAAACCACTTCATCGTATTTAAATGCAGTGATTAACTTCTGCCCTTCTCTTTCTCTCTCTCTCTCTCTGTTTGTATTTATTTATTTTGTGTAATTAAAATACTTTTTTTAAAAAAAAATAAACAAACCTTGTGCTATCCAGGATTGTTGGGTGGCTCTTAGCAAAGACAGGCTTTTAGATTTACCAAAATTAAGATCCAAGAGATTTTGTCTGCTATGCCAAAATATTGCTACTATTGTCCTATAGGTTTGTGAAATGAATAACAGAATAACGGCGTTGGAAGGGACCTTGGAAAGTCTCCTAGTCCAGTAGCCCCCAACCTTTTGGGGCACCAGGGATGGGTTCCGTGGAGAGAGGTTTTTCCAGCCACAAACCGGTGCCAATCCAAGGACCAGAAGCTGGGGACCCCTGTTCTAGTGCATCCTCCTGCTCAATGTTATGACCTTAGTGGTCAAGGCAAAGCAGGCCTCTAGAGATTTCTTTATTTCTCTTAACACATATTCCAGCTGACGGCCCTCCAACAACCAATAAGGGTCCACCCACAGGCTACCCTGAAGGCAGCCACCCTCAGTCTCCTAAACACAGTCCCGGGAGTACAAATAAAACCCACCGAGTAGGAGCATGCTCACAGAGCAAGGTCCAGGGTTCCAAGTCCAATCCAATAGGCAGGGTCCAGGCATAAGGCAAGAGGAGTCCTCGGGACAAGCAACAGGTACCCAGACAAGAAGCAATTCCAAAGGCAGAGCAAAGCAAAGGCCAAACACAGACCACAAGACCCAAACAAAAGGCGAAGAGAGAGCTTCCAAGCCAGGTACGGCAAATGGAAACAGGCACTAGTCAAAGCCAGGGAAGTGTAAACCAAAGCAAACAATTGTTTGTGGCAAAGACTAACCCCCCAAAGCTTCTCCTTAAGTTATTCCCCTCCAGGTGTTTCTTGGGAGGGAGAGTTGGAGTTACCTCCTCCCGGACAACCCTTGTAGCCCTTCTCTGGGCTTGCCTATGCTCCACTCTCCTCACCCTTGGATTGAGTGAAGTAGGGAGCTGTTCCTCATCAGAGATCAGCTGTCTATCAGCACACAGCTGGTCAGCAGTCCAACCTCCCCTGTGTCTGTGCAGGCAGGCAGCTTTCCATCTAGTTGACCATCTCCTCCAATGTCTGAGGAGCCTCATCCTCAGCCCCTTGATGTGCCTTCCTTGTCAGAAGGTCCTAGTTCCAATACCTCCTCCTCCTCCTCCTCCCAACTGGGTTCTGATGGGGCCATGACAGTCAAGCAGGAGACCCTAGGTCCAGTCTCTTCTTGAAAATTTCCAGTGTTGGAGGACCTTCAATTTCTGAAGGCAACGCAATGACATCATAAGCATAGAGCAACATAGCAATTGCATCCTTCTAGTTTAGGTCATAAAAGTCTTGAGCATGAAGAAGGCCCATCACTGAATTGATGTACAAGTGGAAAAATGAGCGGAACAGGAATACAGTCTGCATTCTAACTCCTTTCTGAACCCTTATTGTGCCTGGTGATGTTGGACTATAATTTCTGTTTCAGAAAGCACGTCTCTTGTCAATTTTTAAAAAATGTTTCCCAAAGGGAATCCCTGGAAATTGAGTCAAAGGAATGTTTAAAATTTAGAAAGTCCAACGAAGAAGGAGATTTTTTTACTGACTATATTTTTATGCAAGATGGTGGACCACCAGAGTGTGATCCCCTGATGACTTCCCTTCTCTGGATCCTGCCCATTCATCTTAGATTTTAGTTTAGCTTAAGTCATGCTTTACATTTTAGTTTAGATTATGCAGCCCCATCTTGGAGCTTGGGAAGGATGAGCTTGAAGTAATTGAGAAAAGTTGGTGGATCTGAACCCACAGAAACATGGTACTGTTTGTAGCAATAACAATGACAGCTTTCCATTTGCCCTAGGCACCAGATAAATTGGCATCGTTCAATTGTGGCCAGGTTTATGGATAGATAAGCAAGGCCTTGGTTCTGGAAAACACCCAAAACTTGCATTTGCTTCAAGGTGTTAGATTGCATTTGAAATGACAGCCATGGGGGGCTCAGCCAGGCTTTGCACTGGATCTTGGTTTCATCTCCAACTAGTGAAACATCTCTGGCTGAAAAAGGGAAGGAAAAATAATCTGTGCCAGGAGATGCTGGCCACTCTCCCAGAATCTTCTGTTCTCTAGAAATCTAATGATTTCTGAAAGTCAATCTCTTACATGCTATGAAGCACACAGATCTAGTACACAAGTTTAGCTTGAAGTGTGACACTGAAGAATACCACCAAGTTCCCTACTCTTCCGTACCTGATCAGCATCCAGCCCTCTGCCATCTTTCCAGTCTATAAATTATGATTCTTTCTCTCTCTCTTTCTCTCTTTCCTCTTTTTCTCTTTCTCTCTCTCTTTCTCTTTCTCCTTGTCCACCCCTTTCTCTCTCCATCCTGAGTATCAAGGGTTAGGCAATATACTGAAATAATTGATAAACAATTGATAAAACCAGCAGTAAAGAATTATTATGTTTTCCTTGCTATAACTTGTAAACATGATATGAGCATTTGATTGAAAGTATCAGAAGCTCTTGGATGCTGATGGTGGAACTATCTTGCCCTTGTGGGGCTTCCATGCAAACCTTCGGGAACAGCCCTGAATTAACTGTGTGACCTTTTTCCTGACCCACATATACACAAAGGTTGCTGTCCATCAAGGGATACACAGTAGAATTGGACTTACTTTGATCTGGTCCCACTTCCAATTCTATTCGGGTCATCGAGCAGACATTTGTGATGTCTACCAGTCTGGATTCCCATTGTCCTTTTAGATACAGTAATTAAGCCTCATGTTGCAGACACAAACAATGCAAATCTGGGAGGAAATAGATCTGTTCATTCTTGCAAGATAGCTTCTCCTGTGTGGTTTTATAAGCAGTTTAATTGATTAGATTTAGAAGTCCCTTATTTATTTCTTCACTAAGCCTCGTTGCTGTATTTTAATAGAAACCCATGAGGGAAGATGAGTCTTATTAACAAAATGCATCCATGATGAAGCAACTAAATTTTCATTTTATCTCCGTGGCTATTGATAAATATTCATAACTCTATTGGTTTGGGAATATTGGAACTCTCATAATTCAAGTTTTTAATCTCATCTTCAGACATCCCATTATGAATCTTCTCTTAATCAGAGCTTCATCTTTTCCAAGCACCATTATTATTATTATTATTATTATTATTATTATTATTATTATTATTATTATTATTATTATTATTATTATTATTTATCCTGCCCTCTTTTTTTGTTTAATGTGGTCAACTGAAGGCAGCAAATCTGTTTAGTCCTCTGCCTCCTTTTTTTCCACACCACACCACAACCATCCTGCGAGGCATTGGTGGGACTCAAATATTTTTACCACCGGTTCTGTGGGCGTGGCAGGGGAAGGATACTGTAAAATCTCTAGTCAGAGTGGAATTTGTCCGTTCTCCAAACTACTCAAAATTTCTGCTACCGGTTCTCCAGAACTGGTCAGGACCTGCTGAATACCTACCTCTGTTGTGAGGTGGGTCAATGTGAAATGGAGGCTCTGGTCCCAACTTACACAGCTGACTTTCTTGCCTAAGTCAGGCCTAGAACTCATCAACTCCTCCTCTCACCCAGCAGCTTCCCCACAGCACTAAGCTGAGTCTCCAGCTTGTTTATTTCATTATTACGAGTTATTTATTTATTAATTTTATTTATATTGCCGCTTATTCTCACATGGCGACTAGAGACAGCTTACAGAATATAAAACCTCATATAAAAACAATAAAACTAATAACAGAAGAGTCATATAATATAATAAATTAATAAAATCACACACACCCCACCTCCCACCCTGGTGACAGCAGACCACTCTGGCCATCTGATGGACTCCATCCCGCTCTGGGCTCCCCAGGCCCACTGGCAGAACCAGGTCTTCTTCAGCGCCTTCCGGAAGAGTGCTACCGTGGGGGCCATTCTAATCTCTGGGGGAATGATGTTCCCAAGAGGGGGAGCCACCATGGAGAAGGCCCTTCTTCTGGGTCCCACCAGGTGTATTTCCCTCGGGGATGGGACCCACAACATTCCCTGCCTCCCTGCTCTAATGGGTCAGGTAGATGTGACCAGCAAGAGATGTTCCCTCAGATAACCCGGTCCCAAGCTATGAAGGGCTTTAAAGGTGACAACCAGCACCTTGAATTGTACCTCGAAGCAAATCGACAGCCAAAGCACCTTCCACAGGAGAGGTGATACATGTGCATACCGGGGTCTGCACAAAACCATGTGGGGCACTGTATTTTGCACCAACTGGAGCTTGTGGATGCTCTTCAAGAGCAGCCCCGTATGGAGCACGTTGCAATTTATTTATTTATTCATTCATTCACTTATTTTGTTTATTTATTTGTTTGTTTATTTATTTGATTTGATTTGATTTGTCAATTGCTTACAAGATAATAGGTATAAGTATAAACATGAGTAAGAATACAGGAAATAGGTACGAATAAATGGGGACAATAGGACAGGGACGGGATGCACGATGGTGCACTTATGCATGCCCCTCTTAGGAATGGGGTGAGGTCCATAGTGGATAGCAATGTTATGAACTGCCCAGAATCTTAAGCTCACTTATGACCATCACATAGAGATTAAAATTACAGACCAAAGAAAATATGGATGGCTTAGAACAGAGGTGGGCAACTATGGCCCCTTTATGACTTGTGGACTTCAACTCCCAAAATTCCTGAGCTAGCATGGCTTGCTCAGGAATTCTGGGAGTTGAAGTCCATAATTCATAAAAGGGCCATAGTTGCCCACCCCTGGCTTAGAAATTGTAAAAGCTCTCCTACCAATAAATTTCCTTCCTCCCTTCCTTGAGGAAGGAAAAATCACAGTGTCTCTTGAGAAGTTTCCAAAGGCTACCTTGGCGCTTGTAATAGAAATTCCCTGAAGATTTGGCTCAGGTGTAATGGAATATCCTTAGATTATGCTAATGTTTAAATATAACGGTAGCATTCATAGAATAGAGATTAAATTTAGCTGGGAGTTGGGCAATTCATAGATTTAATAAATTATTCTTAGAGTTATTTCTGTTCTGTTCATACCCTAGACATACCCTGAAGTTCCTTCAGATTCTTTTTTTGTGTGTGTGTGGATTTCTTTTTTTCTTATTTGGAAAGTTCTAAACTTTAATCTAAACAATCTAACCTCAGCTTTCTCCTTCTCTCTGCCCCAGCACACAACATCTTGCTTATCTACTGCCTATAAAGAGACAAAGCCTTATCTTGGGGGATTTTGGCTGTGTATGGGACTAAGACCATGACAAGGTCAGAGTCACCATTGACTGAAACTCAATCAATGCATGGCTTCCGTTTAGATTGATTGGCTGCCAAATCTGCTTTCATAAGGTTTTGTTTATGAACACTTGCAATGTTTTAATATATTACATTATTTCATTTATTTATTTTGCTAAAGGCTTACAATACAATAGAAATAAGAATAAACATAAGTTTAAATATAAGAAATAGGAACTAATAATTGGGGATAATAGGACAGGGACGGTAGGCATGATTGTGCACTCATGCCGCCCCTTATATTATATATTATATTAACATAATTGATTCCTAATCTTTATTCAGTATTTATCCAATTGGGATCTCTTTTTCTTTTATTTACAATTGGAATTTATTTATATATCATGTGTGAAATGACCACTTTCATTTTTTGTGGCAATTCTCTTGACTCTTAAGACCATGCAGGGAGATTTAATTTTAAAAGGATTCAATTAAATCACCTTGTCCAAGCAGGGGAATAATTGTTGATGTGTCTCTTGAACCTCAGTGCTAAAAGATGGATCGATACATTTTACCTATCTGCGCGAATACCAATGATATCAGTCTGTAGTATTTAGTGTTTCACTAAGGCACTTGCCTAGGCAAATAAATCATTAAAATTAGGGCAGCAATGCTTCCCAGCAGTGTTTCTCAACTTTGGCAGCTTTAAGATGTGTAGTCTTCAACTCCCAAAATTCCCCAACCAGCATAGCAAAGTAAAAAGGATTGAGAAACACTGCTTTACAGAGAAAGAGAGAGAGAGAGAGAGAGAGAACTAAGACTTTCTTGAGGTGAAATCCTAGGAACACTTGAGGGAGTGACAATAATGTAAGCAATTTTTGTAAGTTTTTCAAAGCCTCTTTACTCAGGTTGCATCCCAAATGATGCCACTAACTAACATCAAAAAGTCTGCTGAAGCTTTCTTTCTCTCTCTATATATATATATTCTTATCTGTGAGGTTCTTAAATAAAGTTTCTTGTTCAACTGAGGAATTAAACAATTCTCAGGGAAGGATCACACAACCAACAAGGGCCTCTGAGTTCATCTCATTTGCAATTAGGCTCAAGAAAAAGAAAAAGAAAATACTTCGAAGCTGAATCCACCTAGAATTGAGGCTACGGTGTTAATTTCATGCATTGTATCAATCTTGCTTAAATTTGAAAAGCTTTTTTCAAAGCTCAGGAGCCTTTTAGCTCTCTTGTCCAACACCTCCTCTTAAAAGCATCAGCTGCAGCTACTCCAGTAGCCTTAAAAAAAAAAAAAACTTTCCAGCACAAAATATTGATAACTTTTGAACAGGGGTGGGATTCAAAAATCCCAACAACCGGTTCTCTGCCTGGTTGCTAGGTGATCGTGGACATGGTGAGTGTGGCCTACTGGAACTTGCAGGAATGGTGGGGTTTTTTTTGCCTTCCCCAGAGTCTGGAGGCCTCCCTTGGGCCTCTGGGAGGGTGAAAATGGCCTCCCCGGGCTCTGGAGGCCCTCTGGAAGCTGGAAACAGGACTGTTTCTTCTGTGCAGATCCTGCACTTACCTGCATCCAAAACAGGCCACCTGGAGACTCCTGAGAGGGGAGGGGTAGGTGGGGCCAGCTGGTCTGTTCAACTACTGGTTCTGCGAACCAGTTGTAAAATTTAACATCCAGTTCGTCCAAACCGGCCCGAACCGGCTGAATCCCACCCCTGTTTCAGAACCACATTTAAATATCCCTTAAAATGTAAATAACACCAAAATATTGAAAAGGCCCAGAGGCTCTCGGTAAATGTGGAGATGGTTTGGCAAGATTAAAGGAACATCTCAAGCAAGTTAGCAAAAGGTGTTTATAGATCCCTGAAAAAGCTTTTTTCTACCAGGTCTTCAATCATGCATTTCAGAAGAAATATATCACAGGACTTCTAGCAGAGCAGATTTGCAAACTCTGTCAAACCACAACACAGATGGTAGGCCTAAATCAATCATCCATAGTCAAATCCATTCGAATTGATAAATCAGAGGTATACATCTGAAAGTTACATCTCGAAAGAGCTAGTAATGTTTTAAGATTGACAATAATAAAATGCATAATGGTGGGACATTTTTCCAATTATATAGATTAATTTATGTTTCGTTGTACCTACTGTCCTTCAGAGACAAAGTCAGTAGTTTTCTTTGGATTCACCTTTTGCACAAATATGTACATCAACACACGGCTAGCCGTAGTATTTAACCTAAACCCATATTGTGAGCATAAGACTTTTACTTTGTCATTTCATTCACTACCCAGTTAAATACCGCTGCTTATTAATTTGACATAAGACATCCCATGTTATATTTATGCTGCTTAGCTATTACATACCAGCGTTTCTGAGGTTGATTTGGATTTGCATTGTTCCTCGGGGACCCTCATTGTTTGTTCTTTTTCTTTCTTTTCTGATGTGATATGTCATTCTTTCCCATGCATCTACAGCCTTCTTTGCAAATGATGCAGATTATTTTCACTTGTACAAGTGCTTGCATCAGATTCTTCCTCGAGTTGGCTGGCAGGATTTCCAGTAGCCCCAGAGAATAGAGCTTAGTTACAATTACAATTGGCTCATGCATGAAAATAGGGGCAGGTATACAATAGAAGTAGGGAAAATATTGTCTTCTGTTCCACTGGTTATAAAATAGGCTATAGCAAGAACCAGCCACAAATAGGTTGCTGGAGAATCCAGGTTTGATCAAAGCATATACTCAGCCTTTTATCTCTGCAATCTCAGATAATACTTTGTGCAGCATAAAAACTGCAAGGTACAATTGACCGTTGTTAGGAATATAAGTCACCTAACAGGTATTTGGATTAGAAATATATAAACCAGGATCGACATTTTAAAACTGTCTCTATAAGAGCATGCTAAAAAATGCAACTGGGTGTGGTTTCTCAAACAGCCATAAGATGGAGCCAGAAACCTGGGTTGTTTAGTCTGAGTCTCAGAAGAGAGTGTGAGTGTATCTCTGTTTCCTTCTGTTGGAAAGTATTGCCATTCCTCCATTTTTCCTAATTGACTGATATTCCTAGATTTAATGTAAAACTGATACTGAACTGTTTTTGACACTGAAATATGATACTTGGATTATCCCTGGATTGAAAAATTGACTGATTTACTTTGGAATGACTTCAGACTGCCTATTTTGAACTTTGCTTAAACCTTTATTGAAAGTAAAACCCTACATTTACTGTACAGTGTATCTGTGTGCTATGTGTGTATTATTCAAACACTACTCGCTATATGTCTCCCTGTATGCGCTCATTCTCCTAACGGGGAATTACCTCAACAACCATTATGTAATTTCACATTATTCTACTTGCACTGTTTATTGTTGCTGTTTTATTCCTTTGTGATTGTTGCTTACAATTTTTTCCTTCTTTCATGAGCCACAGTGGTGCAGTGGTTAGAGTGCAGTACTGAGGCTACTTATGCAGACTGCTGACTGCCTGCAATCTGGCAATTCGAATCTCACCAGGCTCAAGGTTGACTCAGCCTTCCATCCTTCTGAGGTGGGTAAAATGAGGACCCAGATTGTTGGGAAAAAGATGCTGATTCTGTAAACTGGTTAGAGAGGACTGTAAAGCACTGTGACGTGGTATAAAAGTCTAAGTGCTATTGCTATTTATTGTTGTAAGCCTCCCAAAGTAGTTCCATGGTGAGATGGACGGCAAATAAATTTAACAAACAAATAAATAAATAACATCCAACTCCTCAATTGTGTTGTCCACATAGAAATCTCCTAAACTGAGGTTTTTAAGATGCTGAAGAATTATAAGGATGTCTAGGAAAAGTCTATTAGGTTCCTAGCCTGCTCAAGAGAACACGGATGGGCATAAACAGTGTAAGATCTTTGAATGTGCTTTGTATTAGCTCCCTCTTCAGCCTCTTCTTGCATATGAGGCCAGGGTTGATTGATTTCAAATTAATGACCCGAAGTGAGGATGCTTTTGGACAGATTTCAATCCCACATGAAACACCATAATCTAGGTACTGGAAGGTTCAAGCAGAATGTTTGGCCTTGTTCAAAATTACCCAATCTAGCTGCCCTCACAGATATGGTATGAAGATTTTACTCTAGGTAATCAAATGGGAAATTACAAAAAAAAAATGGTGAAGGAGTAAGAATAGCACAGAGATCAGCAGGGATTAATGCAACTAATTGCACTAAGTAAGTGCAAATACCCTTGGGATTTTCTAAAAAGGAAAAATCCTAGCTATATTTTACTTTGCATTCATCTAGACATGGATTGCAACATCAAAGATATTAAAATTCTATTCCCAAGGGTTTAAGACAGAATTATTTTAAATCATTTTTAGAAAGGAGTAGGGAAGAAACATATATACTAACTGATGGTAAAGGAAAGTTATTTAATTACCAAAGACAAGTAAAAATGCCATATGGTCACCAGGAGTTAACTGTTAGCGGTTGATACATGACATTTCGTAGACTAAACCTTTCAGCAGGGCTAACGTGATGTCCTCCAAAAATGTTGGACATAATGGTGTCTTGTTATGTCTGGTTCTTAGGTGTCAGCTGGAGCTATGAGAAGTTGGCTGCTCCTACGTAGAATATGTCACCAAATCTCTTTCCTTGAATTGTAGGAACATTGTATTACTGTTTATCTAAGTTTCTGTACTTGCTTGGGAATGCCAGAATTTCTTCTCTGCAGGCAACAAGTCAGAGAAGATTATAGACCTTATGTTGGCACTATGAGAATGATCCTGAAACAGCTAACTATGATCAGATCTGATTTGCATTTAGATGAATGACAACTAGGAGAACTGCAGATTCAACTGAGGAGTTTTAAAAAAATAACAAAACAACCAAACCCTGGAAAAAGTCAAGAAAAAAATCATTCTATTCAGCTGCCACAAAAATTACATGTGTACTATGCAGTGTCCAAAAGCTTAATCTAGGTAATTGAATGTATTAGAGAGTTCTGAGTTTATATACGGGCACAACAAATTTGAGTAAATCAGAAAAACCATAGTTTGAAAATATTTGGGAAGTAGCATTTAAAAAAAATATGCAAAGATACTGCATGAAAGCAAAATTCATGTATGCAAAAATATAAAAATCAACACACACAGTATTTTGCATGTTTTAGAGAAAAACACAACACCAAGGTAGCATTACATAAAAGAAATAATTATGGCATATGAAGAACTGGTAGAGGAAAAGAACATTGTCAGGAATCAAGCCGAAGTAAAATTATATTGAGGAAAGAAAAGGGAAATAAGGTGGCTCGATATTAAATTTGAAAAAAAGAAATATCCTACAGAGATGTTTGAATACACTTTAGTCCCATTGACTTTCATTTATATTGTTTTCGGATGGGGATCTTTACTGCAAGCAGGGGTAAAATTACAAATTAGAAGCATGCATTTTATGGGCACAAAAGGGTCTGTGGGTGTGGAGGTCTTTTGGATCTTAGCAAATGAGAAATACAAGCAGTAATTATTCTGCTGGAGTAAGTAGAGTGCTGTTTTTAATTTTAGCATGGTGGTAGTGACTCTTTACTCTTGGTTAGAAACTCACAAGCAGGACAGGCAATTGTAACCTTGGTTCTTCTGAGATTTTCTCCGAAATAAGATGAAATTCTCCCAATATTCCCCTACCTACCAACTGTCTGTACTTACTGCAAAGGGGGTTTAGAAGAAACCATAAAGATATTCTTCTATTTTATTTATGTTCCAATTTTCTTAACAAAACTTGGAGGTCGTACCAACTGCTACTTAGTCATTTTGGGGGCTTAGTGACATCATGATGATGAACAATCTTCATGCAATTGTAGCAAAACCCTAGATATTGTTCTGTTAGCACATCAGTCCAGTGTAAGATAATGGGGAGGTGGGAGCAGTATGTTCCTCAAACAAACAAACAAAAAAATGTCACCAGAAGCTCAGTGAGTTTCCAGGGAGATATTTTGAGTGTTTTTGGTTCTACCGCACAAACATTCTTTTTCACCACAGTCACCGGTGAGATTGCATGGACATAATTGGTAGAAAAGCCACTTCTGAGTAAAAATAAAGAAAACTCAATTGCTGTATGTCAACGCAGAACAAAATCTTTCATAAGGCACTCTTGTAATTTGGTTGAATTGCGTGTGTGTGTTTGTGTGTGCGTATCTAGAAAGAGAGAGAGAGTACTATACTTACAGCATTGCTAGTCTGTCATCTATAAACTATGTTAATAACAAGGTAGAAGAAACAATAATAATGAACACATTATGCAAAAGTATAAAAGTAATACAAATTGTGAATAAGAGTAATAAGAGAAAGACAAGCAGAGGTGGGATTCAGCAGGTTCTGACTAGTACTGGAGAACCGGTAGCAGAAATTTTGAGTAGTTCAGAGAACTGGTAAATGCCATGTCTGAGCACCCCCGCCCCCACATCTCTTCTCTGCCTCCCATTGAGTCCCAGCTGATTGGCTGGGTCTTCTTTGGTTGCCCTGCACAGGAGAACGGAGCTGGAAAGCAGGTGAGTGGGTTGGGAGGGAATGGAGATTTTACGTTATCCTTTCCTTGCCACGCCCACCAAGCCACGCAATGCCTACCAAGCCACGCCCACAGAACTGGTAGTAAAACAATTTGAATCTCACCACTGAAGATAAAGTTGAAATTCCAAAACCCTCTGTTAACAAACTGATATTGTGATCAACTCGTAGATAATTTACCATGGTTTCAATCCCCAATCATTCCAGATATTAAGCCTATTTGGTCCTGGTTGAAATACAATCAAACATCCAGGTTTGATTCTTTATACCATCTGTTCTATATTAACATTCTCGAAAACCTGAATTCTGATTGGTCCACACGGACCGCAATCTGATTTGCTAACTTGACCACCGTGATTGGTGTGCCGAGAACCTCCCACGATTGGTCGAGCCGATCGCAGGAGATTCAAAGCCCTGTCATTGGCCTCCAAGCCGCCGGCCGGCTCTATAAGAAAAGCCGTGTGGCTCGCAGGTCCTGTACAAAACTGTATACTTCAATAAAGAGCTGAAGTTCACTTTGAATCTCGCATCTCAATGAGCCTGATCTACCCGATCTAACACCACCTCTTATCAATTGTTGATTGACTGAATGCAATACATTCAGCCTCCAAAACCAATTTATTTCCTTCTCAAAACCTAGATAAAATTGTCCCTCAATTAGGTGTTTTACATTTGTATCCCATCAAACAAACCATTTGCCACTTTGTCAATCCAGAGAGTTCTCTGCTATTAAACAGTATAAAGGCATGGTGTATGGAGTTGGCTTTATGATTTTTTTAGCTTATATTTCTTTATATTTCTTCTGGAATGGTGGAGTTCTTGCCTCACAATCAGGAGGCTGTGAGTTTGATCCTAGGTAAAGACAGATATTTCTCTTTCTGGGCACAATGAGAATCTATCTGCTGAACAGAACTCCGCATTGGTGACAGGAAGGGCATCCAACCATTAAAACACTCTGAAATGTAGACGATATTTCTTCTGACAGCTTTTTATAGCTCTTTTGGACAACCATAGATTATTTTACATCCCCCAAGATATTTTTCTCAGTAGGAGGAAGTGACTGCCTTTTACCTGCGTCCCAGGGTTCCCAGGGTTTTTTCCCACATTAAAAGAGCAAATAATACCCTCTCCAGATGTCCCCGGTCCCATTGTCCAATGAAAGTAGCTGGCAAGCTTCTTGGTCGCTCCTCTCCTCCTTCAACTGCCCCCTGTTGGGATGACCTTGGTTCTCACAAGAAAACTTTTTGTTTTGACTGTTTGCCAGTCTGTCTACTTCCCCCTCCCTTCCCCCTCTCAGAGTTTGTGGCAACTATGAGGAAGCTTCCGCGAGGTTCATTTCAAAGTTGACAGTTGGATGGCTGCTAAGTTGTTGGCTTACTCTAGCTTACAAATATTATTTTTTCCATTTTGCCACTGAGCAATTCAGTCAGAGAAGAAGGATGAAATAATATCCTTCTGTTGATAAGGGGCGATCTTTGTTTCTGATTAATCTCATCTTTCTATAGGAAAATGAATTAATATCTGTCCTGTCTAATATTGTATGAAGAAATGAACACTGAGAGCACTGAAGGCACTATGTTGAAAAAATTAATTAGGGCTATGCAGCTTGTAAATTACAGATCATTCTGCCACACTTTGCATAAAAATTTAGCTGCTTTTAGAAAGAATTAAAATCTTCTGGGGATAATATCAGCAAAGAAAGTGCCTTCTGTTATTCAATTATTAGTCAACATTGTAGTGGAAGCTGGAAACAGAGAACTTAGACAAATTATTATTACTTTTATTAAGAGTGCACATTCCACAGAGGAAAAATTGGAAATTGTATGAGTTATTTATTCTGCAGAAAATTTAGCAAAAGGTTAATTTTTACAGGTTGAACCTATTGCTTTCAAACTCTTAAATCAATGCTTTTTTTTCCTTTTTGACAGGCAAGTATTATTTCCAACATACAACATTCCTAAAGGAGACCTCTACAAATTTTTCCATCCTATCTGGCCGCAGAACTGGAAGAGATATTTTTTTCCAGCTTCTCAAGAATGATAGAAAATGCTCCAATATTTTGCCCGAGATTTTCCCCATTGCAACATGGTAGTATAATGTCAGATTGCTGTTAATAGCAAAGGAACAGTGCCAGTAAAAAATAAAAATAAATGAATGGGTTTTGTATAAAGGGGGAATGCTGAGATTTGCAATGTGCTACTTAGGCATCTGTCTTTAGAAAGTTATGAGGCAATTTTAAGGCAATTCTTGACTCAGCTGGATAGCTTAGAGACTTTTTGGAGGAGAAGCAATTGTTATGTATCTAATCTTTACGGGATGATGGCCACCTCAGGAGAATTAAAGGTAAGATGGATGAGCAAAACTGATGGGATTAGAGAGGAATTGATATATGTTCACTTGGCATTTTAATGGGCTGGACAGAAGGACAAATAAGGCAAACCTGAAAGGGAATAGATGTGGGACTTAGCCTGTCAAAAAGTGACCTTGGCAAGTCATATTTGTCCTATAATGCACTTTTTAATGTCTCTCCTGAAGAAGAATCACCCATCTGTCAACTTTCATACAATAGAGGAAGATGTTTGCTAGGGTTTATTAGTTGGCACGCTGTTGACACAAAGTCACTCCGGACTAGAGGGAATTCCCAAAGTGATAAGAAACAGGATGTCATACAAGATACTGGGGATTTTTTTTTCCTCCAAGGATGACAACTATTACTCATCAAATTAAGCTTTTACCGAAGCAATTATCGATGCTAACAGTAAGAGAGAGAGAAATAAAGATGAACTGTGCAAAGCAAAGACATTTTGAACTGCAAACAAACAAGGGAGATGGTTGGCATACAAAAATGAAAGGAATGGAAGTGATTAATGCGACAAGAAAGAAATACTGTGATAACAGACAATGCCAATATGTGAAAACTGTTTCATTATGCCTGTTATACTATTTTATACAAATTTTCTTGGGAAAAGGGGTTGAACATTTACGTAAACAGAATTTCCTGAAGATTGCAGAGTATCAGAGACCCAGCTGTGTGAAGCTGTCAAAAAAGACTAAAACCAAAAACTAGGAAAGGAACTAGGTCCAGATGGGTCATCAGCCTCTTGCAATAAATATTGTTAAAGGTTCGCTTTTATAGTTTTTACAAATAACAATGAGTAGTCTTCTATAGAATAGAAAGATTCTTAATATAACGGTACAGTGGTGGGATTCAATTTTTTTTTATTACCAGTTCTGTGGGTGTGGCTTGGTGGGCGTGGCAGGGGAAGGATACTGTAAAATATCCAGTCAGAGGTGGTATTGGCTGGTTCTCCAAACTACTCAAAATTTCTACGACCGTTTCTCCCAGAACTGGTCAGAACCTGCTGAATACCATCTCTGTAACAGTAATACCTATTGGGCCTGGCTAGTCTAGGGAAGAGAAGAACCAGGGGAGACATGATAGGAGTGTTTCAATATTTGAGGGGCTGCCACAGAGAGGAGGAAGGGGACAATCTATTCTCCAAGACACCTGAAGGCCAGACAAGGAATAATGGATGGAAACTGAAGAAGGAGAGATTCAACCTAGAAATGAAAAGAAATTTTCTCACAGTGAGAACAATTAACCAATGGAACAGCTTCAGCAGGTTCTGACCAATTCTGGAGAACCAGTAGCGGAAATGTTGAGTAGTTCGGAGAACCACCTCTGACTGGCCCTGCCCCCATCTCTTCTCTGCCTCCCGAGTCCCAGCTGATCGGGTGGGTTTCCTTTGGTTGCCCTGCCCAGGAGAAGGGAGCTGGAAAGCAGGTTAGTGGGGTGGGGAGGGGAGGTGGATTTCGCAATAACCTTCCCCTGCAGTGGGGAGGGAATGGGAAATTTACAGTATCCTTCCCCTGTCACGCCCACCAAGCCACACCCACAGAACCAGTATTAAAAGTCTTTGAATCCCACCACTGAACAGCTTGCCTTCAGAAATTGTAGGAGCTTCATTACTGGAGGCTTTCAAGAAGAGACTGGGGACTGCCATCTGTCAGAAAAGGTGTGCGGTTTCCTGCTTGGGTGGGAGGGTTGGACTAGATGACCTACAAGGTCCCTTCCAACTCTGTTAATCTATCTACCTAGAATGATTGAGAATCTCCCTAAGATGACCCATCTTTTGGAACCTTGTTTTCTTCTTATGGAAAAGCTTGAAAATGCTAACTTGAAAGCCCTTTTGTTCTTGTAATAGTTTACACTATGGCCGAGGCCTACAGATATCTGGCGGAGTAAATTTTAGCATCTGAGGTGTATTTTAGCATGTGCTTGGTCTTTGCTTTCCACAGTGTTGTCTACAAAGATCAGGATCTCATCTTCAAGAATGTTAAATAAAAGAAATCCTTCAATTGTGGATGATTTGGCCTTAATGTATCAAAAGTGTGTTTCATCCTACAAGATACATCTCTGAAAAGGAAAAAAAAAAACATTCTTTTTTGGGTGGGGGCTTAGAGTTCCAGCACAATGTTGTGTTTTTCTGATGGTCACATGTGACAATTGTGAAAAATGAAACCTTTAAAAATAATAATAATATTTTGCTTCTCTTTTTCCCGTCCTCACCTTTTCTTCTTCTTCTTTCCTTTCTTTTGAAAGAGCACTTCAGTCTGATATGAAGGCTATAAAAAGAATCCCTCCGTATAAAAATGCTGTGTTTGTGCATGCAGATAAAGAGGACAGATAACTACACGGTAGCCTTAGAAAGAAGAAAACGTGCAGAACGTTTACAAGGCAATGAATCAAAACAAAGTTGGCTTTGATACCCAACCTTGAGTAGAATTATGAATACCTCAAACAGAAAGTTGCTGAGAGTGTTTTGGCATTTGGCATGTCCAGGAGCTAAAAGGAGAATATCTGTCAGATCCGTGTATCTGTCATTTCTTCAGTGGAAGAAAAAAAAAGGGGTTGGGGTGGGGGAGGCTGATAAAGAAATCCTTTCTTGATGTAACCTGAATATATTTAACCTTATATCGAATTTGTATAACCCACACATGATACGATGGAGGGAAAAAACCCAAATGGCCAGAACCTATCACCTTTGAGAGGCACAGCCAGGAGATGAGAAGACCATAAAAATTTCATAGTGAGATATGTCCTGGGAAAAGTTCTTTCTAAAAAGTGGGTGGGGAAAAATTAGGTATGTCCTGGGAAACTGTGAAAAAGATCCTTCCTTACAAAAAGGGGTGGGGAGGAATTAACATAGTGGCTTTTGTTTCTCTAAATACACATCGAGATAAGGGGAGGGGTTCTAATCTCCCTTATCTCTCCCTTTATGCCTGAGGGACCTCAGACGCTGCTTTGAACTCCTACATGAATTGTCTCATCTCAATAAAGGATTCCTTTTTGATATGTTTTCAGAAGTTCATTCTAGTTGAGTGAATGGGAAAAGTTCTGTAGCCTGACAATATCACTACAATTTATTAATTTTTAACCACACTTTTATTATAATGTACAATGTTACACAAGTATATGCCTAAAACTGAAGCAATTCATAGCCATTGGCAATAGGCTTAATAAGAACACAAGCATGCAGTTAAAATTGTCTAACCAAGAAACAACATAATGCAATGAACTTGATAAATCGCTATAGCAATAGCACTTATATACCATCCCACAGTGCTTTGCAACCCTCTCTAAGTGGTTTACAGAGCCAGCCTCTTGCCCGCAACAATCTGGGTCCTCATTTTACCCACTTTGGAAGGATGGAAGGTTGAGTCAACCTTGAGCCAATCAGGATTGAACTCCAGGCTGTGGGCAGAGTTTGCCTGCAATACTGCAATCTCTATCACAGGCAAGAGAATCAATCCTCTGCAGGTTGAATCAAACCTAGAAAGTGGTTTCAAAAGGTGGGTGTAGAAATCACTGTCTGTGCCCACCTCATTTTTTTTTTTAAATTGGAGTAAGTGATCCTACTCCAATAAAAGTATATTGACCCAACCAGTGGTGTGATCCAATAGATTTCTCTATTTTTTCAGTGTTTGGGCAAGAACCATTCTTGCTGCTGTGGTAATATGTACTATTAAATACCTCTTTACTATATCTCTCTTTCGTGATTCCTAACAGGAATAATTCCAGCTTGTATTCTCTTTTTTGTCCAATCATCAACACAAAAGATGCACAGTTATCCTGAACACAGATGATTGCAATGCCAAGGTGAATAGTTTTCTGAAGAGCATGGCTACTTATGAGACCCCAAAGAGAGATAACAGAATAACAGAGTTGGAAGGACCCTTGAAGATCTTCTAGTCCAACCAGCTCTCTGCTCAAGTGGGAAACGCTATAACATTTCTGACAAATAATTGTCTAATCTCTTCCAGCTTCAGAAGGCAAGACGTTCCACCGATTAATTGTTCTCACTGTCAGGAAATTTCTCCTGAGTTCTTGGTTGCTTCTCTCCTTGATTAGTTTTCATCATTGCTTCTTGTCCTGCCCTCTGGTGCATTGGAGAATAGGCTGATTCCCTCACCTTTGGGGCAGCCCCTGAGATATTATTGGAAAGAAGAACTATATTGCTCCACACTCTGGTTAGAGGACTGGAAAGTGTTAATGTAACATATGGAAACACTGACAATTGCATAATGTTGCATGCTGATTATTAACCAAGATCTCCCTGATGTTTCTGGATCCAGTTCAAGGTACAGGTGTCCCTCATTAAAATATAAGTGTCTGGGATGCAAGTCCTGAGAGACATGTCTTCAAGAGTTTCATTATGCAAGGTCTAAGGGAGCAGCCACCATTACTGATTTTTTTTCCCCTAGAGACTCTGCCTGACACTTATATTACTATTTGCCTGAATGAGAGGGTTATTTTACCCTATAAGAAATCTGAAATATGAAAACCCATATGATTAGAGCAAGTGAAGCTGCCATGTGTATAATGTAGATTTCATCAGTAAAGGATTTTGTTGTGTCACTCAATGTTATCAAGACAGAGAGAGAGAGACATACGTATTCTAATTGCTTGCAAGATGTTTTCCATCTCAAGTTCAGATGAGAAAGTAGTTAGGTCAAATGCACATGTAGAAGAAACCAGCATGCCTCACATTAATAGCATCCTAAATTATATAAGGAAACAATTCTCTCTCTCTTTTTAAACATTTATAATGGTGTGTGGAACAGGTTCTGTGGTCAGGTTCTGACCAGTTCTGGAGAACCAGTAGCAGAAATTTTGAGTAGTTCAGAGAACTGGCAAATACCACCTCTGACTGGCCCCACCCCCATCTATTATGTGCCTCCCGAGTCCCAGCTGATTGGCTGGCTCTTGTTTGGTTGTCCTGCACAGGAGAACAGAGCTGGAAAGCAGGTTAGTGGGGTGGGGAGGGAATGGGGATTTTGCAGTATCCTTCCAACATACCTGTAGAGGTTTACACCAAAGAACCCCAGGAAGCTGGTGTTTAGACCAGGACCACTCCAAAAGCTTGAGTTGTACTCAAACAACCTCCCAGAACTTGCGTTCAGTGCTGAGTGAACCCTGGAAGATTGACTTAAACCCCTATGATACCTAGAGAACTGATTTAATCTCCAAACACCCCTAGAAACTGACCTCAAATAACCCCTTGAGGATGGTATTCAGACCAGCATCACTCTAGAAGTTTGTGTTGACACAAAATGATCTCCCAAGGCTTGAGTTGACCCTTGAATGAAACTGGAAAAATGACTTGACTCCTGAATGACCCCTGCAGGACTGACTTGGCCTCCAAAGGGCCCTAGTAGCTGATATCAAATAAACCAATAAAGCTGGGGATCAGACAAGGATCAATCCAAATGATCGTTCACCCTCCCCAGGTCTTCAGTTGTCCCCTGAATCAACCATGGAAGATGGATGTGACCCCCTGAATGACACTTCGGGACTTGAGTTGACCTCCAAATGAGACCTGGAAGATTGACTTGACCTGGAAGACTGATTTGACCTCCAAAATATCCTAGAAACTAATCCCAAATAAACTATCAAACCTGGTGCTCAGATCAGGTTCGTTTCAGAAGCATGTATTGACCTCAAATGACCCACTAAGAAGAAAATTCCTGATGCAGGAGTCAGAGACATGGGTGGCCAAGAAGTCCAAAAATTGTTCAGTTTGAACACAGGATCAGATGTTGGGACAAGAGTGGAATTTCATACTTAAATGAAGTGGGAATGCCCTTTCCAAAAATCCAATGTTTTGGCTGCCCGAGGAATAAAATTCCTAATACTGTGGGCATTGATACCGGTATCTGAGTGGGGATTTTTTCTCACTCTGAAAGAAAAAAACAGATGCCAGCATGAGATTCGGTATGGCATTTCATGCTTAGAAATGATTCTGGATTACCTTTCTAGAAATCAATCATTTTGGGTACCTGGAGATTAAGATTTCTTATTTTTTAAACCTGAACAGGTGTCTTGGCAAGTAGGGTGGAATTTTCAGCTTAGAAGTGGTCTTGTTAACATTGGCCATGTTGACTGCCTGAGTAGAATGTTTCTATTTCCAGCAGTTGGCTTTCTTCAATGCAATACACAAATAGCAATAGCACTTAGACTTATATATCACTTCACAATGCTTTACAGCCCTCTCTAAGCAGTTTACAGACTCAGCCAATTTCCCCCAACAAGCTGGGTCCTCATTTTACCCACCATAGAAGGATGGAAGGCTGAGCCGACCTTGAACCTGGTGAGTTTCGAACTGCAAATTTCAAGTAGCCGGCAGTCAGCAGAAGTAGCCTGCAGTACTGCATTCTAACCACTGCACCACCATGGCTCTTATGGACAGTGGGATGAGATTTGGGGTGGAAATTTAGGCCTAAAACTGATCTTG
Source organism: Pseudonaja textilis (assembly GCF_049901715.1). Lineage (NCBI taxonomy): Eukaryota > Metazoa > Chordata > Lepidosauria > Squamata > Elapidae > Pseudonaja > Pseudonaja textilis. The sequence goes on from NC_141993.1 coordinate 11,717,847, forward strand.
TATTCTTCTTCATCACCACCATCATCATCATCATCATCATCATCATCATCATCATTTTAGCCATTGTCTATTAGCCCTTTAGCTGTTCACTGCAGGATGAAGGCTTCTTCTGTTTCCAACCTATAAAGTCCTGAGCTTTTGGGGGTGGGTGGGTGGAGCAATTGTGCCCACAATACTTGCTGATGTCATCGATCCATCTTGTTTGAGGTCTCTTTTGTGAATGCTTTTTATCAAGTGGGATCCATTCTATGATCCTAACTAATATATGCAGGACTTGTATCGCATTTGTTTGTAAAAATCAGCCATTTTGGATGTCCAGGTAATAAAATTCTTGATGCCAACAGTGGGGGGATCTGCAAGGGATCTGAAAACAAATTTCAATCTTAATGCCAACTCAGATGGCTGAATGAGGTTCAGGATCAAATTTTTTGTTTACAACTGGTCGTGTATTTCTCTTGGAAATTTCCTCCATTTCTGCTGCCTGGGCACAAAATTATGGATGCCAGCAACTGTAGCTCTGGCCAGGGTGTCAAAATATAGCAACAGGAGATTATTATTGAGGAACAAGTGTTATTGGGGTTTTATAAGATTTTGTGGTCCCGTTGATGATTCAGTACTGGCTATCATTGAACTCTTCAAATTTTGGAAACAGTCAGACTTGAAGACTGGCATTTAGAAATAGTTTGGAATGGCAATTTCCCCTCTGATTTCTCTATTTGATGCTTATTTCCAGATCAACATTTGTCTAATCTCACATTGATCTTAGATGCTGTTTCTAGGGCAGCGCAGTTGAGGCTTCTCTTGGCTAACAGTCTCCTTTTCTGCAAGTATCAGTTTAATAAAGCATTTCATCTCAAATAATGACATAATTAATAATGGAACTGTGCTCACTATAAACAGTTGCAGTTTAATAGTTAAGCATCATTCAACTCAGTGGGTCTTATGGGTAGATTTGTATAAAAATGCATGTATCTTAATATTTTTTTAGCTAGATATAAAATTTTGGTTGCACCAGGAACAATTCTGTACTCTTCTGAGTACAGAACACATCAGTTATACTTTTACATACATCTCCATCACCCTGTTGGAAGAATTATCCTTCTGGGTTCAGTTCTAAGTGGGGGAAAAGACACTGGAAGCATGGAGGCTGTTTGGAAAGACGGTTTAATGGTGGGCAAGACCACGTGGCTTGGAGCTCCAAAGAAGGAAGGGTCACATGCTTCAAAATGAAGGAAAAGAAGGAAGGGCTGAGATGCTGAAAGTGCCTGGGTTTTATACCCTCTGTTGGGATTTGAATTTGAGCTTGCATTCTGATTGGTTGTCAGACTCCCATGGGGCCATGCAGGAGCAACTCTGTAGGGTGTCCTGAGTGCCAGGCTTGGTTGAGCCTTGCTGGGTGATGATGCAATGAAAGGGCTTGGGGCAATTCCTATTATAGCTCTACCTGCAGTAGATCTTTGTTATGTAAAATATTCTAGCCAAGGCCTTAATGGCCCACCCATTAACAAAGGTGGAGGCTAAGTTTCTGCTTCTGAGTTTCTACTCTTTTTATGGGAAATATTCTGTCTTTTTAATATTTCCTAGGATATTTTATTTTTCTAGGAGAGGGCTGGGTGATAACTTCCTATGAGTTGCTCAGCGCCCTTTGTGTACCTTGTAGATTGTGAGATACTCATTGTTGGCTTGTAAGGTAGTCCATATTATTCAGGGCAGAAGAGACTGAAACATTTTAACAGTGCTATATGTGTGAAATTTTAAGTCAATGTTGCTTACATACTTCTACACAACTGTTAAGGGCATAATGGCCATCTATGAGTTTCATCCTCCTTGAGAATCTTCAGATGCAAGTAGTCAGGAGTTATTTTATGGAACTCAAGCTCTCTAACAAGGATTTGAACTCATGGACCATTGTATGTGATACCTGGCTCAACACTAGTAACTGCAAGAGGAATCTTGGAGCCCTGGTGGACATCCATCGAAGTTGACTCAACCTTCCATTCTTCTGAGTTTGGTAAAATGAGGATCCAGATTGTTGGGGGTGATATGCTGACTCTGTAAACCACAACCACAGCCAGAGAGGGCTGTAAAACACTTTGAAGCAGTATATAAGTCTAAGTGCTATTGCTATCTGAAAGCAGAAATCAGGTATGCTTTCATTGATTTACAGAGCCCCCTTTTCAAATCAATTTTCCAGGATCCTTTTATATTTTATTTTGCCTTTTATCTATGGACATTCTCAATCATCCAAATCATGGTTGTCCCAAAGGTGCTTTTTGAAAAGGCAACTAGACTGTTTTTTTTCTTGACAACATTTCGCTTTTCATTCAAGAAGCTTCTTTAGTTCTGACTGAATGGTGGGGAGTGGAAGGATTTATATTCCTTGCAGTCATCTGGTTGTTAGCTCTCTCACTGAGAGCTGTTGAAGCCACTTGAAGTTTTGTCTGGAACCTTCTTGGAAGGTTGAAAAGACTGTTGAAAACAAGAGATAGATGGTGTCATATTCTTCCTCCTTCTGTTCAGTAGTCCTCTTGGTCCAGAATGTGGACTTTGCTGTCTTCAAAAGGGTAACCTTTGTTTTTCAAATGCAGATGGACTACTGAATTTTGTCCTGATGGGTTTGTTCTCCTATGTTGTGCCACGTACTTGTGAAGTGTTTGTTTTGTTTCTCCAGTGTACAGGTGTGTACAGATCTTACTGAATTGCACTGGCTATATCACATTGCTCAGTTTTGCCTTTTATCTCCAGAGAGGCCCGTGGATTGAATAGTAGCTGGTTTATAACTTCCTTTCTTTGTTCTCAAGAAGAATTCCCTGTCTCTCTGGGGTTATCCAGGTTCCCTCCTTGTTCAGGGATGAGTAACATCCTACACCATTAGATTAGGTGGATGTGATGAAATTGCTGTATTGATTGGTAGAGGAACATCAGCTATTAAAAAAAGATCCATTCAGCATGTTTGCACCTGGAATTCAGGATGCTGAAGACTTCATTAATTTTGTGGCTGTTCCTCTCAGCTCTATACAAAAAGGCAGAATTGTGTAGGAAATGAATTGCAGGACATTCATGCCTTCAAAGATGCTCCAGCCCTTGTTCAAAAGTTGCCTCTAATTCTTTATTATGTCATTTCTTCTCCAGGATGATGATCTAGACCAGATGTCCACTTCCAAGTTTCAGGAGTACCCTCGGCCTTGAAACCATCTTTTTCTTGGGTCTCTTGTGCCTAATAGATTATGAGCCGCGCTGCCAATTTCAGCTCAGGATTAAAACAGTTGTTTTCTTGCTGTCTTGGTGAAGAGAAAAGATTGACTTCACCTGCAGGTTTTAGCAGTGCATTAGGGAGTAGATCTCCTCCTAACTATCTTATTGATTTCCCGAAACATTCACATTTTCTCATATGCACCCAAATGTCACAGGAAATCTCTTTAATGACTTTATTGAAATAACACATTAAGCTCAGTAGTAAATATCAAAGTCCAAATGAAAAAGCGGGAGGTTAAATAAAATCTTAGTAAGAAATACCCAAATAAAAGAGCATGAATGAAGTTTCCATCACTTAAAAAGATCCCAAGAGGAGCAACTAGACAGAGAGAATTCTTTGAGCAGGCTGTGAGATCCCACCACTGAAGAGTAGGAGACTGGAGGCTAAAACATACGAAAAACAATTGCAGGAATTGGGTAGTGGAAAAAAAGCACCAGGGGTAACATGATAGCAGTATTCCAATGTCTAAGGGGCCGCCGCAAAGAGGGCCAACCTATTCTTCAAAGCACTGAAGACAGAACAAGAAGCAATGGATGGAAATTAATAAAGTAGAGAAGCAATCTAGAACTAAAGTAAAAAAATCTTGACAGTGACAACAATTAATTAGTGGAACAGCTTGCCTTCTGAAGCTGTGGGTGCTGCATCACTGGAGGCTTTCAAGAAGAGACTGGATAGCCATTTGCCTAAAATGATATAGGGTCTCCTGCCTGAGCAGGGGGTTGGACTAGAAGACCTCCAAGATCCCTTCCAACTCTGTTATCAGGCTAAGAACACAATCAAAGCTGAGGGAGTTGATCTAATCCTTCCGGATTCTGCCCCAGTCGACACTGGGATCCTATAGGAAGCCCTGGAGATATTCTCCATCTTGATTCAGGCTTGCTGTAAAACCTCCTACTGCCAATTATTACTAGAAGTTTGGGGAGGTAGATGTGCCATGTTCTAGCCACTCTGTTATTTCCGGATTTTTTTTCTGAATCTGTAATTTTAGCTAAGATAACCCTGGTAGCAATGATCCTTGCTTTGATGTGCTTGTAAAAGTTCACACACACTTGGAAGCTAGTACTCAATGGGGAGCTCCAGGTTTCCTGGTATGCAGCTAAATTATGCTCCTGAAATGTAAATGATCATCGACTCAGCTAAATAATAAATAAAGGTACATTATGAAATAAGCCTCTCATTATCTGTTAACCATAGAAAAGTCAACATCTTACTGATCTCCCAGCCTCATGCATCATTCATTCTCAGCAAGAGGAGGTAGTGGAAAGTGATGGAAAACAACTTTCTTATAGTTTTTCATTTCATTTTTTGAGCTTCTTTGGGTGGGGAGGAGAAGGCAGTCCGGCATGACCTGTCCGTGCAGGGAAGACAGGTGTGATGAAAAAGTTCAAGGTTCTTTTATGTACTAGATTTCTGAAAGCCGTGCTCAGTAGATTGCAATCTTTAATTTACAATAATCAGATGGATGCTTCAGATTGCAATTCTCCTGAAAGCCATATTAAAAAACAAAAACAAACCACATGAGTTTACATGCTACACTCAAAGCCCACTTCGCAAGATGTGTGTGTGTTGTTCTTGGCCTCTCTAGTTTTCCTGTCTTTAGTGTTGACATCCTTTCCCCTGGAAGCTACTGGAAGACACTATCTAGTCTTCCAGTAGCTTCAATCTCATCCTAACTTGGTTACCTGTAGGAGAAGAGCAGATGAGCTGGGAGTGTGGAGTTAAACATGTCATCAGCTTAGAGTCATTTTGTTGTTACAAAAGTCCAACCCTCCTTGAATTCAGTTGACTCTTATCTGGTGCCGATTAAGATTTGAATTTTTAGTTGACTAGATTCTTATGTATATGCTTGAGAATAAATCTTTCTGAATTACAACATAATGTATGGTCCTGATCCTTTGAGACTGATATTACCTGACTCTCTGGCAGGCAGCTCCAGAACAATTATTCTCTTTATTACAGCAAAGTAATATTGCATGTTTTTCAAATCACTGAAGGATTCTTGCAACAACTTGGAAGAGGTTGACCAGAGAAATTAAGGTAATTTTTACGTACTTTTTTCCACCAGAAATCCACCCCTCTTTAGTTAGTTAGTTAGTTAGTTAGTTAGTTAGTTAGTTATCTGGTACATAGAAGAAATAATTTGTATATCATTGCCCTGATATTCTATTTTTGTTTTCCCATCTAACTTGATTAAAACATTGATAAATACATTTTGAAGGTAGATAAATCTAAGAGGAAGAAACATTTTTAAATGCTGCAAACCCCTTCATCACGCAAACAAAAATTCTTTGCACTTTTTCCAAAGTTTCAACATCATTTTTGTAATGGGGTGACCAAAACTGGATGAAGTATTCCAGATGTGGCCTTACTAAGGCTTTATAAAGTGGTACTAATACTTCATGTGATTTTGATTCGATGCCTTTGCTTATACAACCAAGAATTAGTATAAGTTATTTTGGCTGCTGTTGGTTCATGTTTAAGTGATCATCCACTAGGACTCCAAAATCCCTCTCACAGTTACTGTTTTTGAGCCAGGTTTCATACTTGTGTCTTTGGTTTTTCCCGCCTGTGTAAAACCTTGCTTTTCTCCACATTAAATTTCACATTCATATCTTTTTATATTAGCTAGCTCGTATTGTCTGTATGTTTATTTATTTGTATATTTGGTTGATCTATATGGCTTCCCACTCACTCTCAGTGATTTGGGCAGCTTACAAACAATAGGTTTGTAATAGGTTTTATAATATTGTAACTTGTTATCATTGTAAATCGCTCAGTGTTATCTTGTGGTAAAATGGGTGTTTAATAAATTTAATAACTAAATTACTAACTAAACTGAAACATGGATTTTCTTCCACATCACTAAGATAGATCTTTTTTGGGGAAAGCGCCCTCTCACTTGTAGACACACCGAGGACTTTAATTTCTGCTTTATAGCATCAATCTCTCCAGGATATTGAAGAACACATATCAGTGTATCTCTTGGTATCTTATTAAGGAAATGTTTAAGAACACAATGTTCAGCCGATCCTTTTTTTAAAAAAATTCTGCAGCAAATTAACAAATAAATTAAAGGTGCTTCCATTGGTGCAACCTGCTCTAAGCCTTAAAAGTTGGGTCTACTAATAGCCTGAATAGATCAAGGGCATCATTTTGCTTCAAAAGCTTCTCTCTGGTGATGAAGATTGATTGATTCTAGCCTGCATCCATTCCTTTCCATAAATCAAGCTGTACTTCCTCATATTCTGGTAAGGAGAATCTCATTAATTTCTAAGTATTGCTGTGACACCCCCCACCCACCCCCCACCCCGAGAAGATAGATCTATTCATTTGTATGGAGCTTCCACAGCAAACTTTTTAAGATCTGTATACAATCTTCTGAATTATAATCTTTGCTAATTCCATGTAATAAACCACTATGAAGTTCACAATTTCTTGCACTAATTTATTTGAACAATTTTCCTGAAATTCAACCATGGCTTCTTGCTGGCTGCTCACATCAATAAACGTTGCTTGACTTGGATGTGAATCTGAGCCCAGTTCATAGGAGCTGTGGGTGGCGCAGTGGGTAGAATGCAGGATAACTCACTGCTCACTGCCAGCAATTTGATTCTCACTGGCTCAGGGTTGACTCAGCCTTCCATCCTTCCAAGGTTGGTAAAATGAGGACCCAGATTGTTGAGGGCAAGAGGCTGATGCTGTAAACCACTTAGAGAGGGCTGCAAAGCACTCTGAAGCAATGTGTAAGTCTAAGTGCTGTTGCTATTGCTATAGTCTACTTTCTCCTGGGAAAACATTTGCATAGGAGAGAAAGGGCTATTGGACTGATATTAGAGATGGAGATTCATATTGTCCAAGGGTCAGCACTCTGACATAGACCAGGTCAGGAAATAGATAGCACAAGCAATATTTACTTTATCAAGGGCTCCTGTGATGAAATTTGTGTGCGCACTTGCGCTCGCATGCCAGCACTCATAAGGCAATGTGCATGGGTTCCCCCCATGCTCCCTGCACATTCACATGCAACCCCCCCCCTGCTGCCCCCATACCCGCACTGCCTCCCAGCTGATTTTCGGCCCGTTTGAGGCCTTTTTTTTTGGCCTCCCAGAGATTCAAGGGAAGCCTCTGCAGCCTTGGGAGGCTGAAAAACAGGCCCATTTACAGGAAGTGACAAAACGGGCCTGTTTTTCAGACTGCAAAAGCTGCAGAGGCTTCCCTGATTTGTCAATCGCTTTCAAGATAATAGGTATAAGTATAAACATAAGTAAGAATACAGGAAATAGGTACTAATAAATGGGGACAATAGGACAGGGATGGTAGATGGTGCACTTATGCACGCCTCTTACAGACGTCTTAGGAATGGGGCGAGGTCAATAGTGGATAGTTTGAGGAGTGGAGGAGTGGAGGTTCAACATATGCCTTTCTTTTAGGTGTTTTTTGAGCACATCTTGATCTGACACAACCCTTTAAGATTGAACTTATGTAGTTCAAGGTTGAACTTAGTTCAACCTTGAACTACGCCGCTTACGGTTGGAGTTAAGTGTAGCACACAAAACTATCTGCTACAATGTCCTACCATTCAATAACTACTTCAGCTTCAACCATAACAATACAAGAGTACACAACAGATACAAACTCAATGTATTTAGTATTTATTTGATTTGTCAATCGCTTACAGGATACAGGTATAAGAATAAATATAGTTTTGAATACATGAGATAGATATAAGAAAAATAAAAAAAACAATAGGACAGGGACAGTAGGCACAATTGGTGCGCTTAGGCATGCCCCCTACAGGCCTCTTAGGAAGGGGGTGAGGTCAATAGTGAGGTTAGAGGATGGAGCAACAGAGTCAGGTAGTGCATTCCAGGCATTGACCACTTGGTTGCTGAAGTTTTACTTTCTGCTTTCAATTTGAAGCGGTTTACATTGAGTTTGCATCTGTTGTATGCTTTTGTGTTGTTGCGATTGAAGCTGAAGTATTTATTTATTTTATTTTGTCAAGCAATTGTTAGATAACAGGTATAAGTATAAACATGGTTATGAATACATGAAATGGATACAAATAAGAAAAAAAAGAAACAATAGGACAGGGACGGTAGGCACGTTGGTTGGTGCGCTTATGCATACTCCCTACAGACCTCTTAGGAAAGGGGTGAGGTCCATAGTAGACAGTCTAAGGTTAAAGTTTTTGGGGTTTGGGGAAGAAACCACAGAGTCAGGTAGAGTATTCCAGACATTGACCACTCTGTTGCTGAAGTCGTATTACCTGCAATCAAGTTTGGTGCAGTTTACCTTGTGTTTGTATCTATTGTGTGCTCTTGTATTGTTGTGGTTGAAGCTGCAGTATTTGTTGACAGATAGGACATTGTAATGTATAATTTTATTTACTATACCTAGATTGAACCGAAGGCGGTGTAGTTCTAGGTTGTCTTGGTCTAAAATTTCGAGTCTGGTGGCATAAGGTATTCTGCAACGAGTAGAGGAGTGGAGAACTCTTCTTGTGAAATACTTCTGGAGTTTTTCAATTGTATTAATATCAGATATGTAATGCGGGTTCCAGACTGATGAGCTGTATTCAAATATTTGTCTAGCAAATGTTTTGTATGCTCTAGTTTGTAGTGTGATATTAGCAGAGAAAAAGCTACACAGGATTAGGTTAACAACTCTTAATGCCTTTTTGGCTATGTAGTTACAGTGGGCTCTAGCACTTAGATCATTAGAGATGAGTACTCCAAGGTCCTTGACAGAGTTTGCATCAACAACAAGGTCTTGACTATTCAGCTTGTATTTTATTTTCTGATTTTTTTGCCAATATGTAAGACAGAGCATTTATTTGTTGAGATTTGAAGTTGCCATTTGTTTGACCATTCTGACACATAGTCAAGGTCTTTTTGGAGGGTAGCGGTATTGTCGGTGGTGACTGGTAGTTATATAGAAATTATGTATAATCATGGGCACGCTGTCTTAAGTTTTGACTGTGGATATGCAACTACCTTGTAAATTTTAATCTTGCTTTCCTCCAGATGACCTATGAAAAGCAGGAGGTCATGCTGTGGGTATCTTTACATTTAAATGAGAACAATAGTCTTGTTGTCCTCATATAATGAGAACACTAACATGAAGAAGGACAAGCTCCATTAATGTATCTTCACTTGGACTCCAGACTAGATTGCTGACTTGGATTGAACTATGGGACAAAACTGTTGCCTGGCAATCTAGAAGATTCTTTGAATTGCTTTGGAAAATAAAATAAAATCACTGCTCCATATCAGTTCAAAGCATTACATGTGTATTTACTCAGGACTTATTCATTGAGAGAAACTCTGACTGCAAATTTATAGAGGTGCATTGACCAGTTTCATAGGTATTCTGGGCACATCCACAAATGTCCATCTCCCCTGCTTGTCTCTCCAAGGCTTTGAACATTGACCAATGACTGATAAATATTCTACTAGCAGTTCAGCCTAAAGCATTGTACATCTTTGAAAAGAAATAGCCACTATCTTCCTAGAACTGCTCCAGGGAGCTGGCAATTAATTTCATCACAGTAGGATTTGTCCATATGATTAGGGCTTTATGCTACAGCCTCCATCGCAGGGAATCTGTTGTGACATTGATGCATTTTGCACATAAACTTTCTGAAAGTGTTAAATGAGGTAGTCCAGTTATTTTTTCTTACTCTTCAGCCAAACTTCTTCTTTTTTAATCTCTCACTGGGAATGTCCTTCGGCACAGGTTCAGACCATGTTTTCACCTCACTAAATTAGGTAACGTGTCCAGGGAGGAAGACGGTTCAGTTTTTCATTGACCTTCCAATGGCTTGGCTCATTGTAATAACATTCTTGGGTTAATGTTGGCTATACTTTTATGTCCCTGTTGTTTTATTCTTAGCCTAGGCACTTGGGGAAGGATTTTGCTTTCTCAAGTTATCCAGTACAGTTTCATTGCTGGTCATCCAGCCCCACATTTAATGAAAGTTTTTTTTTTTTTAAATAGCAGAATTTGTAGGAGATTTTAAGTACAGCTGCAGACATTTCGACAGTTTCTTAATGGCAGCAAAGGATTAGACTGTTTTGGGGGGAACCAGGTTGTTCTTGCCCTTTCCAACTATTACAAATACATAGAATCAGCATAGCACACAAGCCAACTAAAGCCCTTCAAAACATCCTAGGTAAACCAGAAGATCTAGCAGCCCCAGAAGAAGAAGCAGGACTCGCGTGCAACATACAGGGTAAAGACTTCAATAGCCACCACGTAGGACAAACAGGAAGAAGACTGGCAGAAAAACACATCCATGAGCACAAAGACAAAAGACGTGATGAAAGCTCCTTAATTGCACAACACATGGACAGACACAACCATAGTTTCAATTGGGAAACTATGACCATCTTAGATCAAGCCAAGACTAAAAACAAAAGGGAATTTCTAGAAGCCTGGTACTCAGAAAAATTAGCCATCAACAGGCACATAGACATATGCAATATCTACATAATCTTTGTTCTGACCCAAACCTTGTTCCAAGGAAACAAACATCAAACAGAGATAAAAGCAAAACTTTTTAATGCTTCTCTGCGAATTCCATTCATGAAAACTAATTGTCTCTGATAAGAACGAGCCTTGCAAAGGTTGTGCAAGGCTGCCAAGAACACTAGATTAAGTTGCCAAGAAATATTCAAAAAAAAAGTCTCCAAACACAAACCAGGACAGTCCTAACATCCACAAGGCTTGAAGTACAAGAACTTTGCTTCCTGCAAAGAATCCAACCTCTGAGGGCTGGCTTTTATCCCTTAAAGGAGGGGCCATCACCTTGCAGCCTTACTCTTGAGTCATCCCTGTTGCCGCAGCTGCTCTTTGAGCAGCTCTGCGCATGCGTGTACTGGGTACAGGCTCCTTGGGGTCCTCTGCATCTCTGCTGTCAACCTCCACAGTCTCCGAAGGCAGCACTCCACTCTCTGATAGTCCTGGCCCCATCCCTGCATCACACGCAGATCCCTCATTCGAGTCCTCGCTCTCCAAGGCCTCAGCTGTCTGCACCTGCTGCCAGGAGCCATAACAAAAGAGAATATCAATAAGCCCAAAAGGGCACAAAAAGAACCCAACTCCAGAAAGATTCTGGTTTACTTACAATTTAAAACAGAAAACTCATAAAAGAAACTAGAACATCTGGACCACAATGTCCTATTGCAACACAATGTCCCTGTGCAACAAAACCCCTCATAGGGCTGTACAACCACTCTACCCAAAGATCTGGGTGTGTGTGTGTGTGTAATTATGAGAGATAACCATGCAGGACTATCCTGTTGCTTGATAATGAAATGTTGTGTTAAATAAGGTATCCACAATATTCAGCATCCTGCAAGAGTTCACATTTTCATTCTCTCCTTCATAGGATAGATGGCTGGATCACATTAAATTCCAAGCTGTGCTCTTTATGCACTTTTCAAATTCACATAACTGGTCCTATGAGATCTTCTGCAGAAGGGAGGAACTGAAAAGTTCTGCCTTGTGTGCAATATTTTCTAAGTGTCGTACCTGCCATTCTGCTAGCTGACAGACTGACATTAGTAATGGGGCCATGGGGTAGGGATTCGGGGAGAAAAGAAGGAGGAATTGAAACCAAGCTATGTCATCCTGTAAGAAGTACCAGCAAAGGTCAGAGCAAAGGAATGTAGAATTGGTGAGGCAGCAAAGTGAGGGACTATTATCCAAACAATTTGTGAACACTTAATGAGACAGTCAATGATAACCAGGGCATTGGCTGGGAACAAGGGGAGCTTAATTGTATCTTTTGCATGCAAAAGCCTCAGATCCAGTTTTGCTTCTTCCGTAACCACTTTGGCTTTAGTAAAGTATAAAGGCAAAGGTAAAAGTTCCCCTCGCACATATGTGCTAGTCATTTCTGGCTCTAGGGTTCATCTCCATTACAAAGACGAAGAGCTGTCTAAAGACGTCTCCGTGGTCATGTGGCCAGCATGACTAAATGCCAAAGGTGCACGGAAACACCATTACCTTCCCACCAAAGGTGGTTCCTGTTTTTCTACTTGCATTTTTACGTGCTTTCAAACTGCTAGGTTGGCAGAAGCTGGGACAAGTAATGGGAGCTCACTCCGTAATGGGGCGCTAGGGATTCGAACTGCCAAACTGACAACGTTTCTGATCAACAAGCTCAGCGTCTTTAGCCACTGAGCCACTGCATCTCTTTTAATAAAGTATACTTTTGGTTAATCACGGACCAGGAGTCTTTCTTTCCTAGCTGAAATGAAGTCCAACTGTTAACAAACACCAGACCCAGCTAAACCAGGCTTTTACCCTAATTCTTCTAGCAGCACTTGGTTTCCCGAAGCCTTCTTTAATTATGCTCTTTCCAATCTTTTCATTCCCATCCTGATGTTCCCTCTATAGCTGAAGTCCAGTTATTGCTTATCCTACTTGTTAGTGCATCTTGTTAGAATGGATAGGGACACCTTTTCACACACACCCAATCTGGATCCCAGTTAATAGCTGAGCGTTTCTGTTAAAATCAATGCCTGTGTGTTCTTTCTTCTTTTAGTCCCGATTTACGTGCCAGGAATTGATTACTTCTCTGCGAATTCCATTCATGAAAACTAATTGTCTCTGATAAGAACGAGCCTTGCAAAGGTTGTGCAAGGCTGCCAAGAACACTAGATTAAGTTGCCAAGAAATATTCAAAAAAAAAGTCTCCAAACACAAACCAGGACAGTCCTAACATCCACAAGGCTTGAAGTACAAGAACTTTGCTTCCTGCAAAGAATCCAACCTCTGAGGGCTGGCTTTTATCCCTTAAAGGAGGGGCCATCACCTTGCAGCCTTACTCTTGAGTCATCCCTGTTGCCGCAGCTGCTCTTTGAGCAGCTCTGCGCATGCGTGTACTGGGTACAGGCTCCTTGGGGTCCTCTGCATCTCTGCTGTCAACCTCCACAGTCTCCGAAGGCAGCACTCCACTCTCTGATAGTCCTGGCCCCATCCCTGCATCACACGCAGATCCCTCATTCGAGTCCTCGCTCTCCAAGGCCTCAGCTGTCTGCACCTGCTGCCAGGAGCCATAACAAAAGAGAATATCAATAAGCCCAAAAGGGCACAAAAAGAACCCAACTCCAGAAAGATTCTGGTTTACTTACAATTTAAAACAGAAAACTCATAAAAGAAACTAGAACATCTGGACCACAATGTCAATGCCATTTTTGAAATCACCCAGTTGGACCTGCCCATCACCGCCCTTGACATCGCCGCCAAAACCAAGGCAGACCAAACGCTCGCCCAGGTGCTCGACTGGGTGAGGAGGGGGTGGCCGGGAGGCAATGTTGATAACAAATTCGCACCCTTTAAGACTCGCATGCAGGAGCTGTCCAGTTTGCAGGGTTGTCTACTGTGGGGCACTCGAGTGGTCATTCCGACCTCGCTGCGTAACCGAGTCCTGGAGGCGTTGCACGAGGGACACCCCGGCATTGTGAGAATGAAGGCGTTGGCACGCAGCTACGTGTGGTGGCCGGGTCTAGACGAGGACATTGTCAATTGGGTAAGTTCCTGCAGCATTTGCCAGGAATCCCGTCCTGCTCCCCCCATCGCCACCCCTACCAGATGGGAGAGTGCCAGCGCCCCTTGGTCTAGAATCCATATCGATCTGGCTGGCCCCGTGCATAGAAAGATGTTCCTAGTGGTCGTGGACGCTTATTCCAAATGGATAGATGTGGCACAGCTATCCACGACCACCACACTAGCAATCACCAACGTGTTAACGCGCCTGTTCATTACACATGGACTACCCGACTCCTTGGTCTCCGATAATGGCCCACAGTTCGCATCAGTAGAATTCAGCCGTTTTGCAGCCAACCTAGGCATTCGCCACATTTTCACAGCCCCATTTCACCCTGCGAGTAATGGGTTGGCTGAAAGGGCCGTCAGGACCACCAAAGAGGCCCTCGCTACGTTTGGCAGAGATGTCTGGCACCACAAACTCTCACGGTTCCTGATGAGCCAGCACTCAACCCCCTGTGCAGTCACCAATAAGTCCCCAGCGGAACTTCTGATGGGCCGGCGCCTGAGGACTGTATTAGATAGACTGCACCCACAATACTGCCCTGACTCTCCCCTCGCTTCCACTTCGGGGGTTAGACATTTTATGTTACAGGAGCCGATATTCGCAAGGAATTTCGCTGGGGACCCACTTTGGATTCTGGGCGAGGTCATCGCCGTCACCGGGCCGAGATCGTATAGAGTCAGGCTGGAAGATGGTCGCGTCTGGAGGAGACACATAGACCAACTCAGAAGGCGCCTCAGCAACCTCGCAAACAAGAATCCCGAGTCTCCAGTCGAAGGGGAACCGTCTCATCCGCCGCCCAGCCACACCGCACCCAGCGACCAGTCTGCGCCAGCGGTCGTTCCGGTCAGCCCAAACTCGGACAACAGCGCCCAGAGAGTTGACCTACCTGATCCAACCCACGAGAGTTCGACCCCAGAAACCAACCTGGTGGTTTCCGAGGATGCCCAGTCCAGAGAGAGTGTTGGCGACGCTATGCCAGCTCAACCGTCACAGACTGATACCGAACAGACAGACAATGTTCCCGAGTTGCGCCACTCCGGGCGCCAACACAAACCCCCCATCTACCTCAAGGACTATGCGTGTTCGCATCTGGGGGGAAGGGGTGTTATGTCCTGAGGACTCAAGGAGTTCTCACTCAGGTCCACTCACTTGTGTGGGCGATATTCCCCCATTCCCATTGGTTGGTTCTCCCCAGCAGCCAGCTATAAAAGCAGACTGCGGGGTCCAACTGGTTGCTGATTGCTACGAGCCAGTTCCAGGCTTGGCAAGCACGGTCAGCCCTTTATTTGTAAAATAAAGTACTGTTGCACTCATGCTCTGGTTCAGCCTCTCATTGCTCAAACTTAACACTTAGACTGTCTACTATTGACCTCACCCCTTTCCTAAGAGGTCTGTAGGCCTCGTGCATAAGCGCACCAATGTGCCTACCGTCCCTGTCCTATTGTTTCTTTTTATTTTTCCTATAAGTATCCATGTATTCATAACTATGTTTTTACTTATACCTATTATCTTGTAAGCAATTGACAAACCAAATTATATATATATATATATATATATATATATATATATATATATATATATATATATATATACACACACACACATACATACACACACACACACACACACACACACACACACACACACACATATATATATATATATATATATATATATATATATAGATCTTTGGTTGTTCGGGTTTTCTCCCGCGTAAGATTTGAAGTATCTAGGCAACGTTTCGATGAAGTCTCATTCATCATCTTCAGGCTTCTGTCTCCAGCTCTGTGCTTCTCAGAGTAATGGAGATTGCAGCTGCTTCCTCCTTTTAACTGCCAGTGGGGTGGAACTTGATTGGGTGGGGGCTTGGCTGTGTTCTGATTGGGTGGGGGTGTGTTCTCATTGGTAGGGGTTTGGCTGTGTTCTGATTGGTTGGGGGTTAGCCGTGTTCTGATTGGTTGGAGGCGTGTTCTGTTCAGGAGGGGCTTGGTTGTGCTCAGGTTAGTTTTAGTTGCTGGGGATTTGAGCTGGAGAGTTGTGATCTTGCTGTTTGGCTTCTAGTTCGTGGTCCTGCTGCATCTTCATAGTGGGTGTTGGTTTGCTTCATGTATGGCTCAGAGGGGTTTGAAGTGGGTAGTGATGCAGCTGCAGTGCAGCTTCTGGTCCATGGTCGTTTCTCATTTTCTGAATGGGTGGGAGTCTGTTTTCTACATGGAAGTGTGGTGGTGGCATCTTGTGTGGCTCTCATGGGTGTGGGTCCAGTGTCCTTCTTCATGTTAGGTACTCGCCTGTTCATGAGGGCGGGTTTCCAAATGGCTGGAAGGCGGGAGGTGTCATCTCGTTTGTTCATGCTGTGTGGGCGTTTTTCTATCTCTATGGCTTCTCTGATTATTCTGCTGTTGAAGTGTTCGGTTTTGGCGATAGTTCTGGTATTTTTAAAATCAATTTCATGTCCTGTGGCTTTGAGGTGTTGGACCAGGGAAGAGGTCGTTTCTTCTTTTTGATTGAGTTCTTATGTTCTTCAATGCGTGCGCTTATTCTTCTGTTAGTTTGTCCAATGTATGTGTTAGGGCAGGCTGTGCAGGGGATTTTGTATACTCCTTGGTTTTCTAATTCGATTTTGTCTTTGGGGTTTCTTAGGATGGTGGATATTTTTTTGTTTGTGCAGAATGCTGTTTTGATGTTGTGTTTTTGGAGGATCTTGCTAATTTTGTCTGTAGTGCCTTTTATATATGGGAGGAGGGCTTTTCCGTTTTCTTGTTCTCTGTCTTGGATTTTGGTTGGGGCTTCTTTTTGGATTAGGTGGGTAATCTTCTTTCTTTGGAATCCATTGGCTGTGAGTACGTTGGTGAGAGTGTGTAGTTCGGTTTTTTGGTGTTGTTCATCGGCTAAGCATTTTGTTCTGGAGATGAGTGTCTTGGCTACGGAATTGATCTGTGCTGGGTGGTGGTGTGAGAGTGCATGTAGATAGCGGTTAGTATGTGTTTTCTTCTGGTAGATGGTGTGTCCTAGGGAGCCATCGGATCTTTTGTATACCAAGACATCTAGGAAGGGAAGTTGATTGTTGGCTTCTGTTTCCATGGTGAATTGTATTTTGGGGTGTAGACTGTTGAGGTATGTGAGGAAGTTGTTCAGTTTTTCTTTCCCGTGTGGCCAGATTATGAAGGTGTCATCTACGTATCTGAGCCAGAGTTTGGGTTTGTGGTCGTATTTTTCTAGAGCTTGTGTTTCAAAGTGTTCCATGTAGAGGTTTGCGATGACAGGTGAGAGGGTGATCCCATAGGTGCTCCTTCTATTTGTTTGTATTTTTGTCCATTGTAGGTGAAGTAAGTATTGGATAGGCAGTGGTTGGTTAGATCTAGGATGTGCTTGGGGGTTGTATTTGTTTTGGATGGCTGTCAAGGCTTCTTTTATTGGCACTTGGGTGAAGAGGGATGTGACATCGAAGCTTACTAGTAGGTCGCTAGGTTGTAAGTTTTGTTTCTTTATGATCTCGATGAACTGGAATGAGTTTCTTACGTGTGAGTTGATGGATTCTGCATAGGGTTGTAGTTGTTTGGCAAGAAATTTGGCCAGGTTTTGTAGAGGTGAGCCTATGGAGCTGACTATTGGTCTGAGTGGGGTTCCTTCTTTGTGTATTTTGGGGAGACCATAAAGCTTGGGGCATCTGGATGATTTTTCTCTGGGTATGATTCCTTGCTGGATTTCTTCACTGATGGGGAGGCTTTTATTTTGGATTTGGTAGTTTTTCTAGGTAGGTGGTGGGGTCTGTCTTTAGGGGTTTGTATGTGGGGTCTTGGAGTAGGTTGGTTAGCTTGGTTTGGTAGTCAGATGTGTTCATTACCACTGTCGCATTGCCCTTGTCTGCTGGTAGGATTATTATGCTGGTGTCTTCTTTCAGGTTAAGTAGTGCAGTTTGTTCTTCTTTGGATAAGTTGCTTTTGGGTGGTTTGCTAGTGCAGAGGATGTTGGTGATTTCGAGTCTGATTTTGTTAGCATCATCAGGGTTGGTTTTGGTCAGGCTGGTTTCAACTCCACATATGATGGTTTCTGTGGGGATGTGTTTGGGAGCGACAGCAAAGTTGAATCCTTTTGAGAGGATCTTGGTTTCAGCTTCAGTGAGGATCTTGTCTGAGATGTTGTGCACTGTTTGTTTCATGTGTGGCTGTGGGGGGAAGAGTTGGTTTCTGGCATTGTTGTAGTTTCCTGAGTTTGTTGGTCTGTGTGTCTGTCTTGAGGATGGTCTGTGTTTCGGCTCTCCAGACAGCGAGTTGTTTGGATTTGTCCCAAAGTAGAGGGTGAATCTTGTTGCTGAGTTTGAGGTGGAGTGTGAGGAGATCTTTGTTGATTTGGTCTAGGAGAAACCTTTTTGTGTGAAGTTCATTTCTAATTAGGGCCAGTTCTGTTCTTTTAAGGATGCGTTTGGTGGCTGCTCTGTTGGTGTGGAATTTCAATTGGAAGCTTGTGGGAATTAAATTTTGATCTCGGCAGTTGCATAGGAATGCAAGGTCACATAAAATGGAGGCTCTTTGGACTTCAAGTTTTTCATAAGTCCTGGTCAGATGGTGGGTTTCCTCCCCGTAGAGGTGCAATATTTGTTTTCTGAGGTTCTCGTGGGTATTTATATGTAGATCTTTGGTTGTTCGGGTTTTCTCCGCGTAAGATTTGAAGTATCTAGGCAACGTTTCGATGAAGTCTCATTCATCATCTTCAGGCTTCTGTCTCCAGCTCTGTGCTTCTCAGAGTAATGGAGATTGCAGCTGCTTCCTCCTTTTAACTGCCAGTGGGGTGGAACTTGATTGGGTGGGGGCTTGGCTGTGTTCTGATTGGGTGGGGTGTGTTCTCATTGGTAGGGGTTTGGCTGTGTTCTGATTGGTTGGGGGTTAGCCGTGTTCTGATTGGTTGGAGCGTGTTCTGTTCAGGAGGGGCTTGGTTGTGCTCAGGTTAGTTTTAGTTGCTGGGGGATTTGAGCTGGAGAGTTGTGATCTTGCTGTTTGGCTTCTAGTTCGTGGTCCTGCTGCATCTTCATAGTGGGTGTTGGTTTTGCTTCATGTATGGCTCAGAGGGGTTTGAAGTGGGTAGTGATGCAGCTGCAGTGCAGCTTCTGGTCCATGGTCGTTTCTCATTTTCTGAATGGGTGGGAGTCTGTTTTCTACATGGAAGTGTGGTGGTGGCATCTTGTGTGGCTCTCATGGGTGTGGGTCCAGTGTCCTTCTTCATGTTAGGTACTCGTCTGTTCATGAGGCGGGTTTCCAAATGGCTGGAAGGCGGGAGGTGTCATCTCGTTTGTTCATGCTGTGTGGGCGTTTTCTATCTCTATGGCTTCTCTGATTATTCTGCTGTTGAAGTGTTCGGTTTTGGCGATAGTTCTGGTATTTTTAAAATCAATTTCATGTCCTGTGGCTTTGAAATTGATTTTAAAAATACCAGAACTATCGCCAAAACCGAACACTTCAACAGCAGAATAATCAGAGAAGCCATAGAGATAGAAAACGCCCACACAGCATCAACAAACGAGATGACACCTCCCGCCTTCCAGCCATTTGGAAACCCGCCTCATGAACAGACGAGTACCTAACATGAAGAAGGACACTGACCCACACCCATGAGAGCCACACAAGATGCCACCACCACACTTCCATGTAGAAAACAGACTCCCACCCATTCAGAAAATGAGAAACGACCATGGACCAGAAGCTGCACTGCAGCTGCATCACTACCCACTTCAAACCCTCTGAGCCATACATGAAGCAAACCAACACCCACTATGAAGATGCAGCAGGACCACGAACTAGAAGCCAAACAGCAAGATCACAACTCTCCAGCTCAAATCCCCAGCAACTAAAACTAACCTGAGCACAACCAAGCCCCTCCTGAACAGAACACGCTCCAACCAATCAGAACACGGCTAACCCCCAACCAATCAGAACACAGCCAAACCCCTACCAATGAGAACACACCCCACCCAATCAGAACACAGCCAAGCCCCCACCCAATCAAGTTCCACCCCACTGGCAGTTAAAAGGAGGAAGCAGCTGCAATCTCCATTACTCTGAGAAGCACAGAGCTGGAGACAGAAGCCTGAAGATGATGAATGAGACTTCATCGAAACGTTGCCTAGATACTTCAAATCTTACGCGGGAGAAAACCCGAACAACCAAAGATCTACATATAAATACCCGCGAACCTCAGAAAACAAATATTGCACCTCTACGGGAGGAAACCCACCATCTGACCAGGACTTATGAAAAACTTGAAGTCCAAAGAGCCTCCATTTTATGTGACCTTGCATTCCTATGCAACTGCCGAGATCAAAATTTAATTCCCACAAGCTTCCAATTGAAATTCCACACCAACAGAGCAGCCACCAAACGCATCCTTAAAAGAACAGAACTGGCCCTAATTAGAAATGAACTTCACACAAAAAGGTTTCTCCTAGACCAAATCAACAAAGATCTCCTCACACTCCACCTCAAACTCAGCAACAAGATTCACCCTCTACTTTGGGACAAATCCAAACAACTCGCTGTCTGGAGAGCCGAAACACAGACCATCCTCAAGACAGACACACAGACCAACAAACTCAGGAAACTACAACAATGCCAGAAACCAACTCTTCCCCCACAGCCACACATGAAACAAACAGTGCACAACATCTCAGACAAGATCCTCACTGAAGCTGAAACCAAGATCCTCTCAAAAGGATTCAACTTTGCTGTCGCTCCCAAACACATCCCCACAGAAACCATCATATGTGGAGTTGAAACCAGCCTGACCAAAACCAACCCTGATGATGCTAACAAAATCAGACTCGAAATCACCAACATCCTCTGCACTAGCAAACCACCCAAAAGCAACTTATCCAAAGAAGAACAAACTGCACTACTTAACCTGAAAGAAGACACCAGCATAATAATCCTACCAGCAGACAAGGGCAATGCGACAGTGGTAATGAACACATCTGACTACCAAACCAAGCTAACCAACCTACTCCAAGACCCCACATACAAACCCCTAAAGACAGACCCCACCACCTACCTAGAAAAAACTACCAAATCCAAAATAAAAGCCTCCCCCATCAGTGAAGAAATCCAGCAAGGAATCATACCCAGAGAAAAATCATCCAGATGCCCCAAGCTTTATGGTCTCCCAAAATACACAAAGAAGGAACCCCACTCAGACCAATAGTCAGCTCCATAGGCTCACCTCTACAAAACCTGGCCAAATTTCTTGCCAAACAACTACAACCCTATGCAGAATCCATCAACTCACACGTAAGAAACTCATTCCAGTTCATCGAGATCATAAAGAAACAAAACTTACAACCTAGCGACCTACTAGTAAGCTTCGATGTCACATCCCTCTTCACCCAAGTGCCAATAAAAGAAGCCTTGACAGCCATCCAAAACAAATACAACCCCCAAGCACATCCTAGATCTAACCAACCACTGCCTATCCAATACTTACTTCACCTACAATGGACAAAAATACAAACAAATAGAAGGAGCACCTATGGGATCACCCCTCTCACCTGTCATCGCAAACCTCTACATGGAACACTTTGAAACACAAGCTCTAGAAAAATACGACCACAAACCCAAACTCTGGCTCAGATACGTAGATGACACCTTCATAATCTGGCCACACGGGAAAGAAAAACTGAACAACTTCCTCACATACCTCAACAGTCTACACCCCAAAATACAATTCACCATGGAAACAGAAGCCAACAATCAACTTCCTTCCTAGATGTCTTGGTATACAAAAGATCCGATGGCTCCCTAGGACACACCATCTACCAGAAGAAAACACATACTAACCGCTATCTACATGCACTCTCACACCACCACCCAGCACAGATCAATTCCGTAGCCAAGACACTCATCTCCAGAACAAAATGCTTAGCCGATGAACAACACCAAAAAACCGAACTACACACTCTCACCAACGTACTCACAGCCAATGGATTCCAAAGAAAGAAGATTACCCACCTAATCCAAAAAGAAGCCCCAACCAAAATCCAAGACAGAGAACAAGAAAACGGAAAAGCCCTCCTCCCATATATAAAAGGCACTACAGACAAAATTAGCAAGATCCTCCAAAAACACAACATCAAAACAGCATTCTGCACAAACAAAAAAATATCCACCATCCTAAGAAACCCCAAAGACAAAATCGAATTAGAAAACCAAGGAGTATACGAAATCCCCTGCACAGCCTGCCCTAACACATACATTGGACAAACTAACAGAAGAATAAGCGCACGCATTGAAGAACATAAGAACTCAATCAAAAAGAAGAAACGACCTCTTCCCTGGTCCAACACCTCAAAGCCACAGGACATGAAATTGATTTTAAAAATACCAGAACTATCGCCAAAACCGAACACTTCAACAGCAGAATAATCAGAGAAGCCATAGAGATAGAAAAACGCCCACACAGCATGAACAAACGAGATGACACCTCCCGCCTTCCAGCCATTTGGAAACCCGCCCTCATGAACAGACGAGTACCTAACATGAAGAAGGACACTGGACCCACACCCATGAGAGCCACACAAGATGCCACCACCACACTTCCATGTAGAAAACAGACTCCCACCCATTCAGAAAATGAGAAACGACCATGGACCAGAAGCTGCACTGCAGCTGCATCACTACCCACTTCAAACCCCTCTGAGCCATACATGAAGCAAACCAACACCCACTATGAAGATGCAGCAGGACCACGAACTAGAAGCCAAACAGCAAGATCACAACTCTCCAGCTCAAATCCCCCAGCAACTAAAACTAACCTGAGCACAACCAAGCCCCTCCTGAACAGAACACGCCTCCAACCAATCAGAACACGGCTAACCCCCAACCAATCAGAACACAGCCAAACCCCCTACCAATGAGAACACCCCCCACCCAATCAGAACACAGCCAAGCCCCCACCCAATCAAGTTCCACCCCCACTGGCAGTTAAAAGGAGGAAGCAGCTGCAATCTCCATTACTCTGAGAAGCACAGAGCTGGAGACAGAAGCCTGAAGATGATGAATGAGACTTCATCGAAACGTTGCCTAGATACTTCAAATCTTACGCGGGAGAAAACCCGAACAACCAAAGATCTACATATAAATACCCGCGAGAACCTCAGAAAACATATATATATATATATATATATATACATACATACATACTTACATACATACATACATATAATTTGGTTTGTCAACATATATATATTCATTCCAAAGCCTCTGAGCAAGAGCAGAGATGGGTCTTAACAGACTTAACTAGGGAGTAGGAGGGGAGTAGGACAATGGGCATTGGCAAGAAAACAAATGTTCTGATCCTCAGGCAATTTTGACACAAGGGTTTAGGACCCGAATCAGCATGGGAAGTTCTTGAACTGAGGTTCTGGTTCACCCAAAGTGGAGTTTTTCTTTACAATGCATGACTGCAGTGCAGCTCAGTGGAAGTTGTAGTTAGTCTATTCTTCTCATTTGTTGTTTTGTTTTTGTTCAGTCTGATTCTTCAAAATCCTATCCTGGACCACAGCATACCAGGCCCCCTTCTCCTCCACTCCTGGAGTTTGCTCAAATTCATGTTCATTGCGTTAAGGACGCTATCTCACCATCTCATCTTCTTCCATCCAGTAGTGGGATTCCATTTTTTTTCCCCTGTCAGTTCTATGAGAGTATGTGCAGCACTGAAAAACTGCCCTCTGTGTCAGCGCTGGCGAGGTGAGCTGTTTTTTACTCAGCTGAGGTGCGGCAATCCGCTCTGCCATGCAAATCAGCTGAGCTAACAACCAGGGGTATGTAGGACAGGAGACAGCAGGAGTGGGTGGGCAGGGCAAACCAGAGGTGGTATTTGCCGGGTCTCCGAACTACTCAAAATTTCCGCTACTGGTATGCCAGGACCAGTCCGAACTGGCTGAATACTACCTCTGCTGCCATCCCCTCTGCCTTCTAGCTTTCTTAACATCAAGGCCTCTTCCAATGATCTCATTTGTAGCTACTCTTCATTATTTATTTATTTGATTGATTGATTGATTAATTGATTGATTGATTGATTTTCCACCCATCTCACCACAAGGAGACTCTTGCTTCAGTCTGGCTCCCCACTCCTGTTTTATTATGTCTTTTCAACCCAGTGGAGGGATAATGGCTTAGCTTTTCCCTCTCATAACAAATATACAACACTAATAAGGACAACATGAACTGAATCTGTGCAGGGGAATAATAACAATGACTTTGATTTTTCCTGGGGCTGGTGGATTGATTGGCTGGAGAGAACAAGGATAAGCTTTTGCTTGCTCTCATCCTCTGGACATATAGATAATTTGGGAGAACTTCCAAATTTATTTGAGAGATTCAGTAGAGTAGACTGGAAAGAGGAATGGTCTCTTGGAGCTACCAAAACCATGAACATCAACACATGCCCCTTGAAATAATCTGCTATTCTTGTGGTAACCAAGGAGACAGTGGGGTAGAACATAACATAAATGCAGAAGAAAGAGACCGTGGGATCATTCGAAGTAGCAACATAAAAATGCTCCCTTCCTTCTTTCAGTCACCTACTGAAGGGAGGAGTTCTTCCCTAACTGTCATGCCCCTGTTGGAATCTAATTCTGAGGGGGAGGTCGAGCAGCGGACAGAGACTGGGAGTGTGGCTCCGGTGGCTGTGGAAGAAACTGGGGAAGGACACAGTCTGGCTGGGCATTCAGAGGAAGATCCAGGCCCACCCCCTCTTTAACCTAGGACACGCAGGGAGGAACAGATAAGGGAGCAACATGGGTTATGGGGGAGAAAAAGGCCCTGATTCCCTTCATTAGCTGCATCTGGGAAAACAGGATTTAAAAAGGGCATTTGTTCACAGCACCTTGCTGGAAGCAAAGCGTGAATTATCTTTGTTTGTTGAGGCTTATCTAGGTTCTGGCATCTTCCCAACTGTGTGTGTTTCATTATCTTTTGAGGTCTGCAATTCCTTATCCTGCCCTGTCTCGTTAATTGCCACAGCTGTGGTTTGGGTTGGTTTTTATGTATAATTTATATGTACTTTGGGTTCGGACTGAATTTCTTCCCTTTAAAAACTGTTATTGGGAGAGTTTTTTTCTCCAGCTGATGATAACTGGACATTGGGGGCCAAGTTGGAAGTAGTAAAGGAATTTTACCTACTTTTGTGACTTTGTTGCTTTTGTGTTCCACACTAACTGTCAGTTTCCCAATTAACCTCACTTCCCTGTTCGATTCCCTGCACAGGGGACAATGCATTCTCAGGAAAACTGCACAGGAGTAGAATAACCCGCGATGACAATGCCCAAAGGGAGAACATTTCCTTGAATTAACTCCCTTGCATTATGCTGCAGAACAATTACAGGGACGGTAAGCAGTAAAACCTGGAGGAGGCTTGGTGACACCCCTATTCAGTGATTCAGTCAGAATCTCAGACAGTTGATCCTGTGCCAGGGATATTTCAAAATAAAAGTGCCCTCTCTAGCAGACATTTGTGTGGTCACTGTGAACAACTGACGCTGACGGATGGCGCATGATCAATCAAATCAAAACCTCTAGCAGGGATGGTATGATGGCATCTCTGGTCAATAACTTGGGAACCTCATCGTTGATCCTTTACTAGGAATATTTTTTTATGGAAAATGGTCTTTCTAGAGGGTAGCTGTCACTTCCCCTCTCTTTAATAGGGGTTAGAGTAGGCGGCTGTTGTCTTCTTTATCTTAATTGTTACAAGTTGGAGTACAGATAGCACATTTCCAGGCAAGAGTGATTTACAATGCAATGATGCAATCTGCAGAGCTTGCTCAGTATTTTTTTCTAAGTAATTCCACGCGTGGAGGGGAATGTTTAATATAAAATTTTAAATTTAAATATGTTTTAAATTGAAACATATGTTACCTTTTAAATTTAAACATATATTACCTTAACTAACTTTCTACAGAGATGTATCTTACAGTATATGGACAAAGGGAGAAAAGTCCTCCCCATTTTCTAAGGTGTTCTATATTGTACTTCTACCTGTAGCTCTGAAATTCCTCCTCCATCTGGAAATTAAACTAAGAAGTGATGCCTACTACCTCCTAAATTTTAATCGTCAGTTCTACCCTTCAGTCATAATATAAGCAGACCCAGATTCTATGTGCACCACCCTTTAAATATATGAGTTGAATAACAGAAAGTTGGAAGAGACTTTGGTGGTCTTGTAGTCCAACACGCTGCACAAGTAGGAGACCAGTGGTGGGATTCAAATTTTTTTACTATCGGTTCTGTGGGCATAGTTTGGTGCACGTGGCAAGGGAAGGATACTGTAAAATCTCCATTCCCACCCCAGTCCAGGGGAAGGTTACTGCAAAATCCCCATTCCCTCCAAACCACACTAACCTCCTTTCCAGCTCTGTTCTGTGCAGGGCAACACAAGAAGACCCAGATGATCAGCTGGGACTCAGGAGGCAGAGCATAGATGGGGGCAAGACCAGTCCAAGGTGATATTTGCCAGTTCTCCGAACGACTCAAAATTTCCACTACCAGCTCTCCAAAACTGGTCAAAACCTGTTGAATACCACCTCTATAGGAGACCCTATACCAGGGCTGTCAAACTCATGGCCTATGGCCAGTGTGTCACACTCTGGCCACGCCCACGCCTGGTTTTGCGAAGGGGAGAGAAAAGTCCCGCTGTGTTACGTGATGCCACTGTGATGATGCAAGATTGACACTCCTGCTCTATACCATTCCAGACAAGTGGTTGTCCAATCTCTTCTTCAAAACCTCAAGTGGTGAAGCACCCACAGCTTCTGAAGGCAAGTCATTTCTCTGGTGAACCCATGCCTCTATTTGGAAGCCAGAATGAACTGAATGAAATCAACTCAGATTTTGGAGGCTACGTATCTCATTAGCATGCAAGAGGGGAAATAGATTGTCTGAAATGCAGAACTGAGATTATTCAGGATGTATCGAGGATTTTATATGTTCCTAAAATTCTGAAAACCATATTAAAAATCCTTAGTGCTAACTGTGCTCATACATACAGTAAAGGCAGATATTTAGTTATCTCTTCTGTCAATAGTTTGGGCAAAAATGCTGTCTAGCTCAGAACTGAAAATCTTGAGATAAGATATAACAGATGAACAGTTCCACAGTTCATTGAATTCTTGTCCAGATTTTATTAATTACCAAACAATTACTATCCATTTAATTAATACCAGTTTCCTTGTATAGATTGTCATGGCTCGATCCTCTTGAAAGTGGCATCAACTAATTTCAGAAGAGGAGCAGGCTCAAAGACCGGATTCCTTGAGTGAAATTGAAATGGTATTCTTACAAATTACAGATTATTAGAGTTGGAAAGGACCTTGTAGGTCATCTAATCCAACCCCCCCTGCCTAAACAGGAGACCCTATGCCATTTCTTTCAAATGGCAGTCCAGCCTCTTTTTGAAAGCCTCCAGTGATGAAACTCCCACAACTTCTGAAGGCAACTTCTATTCCATGGGTTGATTGTTCTCACTGTCAGAAAATTTCTCTTTATTTCTAGGTTGAATCTCTCCTTGATCAGTTTCCATCCATTATTCCTTGTCTGGCCTTCGGGTGCTTTGGAGAATAGCTTGACCCCTTTCTCTCTGTGGCAGCCCCTCAAATCTTGGAAGACTGCTATCCTGTCTCCCCTAGTATTTCTCTTCACTAGAATAGCCACGCCCAATTCTTGTAACCGTTCGTCATATGTTTTAGCCTCCAGTCCCCTAATCATTTTGGTTGCTCTTCTTTGCACTTTTTCTAGAGTCTCAACATCTTTTTTATAGTGTGGTGACCAAAACTGGATGCAGTACTCTAGGTGTGGTCTTACTAAGGCTTTGCAGAATGGTACCTCACTTGCTCTTGATTGTATCCCTCTGTTAATGCAACTTAGGATTGGGTTGGCTTTTTTGGATTGATTGGTAGCAGAGGATCTGCAATAATTGGCTGACCTTGACTGGTTTAGGAATCTAAGCAGAGTTGGTCTTTCTTGGAGAGAGATCCAAGTATGGGATATCAAGGTTATAGCCTAGTGAAGGAAAGTGAAGAAGATACCAGAAGGAAACCATTCAATGACATGCAAACTGTTCAACATATTGTGCAAGATTGCCTACAAGGTGCATTGTCTGATTCCCTAGAACAGGGGTCTCCAACTTTGGCAACTTGAAGACTTGTGGACTTCAACTCCCAAGTCCACAAGTCTTAAAGTTGCCAAGGTTGGAGACCCCTGCCCTAGAAGTTCTGCCCAAAGCAACAGAAGGGGCGATCGCCTGGACAGCTGAATTGGACAAGCAGTTATGAGGCAACCATTGTACCCCCTTCTGGAAGTTTTGTGTATAATTATGTGAATTGTGTGTGTGTGTGTGTGTTTACTTCTCTTTTGTTGTGTCCTCATCATCCACTAAATAAAGAGCTTTCTGTAACTGAGGCAGAATGCAGCATGCCAACACGAAGTGTTTTTTAAAGCAATTGGAAGGGGGGAAATCAGAATTGTAAATTGTAAATGCAGAGCACAAAGATATTTGGCCTTACTTTTAGAAAAAAAACATCTTTTTCTTTCTGACTGAATAGACTTGCCAGCCGAAAGTGTGAAAAACATTTGCTAGGAAACAGCTAGCATTTTGCAAAGTTTTCAGCTCTACAGTTATAACTCTCCTTTTCAAACATCACTGTGTTATTGCATCGCCCTGAAGTTTCTCCTTAAAAGTTTTTCTGACCAAAGCTTCCTAGACTGTAATTATGCACACACTTATTTTAAAAATAAGTCTTATTTTATTGCAACGCTGGGAATTGTTTTCATTCTCAGCTGGTAATTAATCTCAAACAGTCCCTCGAGATAAGCACCCACCTTTCTTTTCTGTGAAGTGTAGCCAATAACAGAAGTGACAAATGTACTGGAAAAAGATCCAACTGAAGTACAAAGAGCTTCAAGAATGAATCTGAACCAAATGAATTACTTGGCTTCCTGCAAAGGTTTTGTCATCTTTGCCTGTCGTTTATAATTTATGGGGAGGGGCAATCACCTCCCAGCCTTACTCCCGAGTCTCCCCTGTTGTCTTATCTGCTCTCACCTTCTAGCAGCTTTGCACACACGTGCACCAGGAACAGGCTTATTCCCCTTGTTCCTCTGCCTCACTGCTGCCAGATTCCGAAGGCTCCAGAGGGAGCACCCCGCTCCCAGATGGTCCTGACCCCATCTCTGCATCGGATGCAGGGCCCTCATCTGAGTCCTCTCCAGACTCCCTGATTGTTCCCCACTGTCCGATTCTGCTGCCGGCTGCACCGGCTGCCGGTGAACTACAACAAAAGGCTCCCTTTCCAATTTGTTTCTCTGTGGAGATGTAAATAGGGACAATGTCAAATTAGCAGGACAAAATACATCCAAGCTGCCATGGATCTTTTCCCTGAAGAATTATATTAAATCTTGCAGTCTACTTAGAAGTCCAGTTTGCCTTATTGGCTTTGCAAAGCAAGGCATCCATTTGTTACCTTTCCAGAGTTTTGAGCTACAGCAGTTTAAAAAAAAAAAGCGTCCGCCAGATTTGTTCATCTTATCTCCAAATGTCACATTAGGGGTTTTGCCCTTGGAAACAGGATGTTTAATGGCATAATCACATACCCATCATTCAACCAGATGTACTTTGGCAGAAACACGACAAATTGCAGTGTGCCATGGGTAGATAAAGCCGCAAATATAGGAAGAGCTGCTCCCCTACTTTTCTTCTGCACAACTTAGAATCATAGGGCTAGAAGGGAGTGTGGGGAGAAATATCCATCTGGTTCCGTTTCAAGCCAGGAGAAAGACACTGGAAACATGGAGGCTGATTGGAAAGATGGTTTAATGACTAAGCAGAACCACGTGAATGGTTCTGGGTAGCTGACCACATGGAGTTGAGAGTGGTGAGTTTTTATACCTTCTCTTGGGCTTTGCACTTGAGCTTCCTGTTCCTGTGCAAGAACATGTATTCTATTGGCTGATGTCATACTCTCATGGGGCCATGTAGGGGTTATGTAGGGGTCATAGCTGGCTCTATAGGCAAAGTACAAATCCTAGATGTTTGTCTGAGCTAAGTTTGGTTGACGTTTCTGAGGGTGATGCAATGAAGGGGTGTTAGACAATTCCTGATGTGGCTGAGGGTTAATCCTGCCTTTGTTCAGACCTTGCTGCAGGGAATTTCAAAATATCCTGTCTTGAATGGATTTTTGCCTGTAGTATATGCTTTGCCTATGAACAGAGCTATCTAGATACTTCTTTCAATAAGCTCTTTATGTCTTAAGTGCTGGCATCTGCTGAGAGCTATTAAGAAAGGTGGGGCCTGCTTTCTCCCTCTTAAAAAAAAACATGTTTCTCCATTGCTCATCCGGGGAAATAGAATATTCTGCCTTTTTCACATTTCTCAAAATATTTCATTCTTCTAGGAGAGGGGTGGGTGCTAACTTTCTATAAGAGTTTGGAGGTCTTCTAGTCCAGGAATCCCCAACCCCTGGGCCACAGGCCACTACCGGGCCACGGCCTTTTCAAAATCAGACCACAGTTGAAGTTGGAGTGTTTTTATCTTGTACTGTACTAAGAAGAGTCAGAAGTCAATGCCTTTTTTCCCCCTATGTATCTCACATCCCCTTTTTTCCCGCTCCTTTTCCTTCCCTTAATTTCCAATTTCTATTTTTTTTTCCTCTGTATGTTATACAATAATACAAATAAAAGAAAAAGAAAAAAAAAAGAAACCAGGCCGCCAAAGAGATGGGCAATTGTGCACATCAGTGGTGTGATTCATTTTTTTTTTTACTACTGGTTCTATAGGCGTGGCTTGGTGGGCGAGGCTTGCTGGGCGTGGCAGGGGAAGGGTACTGCAAATCCCCATTCCCTCCCCACCTCACTAACCTCCTTTCCAGCTCCGTTCTCCTGTGCAGGGCAACCAAAGAAGACCCAGCTGATCAGCTGGGACTCAAGGGTGGGGCAGAGAATTGATGGGGGTGGGGCCAGTCAGAGGTGGGATTTTCCAGTTCTCTAAACTACTCAAAATTTCTGCTACTGGTTCTCCAGAACTGGTCAGAACTGGCTGAATACCACCTCTGGTGCACATATGAAGCTCCACTCATGTGGACAGAGGGGGCTTACACTCGTGTGAGAAGCTCCATTCGCACAATAGGAGCCTTGTGTGTGAGCACCCACTGCTCACAGAAGTGGAGCTTTGCATGTGAGTGCAAGCACACTCCGCTCACATGTGCAGCTGCCTCTCACACACGTCCCCTCCTGCACCGAGCCAGGCCAGGCCAGATCTGCAAGCTGGAAAAGTTGGGAACCACTGTTCTAGTCCAGCCCCTTGTCCAAGGCAGGAGTCCTCGTCCAATCCTGGACAAATGACTGTCCAATCTTTTCTTGAAAACATCCAACATCTCTGGAATGATTGCAGAGTCCTGGGGGGTGGGGGTCACATGAATTTCCAGCCAACTTTTGGCAAACGACGTCAATGTGGGAAGCTGGGTTCACTTAATGACTGCATGCTTCATTTAACAAATTAGCAACCATGGCAAAAAGAGGTGAAAAAGCTGAGGGCGACTCATGTAACAGCAATCACACTTAGCAATGGAAGTTGCGATCCCAATTATGGTCATCCGTCAAGAACGTTCAGTAATAGTTTTTACTTATCCCATCCTTCCTCCCCTGAAAACAGAATATAAAGCAAGAGTAAAACTTACCTCCTTAATTGTGTAGCCTCAGTTTTCAAGCATCAGCATGAACAACACAATAGCACCAGTTCCTTAGATACATCTTGATATGGGCATATTGAGAAAACTTTGCTTTGTGTATCTAATCCCCCAGATATTCTGTCGGTTTTTCACTGGCTTTCTAAGTTTCACCAACAATTTGAATGCAGAAGTAACTGAAAAAAGCTTGTTCAGGATAATATTGTTAGAAGACTTTGGCCAAGATTCATCTGCAGAGCTTCATGTACATTTTTAAAACGGTTATGCACATGTTATGTTTGTCCTCTGTTTTTACTGCTTGGAACCGATCTCAGCAGATGGAGAAATTTACATTTTAGTTCATGGAGAAAATGAAGTCTGAAATAATTGTGATTCTTAAAACCATTTTATATATTAAGAGGTTTGCTGGTTCCAGTGTACCATGGACAAGTATTATTACGGAGTAAAAATTACAGAGTGTTATGGAGCATAAATTATGTTTTTTAAAAAACCAAACAGCCTGGAGGATATAACCCGTCCAATTCTCTTTCTGGCAAAGAAATTATGGGCTGTAATTTTCCTTCTCCATGGTGGCCACTTTATGAGACAGTTGATGATGGCATCCTTTCAAAATCTCCTTTACTCATTAGGTTTTGTTCTCTGACTTTTCCAATTCTTGATCTTGTTGTTATGTGAGCAACTCGTCTCCAAATTCTCAAGATCAAAGATATGAATCAGTCAGTCAGAATAGATTTGGAAAGGGGCCTTGAAGGTCTTCTAGTCCAACCCCTGCTCAAGCAGGAGACCCTAGATCAGGCTTGTCCAACCCGCGGCCCGTGGGCTGCATGCGGCCCAGGTCGGCTCATAATGTGGCCCAGTGCCCATCCCAACCTTCGTGCAAGAGGACGAACCAGCGAGGAAGAGGAGGAGAGGCAGGCGCGAGGTGGGGCGAGGCGAACGCCACACCAAGCAGCAACAGAAAAGGCGGGCGCCGTCAGAGCGCTCCTCGTGCCGAGGCAGCCGCAGCCCAAGAGTCCCGCTCTGCCACCTTCTGCTGTTGCCGCCGCTGCCACTGCCGCTGCTGCCGCCAGAGCTGTTGTAGCGGCCTCTGCCCCCGCCGCTGTCGCTGCTCCTGCTGCTGCACCGAGCCTCCCGGTCCTCGCCTTCCAGTCCTGCTGCATCTAGCCGGGCCATTTGCAGGAGGAGAGGTAGGTGCGAGGCGGGCAAGCTTTCTCCCCCCCCGCCCCACATTCCTTTCTCCCTGGTTGACTATTTTTAATGATATCTTATGAAAAAAATGTTTTCTATGTTTTTTTTGGATGATCAGGTATCGTTACTGTTATTTTATTTTATGTGCGGCCCAAACCAAATTTTCATCTTCTAATGTGGCCCAGGGAAGGTGAAAGGTTGGACAAGCCTGCCCTAGATCATTTCAGGCAAGTGGCGGTCCAGTCTCTTTTTAAAAACCTCCAGTGATGAAGCCCCTACAACTTCTGGTGGCAAACTGTTCCACTGGTTAATTGTCATCACTGTTAGGAAGTTTCTCCTTAATTCCAGGTTGCTTCTCTCCTTGATAAGCTTCCAACCATTGTTTCTTGTCCTGCCACCTCTGGTCCTTTGGAAAATAAATTGACCCCCTCCTCTTTGTGACAGCCTCTCAAATACTGAAATGCTGCTTTCATGTCCCCCAGAGTCCTTTTCTCTAGACTAGCCAAACGCAAATCCTGCAACCCTTCTTCATATATTTTAGCCTCCAGGCCTTTGATCATCTTAGTTGCTCTTCTCTGCACTTTTTCCAAAGTCTCAACATCTTTTTTGTAATGTGGTGACCGAAACTGGATGCAGTATATTCCAAGTGTTATACGAGTATGTTGTGTTTATATGTTCTTCTAATTCAAAACTTAATGAGGCAATGAAATGGCTTGTTACAAGTGTGCTATCACAGTTCTAGTAGCCTAGTTAATCTGGAATTCAAGCAACGAGTTGATTAGAGCTATCAATGCTGGCTTGCAAAAATCCAGATTGTCATTTGGGTGCAACAAAAATAGATTTTTCTGCATCTCTTTGCTGCCATCTAGTGGTTGCTCAGAGCAAGGAAAGTGAAATCGCAGTCCTAGAACTTCAACTAGCAAAGAGCTACAACCTGTTGATGTATTATTTAAGGAAATAGTAAAGAGATCCTACAAAAGACACCTGGTGACCCAAGAGAATAAAGCAGTGTGTTTTATGGTCCTAAGCTTTTTTAAAAAAGATCTTCTTTACCTCAGCAGTTATTTTTGCTTTGATTCATTAAAGTCAACACACTGTCTAGAATTCACTCTGTCGAGGACTTTCCATCTTATTTAGGTTCGGTTTTATTTTCACAGCTTCCTTAAATATTTTATACTGGACCCAAATTAATTCACCATGAGCAAATAATGCACACAGTGTTAAACATGCTTTCCTCACTTCCAACTTCTTTCTCAAGGTACAACCAAATGTGGCTAACCAAAATATATCAGGCTAATAGGAGCAACATTCTAAATTCTTACTAAAATGTGGGGGGTGGAATCTCATTTTGGAATATGACTTCTTCTCCAGATCACCTGGCTTAGATTTGGCTACTCGGATCTTCAGATCTTTGATTCATTTGGGTATAACTGATCCAAAATTTCACTTGGAAGACATTCTGATTTAAGGGACTAGCAGAATCTACATTTGGAGATTCTGTCTTAGACATTCTATCTAACATCTGGTAACATAACATAAATTAGGAATGCACAGACATCTTTCTTGCATACGTTCAGGAAATATATAATAGAGAACAAGATCATCCGTTCTACAAATGCCTATAATATATGAATGATATATTTCCCCTCTCCAGTGAGAAAGGGGGCCATCCCAACTATGTGGAACAAATCATGACATTAATTCACCCAGTATTAAAACAGGCAGGGAGGAAGGGAATGAGAGAGGAGGAGACCTGAATTCATTGGTAGCCTCACATTGCAATGAACAAGGACATACATTCTATTTTGCAACTACTATGATTGTTGGCTGAGCAGGGACAAACATAGCCCGAGAAATTATTGAGTCCTGGAAAATGCTTGGGCATAATAATGTTGAGTTATTATCTGCTTATCAGGTACTTAGGAGCCAAAGATACAGTAGCACAAGGAAACAATTAATGACTTACTAGCCAGCCAGCTATACCCTAATTAACAACTAAAAGCTACACACAACCAGAGTCACATAAATATAACATGCAGAACAATCCAGTGCACAAATTCTGGAGAGAGAAAAGTGCCCTGTTGGTGGGCTTCAGCATGACCAGAAAAACTTATAAGAATAACCCTTTGGTCTCAGTGAATGACTCAGACTGGACTTTGCAGAAAGGGAAGAGCTGAAAGTTGTAGGTCTGCATTATTATCCAGCACCTGTGATCTCACTGAGATAGGATGATAAGCTATTTCACCATTGACAAGAAACCCCCTTTCATTGCATTGTATGTTCATTAAATTATAAAAGTAATTAAAATGTTAATCTGGTATAAAGTGACAAGTCTCCCGAGGAAGGGTAATAAAACATGAAATGTGAACTCAATTTTTACTGCAGAGGATTAAAATGTATATTCATGAGTTTGGGAATCACTGGATAGGCCGGTTGATGACCAAGAAAGACATGACAGTTGTAACTTCACACATGCTTTCTTAAAAACAAAGGCATATGTCAAAATAAAATAACAGGAGTTGAAATATGCATAGGAATGTGGAAACCAAAGGACACCTGTAAGCCACCCGGAGTCACAGTGTGTGAGTTGGGCAGCCATATGTTTTTTTTTTAAATAATTAAAATAACAAACAAAGTTATAGAGAGTAAGTGGGTTGAATAATGATGATCGTCTAACTCTTCATTTTCTTCCTCAGACAGAGGTTGGACCAGACCTGTCCCATGCTGAAGGTAGCTTCGATTGTGGTCAGGTGGTGGCCTGTGGATATGGCAGCAGAGTCAAACAGTGGGGAGGAATAGTGGGGAGGAACATGGAGTCTGGGGAGGGCTCAGACGAGGGATCTGCATCCAACACAGAGAGGGGGCCAGGGCCATCTAAGAATTATGTGCTGACTCCAGAGCCTCCAGAATCTGACTTCAGTGAGGCAGAGGAACAGGGGGAGCCTGTTCCCAGTGCGCGCTTGTGCAGAGCTGCCAGAAGGCAAGAACAGTTAAGACAAAAGGAGCAACTTGGGAGTAAGGCTTGGAGATGATTGGCTCCTCCCATAAGACATAAAGGAGGAGCAAAGGGATATGAGCCTTTGCAGGAAGCAACTTTGTTTGCTTTGATCGGTTTAAACTCTGAAGCTCTGTGATGACCTTGTGCTCTATTGGCCTTGTACAGTTAATTGGCAATTTAGTCATTGGCATTTCAAGGGAGATAAAGGTAGGTGCTTATCAGCCTTATCCCAAAAAGACTTTGGCAGACTTCTGTTGGACTATTCACAAACTGGGACTCATTATGGGCTGTGAATGCATATAATTCACAGCCATTGAAATAGAAAGAAGGTTTTTGAGACTAAGCATATGATTGTTACTGTCTCAGGAAGCCTTGGTCAGAACAGCTTCTAAACCCATCCAGAGTATCTGAAAGGACTGAAGGCAGCCAAGCTTGATATTTCTTCCCCAAACAGGTTGGACTTTGCTAACCTTAACCCTTCACCTTCCTTGCATGTGGGATTCGAACAAACAAATGAACAGAATAGCACCAGAAGACAGGACAAGAAGCAATGGAGGGGAGCTAAGGAGAAATTTCCTAATGGTGGAGAACAGTTGCAAGAATTGGATATGTCTAGTTTAATGAAAAGAATGACTAGGGCTGACATGGCAGCAATCTTCCAATATCTAAGGGGCTGCCACAAACATGAGAGGGTCAACCAAAGCACCTCAAAGCAGAACAAAAAGCAATGGATGGAAACTAATCATGGAGAGAAGTAAATAGAACTAAGGAGAAATTTTGTAATCGTGGCAACAATTAACCAGTGGAATGCCTTGCCTCCAAAAGTTGTGGGTGCTTCATCACTTGAGGCTTCCCCCCCCCCAAAAAAAAAAAAAAAAAGACTGGATAACTATTTATCTGAAATGGTTATAAGGTCTTCTGTTTGTGCAGGCAATTGGACTAGATGACCTCCAAGACACCTCCCAACTCTGTCATTCTATGTTCTAAATTCCACTGGAGAAAAACATCTACAGGGAATTAAAGTCAACAGAGCACATATTGAAGCATTAGCCTCTTAATGTTTCTTTAATTTTCCTCAACATTACTTCTTTCTCCAATAATGCTCACACATACAAGTTTTTTTTTTAAATTAGCATCACTGAAACCCTTGATTTCCCTCAAAACCCCTCAGATAGCTTGCCCAAGTTAACCCTGTATTTTATTATCAATTATGAGTTATGAAAAGCAATCATGGGTATGATTGGAGTTGCAAATTGTCTCTGCTTTAAGATGCACACAAAAACATACATACAGATACTTCATTAGGATGATATATTCACATCCTCATATTGTTAAAACATCAATTGAAATGGTGCCTTGTTGTTTTGTGCCAATGCCAAAACTGAATGATTAGCCAGGGGATTGAGGTAGTATGTGTGGAGAAGGGGTATGGAGTAAAAAAAAACAAAACAAGATGGCTGCCTTGACTGCTGTCTTGATCTTTTGACACCATCCTCACCTCGCAGAGACATTGCTGGTAAATAAAATTTAATATTTCCTGAGAAGATGCTAATATTTTCCCTTATTTCTTAGTAACTTTTATAACCAATTAATATTATTGTCACCTTTGCATTCAAATCCTTCCATCCTCACAGCTGGCAAAGAAGTGGATTTTAGATGCCACCCCAATTGTTTATTTTAATCCTTCTGGCAATATTATTCGAGGATGAATAAATTCCACAATCTGGTCTTTTTAAACATCAATATGTAATCAAAAGTGTTTGAACTGCAAAGGAAAGTACAGAGATCTTTTATTCTTGCCACTGTGACATAAAATATTAATTGTATAAAAGAACCTCAACTTTTTTTTTTAACAGGGATTTTTTTCTCTCTCTCTGAAGGAAGAGAATTAGAGTGTAAACAGAGGACAGAATTTGTGTACAAAATTACAAAATCCCACTCAAGCATGAGCACATCAGAAACATAGCATCTGAGTTACTATGGCAGTACAACTGTAGTACTATCATGCTATTTTTATAAGAGGTAGGAAAGATAGTTTCTGTCCGGCATAAATCATATTGATGGATGTTTATGGAATTCCTATTTGCCTTTATTATGTACAAGAGTCAAAAGGCATCTATTTGAATGCATAGTTGAACCATGATTTGCTTTTTCATGGATGAAAAATGGTCCACCCTACCACCAGACCTGAGAGAACAGCCAAGGTTTCAAGGTCTTCTGAAATGCCATCAAGTACTACACCCAGATCATGGTGAGAAGAAGTTATGTGTGGTTCCTGAGAACTTGAGTTACCTTTTGACATTGCATTGAAATCAGTGACCTGGATCTACTACAGACTTGGCTATTGAGCCAAATTTTGCTGTTTCTTCTCTGTGGTGGCTCTTTTGTGTAAAGAGATATACAGATATACAGAGTACAGAGGTATTTCTTCTCTTTCCTACTGTCTAATTTTTGTCTTTTCTATCCTATTACATGAGCTACCACAAACAGTCAGAATTAGGGTCTAACTTTGATGGGAATTCATCAGAGAAACTCCTTCCCTTCCTTCAAACATACAACCAGCTTCACATTTTGTATGTCAGGCATAACTGTAAATATTTGAAATTGGGTTACAACCATTGAAGAGCCACCGGTGGTACGGTGGTTAGAATGCAGTACTACAGGCTACTTCTGCTGACTGGCTCAAGGTTGATTCAGCCTTCCACTCTTCCTAGGTGGGTAAAATGAACCAAATTGTTGGGGGCAGCATGCTGACTCTATAAAACATTTAGAGAGGGCTGTAAAACACTGTGAAGCAGTATGTAAGTTGAAGTGCTATTGCTAGCAGTGATTCAATAAACCAAATACAAGCCAGAGTTAATATCTGGTGAACTGCTAGAGACACGGCCAGTTTCTACATATTGATTGATTGATTACATGTTATAAAGTTGTTTTCAACTTCTACTAACCACATAGATAATTTTTCTCCATAACAATGAATCCCTAACTTGTTTTTTCATAGTGCACTCTATGCACTGTAACTGGCAACTGAATGCGTCTATTTTGGGCAGTGCTGGTCATCTTCAAAAGCAAAAAAACATTTTTGCCTGTTTTTTGTTTGTTTGTTACAATAAATGATAAGTATGTAAAACACCAGTTCTGCAGTGAAGCACATTTTTGTTCTCACCAGGGTTCCATTTAAATGATGTTATGTTCAGAGGTGGAGTAGATATCAAGAAATAGAGAGTACCCAGAAATATTAATAAAATCTGGCTTGTTATAAAGACCAAATGTTGTTTTAATTACTCTGTATTTACTGCAACCTCATTCGGTAAAACAAATAGCCAATTATGGCATTATGCATTATATTCCTGGCTCTTTTTCATGAGATATAAAGTGGAGCTGGATGGCACAACTTGATCAAGAAATGCCCCAAAGCCATAAGGTTCTTTGTCAGTTCCTCACAAGTCTTGTGTTCTTCAGATGGCCCCGAGTTATATGGCCATTATAAAGCAATGAGGCTCTCAATTTATATTCCGAATCCGTGAGCAAGCTGATAAACCAGGGACTTTTCTCAAGGTTTTCTTCTACCCCTTCTTACACTCCTCAAGATCTTTGTTATTCCCCTATGCATGATGACTTGTTCCCTTGGAAACCATACAGTGCCTGAAACATACACCTTTATTTGTCTCTCAGGCCATGTGCCTTAAGAGTCTGTTGGGAGAGAAAGTGGTTTTTCATATTTACTGGGGAGGAAATAGGACAGGAGGTTGATTCACAAGGCCACATGGTGTAGATCAACAGTTACTGCAGTACAAGGAATTAACATCATACCTACAGAGAGGACAGTGGTAATAAAAGAGATCTTCTCAGCTTTACACTGCAATGCACATTTGGGGTTCTGATATTTTCTTATATTTGTCTGAAAAACAGCAGCATTTGTGATTACTGATTCCTTTTCCTAAATCAAATCTAAAAAGGACTTTCTCCCATTTTAGATTACATTTCTTCGGTTCTTCTCACTTTCTCAAAACCTGCCCAAAGAAGCTGTGCCAAAACATCTCCAAAATGATGCTAAAGCAAGTGAGGTGGGGAAAGTTCTGTCTAAATTCATGTCCACCTATTGGAAGATCTTGAGATATTCCATTCTGAATTTGCATAAAGAAGAAACTTGCTCTAAACCTTCACATTGTCCTTCTCAGGGACGCCCATATGGATTATAAAGAACATGGGAAACAAGATGGAAATTTGCAGGACCCTGGACAATTCCCAAAGAGTCCAGCCAAATGGTAAACAGAACACCGCTGCAAACCAAACTGCTCCTTCAAGCACCCCACTAGGTAATTGTGCTCTGAAATTAAAATAAAAATAAAAATTTCAGAACGATTCAGAATTATCAAGAGGGTCATATGTTCCCCTGTCACTTTGCTGGTCCAATCATCTATGAACACAGTCAAGCACAGGCACCCAGAACACAACTCAGTATCATGAACATGGTGAAATATTCATTATGACATAGTGGGACAAATCTCTGCCTTTACTATGAGCATTCTGATATTGAGGCAAGTGACATGGTTGGACTTACCACAGCCCCATTGGTTCCCCTTGTCCCTCCGTGCAACCAAGGCCCCTGGGTCATCAGGATAAACTTAGGAGAGGCTAAGGAATCTCAGCCCTGTGTTCTATCAGAGGCCAATGCTTCTCCCAAAGGAGAAACAGGTAGAGATGAAGAGCTGGCCCCAAAGACAAGGGAAGTGAAGGTGCCAGGAGATTAAGGCATTCTGAATGTCTGAGAGTAAAGATGGAAGGAGCTGGACTGCCAGCTGTTCATGCAATCAGCACATAAGCAGGAGACACCCATGCATCCTGATGTAGGCAAATTCACTGCTTCTTCCAGGTGTCCCTCTAAACTCCTTTGTTTTTTTTTTAAGCTCTGGGTTTCTTGATCCTGGTCTGGGTGGCTTCCACTTGGACTGCCCTACAGCCATCTCATCTCTCCTACTCTGTGTCTTTAACCTTTACCCAAAGAATCCAGAAGCTGCTTTTTGTTCAAGATGTTTCATGTCGGCTTTATCATGTTAGCTTCCATTTCACCATCTGCCTTTGCTACATCTTGCTTAGCTAAGAGCAATTGGCTTGTGGCCCCAGGCACGTATAGATCTCTTGACTATAAGACACTGTGTTCCTAATCTGGGTCTGAACTCAAAATGGACAGGATTCAGGCCACTGGTTTCCTCTTACAGCACTTCCACTTGGCTGCCATCTCCAATGTTCTCCAAGTTCATAGTTATTCCTTCCAGTGGTTTGTGATTCTACTTACAGCAGCTGTTGCAGGAACGGCCCTCTAAAAGGATACAAATGACCAGCTGTCTGCAAGGAGTATAAATCCTTCCATTCTCCACTATCCTGTCACAGCTGAAGAAGCTTCTTGGATGAGTTTTTTCTTCTTCAAATAAAAAACAGAAAGTCCAGTTGCCTCCTGAAAAAGCACCTTTGGGACAACCATGACCTGGATGACTGAGAATCTCCACAGACTTCCAGCTATATTCTTTGGGATGACGACCCTTTGAATGGTGTGGGGATAGAAATGGATTTCTAGAGGGGAAAAAAAATGCAGGCTACAGGAACCAGGAGCTCCACTCAGGTGACCCTGAGGACACAGATAAACCTCCAAGTGGCCTCAACGACCCCCTAAAAGGATGCAAAATGACCAGCTGTCTGCAAGGAAGATAAATCCTTCCATTCCCCTCCATCCTGTCTGAACTGAAAAAGCTTCTTGGATGAGAAATGAAACATCTTCAAAGAAAAAACAAAGTCCAGTTGCCTCCTGAAAAAGCACCTTTGGGTTGCACATTAGGTCGCCAACCAATGAGGGGAGGGCTTGACCAATGGGCTTGACCCTCCCAGGCCTTGGATCTCTATATCCAAGGGAGCAAAATAAAACTATCTGGATGCAAGCAGGCTCAGAACCTGATATGAAAAGCATCTTAACACTATGGCGATGTTGTGGAAGTGAGAAAGATGACTCTGGTACACTTTTTTTAGGAGCCAAATGAACTGTAGCTTTGAGTTGTACTTGTTGTATGTATCAATATGGGTACGAGACTGATTCTTTTACTACTATCTCCAACAATTGCTGATTATATTCTTGAATTTCATGTTATTGGTATTTTTATTGATTGCTACAAGACACTTTGAAAAGGTTGCTATCCTTGAAGGCACCCTAGAGAATGTTTAATAATAATAACAAAATATGGATCCAGCAGAAGCAGCATGAACTTTCATTTACTTGCAATGATTTTATTTTACTGTAACATTCAAATGGATTAAGATTCCAGTAACTTTTCATTTCCGCGAATAAAATAGTGTGTGTACAAATTATATAGAAAGGAATATAATTAAGAATATAATGTATTTAGGAAAAGGGTCTGATACAAATGAAGTTATTGAGCAATACCGCTTAAGTCTATAGTACAGACTGGACTTAATTTTTTAATTTCAGCCCCTTGTTTAAATGTTTATTTGTGAAGCTAACATTTCTCTTCTCTGCTACCTTCTATTCTTCGTTTTACCGTGCTGATGCTATTTTGGATAGACAAAAGCAATGCAAACTAAAAGTAACCATTTCATATCTCTGGTTTCTAAGCCTATTGATTAGAGTTGGCACTAGCTTAGCATAAACCCCAGTTCCAAACTGGGCATTCTGGATGTCATGCGGATGGAGCCACCATTCCCTAATTTGTACTCTTTCCACAAGCTTCACCTTAGGTATTTAGTTTATTATTAAATGAAACATATCTTTAAAACAGCCTGATGCATAAAACAGCTACGAAAAGAAAAGAAGGGTGAACCTATTTGAAATGATTTTGGGTGTTAAATGTTGTCTTTGGTGCTTCTTAGTCATCTAAGAATGTCTTGGAGAAGATGGTGCTGGGAGCAAAAAGTATTTTTTTCCAATGACATCCCTACTTTCAAATTAATGTGAGCTTTTTCGATCCTTCAGTATGCAGTCTGAAACATTCTGTCTGGACCGAAATTTACATTACAAAAAAATATCCAAACCTTATAAATGGTTGTTTTATGTATCAGTCTGTTGTAAAGATATGTTTTATTTAAAAATAAACACCATTGTTTATCTCGCAATAGGCAGGGAAGTTGCAGTATAAAGTAAAGTTTGGATTGTATGCAATCCAGGGAGTATATAATTCCCCGGTTATAGAAATTTGTTTACAAAAAATAAGTGTCAAACCCATAGAAACAGCAAAAGCAGCACTCTCTGCTTACTTCTTAGTAAGCCACAAGAAAACCCATCTCTTCTGTAGAGTTATCTCTTCCTGCATGAGATAAGAAACTCGGGTCCAGAGCAATTAGCAAGTGATTATATAGGTACAGTCCCCTTCGTGATTCAGTTTTTTTTTCTT
Organism: Pseudonaja textilis; assembly: GCF_049901715.1. Lineage (NCBI taxonomy): Eukaryota > Metazoa > Chordata > Lepidosauria > Squamata > Elapidae > Pseudonaja > Pseudonaja textilis. The sequence goes on from NC_141993.1 coordinate 11,760,972, forward strand.
GTGGACACTGAGAGGCTATTCAGACAGGAAGTTGTCTATCAAACTCCGGGGATTTCTGGCTTGCAGAAAGATGAGACCAGAGGGAATTCACCTGTTATGACCCAGATGCAGGGGTGGGATTCAACCGGTTCAGACCTGTTCAGGTGAACCAGTAGTTCCAGTGAGCATTTGGCCCTGCCCACCCAGACCTGCTCTTTCCTTTGTTGTTTTAGGACACAGTTGATTTGTTTGCCACACCTCAGCTGTTTTCTTCACAGGGGGCTGCTGTAGAAAGTAAGTATTAGAGCTTTTCTAAAAGTGGAGCATGTGAAGTGCACACTCGCCGAACCGGTTTGTACTAACTCCCCTCCCTTCTTCTTCCATTGAAGAATGGCAGATACACATATCTGACACAGTTGTTACACTGGTTCAATCGCACCCCTGCCCAGGTGGTCAAGGCAAGGCAGTCCTCTAGAGCGGAGGTCTCCAAACTTGGCAACTTTAAGACTTGTGGACTTCAACTCCCAGAATTCTCCAGCCAGCAGAGCTTGCTGGAGAATTCTGGCAGTTGAACTCCACAAGTTTTAAAGTTGCCAAGTTTGGAGACCTCTGCTCTAGAGGGTCCTTTATTTCTTTCAACAAATGGTCCAGCAAACAGCCCTCTAATGACCAATAAGGCTCCACCCACACGCTACCCTGAAGGCAGCTACCCTCAGTCTCCTAAACACAGTCCCGGGAGTACAAATAAAACCCACTGAGTAGAGCATGCTCACAGGGCAAGGTCCAGGGTTCCAAGTCCAATCCAATAGGCAGGGTCCAGGCATAAGACAAGAGGAGTCCTCGGGACAAGCAACAGGTACCCAGACAAGAAGCAATTCCAAAGGCAGAGCAAAGCAAAGGCCAAACACAGACCACAAGACAAGGGCTAGACCCAAGACAAAAGGCGAAGAGTGATCTTCCAAGGCAAACAGCAACAGGCATGAGTCAAAGCCAGGGGAGTGTAAGCCAAAGCAAACAGTAATTCCTGGCAAAGACTCCCCACAGCTTCTCCTTAATTCACTCCACTCCAGGTGTTCCTCATGAGGGAGGGGTGAAGTGACCTCCTCCTGAGTAGCCTTGCAGCCCTTCTGTGGGCTTGCCCATGGTCCACTCTCCTTGCCCTTGAATCAAGTGGAGTGGGCAGCTCTTCCTCATCAGAGGAGATTGGCTGCCTATCAGCACCACTGCTGGTCAGCCACTTATCCTCCCCTGTTTCTGCCCAGGCAGGCAGCTCTCTATCCAATCGACCACCTCCCCAAATGCCTGAGGGGCCCATCATACAGTCCCAGTTCCAACTCCTCCTCCTCCTCCTCTGAACCAGGCTCTGAGGGGGCCATGACACCACCCAAGAGAGGATGATCCTATCAAAGTGTTATGAAAAAAAAGGTAGATGAAGAAATATTCCCAGCACAATGCTGGATACAAAGTTCTACATGAAGAGATTGAGGCAAAGCTCAAGACTAAATCACTCTTCGTTGTATGACAAAGAATCTCAACCCCAAGAACAAATTCTGCTGCTGGAATTATCTGCATCTGTTACACATTTGACATTTTTGCAGACCTTCTTTGGATAGTTGGAAGGTCTTGTCCAAGAGCATAATTGTCTCTGGATAAGGCATAAAGTCATGATGACAACCAAGGCATGAGTTGGGGAAGATATCTGGAAAACTAGAGCTTCTCAAGGCAATAATGTTTGAGGGGAGATATCTTAGGTTACGTCAACCACCAGCAGTTACCTGATTGACTAAGGTTGAGAGGCATAAGGCTAAATCTCCATTCCATCATGGGAAAGCCAGGAAAAAGAGACTGTAATTAAACCATGGTATTCAGAAAAAAAGTCTCCATGTTGGCTTTCAACTCCTGAAGGCCTATTCATTCTACTACACAGTTAAGAGTCCACATAGCCGTGTCACGTCAGTTGGCTGAATAGCTTCTGCTCAGAGTTTAGAGAGGGGAGGAAATTCTGCATTGGGGAAATGAGAAAGAATGATCGAAACGATTAGGCTATTTCTGTAATAAAATATGATGCGGTTATATAAAGAAACCTGCAGATCTTTGGGAAAATATTGCAAGCAAGAGGAAGACATTCCGGATCGTACCCCCCATTCATTCCCTTGAGTTTCTCCCTTTGGGCAGTGTGGGAAAACTGGCTTTATGTGGGCAGAATTGCTTAAATGTCTCCAAGTTTTTCTGAGGAGATCAATACATTTTGAACTTGTGCTGCCAGCTCTTTCCCCCCCCCCCACTCCCCCAAATAATAAGCTTTGATTTATCTTACCCAGAGGGCAGGCATTCTGTCTTCTCTGCCCTCTCCGGGGATTCTGTATGACTCTCTGGGGAAATCCTGGCAGGGGAGATATTTCTGTTTTTCTCCCTTGCAACGAGAAACAAAAGATGGAGTCTAGTGACATCTGCTGCCTCCTTCCCGGGGCTTACTTTTGTCTGGCTAGGCAGGCAGGAGGGAGAATCTTGCAATCTGAAATCTAAGCAGGTGGTCCCGTTTCTATTCAGAGCTTCTAGAACTCTCCTCTGTTCTTCTCCAAAAGCAAAATTTGGAAGAAAGGTTTTGTTGTGTCTTTATGATTGGGACAAATGAAGGGGTCGCTTGGGGATTTCTCCAGTAGGTAGAAAGGGATGGACACTGCCTAAATCAGATGGATGGATGGGTGACAAGAAAAACAGAAAAAAGCTTCTCCTTCTCTTCTGTTAGATGAAGCTTCTTGGAGTGTGTATAATCCATGGTTCCTACCTATCTCTTGAAAAACAGGAAAAAAAATGTTACATGAAAAATAATCTATTTGATGATTGGGTAAATCGCCCATCTTTTCTTAAAAAATGAATTGTAATTATCCAGGGATACCATTTTAATGTTTTTAAGCAGAATGTATTTCTTCCTAAGGGTAGGAAAATGTGCATTTCTGCCAAGAATGGGAAAATTAGTTGACAATTAGTTAATGCGATTTCTAATTTTTCCAAGTCCATTCTACCTCATTGTCAAGTCAGTGAATGGTCTAATTTTACTCCACATGAACATCGGTAGCAATTTCAGGTGGTTTTCTTCCTTTAGCAAACTTTATGTTTCGTTTGCATTGATGTCCCTGTATTTGTAAGCATTTAATCATCCTGTGGAAAAATGTACATATGGATGTGGGAAGGAATGCCCCATAAACTATTTCTAAAGCAACAATAGTCAAGACAAGAAACAATGGTTGGAAACTAACCAAGGATAGAGGCAATCTGGAATTAAGGAAAAATTTCCTAACAGTGAAGGCAATTAAATAACTTGGGATAACTTGCTTTCAGAGGTCATGGGTGCTCCATCACTGGAGGCTTTCAAAAAGAGATTTGACAGCCATTTGTCTGAAATAGTATGGAGTCTCTTGCTTGAGTTGGGTTGGAGTAGAAAAACTCTGAGGTTCCTTCCAACTCTATTATTCTATGCTCTAATATACGTTGTGAACAACACAGCCAAACTTAAAAAAACTTCAGCAAGGGGGAAATTACAGAAGTGTGCCCAATGCGCTTTAAGTAATTTTGGATTAAAATATAAATTGGATCAATATTATCCTTTTCTCTAAGAATTTTGCATCCCTGCCCCAAAGAGGTTGAGACCCTGTTATATGAGGAAAGAATCAATTATTTCATGATCTCTTCTTTGAAATAATGAGAATAGGACCTGACCTTCTTGACATCACCAGGAGCTTTCCTCCCCAGCTGATTTTGCAGCTCAAGGACATGAAAGAAACCTTTTCTCCTGGATTGTGGATTCATGCAGAAAACCTTTATGTGAACAAGTGTAGAGACAAATATCACTTAGATATTTGGGTGAAGGATCATTCAACCTAAGCAGGGCTCATAATGTACATGAAGCACTTCTTATTCTCACTTTGGTTTTGTTTAATGTGGAATTCAGATTAAAGTTAAGGGTAGAACATGGGTTGTTTTTTATCTTCCTTCAAACCATTAGAATATGGACTGCTCAAACATGGAAAGAAATATGAAAGGAAGCAGAAGGGGGAGAAAGACTTCAAACAACAAGGCCAACTGGAAATGTGTTCAAAAACACTTGTTTCTTTTTCCACAGCCCTTGATCATGCTTGTCAGCCAAAATTTCCCCCAGGCCTTTTGATATTTTGTTCACAATTGAAGTGCCTTGCAAGGAAGAGAACGTGTGTCTCTCTGTGTGTGTGTGTGTTGGTGAGGTGGGAAGACATTTGTAAAGATGAGTTGTGTTTCTTTTCTTTTTACATGATCAGTTTGCTAGTGTTACGGCGAGAAGGATAGTCTCCCGAGAGCATGTATGAACATTCCAGATGAACTCTGTATCAGATTTGGCTGTGAGGGCTGAAATGTAAAACTTTGGAGAAAATAAGGGATGCTGTAGAAGATTATTTAAGAATGCACTGCTAGGTTGTACAAAGATGTTGGCTTCCCTCTTTTCTGTATAACAGAAAAGCAAAAAGTTAACATGCTATTAAGTCCCTCAACAGTCCATTAACCAACAAAAAACTACATAAGCATAAAACATGTTGTGTCCTCTGAAGATTTTTATTCTGACATCAATGATAAAGGGGTCTGCAAGAATTCTAGAAGTTTTGTTCTCTGAGCTGTTGTCTTCCTTCCTTCCCTCCCTCCTTCCTTCCTTCCCTCCTTCTTTCTTTCCCTCCCTCCTTCCTTCCTTCTCTCCTCCCTTACTTCTTTCCTTCCTTACTTCCTTCCGTCCTTCCTTCCTTCCTTCTCTCCCTCCCTCCCTCCTTCCCTCCCTCCCTTCTTCCCTCTCTCCCTTCTTCCTTCCTTCCTTCCTTCCTTCCTTCCTTCCTTCCTTCCTTCCTTCCTTCCTTCCTTCCTTCCTTCCCCATTTGAGGAACAGGATGAGCAAATATCCTGAATAAAAGAAGAGGAAGATAACAGAATAACAGACTTCAAAGGGGCCTTGGAGGTCTTCTAGTCCAACCCATTGTTTAGGCATAAAACGCTATACCCTTTCAGACAAAGATGGTGGAACTGATTTGGCAGTATCAATAGAGCTCCAGAAGGTGGCCTTTTCAAGAGGTTAGAGAAGAGGAAAATAATTTTGCCCATAGGTGGTATAGTAGTAAGCTGACTGTGAAAGCTGAACTATTCTAAGATAACAAAAGAGCCTCTAAGTGATTAAGTTAAGCAACGTCGGTGTTACGTTACTTAGTGCTCCTTTAAGACTATCAATCAGAGTAGAATTACAAACAATTTCTATAATATTTTTTTAGGATATTATTAGAAAGCACACCTGCACCTGAGTAGAATAAAATGAAAGCACTTTATTTTGGAGAAACGGGCAGAAATTATTCACTGTATTATTCATGGCAACAATAAAAGTCACTTTAGCTGATGAAGCCTTGCTTGTATTGTCTGATTCTCTTAGCATCCATTTCCAGCCTCTGAATTGGGCCTTGAAGCTGCAGGGAGAGAACAAAGACGTTGTTTTTCCTTCTGCTTCATTGGGCCATGCAAACTCACCACCCGCCATAGTGAGAAGCTCCTTTGGCTGACCCAGGTCTTCAAGGCAGGGGATACAGAGGGAGAGGCTGGCTTGAAAAATAAATAAAAAAACAGAAGGACTCAATAAGGAGTAGAAAAATGCCAAATCCAGTCTGAACATCTGGTTGACTGTGTGATGAACTGTAATAATATACAAATATATAAATAGGCACTCAAATAACTGAAGCACCGCTTGAACACCAACAACATTGACAAAATCATCATTGGTCAATTGCAAAAGGCAGCTTTGCTTGCAAGAGCTAATCTCCTAAAGCATTTGCCTATCCCAGGACCCGGGGAATGACTCCATAGGTGGATTGAAATCCCAAATCTAACTTAAAGTTCTGGATGGCTATGCAATGAACCATGAGTAAAAAGTAATTTGTTCATGCAATCATCAGAAACTGAACATGACTAGACAACACATAAGTAGAATAGAATAGAATAGAATAGAATAGAATAGAATAGAATAGAATAGAATAGAATAGAATAGAATAGAATGGAATGGAATGGAATGAAATGGAGTGGAGTGGAGTGGAGTGGAGTGGAGTGGAGTGGAGTGGAGTGGAGTGGAACGGAACAGAACGGAATGGAACGGAATGGAAAGCAACGGAACGGAATGGAAGGGAATGGAACGGAATGAAACGAAAAGGAACGGAACGGAGCAGAAAGGAAAGGAAAGGAAAGGAATGGAATGGAACAGAAGAGAACAGAACAGAACAGAACAGAACAGAACAGAACAGAATAGAATAGAGCTGGAAAGGACCTTGGAGGTCTTCTAGTTCAGCCCCCTTCTCAAGCAGGAAATCCTATACAATTTCAGACAAGTAACTGTCCAGTTTCTTCTTAAAAACCTCCAGTGATGGAGTGCCCACAATTTCTGAAGGCAAGCTGTGCCATTAGTAATTGCACTTAGACTTGTATACTGCTTCACAGTGCTTTACAGCCCTGTCTAAGTGGTTTACAGAAATAGGCCTATTGCCTCCAACAATTTGGGTCTGCATTTTACCCACCTTGGAAGGATGGAAGGCTTAGTCTACCTTGAGCCTGGTGAGATTTCAACTGCCAACTTTCAGGCAGCTGGTAGTCAGCAGAAGTAGCCTGCAGTGCTGCACTCTAATCACTGCACTACCGTGGCTCATTGGGTAATTATCCTCACTGTTAAGAAGTTTCTCCTTGATTCCAGGTTCCTTCTCTCTTTGATTAGTTTTCAACCAGTGGTGGTATTCAATTTTTTCCCTACTGGTTCTGTGGCATCGCTTGCTGGGGGTTGGTCATGTGACTGAGTGGGCATGTCCAACTTGATGACACTCATGCCCATGCCCACTCAGTCACACGACTCCCACCAAACCACGCCCACAGAACCTGGCAGGATTTTTTTTTTAATTTCTACCTATCTACCTATTTTCTGCCAAGGCAGGCCTGGCCTAATTTGTCAAAGGCCTGGCTTAATCCTGCATGCTGCCCGCTTTCCCTTCACCAGTTACACAGTCACCCTGTTTCCCCTCTTTCAGAGGCCCCGGCCCTTAATCTCCTCATTTCCTCCCCCATGACCACCTCTTTTCTTGTCCCATGGCTGTGACTTTACCTTCCTCCCAAGGCTAGCTGCCAGGAAAGGCAAGCCAGGGCTGAGCCATTGTTGTCACTGGCTCCCTGCCAGCCTACATCTCACCCTTGTCATGAGATGCCTGCAGCAGCCGCATGTTTTTTTACGGTGCGGCAAGACTCCAGTCGCACCCCCAAAAAAGATGTGGCGGCTGTAGGCTTCTTGCAGTGAAAATTACCGACCACCAGTTTTTCTCCACTTCTCCAATGCACCGCCATGGCCACATTCTAAGTGTCAGCCATGCAGGTCCACCCCATTGAGCCCGCTGCACCAGAGGGACTTGCCCAAGCAAGTGCAGCAGGCAATGAGGTGAGCCTGTGTGGCCAGTGCATACAACACAGTGGCAGCAGCATTTTGGAGAAGCGGAGCAAAGCTGGAGGTCAGTAATTTTGGGGGGGCGTGGCCAGCCAGTTCAGTGACCCAGGCCAAATTGTTGCTACGGTTCTTCTGAACCAATGCAAACCGGTTGAATACCACCACTGTTTCCAACCATGGTTTCTTGTCCTGAAAATTATTTTTGTCTTATTTATATATATATATTAAAACTTGGGAGTAATTGATCCAAGTTGGTTCAAGCAAACCAAATTAAATATATATGTGCATCATATGTGAATCAGCCAGAGTTTTTTTTTTTAAAGAAGCATTAATGAGAAGGCTTTATATGCAAAAATGCCTAGGCTTTCAGAGGAATTTTCATTTGGAAGCTAGCAATATTTCTCCACCGGTGAGGCTTTGTTTCTAAGTGAAACGGGCACGGCATGGTTCTGGATTGATCATTTTATCCCATATCATATTCTGAAATTATCTTTCATCCACAGTGACAGGAGCTTCTCCTCTAAAATTTGATCCCAAATAGAGTCACAATGAAGGGCTACCATCAAGGAAAGATTAAATTGGACCCCGCAGACGTGACATCCAAAGGAAGATGTGTCTCTACTCCATTATTACCCCTATTCAATTTAATCTACAATCTTTCATGTCCTTGAAAGTAAAAGAAGCAAGAATATGTTTTTCGCCATGGAGATTTATATATCTCTAAATCAGACAGAATATATGTCAGGTATGTAGCTACTGAATTACAATGTTGCCTCTGAAATTGGGAGAGAGCAAAATAAACCAAAAGATTTTTCCAAGGTGGTACAAATAAAAATGTGAAAATGGGTCACTTTAGGTGACAGATACAACTGATGGCTGTTGTTGCTTTTAAGATTCACAGGCCATGCAGCCCTGTTTTGTACATGTTTGCTAAGAATTACAAATGAATACCCTCAGCTCTGAGACTCAGATTTTATCTTTTATTTTTAGGATGCACAGTAAATCTCAACTATTCCTATTGCCTCCTTTCTGATTTTAGCACCTGCTTCTGACACCAAGATCTCTTTTTCAAGTGGGAATCAAGTGACATTCTTATACCTTGTCTATGGAGATTCTCGGTCATCCAGATCATGGTTATCCCAAGCGGAAATTGGACTTTCTTTGTTTTTCTTTGATGTTTCATTTCTGATTGTTCTGCAGTCAGAACTGAAGAAGCTTCTTGGATGAGAAGCGAAATGGTGTCAAGAAAAATCAAAGGAAGTCCAGTTGCCTCTTGAAAAATCACCTTTGGGACACCCTTAGACCTTCCTTTGGGTCATCAAAACAGTCTCAACTTCAAGGTTTTGAGCTGGTGATATGATACCTCTCAGCTTGACTTTTAAAGAATTTTTTTATTGTGTACCTATCTATCCATCCATCCATCTTATAAACCATCTCAAATGCAACAGTATCTTTCAATGAATTTTAAAACAATAAGGCAAGATAAATCAAGCAAGAAACAAGAAAGTACCTAAGACTCATTTTGAGGAAACAACAAAAATGGTTATGTGCCATGAAATATAGATGAAGCAATGGGGCCTGCTGAAAAATTGAGGTCTATAAAGTTTTCCAGAAATACAATAGAGAAGGTGAAGCTTAGTCCAATAAACTTTAACAATAGCACACTGTACCTTGATCTCCAATTTTACTTGGGCGTCAGGCTCAGCAAGCTGCATCAAACCACCTCTGAATAAATATACTTGGGATTGTGCTGTTATTCAGCTCAGTTAGGACACTAATTGGCCAGAACTTTACTTGATGAATCAGCAGAAAATAATTTTGTAAAATGAGGCAGATTCCTATGAGAATTATTACTTGACGTCCTTGCTGTGTATTTGTATTACTATGTCAGGAAATGAAAAGACAGAGTGCTTTAAAAGCCTGTCTAATCTAGTCCTAGATCTAGATATTCTATTTAGTGCTGTGTCAAAATAGCTTTCCTCCAATTTCCTGTCTTTTTCTTCTCTGTGAATTAAATTAGGTTTTTTTTCCCCCTGCCTCTCTCGCTCTGTGTCAGTTGTCCCAGGTGAGCCAGACAAGAAACACAAGTAGATAAGCTAAGTCTACTTTATTGTAAGGTTACATTAACAGAACCTTGTTTGGTTCTGTTCTGTTAAGTCTGAAAGTATAAAACTTCTCACCTTCACTTTTAAATGCCTGATCAATTAAGGTGGATCTTTTCTAAGATTCTTCTACCGACCATTAAGCAACCCGGAGCTCTTGCCTCTCTTGTCTGGTTGTTTTCTAGACAGCAACTTTTCCCTTCCTTCCCCAAAGTCATCAACATATTCCATTACACTTTGACCATGGTATTCTTTGGTAGTCATTAAAGCAGCTGTGTCTGTGTCTGTTTCTACCTCCACCTGCGAAAAGGTGCTACTGTTTTAAGAGCTGCGTTATACTGTAGCTTTTATGAGTGGATTCCATAAAGCAACTGCGTTTGCTCACTAAACTCACATCAAAACCTGGCAGAGTGATTTGATGTGACTCTTGGTGGTACCTCTTGAATGGCTGCCCCAGATTATGGATAACACGCTACCTTAAAAATGATTGAAGCCAAAAACAACACACCCATATTCTTCACATTCAGCTTTAGCTTCTGGACAGTAAATGTTAGCCAAGGTCAAGTCATAATGTGTAATCAGATGCAAAGATTTAAGAACATGTTCCGGAGAATTCAAGGGGCTTTCCTAACTTCCTCTGAATTGTGCCTTAAGTGAAATCATTTTCTTTTCCTATTTGGAAGAAAGTTTGTGTTGGGTGACAACTTTCTAACAGCTGCTTTTGAATAGCATCTAAATGCTGCCTAAGGCTATTACTTAGTTCGCCAAATTCAGAGGGAGACCCCTGAAGCTTGGAGGCTTTGATCTGAAAGAAAATCAACAGCTAAATATATACTAAGAATGTATTCTTTAGAAATTGTGCTATGGGCTGCCACCTGCATATCTCATTATTCCTATAGTAGAAACTTTCTTCTACAGCAATAGCACTTAGACTTATATACCACTTTGCAGTGCTTTACAACCCTCTCTAAGCAGTTTACAGAGTCAGCCTCTTGTCCCCAACAATTTGGGTCCTCATTTTACCCACCTCAGAGGGTTGGAAGGCTGAGTCAAACTTGACCCTGGTGGGATTCGAACTGCCAAATTGCAGGCAGCCAGTTGTCAGCAGAAGTAACTTGCAATTCTGCATTCTAACCACTGTGCCACGGTGGCTATAAAGACACAACCTTTCACATCAGGAGTCAAGGCAGGTCAAATGAATATAGGTTTATTGCATGCCAATTCTCTCTCTACGAGAAGCTGAACTACGAATGGTCAAAGCAAATCGATGGTAGATAGGAGTCAAAGGAATTCAAGCTGGGCTGAACTTAGATCTCTTGTGGGCATGAAAAGATTCAGGACTGATGACACATTTGACGCCTACCTCAGGCTCAGCCTGGTCATCTCCTACACAACCATAATTTTTGCATAGGCTGATTTGAGGATAACAGGAGAAGCTCCTTAAGGGAGAGTTTAATACAGAAATTTCCAGTAAATAATAGGGGAAAATTTACTAAAGAAGAACTTCCAAGATTAGGCTATAAACACAGTAACATGTAAAAGCCATTAGGATTCCTTTAGGAGCCGAACATTTGCATAACCATTTGATTCATAGATGCATGAGTTCCCATTCTTGAGCATCACGTTTCTATTTGTGTGAGTTCCTATGTATGAGAATTCATACAAACGAGAACTTGTGTGTATGAGGTCTCATTCTTGAGCATCAAGGGGTTTATTTATTTATTTACTTATTTGGGGCATCCTATGGTACATCCCAGAAGAATCCTGAATGAAAAATTGAACTCCTTGCAAATTTCAAAGTAGATGTTATGAACACAGGAAGGCTGAATTTATGGCAACTGCAGGAACGGACAATTTGGCTGTTTCTCATCTATGCCACTTCAACAAGCATTAAATCATTTCAATTTCGACACCGTTCTGTGAGCTACAAGGAGCTTGAAATGGCCTCTATAGATGAATTCCACTGGGTCTCGTCATGCAGATGTGCATTCCGTTTTCCCAATTTATCATCATATTCCCTCTCCTATATTTTTTTAAAAAAAATTAGGCTGATTTTATTGTATTTATATTATTATATAGTTTTATCTTTTAATATTGTAGGCCACCCAAAGTTACCATGTGGCAAGATGGGCACCTAATACACGTTACAAATAAATAAGTAAAAATCACTTTCATGTATTGTTCGGAGAATAAAGTTGGAAGGGTCTACTTAAGAACATCCAACAGGATTGTGTGGGTATATCTGCATAGTGATATGGATTTCAATAAGCTGCATCCCACCTTTCAGAAACACGTGGTCAGATCAGCGTATCCTTTCATAAAATGCAAGCTAAGTTTATTTTAAAATTATTCCCTATCTGCCAAGGCCTTAATCTTTTTCTTTAAAGAAAGCTTTAAAAAAAAAATAGGGATGATAGATATATTGAATTTTCTTTCATTCTTATTTTAAAAAGACCCGCTGTAATTCTGTAGCCTGACACCCTCTTTTCTATAGATAATTTTGTATGCTTTCTTCCACCTTAATTATAAGTCAGGTCCAATACTCTTTCAGATAAATGCTACATATAATACATATGACGAACCAGAGACATGGGGCACTTCTAGGAACAGAATATAACAGAAAGAATAACAGAGTTGGAAGGTCTTGTAATCCAACCATCTGCTCAAGCAGGAGACCCTATGCTATTTCAGATGAGTTGCTGTCCAGTGTCTTCTTAAAAACCTCCCACAACTTCTGGAGGCAAGCTGTTCCACTGGTTAATTGTTCTCCCTGTCAGGAAATTTCTACTTAGGTAGGAATTGGTCCTACCTCTCTAATCTGCTTTCTCTCTCCCAAATCACTTCCTTTCTCTATGCAAAATCATCCCTGCAGCTGCTTCTCTTAGTTTCATATTGACCAAATACGAAAGTAAAACAGCGGAGAAAGAAGGGGAATGTGATTTTTTTTTAGCAGATTATTGTTCTGGAGGGAAGATATACATTTGCTAACATCAGAAAACAATCAAAGGACTTTCCACTTTTTGCCCTGCATTGAAGTAAGTAACGAGAAAAAAATTATGATGACTTGCAAGACAATTTTAGCGTCAACAGAACTGCAACCACTTGGAAATGGACTGTCAGTTTGTAGAAAGAGCTGTGTATCTGATTCATTGATTAAATCAAGCTTCGGCATCTCAACAAATGCTGAACACTTAACCCTCAATTTAATTCTGCAGCTTAGAGTAGCTTCCAGGAACAACATAATTTTGTTATAGGACCTTCCATCTGGAGAGCCTCCATTCTATCAGGTCACAAGAAAAACAAAATTAAAACAGAAGAATTATCTGGGATGTATTCATAAGGCCTGCAGTTCAACTGCTCATATGCACCATAGCTAGGTTTCTCCCTCCCCGCCACTTACTTGTCGATCCGTATTCTTTGCTGCCATTGTTTATATTAAATATACGTGTGGATAATTTTTGTCTGCTTGACTGCCTTTCTACTAAAATGTTTAGAATAGGAAAGAAAATAGTTATTAGAATATAGACATTCATAGATATAATTCTTGAAATTGTCTGACATCTCATGCTTGGCAGTGGAATGTAATGATTGGCATTAACGAAAGAAACTGGCAGTCGTTTTTCATATCTATGAAGAAATATACAGTAGAAAACAAATTCTGATTTTAATTCTGGTACGAAGGGAATGATGTAACTCAAATCATGCTGAGGGCATAGGGCAGATATTTTTGACCCAGCCCTTCCTTATGACCTATGGATTGTGGTAATCTGACATGGTTGTTGTCCTGAGGACATGAGCATTTGGAGGAAGTAAATGAAGGAAAAATAGATCATTTCTGGCACTGTAGGGCATCTGCAGTGTCACCAGGGCTGAGGAACTGATGTGAGTACTAACCAGAACTGGTATGGGTAGATTTGGAAGAAGCTGTCCCATTGATCCAGCCTGGAATAGAGTTGTTAAAAGCTACAACCCTGAGGAGGAATTCCCACCTTTTCACTTGGTGGGATCTTATTGCCAGTCTTACCTAAAAAAATGAAGATAAAGGGAGAGGAAAGAACAGGATGGCTGCAGAGAAAATCTGGAGAGAGAATTTAGGTGTGCAGAGCAATTGTTGATTGCCAGTACAGGGTAATATTTGTAGCTCAGGGTTGAAATGAAGGGTTCTTTGTGGTCTCTGAGCTGTTTCATGACCCTAAGTAGGTAACATCTTCTGCAAGAAGACAACCAAGCTCAGAGACCACCAAGGACCCCTCTGTTATTGATTCTTGATCAGGAAGGGAGAAGAAAGGTGGAAGAAGTGGAGTGAAGACCCAGAGGGATTAGAACACCAGTTGAGACCCAGTAATGGAAAAGGTGGCTCCAGCTGGCTGCAAACAAGAGCTTCGCACAAGACCCCAGAGAGGAAGAATGGGTTCCATTGTCCACAAAGAAGCCCCGGTTTCTGGGGAAGGGCTGGGCAGAAGACCTGGAAGGACAGTCTCTTTTCCCATCAGAGAAGCAGTAAACTTTTGACTGAGCAGTTCCAACAGGATTAACATCCCTTCCCTTTCTTTTCACTCTTTCGCTCAGAGAAACCAGAACCAGGGGATGGAGATGGAGAAAAAGAAGAAGAAAACAGGAGAGCTAGAGTGGGATAATCTCCCTGGAGGAAGATTTAGGAGGAAAACAGACACTGGATGAGCAGCAGCATTGTGCTGGGTATACCTGTTGGAAAAAAAATATTCTAAATTATGTCACGGTATATAGTAAAAAGCATAAAAGCTCCCACTTTTCCTATGTTAGTTGTCACACTTAGAAAACAACCCTATCACGTTCTGCCAGCTTTATCAGAAACTGGTGGCATTTAAGTGGATCTTCATGGGTATGCTTCTTTCTGACCTTGAGCTCAGGAAAATCCAGTGCTAAACAGCCGTTGATGATTCAGAGCTGGCTGTGAAATATTTAGAAGATCTCCTTAGTAAATTGTCCTAATAGTTCATTCACTGAGAGCATTGACACCGGCAGATATTCTAATACATTATAACAAGTGTAATTCAAGCATGTTGTTCTGACCAAAGCTTCCTGAGACCGTAATTAAGCCCACGCTTAGTCCAAACAATCTTTCAAGATAAACACCACCCTTTCTCTCCTTTGAATTGCTGCCAACAATTAAAGTGCCAAATTAAATGTCAAAAACCAACCGAAGTACAAAGTCCACACAGAGCTTCAAGGTATAATCTGAACAGAGCGTCCTGCAAAAGTTTCTCTACCTTTGCCTGTCCTTTATAACTTAGGGGAGGGGCAATCACCTCCAAGCCTTACTCCCAAGTCGCCCCTTTTGCTGCTCTTGCCTTCTAGCAGCTCTGCTCATGCGCATACTGGAAACAGGCTCCCCTTGTTCCTCTACCTCACTGCTGCCAGACTCCAGAGGCTCCAGAGTCAGCACCCCACTCTCAGATGGTCCTGGCCCCATCTCTGCATTGGACGCAGGATCCTCCTCCGAGTCCTCCCCAGACTCCCGGACTGGTCCCTGTTCTTCCCTACTGTCAGATTCCACTGCTGTCTGCACAGGCTGCTGGCGAACCACAACATGTGTAGAGTTTGGTGGACAGTTTGGAATAAATTTGTGTTTTTTTAAAAAAGTTGCTTTAATTCTCCTTCAGTAAATAAAAATATTCCAATTTGATACAATTCTGAAGAGGTGCAACCCCAAATATTCATTTAGATGCTTGGTGGTTCATGATTAGGTTCAGATTCTGTTCTCCCCAGAGAGACAAATTCTCTACCTGCTTCCAAAGAAGACATGTCCTCTTGCTGAATCTCACTGAGGATGGGAAGAAGTAGGAGGAGCTGTAGTATATTTAGAAAATTCCCAGTGCAATTCTGCTTTAGCTAGGACATTTGCTTAATGGATCCCAGACTGTCAAACATCCTTTGGGAATTCTCTTTGTGATTTCTTACACTTATACACAGTGTTTAATCTTTAGTTCATTCTTGAAACTAAGGGTGCTTTCTTCTACTTCAACACATTATGTTATGATCTAAAAGAGGTTTTAAAAGCCTCTTGGAATTACAATTATATCAATGTAGCATAGCATTAGAAATACAGTTAGGTATTGGGGTTAAAGACATCAGGCTAGAAACTGGGAGACCCTAAATTTTAATCCTGACTTAAGCCTGAAACTGGTTGGGAGACCATGAGACAGTCCTATCCCCTCAACCTTAGGAGGTAGAAAGTCAGGGGAAACCACTTCCAAAAACAATGCCGAGAAAACTTCAGGGATTTGTCAAAAATCAAGCCATCAAGACCCACATCATGTCTTGGGATTATATACCATACAAGGCATAAACAAAAAGAGGAAATGATCAAAGAACACGAGGCAGACCTAGAAGAAGATGGAGAGACAACATCAAAGACCCACAACAACAACATCAAATAACAATGGTTGAGGCCACCAAAAGTGCCAGAACTTTTTATCTCCCTTAACACTGGAAGTGGAAGTGCATGGAGGAGGAGGAGGAGGAGGAGGAGGAGGAGGAGGAGGAGGAGGAGGAGGAGGAGGAGGAGGAGGAGGAGACCACTCTCAACACAAGGACACACACAGTAGAGAGCACAGTATTTGCATTACTACAGCAACCAGATTACTAATATTTATTTCATCAAAGCTTAAGGAGCTAAAGGCCTGAAAGAATCAGAGGCAATTGAGCTTTCCATTTTGAAACTAGCTTCACCCTCACTTCTCCTTTTATACCTTTTTAAATAAAATATATACTCAATAGTTCATATATCATCTTTGGCAGATATCTCAGGTTACCTGCAACTCCATCTTCTGCCCAAATTAGATTGCGCAAATGATGCTACCTACGTCACAGAAGTAGGTTTGAATGCATCTTCTTTTCAAGGTGTTGGAAACGGTGTATAAACAGAAACATGATCATTTCTGCAAGGTATGAAGTCAATAGATCCTTCTTTGTGAAATCCTTTACAGGAAGAAGATCTATCCTCTTTAACCATTTCTAACATTGAATCCCCAGTTGGTGCTGAACTGCAATCCAATCATCACCAGGCAACACAATTGATAAGGGATGATGGGTTCTGGAATCCAGCAAGAGACAAGGGAAGAACAGATCATTATATGTCAACTGTGTCAGTTTTGAATCAAATGGAACATGCCAATACTATTCAATCTGCATAATAATCTGTAATGTACTGTATGGATTAGGCAACATGTATGAGCCTGTTTAACTCACCTGAAGACTTTTCGAACTTCTTGTTCCAAAGATCTCTAATAACAAGGGAGTACTTAATGAATAATTTCCAAAAATGATTAGAAACTGAGAAGAACCACTCCAAGAATATAGGATGGTGTAATGTACTGGCTTCTATTCTACTATCTCCTGGTATTTCCACATCAATTATCCACAATTTCCTCTCTTCAACCACAGTTATACCTCATGTTTTTAAAGTCAAGACTTTATTGTCTGTACTCAAAATCCCCTAATATTTTGACCTGCTCATTTTCAAGTACTTAAAAAAAACTCTATTATGTCTTTTAACTATATTATAGTTTCTGGTGTATTAAAATGCTCAGGAATCCAAAATCCAGAAGTCTATTAGAATGGAAGTAAAATTCAGTATGTTGGCCTCCATAATCTGTCTTGGAATTTAAGCAATATATCAAAATATATAATCCCTTGATTCTATGTCAATCTCAATGTTGCAGTTTGCATGCTTGAAAAGGAACCTAATGACCACAGAAAATGATTCAAGTATAGGCATCAAGAAGAAGCCAGAGTGACTTCGCATGTGCATCAATGCAGAATGGCACCATGATGCATGTGACATCACTTCCTGTCTACTCCTGTGGGGAGGGGAGCCAAGCATAGCAATCACTTACACATAGCTTAGCACATGCTATTCAGGAAACAGATTTCCAAAATAAGTACTGGGCAAACTTTACGTCTATAAGTTACTATCCTAGAACCCATTTAGCTTATAATAAATACTAAATGAACTACAAACAGAAGTAGAATAGAAAACATTATATAAGCTTTATTTCTGTTGGCCATTTCTAACCATGTATGCAATGGCTGAATGCATGCATTGATTTGGACTGCTAAGTCTGCTAAGAATGAATGACTTCAGAACGAACTTAAATTTATTTCTTCCTTCTGAAAATGCATAGAAATGAATTGGGGAAAAACACAGCCTTTCTGTTTAATTCACTGGCGGAGAAAGTTAAAAACATTATCCTTGCTTCTAAATCTGCCTGGTTGATGATTTAAGTACTTTCACTGTATGTCTGATAGAGCAGGCCATTTTCTGAGGATAAGAATAGATAGAGACCATCAAGATAAATGTCTAATCAGACGCCATTTGTAAACAGTTGGTTGCAGAAAGGTTTTCTTTGTACCCCAACCAGATTGTGATGCTTGTCAGATGCTTTACTATTATTGCAATTGCCTCCCACCCCCCACCCCCCATTTCTGGAGCATCCCAGATACTACAAAAACTTTATCTTGAAGATTAGGACTGGGAAATTATTGTCACAATCATAATTCACACACATGCACACAGAGAGAAAGTCAGACAGAGAGAGAGAGAGAGAGAGCCATGGAATTATTTAGAAGTGAATCCTCCAATCTCAGCCAGACTGTTGGTAAAAGCCACTGCCAAGTTTGACATTAGTAAATACATTTGATATTTACTACAAATATGTGCAGTGCTGACAACTCAAATATTACTGCAGGAAAAAATCCAAACAAACACGCTAAACAAAAAAAAATGCTCAGGCATAATAACATAATTGAAGCTGCCCAGAGTTGCCTCACAATGAAATGGGTGGCAAATAAATGTAATAAATATTTTCCCCCATGGCTAGATAGCAGATTTTATATTTTCAATTATTGCAATCTAGAACTCCTCATCTAGATGTCACAGTTTTTCTTCTTACTATTTGAGTTTTTGGACAAATTTATCATCTTCAGTAGAAAAAATAGAATGGAAAGTAAGTATCAACTGTGTAATGCCTCAGAGAAGTTTTGGTGGAAGAACATGGAAGAAAGGCCGCAAATCCATTTGTGGAGACTGAAAGGACATTTATTGCTAGTTAAGGTACACACAATTCTCATTGTTCAGTTCAAGAGCTGCCGAAGATGTTCAGAAGCCACCCAGTGCTAAAGCTGCACTAAATACTAAAAGCTGTCTATTTATTGCTTGTGAAGTGTGTGCCTCTTAATTCCTCGGAAACAGGAATGAGAAGAAAGTGCCAGCTAGTGGCATCCTCTTCCCTGTGTCAACTCACAAAGCTGCTCCCAAGTTGCCATAGGCAGAGGGGATGGGAAATCACACCTCACAGCTGCACCAAGGTCAAAAAACACCTCAGCCAAAAAACAAAACACATCCTAGCCGGCCGAAGTCAAGGCCATCTCCACAGAGACCCGCAATGGCCAGAGAGAGTGACTTCTACAACCCGCGAAATTGCTTCATTGGGGAATGTGACTGGTGACACACCTTGGGGGGAAGGGGCAACAGGGTCAGAGGCAAGGTGCAAACTGGGTGAAGTCAGAGTTGGCTTCACCTAGGTCATGCCGACATGGCGCTCTTAATAAGCAACTGGATTTCTTTTCTTTTTTTTTTGCAAAATGGCTTGAGGCTCCTGATTTTATTAGGGTGTTGGTCAGAACCCTGGCATCCTGGTTGAAATAAAGCTTCCTCTCACCAAGATGTTTTTCCATATTTCCTTTTCAAAGGTGGCCAATGTAGGCCTAGTCATATAAAGTCTATTCAACCTGTAGATTTCTCCTCTCCCTGGACAGTTGGAAGATAATGGGCACTGCAAATGGAGCCAAGCCGGGCGTCCTGGAGTGAGGAGGAGTGCCGGAGGAGTAATACCTCCTTAAAAAACCTTGGTCCAGCTTGCCCGGCTGGTAGCACCTCGTAAGGGCCCCTTTCCAGGGTTACAGTAGAAGATGGCCAACAGTTTTGAAGGCGGAAGAGGGCTTTATGCCCCAATGGCAGATAAAACAT
The DNA here is from genome assembly GCF_049901715.1 of Pseudonaja textilis. Classification (NCBI taxonomy): domain Eukaryota; kingdom Metazoa; phylum Chordata; class Lepidosauria; order Squamata; family Elapidae; genus Pseudonaja; species Pseudonaja textilis. The sequence goes on from NC_141993.1 coordinate 11,780,539, forward strand.
AGAAACCATCTTCTAGGAGAAGGGAGCCTCTGATTTCAAACCTCTACTGCCTTGTGGCTGTATCTATTATTGGAAAAGGCTTCAGGAGTCAACCTAGAAGCAAAATCTGGAACCTGAGACCCAGAAGCAGTTGGTGACTGTGTACAATCATGTTCTGGTAACTCCTGAAATGCAGCTGGAGCTAGTCATATTGGCTCTGCCATTCCATTAGACTATTTCAGTGACGTGGAGAGGGGGGATCTGCTGCTAGGGTAACAGTTTATCCTCCATATTAAATTACCCAGGCCTCGTGCTCTGGAGAGTGCACTCCAGCTTTGAATACAGCATTGAAACAACACTGGAAGTGGCAATTATTGGTTTCATAGCACCATACCATCGTCTCTTGAGACTGAAGGATGCCAATTCAATTCTCCTCTCCCTGGTTCTTAAGTTTATTGCTGGAAAGACATTTAAAGATGTTTTCTGATTAAAAGTTTATTTTTTGTATATGACTGGCAACCCTCATAGCTTATGGATAGCAACAAGATGATTTGGACAAGAGAAGAGCCTTTGGGTATGAAATTAGGAAGAGTTAGGAACAATCAGGCCAGCCTGGGCTGAACTTGAAATTACATGTTAGGCAGTCTATTCAGTCTCCGGGTTCATTTAACATGGTTGTGGGAAGGGAACTCTAAAATTGGAAAGAGAATGCAAGTACAATTGTAGTAGAAGAAAGGATCCAATAGCTTGATTCTGAGAAAGATGGAGACTTCAGATTCTTGGCCTAGCTTTGAGCTTTCCAGAAAGCCAAGCTTTTCCAGGCGTGATCCTGCACATAGAGGTCTTCCATTACTCTTGGTTCAAGCAACGTGAAAGCTGAGTGGTGCGTCTGATTGAGAACTTATGGGTTGGAGTCGCAAGAATGCTTTCACCCTTTGTGTGGTAGGATACCACAGCAAGCCGGTGGTGACTGTTATGTCCTGAGGACTCTAGGAGTTCTCACTCAGGTCCACTCACTTTGTGTGGGCGTTATTCTCCCATCCTCATTGGTTGGTTCTCTCCAGCAGCCAGCTATAAAAGCAGGCTGCGGGGTCCAACCAGTTGCTGATTGCTGCAAGCCAGTTCCAGGCGTGGCAAGCACGGTCAGCCCTTTATTGTATAATAAAGTATTGTTGCACTCATGCTCTGGTTCAGCCTCTCATTGCTCAAACTTAACACTGGCGACGAGGATGGGATGGCTACCAGAAGCACCATGCAACCGCTGAGTCACTAGCCACCGATCCGCAGCCCAGAGAGAGCGATCGGCTGGCGATAAGAGAAACGCTGATCCGCAGCCAGAGAGAGCGGTCAGCCAACAAAACGAGCGATCAAAAAGAGCAAACGCTGATCCGCAGCCAGAGAAAGCGGTCTGGTTCAAAAAGTTAGAAGCGTCTGTAGCCGCTTGTTAGCCCCGCTACAGGGAAAGTGAAGCGCTGCGAGCCGCAGCCGCTCTGTATTTGGCTCGAAATTCAAACGGGTGTCATTTGAATTTCGAGCCAGTATGAGACACAGCACAGCGCTGTAGGAAGTCACTAACGCCCACATTGGCGCGAATCGAGACACCTCCAACGGCTAACAGCCAACGTGGTAACCCAGAGAGAGAAAGAGAGGGTAGCAAAAAACCTCTCCAGAGCTGATATCACTAGTAACCCACGAGCGCCCGTTGTCCCAGAGAGATTTTTTCCGCAGGTAACCCAGCCGTTCCAGCACCATGAGTTCCAACCCAGTATTCCCGGCGTTCAAACCAGACAAAGAGAAGTGGGAATCGTATAAGAACCGCTTCAATCATTACATCGATGCGGTCGGCCTGGCGGATGCGGGAGAGCATCGGAAAAAATCCTATTTCCTAATCTACTGCGGAGCCACCGTTTACGATACCGCCGCAGCACTCGTGGCGCCAAGAGAGTTGAAAAACGTTCCGTGGTCCGAGTTGCTTGAGATCCTCACTAACCACTACGCTCCCAGGCCTTCACAAATCGCCAGGAGGTTCACGTTCCGTATGAGGAAGCAATCGAGTAAGGAGACCATCAATCAATATATGGCCGCCCTCAGAACAGCAGCCCTGCACTGCGGGTTTGGAACATACCTGGAGGACATGCTCCTCGATCAATTAGTTTGTGGGGTCAAGGATCTCAACCTACAGAGGCGCCTGCTAGCTAAAAAAGACCTCAACCTCGCGCAAGCGGTCGAGGAGGCCCTAGCAACCGAGCTAGCAACGAACTCAGCCACCGAAATTCAGGGCCCAAGTGCCAAGCTGGCATCGTTCCCAGGCCATTCCGAAGAGATGGAAGCGGAGGAAACCCACAACGATGAAAACGATGTCCACCGCCTCGCCAATGACAGACGGTCGCAGGTAGGGGCCAAACAAGAAAACACCGGTCCACCCAAGCACATCACACTGTGCCTAGCCTGTGGGGGATCGCATCAAAGGGCCACCTGCAAGTTTAAAGGAGCCACCTGCAACAACTGCCATAAGAGGGGGCACATCGTGAGAGTCTGCCAAGCCCCCCAAAGCGCTGCACACAGACCCCTTTCCTCACACTCGGGACCACAGAGGCAAGTATTAAACTGTCGCACGCACCGCCTAGCCAGGCGTACTTGCCACACTGTTAGTAAAATTTCTCTCTCCGTTTCCCTAGAAGGTAAACCGTGCCACATGGAGGTTGACACAGGGTCAGCGCTCTCAATAATCTCGTGGAACACCCTCAAGAGACTCCACCCCAACCTATCTACTACCCGGCTTCAGAGATGCCAGTTCGGTCTGAAGGACTACCAGGGGAAGGCCATTCCCGTGATCAGCAGAGGCAAGTTCTTTGTCAGTTTTAGAGCTTTTAAAGGCCACCTACCTCTAGTGGTAGTTAACGGCAATCTACCCACCTTATTGGGGCTCGATTGGTTTCCCCACCTCGGCCTAGGGCTAACAGGAGTCCATGCTGTCTCAACCTCAGACACTGACTCCTTATTCGCTGACTACGCAGATGTGTTCAGCGAGGAGCTGGGGTGTTATAATGGAACCCCCATCTCGTTCACCGTTGATCCCCAGGCAGTCCCAATCAGATTAAAACCACGTAGAGTTCCATTTGCTATTCGGCCAAAACTAGACGCTGAATTGGATAAACTATTAAAACAAGGGGTCATTGAGCCAACAGATTTCGCCAAGTGGGAGACGCCCATTGTCACACCCCTTAAAAAAGATGGTAGCCTGAGAATTTGCTCGGACTACAAGACAACAATCAATAAATATTTACAAGTTAGCGCCTACCCTGTGCCCGTCATTCAGCACTTATTACACACATTCGAGCCGGGCAGTATTTTTGCTAAATTGGACATGTCTCAAGCATATCAGCAGTTCCCTGTTGATAACCAAACAGCGGAACTTCAGACCATCGTCACTCACAGGGGTGCCTTCCGATGCAAGCGTCTCCAATTTGGCGTAAGTGTGGCCCCAGGTATTTTTCAATCCCTCATGGAGCGGATTTTGCAGGGCCTCCCTGGTGTAGTACCCTACTTCGACGACATCTTGGTCTCGGCCAGGGACAGACCCCAACTCTTCCAGAGAGTGCGAGCAGTGTTAGAGAGGTTCAGACAGCATGGCCTCAAGTTAAAAAAAGAAAAATGCGCCATTGCCACTAGACAGGTGGACTTTCTAGGTTATAAAATTGACGCCTCTGGCATTCACCCCCTGGAGTCCAAGGTTAGGGCAATCCACGAAGCTCCCACACCAACCTCCAAAACGGAGCTACAAGCTTTCTTGGGGCTGCTGAACTTTTATGCATCCTTCTTGCCCCATAAAGCCTCAGTAGCCGAACCCCTACACAGATTACTAGACAAAAAGTCACCGTGGCACTGGGGGCACAAAGAAGACCAGGCGTATAACGCCGTCAAATCACTACTTACGTCAGAGGCAGTGCTCATCCAATTCGACCCCAACCTTCCTTTAGTACTGGCAGCAGACGCATCCCCTTTTGGAATTGGGGCGGTCCTTAGTCACAGACTCCCCAATGGCGCCGAGGCCCCCATCGCCTTTTTCTCCAGGACGCTCTCGGCCACGGAGCGAAATTACAGCCAGATAGACAAGGAAGCCCTAGCAGCTGTTGCAGCCGTGAAAAAGTTTCACGAATTCCTTTTTGGCCACTTCTTCGAACTGGTCACCGACCATAAGCCCCTCCTGGGCCTACTGGCCGGCGACAAACAGACTCCTCAAGTCCTTTCCCCTAGGATGACAAGGTGGACACTTTTCCTAGCGGCCTACTCATACAAACTTATTCACCGGCCGGGCAAAACTCTATCCCACGCCGACGCTCTCAGTCGCTGCCCCTTACCCGCTCCGGCTGAAGACCCAGCTCCTGTCAATGCCATTTTCAAGATCACCCAGTTGGACCTACCCATCACCGCCCTTGACATCGCCGCTAAAACCAAGGCAGACCAAACGCTCGCCCAGGTGCTCGACTGGGTAAGGAGGGGGTGGCCGGGAGGCAACGTTGATAACAAATTCGCACCCTTTAAGACTCGCATGCAGGAGCTGTCCAGTTTGCAGGGTTGTCTACTGTGGGGCACTCGAGTGGTCATTCCGACCTCGCTGCGTACCCGAGTCCTGGAGGCGTTGCACGAGGGACACCCCGGCATCGTGAGAATGAAGGCATTAGCACGCAGCTACGTGTGGTGGCCGGGTCTAGACGAGGACATTGTCAATTGGGTAAGTTCCTGCAGCATTTGCCAGGAATCCCGTCCTGCTCCCCCCATCGCCACCCCTACCAGATGGGAGAGCGCCAGCGCCCCTTGGTCTAGAATCCATATCGATCTGGCGGTCCCGTGCATGGAAAGATGTTCCTAGTGGTCGTGGACGCTTATTCCAAATGGATAGACGTGGGCGCAGCTATCCACGACCACCACACTAGCAATCACCAACGTGTTAACACGCCTGTTCGTTACACATGGACTACCCGACTCCATTGTCTCCGATAATGGCCCTCAGTTCGCATCAGTAGAATTCAGCCGTTTTGCTGCCAACCTGGGCATTCGCCACATTTTCACAGCCCCATTTCACCCTGCCAGTAATGGGTTGGCTGAAAGGGCCGTCAGGACCACCAAAGAGGCCCTCGCTAGGTTTGGCAGGGATGACTGGCACCACAAACTCTCACGGTTCCTGATGAGCCAGCACTCAACCCCCTGTGCAGTCACCAATAAGTCCCCAGCGGAACTCCTGATGGGCCGGCACCTGAGGACTGTATTAGATAGACTGCACCCACAATACTGCCCTGACTCTCCCCTTGCTTCTACTTCGGGGGTTAGACATTTTATGTTACAGGAGCCAGTATTCGCAAGGAATTTCGCTGGGGACCCACTTTGGATTCCAGGCGAGGTCATCGCCATCACCGGGCCGAGATCGTACAGGGTCAGGCTGGAGGATGGTCGCGTCTGGAGGAGACACATAGACCAGCTTAGAAGGCGCCTCAGCACCCTTGCCAACAAGAATCCAGAGTCTCCAGTCGAAGGGGAACCGCCTCATCCGCCGCCCAGCCACATCGCACCCAACGACCAGTCTGCACCAGCAGTCGTTCCGGTCAGCCCGAACTCGGACAACAGCACCCAGAGAGTTGACCAGCCTGATCCAACCCACGAGAGCTCGACCCCAGTAACCAACCCAGTGGTTTCCGAGGATGCCCAGTCCGGAGAGAGCGTTAGCGACACTATGCCGGTTCAACCGTCACAGACTGATACCGAACAGTCAGACAATGTTCCCGAGCTGCGCCGTTCCGGGCGCCAACACAAACCCCCCGTCTACCTCAAGGACTATGCATGTTCGCATCTAGGGGGAAGGGGTGTTATGTCCTGAGGACTCTAGGAGTTCTCACTCAGGTCCACTCACTTTGTGTGGGTGTTATTCCCCCATCCTCATTGGTTGGTTCTCTCCAGCAGCCAGCTATAAAAGCAGGCTGCGGGGTCCAACCAGTTGCTGATTGCTGCGAGCCAGTTCCAGGCGTGGCAAGCACGGTCAGCCCTTTATTGTATAATAAAGTATTGTTGCACTCATGCTCTGGTTCAGCCTCTCATTGCTCAAACTTAACAGTGACTTTACATGGTTTAGATAGATCATTTCTCCCAATGCAGGGAGGATTTCACTTTATTATTGCTGTATCTTATTCTCCCCTCTCCTCTCTGACTTCAATGAACCTTTTGAGAGCATCCCATTCCATGCCCAGATCTCGGCTCCAAAACAGCCAATTTACCCAGCAGAAGATTACATGATGCCAATATGAACTTAGCACCAACTTTTCCCTGTGAGGGTAAGTTTTATTTACCATCTGCAAATCAGAATGAAATGAATACATTCTGGACAAATCTCACTACCTTCAGGAGAAAAATGTGTGTGTGTGTTTTGTGTGTGTGTGTGATTTTCCATATAGCATTTCAACTCAAAAATATCTTCTAGCTTCCTTCAGACAGATGTTCAAATGCTATCTTAAAAAGGCTGGAAGGTTAGTGTGTGGAAGAGGCAAGGACTGAATACATTAAGGGCCACATAAATGAATTCATTAAAAAAAGGGTGGCGGAAGCATTCTGTCAGATTGTGCACTGAAAGTTTACCCTTTCAGTTCTCTGAAAGTTTCATTTCTTCATGAAAGAAATCTCTGGTTTTCTCTTGGGTATTTTGAAATGTCTCTGGAGGGCATTTTTGAGCTTCCCTTCTCATTCTAAGGTAGCCAAAGGGACTACGTTTCCGTGCTTCATTTCTGTAATTTTTTTCCTGTCCTATGCATTTCCTTCTGGACTTTCATGGGAGGTTGGAAAACAAGAATCAATATATAAAAATAGAATATATCTCATGCTTGACAGAGGTGACAGAAGTTGTAATTCAATGTATCTAGAAATTTCCAGACAGGGAAAAGCCTTTATGTTTTTTTTCCAGAAAATCAAACCTTAACTTCCCATTTACCTTCTTGAAGATCTATTACACAAAGTGCATTAATCATGTATATCTTCCTTCAATTTCCAAATGTGTGATTACTACCCAGCATCTTGAAATACTTATTACTAGATATAAGTCCATCATAAATCTTCATAAGAAGGGGAGATCAGCCTTATGGTGAAGATACAATGGCAATATTTTTTTAAAAGAGAAAAAAACAAAGGAGAAGAGGAATAATTTTTTTCTGTGCTTTACTTCAGAGCCTCTTGACAACAACTGGCATCTACATATTCCACAATATGTTTCATGGATATACTAGAACTTTCCAGCAGGGATCACACAGCTCCTGTTTCCATGTTGTGAGGTATTTGGGAAAAGAAGAGAAGCCAGTGTTATAAAAGAGCACCAGCAAAATAAGACTTCTCTTCAGGGGTGGGATTCAAATATTTTAACAACCGGTTCAGTGGGCATGACCAGGTGGGCATGACCATGTGACAGTGGCTGTGGCTTGGGTTTTTTTGGCCAACCCTCCCCAGTTTATTGAGCCTTCTAGGCCTCAGGGAAGCCTTCGGGGGGGTTGCTCCCAGAAGGCTTCCCTGGGGCTCAGGAAGGGAAAAAAACAGAGCCAGGGGGGATACAGCCCCCCACACTCAGTTTTGGGACTTTCTGGGCCTCAGGGAAGCTTCCCTTGGGCCCAGGAAGGCAAAAAATGGAGCGGGGGAGCTGTTCCCCCTCCATTTGGAGGCCTTCTGAGCCTCAGGGAAGTCTCCTGGGGGGTGTTTTTGCTCCCAAAAAGTTTCCCTGGGGCCCAGGAAGGCAAAAAATGGGGAGGGGGGAGCTATGCCCCATGTTTTGCCTTCCTGGGCCTCAGGGAAGCCTCATGGGTGAAGCAATAAAACAGGAAGGGAATCCTGGCACAGCTGATGATCGGAACAGCTGATGGTCTGGAGGAAAAAAATTAAGGAGTGACTGGGAAGGGAAGAACCTACTCAACGATGTCAGGCATGTGCACAATGTTGCACATGCATGATAAGAACTGACTGGGCATGGAGGGGAGGGGCAGGCGGAGAGGGCCAGGGCCAGCCAGGGGCACGATTTGTTGGTTCTCCAAACTGCACAGAATCATAACAACCGGTTCTATAGAACTGGTCGAACTGGTAGAATGCCACCCCTGCTTCTCTTTTAACAATGAAAATAGCTTGCAATTTGTCCCGGTTCAAGCAAATCCACTTACTGTTGAAACTCCTGTTTTCACATCTTTCTCCAAACTTTCATTCTGTTCCATCTCTAAGTCATGCTTTTTGAAAAATGAAAATGTATATTTTAAGCAAGTGTCATGAAAAGTATCTAAACCCCTTCCTCTCCCCCAATGTGAACCACTAGATTGATGGTGCCCAAAGCTGCAATTTTCAGAGAAGTGGAAAGTGTCATAGAAACCTCTTTCTCCATATATCAGTTGAAAGGAGTAGATTTCTTCAACATCACCATTTCTTCATTTTTGTTTCTCATTTTTATAATGTCTATAAGCATGTTGGGATCATCATTTGGAGGACATCCAAGCATGTCATCCGAGAAAAAGCAAATAAACAGGTTTTATATTGAAGAAGGCAATTCATTTGTCATCTCTAGCATTTTCTTTGGTCAAAATTTATTTCCCTCCCTATTTATATTGTTTTATTGATTAACAACTTGGTAAAAGCTGTTCCTCTGCTGAAGTGCCCCTCTCCATGGCTTGACATTCCAATGCATGGGTGTGTCTGCAAACTCTTTCACACCTGCCCCAATGTATTGAGATGCACAAGTGCATGCAAACCTTCAAGGACAGTTCCTTCTCACCCTCTGTGCAATAAGGCTGATGGAAAGGTATTTATGAACAGCCAAACAACTGCATTTCCTTGGCCTGGGCATCCTTAACTCAAGGTGGGTGTGATCACCAATTTGGATGGCATTAAAAGGGGATGGAATTTGAGAAGATCTCTTTGATGGGTCTCTGCTTGTGGGCTTCCTAATGCTATCTAGATGGCTTTTGTGAGAATAATAGATCCAACAGAACAATTCTCTTGTTGACTTCTTCTCTTGTTGGTCTCAGATGTTTTGCTGCTCATCTACACAGCTTCACGAGTCAGAATAAGTTAGTTAGGCAGATAGGTTTTTTTTTTTCCCTGTTCTTGTCTACGGAGATTCTCAATCATCCAGATCATGCTTGTCCCAAAGATGATTTTCCAAAAGGCAACTGGACTTCCTTGGTGTTTTGTTTTGTTTTTTGAAAACCTTTCACCTTTCTTCCAAGAAGCTTCTTCAGTTCTTGTTTGGTTTTAATGCTGACAATGAGAGACTTTCATGCAACAATCATTGCTCTGTTTTTCTACCTCTCGTGCAAGACAACAGGGGTGACTCTGTACCTCTTTAAACAGTATCCTCTCTGCACCATCTCACGGCACTGCATCCACTGAAAACCATGTTCCTGAACTCTCTCTGGAAGGCAAGTGTTTCCTAATGCTGCTAGCTTTGTCAATGCTCCCTGTAATGAGTTGTGATGGTTGGATGTCTTAAGGTGCTGTCATAGATACAGGCTGAATTATTTTCCTGCTGGCTGGATCCCTGGCTCTCAAACAGCTTCCACCTAGTGCAGAAAATCCTTCGGGGAAGGACCATTTTGTAATCAATAATATATCAGGGGCACACGCATGAATAAATCAGATAATAAATTTCTTTCCCTGACTTGGACTTCATTATCATATCTTACATTTCTGCGCTGGTTGTTATATTTATTTTCAAAGTCATGGCTATTACTTATTAGAGCTTACAGCTATACCCGCTGATTCTCGGTCTGGAAAGCCCATCCGTATTAAAAGTCAGCTCACATCCTGCCTTCACAATGTGAATTGTAAATAGAGTTCAGTTTGGGATTCAGAGATAATATGCTGTGCAGATGTGAGGTAAATTCATAAGACCATGATGTCATGCAATGTTGTTGGGTTTTTTGCTCAGAGAAACCTTTTGCATCAGAAGATCTGCATGATCCTGTGCAATTCCCCAGGGGAATTCCTCTGTTCTTCTTAAGAGGTTCTGGAAAGTATTTTGAGGGGCACTTTGTAGTTCACTTTGGATGTTAACCATCAAATTGTGGTCTGAAACTGTTCTGTATGTACATTTGCATTCTTGGAAACCTGCACTTCTGATTGGCTAAATGCACAGCAACCGGATTGGTCGAGTGCGTGGCACTGATTGGCCGCTACGAAGCAACCCCGATTGGCTGAGCCGATCGCGGGTGATTCGAATGGCTGTCATTGGACCTTGGCACCCGGCACCAGTTCAATATAAGCCGCCGCATACTCAGCCGGCGGCCAGATTCTACTTGAAATAAAAAAGAGCTTTAAACTAGTCACTGCCTCGCGTCTCTTTGTGATCGATCGACCGATACAACAGAAACAAAATTCCTCTGCTCTATATCACACACAGAAGCCAGTCAAACTGAACGTTGAATGACACCAGAGGTTGTATATTCAGCAGGTTCTGGCCAGTTCTGGAGAACTGGTAGCAGAAATTTTGAGTGGTTTGGAGAACCAGCAAATCCCACCTCTGACTGGCCCCTCCCCCATCTCTTCTCTGCCTCCTGAGTCCCAGCTGATCAGCTGGATCTTCTTTTGTTGCCCTGCACAGGAGAACGGAGCTGGAAAGCAGGTTAGTGGGGTGGGGAGGAAATGGGATTTTGCAGTATCCTTCCCCTGGAGTGAGGTGGGAATGAAAATTTTAGAGTATACTTCCCCTGCCACGCCCACCAAGCCACACTGGTAGTAAAAAAAATTGAATCCCACCACTGAATGATACACCATGTTGTGATATAGGGAAGCCTCCCTCACTATCTCTGAGGGGCAAGGAAAGAGAGTCCAGACATATGAAGGATCATTTAGGCTCTGATATAACCTTTTTTTTTATTAAAAAAAGATAGACTGATAGAATGATAGTGCTGGCGAGAATGACAGAAAAGTGTGTGGCTTCATCTAATATGCTTTCATCTGCTTTTATCTAGCTTCATCTTTTTCAGTTTGGACTTCAACTAGCAGAATCCCCCAAGTTGTAATCTAACATATATGAAATGTATCAAATTAGGAAAGGCTGACCTAGGCCTTTGGAAATCAACTATTGCACAATTTTCTACTTGTAAGAAATATTCTACATTTTGTGAATGCAAAAGAAATATTCTACATTTTGGTTTAAGATTTTACATTCCGGTTTAAGGAAGTACAGGAACAAGTATTTACCAGACCTGGCTGAAAATGCTTAACCCAGAAAGGGATCACCAGAATTTGCAATATCTATGAATAGTCTCTTTTACGGGGCCTTCAAAACATTTTTACAACAATTAAAACTTTTTGTACTCCCGCCTGGAAGAAGACAGTGAAGGAGCATTCTTAATGGCTATCACTTCACTGTACATGCAAAATATTTAATTTGGTTGATGATTGAAGACTGATGATTGAGACAATGTATTTTTAGAACACCTAATGAGTTCAATTACAAGTGATTTAAATCAGGGACTATAATGCTCTTTAACATTATGCTTCATTACCTTTAAACATAAATGAGATATCCCTAATGGGATTTACTTTTTTTAATTATAATTCCATATAACCTTTGTTTGAACAATGCTGAAATTGATATAGCCTTCCTTTGATAATTATATATTGGAACTCTGCCTTTAGGGGAAAATGTATCTGATATTGAATAATATTTAATGGGGAAATGTTAACTAAAAATAGCAAAAAATTATTTGTTAGAATCTTGTGACAGATAGTATCAAGTTACCTCCACCAACTATCATCTATCTATCTATCTATCTATCTATCTATCTATCTATCTATCTATCTATCTATCTATCTATCCACCCAGTCATCCATCCATCCATCTGTCAGTCCATCCATCCATCCATCCATCCATCCATCCATCCATCCATCCATCCATATCTATCTATCTATCCACCCGGTCATCTATCTATCTATCTATCTATCTATCTATCTATCTATCTATCTATCTATCTATCTATCTATCTATCCATCCATCCATCCATCCATCCATCCATCCATCCATCCACTCAGTCATCCATCTGTCCATCCATCTATCCATCTATCTATCTATCTATCTATCTATCTATCTATCTATCTATCTATCTATCTATCTATCTATCTATCTATCTATCTATCATCTGTCTATCATCTATCTATCTATCATCTGTCTGTCTGTCTATCTATCTATCATCTATCTAATTTAAATGCTGCCTATCTCTTTCATAGACTAACTCTGGGAGGTGTACAATTAAAACCTAGTCGTCTTAATAAATTCTCTTTACAATTCTCTTTACTATGAAATACATACTGGTCCACTGTCAAGTCTCGCAAAGTATCTGAATGACCCATAGATGAAGTCCTCTTAGGATCCCTTATCTTCTCAAGTATGAGCCTGAGTAGAATATGTATCTTTAGAAAGTCTTAGAAAACCTGATAAAGTGGAATCAACTCTCAGGACTTCAGACAGGCAAAAGGTCCAGAGACACCTTTCAGGTCTCACGTTATTGAGTCACTTTGGTTGAATATCTCAGAATGACAGCTTCCTTTTTTTTTTTTGAAAAGGAAAAAAAGTAATAACAAAAATAACTGGTCATTTTGTCCCTGCCATGTTTCTTCAAATCTCTCCCAAACTGTTTCAATGGGAGAACTAGCAACTAGCAACTCAAGTGATCTCACAGTTATGTCCAGTGAGTGGTTTAAACTATTGGGATGGAGTTGAGATATAGAAGGACAATCCTTCAGTTCACAATGGTCAAGTGAATCCCAGAGACACAAAGCAGAGGAACCCATTATATTGTGCCAGGTGAACAAAGGGGTAGATTCTCTTATCGACCACCCCACAAGCATTGACTGTTGACCAAGTGCAGACAGTACATTCCCCTCTGGTTTTGCAGAACACTCTGGGTCCCTGACTGCACAACTCTAAATTCATCATCAGTGGGTGTTCTGACCCAAACCTTGTTCCAAGGAAACAAACACGAAACAGAGGTAACAGCAAAACCTTTTAGTGATTCTTTACGAATTCCGTTCCTTCATAGTTAAAAGGCTATTTCAAACTAGTTGTCTCTGATAAGAACAAGCCTTGCCAAGGTTGTGCAATGCTGCCAAGAACATGAGATAGTTACTAAGAAATATTTCAAACATAAAGAGTCTTCAAACACCAACCAAGATACTCTGAACGTCCACAAGGCTAGAGTGCAAAAACTTCTTTGCTTCCTGCAAAGAACTCTGGTTTCTCAGCTAGCTTTTATCTCTTAAGGGAGGGGCTATTACCTTGCAGCCTTACTCCCGAGTTGCCTGTGCTGCTGCAGCTGCTCTTTCCTTCGAGCAGCCCTGGGTGCATGCACACTGGGTACAGGTTCCTCAGGGTCTTCTGCATCACTCCTGCCTGCCTCCTTAAGCTCCAAATGGGGCCTGCATCACACGCAGGCCCCTCATCTGAGTCCTCACTCTCTGAGACCTCAGCCAACTACACCTGCTGCCAGCGAACCACAACAGTGGGTCAGACATTCAAAGCATGAAAATAATGATGATGCTTGATTTAGCTGGAGGCTAAAACATATGAAGAATGGTTGCAGGAATCAGGTATATCTAGTCTAATGAAAAGGAGGAGTAGAGATGACATGATAGCAGTGTTCCAATAACTAAGGGGCATCCACAAAGATGGGGTCAATCTATTTTCTAAAGCTCTAGAAGGCAAAACAAGAAACAATGGATGGAAACTAATCAAGAAGAGAAGCAACCTAGAACCAAGGAGAAATTTCTTAACAGTAAGAACAATTAATCAGTGCAATGCCTTGCCTTCAGACTTTTTGGGTGCTCCATCACTGGAATCTTATAAGAAGAGAATGGACAGCCACTTTCTGGAATGGTATAGGGTCTCCTGCTTCAGCAGGGGGTTGGAGTAGAAGACCTCCAAGGCCAATTGTCTATGGAGATTCTCAGTCATCCAGGTCATGGTTGTCCCAAAGGTTCTTTTTCAAGAGGCAACTGGACTTCCTTGTTCTTCTTTGAAAACGTTTAGCTTCTCATCCATGAAGCTTCTTCGGCTCTGACTGGATGGTGGGGAATGGAAGGCCATGCTTGTCCAAGGTCAATTCCAACTCTGTCAATCTGTTAATAAACTTGGCCATTCATGCAAAAAAAAAGAAAGAAAAAGAAAGATGTACCCACCCCTTTGCCAAGATTGTCCAAATAGTCACAGTTGTGCACATTTCAAAGGAACCATTTCAGTGACAAAATAGTAAAAATGACAAGAGGGTCAAATATTACTCGTGGTTCCATGCAATGTTTGAAAAATAAGAAATGGCATCCTTTAACTCAAGGATCTTCAAAATTTGCAAGTTTAAGACTTGTGGACTTCAACTCCCAGAATTCCTGAGCTAGCATGACTGAAGGAGGAATTCTGGGAGTTGAAGTCCACAAGTCTTAAAGCTGTCAAGTTTGAAGACCCTTGATCTATCACCTATTACCTATCTATCATCTCTCTCTCTCTCCCCATACCTACCTACCTATTTACCTATCTATCAATCTATCTATCATCTATGTATGTATCTATCTATCATCTATCTATCATCTATCACAGGGTCTTCAAACTTGGCAAGTTTAAGACTTATGGACTTCAACTCCCAGAATCCCTGAGCTAACATGACTGGAGGAGGAATTCTGGGAGTTGAAGTCCACAAGTCTTAAATCTGTCAAGTTTGAAGACCCCTGTCCAAATACATTCAAGGCCAGCCTGCTACTTAGCTCCTGCACCCAGATTCAACAGGTAGAGTGGGGCTACCATCTGTGGAGACATCTTTAGTGCTGTTACACTATTTTCTCCCCCAAAAAACTAAAGGCCTAGCCATAGGCTTGCCCAGAGGTCTCCAAACTTGGCAAGTTTAAGACTTGTGGACTTCAACTCCCAGAATCCCTGAGCTAACATGACTGGAGGAGGAATTATGGGAGTTGGAGCCCACAAGTCTTAAAGCTTTTAAGTTTGAAGATCCCCGCTTTAACTGGAAACATGTTTGGGAAACTGAAGCACTCATTTATCACCACCACAACATTCGAATGCTTTGTGCTGAGAATGTACCCTGCTAAATGTGAATATCAGTTATAGCTGTAATTAGGCACTTTTCTTTCAACAGGGAGATCTGTTTCCTTCCAAGGAGAAGACTGAGCAGCACAGGAGAGAGAGAAATTTGCTCCTTCCAATTCATTCAGGGAAAAGGAACTTCATAGAGACAGCGGAAGTCCTCTTGTATTCACAAAAAAATTTCAAAGCTGTAATTTTAGAGTGCCAGAAAGTGACAAGTGTCTGTTTTCATTAAAATTGTAAAGAACCTTCAGCTAATTGACACGTTTTGCAAAATGCTGGGAAATCATACATAGTTTCTCAGGGTTACCATGACAACTGGGGCCCCCAAACTGCCAAAGCAATGATTTGTTCATATTACTGATCTTCAAGTGAAGTTATTCAACTTGTGCTAAAGTATTCTGAGATTCCCAGAATAAATAAATATATATATATATTTCACGGGTATTTATATGTATGGTATTCAGCTTTGTTCAGGTATTTTCCCACATCATTATAATTGTATAATGTATATATAGTTGTATAAATACCCAAACAAAGCTGAATACCATACATATAAATACGCACAAAAACTTAACACACACACACACACACACACACACACGTGTGTGTGTGTGTGTGTGTGTGTGTGTATTTCAGCTTTGTTCAGGTATTTTCCCACGTCATTGTGATTGTGCTTTTAAAGTTGTAGCAACGTTTCGGCAGAATCTCATCTGCCATCATCAGGCTTCTGTATTGTATTACTGTATTTGAATACTGTATTCTATATACAATACAGAAGCCTGATGATGCAGAATCTCATCTGCCATCATCAGGCTTGTGCATTGTATTCATCTGTGAGCCAGGCTTTCACAGCCGTTTCTGTTTTAAATTTGGTGCTAGCCTACTGTTGTGTTAGAATGGTTTTTTCTTCATCCTGATTGGTTGGGAGTCTTGGTCTGTTTTCTGCTTGATTGGTGTTTCTAATATCTTCTGTCTGTTTTGTAGTGTTTTTTGGTCTTGATTGACTGGCAACATTGTGTTTCCTGTTTTGGAGGCTTTTAGTGTGGCTTGGCTTCGAGTAAATGGATGGCTATCATTTACCCACTGGATGAACACAAAAATGCAGTAAAAAAGCTGGAACACACTTCCTCACTAGTCCAACACATGACTACGAAACATTTTGTTTCGTAGTCAATTTTCTTTCGTAGTAATGGATAGAAAAGACTATGAAACAAAATTGACAGACCTACCCGAAGACTCCACCTACAAACCCATAAACACGGACCCTAGCACATATCTGGAAAAAATAACCAAGAAGAAAATTATAACCAGCCACATGAGCAAAGAGATCCAACAGACGGTCATCCCAAGAGAAAAATCTTCCAGATGCCCCAAACTATACGGCCTCCCAAAAATACACAAAGAAGGCATACCTCTCAGATCCATAGTCAGCTCCAGAGGAGCACCACTACAAAACCTAGCCAAATATCTAACAAAGCAGCTACATTCCCATGCTGAAGCAGCAGCTTCACCTGTACAAAACTCATACCATACCAACACATATTTCATATACAAAGGACAAAGATACAAGCAAATTGAAGGAGCCCCTATGGCATCACCACTGTCACCCATCATTGCAAACCTGTTCGTGGAAGAATTCAAATTCAGAGCCCCAGCCAAGGCCACCCACAAACCCAAACTATGGCTAAGATACATCGATGACACATTTCGATGACACTCTGAGAAGCACAGAGCCGAAGACACAAGCCTGAAGATGATGAATGAGACTTCATCGAAATGTTGTCTAGATACTTCCAATCTTACGTGGGAAAAAACCCGAATAACCAAAGATTCATACATACACACACACACACACACACACACACACACACGCACGCACACACACACGCACACACACACACACACACACACACACAGAATATTTACAGGCTGACTAGATGAGGGACAACGTCCTTTTTGAAAACCTTATGCTGTTTATCGAAAGCGCTTTGGATTAGGTACATATTTGTCAGGAATTCACTGTGAAAATCAGGTGAGTTTGTTTGCAGGGATGCAATTCTGAGATCATGCCTGAGCAAGTTCTTCAAACAAGAGTAGTGTTCATTCTGGGATTCAAGTTCACATCCTTTTTCTGCCCACAAAATAATGAGGAAGGAGAAGCTGGGTGATGTTCTGGAGAAGCCTCCATCACTTCAGCGTTAGTGAGTAGTATAGGTGACCACTGGGTGTAGCAGCATCATGGCTGATATATTTTGGGAGCTGAAATCCATGCATCCAGAGGCACCCAGATTAAGAAATCATTTACCCCAGTCTTCCCCTATTATTATGGTAGATATCTATTCTCAGTGGTGGAATTCAGAATTTTTACTACCAGTTCTGTGGATTTGGTTTGGTGGGTGTGGGGTGGCTTGGTGGGCATGGCATGGTTTGGTGGGTATGGCAGGGGAAGGTTTCTGCAAAATCCCCATTCCCTCCCCACCCCACTAACCTGCTTTTCATCTCCGTTCTCCTCTGCAGGGCAACAAAAGAAGACCCAGCCCACCAGCTGGGACTCAATGGGAGGCAGATAAGAGATGGGGGCGGGGCCAGTCAGAGGCAGAATATGCCGGTTCTCTGAATTACTCCAAATTTCCATTACTGGTTCTCCAGAACTGGTCAGAACCTGCTGAATACCACCTCTGTCAGTGCCCCATTCAATCACACCCTGTATTCACAAAAAAGTCAACTCAATTGAAGCTTTTTCATAACTGTTTCAGGTTGTTTTTTCAGCTTTGCAGTTTCATCCTGGCTTTTCAACTTCTGTCAATGAGCTTTGAAATAACAGAATAACAGAGTTAGGAGAGACCTTGGAGATCTTCTAGTCCAGCCCCCTGCTCAAGCAGGAGACCCTATAACATTTCAGACAAAATGGCTGTCCAGTCTCTTCTTAAAATCCCCCAGTGATGAAACACCCACAACTTCTGATGGCAAGCCGTTCCACTGGTTAACTGTTATCACGATTACAAAATTTCTCCTTAGTTCTATTTGCTTCTCTCCATGATTAGTTTCCACCCATTGCTTCTCCTCCTGCCCTCAGGTGTTTTGGAGAATAGCTTGACTCCCTCTTCTTTGTGGCAGCCCCTGAGATATTGGAAGACTGCTATCGTGTCTCCCCTAGTCCTTCTTTTCATTAAACTAGACACTCTCAACTCCATTGACTGTTCTTTATATGTTTTAGCTTCATAAATAAAAGAGTCACATCTGGAGAAATGGGAGGACATATAAATCTGATGAATAAATAAATAAAATTAATGTTCCCCACGTCGTTATCCTTTAAATTTTCATTTTAAGCTTTCTGGTTCCAAAATTCTATCTTCAGTTTTGGAACCATTTCTCATTTTCATTTAAGTGAATTTACATATCAGGTTATAATGCAGAGGAATGCAACATGGTATTGAATTTTTTTTTTTGTCAAACAATTATAAGATAACAGGTATAAGTAGAAGCATGGTTATGAATACATGAGATAGATACTTATAAGAAAAATAAAAAAACAATAGGACAGGGACGGTGGGCACGATTGGTGCGCTTATGCACACCCCCTACAGGCCTCTTAGGAAGGGGGTGAGGTCAATAGTAGACAGTCTAAGGTTAAAGTTTTTGGGGTTTGGGAAGAAACCACAGACTCAGATAGTGTATTCCAGACATTGACCACTCTGTTGCTGAAGTCGTATTTCCTGCAATCAAGTTTGGTGCAATTAACCTTGAGTTTGTATCTATTCTGTGCTCTTCTATTGTTGTGGTTGAAACTGAAGTATTCATTGACAGGTAGGACATTGCAATATATAATTTTATGTACAATTTTATGTACTAATTCACATTTTATTTTGCATTCATCATTCTTTTTATTGTTCACTGTAATCAGAGATACACTGTATGAACACCAGAAATATTGACTGCCTTTTTATGTACCTTTTCTCTTACGTTTATACATCTACGTCTATGAAGGTCTCGCTAAATTTGGTCTTCTTTATTGTTGTAAAATTGTTAGCGGGAACAGCGTTGCTGAATTTCCATGGATTTTTGACCTGAGCATTCAGCTTCAATTGTTCACTTTTTGTTTAATTGGCTGACAATTTTAGCTCAGAAAGAATGGAGAGGAACACTAAATTCAGCTTCAAAATTCAGATATTGAAGGGACGAGTCTTAGCAACACTTGTTTAAGGGCTGTGATTCCTTGCTTCTTTCAGAGAAGCTATTCAGGGAAATCATTACAGAGGTAAGCAAAACGACACTGCAAGTTCATATTGAAAGTTCAGCCTAGCTATTCTTATTTTTTTCTGCTAATTTTTATACACCTACTCAAGGGTCTGAGACATGCAGCTGCATATTGGTTCATGCTGGAACTTTTGTGCATAGCCAATCAATCATCACACAAACTTATTTTTCAGTCCTGTACAGATTAACAAAGTCAGAAGGGACCTTGTAGGTCATCTAGTCCAACCCCCCCTGCCCAAGCAGGAGACCCTACCCAATTTCTGACAAATGGCAGTCCAGTCTTTTCTTGAAAGCCTCCAGGGATGAAGCTCTCACAATTTCTGAAGGCAACTTCTGTTCCATTGGTTTATGGCTCTCACTGTCAGAAAATTTCTCCTTATTTCCAGGTTGAATCTCTCCTTGTTCAGTTTCCATCCATTATTCCTTGTCTGGTTTTCAGGTACCTTGGAAAACAGCTTGACTCCTTCCTCTCTGTGGCAGCCCCTCAAATATTGGAACACTGCTACCATGTCTCCCCTGGTCCTTCTCTTCACTAGACTTCACTACCTATATGAAATTCTCTGGATATTGGGAAGACCATAAATATTTTAAACAACTTAAAAATAAAAACTGTAGTATGTTCAGAAGTCTGGCAGAAGTTTTTTTCTTTCTATATAGTGCAATTTAATTCTCTTTTGAAGAAAAAAAAAGTCTTGTTTAATTAACAGATGAGATTAAATGTCGAACTGATTGACTGCATATTAAAAACTGAACTCGGATTAATTGGAATTGGCCATCTGGATTTGTCTCCTGTTGTAGCAGATGAAAATGGCTATGAAATATTTTCCCGATGAACTATTTTGAACTGCAATCAATGCCGTTATTCTAAATATTTCAATCCTCCTTTTAATATGAAGACTCATTCTCTGGCACATATCTCCATCTCACCTTTCTGAAGAGGTTTGAAAAGTGGATCTTAGATGGAGCTCAGATTTACCATTTTCTGCAGGTATCTTAATGCACATGCAGGTTTAAATATTAAAGTGACATCTTGGTCATCCTTTTCCAATCTGTAGCACCTGCTGGAAGTATTGAAGTTCATTCTGAAACATTAAGAAAAATCACATCTTATGCAGCATGTTTTACCATTTCCATCTAAAACAGCAGGCCTCATACCAGTAGTCACAACATCAACCTATTTATGGATCTTTTCTGCATTTTTCTTCACACCCTGTTTTTTCCTACCATCCAAGTTCATGAAGTTCTTGGAAATTCAAAAGCATGTGCATTGTGTGGCACGTGGTTGATGATTTTGAAAAAGATAGTACTGGGGAAAACCGATTGTTGCATTCTTTTCTAAAATTATGGATCAACATATGCCTTTCTTTTAGGTGTTTTTCGAGCACATCTTGATCTGACACAACCCTTTAAGATTTAACTTATGTAGTTCAACCATTCAATGACTACTTCAGCTTCAACAGTAACAATACAAGAGTACACAACAGATAAAAACTCAATGTATTTAGTATTTATTTGATTTGTCAATCGCTTACAGGATACAGGTATAAGAATAAATATAGTTTTGAATACATGAGATAGATACTTATAAGAAAAATAAAAAAAACCCAATAGGACAGGGACAGTAGGCACAATTGGTGCACTTATGGATGCCCCCTACAGGCCTCTTAGGAAGGGGGTGAGGTCAATAGTGAGGTTAGAGGATGTAGCAACAGAGTCAGGTAGTGAATTCCAGGCATTGACCACTTGGTTGCTGAAGTTTTACTTTCTGCTTTCAATTTGGAGTGGTTTACATTGAGTTTGCATCTCTTGTATGCTCTTGTGTTGTTGCGATTGAAGCTGAAGTATTTATTTATTTTATTTTGTCAAGCAATTGTTAGATAACAGGTATAAGTATAAACATGGTTATAAATATATGAAATGGATACAAATAAGAAAAAAAAGAAACAATAGGACAGGGACGGTAGGCACGTTGGTGTGCTTATGCATACCCGCTACAGACCTCTTAGGAAAGGGGTGAGGTCCATAGTAGACAGTCTAAGGTTAAAGTTTTGGAGGTTTGGGGAAGAAACCACAAAGTCAGGTAGAGTATTCCAAACATTGACCACTGTGTTGCTGAAGTCATATTTCCTGCAATCAAGTTTGGTGTGGTTAACCTTGAGTTTGTATCTATTGTGTGCTCTTGTATTGTTATGATTGAAGCTGAAGTATTCATCTGCAAGTATTCATTGCAATGTATAATTTTATATACTATAACTAGATCGGACCGGAGGCGGCGTAGTTCTATGTTTTCTAGATCTAGAATTTCAAGTCTGGTGGCATAAGGTATTCTGCTATGAGTAGAGGAGAAGAGAACTCTTCTTGTGAAATATTTCTGGACTTTTTAAATTGTGTTAATAACAGATACGTGATATGGGTTCCAGACTGATGAGCTGTATTCAAGTATAGGTCTAGCAAATGTTTTGTATGTTCTAGTTAGTAGTGTGATATTACCAGAGAACAAGCTATGTAGGATTAGATTAACAATTCTTAAGCCTTTTTGGCTATGTAGTTACAGTGGGCTCTAGCACTTCAGCAACAGAGTGGTCAATGCCTGGAATGCACTACCTGACTCTGTTGTTACATCCTCTAACCCACACTCCTTTAACCTTAAACTATCCACTATTGACCTCACCCCATTCCTAAGAGGTCTGTAAGAGGCGTGCACAATCGTGCCTACCATCCCTGTCCTATTGTCCCCATTTATTTGTATCAATTTCCTGTATTTGTACTCATGTTTATATAGTACTTATACCTATTATCTTGTAAGCAATTGACAAATCAAATAAATCAAATAAATAAGTGACTTTTTGTTTTGAAGACACACTCACAGATCCAGGTTGTGGCCAACTGGTCTTTGGTTGGTTGCTTAAAGATTAAAAAAAAAAAAAACTAATAGAACACAGACTATGACAGCAGCTGCCCTAAAGTACTGCACTTTTATGCTTGCTTATTTTCATGCAATTTTGCAGATTACGTGAAGAATTCAAATACTTCAGATATAAGAGTATCCATTGATAGGATCACTGATGTTTTGGGGAAGCATGAATCAATGGTGATGATATCTCCCTATATTTCCTAGACTTGCATTTTGGGAGACTCTTCCCTAATGCATTGTATATTTTATAGATATAGTGATTACAGTAAAATGTCATAGCCAACTTTTTAATGTCAGATGTTTTGAGCTTTTTCTTAACAGAAAAACAGAGTTGGAAGGAAGTTCTGAGATCTTCTAGTCCAATCCCTTGCTCAAGCAGGAGTCTTTATATAATTCAGACAAGTGGCTGTCCAGTCTCAACTTAAAAGCCTCCACTGATGGAGCACCTTCTGGAGGCCAGCCGTTCCACTGGTTAATTGTTCTCATTGTCTGGAAATTTTTCCTTATTTTTAGATTGCTTCTCTCCTTGATTAGTTTCCATCCATTGTTTCTTGTCCTGCTTTGTGGTACTTTGGAGAATAAGTTGACCTTCTCTTCTTTGTGGCAGCCCCTAAAATATTCTTCTCTGCAACTCTCTCTTAAGTGCCCACCTTGGGCCAACACATAAGCTAAGAAAGAAAATTCCAACACCTGGCATGCATATATCTTTTGGTTTGCTCATCTTGCTACTGACTCCAAGTAGACTGTTTGGCATGGTGGTAATAGATGTTATTGGTTAATTGAATCAGTCACTGTCCATTTACCTTTGCATCCATGATAGGATCAGCAAATATCTTCCAAGCTTCTGATTTTGCATCAAAGTAAGATGATGCACTAAACTGAAATGTTGGCTCTCTGACAGATTTATCCGAAAGAAGGAAATGTAGAAAATTTTGTTAGTGCTATTTGGTAGAATAGATGAGATTTGGAAGGACAAGAAATATAACATTTTGCAATCATCAATGGTTGATTTTCTTTTAAAGTCTCACCAGGAAACAACTGTCTCAAGAGTGAACACTTGTTGATTTCCCGTTTCAACATTGTTAAACCAATGAGCCCCAAATATTGAGAGTTTTCGTAACCGTTGGAGATGATAGTATAAAATATTTAACTAATAAATGAGGAAAGGAGAATATTAATTTAGGTATCTAGTTACAGCTCTTCACTGTAGGCCTAGAAGTTGTGATTTGGTTCCACCGAGTCTTTCGCGGATAAATTATTGCTGAATATTTTCTAAATGGAGCTGTTAAAAGATGTGACTGTCAACTCTTGCCCGGCCTGCTTTACTCTCAGGAAATTTCAGGGGCTTAGAAAAAAAACCTTTTGACAGCTCAAGCATGGGAGGCTTAGACCTTCTGGTAAAGCACAGGTAAAATGTTCTGGGTTTTCATGATTTCTGTTGGTCAACATATTTGTTTGAGCCAGCAATAGATAGATTTTGGGAATGCAAGAGGGTTCTACATTTTGGTTTAGGGTTTTACGTTCTGGTTTAAAGAAAAGTTCTACATTCTGGTTTAAGATTTTACATTCAAGTTCTACACTCCGATTTAAGGAAGTACAGGATCAACATATTTGTTTGAGCCAGCAATAGATGGAAACCAAGCCATGCAAACATACATCTATCAAAAAGGACCATTGATCTGCCTACCTTCCCATTTGCTTACCTGGCTGCCAATGATTTTGTAAGAGCAATATCAAGCATCATTTATAACTCTGATCTGAGAGGACAATGACTGAAATTAAGACTTTAATGTCCAAGTGTCTTTTTGTTATACAACTTCTCCCTTGCCTGGTTGCCTTATTGTTATTCCTGACTATCTAGGACTGGTGAGAAGTATTTGTGTGGGTTACATACACGTGGCCAGATTGATACAACAAGGCCATGAAGGAGTTGTACCCATGTTGGCTGATTGCATCTTTATTCTGCTTGTAGGAGAAAAAAATACGGTTTTATGGTAAGACCAAGAAAATATGTTGCCCTTCCAACCTCCCCATCATACAGATCTTTCTTCCAATCTCTAGTTTCCTTCTCATTATTTGTAGGCTTTTACAGTTGTTAGGAAACATGCTTTTCAAACATGAAGGGCTGACAGGGCAAGCAGAGCATACTTTATAACTCCCTAAGCTACAGAAAACAGTTGTATGCAAGCATAAACAGAAAGAGAGAGAGAGAAAGAAAGAGAGAGAGAGATGTTTGACTTGAAAACAGCTCCAGGTTCCTATCAGCCCAATTCTCAGTTGTAAATAAAGTCCCAGTGATTCTTATCTTGTGCAGCCCAGAGGCTTTAACTAGTTTTCTGGGAATTTCTCCATCACCTGAGCAATCTTTTTCTGATAGAAATCTCACAGAGTGAATCTCAGAAGGTTGCAAGAATGGAAGTCTTATTTGACCATTGCTGAATCTTTGATTAACTTTTTAGCATTTAATGAGAAGTCAAGTGTGAGAAACACAGATTTGTTATTTGGAATAGTCAATGGAGGTCCACAAAGCAGGACTGTATCTAGAAAACATATGCTCACTATTTTTGACTAGCAATGCCATTCTGGATCATTTCAACAGCTGTATCTAATGCATTCCTGAAAATCAGCTCCCTGGTTTTGCAAACAATGGATTGGTAGCACAAACATCAGGTATTCTGCTTCTGAATGTTGGTCCAGTTCTGTAACTCATTGGTTCAGAGAGAATCAGATCACATCCATTTTATCATCCCTTTGCTCTGTGTCATTTGTTTGTCACATTTTTAAAAATCACATCAGCTGTTTTAAAGCAAGGAAAATATTTGATCAATTGGACAGCCAGTATTAACAAGTGCATCAGAAATGTTATGTAGTCCTTGGACAGCGGCCATGGATCTATTGCTTTCAACCAAAAGTGGTGAGGGGGAAGAGATACAGAGACAGAGAGAGGAATAGAGTTAAAATCCTAGGCACTTTTGCATCACAGGAAGCAGTGGTGGTATTCGATTGGTTCTGCCCGGTTCTGGAGAGCTGATAGCAGTGATGAGCAGTGGAGACCAAACCAGTTCTCTTCGCTGCTCTGTGGTTGGCCCACCCACCCGCCTGGGCTCCCATACTCACTTTTATGGCCAGAATTCAAAGTGTAGCTGCTTTGCGTGGCACAGAGGAGCGCTGCACGGCAGCTGCTGCAGCGACCACCATCATGCAGGCTTACAGGAGGCAAGTTAGAACGACACCTCTGTGCCTGAGCAAAGTGCATGTTTGGCATGCACGTGCATGCAAACTGTGTGCATGTGCACAAAGCACAGCCACCAAGCCATGCCCACCAAACTGGTGGCAACTTTATTTGAATACCACCACTGGTCAAGTCATGAGAATACATTCAAGAGAGTGATTGAAGCAACTGTAGCAGAGGACTTGTTTTGGTGAGCAGTAATAACTTGAACATTCATCAAACAGATCTTGGGATGTTGGGGTCATCAATAAGGTGCTGAGGAAGACAATCGCTGGGGTGCAGATTGTTCACCTCTGCTGGGCAGGCAATCTTCACTTAACAGCCAATTGTTTAATGACTGTCCAAGATGATGATGGGTCTCCCCAACTTTGAACTTTGAAATCCATTTTCAATGATCTGACAGCCACACCCTCCATGAAGTTATGTAATTGCATTTTGGGGTACTTGGCAGCTGGCACGCATTTAAGGTCATTTTGCAGTGTCCCATAGTTAGGTGAGTAGGATTTGGGGGTGATTTGTGCCAGTTTCCAGTGTTTACTTCTGGTTTTTGGCAAAAATGCTTAGGTTCACTTAACAACTGCCCCCCCAAAAGTTGCAAAATTGGGTGCAGTCTCCTTCGGGACTGTCATGACTTACAAGTATAATTCTGGGATCATCATAAGATGAGGACTATCTGTTTAAGAATAGAATTGATTCTCTTCCTTCCCAGTAATGGGATTCAAAAATGTTTACTCTAGGTTCTGTGGGCGTGGTTTGGTGGGCGTTCACGATTCTCAATCCATGAAGTTTTGGGGATGATGCTCAGATGACAGCAGAATCAGGAGTCTTTCAGACTGTCAGGATTCCACATAACACACCCATAGCAAACAGTATTCTGAGGCAGGATGGTTCCTCAAATAATATTTTTATTTGACATATATTGGCACAGGCTGGGGAAAACTGACTCTGATTATTCCTGTGGTTTTCACCTAATTAAAAGTAAAAGCTTTTCCCCTTCCCCAAACCATCAGTCACATGGTCCAATCAAGGCACTGTCCGTTTGCCTGGTAACTTCACTCCTCTTCTCTGTGGCCTCCTGTGGGACTGTCCTTGGTTCCCAGGAGAAAGTATTTTGTTTTGGCTACAAACCCCAGCAATCTCTATTCCCCCCTTCCCTATCCCTCAGCTCCAGTGTGGCAACAGTGAAGCCCCAAAATGGCCTCAGTCAGGTCAGCTTCAGAGTAGATGCAGAGCTTCAGGGGTGAGGCTGCTGGGGGTTCGCAGGGGTTCGAGAGATCCCCTAGCTAAGATTCTGTGCAGTTTGGAGAATCCCCAAATCCCACTCCTGGCTGATCCCACCCACCCCACCACACCCATCCCAGAAGTCCCCACGCGGCCTGTTTTGGATAGTAAGTGCAGGGTGCGCACGGAGGCTCAAAGAAGGCAAAAAAACAGGCCTTCTGGAAGTTTGGGAAGGCTGGAAATGGGCCTGTTTCCAGCTTCCAGAGAGCCTCGGGAGCCTGGGGAAGCCATTTTTGCCCTCCTGGAGGCTTGAAGAAGCCTCCCTGGAGCCCAGGGAGGGCAAAAACACATGCACACCCCACCATGGTGCAGGAAGCTGGCTAGGCTATGGCCACCACCAGCAACCAGGCAGAGAACCTCTTGCTAAAATTTTTGAAGCCCCCACCCTCCCTGCAGAGCTTCCTCGGTGCCTCAGAAAAGAGAGGTATGGAGGGTCAAAGCAGAGCAACCCGTCCCTTGTCATTTCTGCATTTAATCAAGGCTAGGAGAGCACTGAGGAGATGGTTAACGAGGGAGCCTTGAGTTGAAACACCAGATCTGAAGCAAGCTAAGGAAGTCAAAGGCAAGACAGGCAGGCAGCCACAGTAGTGAATGAGTTTCCCCCCGTGATTATATGTCTAGTTTTTTTTTTCCAGTTCCTAAAAACAATAATAAAATCCCCTGTTAATAACATACCCAGAGATGGCAATTTTTCACAAGCCCTGGGCTGGAAGGGATCTATTCTTCCTCTTTTTCATCACCTGAGGTGAGTGTCTCTGCTGCTGACTTCAAAGCAAACAATGCTTGTGAAATGTGCAGAGTTGGAGGCAAGAAGGAATACAATTATAAGCACCTCCTGTGGAGAACATTATGCCTTAGGCTCTCTAAGTGCCTTTTAACTCCTCAACTTAATCACCGGTCTGAGATTGCCAGAAATAAGCTGGCATCCTATGCCAGCTGCACAGTAGGATTACACTAGCATAGAAGCATGGGCTTATAATCAGAATTTTTCAAAGTCTGCTATTTAGACTATCTCTGGGACTGCTGGAATACTCATCTCAAATTAACCGGCAAAGAAAGCAAAAGTGGGAACGAAGAGGAGTTTTTATAAACACACACACACACACACACACACACACACCCTATATTACAGATTACAGATTAACAGAGTTGGAACGGACCTTGTAGGCCATCTAGTCCAACCCCACCCCACCCAAGCAGGAGACCCTACACCATTTCTGAAAAAAATGGTAGTCCAGTCTCTTCTTGAAGGTCTCAAGGAATGGCACTCCCACAACTTCCGAGGGCAACTTCTGTTCCATTGGTTGATTGTTCTCACTGTCAGAAAGTTTCTCCTTATTTCCAGGTTGAATCTCTCCTTGTTCAGTTTCCATCCATTCTTCCTTCTCTGGCCTTCAGGTGCTTTAGAAAATAGATTAACCTCTTCCTCCCTGTGGCAGCCCCTCAAATATTGGAAGACTGCTATCTTGTCAGCCTTGGTCCTTCTCTTCACTAGACTAGACATGCCCATTTCCTGTAACCGTTCTTCACACACACACACACACACACACACACACACACACACACACACTCACCGCATTTAGCTATGTTAACTAAGCAAAGACATCAAGTACTGATTGTTTTAGGATGTTTAGGAATTAGAATGAAATTAACCAGAATCCTGCCAGTTTCCCAGGTAAAGTCCAAGTAAACAAAGATCACTAAATTAGTCTACTGGTTAGTTTCTGACTAAAAATAGCCCAACATATCAAGTACATAAACAACTGCCTGGTTAGGATGTAGTCAGAGGGGGCTCTCAGGTGAATTCATAAATAAACATAATACAGGATGCATTATTAAATCTGTTTTTGCCCTGGTAACACTATCAATGATTACAAGTAAGAGAATCCCATTTTTTCCAAGATGGCAGTTAATACATCACTATTAAAGCATTTTTTTCCACATGAGATGCAAAAGGATATTAGAGTTTGATGTTACCTTCACTATTTGTATCCCGTTGAGTTATTTAAACCTTAGGTAGTTAACAAACACTGTGCCTTAGATCAGGAGTTGCCAACCTTTTGGACCTCAGGGACCACCAAACTCATAATTTTAAATCTCAGGGACCATGAACCGGTTCTGTGGGTGTGGCCTAATTTGTGGGTGTGGCTTGGTGGTCATGTGACTGGCTGGGCATGGCTTGTATGTAAATGTTATAAATATTTATATAACTATTGAATTTTTTTATCAAAAAAGAGCAACTTTTACCCAAAATCAGGCAAAGCAGGCAGATTGAGTTGCTCACAGAATCACAGATTCATTCAGAAATCTATCTGCCATTGGCTAGCTCAGTCTGTCACATAAAATTTGCTTGTAAGCAAACTCACACAATTAACTCACAACACACCACGTATGTAAATATTGAATTTTTTATTTTAAAAAAGAGCAACTTTTACCCAAAATCAGGCAAAGTAGGCAGGCAGCTTGAGTTGCTCACAGAATCATTCAGTGATCTATCTATATGCCATTGGCTAGCTCAGTCTCTCAAATTTGCTTGCCATGAATCTGCACTGAATATTAGCACCTTCAGTCTTAAGGGAGGTTCGGCTGTGCTTAAAAGCAGAGCCGAAGATCTAAAGACTAGCTAAATCCAACCATTTTTAAATCCAACCATTTCCTGCTTCCTAGCTAATCTAAATCTCCCAGCACACCAGAACAGATGATGGTCAGAAAAAGGAAAAATAGCAATTTAGCAGGCAAGTTTGATGGGTAAGGAGTGAGTGGGCGGGGAAGGTTCCTGTGGGCCATGTGAGCAGTGCAGCCTTGTGTTTCTGTACAGCCTGGATTAATTGCTTTGGGGGGGGGCATACTCTGGGCGTGAGATTTCTCTGAGGCCCACCAAAATTTTCTCATGGTTGGCGATTTCCCACTGGTTGGCGATTGCTGACCTAGAGGCTCTGTGCCCAGCCTTCCCTGTCAGCACTGTGTGTGGAAATATTTACCGGGCAGCTTTCCAACATAGATAAGGTCTGAGCTAATAATTACATTTTTGCAAGACTGTTTGCTAGGCCATTGGCTGAATATGAATGCAATAAATTCACATTTATTTAATAAAAGAGGTTTGCCAGGACACAGAGTTTGCTTAGTGCTTTTTTGAGGAAGCCTAGGACAGAGCAAAAGTAATGAAAGCGGAACTACAAATGACAAGCCTAGAAAATGATTTGGAGAAGAAGACTTTCTGGATGAATAAAAGAAAACTACTGAAGTCTTAAAAATTAAAAGGGAAATACAAATGATAAACTAGGAGAATGACCGGGAAAATGTTTTCTAACTGGATCTACAAAGGAACATCGTTAGCACTTTGAAGAATGAGAGATATTAAGGCCAGTTTGGTCTCAGGACCAAAGACCTAGGGTAGAAATCAGGAGACTGGGACTTCTAGTCCCATCTTAGGCATGAAAGCCAACTGGTTGACTTTGAGCCAATCACCAGGAGAAAGTGAGTTCTAGTCCTGCCTTGGTCATGAAAGACAGATGGGTCCACCTCTCTCAGGCCATCTTACCTCACAGAGTTGTTAATAGGGAAAATAGGAGGAGGAAGATGTGTTGGATACTTTCACTACTTTGAGTTATTTATAAAAATAATAAAAGTGGGTTATAAATAGAAAATAAATAAATCTGGTTTCTTTGATCAACTTTTTTTTAGCAATGTTCTGGCAATCTTCATGGAGTTTTTGTTGATACCAGGATTGAAAAGTTGTTTTATGGATTTGCTTATAGATAAAAGATGAGATCGGGAATGAAGATATATCTGTTTATAACTTTATAGAGCACAGAGAGTTTGTTTATACTTATTTTGATAAAAGTGGAAAGTCATTTCTTTACATTTTTTCTTTATTATATTTCTTTTCTATTTTTCTTCTCTCTTTTTAATGTACTTTTTATTCTTTTTTTCTTTTCTCTTTCTCTAAGTTTGGTTTGTATTACTTTGTATTATTGTAATCAAAATTCTTAGTACAAATTATGTGTGGAATATCGATAAAGAAAAATATGAGGAAAGAACAGCACAGTAACTCTGAAATTGCAGGGATGAAACTGAAATCTGCAACCATGTTGGAAGTTCTGTCCTTCTATGGGTTTTTAGCTGCTTCAGAGGAATCTGAAAACGATTAGGATTCAGGGGTGTTTTGATAGAAACTCTTTGATTCAGATCAAACTTTTTGCAGGCTCTTCATGGATTCTGCATCAGGCTTCCCACAAATTCAGAAAATCCTTCTGAATCTGGTATTTGTGTGAATCATTTTAGCATTCATATACTGCTGTCCTTGCAAGCAAATCAATGTTCCTAAGAATCAAGAAAATGAGTGGAACAGCTTCAAAGCACTGAGACAACAGAGCAAATAAAAGTGGAACTGGAAAGAACAGAAAAAAGTAAGAAAAAATGAAAGTCAATAATTTAAGAGGAAGCTGCTCCTACCCAAGGCTCTTCTGAGTTGGAACTAGATAGATAGATAGATAGATAGATAGACAGACAGACAGACAGACAGACAGACAGACAGACAGACAGACAGATAGATAGATAGATAGATAGAGACAGAGAGAGACAGATAGAAATAGACGATAGATTGATATAGGAATGGATGGATAATGCAGAATGAAATGTTCATGAGGAAGATATTTTTTCTTTTAAGAGAGAGCTAATACTTTATCCAATCAGTTTATGAACAGGTGATATTTTATTTGACATATTTTTTATATCAATTGTTTCTTGAATGGGTGAGCTTTGTCTCATTGCATTCATATAGGAATAATATAATGTTCAGAATTCACAATTCTCATATTTTGTTATTCTTGGATATAGAGACAAGTGCTTCCTTGATATTTCCTTTCTCTCTATTGTCTTTCAAAAGTCCCTCATTGGTGGAAGAATCTTGACTATTATTGTAGTTTTCTGGGAAGTTCTAGAAATATTTTCTAGAAATAAAACCCAACACATTCTCATTTATTTTCAGCAACCAAATTCCCTCTGTGGAATACACCATACTCAGTTTGTTTCAGTTGGAGGTGTTAAGGATGAGAATACTAAAAAAGAGAAAAAGAAGCAAAACATTGACATAGAATCTTAATTACAATTAAATAGAGTTGAATATCATGGGGATTCATGTCCAGATTTTTAACTGGTTAGCATTCTAAAACAAGCTGTATCCAAATGGATGTCTCAATTCACCATGTTTTAAGGTATTCTCAAATGTTGATACAAATCTTATTTCGAAAGAAAAGTAAAATAATTCCCTGCTTATTTCTACAACCAGCTAAGAGTTTTTCCTGAATATATTACAGATATCAGGAGCTGAATCGGTGGATTTACAAGCACAGAACAACTTTTCTATGCTAGGCTGTAACCCTTTTTCAAAACAGGTGTTTCTTGTCTAATGTTATCTAGCATGGCTTTCCAGATACCTGCCAATATTTTGCCAAAGAATTCCACTCTACAAATGAATGACATTGATTACAACTGTCACTTGCGAGGCCTTTTAGAGAACTCTTACACTGCAAAAACAAATGGACTACACAACTCGATCAGGGCAAAGCAATAGACGCAATCTACATAGACTTCTGTAAAGCCTTTGATTCAGTGGTACACGACAAACTATTCCTAAATCTAAAAGGCAGAGGTATCTCTAGACACCTGCATTACTGGATAGAAGCATTCCTGTCAAACAGATAACAAATGGTCAAAATTGGGAGCATCCTATCAAATTCTGTACCTGTCAACAGAGGTGTCCCCCCAAGGCAGTGTTCTAGGACCAACTCTCTTCATTCTCTACATAAATGACCTCTGTGATCATATTAAGAACAACTGTGTTCTCTTCGCTGATGAGGTAAAGCTATTCAACACCACAGACAATACTGCTACCTTCAAAAAGACCTCAACTATGTATCAGAATAGTCAAACAAATGGCAACTTCAAATCTCAACAAATAAATGCTCTGACTTACATACTGGCAAAAAAGAATGAGAAAATAAAATACAGGCTGAATAGTCAAGACCTTGTTGATGATCCAAACTCTGTCAAAGATCTTGGAGTACTCATCTCTAATGATCTAAGTACTGGAGCCCACTGTAACTACATAGCCAAAAAGGTATTAAGAGTTGTTAACCTAATCTTACGTAGCTTTTTCTCTGGTAATATTACAATAATAACTAGAGCATACAAAACATTTGCTAGTCCAATACTCGAATACAGGTCATCAGTCTGGAACCCACATTATGTATCTGATATTAACACAGTCCAGAAAGTCCAGAAATATTTCACAAGAAGAGTTCTCCATTCCTCTACTTGTTGCAGAATACCTTATGCCACCAGACTCGAAATTCTAGACCTAGAAAATCTAGAACTACGCTGCCTTCGGTCCGATATAAGTATAGTATATAAAATCATACATTGCAATGTCCTACCTGTCAATGAATACTTCAGCTTCAACCATAACAACACAAGAGTAAACAATAGATACAAACTCAAGTTTAATCGCACCAAACTTGATTGCAGGAAATACGACTTCAGCCACAGAGTGGTTAATGTCTGGAATACTCTACCTGACTCTTTGGTTTCTTCCCCAAAACCCAAAAACTTTAACCTTAGACTGTCTACTATTGACCTCACCCCTTCCCTAAAAGGTCTGTAGGGGGCATGCATAAGCGTACCCATGTGCCTACCATCCCTGTCCTATTGTTTCTTTTATTCTTTTATTTTTCTTATATGCATCCATGTATTCATAACTAGGTTTTTACTTATACCTATTATCTTGTAAGCAATTGACAAAAATAAATAAATAAAAATAAAATAAATAAATAAATAAAATCTCTCAAAGTTATTAATGTAAGAATAAAATGAGGATTCTATACAAGCTGCATTGAGCTCTTTAGATAAAAAGGTGTGATGAAGAAAAGAAAGAACACTTCTAAGAAAAAAGGAACCCTTAAAAATATATTCTCAGTCTCATTTTCTTTTTCTTTAATTTATCATTTTATTTTTATATAAAATACGAAGAGGAAAAGGAAATTAAGAGAAGGAAAGGAAGCAGGGAAAAGGGGGTGTGAGATACAAGGGGAAAGAAAGAAAGACAAGGGGCATTGATTTCCAAATCTTCTTAGCACAATACAAAATAAATACACTACAACCTCAACTTTTTGCTTTTACACATTAATATATAACTAGCCATTCCTATAACACCACCACACCTTTCTAATCAACAAAGCCAAGGTCAAAGTTTCATTTTTTCTTCTTCACAAGCGCAAATTTCAGAAGTGATATCCAAATAAGAACATATTTTCCTCTTTGAATAAAATAATCAATTTAACCATTCCTGCTTTTTATCTTCCTTGCTATGGAAATAATGTGCATTTCTATTTGCACCTCGTAATCTTTGTGAACTGTCACCATTTTTATTTACAAAATTTATTGTGTTCTTTCAAATTCTTTAACCTTATACTGAAAAAAAGGGGGAGGGAGAATCTATATTCATTTTTCATTTCATGGTGGCATTGTTCCACCTCTTGGAACTATTGTTGTTGTTGTTGTTGGTGTGTGTGTGTGTGTGTGTGTATAAAAAAGTGCTGTGTTGTATATGATGTTCTGTCTGGTGGTGCAGCTGGTAAATGTAGTACCTCCCCCCCAAAAATACTGGCTACCACATATGGAGATTGTCAATTCTTCTGCTTAAATGACTGAAATACCTGATTAGAGGTAGGAACAGGTGTCAGAGAAGACATAGGCTGTGTTCTTAGATGCTAATAAACAGTCAGATGTCCTGATAAACATGCAGCATTGCATCCAAGACCTGAAAAATTAATTAAGGATTGAGGAGGGGGTGAGAAGATTTTACTCACTTCCTAATGGCTATGCTAAAGGATGGGAAGTGGATAAATAAGGAAATGCTTAATGTTTGGCAACCATGGCTTGATCTCTGAAGTTGGCAAACTTTTCTTCTTAGCAGCCTTGTCCTTAAAAATGCTCCAAAAACTGCCCTAGAAAATAAACACAGGGCTCAGAAAATGGCAGAGTTATGAATTTCTGAAAAAGGAATGTAGATACTTAAAGGATGTGTTTACCAGGTGGGTAAAATTAACCTGGTGAGACATAGTTAATACTTCAGTGGAAGGAAAAGAAGGAAGGAAGGAAGGAGGGAGGGATGGAAGGAAGGAAGGAAGGAAGGAAGGAAGGAAGGAAGGAAGGAAGGAAGGAAGGAAGGATTGATTTGGTAGATGAAACTGCATTGGTTATCTACATAGATGCCCTCCACAAGAGCATTTGGGAGGGACAATAGCTATTATAGCCCTGTCGAAACTCTTGCTATATTATTGTTTCATGCATGCTCAAATAAAATAAAGAAATACATAGATAATTTGAAGTTCATTTTTGTATTCAGTGGGTGGAATTGCATGGGGAGGAACGGGTATTTTAAAATATATGTGTGTGTGTGTGAGTGAGAGAGAGAGAGAGGGAGAGAGATTCCCGATCTCTTTTATCTATAGAAAGAAGACCAGGCAAACAACAAAGAAATGCCTTTATCTTGTTGGCCTTTCATGCCATTCTCCTTTGAATATTTTCCAACAAACAGAATCACACACCAAACTTTTTGCTGAAAGTCTGTTTTGGATCAGACATTCAATGAAGAGGAAGTGAGACTTTACATTATTTTTCCACTGTTCTTTTTCTAAATTTGTCAACAGGAATCAGAGCTGACAATTCCAAGGTGATGACCCCAAAGCCTCCAGAGAAACCACACCATCAAAAAAGATACAAATTTTGCCTTAGCAGAACATTGCTGAAAGATGAAAAAAAAAGCCCATGGTATCTCAGAAAGTTAAATTGGGGCATAGCAACTGTAGCCCACAGCTGTTCAATATTTCTCTGAGCATTCTATCAGAAACAGAACTTCAGCAAATACCAGCATCATTCTCTGAAAAACCAAAGAGAGAATTCTGATTTAGAAATTAAGAAATCCAACTCTGAGGTCTTTAAAGGAAGTCTTTAATATGATCTGAAGAATTCAATTGTACTAACAGTAGAGAAAATGTGGAGCTGTGGGGTTCAGCTTTGGAGTTACACCTAGTTGAGTAATGACACATCTCCAAGGAACAACCAAATTTAGAGACAATTGAATTCAATTGTGGAGTTTGATAATTCCTCTCTGAGAACAGTTGATCCTTCTGATTGCCACGGACCGCAAGATTCATTTAGACCGGGATTCAGCAATTCAGGAAATAGAACAATTCACAGGTCAGATTGGGGCAAATTGAAATCAGCCTCTCCAAGTCCAAAGGTTTGTCCTTCTGAATAACTGTTAGGGGAAATACAGATACAGATTAACAGATTTGGAAGGGACCTTGTAGGTCACCTAGTCCAACCCCAAGCAGGAGACCCTACATCATTTTTGACAGACGGAAGTCCAGTCTTTTCTTGAAAGCCTCCAGCGATGAAGCTCCCACAACTTCTGAAGACAACTTTTGTTCCATTAGTTGATTGTTCTCACTGTCAAAAAATTCCTCCTTATTGCTAGGTTGAATCTAGGTTGAATCTAGTGAAAAGATCATAGGGGATTTTTTTTCCCCCTTATGAAGAAAATGGGTGATTTTATTATTATGGTTCATTGTACAGTCAGCCAGATGTTCAGACTGGATTGGGCATTTGCCAATTGAGTCCTTTCTAATGACCTAGAATTGGCAGATATGGATATTTGATGGTGTTCTAGAAATCATGGCAAATAAAGCTGCCTTTTGCAAAGGACTGAAAGGGAATTTGTATTATATTTTTGGGGTAGAACCATTTTTATAGAAGATAACTAGCAATAGCAATAGCACATAGACTTATATATTGCTTTATAGTGCTTTCCAGCTGTCTCTAAGCAGTTTACAGAGTCAGCCTCTTGCCCCCAACAATCTGGGTCCTCATTTTACCCACCTCGGAAGGATGGAAGGCTGAGTCAACCTTGAGCCTGGTGGGATTTGATCTGCTAAATTGCTAGTCAGCTGATAGTCAGCAGAAGTGGCCTGTAGTACAGCACTCTAACCACTGCACCACCACGGCTCTACATAGCAATTTCCAGAAAAATTAATCCAGATGTTCTGACACTAGACTTATTCAGTTTTTGTTTTTAAGGAAATTTTAATAATTTTTGTTTGTCATAGAATTTGGATAGAATTTGCACTCATCATTTTTTTCTTGCACCTGTGTGATTTGGATAGACTGTTGGTACCTCAAAGGACTGAGTATTTATCATGTAGGTCCTGGTCCATCATGGCCACTAAGAGAGGACCTTGGTTGGGCTAGGCTATACAGAGGTTCTGGCCTATTAATTTTACAACAAAGTTGTGTAAAAATGCTATTTATGCTTCACTTAAAATAAAGAAACCCATCATTAAAAAGGCGAGAAAAGCAGGCGCCAATTTTGCACTTGTAGTAATTTCAATAATAAGCAGTATTTTATATCTTCCAAAGAAAGAATCCATGCATTTGGGGGCATGCAGGATTCTTCCAATATCAGTTCTCCCTCTGAATCTAATGCCAACTGTTAACAGCAGGTTCACTTTTAATGACAGCTGTTTTCAGCGAGTGGAACTAATTTCTGGGTTAGCTCCTTCTCTTCGTCAGCAAATAAGTTGGAGGTAATGCTAATATCCAGATCACTAATGTCCCAATTTTCTTTTTTCTGTTTTTCCTCCTAATTAAATTTCAAAATTCCACCCTGTCTTCTGTGAAAGAAAGAGAATATGAATTATTAAATCCCCTTGAATGAAACATTTAACATTGGTTTCAATGCTACTGACATTTTATGGGATTAAAACACGAGAAGTTCATAACAAATTAATATTGTAAAAGAACATTGCCTTACGAAACTATGAAACTCCACCCTAATGCTGTTTCATAGAAGGGGCTTGGATCTGGTAGAGATATATTAGTGTAATAGATCTTCACCTAAGGAAAATTACCATCATCAGTAGAAATAAGAAGGATCCTAACTAGAAATTTCATATCTTCTTGTAGAACCAGTGAATGAAATATTACTCAATCCCTCCAAAGGGAAAATAATTATCCGTGTCTTACATGTCTTCAGTAGACAGTTGGCAATACTTCATGCAGTTTCTGGAAAAAACAATGTGCCATGTGTTGGATGCTCTTTCAGTAAGAATGTCATTATTTTATATATAAAAAGATATCTACACACTTATTCAATCACACTCCTCTTGATGAGATCAGATAATCACACTTACCATCTGTTCCTTTAGATATGAAAGCCTTTTGTGATAGGTACTGTAGGAGATGACCAGGCTGAGCCTGAGGGAGGGGTTAAATGCATCATCAGTCTCAAGTCAATTTGCACCCACAAGAGTCTTACATCCAGTCCACTTTGAATTCTGTTGACGCTTATCTACCACTAATATGCTTTGACTGTTAGTAGTTCAGATTCTTGTAGAGAACATGAGCATACATTAAACCTTTAGTCATTTGTACGGCCTGGACTTCTGATTTCCTGTGCTTGACAGGAACTCAAATTGTTTTGCATCCCAGATTGGTTAGTTAGCTAGTTAGGTAGCGTTAAGTTGGACCAGTTCTTGGGAGCTGCATATTTAAATACTGTCCACTTTCACCTGTTCCCAGAGATAATTTGAAATCCCCTTCTACCATCTTATTTTTTGTCATCTTCTATTTCATTCAACCTTGACAAACATAGTTGTTTTTTCTACTCCATCATGCCGTTGCACATAAACCCACAGTGTCAGCCTTAATTCGCTCCAGGACTGATTGATTGTTTCTTCTTACAGTCTGCGGTACTCTTAATAACTTTCTCAAAGTCCATAATTCAAAAGTGTCTATCTTCTTTCTCCTGCTTTTTCTTGTGCCCAGATTTTGCAGCTGCAGATTAAAACTGGAAAAACAGTACTTGACTGATGGTAACATTTATGCTAATTGAAATGTCCTTAGTGTTTAGGATCGTCTTTTAAATTTTCCATTGCACTCTACCATAGGAAACATCATTTTGATCTAGTCTTGCAGAAAGGAAAGGAAAGGAAAGGAAAGGAAAGGAAAGGAAAGGAAAGGAAAGGAAAGGAAAGGAAAGGAAAGGAAAGGAAAGGAAAGGAAAGGAATCTACAACCTTTACCTTTTTGTACTTGGTGGAATGTGAGGTTTTGTTTTAATTCTTCTGTGAGCTACCTCGGATCTTTAGATGAGATAAATAGCTTTTAAAGTCCTTGAATTAGTTAGCTAGCTAAATAAACAATCAAGCCAGGAGTTCATTAAATATGTTGTTTGACATAATCGTTGTCTATTTAATATTTAGCGCTAACCTAGATTGGTAGGTGTTCTTGAGGACTGGGAGATGGTGGTGGTGGAATTGTCTAGGCTCTGGTATGAAATACACACACACACATGCACAGTATTTGAGAATCTCTGCATTATCATAGCTAAATACTCAAAACCATCCTTTGTAGAGCCAGAGGCATGAAGTACCCCTCCCAAGTATTTCAAGTTAGAAACCTGTCCTATTCATTTTTTTTTCATTTTTAGACAGAAAGACCATCGGATATTTTGAAGTCCATAATTCAGGTTAGGCAACCTTAAATGTGCATGAAAACAACAACTGTGAGTTTAAATTAAAAGTTGTGACAAGGGCAGATTTGGTCTTCTCAGCTCAAGAACGGTTCTACCTTTGGCCTTTGCTCTGAGGCTAGTTCCACCGCTTCTTGAGAAGCTAATTTTGAGCTTGCTGAGGGATCCCCAAAGAATACTTCAGTTTCCTGCCTGGTGCTTTTTCCTGCATTTCTCTATCAGCATTACTCTAATTTCAATTATTAAGCTGAAAGAGGCCATCAACTGTCTCCAGATTATAACTTATTCTCAAAGGATATGCTTATGACACCCAAACCAGCATAAAAGGTTTCTCTTGCATCCACTCAATGAACAAGGAGAGAATATCTGAGTTTAAAGTTCTACATTTTATCGAATCTCTTCCTCTCTGACAAGCAATTCTGAGATATGACAAATATCAGTTCCTTGGGGTGCCTTCCTAAAGTAGTAACAATGTTCTCTGCTTCTGTTCAAACATTTTCTTCCTTTTCTATATGATTGCTTGGGCAGCTATCCGTGGCTACAGTTCCATAAAGGTCTCTCTGCAGAGAAGAGTATTGGACACCTAAAGAAAGGACCCTGTGGTGATCAATGTAAGAAGCCATAGGAGAAAGCAACTCTGCCCTCATTGAACTCTTTTCTGTTGGAAAATTTTAAATATTTTTTTAATGAAGGGAGGAAAAGGGAATATAGACTTGGGTGGGGTGGCAAGGTTGGGTAAATAATAATATTACTTCTATTTAACATGGAATGGAAAATGTGCAATCTTGTGAAAAATGAATTAAGGCCACTCCCTTGGAGATGTTCAGTAGGAACACCTAGTTTTTCAGAAAGAAATGGCTGCTGAGACAGAGTAAGGTAAAGTGCTGCTTCATTTAGCAACCTCCTCAGCAGCTTTTTCAAAATTTGGTTATGAAAATGGCAACTCTCTCTTTTTAAAAAAATGCACAGAAAATCTTGCTCTGCTTCATTCAGTCAAGAGGTAATATTGCTATAAAGTAAGTCAGATTAAAGAAAATCTGTTTCTTTGGTTATCTCTCTTTTCTTATGCCCATCCTTCCTCTCTTTCTTTCTCCATATGGGCTTTCTTCTTCTTCTTCTTCTTCTTCTTCTTCTTCTTCTTCTTCTTCTTCTTCTTCTTCTTCTTCTTCTTCTTCTTCTTCTTCTTCTTCTTCTTCTTCTTCTTCTTCTTCTTCTTCTTCTTCTTCTTCTTCTTCTTCTTCTTCCCCTTCCTCCCCCCCTTCCTCTTTTCTCATCAGCAACAGGACAAACGCTTTCTCCAAACAAAATATAAGCCATTTTTGAAGTCATAATGAAAAGGTTTTCCTGCTAAGCTTGATATTAGATAACCCACTTAAATAATAGTTTGCACACATCAGTGCCAAATGAAAAATACTAAAGAGATTTATTACATCTTGATATAGGACAATACTTTTCCAGGCCTTTCCTCAAGGACCTGGTTTCAGCACAGTTTGAATCTGTAATTGAAGCCACAGAAAAGATGGACAACCATATAGAGAATGATTTTTTTTTTTTTTTTGATTTCAGAATGTTTGGATCAAGCAACACTTAGAATTAAGACCAAGAATTAAGATCTTTTATTCCATTTCTTGCTTTGATGTGATATTTTTAAACTGATTCGTCTGGAGTTAGTGGTCTTTCTCTTTCAATAATCTGCATTTACGCTCCCCGAAATAAATATTGCTTTATTGTTGTGGCACTTTGAGAATTACTAAGGTTGTTATAGACTAAACATTATGCTTCATAAAAGAGATCGGGTGACAGCTTTTCAGGTGGGAGAAAGATGAAAATAGAAAAAGATACACAGATGAACTGAAAAGATGAGCCAAAGAGACAGAAGGTTGAACAAAGAGCCTAGGAATAGGATGTGTGGGGGAGAAGAAGCCAAAACAGGTCAACTGCAGCTCTCCCTGATCCCTCATCTTGTCAGGTAGAAGGATCACAATGCAGCAAAATGGAGGCAGGCAAGAAGAGAAGCAAGATTTCACAAATAGACAGGAAAATAGGATATTATAAATACAGTAACAGCCTGGGTCATTCCGATGCTTTCCAGACATGTTGGAATCAGTGGTGGGATTCAAAAACTTTTATTACTGGTTCTGTGGGCATGGCTTGGTGGGAGTGACAGGGAAAGGATACTGTAAAATCTCCATTCCTTCCCCACTCCTGGGGGAAGGATACTTCAAAATCCCCATTCCCTCCCCAGCCCACTAACCTGCTTTCCAGCTCCGTTCTCCTGAGCAGGGCAACCAAAGAAGATCCAGCCCATCAGCCAGGAGTCAGGAGGCAGAGAAGAGATGGGGGCGGGGCCAGTCAGAGGTGGGATTTGCCAGTTCTCTGAACTACTCAAAATTTCCACTACCAATTCTCCAGAACTGGTCAGAACCTGCTGAATACCACCTCTGGTTGCAATGCAAATCCCATACATACTATCCTATATGCCTGCCACAAAGAAGAGGGGAATCAACCTATTTCCCAAAGCACCAGAAAGCAAGACAAGAAATAATGGATGGAGACTAACCAAGAAGAGAAGCAACCTAGAACTAAGGAGAAATTTTCTGACACTGAGAACAACCAGTCAGTGGAAGAGCTTGTCTCTAGAGCAGGGGTGTCCAACCTTGGCAACTTTAAGACTTGTGGACTTCAACTCCCAGAATTCCTCAGCCAGCTGGCTGAGGAATTCTGGGAGTTGAAGTCCACAAGTCTTAAAGTTGCCAAGGTTGGACACCCCTGCCCTAGAGGTTAGGGGTGCTCCATCACTGGAGGTTTTCAAGAAGAAACTGGACAGCTGCCAGAAATGCCATCATATGCTGAACTTCGCATTTGCTAGCGACCAGGCTGCCATGCATAGGGGGAGAGAGAGAGGGACAGGAGTGTGGGGAAGGCTAACAACTCCTTGTACATTCCAGAGGTACCACCTCAAAGTCTGGGAATGGAATGCTATGGTTTACCAACCAGCCTGTCATTGAAGAGACTGTTCCCAAAACAATTTATAATTGGACAATAAGGGACCAGCGGAGGGGAGGAACTGGATGGGGGAAATTAACTGGGAAACTTTGGTATGCGAACTTCAGTTCTGGCTTTGCTATACTGTATTCCATTTGGGTTTTAGTAAAGTATATATTTCATCGTGAATGGAGCTGGGGGTCTTTCCTTGCCTAAAGGACCAAGGTGACACAGGTCTGATAATAGGCCTTTGTCTGGAATGGTATGGGGTCTCCTGCTAGAACAGTGGGGTGGACTAGAAGATCTCGTAGGTTTCCTCCATGTCTGTTATTCTGTACTGGATGAATGGATGACTAGGGATTGTGAGAATTGAGTCTTGTTACCTGGTGGTTACCAGACATGGGTGAATGGGTGAGTGGGTTACTCAGCTACAGAAAATGAACCAAGGGACCTCTTGAAGCCTATAAAGAGGCACAAGTGAATCACCATCAAGGATGGTTCTGAACTTCTTATATTTTCAGCTCCGTTACCCTACATTTAAACTGGTATCCAGGAAGAGCAGAAGGCAAGAAATATAACTCTACAGATAAATAACAAAATGGGATGAGAGCTGGCAAACAATTTATATTAGGGAAAAGACCAAGGGTGGTTTGTTTGTTTTTTCTTTTCTATCTAAAATTGTAACATTCTCCAAAATGGGTTTCAGAGCTGTTTTGCGACTCATGCAAAGTGTAGTGGGTAAACTCACTCAAAGTTCAGGATTTGGGTTTCAATATATAATGTTTCTTTAATCCATGCTTTATTCATTTATTGAATTTATATTGTCGCCTATTCGCCCTTGGCGACTCGAGGTTGGCTTACAGAATACAAAACCACGTTTAAAACAATAAAAACTAACAAAAAGAATCAAATAAATTTAACACAGTACAATATAACAAAATCAGCCCCCAGCTCCCACCCCCTGCCCCTCATACAAGACATTTAATGGGCTCCATCCTGCTCTGGGTTCCCCAGGCCCTCTGGCACTTGCAGCATTCTCGGATTTTCTGTTCTCCCTGGTACATTTATGGTGCCTCAGCCCACAATCTGGAAGTGAATGCGATACACAACTGCCACTTCAGAAGTTTGAGGTGGCTGTGCTTAAACTAGTAATTCTATTGGGCCTGACTTGCGCAATAGTTATTTCTTCTACCTAGTGTAGTTGAAAAGAAAAGGGAAATTTGATTTATTTTTCTTTTCTTCTGTGGGTGACTTGGGGCACAGCAGGACAGTTATTCAAGAGTAACCACTGTTTGCTCTTTGACTTGCATTTACAAATTCTGATGCTGTTTTCTGTTATGTTTATCTAATGTCACTCAGTCGTGCTAAATAAGAAACAAACCAATAAAAAGGCCTAGAATGCAACATGATTCCTCCCTCCTTTGGCCTTTCTCCTTCCTTCCTTCCTTCCTTCCTTCCTTCCTTCCTTCCTTCTGATTTTATTTACCTTTTCCAACATAGGACTTTTTTGATAGCTAAAGCTGTGCTGGAAGAAGACATCTGGTGAATTTTAAGCAGCATTTCTCTTTCTTTTTGGAGAAAAAGAAAGGAAGATTGTGGACTGGCTGCAGGTAATCAGGGCAACTGCACTGTGTTACGTCTTCTTGAAAAGAAGAGTAACATATTTTATTTTATACTCCATCTACCCTTTTTTTAAATTGAAACAAAAAAACACAGCCGGGGTGGATAAATAAATCTCATCAGGGTCTGTTTTCTACATAATCATAAGATTCTTT
This sequence comes from Pseudonaja textilis, assembly GCF_049901715.1. Classification (NCBI taxonomy): domain Eukaryota; kingdom Metazoa; phylum Chordata; class Lepidosauria; order Squamata; family Elapidae; genus Pseudonaja; species Pseudonaja textilis. Next base: position 11,824,656 of record NC_141993.1, read on the forward strand.
TGTTGCTATTTCCACATCAATCTTCATTTTCCCCTAACATTTGCATCTTTTCCTTAATGTATGCAAGTTTGTATGTCATTTTCCATAATATATTGATTTCTATACACAGGATAACCTAGAGGAGCATAACGACTAGATATTTACATTGAGGAGACAACAAAAAGAAACAAAAGCAGGAATCAACAAACTAAGAGTGAAAAGGAAATGAATGATTATTTCAGTTATATATTCTGAAATTTAAATTACAGAAACAACTTAAAATAGGACTTAAGCCAATGCAGAAATATGTTTTTTTTCCGAAATACACTTGTTTCTTAATTCTATTTAGAATATTACAATCAGCCTTGAGTTTTATCTTTACTTGTTGTATGGACATCTGCTTTACCTCTGGAACTAAGGTGGCAAACATGGACACTCCTGATCATTTTGCTCTTCACAGTTGAACTCTGTGAGGTAAATTGTGTCCACAGGGGTGTCAAACTGGCGGCCCACGGGCTGGATAAGCCATGCACAGGCCATGCCCACCCCATCTCCGTGAAGGAAAAAAAAACATCACGATACATTACATGACGGCAATGTGATGCTACAAGTTTGACACCCTTGGCTGTGGAGAATGAATGATGGGTCCAAACGCACATAATTTGCTTCATGGATGAATGGAGACTTGGATCTGGAAGAGCAACATTATAACCTCTTTGTTGTGCCAACAATGTGCCTCTGAAGCACATGAAAAACTATGCTCTCCTCAAACTACAGTCTTAATGAAGAGATGGCACGGGATCTAGCAACTACAAGATTGGTGCTGTACCTCGTAGTGGGTATATCCCAATCTGCACGCAAAAATAAAAGGGTAGGCATCCCACTGTTTCATTCCAGAAATGGTGGAATTACAGAATGGATCGCAGAATTGCTTCCGGTAATTTTGAATTACAGAATTACTGGAAGGGATCTTGGAGGTCTTCTAGTCTACCTCCTTTGCCCAAGCAGGAGACCCTATACCATTTCAGATGAATGGTTGTCCAATCTCTTCTTAAAAGTCTCCAGTGACGGAACACTCACAAATCAATTGGCTGTTCTGCTCATCCACTCATCTGAGAGATGACGTCCACGTAACTTAAAGTTGCCATGGTTGAGAAAAACGGGGCTAAGGAACATCATCCAATGAGCTCAGCTTTGTCCGTCTGTTCAACTTTTAAGCCACCTGGGCAATTTAGAACAACTCATTGTCTTTCCTCCCTTTCATTTGCTTTTTACATTTGCTTTAATTCCTCCCATTTTATCATAAATTATCAGAGGGGCAAACCTCTCTGAGAGCGAAAATTCGCTAAAGATGATCACACTTGTGGAGTCGCCACTTATGGCAGTGTCATTAATCACATGTCACCCAAGATCCGAACTCAATCTTTCCCGGTTCCACACATCGTAACATTTGAGCGAGCCTGCGATGGTTAGGAGACCAATGTCCATGCAGTCTCTGCGGCTCAAGCCCAAAGTCCATAGCCCAGTGCTGGATGGTTCGTAAAACAGTCCCTGGTTAGAAACGATGACAGGGATGTGGTGCACCAAGACAGAAGGGGAAACAGCGGCCCAATGGTGAATATTGGTGACATGGTCAGGCTGTCCGTATTTAGAGATCTTGATGTCCCAGGTCTCCTGCATTCGGTAACTGGACACTATAGAGACATCCATGACCCAGAGCTGGTTCATTGCCTCCACAAGTAAATCCGGTTTAATGAAGGAAGTGCCGGATGTTATGATGGGCTCGACACTTGGACGGAGGCCTTGCTGTCACAGGAATTGATCCAGGAGCTGCACGACACAGTTGTGCCGTGCATATCAGGCATCATGCATCACCTCACAAACTTGCAGGACGTGGTTGATTGTCTCCAGGGCCTGGCAGGCTCCCCTACAAGTCTTGTCAGTGGTCTGGCGATCGGCACCCCATGCACTCCTTGATCTCGTAGGGAGCACGCCGCCCCTCAACTGGATACCCCTTAGATACAGACGGGGGAACCCTCAGAAGGGGCATAATAGCCAATCGTGGCTGGCTGCATCAATCCTGGGGGGCCGCCAGCTCCTGACGGTTGAAGGATGTCAGGGGCACAGTCTTCCACTCCTCCCATGCCTCGGCCTTTGTTGTTACAGCAGCAGCATTAACTCTGCATGGCCGGTTCATCCGGCACCACAGAAGACCAAATGCATCCTGGTGCTGAACAGTCTGAAACATCATTCACCAGGTCTTTTTCAGACCCTTTCTAAAGCCACTGCCTTTGTTTGCCTTAATTTCCCCACCTTCCATTTGTCCCGGTCCTTTTAGCTACTGACCCAGAAAGCACCTGACTGGACGCGCATGATTTACTGATATCAACCAAACCGTTTATGTAATAACGAGATTCTGAGCCAGCTATCTAATAATAATTATAATAACATTCTCTTCCAGGCTGCTTCTTCCCATCTGACCTACTTTTCTTCTTCTACTCCATCTGCTTCTTGGCCGCTTCTTTGGATCTACTGTTAAAGAGGAATTTCCCTTCGACATGCAAACAGCTTCGTGCTTGAAGTGCTGAATCCACCAAGCTGTTTGTACCCGTGAAACCAATTCTTGTTATTCCATTTTAAACCAGAAATATACCCAAACAATTAATTCTGCCATTCTCCACCTCCTCTTGGAAATTTCAAGAGAGATTGATTCTGTTTATCATGAAAGCAGCTCCTTTGCTCCAGTACAGCTCTTGCCACTTAACCAGATGGAACCCCGGAGAGGTCTCTGAACTGTTGGTGTTTAATTAAGCAACGTAAGGTATGACTGATGAACCTTTGGGAGCCGGCGATGTTATGCACAGGATTTTTTAAAAAATGCAAAGAGCCTTTGCACTTAGCCAAAATGCAAAATTCAGGACAAGGGCAGGATACATTATTTCTGGATAACTGAAGGCATGGATTTCAATGCTCTGAGGATGAAGAAACCAAGATTCAGTCCTTTATCTTCAGAGCTAATTCTCTGTAGATAGTCCCCTCATTTTCGCTCTTATGAGAGTAAACATTCACAATGCATATTTAAGAATCAGTGGAGGCATTAAAATAGCAACAGCAATAGCACGCAGACTTATATACCGCTTTATAGTTCTAACTGTCAGGAAATTTCTCCTTCATTCCGGGTTGCTTCTCTCCTTAATTTGTTTCCATCCATTGTTTCTTGACTCGCTTTCTGGTGCTTTGGAGAATAGGATAACCTCCTCTTCTTTGTGATAGCCTCTCAATTATTGGAACACTGCTCTCATGTCAGAAATCTACAAGGAAATGCTTTTTCACCGCTCGCTAGGTAAAAGATCCCCACATAAAACCTACGTAGTGGAAGAACGTTTTCTGAAACTGCTCTAGACAGGACAGGAGGGATGAAGTGGCCAGATGTGAACAACCCATTCAATTCACAAAACGATTTGAAATTCAGACAGTCAGTTCTCTAAATTGCTGTTCAGAAGTAACCACCATTTACAAGTTCAATTCTTTACCCTCTAATTTGGTTCAATTCTTTACCCTCTAATTCAATGTTCAGAAACGTGTCAGGTTATTTTTTGATTAAGAACCTCAATTTTCTTCTCTATGATCCTTTTTGTAAACATGTATAAACCTTACACATCCAAAGGGTTAGAAAACACTACTGTCTACAAATTACTGAGAGGATTTTCCATTTGCAACGGACCACCCCTTAGTAATATTCATCCAGTTCTGCTCACCATAATATAAAAAAAAGATGTTGAGACTGTGGAAAGACTGCAGAGAAGATCAGTAAAGGTGATTAGGGGGCTGGAGGCTAAAACGTATGAAGAATGGTTGCAGAAATTGGATATGTCTACTCTAATGAGAAGAAGGAGTAGGGGTGACAGGATAGCAGTGTCCTGATATTTGAGACACTGCCACAAAGAAGTGGGGGATCAATTTATTTTCCAAAGCACCAGAAGGCAAGACAAAAACAATGGATGGAAACTAATCAAGGAGAGAAGCAACCTAGGAGGAGAAATATCCTGAGAACAATCAGTCAATGGAACAGCCTGCCTTCAGAAGTTTTGGGTGCTGCATCACTGGAGGGTTTCAAAAATAGACTGGACAGGCATTTGCGTGAAATGGTATGGAGTATTCTGCTTGAGCAGGAGGTTAGACAAAGGTTCTTTCCAACTCTGTTTTTCTGTGTTCTAGTACAATCACAATATTGCAGTTTTTTTAAAAAAAGAAACAAGTTTTTCTATCACCCAGATCAGGGGTGCAATATGACAGGGTTAACTACTGGTTCAGAATTTACGAGCTTCCCTGCACGCTGCGAGCCATGTGCCTGTAAATCGTCATCAGCATGCTGCGTTCAGAGTAGCAGCCTTTGAAACAGCCCTCTTTTCCTGATTTTTTAACCGCAGCTGTGCCTTGTTTGGCAGCTGAAGTTGAAAAATCAGGAAATAAAGATCAGGTAAGATTCCGGGTGGCTGGGTGGGCAAAAACATCAGCAGACTTAGAACCGGTTCTATATCTGCTGCTCTTCAGAGCTACCGGTTCTATAGAGGTGGACAGAACCGGTAAAAACCCACCCCTGACCCAGATGTTTCTTAGTCCTATCCAAGTACTAATCAGACTTATCTTAGTTTAGACTAGATTCACTATTTCACCTATTTGCTTTTTCGCTCTCAGCATGACAACAATCAGGAGGGGGCTGGTTAGAATGTTGGGGTGGGAATGGAGCGCCAAGACTCTCTGTCTACAGATTGTAAGACCCTGTTGCCAGCCCCAAGGTCACACAGTGCAGTTGTTAGGAATGGTCCAGACTGTTCTCATAACAAAAGAAGCAGATGTAATTGGACAACAAAATGAACTGAGAGCGATGGCCAAAGGGGAAAAGGAAGTTTAAGTATGTGGGATTTCATACAGTAAAACCAGAGCTGCTTTTACTTCTTCTATGTCAACGTAGCGTATTCAATAAAGTTTTATTTTGGGGAAGCACAGTGTCCCAGGAGTTCTGTTTGGGATTCTGTAGCTGGACAGCTGATAGCCACTTGTGGTGACTTTGGTGCTACGGAAATGAACAGACACAACATTCACCTGTAAAGAATCCCCATTACAAACCAGAATGGAAAGCCATACAGATAGCAGCAGAGACTTCAAAGTCTGGGTCAAAGGGAATGAGGCCAAGTACTTTTAAATATTTGATCAACTAGAACAGAGAGCTGTCTTCCATTGGGGATTTACCTAATCTGTTTCACTTGACTTGCATGCCAAAGTGCCAATACTTGCTCCAAACTAGATTCTTCTGATTAAATCAAACACATTAGAGACAAACAACCTACTCTCTAACAAACAGTTTGGTTTCAGAAGGAAACTATCTTGTAACCTGCAACTCTTGCACTGTAAAAACATATGGACTACATAACTCGATCAGGGCAAAGCAATTGACACAATTTACATAGACTTCTGTAAAACCTTTGATTCATTGGTACATGACAAACTACTCCTAAAACTAAGGTCTTATGGTATCTCTGGAAACCTGCACAATTAGATAGAGGCATTCCTGTCAAACAGGCAACAAATGGTCAAATTGGGAGCATCCTATCAAATTCTGTGCCTGTTAGCAGTGGTGTCCCCCAAGGCAGTGTTCTAGGACCAACTCTCTTCATACTCTACATAAATGACCTCTGTGATCATATTAAGAACAACTATGTTCTCTTCACTGATGAGGTGAAGCTATTCAATACCACAGACAATACTACTACACTTCAAAAGACCTTGACTATGTATCAGAATGGTCAAACAAATGGCAACTTCAAATCTCAACAAATAAATGCTCTGACAAACAAATAAATGCTCTGACATATTGGCAAAAAAATATGAGAAAATAAAATACAGGCTGAATAGTCAAGACCTTGTTGACGATCCAAACTCTGTCAAGGACCTTGGTGTACTCATCTCAAATGATCTAAATGCTAGAGCCCACTGTAACTACATAGCCAAAAAGGCATTAAGAGTTGTTAACCTAATCCTGCATAGGTTTTTCTCCAGTAATATCACTCTGCTAACTAGAGCATATAAAACATTTGCTAGACCAATACTTGAATACAGCTCATCAGTCTGGAACCCGCATTACATATCTGATATTAATACAATTGAGAAAGTCCAGAAATGTTTTACGAGAAGAATCCTCCACTCCTCTACTCGTAGCAGAATACTTTATGCCACCAGACTTGAAATTTTAAACCTAGACAACCTCGAACTATGCTGCCTTCGTTCTGATCTAAGTATAATATATAAAATTATATATTACAATGTCCTACCTATCAATGAATACTTCAGCTTCAACCAAAACAATACAAGAGCACTAAATAGATACAAACTAAACATAAACCGCACCAAACCTGAATTCAGGAAATATGACTTCAGCAACAGAGTAGTCAATGACTGGAATACTCTACCTGACTCTGTGATTTCTTCCCCAAACCCCAAAATCTTCAACATTAGATTGTCTACTATTGACCTCACCCCTTTCTTAAGAGGTCTGTAGGGGACGTGCATAACTACACCAAAACGTGCCTACCGTCCCTGTCCTATTGTTTTTTATTTTTTTATTCATATCCATTTCATATATTTATAACTATGTTTATACTTATACCTGTTATCTAATAATTGTTTGACAATATAAATAAATAAATAAAATAAAATAAATAAACATTCACTAGTCCTTCAGTTAAAGTGAAATCTTGGAATAACTAATACTGTAGCTTGTTTGACAACAGATGGCTTTTCATGGGAAAGTATCAAGTACTGACGTCCGGTCCAGTTCACTTGTAAAGATCAAGAAATTTGAGAAGAAGGGAACAAGGATGCTGCTCATAAATATCTGGCCCTCTTTAGTACAATGAGACTTTAAACAAAATTAAAATTATAATAATCAGTTCCAATCATGGTGAGGGTCCGTGTATGTAGTCACTAGAAGCTGAACATAACTTGATAGCATATCATCAATCTGTTCCAAATATAAATCCAGAGATTCATATAACAATATTTTAGGGTTGATTTTATTGACTATATGCCTAATCAACCCATATCCTGATTCTCTTTTCTTTGGTGTTGCAATTCCCTCTCTCCGTTCAAGTTTAGTTTACTTTACTTTATTGTCATTGCACCTCATGCAATGAAATTAAATATTATCTTCAGTATACATTATGACTATGAAAATAAACACAAACACGCATCCTTCACATTCTATATATTGAATTGAAAACCCCTGATATTGCATGAATATAGCACTATACAGTAGAATTCAATAGAGTTATTGCCCTGGGATAGAAGCTGTTTTTCAGCCTATTTGTTCTTGTTTTTATTATCCTGTACCGTCTGCCAGATGGTAATAGTTCGAAAAAAGGGTGCCCAGATGGATCTTTGAGAATGTTTTGAACTTTCTTAAGGCAGTGGGAGCTATAAAGCTCTTCTAAAGAGGGAAGAGGGCAACCGATGTTAAGCAATGATGTTAATCCTCTGGAGCAGCGGTCGCCAACCGGTGGGCTGCGGCCCACTGGTGGGCTGTGAGAAAATTTTGGTGGGCTGCAGAGAAATCTCACCCCCAGAGCACCCCCCCAAATCAATTAATCCAGGCTGCACAGAAACACAAGGCTGCCCCGCCTGTGGGAACCCTCCCTGCCCACTCACTCCTTACCGGGCAAACTTGTCTGCTAAAATTGCTATTTTTCCTTTTTCTGACAATCATCTGTTCTGCTGTGCTGGGAGATTTAGATTAGCTAGGAAGCAGGAAATGGTTGGATTTCTTGCTTTCTAGCTAGTCTTTAGTTCTTCGATTCTGCCAAACCTCCCTTAGGACAGAAGGTTTGCTTGCAAGCAAATTCAGTGCAGACTCACGGCAAGCAAATTTGAGAGACTGAGCTAGCCGACGGCAGATAGATAGATCACTGAATGATTCTGTGAGCAACTCAATCTGCCTGCTTTGCCTGATTTTGGGTAAAAAATGCTCTTTTTAATAAAAAATTCAATATTTACATACATGGTGTGTTGTGAGTTAATTTTGTGAGTTTGCTTACAAGCAAATTTTATGTGACAGACTGAGCTAGCCAATGGCAGATAGATAGCTTTCTGAATGAATCTGTGATTCTGTGAGCAACTCAATCTGCCTGCCTGCTTTGCCTGATTTTGGGTAAAAGTTGCTCTTTTTTTATAAAAAATTCAATAGTTATATAAATATTTATAATATTTACACACAAGCCATGCCCAGCCAGTCACATGACCACCAAGCCACACCCACAAATTAGGCCACACGCACAGAACTGGTTAGTGGTCTCTGGGATCAAAAATTATGAGTTTGGTGGTCACTGGGGTCCAAAAGGTTGGTGACCCCTGCTCTGGAGTGCTGTCCTATCTGCCACTGTGCAATTGGTAAACCATACACAAGTGCAATATGTTAAGATACTCTCTATGGTGCAGCGGTAGAAGGTTACCAGCAGTTTTTCATTCAGTTGTTGTTTTCTGAGAAGTCTCGGGTAGTATAATCTCTGCTGGGCCCTTTTGACCAGGGCTGCAATGTGAGCACCCCCAGGTCAGGTCCTCTTTTATGGTAACACCCGGAAACTTAAAACTGGCCACTTGCTCCACTCGGTCCCCACTGATAAGCAAGGGCTGGATGTCTGACCTGTTCCTTCTATAGTCCACTATAAGCTCCTTGGTCTTATTGGTGTTGAGGACCAAGGTATTGTCTCCACACCACAAAAGCAACTGGTCCACCTCATCTCAGTAGGCAGACTTATCTCCCCGAAGGTGAGTCCCACCACTGTTGTATCATCATCTGCAAATTTAGTACCCTGTTTCTCCAACAATACGGCCTCCCCCAATAGGAAGTCCCAGCATGTTTTATAGGCATGAAATGAAATTAAGCCCCTCCTCCCAAATTAAGGCCTATATTAAACCATGCAAAATGGGGGGGAATGGTGGGGGGGCATGCCATTAGAAAGTACTTTTGTTGCACACCCGGATATGGTGCTGCCTGCGTTGACCCCAATACGAAGTCCCCACCAATACCGAGGTCAACATCCAAGCCATTGCTGCCTGCCCGCCCGAAGATGCAATTAAGTCACCTCCCAAAAGACGGCCTAGCCATTTTTTCGGGGCTCAAAAAGAAAAAAAGACCCGGCCTTATTATATGAGAAATACGGTAATAGTATTACTAGTGTGAGTGGGAATGCAGTCGTGCATGTAAAAAGTATAGAGTAAGGGACTCAACACACAATGCTGTGGTGTACCAGTGTTAAGAATAAGAGCTGAAGAGGTATGATTACCTAATCTGACCCTCTGTGAGTGGCCAGACAGGAAATCCATAATCCAAAGGCAGATTGAATAAGAAAGTCCAAAGTCCAGAAGTTTAGACACTAGTTTATGTGGAAGAATTGTGTTAAATGCAGAACAGAAATATGAATTTTGGGTTGCAAATAATACACATTTCTCCATATAGATTTCCAAGATATAAGGCTAACTTATTGTAGCTGCCTTCTACCCTTCTGAAGGTTAAGAATCAAATGACATTTGCTATATACCATAATACATCATCAGAAAGTTTTTGCCTGAAATTCTTTGCTTTTTCTTGATTGAATGGAGGGGTTTTATTGTTCTTTTGTTTTCTCTGCTCTTACTAAATTTAATATTGAAGGAAGAATACTTGGTTTGGACTTCTCTCAGTTGCACTGATTGGCAGAAACAAAAATGTTTTCTTTTATGTATTAGGTAAAACCGAGTTGAATTTCTGGGCTATGTTCTGGTCCTTTGATTTGGGCAATATTGTCTACTACTGATCTCTGGGTTTACTAGAGGAAAGGGGAAACTTCAAAAAGATGGTAGAATTTTTCTTATTATTTATTTATGTTGATCTTATCAAACAGTTAGAAATGCAGCCTGCTGATCTTCAATTTTATTCATTTATTTCAAATTTTTCTATACCCCAGTTTACAAATTGGGGTAAGCCATTTTTAAAAAGACAATATAAAAAATAAAATAAAAGAAGGAGGAGAAGAAGGGGAAGGAAGACACCTAATGATTACAAACTTTTTCAGCCTTTGACATCAGTTGCTATAACAGCATATCTTCTAAAAAGTCTTTTTAAACTATCTTTTTAATTGCAGCTGTTCTACACATTCTCTGTGCTGCGATACGTATGTTCCCATATCAAATTAGCATTCTGCTGATTTGTACAGTTTCCTAAGTCCAACTTAGAAGTTATTTCTAAGGGTGTAATTTTGAGCAAAAGAGGAGAAATAACTCTTCCATAGCATGTATTTTATTAGAGTTGAGAGCAGGGCATTGGAAGAGAAGTCACTTTCGGTTTCGCATAAATATTTTGGGTGTAGAAGCCATGTGGGGTCAGCAAGCATGCTCCAGAAAATGAATGCATCACATTCTGAAAACCTGTGACTCCAAACTTCTGAAAGGAATTCTTCCCAGAGAAACCATTGGGGATTTGATTGTAGAGATGGGTTGTTGGCCCTTTTATAACTATAATACTTAAGAGCAGGGATGGGCTTCAAAAATTTTAGCAACCGGTTCTCTGCTTGGTTGCTGGGTGAGTGCGGCCATGGTGGCCATTGCCTAGTCGGCCTCCTGCACCATGGCAGGGGAGCCATTTTTGCCCTTCCCAGGCCCATTTCCGGCCTCCAGAACTTCCGGGAGGCCCATTTTTCACCCTCCCTGGGCTCCATAGGCTCTCCCAGAGCCTCCAGGAGACCCATTTCCCCCTCCCCAGGCTCCAGGGGCTTTCCTTGAGCCTCTGGGAGGCCTGTTTCCCCCTTCCTGGGTTCCAGAGGCTCTCTGGAGGCCAGAAACAGGCACATTTCTGGCCTTCCTGAACTTCCGGGAGGCCCGTTTTTGACCCTCCCTGAATCTCCACATGACCCTGTACTTACCTGGGATCAAAAACGGGCTGTGTGGAGACTCCTGTGAGGGGTGGGGCAGGGCGGGGTGGGCAGAGACAACCAGTTGTTGCAGCTAATGGTTCGGTGAACCACAGTAAAATTAACATCCAGCTCAACCAAACCGGTGCGAACTGGTATGAGCCCTCCCCTGCTTAACAGTACACTTGGGGAAATCTTTGATCTTCTATTCGTATATCATATTCATATATCGCTTGTCTATGGAGTCATCCAGGTCATGGATGTCTGAAAGGTGCTTTTTCCAAAAGGCAACTTACCTTTCTTGTTTTTTCCCCCTTGAAAACATGTTGCTACTCATCCCAAAAGCTTCTTCAGTTCACTGTAGAACTGCCATGGTTGTAGGCCCAAGGACCAGTCTTAAGATAACTGTTTTTCAGTGCTGTTTTAACTTTGAACATCCATTCAAATAATGGTCAGAAGCTGAGAACTATGGCTATTTTTCAGGAGTATCTGAATATTGCTGCCTATCTGAATCTGTATCCTTGTTCCTTAAGGTTCTAAAACTCAGATACAGTCTATTTTCTCTGACCTGTGTGCTATTCTTTATGAGGAAGTAAATTTATCCTCTCTGCATGCAAATTTAATAAACAGTGTCACTCTCCATAAATGTCAAAATTATCCCTGTCATTGCAAGAAATCACTCAAAGGATATAATTTACAGAATGCTGTTAAATTATTCTACCTGGATCTGCTAAATTCATAAAGTACAGCTTTGCGGGGCATTAAAAATCTCCTTAGGAAACAAGAAGAGAATCACTTCTTTAAATCAGAAAATTCCCATCCCAAGGAGAAAATGTCTAAACTGGTGTTTTATGGGAATTGGCATTTAAATGGACTTGGGCAGAAAAGATTGACTTAATATGGCTATGATATTCATAGCACGCACCAGATTTGTGTTCTGCGAAGTATAATCTCAGGAGGACTGTTATTGTGTATTTTTCAGCTGTCAGATGCTTTGCAATCTGACTGAACATATTTCATTCACATCCACTGCTTCCTTTTATGACTAATGCTTTCCTTACGTGTCATTATTACCATTTGAACCTTCTTCAGGGCTTCATGGCCTAGAGACATATTATTTGCTTTTCAATTTTCCAGCAGAAAGAAAGGCAGACACGTTCCAGTCTCTGATTTCAGTTGTATTTAAGTGGAAACCTTTCCTGCCAATGAACATTTTAGTGTCACAGAGGTAAAACGCTGGAAACTTTTAAGACTGCCCCTTGGTCTGATGGAGTGAAAATACTACCCAAAGGAGCAGGGAGAAAAGGGTAATGAAAGAAAAGACTGTGACAAAGATGGAAAAAAAACCTTTGGTTTATACCTTCTGCTTATTCGTCTTTAGTTTGGTAGCGACAAGAAAAGATGCTTTGAAAAAACTTTGAAAAAAATGCTTTGAAAGAATTGTTCGGTTCTCTCTATCACTTCACTTCATTCTCAAGAATCTCTCTCATTTTATTTATTTTTCTCAAGTAAACAGCTTCTGGGAGCAGAGGATGTCCTCTTGAATCCAATAGAGAGAAAATGTTATGTTTTTGTTTTAACGGAGTGTGACATTACGTGCAAATGGGAACAATTTCTCCTGATACAGCCTAGCCTTCATCCGTACAAGAAAATGTTATTGGTTTTTCTTTTTTTCTTTTTCTCCTGAATTCATAAACTGTCCTTGCACAAGAGGTGAAAATCCCAAGTGAGAATTCAATGAGGGAAAACAAAGAGGGTAAAGAAAGTACGTGTCTACGAGGAAGTCCATGTTCTTGTGAGCTTTGTGTAACAACCTTTGAGCAGAATGTTTGTAACATGGTCTCCGTTTATGCTATTCCACCATCAAGAATGTCAGTGGGTCATTTCAATTAAACTGTTCAGCTACTCACTCATATATATTCTTGCAACAGCACTGAATAACAAATATTTAGCCTGGGGGCTTTGTGGGTAATTCTGAGGCACGTCTCTTGCTCTGCAATCATCAGAATCAGCAGCAGCATCTTAATATGGAAACGATGATAAAGGTTTACAGACTGCAGGGGCAAGGGCTCACAAAACTAAAACTATTGTCAGCATGCAAATACCATGGGAATATCCTTCCATGCGATGCTGATTCTGTAGAAAACAAGATGGATTATGGAATGACAAAATCTAATTCCTTCATTAGAAGGATGGCAGCCTAACCTATGGGAGTATGCATCAATGTCAAAAAAATACATGAAAGACAACTCTCATATTAATTTCAACCTAGCCTGGAAACCATTTATGGATTATAATTCTGTACAAAGCTTGCAGCCACACCTGTGACTTCGGTTCTCTTACAATGATAGCAATAGCATTTAGGCTTATATACGACTCCATAGTGTAGGAGTCTCCAAACTTGGCAACTTTAAGACTTGTGGACTTCAACTCCAAGAATTGCCCAGTCAACATGACTAGTTGAAGAATTCTGGGAGTTGAAGTCCACAAATATTAAAGTTGCCAAGCTTGGAGATCCCTGCCATAGTGCTTTACAGGCGTCTCTGTGGGGTTTACAATAAAGAGGCATTATTTGCATACTGCCCCCAACCATCTGGGTCCTCATTTTACTCATCCTCGGAAGGATGGAAGGCTAAGTCAACGTTGAGCTGATGAGAATCGAACTCCAGGCTGTGGGCAGAGTTTGCTTGCAGTACTGCGCTTAACCACTGTACCACCAATAAGGTTTCTAAACTCTTCAAATACATTTATTTATCGCTGTTACATAGTTGTCTTAGCTAATCTTGAATTCGACTTCTGTAATTGCTTGGAATGTATTCAAAAGTGTTAAACCGTTGTGAAATAGTCTTCCTGTTTGTTCTAATCCAAGATGAAAAAAAAGAAGAGTTGATGAAGTCTGAAGAAACCCATAAAATCAATTTGTGTAATTGTGTTTAGGAATGAAGGATGCACAGAATGAACCTGGAAAGGCCTGAACTCATCCTTACCTTATTGCCTCATTCTTTTCTCTGAAGCCCATCTTCCTTTTCCATTTTATTGGGGTTGAAAAGAAGAGAGCAATCATATATCACCCGGGATAAGATTCCTGCTTCTGGAAATGTATTACTGCATTGCTAGCTTTCCAAAGCACCCTTGTTCTGTTGCAGCTGGGTGCAATGTGTGGTACCTAGCAATCCTGGCTTATAAATCAGGTTTATGGCTCAGATGAATTGTCTTGAATTGATTTGCCACATCAACGCCACCATTATGTGTATTGTGTAATAAAAAGAATTTCTATAGTCTATAGATGCAATTTTATCAGTTTATCAAAACATAAAGTACAAAGAATGGGAAAGTAGGGAAGGAAAAAGGGAAGATGACAACACGAAGGGTAAAAGAGGAAAGAAAAAAGAACAGCATTGATCACTGACTCTTTTTAGCACAGTGGAATAAGCTAATAATATATAACTTCAACTTTTTTACTTTTACATGGTAATATATACTAGCTATTTCTATAACAACAAACCTATCTAATTGGTAAAACCCCAAATCAAAGTTTCATTTATTTTTTTCATCCTCAAGCACAAAATCCAGAAGTGGTTTCCAAGTAGAAACAAATCTAAACATATTGTGTTTTTTAATTAAAGCTACCAATTTAGCCATTTCTGCTAACTCCATCAGCTTTTGCAGCCTGTCATCCATTGTGGGAATTAAAATATAAGAATTTCTATTTTGAGTATAATAAAAATAATCCTTTGGGCTCCTTTTCTGAGGATAGATGGTGAATTTGGACCTTCTCTTCCTGTTCATTGGCTGATTTTATTTTCCTGTCTGCATCTAATTTATGCGATTTCATTTTTTTTCCCTTCTATTCAAGAGGTTAATGTTTCAGATGTTTTAATTGTACTTTGCCATAAGACAAGAATCTTTTCTGTCTAGACCAATAATTATTTGATCAGATGGATACGTTTTATCCAGTGTATTTATTTTGTCTGCTGTTTCAATCTTGTTTTTTTCACACATTTGAATATTTGTTGTCTCTCTTGTTGGCCAAACTTAGCGATGCATAACCAACAGAAGCGGGAATAAATTATCATTTTCCTAATTTCTCTGCAAATCTCCCCCCCACCCACTTTTCTAGATTGAGGTAAAGATTTTCAAAAAGATTACAAAAACACATGTTTTGACTGGCTGTTTTTTTTTTAATGTGCATGTTTTATAATATGCATTCTCTTTGGAACAGCATCACATTAGCAAGTTTCCACATAGGCATTTTCATATGTTTCTGTATAAATTTGAGCTGCGACAAACACTGCAGTATTTGGAGAAGCGCAACATCCAGTGAATAGCTACATTCCAATCTGCATAAGAGAATTTAGATATATAAGTTCAGGAAGGCAAAACAAATTGGTTCATGTTGGAATGAGCAGAGATGGAGTTCCTCAAATCTGCCTGCCTGCTTTCTTAATTCTTTATAAATTCATCTTTGTTTACACTATAAGGCAGGGGTGTCAAACTCGATTTCATTGAGGGTTGCATCAGGGTTGTGTTTGACCTCAGGGGTGTGGTGTGGCCAGCTCAACTTCACTCATCAAGGCTCCATTTTCAGCTGTGATGGCTTCACAGCCCTATTAAACTCCATTTTCACTGGCAGAGGGTTGCAGGAGGCCGTCACAGCTGAAAACGGAGCCTGGGAGGCCCATGCATGCCCCCCCCCCCAAGCTCCATTTTCTCTGACAGATGCACCATGGGCCGGTCCTTCACTGTTTCTAGGGCAGGCCCATTGACCAGATCTAAGCACCTTACAGGCCAAATTTGGCCTGTGGGCCTTGAATTTGATACCCCCTGCTGTAAGGCATCTAATTTAAAAGTAGAAAGTCATATTGCTGATGTCACATTTCTGTAAGTCTTCAACTTATTTTTCAACTTATTCTGTAAGTCTTCAACTTATTATTCAACTTTGTTTAGTGACCATTTAAAGTTAGGACATGGCTGTGCTGCTATCTCCTTCTTAGCTTGCTTCAACTACAATTCCACATTTTATTTGTTTAAGAAATGTGCAATCACTGCCTCAGTCAAGGGATAGTTCCTGAACTAATTATTTCACATCCTCTTGGTATGTTTATCACTGAATTCTCATAAAATATACGAACCCTACAGGCGTTTGCAGTATCTCTAGAGAAAGTATATAAGACCTTTGTTGTCTGGAGGAGACCTAACATTTAAAATGGCCTCTGTCTTGATAGTTGAGTGAGCAGATTGTGTCTTTCAGAGGTATGGCTCTGTATATGGTCGGTTCAAAAGTATCTTTCTAACTCAGCTGAGCAAGACAGCATGGGACAGTCCTAAGAAAGGGTTTGATGCAGTGTGACAATAGTAAGAAAGGAGATAAATGCATTTCTTCCCATCTACTTTCTACTAAATCTGTCAAAATAATATATATTTAAATGGATATACAGTATAAACTGAAAACATTCCAAAAATTCTGTAGTTCCTATATCGTATGCAAAAAGAGGATCTGTAATTTAAAATGTTTTCAGAAAATGGTTAACAACAACAACAACAACAACAACAACAACAACAACAATAATAAAGCAAGAAGTGACATTCAAAAATGTGCCAGTGAAAGTAGCCAATGTATATTAGCTATAAAATCATCTCCTTTCTCACTCGGTCACCTTCTCTCCGTTTTGATGGGTTAGTCCCTGAACATTAGACTGCACTTCATGAGCTACAGGTGGCATGGAACAGTAATGTAAAAATTCTTGGTGGCTTCCAATAAAGCTGATGTTACCTTCTTTTAAGTGAACTATTGAGGACAGTCCATCCTTTCTGTCCATGTAGATAGAGTGCACTGGGGAAAAATGCATTTTTAAAAAATGTTCTGGGATGATGGTGTGGACATGCACACACCATCTCCTCTCTTACTGCCCAAGACTGGGATAAAGAACTTTGTGAGAAATTTATGTGGAAATAGTAGAAGATACAGAACTACTAAAAAGTTAAGTTAGCTAACCTTAATTATTATCTCATAAATTCCTCAGGATTTTATTCACTGTTTGCTTCAGAGCCCATATTCTTTTATTTCTGTATAAATTCCATTTTCAGTTGGAATTAAACTCCAACACATCAGTCTCTGTAGCTGTAAAAGGTTAAGAAAGGGCACAAGAGATAAAGAGATTATAATGCATCTATCAGGCCAGGCAAAACCTGAACAATGTACATTTTCAGAAGAAAAACAATGGATTATTTTTTTCTTTAGGAAGGCAACTGAATATGAATTACAAATTAAGAGGTGTATTTGTACGGGCAAACGATGTGCTGTTGTTGTTTTCCTTTTGTCCTCCATATAATATTGATAAGTGTTTACATTTCCTGGTGAACGTATTTCTCAGAAAGTTAAATTTATTGTGTATCCTGAAGTCCCCTGATTGCTCTGTAAAAATACAGCAAATAACCTAATTACAAAATATTAAAGTATTGTAGCAGAAGCGTACTGCTGGAACATTTTTATGAGATGACTTTTCCATCAGTAGCAAAACAAGTTATCTGCTCTTGTTGGCATGGAAGCCATCCATTTATTTAGAGTTTCCATGACTCGGAATCCCTGAAATGTTAAACTGTCTTCCACAAACAAATAAAACCACAAACTGAGCAACAGCTTTGTTTTAATTTAAGTGGACAATCCAATTAAGCAGCTTCCTGTAATAGCACCTGACCGTTCTTGTCAATGCTTCAAACCCAAAGGAAGGCTTGGGAATTTGAGTTCTGACGATGAAGGTGGATAGTCAAAATAACATACAGAAAGAAGACAATTGCAAACTATTCTTCTTTTCCTCGGTAGTTAAAATGGTATTCTGGACACACACACGACAGCCTCTTCCATCTATTGAAATAATCAGTGCTTTTTTTTTTCCATTTTGCTATCAGTAGGGGACTATGATGATTCATGAAGCAACTTGAGATAGGTGCATTGTTTAAATCATTGATGTAAGGAAGTCCATTTCCTCTCCTTCTTTTGGGTCTGTTTATTTAGATATCATAAATTTAGATGCTATCGGTAGGTTGCAATCTCAAGAGGTCCCAAAGTGGTAGACATGAATTAAATACTGTAATCTAACACTGTGCTTAAATCTTTATCTTTCAGTTTCTCCAAAATCTTCTCCATCTTCATGTTCTCAAAACGCTTCAGAATTTCTTTAGAAATGGTTTTCATGGTGTTTTTTGTTGTTGTTAGTTGCAAAGTTGTATCCGACCCATCGCAACCCCATGGACAACATTCCTCCAGGCCTTCCTGTCCTCTACTATCCCCCAGAGTCCGTTTAAGCTCACACCAACTGTTTCAGTGACTCCATCCAGCCACCTCATTCTCTGTCATCCCATTCTTCTTTTGCCGTTAATCGTTCCCAGCATTAGGCTCTTCTCCAGTGAGTCCTTCCTTTCTTCTCATTAGGTGGCCAAAGTATTTGAGTTTCATCTTCAGGATCTGGTCTTCTAAAGAGCAGTCAGGATTGATCTCCTTTGGGACTGACTGGTTAGAATGCTTTGCAGTCCAAGGGACTCTCAGGAGTCTTCTCTAGCACCATAGTTCAAAGGCCTCCATTCTTTGGCACTCAGCCTTTCTTACAGTCCAACTTTCACAACCATACTTTGCAACTGGGAAAACCATAGCCTTCACTGTGCACCCTTTTTTTGGCAGGGGGATGTCTCTGCTTTTTAGTATGCTGTCTAGATTTGCCATAGTTTCCTCCCCAGGAGCAAGTGTCTTTTAATTTCTTGGCTGTAGTCCCCATCTTGCAGTGATCTTGGAGCCCAGGAAAATAAAATCTGTCACCACCTCCATTTCTTCTCTATCTATTTGCCAGGAATTGAGAGGGCCAGATGCCATGACGTTAATGTTGAGTTTCAAGCCAACTTTTGCACTTTCCTCCTTCATCTGCATCAAGAGGCTCTTTAGTTCCTCTTCACTTTCTGCCGAGTGGTATCATCTGCATATCTGAGATTGTTGATATTTCTCCTGGCAATGTTAATTCCAACTTTTGATTCATCTAGCCCTGCCTTTCTCATGACGTGCTCTGCATATAAGTGAAACTGGCTGGATGACAGTCTACAGCCTTGCCGGACTCCTTTCTCAATTTTGAACCAATCAGTGGTTCCATGTCCAGTTATCACTGTTGCTTCTTGAGCCATATATTTCTCAAAGGACAAACAAGATGGTCTGGTAAACCCTTCTCTTTTAGAACTTGCCACAATTTGTTGTGATCCAGAGAATCAAAGGCTTTCATAGTCAATGAAGCAGAAGTAGATGTTTTTCTGGAACTCCCTAATGGTGTTTTTAGAGATACCCTATTATTTCATGATGGCAAGGTTATCTCTATTTCTCAGGTTGTCCCCCTCATGGGAGCAGAAACTCCCCAAATTCCTATAGATTTTTGGAGAGGCTGCTAAATCATAAAAATTGAGACATTTTCTTTTGATCATCATGTAACTAATTTATTTTATCTTGTTCATTTTCTTCTCAATCAACAATTCTATGAAAACATTTTTTTACTTTGCCATATTAAATGAGAACTGGGGAGGGAAGGGAGGGAGGGAGGAAAAGAAAAGGAGGCAGGAAGGCAGGAAGGAAGCTTTGCTTATGGCCTTTTGGGTGGTTGCTGTGGAAGTTGGGGATCTGATCTGTATCTGTTGCCTTCCTGTATGCTACGTTGATGACACCTTTGTGATAATCAAGCACAATGAGGTTGATCAAACCTACCAAACGATCAACAACATCTCCACATTCATCCAATTTACAATAGAAACTGAGAATGACAACAAACAATCATTTCTGGACATCCTTGTAACCAGAACCACCAGTGGCCAACTTCTAACATCTGTGTACAGGAAGGCAACACATACAGATCAAATTCTCAACTTTTGTAGCAACCTCCCCAAATGCCATAAGCAAAGCTGTGTCAGAAAACTCTTTGGGAGATCAGAATTCCATTGTAACACCATGGAGGCTAGATCAGTGGAACAAAAACACCTATACAAAGTCTTCTAGAGAAACAGATATCCAGAGTTGTATGCCTACATACAACAATACAAACACTCAAAGCAATACAACAGAAACAACAATGACCAGATGAGTCACAATTCCCTTTGTACAGAATGTCTCAGAAATGACAGCAAGACTCCTGCGCCAACATGACCTCGTTGTAGCCCAAAAGCCAACCTCAACTCTCAGACTGACCCTGTCAAAACCAAAAGGGCAGATAGAAACAAACCAAAGATGAAGCATCATATACCCAATCCAGTGCAGCAACTGTGAAAAGAACTAGGTTGGACAAACGGGAAGAAAGCTATCAACCAGACTGCACAAACACTTCCTGGCTATCAAAAGACATGAACCATTATCCCTCATGTCGGTCCACAAAGATTCAGAAGGTCACAAATTCGATCTAACCGTGACCACAGTTGCAACTCAGGGGAAATCAAGGAAAGAAAGAGAAGTCATTAAAGCCTAGTTTTCCAACAACAAGTCAATAATCAGACACCTTGACATCTACCCAGTCTACCAATTGCTGAGAACAAAAGAACTACATCGATCACTATCCTGAAGATAGCATTTAAAATGAACAAACAGGCACCCCACTATGCGGCAACATCATTATAACCCATTGGCTCACAAGAAATTGGACCATGTCTCAGTAACTACAGCCAGCCACTCAAACTATCAAACAAACCAAAACCAGACCATGACTCAGAAGCTCACAGATAAACAACTCTTATCCTAATGTGCATCACACAGAGAGTACTTAAAAACCAAAGACTGTAGCCCAGCAACAACAACCAGCCAATCAAACAGTCCAAAATCACTCCATGACTCAGAAATATCCAAACAAACAACACTCAGACTAATCTGCATCTCATAAAAGGGTATTTAAAGACCTGCCTTCTGACAGATGAGCACAATTCAAAACACACTGATGATGTCTCCTCGAATGGTGACAAAACGTTTACAACCAAATCGCCAAGCTCAGAGCTCAAACCAGCAGCCTAAGGAAAGATCTATTTGACACGTGATCAGAGTAGATTTTGTTTTTAATAATATGGGAAAATCCTGGAAAGATGCACTGTCAATAACTGAGAATCAGTGAATAAAAGAGAAAACGTGTCTTGATAAATCATGTACTTTCATTATCTCTGGCACTCGGTGGATTGGGTCAAATCATTGCTCATTTCCTTTCTCAGGTTATTTGAACAGGTCATTTGACTTGCAGCAAATAAATAGTGGTTGTTTATAAAAATCTAGCAGTACTTAAAAAGACTGAAGGGTAAGAAACTGTTTTTTCCCCTTGGCATTTGTTTCTCACATCCAAGATCTGATGCTAACCTACCTGGGAGTGAAGCTCAGTTCAAAAGGGTTTCTTTCTGAATAGACTTTGAATCCTAGATGGGTGATTCAGGTGAATAAAGACAGTCACAATGCATAATTAAAACAGCTGGAAATAACTGCACACCGTGAAGAGTATTTGTTGATTAAACGACCTTTACTTAACTAATGCCCTTTGCATTGGGCTTACAAACATTTATTCAAAAGCTCCATGCTGAAATTAGTACTGCATTGAAATTAGAAATGCGCAACTGGATGTACCTCATAAAGATTCTAAGAATAGTGTCTCATTCCATCTCCTTTTAATTAATGGGAAAGCATGTAACCCATTCTATAAACAAACAAAATTACATTGCACAATCAGATCCATATGTCAGGCTTGTGCTCAGATAAGTAGATTTACTGTAGAAAAGATAATGAAGCCATTACAGGAGAATTTCGTCAACGGCTGTATATGACATTGATTGATTGAATGAGAGAGTGAAATCAAGTTGTCTTGATCTCCCAGTGACCACAAATATATATATTTTTTCCATGACTATGAATCTCTAAACTGATCTTTCAGGTTTTCCAACCGTGCACTCATTGACATTGTCACTTATTCAATCCACATTGCTACTGGTCATCATTTTCTTCTTTTCTTTCCATGTTTATCAACATTAGAAACTTTTTCAGAGACCTAGGTCTTTGCATGGTGTGTCTGAAGAAGGATAATTTGAATGGAATCATTTGTGTCTCAAGTAAGATCTCTGGGTTGATGTGTTCAATGATCCATCCGGTTATTTTCTTGTCTGTCCCTGGAGTTCTCCAACACCAAAGTTCAAAATTATTACTATTCTTCCTATTCTGGTTCTAAAGAATCCAACTTCCGTGGGTGTGGCTTAGTGGGCGTGGCAGGGGAAGGATATTGTAAAAATTCCATTCCCACCCCACTCCAGAGGGAAGGTTACTGCAAAATCTCCATTCCTTCCACACCCCACTAACCTGCTTTCCAGCTCCATTCTCCTGTGCAGGGGCAACAAAAGAAGACCCAGCTGATCAGCTGGAACTCGGGAGGCAGAGAATAGATGGGGGAGGGGCCAGTCAGAGGTGGTGTTTGCTGGTTCTCTTAACTACTCAAAATTTCTGCTACAGGTTCTCCAGAACTGGTCAGAACCTGATGAATACCATCTCTGGTCAGGGGGCATACTATGTCTTGCACGATTCTGCTCTTTGTAGATATGGACAATCATGTCATTTGAATCCATGGCTGTGCTACCAGATACAAATTTGTGGCTTCTTTCTTGATTTCTTATTTCTTTACCATTGCTGGTTGATTCTAAAAGACCAAAGCTATCCACTACTTTGATGTCTTCATTGACAATGCCAGAGCTGGTTATTGGTCTTCTTTATATTTATGGGATGACCCAGGATGGGATACAAAATAAACACTGTTACAAAAAATAGGTGAAGCCCCTTTTATTCCTTCACTTTGCTTCCAAGCTCCAAATATCCTTGACTGGAGACAAAAAACTCCCACACGAGCCGTTACAAGAAGGAGGAAATGCCATTTAAACTATAAAGAGTAAAAAACAACACAAATGAGGCAAGATAAGGGCTGGAAGATGTCCACAGATAGCAGAACACACATTGGGAAGGACGCCAAACTTCAAGAGGAACGATAAACTAGAGATATTTCCATGCTTTGTTTCTAGCACTCGCCTGTACGCATGTCCATCCTCTTATCCAGTTGTCACAGCTGCAGCCATGAAGAGGATCAAGATCCTCTCCTCCATAGTAGACCACATCTCTCCCTTATCCTCTTCTCCCTGTGTGCCCTAGGATGGATCTGGGATGGGCCTAGGTCCTCCTCTGACTGCCCAGCCACCCTCTGCCCTTCCCCAGCCTCCTCCACAACCTCTGGAGCCACACTTCCACTCCCTGTTGGCTGTTTCTCCTCTCCCTCGGAGTCAGTCTCCACCAGGGGCATGACAATTTACTATTGTCCCTTTTTTCACTATGTTCCTTGGTTTTTATTACTAGAGCTTGCAGATCCATTGCATTTTTGGCTATCAAAATAGTGTCATCAATATAATAAAAAATATTGGTATTTTCCCCTCCATTTTAAAACCATGTTCGTCTTCTTCCAATCCCTTAATATATATTCAGCATAAAGGTTGGAGAGAGAGAATATACAATTTTGTCACATTTCTTTACTAAATCCACTTTGGTTTGCATGTTCTGTTCCTAGTGTAGCTTCCTGACCTGTACATAAGTTTTTCACGAGGACAATGAGATGTTCTGATATGGATAAAGCTGTAGCTGGAGAACGTTCAACATGGAGCAGGGAGTTTGTAGACCACATCTTTTCATATCTTTCTAGCAATCCTAATTTGTGCCTTTCTAGACAGTAATCAAGAATATTCTGATATAGTGCAGAAGTTTCATTTTTCATAATTAGTACTCATTTTTTGCTTTAATTGGAGGTCTCTTTTTCAGGATAAATCTGTTAATCTTTTCTTATTATTTTAGTTCATCACGGAGTCAGCCAGGTGTTCAGACTGGATTTGGCATTTTTGTCTACCTATTCTCAGTTCTTCCTGAGGACCCAGGATAGGCAGATTGGAATGTTTGATGGTGTTACAGATAGTTGCAGGATGTAAACTGTTCTGAGTTTGGAATTGACCTATGCCTTTTGGAATTGACCTATGGTGGTGAATTTGTCAATGCTGACAATGTTCAAGTGCTGCTCCAGTTGTTTTGAGATTGTACACGGGGACCAATTACTATTGGTATTAACTTTGCTTTATGTTGCCATAATCACTGTTTCTATTTGTAGGTCTCTGTAATTTGTTACCTTCTCTAGTTTTTTCTCTTCCACTGTCTCCAGGTACTACCACATCCACTATCCATATTTTTTGTCCTTTTTATCAACAATTTTTAAGTCTAATGTGTTATATGGCAGGTGCTGTCTGTTTGAATTCTTAAGTCATTATTATTATTTAAGATTTAATCTTCAATTCAATTCATAGTCTGGGGCTGATAAAAACTTAAGAGTTCAAGTCCTAACCAAGGACCTAAGAGCTATTAAGGTAGCATCTGAGTATATAGGCAGTTCCAAGTAGTTTTTGTTGTTGTTATTGCAAAGTCAGGATATTCAAGTCTAATAAGTTCAAAATTTCCATATATCTAGGTAGCCCTTTGGGTATTGCTCCAAGGGTTCCTATTACTATAGGTACAACTATTGATTTCTTCCTCCATAATCACTCAACTTCAATTTGCAGATTGTGATATTTCATTATTTTTTCCTGCTGTTTCTCTTCAATTCGTGCATCACCTAGTATTACAATATCAATGAAACAGATATTTTTCTTTTCCACAATAGTGATGTCAGGCATGTTGTGGGCCAGATGTCTGTCTGTTTGCTCCTAAAGTCCCACAGGATCTTGACTTGCTTATTTTCAAGAACTTTGTCAATTTGGTGTTCCCAGTAATTTTTGCTGCATTCAAGCCCAAACTTCTGGCAAAACTTCCAGTATATGATTTTGGCAACTCAATTATGACATTGTAGTTAATCAATCTGTGAGGTTTTTCTGCAGCCACTGATAGGGTGATCCACTGTTTCATCTATCTCATTGCATAAACACAGTTTGTTGTTTGTTGTTACTGACATGTTGAATTTTGGCTTTCATTGAATTGGTCTGCAAGGCTTGTTCTTAGGCAGCCAAAATGAAGCCTTCAGTTTCTTTCTTCAGCACCCCTGATCTCAATCAGTTCCATGTTAGCTTTCCTTCAATGTCCTTCAGCTATTGACTGTGCATAGCCTTCTTTGTCCAGTTCAAAACCTGATGCTGAATTGTTTCCTTTCAAAATTCTGCTTTCAACTTTATTGTTTTTTTAAAAATTACTATTGTAGTAGTAGTTGTAGTAGTAGTTGCATTCAAGATTGTATTTAGGCTTCAGAAACCTGATAGCTGGGCTTTAACCACTGACTAGGTTTCAGTAAGCAACTGAGTGCAATCAAGCCCCTGAGTTTTTTGAAGACTATATTGTGGACTCTGACATTTCAACGAGATTAAAAAGATTATATAGATAGCTTTGTATGACCCCTCAATTGTTTACTGGAGCATTGGAAGTGATTCACACTCTGCTGAATTATACCAAGCATCACTCTTAAGTAAAACTTCATTGTGTAAATTGGCTGAATGTGCCAACTTGCCAGAATTCTACATGAGTTTTTTCTTTTAAAGGCCTTGCATCCTGTCTGTGGATGGTCCTCATCCAACAGATGGAGAACTGCAGGGAAATGAAAAGATAATTGTTTGCTGCCTGATGGGCCACTGGTGATTGTTGATTAGGCGAGCACTGAAATAAATGCACATTGTTGAACATCTCTGGGATAGCCAGAAATCAAATGAAGCTATAAGCTCAATTGAGCATCACACAGAAAGCAGTGGATATTCCCTGGGTATATCTTAAATGTCAACACAATTGAGAAGCAGAGAGATGTTTAAAAAAAAAAACATCTTGGATTATGGAGGGGATTATAAATATTGGTAGAACCAAAAAAAGCAAGAAGGTGGAGGAATAATCTTCTATGCTAATATACTGCATCCATATCTTTATGTTTAAATTTGCAATATTTCCTTCTGGTACTACCTGATCATTAGAATATTGTTTCTACCATAGTTTCCTTTTCTTCTACTTAAAGGGTACCTCAGACCAGAGAAGAGTACCAGATTAGCAACTGAGGAAGTATTTTAATGCTTCATACTTTCAGAGAGAATGGACATCAAGATGAAGAGCTGTACAACCAATCTGTAAACCTGCTCCCATTGGATAAAAAAAATGTTTTCTAGACATCAAATGATACTATCATGGAATATATGGGTTCAAAGGAACCTTGGGGATCATCTAATTCAGGGGTGTCAAACTCGTGTCGTCGCGGCGGTGTCACGTGATATATCAGGACTTTCCCCACTTTGCTAAACCAGGTGGGAACATAGCCAGCATGTGACACATTCGGCCAGTGGGCTGCAAGTTTGAAAGCCTTGATCTAGTTGAACTCCAGGCCCACTGCAGAATCTATTACTGCAGCCTTCTGACAGATGACCAACCAACTCCTTGAATGAAGGAGAATCTACAAAGCAACCCAGCTGTTACATTAGGAAATTGGTCTGAAGCTCAGGTGAAGTCTTCTTCTTTGAAGTACCTTAGTCTGCCACTTCTTTTAGGCTCGATTACATGAATTCAGTATCAAATCTTATAATTTAGATCAATCCAAGTTTGATCCAGTGATCCATCAGCTGGTATGTCTGCTAGTACCAGAAACGTGTATCAATAATTATTTTTCTTTGGCCAATGACAAAGCCAAAAAGGTTTAATCTAGACACAGAAGAAGAATTTAAACTGATACATTCAGTTCACTAATACTTTCCCGAAACACCACTTTCTGATGGCATTGGTCTTCCTATTCAGCTAAGAATCAAATAACAAATATGGATAGATTGATATCTATATTTGTTATGGATTTGATGCATCAGAAGCCACTGAGATTTTTTCATAGCTGTACCGCTAGATCTTCCCTGGTGTCCATCAGCACTCTGATTTTTCTTAACACACAATAAATTCTTAGTTTAAGTGCACTTCCATATGAGGGTTCTGTACTAATTTCAAATATCTCTAAGTCTCTGGATTCCTATAACATTAGCAGGCTGGAGAGCGATTTAGTTGAAATCACAAAGCTGGAGATTCATTCATTCCTATATTCATTCATTCATTCATTCATTCATTCATTCATTCATTCCAGACATAATATTCAGCAGGTTCTGACTAGTTCTGAGAACCGGTAGCAGAAATTTTGAGTATACCAGCTCTGACTGGCCCTGCCTCATCTATTCTCTGCCTCCCAAGTCCCAGCTGATTGGCTGGGTCTTCTTTGGTTGCATGGGGTGGGAATGGACACTTTACAGTATCGTTTCCCTGCCACGCCCACCAAGCCACACCCACCAAGCCATGCCACACCCATCAAGCCACATCCACAGAACCGGTAATATTTTTTTTTTCAATCCCACCATTGATTCATTCATTTGTAGCTTCATTTTTGCATTGGAAGACTCTTCCTCTCTAGTTCCTATGTGTCAAGTTCCTTATGTGTCAAGTCCTCTAGGGGAAATGGTAGATTGGTATGCAACTTTGCCTTATTGCTAAGACGAAATAAGCAAGGGGGAAATTTACATAAGTTTTGTCAATTTCAGAATACTTGTAATCATGCAAAACTCCTTGGCTACTATTTTCTCTTTTCTTTTTCCCTTCTTTTTTTTTAACATAAATTTGAGATTAAAGCAGTTTGGGGAAAAGCAGTGATCTTTATTTATTTTTTCCCCCTTAGATTAGATCTCCTTCTTAAATTCCATTGTATTAATGCTGAAAATCTGGTTGGTAATCTCGCTGTTGATTTCTAGGTTCAGAAAATGGTTTCACCTTTTGCATGCCAAAAATGGAACCATATTTCGAAGTAAATGAATGGAACCATATTAATGCTTCAGCTGAAAAGAGGATGTCCATGTAAGCTGCTGTAGCTTAGCCACATGCAATGGAACTTTCCCTTCTGTTCTAGGGAAAATGGTGCTAACTATTGAAAAATGAAGAGGGAAAAAAAGGAGAAGTAAATTGTGCATAAGGAGGTTGGACAGCAATCTACAACCCTTCAAGAAGCTGCGTTCCTATTTATACTTCTACTTTGAGTCACAGCCCGTAATGCGAGACTTCAGAATTCATAATAGCAGGAAATAAATTAAAGCAGCCCAGCTCTGACTAGGTAGCTGATCTCCCCATTTAATTTAATGAGTTCAGGGTCACAGGAAGGGCCATCAAGGAGGCCTTGGCACTGTTTGCCAACAGCAATAAATAGCAAGGAGAGAGATAGTTATCTAATCATTCTTGGTAAAGGCTAATGCAGCAAGAGATTGCAATTTATTCTCATCAGCTTCACAAACAAGTGGCACATCCCCCTGTTGCATAGAATAGATGATAGCCACATAGCTAGAGATAGAAAGATAGATAATAAATAGATAGGAGAAAGAGAGAGAGAGAGAGAGACAGACAGACAGACAGGCAGACAGGCAGACAGGGAGGCAGGCAGACATTATGGATCCTGTTCAGAGTTGACCAACGCTGGTGAGGAAGGTCAAAATCTGGCACCTTTTGTGTAGGGTAATCTATGTAACTGCCCATTTGGCTTTCCACTGTGTGTTCATGTCAAAATTGTTAGACTATTGAGCGAGTGCCAGAGAGGGCTTCCTGGATTTAAGCCTGCCAATTGATAGATGAAGAAGATCAATGTGCACTGGAAGAAGTGAGAGACAGTCAGTCAGTCAAACACACAGAAAGACAGACAGACAGACAGATGATATAGATAGATAGATAGATAGATAGATAGATAGATAGATAGATAGATAGATAGATAGATAGATAGACAGACAGACAGACAGACAGATAGATGAGAGAGAGAGACAGAGGAGTAACAGAATAACAGAATAAGACATGTAGAAGGTGTTGTAGATTGAGCAATGAGAGGCTAGACCAGGGCATGGATGCAACAAGACTTTATTAAAGTAATAAAGGACTGAACGTGTTAGCCCTGCCTGGAGCAGGCTCACAGTGATCAGCGGCTGGCCGAACCCTGCAGCTGGCTTTTATAGCCGGCTGTCGAGGGAGGCCAGCCAATGAGGGGCAGCAAACGCCCCCGCAGCATGAACGGACCTGGGTGGGGACTTTGGCAAGTTCCAGGGACATAACACCCCTTCCCCCCAGATGCGAACACGCATAGTCATTTAAATAAGCGGGCGGTCTGTGCTGGCGCCCCGAGCGTCGTAACTCTGGTGAGTTACCAAGTGTCTCAGAGTTCGAGGAAACTGGTAGGGTTGGTGATGGGGTGCTGCCTCGCTCTGAGGTCTGCGCTGGTACCGGTGCAGTGCTTCTGGCCGGCGATGTCGTGGCCCCATCTGCTGGTTCAGGTGGAGGACCCATCGGGCAGTCCCGGTCTACTGCCTGCTCTCTTGGCTCGGGTGATGGTGGCGAAGAGTCTCTGGCATGGTCTTCGCTGAGAGTTTGGGGAGGCACCTGGGGGCCGACCTGAGCCCACGATCCGGCACTGACGAAGGTACCCTGTCGCTTCCTTAGCTGGTCCAGGTGTCTTCTCCAGATGCGGCCGTCTTCCAGCTGGACTCGGTACGACCTGGGGCCGGTGATGGCTACTATCACTCCTGGAATCCAAAGTGGGTCTCCGGCATAGTTCCTCGCAAAGACATGTTCCTGCAAGACAAAATCTCTGACCCCCGTCATTGAAGTGAGAGGGGTGTCAGGGCAATAGTGAGGGTGGAGCCTATCCAACACAGTTCTTAGGCGTCTACCCATCAGCAGTTCAGCTGGGGATTTGTTGGTGACCATGCAAGGGGTTGAGTGTTGGCTTAGCAAGAAACGGGAGAGTCTGTGATGCCAATCTTCTTTGCTGAATCTGGCTAACGCTTCTTTTGTGGATCTAACGGCTCTCTCCGCCAGTCCGTTGCTGGCAGGATGAAAGGGAGCCGTGAAGATGTGCCGGATGCCAAGATTGGTGGCAAAGCGGCTAAATTCTGTTGAGGCAAACTGGGGGCCATTATCCGAAACTATGGTATCTGGTAGCCCGTGTGTTACGAATAGGCGGGTCAGGGCCTTGGTAACCGCTTGCGTGGTGGTCGTGGATAGTTGGGCCACATCAATCCATTTAGAGTATGAATCTACGACCACCAAGAAGGTTTTGCCATGTATTGGTCCCGCTAAGTCAATGTGTAGCCTTGACCAAGGCGCGTTGGCGCTCTCCCACTTTGTGGGGGTGGTGACTGGAGGGGATGGTCTGGATTCCTGACAGGGTTGGCAAGAGCTTACCCACTTGACGATGTCGTCGTCCAAGCCAGGCCACCAGACGTAACTCCGCGCCAACGCCTTCATCCGGACGATGCCCGGGTGGCCCTCGTGTAGCGCCTCTAAGACTGGTGTGCGAAGCGAGGCCGGGATGACAACTCGGGTGCCCCACAACAGGCAGCCCTGTAAGCTAGATAGTTCCTGTTGACGAGTCTTAAAAGGTGTGAATTCGGCTGCGAGGTTAGAGCCCGGCCACCCCCTCCTCACCCAGTCCAGTACCTGGGCAATTGTTTTGTCCGTCTTGGATTTGGTGGCGATGTCGAGGGCGGTGACAGGAAGGTCGAGCTCGGTGACATCGAAGATGGCATGGACCGGGTCCGGGTCCTCAGCTGGAGCTGGCAGGGGGCAGCGGCTGAGGGCGTCTGCGTGGCTTAACGTTTTTCCTGGGCGGTGGATGAGCTTGTACGAGTAAGCCGCCAGGAACAAGGTCCACCTCGTCATTCTGGGAGACAACACTTGGGGAGTCTGCTTGTCTCCAGACAGAAGACCCAGGAGAGGCTTGTGATCCGTGATTAGTTTGAAGTTGTGGCCGAAAAGGAATTCATGAAATTTCTTTACCGCTGCCACTGCGGCTAAAGCCTCCTTGTCGATTTGACTATAGTTATGCTCTGTTGCTGAGAGCGTTCTGGAAAAGAAAGCGATTGGTGCCTCGGAGCCGTTGGGTAGTTTATGGCTTAATACGGCTCCAATCCCAAAAGGGGATGCATCCGCTGCTAGTACCAATGGGAGGTGTGGGTCAAATTGAATGAGGACCGCGTCTGATGTGAGCAGTGATTTGACTGCGTGAAAAGCAGTGTCTTCCTTGTGTCCCCAGTGCCAAGGTGATTTTTTATCTAAGAGCCTGTGTAGAGGCTCTGCTACTGATGCTTTGTGAGGTAGGAATGACGCATAAAAGTTCAATAATCCCAAAAAGGCTTGTAGCTCGGCTTTAGTGGTTGGCGTGGGTGCCTCATGGATTGCCTTGACCTTGGATTCTAGGGGGTGAATGCCTGAGGCGTCAATTCTATAGCCCAGAAAGTCCACCTGTCTAGTGGCAATGGCACATTTCTCCCTTTTTAATTTGAGGCCATGCTGTCTGAACCTGTCTAACACTGCTCTGACTCTCTGGAAGAGTTGGGGCCTGTCCCTGGCCGAGACCAATATGTCGTCGAAGTAGGGCACTACGCCTGGGAGGCCCTGAAGTATACGCTCCATGAGAGATTGGAAGATGCCCGGGGCAACACTTACGCCAAACTGGAGACGCCTGCACCGGAAGGCGCCCCTGTGGGTCACAATAGTTTGCAGTTCGGCTGTTTGGTTGTCAACAGGGAACTGTTGATACGCTTGTGACATGTCCAATTTGGCAAAAATGTTGCCAGGTTCAAAGGTATGCAATAAATGTTGAATGACCGGGACTGGGTAAGCGCTAACTTGTAGAAAGCGGTTAATTGTTGTTTTGTAATCCGAACAAATTCTCAGACTGCCATCCTTTTTAAGGGGTGTGACAATTGGCGTCTCCCATTTGGCGAAGTCTGTCGGCTCAATGACCCCTTGCTTTAATAATTTATCCAGCTCTGCGTCCAGTTTAGGCCGAATGGCGAATGGGACTCTACGAGGTTTCAGCCGGACTGGAACCGCTTGGGGGTCTACTGCAAATGAGATGGGGGTACCATTATAACACCCCAACTCATCGCTGAATACGTCTGAGTTGTCAGTGAATAAGGAGTCAGTGTCAGAAGCTGAGACAGCATGGACTCCTGTTAACCCTAGGCCGAGGTAGGGGAACCAATCAAGCCCCAAGAGACTAGGGAGGTTGCCGTTAACTACCACTAGAGGCAGGTGGCCTTTGAAAGCTTTAAAATTAACAAGGAACTTGCCTTTGCCGAGTACTGGAATGTCCTTCCCCTGATAGTCCCTCAAGGTGATCTGGCATTTCTGGAGCTGGTTTCTGGATAGTCTGGGCTGGATTTTCTTGAGAGTGCTCCAAGAGATGATTGAGAGCGCTGACCCCGTGTCAACCTCCATACGACAAGGTTTA
This sequence comes from Pseudonaja textilis, assembly GCF_049901715.1. Lineage (NCBI taxonomy): Eukaryota > Metazoa > Chordata > Lepidosauria > Squamata > Elapidae > Pseudonaja > Pseudonaja textilis. The sequence goes on from NC_141993.1 coordinate 11,856,892, forward strand.
CCTTCAAATAAAATGGAGAGTGTGATTTTACTAATAGAATGACAGGTGTGGTTAGCATGGTAGCAAGTGTGACAATTTAGTACTTGCCTTTGGGGTCCAGAATGGGAAAAGGAAGGAACCTTTTGTGCTGAGTTGTGCGCGGCCTGGCAGACTCTGGCGATGTGGCCTTTTTTGTGGCAATTGTTGCAGATGGCACCTTTGAATTTGCACGAAGCTCTCGAGTGAGGTCCGCCACAGGATAGGCACAGGATGATGTGTTTGGGTGCACTGTTGCTTTCTTGCCTGGTTCCTGCCTGTGGTTGTTTGGCATGAGCGAGGCGGTGGATATCTGTTTGATCGTTGGGATCATCTTCGTTGACCACCTCTTCTGAATGAATGGTGGCACAGCTTTGTTTGGGAACGGGACCTTGAATTTCGGTGGCTGACTGGGTTGCCAGTTCTGCAGCCAAGGCTTCCTCGACGGCCTGGGAGAGGTTGAGATCCTTCCTGGCAAGTAGTCGCCTTTGGAGGTGAAGGTCTTTGACCCCGCAGACGAGCTGGTCGAGGAGCATGTCATCTAAATAGTTCCCGAACCCGCAGTGGAGAGCTGCAGTCCTCAAGGCGGCCATATACTGGTTGATGGTTTCCTTTTCCGCTTGCTTCCTCATCCGGAAGGTGAAACGCCTCGCGATCTGTGAGGGCCTGGGGGAGTAATGATTGGTGAGGATCTCCAGCAATTCTGCCCAGGGGACATTCTTTAACTCACGTGGAGCAACGAGTGCTGTGGCAGTATCAAAAACGATGGCTCCGCAATAACTGAGGAAGAATGACTTCTTTCTGTGCTCCCCAGCATCAGCCAGACCAATGGCATCAATGTAGTGGTTAAAACGATTCTTGTATGATTCCCACTTTTCTTCATCAGGCTTGAATGGTGGGAAGGCTGGGTTGGAGTTCATGTTGAGAACTTCTGCAGGTTACACTGCTGTGAGATCTCTCTGGGACGACAAATGGCCCTTCGTGCTCTTGTCCGGCTAGTGACTTCAGCTCTTGAGAGGTTACACAGAATCTCTCTGTTCTCTCTGGGTTACGCTATGGCTCAGGCTGCAACGGTCGTTGGCAGCGTTATTTGAATTTCGCGCTCCTGGAGAGCGTAGGCGGTAATGGCTGACCACAGCTGACAGTGATTTGAATCTCGCGCCCTGTGCTGGCGTCAGAGACTCCCGGAATGGCAGCACTGCGCTGTATTCCGACTCGAATTCAAACGACAGCCATTTGAATTTCGCGCTCTTTTTGAGTTGAGCGGCTGCGGCTCGCAGCGCTTCACTTTCCCTGTAGCTTGCTAACTGAGCGGCTACAGACGCTCTTCCTTTCGCTTTTGCTGACCGAGCTCTCTGGCGGCACGGCTGCGGCTCAGCGATTGAGTGATTTCAGCTGTTGCGGATTGCCTCTGGTAGCCATCCCATCCTCGTCGCCAGTGTTGTAGATTGAGCAATGAGAGGCTAGACCAGGGCATGGATGCAACAAGACTTTATTAAAGTAATAAAGGACTGAACGTGTTAGCCCTGCCTGGAGCAGGCTCACAGCGATCAGCGGCTGGCCGAACCCTGCAGCTGGCTTTTATAGCCGGCTGTCGAGGGAGGCCAGCCAATGAGGGGCAGCAAACGCCCCCGCAGCATGAACGGACCTGGGTGGGGACTTTGGCAAGTTCCAGGGACATAACAGAAGGGACCCTAATCCAATCCCCTTGCTCAAGCAAGAGACTCTATACCACTCCAGGCAAACAGTTGTCCAGTCTCTTCTTAAAAACCTCCAGTGATGGAGCAGCCACAACTTTTGGAGAGAAGCTGTTCCACTGATTAATTGCTCTCAGTATTGGGAATTTTCTCCTTAGTTCCTGGTTGCTTTTCTCCTTGATTACTTTCCATCCATTATTTCCTGTCCTTCCTTCAGATGCTTTGGAGAATAGGTCGACCCTACCCCTCTTCTTTGTGGCAGCCCCTCAAATATTGTAAGACTGCTAGCATGCCACCCCTAGTCGTTCTTTTCACTAGATGAAAACATACCCAAATCCTGCAAACGATCTCCATATGTTTTAGCCTCCAGTGATCCTTGTTGTACTTCTCTGCACCCTTTCCAGAGTCTCAGCATCTGGAGGAGAGAGAGAGAGAAGAGAGAGATCTGTTTGAGTTGAATATTATTCACCATTTAGACAGCCCAGGTTTATTGTTTGGGGACAATATCTTACAGAGTTGGAGACCTTCTGAAAATGCCATAATTCTTGGGGGTTTTTTTCCTGTGATGATAGAACTTCTGTCTAGGTCTCAGGTGAACCATGAAAGAAGCAATAGTCTATTGAACTGTTGCTTCTGCAAAATCGATTATTCACCTTCTTTGAACATCCTCAGGTGATCACCAGCTGAGCAGAGCACCTACAAAGTCTAGGTTAATACGTTCATGTCACATTGCTGAAGTTTCTGGTATTGAAAGGTATTTCCATATTTGAATCCTAAGATACAACAGTGGAGTCTGCAACCCTTCTTTCTCCATGCAGAATTCTGCTATGTCTACCCTTCTTTCTCCATGCAGAATTCTGCTATGTCTACAGCATAGATTCTAGGCATCATGCTCACAAAAAAAATTGACCCCACTGTTCTGGCCATGTTTGCAGTGAATGTAGTGAAGTAACTACAGTATAAAGACTAGATTTTGGCTGAAATGTTGACATTTGCATTGTCAGAGTGAGCACAGTGTGACTAGGTGAGACAACCCAGGAGCAAATATGGTACACAGTGGTTTGTATTTACATATAGTGGTTTTATCCCTGCAAAGAATATATACATACAAGTACTTTGATACAGGCTTTGAACAAACAGTAATCAGTAATTTACAGCACAGAGACGCACACACGTGCGCGTGCGCACACGCACGTGCACGCACACGCACGCACACACACAGAGAGATATTCCCTCACAGGGTCTTTCCTATAATACAGCCTCTTAAAGTGGTAGCAGTCAAGTAATCCTGCTGATTCATGGCTACCATTGCATCATCATTACAGCATTACAACATTACAACAGCTGGTCAGCTATTCAATCATCATTACCTTGATATGCATGCTGGAAGGAAATGGAGTACACAAGTCAACTTGTCAGCCATAACATTGGGGCCATTTGTAGATCAATGTGTGAAAGTTGGGTTTGTCCAACCCAGGGATGAGGCCATTTTGTTTAAAAAAAAGTAAAGTTTTTTTTTATCCAGCTAATAGCCATGCCAAGAAGGCTATTAAGAAATGATCTCTCTAGGGTAGTAGAAGATTCTGTGGACTTTAAGAACTTACTTAAGTCTTTAAGAGCTTACTTAAAAATTTAGAAAATTTCAAAGGGTATTTTTTTGTATTAAACTTTCTGTATTGCTTCAACATACTTTCTCATAAAGTTCTTTGCCAGACACTTTAGAAGTTATCATGATCTGCTTCCTCCTTGTTATGTCTACCTTAAAAGCAGGGATGGGATTCAAATTTTTTAACAACTAGTTCTGTGGGCGTGGTTTAGGTGGTGGGTGTCACTTGGTGGTCATGTGACTGGGTGGGTGTGGCCAACTCAGTATCACTCACATCAAGGCACACATCTCCTCGCCTGGCCTCTCATGACTGTGGGGATGCTGCAACAGTCATAAGTGTGAAAAAGGGTCATAAGTCACTTTTTTCAGTGCCATTGCAACTTTGGTCACTCCATACAAGCAAAATAGCAGCAAAGGAGGGGAGAAAAACTCCAGAGAAGTTCCTGAGACAGGAAGTCTAGTCCTGCCAAGAATATAATAAGGGTTAATGCAGAGGCAGTTTCTGTAAGCAATATCAGAATGTTTCCTTCCTGCCTTCCTTACAGGATTAGGCCAGGAATTTCTTCTAACAACCGGTTCTCCGACCTGCTTAGAATGTTAACAGCCAGTTCTAGCGAATAGGTGCGAACTGGTAGAATCCCACCCCTGCTTAAAAGGATTGCAGGGAAGAGTTTTCAAAAATTAATTGTGAAGTACTACGAGTAGGTTTAATATCCTTCCAAAGATCTAATATCCAGGATACTTTCATCCCATCGGAGCCCCAAATTAAATAACTACAGGAATCCTGATGCTTAGCCATGAATCTTTAATGGAGTTGAATCAATTCAAAACTAATATTGTTGCCTTCAAATCTTAAATCTCCTATCCACCTCTTGAATCTTGCCACCTCTAATTCTTGAATCCAGATCAGATCTTGGCTGACTCCCACACGTTTTCGTAGGAATGCAAATACCGCAAGCAGCAAAGCTGGACTCCATTCAATAATCTGTAAACTTGTACGCATATATTATTACTCATAACTGCATTCCGTTACATTCTGGTAATCAGATGAAGCGGAGAGGGATTTAGCAGTGCATGAAATGACTGGGTCAGTTTGCTGGCATAATTCACTCAGTATAGATTTATGCATAACTACTTTCTTCTGTGTCTGACAGATTTGTGGAATAAATTCACTTTAGATAGCTTTGGGAATGGGGCGAATGTGGAAAACATCATGGCTGCTTCCTATTTTGTCAGCAGATGGACAATTCCCATGTTCGTGAGACAGGCAGCTAAATTCTCTCACATTTAAGACCCTTTTCTGACTCAGAAAAGGACAGGAACAAAATCTTCATCTTACGTCTTTTCCTGCCCTCTCTTTTGTCCATGGCATCTTTTGTCAGTGTAAATTATGCTCGGGACATTTTATTGGTTTCCCTTGCCAATAAAAATGACATCTGCCAAAGGTCATCATTTTCATTTTGCATAATCCAATATAAACAAACTTAGACATGCTAACAATGAATACAGGACTGTAGCATGCCCAGCGTAAACAGAAACTCTTATCAGTTTCTTATACCTCTATTTTCAAAGTACTATAGAACTTTAGAATAAGAAGGTTGTTTGCTTGCTTGTTTGTTTGTTAATTTTTTATGCCATCCACCTCACTCTGAAAGAGCTTTTGGGCTTTGGGCTAAATCTAGCATGTTCTTCTGTGATGTTGGATATCAATAAATATATTGAAAGGATAAATATCTTTGGCTTATTGTAAAAATATGTCTTTCATTTACTACTCTCTTTTGGCTGCAAATTCAGACATGAGATCCACAAAGGGGACCACTCTCGTCATGCCTCAGATATAACTTTTATAAATTGTTGTTGCTCTCTAGAATAGAATAGAATAGAATAGAATAGAATAGAACAGAACAGAACAGAACAGAACAGAACAGAACAGAATAGAATAGAATAGAATAGAATAGAATAGAATAGAATATACTCCAAGTGTGATTGGAGACACAAGGAATTTGTCTTGGTGTAAATACTCTCAGTATACATAAGAGAAAAGATACATTTGTCAAGAGTCGAGAATCATAAAGTATGACACTTAATGATAGTCATAGGATACAATAATCAATCAAATCATACTAGGAAACAGTCAATATAACCCGTAAGGATACAAGCGACAAGTCATACAGTCACAAGTGGGAGGGGATGGGTGATAAGGAATGATGAGAAGATTAATAGTAATAGTAGTGCAGACTTTGTAAATAGTTGAACAGTGTTGAGGGAATTATTTGTTTAGCAGAGTGATGGTGTTCGGGGAAATAAACTGTCCTTGTGTCAAGTTGTTCTGATGTGTAGTGCTCTATAGCATCATTTTGAGGGAAGGAGTTGGAAACAGTTTATGTCCGGGATGTGAGGGGTCTGTAAATATTTTCACAGCCCTCATTTTGACTCGTGCAGTATACAGGTCCTCGATGGAAGGCAGGTTGGTAGTAATTGTTTTTTTCTGCAGTCCTAAAGTCTTTGTCTGTCCTGTTGGGTTGCAGAACCAAACCAGACAGTTATAGAGGTGCAGATGATTGTCCCATCTAGTGGATGGAGAGACAAATACCAAGTATATTGTTGAAGCTGACCCCACCTCATTACTCATCAGCCTGCACTCTCAAACCAAATGCATGCTGGGAAGCCAGACCATTTGGAGAAGGCAGAAGCACAAAGAAGAATCCATCTTTATCTGTGGCATATGGTCATTCAAGAACAAACCCACATCGTACACACAGAACATAGCTGGTGAGATTAAAATTACTTGTATTTATTAATTATTATGTTCAGCAGTAACTCAATACTGCCTATCTTGTACTTGGTTCTCATTGTACGTATTCCTATTTTCCCCAGTTTCACCATATCCTGTTCTTTTAATAAAGCATTCAGATGGACTTGCTAGTCAGTTAGATGCCAAACAGGACCTTTGCAAAGGGTAATAACTGCACTCAGCAAGGACAAGGAGGATTTGGGACATTTTAAGAAGCATTGCAATCATTTTTATGAACCAGCAATTTCCTTCTCTAGAATTGGAGTCTGGATGAAGACAGGATTACAATTTCTATGCCTGCCGTTTTGATTGCTCCTGATAGCAAAAAGATGGGATGAGGTAGAAAGCAATGTAAGAACTACTGGTTATGGTTGTTGCTAAATTATTGGATATAAATTGCAAAGAGGAAGGGACACTTGCTAGTTTTATTGGTCAACTGTGGGAGCAGCAGATTCTCTGGCCAAAGCATTAAGTCTAAGTGGTGCCACATCCTCTGCCTCATACCCTCACTGCAAATTTGCGTTTCTACCATGTGTTGCTGGTGTCCCTACTCTATTTAATGGGAACGAGAGGTCTGATGACTTTTACTCTCTTAGATGCTGGAGGAAAATACTCCCCTTCTTGAACGTCCGACAATGTGCAACTCTTCCAAGGACGTTTGAGCCATCTTTTTGATTGCCTCCATCCACCTTATCCATTGTCTTCTACTTCTTTCAGCTTCGCCAAGCATAATCATTTTACCTCCTCTATCACATTCACCCCACGTACCCAAGGTATGAGTTTCTACTTGCTGATTGTTGCCTCAAGGGAGCAGTCCCTTTTTATTTGTTACAAGTTAGATTAATTGGTTCTACTTGCAGTCCCTCATACTCTTAGCACAAAAAAATGCCTCCAATCCCATCTTTCAAAGGCGTCTATCTTTTTTCTCTTGTTCTTTGTCAGGACCCAGCTTTCGCAATCTTACTTCACTAGAAAGGCATCAATTTAATTGTTCTGATCTTTGTTATTATTGAACTACCCTGATCAGCCTTGACCTTCTTTCAGCTGCTTATTCATTCTTCCCTAAGATTGATGTGTACAGCTATATCAGATGACGCTAGCTTGTTTATTAATGATACTTAATATGATTGTTATTGGAACTGCAATGCAGGTTTAGGCTAAGACATTTTAATGAAAATATTTCTAACACCAAAATAGCTTGACCGACCTTAGCTGTATAGTTTCTTTAATATAAGCATGTGATATCCATGGTTTCTTTGGAAATCAGGCCTGCTCCAGCCTTCATCAAGTGCAGAGGTCTCCACACTTGGCAACTTTAAGACTTGTGGACTTCAGCTGGCTGGAGAATCCTGGGAGTTGAAGTCCACAAGTCTTAAAGTTGCCAAGTTTGGAGACCTCTGATCAAGTGCTTTGTTTTGACACACTTTATACTTTGTAAAAGGGAATATAATCACCCAAGATTATTTGCTAGACATATTTGCATGTAAATTGAAAAAAACAAATCAACCTCTGCTTGGAAAATACTGTTTTGGATTGTGTCAAACTCCATACCTTACTTTTGAAGTTGATTTTCCCTTTCTCTGGCAATAAATCTTGAGTGAAGAAAAAACCCTACATTAGGCAGCTGGATTCTGAAGGCTTATGCACAGCATCTCATCCTTAGGAGCTCTGGGAAGGAAGGAGGGAGGGAAGGAAGGAAGGAAGGAAGGAAGGAAGGAAGGAAGGAAGGAAGGAAGGAAGTTGACCTCAATTGAAGGGTAAAGTGATGATCTTATGGGGCAATATCATAATGCAAATTCCACCCAATCATATGTGGAACCCAACATCTGACTAAAATACATAAATCACATTTGTCTGATAACATGATTACGTACATCCCACCATTTGCCATCTTGCTGCCATCCACCCTGTTAGATGCCACCGGCTAGAAAAGTCTAGTTTCAATGGGTGTTCTGGGCTAGGGGAGTCAATCAATTTTATTTTAAAGCTACAAGATCAATATCATAATTGTGTTGTGTAATATTGTCTCATAAATTTCTAAGGAGACAGATGTTATGAAAGGCAGAAAGGAAAACGCTGAGGTGACATGTCTACTACTCCTTGGAATTATCTGTGGTTCACTCCTCCCTCCATTATAATGTTAAGAGAACAGAGAATCTGGGCAATGCAATTCTCCCAGGATCCTTCAACTGGCATGTCAGTTGCCATGAAAACTTCTCCTTAAGGTTTTTGTATCTGGAAAATGGCTTCAGGTCTCAAGTGAGTAAATAAGTCTTTGAGTGAACTTTTGATATAAGCATTAGCAAACAAAGTTGTTTGAAGTAAACAGGATGATATTATGAGACTTCCTGGAGCTATGAATGTCAGGTATGACATTCTAACCTAGTTTGCTTGCAGTGACATTATTAGGAATGCTAGGGTTCAAAATTCTTAATTGGTTGGAGTGGTATTATGGAACATTGTTTTACTCTAAGAATAAAATTAAATACGTCAAGCCAAGGTATGAATCATTCCATTTTTTAAAATTACTCACATGAAGCCTAGTTAACAGAAGAAGAAAAAGAGGCAGTATTAACAATACAATCTAACCTGAAAATTAATAAGCATGCTAATAAAAAGGCAAAATCACAACATATTGGTTCAAGGACACACAACCCAGGATATATACCCTTGACTATTTTTTTTCAACCCACATATGATAAAAATGGTAGAGGAATGAATCTGTTCCATGATGAAGCACAGGCCACATGTATAAAAGAAGTATGAATCAGAAATCATCTACCTCTCTTTTAGGTAGTCCAGACCTATATTCTGAGATGCTTAGAAAATCGTCACAAACCTTCAAGCCCAGCACAATGTAGGGTGCTTCAGAGATTTTTCAGAGATTTCAGGAATGTCAGAGTTTTGGTCACCACATTATAAAAAAGATGTTGAGATTTTGGAAAGAGTTCAGAGAAGAGCATCTAAGATGATTAAGGGCGTGGAGATCAAAACATATGAAGAACCATTGGAGGAATTGGGTATATGTCAGATCCGTGTATCTGCCATTCTTCAATGGAAGAAGAAGGGGGAAGGGAAGTTGGTACAAGTAATGCTTTTTGATGTAACCTGAATATATTAAACCTTATATTGAATTTGTATAACCTACACATGATATACAACTGAAGGATCGGAGCCAGATGCCCAAGAAACCTGTCACCTCAGCAAGGGGTGAAGCAAGGGGAGAAGGGACCATAAAAATCCCAGCTCTGGAAGATAAGCCCTGAGAAACTCTTCAAAAGATTGTTCCCAAAGAAGGGGAGGGGGGAATTAACATGTTGGGTCTTTGTTTGACAAAATACACATCAAGACAAGGGGAGGGGTGCTAACTTCCCTTATCTACCACTGCATGCCTGGGAGCTGTTAGACTTTGCTTTGAATCTTGCTGGAATCATCTCATTTCAATAAAAAAATTCCTTTTGAAACATCCAGTGATCGGAAGTTCATTCGTTTTGGTTGAATGGGGAAAATTCAGTAGCTGACTGAATGACTGAATGGCTAGTCTAGGGTGGGCGGGGGAGGGACTAGGGGTAACATCCTAGCAGTGTTCCAATATTCGAAGGGCTGCCACAAAGAAGAAGGGGTGGGTGGGTTGTCAACCTATTTTCCAAAGCACCAGAAAGCAAGACAAGAAATAATGGATGGAGTCTAATCAAGGAGAGAAGCAATCTGGAATGAAGGAGACATTTCCTGACAGTTAGAATAATTAATCAGTGACCTGACTTATCTTCAGAAGTTGTGTGGGTGCTTCATCACTGGAGGTTTTAAGAAGAGACTGGACAGCCATTGGTCTGAAATTTTATGGGGTCTCCTGCTTGAGAAAGGGGTTGGACTAGAAGACCTGCAAGGCAGCAGTGGGCTCCTACCTGTTTCACGACCAGTTCAGTGATCACTGCATGCACACGCACCTAACACATGCACACCTAACGCGTGTGCACAGCTTTCCCCACACCAGCTGAGGCTTGCAGTGCCAATCAGCTGAGAGGATGAAGAAAAGAGCCGGGGTGGGTTGGAGGGTTGATCCTGTGATTTTTCTCTTCTCTCTCTTCTTTCTCCTCTCAGCTGATCATGGGAGGCTTTTTTTTAAATTACCAGGTTGGGTGAACTAGTCCTAACCGGCAGCATACCACCACTGCTCCAAAGTCCCTTCCAACTCTAATTATTCTGTATTCTAGGAGATGCTGTTATTATTTCTGGGCTGCCTAGAATGCCTCTGTGAAATCCTTCAAACTATTTAGTGGCAGGCTATTGTAAAACCATCCATCAATTGCAATTGCCAGCAGTCATTCTTTTGTCTCTTTGATAAACACACAACTCAGCTCCCAAAGTGTGATCAGTAATATGTATGGTTCCCCTGTTTTTGTACCTTGTCAGGTCTCTGTTTTGCAAGTGACAAGCTCAGGGGTGGTGATTCCGCCTCTTTGATAATGCAAGCTGAATGACCTTTGCTAGGAAGATGCTTTGTGTGGTTCACGTGGGGCCAGAGGACAAGTTTACCTGCTCTGTGGTTAAACTACTGAGGAGCTGATTTTAGTTTCAAGGAAGCCTCAGAACCATCAAGGAAAATATGACATCTGAGCAACCGCATGCTGGATGTTGTCATACAATATGAGCTATGAGAGAAACGTTTTCCTTGATGTTAGAGGACATTCAGGGAGAAAATACGGACGCTGTGACTTATATTTATAAATGCTACCATATTTAATCTGTGGAAGGCATTGCTTTGACTGAGCAATTGGTTCTAAGAGAGAGAGAGACAGACAGACAGACAGACAGACACAGAGAGATAGACAGAGCTTAACAATCAAACAGAAACTGCTGTTGCAGCACACATATTTTGTAGGTCACAATTCTTACATGGCTTCTAGAGCTTCCAATTTTTACATGGCTTATACAAGTTTGTATATATGGCTTATACAAGGCTTGAAATTTTGGGCCTGGACAATCTAGAACTGCACCGCCTGCGGTCTGATGTAAGCATGTTACACAAAATTGTCTGCTATAATGTCTTGCCTGTCAATGACTTCTTCAGCCTCAATCACAATGGGCAAACAACCGATACAAACCTCAAGGTAAACCACTCCAAACTCAATTGCAAAAAATATGACTTCAGCAACAGAGTGGTGAACACCTGGAATGCCTTCCTGACTCCCTTGTTTCATCCTCAACCTCTCACAGCTTCAACATCAAACTGTCTACTGTGGACCTCACCCCATCCCTAAGAGGTCCTTAAAGGAGACGTGTATAAGCGCACCAGCGTGCCTCCCGTCCCTGTCTCACTGTCCCCATTTATCTGTATTTACTTCCTTTGTTCTTGTTTATGTTCATACTTACACTTGATATCTTGTATATGCTTGACAAATAAATAAATAAGTTTAAATTCTCAATCTCAATGATTCTTAATTGAGGAGGAAGAAGTCCAGGCTCCAAAACTTTAACAAAGACATCCTAAGATTCTTCTAAGTAATTTCCTTTATTGTTTCTTGCCTACAGACAGATTCTTGGCAAACTGAAGCAACTACTTCCATCGTTAAAGATACGTTCTGATAATTTCTAGGGAGGAGCTACCTTATCTCTCTTCCTCCCAACCAGCAACTATCTAAAATCACCATCTCTTGCTCATATGGAATGTGACCCCACCCCCTCCCTGCTGGGAATTCAGACTACATTCCACCACAATGTTGCACCAAAAATAGGGCTGGGTAATTTTACATGACAATTCTAAAAGAGGGCTTTGAAATCTGTGAGAACCCAAACATTGCAGATGTCTGAAATTCTTTAGCACTTTCTTTTTCCCAAGTCTTTTCTTAAGAAAAGAAAGTCACCAAAACCACCGCTGATCCCTACCACAAGCTCACTGATTTCCTGTGCTTTCCTCAAAGAAGGAGTTTGGTGAAGGAACTCTTCCCATCCACCCGCACCCCCAATGAGGAAGTATTAGCTCCCAAGGAGGGTATTATTTTATCAAGAGTATAAACTTTACTGAATAAATCAACATTGGCACAGAAGAAGCGAAACCAGCTCTGAGTTTCCTGTGCAAACGTACACATAGCTCATTTCCCCTGTCCCCATGGGCCACCCACAGTCCATTACATCCACCAAGCACTTCTGTTCATTTTGTTTTGAGAAGCAGATCATGCTGTGGCATCTGGTCTGGGTGTCCTTGGGTTGTGGGGGGGAGAGCAATGTTTCACGGGAACCAATGGTGTTTGGAGGCCATTCACCCCCAATCCTTACATTCCAATCCCCGCCACATTCTTTGTCAAGCTGCAAACAAAGCCAAAAAAAGATGAAATTTGAGTCAGTCTTGACACCACCTTGCAGCCGTAATGCCATCTCAAAACTGCATCCTTGGGAGGAGTACACTACCTTGAGAAGGCAACCCCTTTTCTACACATGAACTACAAGGACTACTATGTCCTGTCATCATGTAATCTTGAGCAGCTTGAATGGGGTGGTTGTTGACCGGGCATCTATGTCCAAGGAGATTCTCAGTCATCCAGGTCATGGTTGTCCCAAAGGTGCTTTTTCAAAAGCAATTGGACTTTGGAAGAACCACATAAAACCATTCTGTAGAACTGAAGAAGTTTCTTGGATGAGGAGAGAAACATCTTGAAGGGAAAACAAAGACAAGTTAAACAGCACCTTTGAAATGACAGGGCATAGAGTTAGGAATTTTGTCAATGAAAGAGTTCCTTTTCATGTTTTCTACAGTCTCCACTTGCAAGTGAGAAGAGATGTCTCACCAAATAAAGTCTATTCAGAAGATGCCTAAATTTGGTAAATTTTTCGATTCAAGTCCTATTGGCGCTGCGAAAATATCTGGTTTATACGGAATAATTGTTATATGCCCAAGAGCATCAAGACATTTGAGTGCATTCTTTCCCATGGGGTCTAATTAAGAAGATTCCTAAAGATGATTTTGTATCAGTGATGCTCCACACTCAGTCCAAAGTAGCAGAATAAGAAAATATGAGTCTTTTCTTCAAAGGGACTCCAACAGAAATCTGTTGGAATCTGACACATTCCCGCTTGGAGAACAAAATTCCTGGCTAATGTCTTTCTAGTTAGTTTTATTTGCATGTCCGTATGCAAGAAATTAAGACAAAGGATTGGTCCTTGTTGCCTCTTCTTGTACAAGAGGCATTAGGACAGCAGACAGGAGGGAAGGACTAATAGACAAGACCAAATGTTATCGTGCAGCAAAATCAGTTCCGTTTTCCTAAAAAAAGAAGAGGAGGAGGAGGAGGACCGGAGGTGGGATTCAGCAGATTCTGACCAGTTCTGGAGAACTGGTAGCAGAAATTTTGAGTAGTTCGGAGAACCAGCAAATACCAGCTTTGACTGGCCCCACCCCCATCTATTCACTGCCTCCAGAGTCCCAGCTGATCAGCTGGGTCTTCTTTTGTTGCCCTGCACAGGAGAACAGAGCTGGAAAGCAGGTTAGTGGGGTGGGGAGGGAACGGGGATTTTGCAGTGATCTTCCCCCTGGAGAGGGGTGGGAATTGGGATTTTGCAGTAATCTTCCCCCTGGAGAGGGGAGGGGATTGGGATTTTGCAGTACTCTTCCCCCTGGAGAGGGGAGGGAATTGGGATTTTGCAGTATCCTTCCCCTGTCATACCCACCAAGCCACACACACAGAACTGGTAGATAAAAAATTGAATCCCACCACTGAGGAGGACAGCCAGTTTTGGGGTCAGAAATGATCTCCTCACATATTTCACTGAGTAGGAGAGCCGAGAAGTAGCATCTCTAATGTTTGAAATGAGCCAAAGCTTTCATGTCTATGGAGGAGACAACAACCTAAATCTTCAAGTGCTCAGTTGCCCCTCTTGGGGGAAATGGGTGCAGAAGAGAAGACGTTTCCTGCCTCTCTTTGGGCTTTTCCTTCTTGGCTTCTCTCAGCTGCCACGAAAACATATTTATCAGTTCTTGATTGTGGCACATAAGTTGTCGAAGAATTCCCCAGCCGGAGGGTTGGCAGCAATCCTTTTGTGATAATTGGGAGAAAAACAGCTCGGGCGGGGGGAGAGGGAGAATTCAAGGAGAAGCAGCGGAAGAAACTCAAAGGACCCCGTTCTCTTGTTCTGCCTTTTTTTTAAAAAAAAAAAAAGTTGATTACTTTCATGATAAGATAAAAACATGGGGGAAAAAAGTTAGGAAAAAAAAAACAAGGAAAAGTACAAAGGATAAAGAAAGAAGAAAAAAGAAAATCAAAACTTTCTTTGGTGCGGGAGATTACCAAAATAATAAATGGCTGCTAAATGGGCCTCGTCCAATTTTATGATCTTTTTTTGTGACAGTTGTTAAACAAAATGCTGCAGTTGAAAGCTAAATAAATCATGCAGTCATTAGTGGTCTTTTGTTTTTCATTTCACAACTTTTCAAGCCCATTCTAGGATTATCTCTTTTGAGTTATTTTTCTTCCTTGAGATCCCTTCTGCCTCTCTAAAAGGCTCCATAGATGCTGTGTAGTGATCGGGAACTCTGGTCCATTTCTGCAATAGATGTTCATTTTCACTCTAGAGAGAACTATTGGTGAAGTTGTCCTTTAATCTAGGGCAGGGGTCTCCAACTCTGGCAACGTTAAGACTTGTGGCCTTCAACTCCCAGAATTCTCAGCCACAAAGCAAAGCTGGAGACCCCTGATCTGAGGCATTCTGTGGGTAGTAAGAATGACATCTGAACTTGGAAACTATACGGGCAGTCCTCAAATTTGACAAACACCTTTGGATTTATTGCTGAGCAGCCTTGGTGCAGATAGCGCTGGGCTGGACTAATTGCAGCCAGAAGCTTCTTGAGGTTTGTGTGGGATTTTTTTTGTCATCATTCTGCTTGAGATTTGCTAGAAACATGGGAGCAGTTGGGGAACTTTGCAGCAATAAAGGGGTGGTTTGTACTGCCAGCTGTTTGTGTGATTCTTTGTACCGTGCCCTGGGTCATCACACAATGCGTGGCAAAGAGACAGGATACAGTTGTTGATATCATTGTGATTTCTATTGCAATTATTAAAGTTTTTTCTAGTAATAACTAAAAATATTGACTTGCTGATCAGTTAGCTGTTGTTTACCACTGATCGGCTAGGACAAAGTTCCTAATCTGCTCCCATCCAGATGTTTTCAACAATAGAGATCGTAGGCTCTAGTTAGCGGAGCTGAAGTTGAGAAGCGATGAGAACTGTAGTCCAAAATGACTGGGGTCTTCTATCACCGGCAATGATCACCGCATGACCTGTCCGGAAAGCAAAGCACAGCTTCATTTTAATTTGTTTCTTCTGATTGGCCTCAGTAGGTGCTCAGCTCTTGTTGGCTGGGTAGCAGGAGCAGATCGTTACATTCACGATTAAGCTGGAACCACTCTGAGAAAACCAAAGGAAGAGGAGCCACAGTATGAACAGGAGAGAACAAAAATAGCGCAGAGTTTTGGAGAAACCATCTCTCTCCCCGGAGCCTATTTTCATCTCTGCAAGAGAAATAAGCCAATTTCAATATCAGACTTGTGAAAGAGGTGAGAAAAGGTGATAACAGAGGAGAGCAAGATAGCTTCCTCTAAGGCAAAGAGGCAAAGAGACAAAGCCGGTGTTCTGATCCAGCTCCCAAACACGACAAGCCCTTTGCGGTTAACAAAACATTCCCTTTGTTAGGAGAGCCAGCAGCCACTCTCTCACAGCAGGCTATGAAGTCTCTAACTCCTGTGGACAGAGATGCTTGCTCCCTTTTGCCCTGAACTGGCCCAACACACCAGGACACTCTCTCTCTCTCTCTCTCTCTTCCCACATTTGCAAAGGAAGTCCTGGAAGGTGCACTCGCTTTCTTCCAGCAGCAAATACACACACACACACACACACACACACACACACACACACACTCAGAAGGTGCTGCAGATTCCAAGAATTCTGATAATTTCCAGACTGTATTCAGAAGTGTAGGCTATCAGTGAGGGACCGGCAGAGAGATGAATAGTAGTCTGCCTTTTATCCCCAGAGCTAGGGAGGGGCTTTGCTAGCAGTGGTGGCTTTTCCATCCCTCCTCTCCTCTGCCTTCTGTGCATCCATGCATCAGGCAGTGGATCCAGCTGTTCCTCCTCTTCCTCATCAGCCACCTCCAGATCTGGGAGGTGTTGAGTCTCCATCTGAGGGCTGATGGATGGCCCAGGCGCTCTCTCTCTCTCTCTCTTCTCTCTCTCTCTCTCTCTCTCGTTCTCTCTCTGACAGCTCCATTCCCTCTTCCCCCTCAGAGTTCTCAGATTTCCTTGATGCTGGCCCTAACTCCCATGGTGCGTCTTCATCTGATTCATCTCACAAAGGGGGCCGGTGGCCAACGGGCCACATTCAGCCAAGACATGGGGCTCTTCTTGATCCCAAGTCACTGTAACAAAAGGCTAATGAGATCAAGACATTTTGATCTCTTTCTCTGTCTGCGATTTCAGATTTGGGAGTGAGGCTCTCTGTTATCTTTGGAGGAAAGGATCTTGGCTCATCCTACTGCCTAGTTCCTGGGATCTTGCACTGTAACTTTGGATATAATTAGGTAAAGCAACTAAGTGCAAAACTGTTGATGTGTCAGTATCAAGAGTCTGGAAAACCACCAAGGTCTCTCTATAAGGCAGTGGCCCCCAACCTTCTGGACACCAGCACTGGTTCCATGGAGAGAGGTTTTTCTGAGGACTGGAGGGGCCATAGTTTCATGTGGATGAGGCTTCGTGTGTTTTCCTGGACCGGTTTCTGGCATTTCGTAGTACAGTGCTGGCCCACAGAACAGGGATTGGGGACGTCTGCTATAAGGGACACAGAAACACAAAGAGGTCATACAGTATTTATTTGTTTTGTGATGAAGACATTTGAAGGACAGGAAATACATCTATTAACAGCTCCATTTTGCACCGGTTAATGAATGCATGTTAATGAAAAAGATTTCATGATTTCTTATGTATGGCATTCCTAAGAATTATGGACTATTTATGTCTTCTGATGATGAAGCAAAGGTCTTCTAGATGGACAACTTTATGGTCCATTCTCTTTAGTGCTAAACATGAAGCTCTCAGGTGTTTTCCTAAAGATTCATTGGTGTTGGTTTCACTATCAATGGATGTAGCTCTGTTTACCATCCCACAGTCAGTATTTATGTGATGGATAGAATATCTGCAATTCTGCATGGTTCACCACAGACTGTTGACATGACGGAATGTCTATTGCATCCTCCTGATGCAAGCTTCACCCTTGTGTAAGCCCTCAATTTACGACCACAATTGAGCCCAAAATTTCAGTTGCTAAGAAAGACATTATCAACTGTCCAACTAGCGAACCCAAAACAAGGAAACACTCCTGGGAGAATTGAGTTCCCAAAAGTAAAACTTTATTGGACACATCAAGTAGGTACTGAAGAAATGAAACCAGCTCTGGTTTCCCACACAAATGCTTGCCCTGTTAAACAATACTTCCTCCTTCTCCCCACCCCTGGTTGATCACATTGTCCAATTATGAGACGTTCTTTTGTTATGGGAATGGTCCACCTCTTTCTCAAGCATCTGAATTGGAGACTTTGATGGCTGCCAGGCTCTCATGTTCTCTGCATACATCCTCCAAATTCCCTTTCTCTCCCCACATTTCATTGGCAAGTCGAAAAATACTTGGTTTGAAAGAAGCAAAGTGTCTCAATCTTGACAGACATTTCTTAAGTGAGTTTTGCCCCTGTGATGACCCGGGGCATGGCACAAAAGCAACAAAGTCACAAAAGTAGGTAAAGTCCCTTTATTTTATGTATTGTATTTTATTTTTTCGATTATTAAATTTCATTTAGTTTTCAAAATTTTAAAACATAAAATAAAACTTTATACATTATTATATCAACCTCAAGACATCTTTTACATTTCCTTATCATATTTCTATATACACATTTCTTTCATTATACAATTTCAACTTAATAAATAAATAAATATAGATAGATATGAATATAGATTCATATTTACATGGTTTCTTATTCTTTACCTAATTGCTATTTTGATTTCTTTTTATTCTTAAACCATCCCAGACGTTATAATATATCGACTCTTCTTTGTCTCTTAGTTTCATTGTTAGTCTGTCCATCTCTGTACAATCTATTTTTTTTTTTTTATAACAACATCCTCTGATGGTACATTTTCCTGCTTCCAAAATTGTGTGTAGGAAATCCTAGCAGCTGTTAAGATATGTAGCATAATGTATTTATCTTTTTATTATATTTTTCTGTTATTATGCCTAATAGAAAGAGTTCTGGTTTGGGTTCAGTTTGCTGTTTTGTTATTTCTTCTAGCCACAACTGAATTATATTCCAATATTTCTTGACCTCTGGGCAGGTCCACCACATATGAAAATATGTACGTTTTTCCTTTTTACACTTCCAACAGCTTGGGCTTAGTTTGAACATTTTTGCTAGTCTAGCAGGAGGAAGATGCCACCTATAAAACATTTTATATAGATTTTCCCTGTGTGCTGTGGACATAGTTAATTTGTAATTTAGTCCCTTTAATACCTCCAACTTGGTAAAGTCCTTTTAATACCTCCAATCAGTCCAAACCCAAAGTACATATAGATTATAAATAAAAACCAACACAAACCACACTGCAGCAATTAACGAGACAGGGCAGGATAAGGAATTGCAGACTTCAAAAGATAACGAAACACACACAGTTGGGAGGATGCCAGAACACAGATAAGACGTGACAAACGAAGATAACTCACACGTTGCTTCCAGCAAGGTGCTGCGCACAAACATCCTTTATATCCTGTTTTCCCAGCTGCAGCTAATGAAGGGGATCAGGGCCCCTTCCTCCCCTGTAGACCATGTGACTCATGTTTCTCCCTTATCCACTTCTCCCTGCATGCCTTAAGATGAAGAGGGGATGTCCCTGGGTCTTCCTCTGAAGGCCCAGCTGGACTGTGCCCTTCCCCAGTTTCTTCCACAGCCACCAGAGCCACACTTCCACTCCCTGTCAGCTGCTCGACCTCCCCCTCAGAATCAGATTCCAACAGCCCCCTTTTACAAACTTTCTTACCACAGTTGTTAAGTGGAATTACTGCAGTTGTTAAGTTAGTAACACAATTGTTAAGTGAAACTGGCTTGACCCAAAGATACTGCAACCATCATAAATATGAGTCAGTTGCCAAGCATCTGTATTTTGATCATGTGACCATAGAGATGCTGCAATGGTCATAAGTGTGAAAAATGGACATAAGTCACCGGTTTTCAATGTCATTGTAACCTTGAATGGTTACTAAAGGAACTGTTGTAAGTTGAGGAGTACCTCAACTATTTTCAGGCAACATCACTCACAAGCACAAAAGAGACGCCATCCACCCTTCTGGTTTCAGACTCTGTGATTGTCTTTGAATGTTCACAGATGCATCACAGTCACCGAATTAGTACCAAGTGCTTAAATGAAAAATTTTAGCTGTCAAGGGGATATGGTTATAGAATTCTTTATAACGTAGCCTTTAGCATCTATAAATAGTCCATTGATTCATATCATTAAGTACACTTGACTAATTCAAAGGATTTGAAGCTATGTCTTGAAATGATTGTTTAATGCTAATTTAATTGGAATCTTGTACTAATACTCCCCCCTTCCCCCCCCCCCATATTTTGCAGGAGTAGCTTGAAATTCTGCTCTTGGGATAACCCTTGACCCCTTTGCTTCGGTCTCTGCATCTTCTAAGCAACAGTTCAAGGGGGAGAACAACATTGGGACTCAAACACTTCATACACGATGAAATTAGGAGAGGTTGCAGTTGGTCTATCACTTGTTAAATCTGGGTGTGTTAAATGAGAGAGGGGCGAACTCTGTAATCTCTTAATGAAACCCATTGTTGTAAGTGTGTAGACCTCATGCCCCAACATGAATAGAATCGGCATCAATCTTCATCACAAAGTCACAGCCAACAATTGATCATGTGGCCAACCTAAAAGTCAAAGATTGTGTGTATGAGTGTGTGTGTATAATATACATGTACATTAGTTGTCTGGGCATTGGCAGCTTGGGTATATATCAGCCAAAGGTGGCCAGGTCCTGGCAGCATGTTTGTATGTATGTATGCATGCATGCATGCAAGTATGTATCAGAAGTGGTATTCAGCCAGTTCTGACAGGTTCTGGAGAACCAGTAGCAGAAATTTTGAGTAGTTCAGAGAACTGACAAATCCCACGTCTGACTGGCCCCACCCCATCTCTTCTCCGCCTCCCATTGAGTCCCAGCTGATTGGCTGGGTCTTCTTTTGGTGCCCTGCACAGGAGAACGGAGCTGGAAAGCGGGTCATGGGGTTGAGAAGGAATGGGGATTTTACAGTATCCTTCCCCTGGAGTGGGGTGGAAATGGAGATTTTGCAGTATCCTTCCCCTGCCACACCCACCAAGCCGCACCCACCAAGCCACACCACGCCCACCAAGCCATGCCCACAGAACTGGTAGTAATTTTTTTTGAATACTACCACTGGTTATGTATGTTCACACACACACACACACACACACACACACACACACACACACAAGCTGCCAGGGCCTAGCCAACTTTGGATGATCAAAAAAAGCTAATCAGGGATGGGCTGAGTTCACACTTGGATGGGAGTCTTGCCTTGAAAGTATTTCACTGACTGTTTTAATTTATCTAAAGATAGGTGTGACAAGTTTACACCTAAAATGAATCTGAAGATCTTCCACTGTGAATTAGTGAAATTCTGCAGGTGTTAGACTTTCCTATGACTTCCCTTTCACCTCTGTTGTTCACCTAGCTTAAATCTGGAAGATTGTTTGATTGGCAGAACCCTACTCAACAAACACTGACTGGCATGATAAAAATGAACTAGTTTCTTTTTTTCTAAAGATCTGTCTGGAACTTGAGTCAAACCCAGCTGCTATGACTTAGTTTCCAGACAACTCTACCGAGATAACTGAGAATCCTCATTGACATGTTCTAAAGATCTGTCTAAGACTGAACAATGCTTGGAAAAGACCATCATGAATCTACTACTGATTTCTTAGCTTTCTTAGCTTTCTCTCTAGCCTGAGAATCCTTCCCAGGATCCTGCATTGATTACAAGGCCCATTTCTGTGGTGAGGTTCAGCTTGTCTTGAGTCTGATGGGTTGGAAATCAGGTTACTTCTATACTTAGATCAGTTGTATATATCAGGAGGAATCAGTGGTGGGCTGCAACTGGTTTAACAACCGGTTTGGTGAGTGCAACCGCACGTAACATTCAATAAACACCCATTTGAATCTCTCCAGCTCACCTTCTAGCCTTCCCCGGTAAGTAGAACAGCTGGGCAGGGCAATCCATCTTACCTCATGAATCAACTGAGCTGCAAAAGGAGAAA
This sequence comes from Pseudonaja textilis, assembly GCF_049901715.1. Lineage (NCBI taxonomy): Eukaryota > Metazoa > Chordata > Lepidosauria > Squamata > Elapidae > Pseudonaja > Pseudonaja textilis. Next base: position 11,878,388 of record NC_141993.1, read on the forward strand.
ATGTAAATCAGGATAGGGCAGGGGCGGCTGATTGTTGTTCGTACCGGTAGCAGCTCAGCACTGGGAGGAATCCATTCCACAGCATGAGCTGGGAAGGGCAGCTCAACAAACTAAAAGCAATCTGGTCTTTCCTGCTGAGACAATGATCCAGAAAAATGCTTTCATTTCAAGCATAAATGCAGAGTTTGGGGACCCAGAGCAGAGGAAATGCCTATCTTTCCTTATGGGCATCAAGCAAGCAGTGTCACAGCATTATCAATATTTCATGTTGTATGTTCCACTGGGAGAGAAAACATGGCAATTTCCTTAGTTGTTCTTAGACAACTATGACACACTTAAGATGTCTCCAGGCTTTCAATGCTGCACAATATGAACTGTAGCAACTGTGCTCAACAGCACTAATGAAGCTGAAGAGACTTTCTAAATATCCCAGAGGACAAGGATGGAGGACCTTATGGCCTCCAAGATGTTGCTAAACTGTAACTGCAGATCCCCACATGAGCTGAACTGCTGGGAAATGCACTGTAGCTCTGCAGCATCTGGAGAAACCATCCGTCTTAAACCAACCTTTAGTGCTTGAGAGCTAAAATAGAGAATCAGTTCTCTATCATCTTCTAAATAGACCATTGTCTCTTCTTTCTTCCTCCTTCTTCCTTCTTCCCTCTAGCAGTTGTATGTTGGCTGTTCATCTTTCTTTTGCTGAACTACACTAAGGTTCGCTGAGTAGCCATTGCTAAGCCCAAACCACACTTTCACTGCACACAGGTGTCCTGCCTATCTGCTTGGTTCTGTTTCTTTAGTGTTTTCATCATAAGTTAATCTATATATATAAAAGCAAAATACCAGTAACACATAATCATAAAATCTCCAGAACCGTAAAGCCTACAAACTTGAAATTTGGCATGTATGTTCCTCTTGGCTTCTAGGTGCTCACTAAGACAGGGTTTTTTGAAATGACCATCAGAGCATTAGCATTTCATTTATTATTATTATTATTATTATTATTATTATTATTATTATTATTATTATTATTATTATTATTATTAACACACTCTGATGCTAGGGAGTTCTACTCCCCCTCACCACCTGCAAAACATAAGCAGAGGAGAGGAGTTTCAGTTTCAGTTTTAGTTTCACAGCAGCAACCAGCTTTAATACAGAACAGTTGAGTTAAGCCAAGCCCAGGCTCCTCGCTCTCTTCTTCTTACTCACACAGCAAATACTGTTTCCGTTTCCATGTTTCCGTTTCCTCAACTTTCTCACACACTGACAGGACGCTAGCCAGATGAGTACCAATGGAGGCTGGTAGGCAGAGGCACATTTTTTTCCCTTATTTTCCTCCTCAAAAACTAAGGCCAACCACATAATTTCATAGCAAAGCACAGATATTGAGCTAGTTTTACATATTTTAAAGAATTACTTAAGAAGGACCACAGAGGTTTATTTCTGAGACCAAGACACAAATAAAATGGTGTCATATTTTGCTGAGCACCTTACAGCAGTTCAAAACAAGCAACCGGGATAAATAATAATGAAACTAAACAAGATTTGGGCAATTAGCAATCGAACGTGACTGATACAGCTTGCCTTTGGAAGTTGTGGGAGCTCCCTCATTTGAGACTTTCGAGAAGAGATCGGGCTGCCATTTGTCAGAAATGGTGTAGGGTCTTCTGCTTGGGCAGGGGGGTTGGACTAGATGACCTACAAGGTCCCTTCCAACTCTGTTAATCTGGTTGCATGAGTATGGCTTAATCAATTATTAAATAAATAGGTATTAATAAATGTCTCTTTTCTCCTCTGCATCCTCTTCCTCATTATTCTCCTTAAATGTATGCTCCTTCCATAGATAAACTTCAGTGCGTTTCTTTACATTTAAATGACTGGTCACAGACCATATTGATTATTATGAGGATTAACTCTAACAAAGATCCTACTCATATCGTTGGAAGGTTGGTTTTTCTTCTGTGAATCCAGGAGTTTTGCTCTCCTTTGCTTTGCATGCTGGGAAATGGCCATGAAAGCCTTTCCTCCTTCCAGCCCCCTTGAATTCCTCACACTTTACCTCACACCAAACGTTTCTTCCGCTCCCGCAGTGAAAGTCACCATTTTTCTAGCATGCCTTCCTCCCTCCGGGGCTGCGTTCATTTCTGTGGGCCACGAGGCCTTCTACCTGCCTCCAGAAGTTATAAATGCTCCAACACTGGAGGTTTGTAAGAAAAGATTGGAGAACCATTTGTCTGAAAGTGTTTGCCTTCTTCTTGACCAAGGGGTTGCACTAGAAGACCTCTAAGGCCCCTTCCAATTTTGGTATTCTGTTCTGTTACACTGTTACCGATCCCTTTCATGAGAAAAGGAGCAGCAGCCATAAGGCAGATCTCCTGTGGGTGAAAAGAGCTCTGGATGACAGACTTGGATGCTGAGCTCCTAATCCGTGACTTCCCGGTCACTCCAGGGAGCCTCCACATCAGTTTCTCCTCTTCCATTTCAGTGCCTCTTAGTGAAAGTGGAAAAAGCTAATTTGGCAATGGCTTGCCTGCAGAACCTAGCAGTTGTTCATTCGTGTGCGCTTATAAAAGCAAAAGTTTCACTAAAGGAGACATAAAGATCACTTTGCCTGATGTGACCAAATGGCCATCAGAGGTTGAACAATCTGCTTTCAACAGCAGCCCGCCAATAGCCAACGATGAAGACTGGGTATGTATGCGGCTCCTGAAATTTCATGGAGTAGAACTTCCTAGCAAAAAATATCTCATGCACTCCAAATGCCAGCAGGTTTGTCTCCCCAAAAGGGCTCAACTTTTCACGCAGGGAAGATGAAACTTTCTTCTTCCTTGTGGGCAGCCAGACCAAAAGTTAGGAAAGTCACAGCAATCCAGTTGGAACCTAGAAAACTTTGACACGACATTTCGACTACTCGTATTTGTTTTTCTCATTTGCAATGTTTACCGTCTGATTTGGGAACGCCAGTAAGATGAGATGCTGCTTAAAATTTGAGGAATCGGGGACTAGTGAATAGAGCAGAACAGAACAGAATAGGAGTTGCAAAAGACTTTGTAGGTCCAAAGTCCAAACCCCTGCTCAAGCAGGACCATATACCTGGACAGATGACTGTCCAGTCTGTTCTTGAAAGTTTGCAGTTTCAGAAGCACCTATAACTTCCAAGGACAAGCTGCTCCATTGGTTGATTGTTCTCACTGTCAGAAAAAATACCGTTATTTCTGCGTTGAATCTCTCCTTGATCAGTTTCCATCCATTGTTTCTTGTTTGGCCTTTGAGTGCCTTGGAAAATAGCTTGACACCCCCCGCCCCCCTCTGTGGCAACCCCTCAATATTGGAAGACTGCTATCATGTCACCCCTGGTCCTTCTCTTCACTAGACTAGCCAAGCCCAGTTCCTGCAACCGTTCTTCATATGTTCTAGGCTCCAGTCCCCTAATCACCTTTGTTGTACTTCTCTGCACTTTTTCTAGAGTCTCACAAACTTTTTTTTATAGAGTGGTGACCAAAACTGGATGCAGTATTCTAAGTGTAATCTTACTAAGGCTTTATAGAGTGATATAAAGTGACTGAGTGGGATCGAAATTTGGCTGATTTTTTTCCTCACTCAAAAGAACATTCTTCATAGATTTGATGTCAAATTATTCTTTGTCATCAGTTTTCTTGAGAGACTGTATTTATACTCCCAGCTTTATTTAATGTTCCAAACTGGAGCAGTGACAGGGAAGAAAATCTATCTTGCTTTTGAAATGTACATTACAATTTATTTGAATGTTATTAGTGAACTTTGGAATATTCATTTGCTTTGATGGTCTCTTTCCAGCAGATATATTTCAGATAAGACAAGTTATTTTGCAGCCAATAGCTTTGGATACATCTCCAATTCCTTTTTCAAATACTTTTAAAACTTGTGACAATTTGCCTGTTCTCTGGAAGTACATGTTCTCCCCATTCCCTAGGGATGTCCAGAGAATGAAGTCAAGAAGACAAGCACAATGGTGCAATCAAAAAATTATTTCATTGCATTACAACTTTCAACTTTCTACATTTAGCAACTGTCATGCCCCTGTTGGAATCTGATTCTGAGGGGGAGGTCAAACAGCTTACAGGGAGTGGGAGTGTGGCTCCGATGGCTGTGGAGGAAACTGGGGAAGGGCAAAGTACGGCTGGGCCTTCAGAGGAAGACCCAGGGACACCCTTTCTTCATCCTAGAGCACGCAGGGAGGAATGGAGAAGGGAGCAACGTGAGTTACGTAGGTTATGGGGGAGAAAAAAGCCTTGATTCCCTTCATTAGTTGCAGCTGGCAAAACAGGATTTAAAAAGGCTGTTTGTGCGCAGCACTTTGCTGGAAGCGAACTTTGTTTGTCACAACTTACCTGGGTTCTAGCATCCTCCCAACCGTGTGTGTTTTGTTATCTTTTGGAAGTCTGCAATTCCTTATCCTGACCTGTCTTGTTAATTACTGCAGCGTGGTTTGTTTTTGTATCGGTTGGTTTTTATTTATAATCTATATTACTTTGGGTTCAGGCTGAATTTCTTCCCTTTAAAGACTGTTCTGTTCTTCTTCTCCAGCTGATGATCATTGGGGGCCAGGTTGGAGGAATTAAAGGAACTTTACCTACTTTTGTGACTTTGTTGCTTTTGTGCCATGCCCCGGGTCATCACAGCAACCATTCCAAGTTACTACAGCACTGGAAAAAGTGACATGACTGGTTTTCACACTTATAACAATTACAACAGTTGCAGCATCCCCACAGTCACATGATCAAAATTTGGGCACTTGGCCACTGACACGTATTTAGGGCAGTTGCACTGTGCTGGGATTATGTGACCACCTTTTGGGACCTTCCCAACTTAGATTTTTTTAAAAAGCTTGTAAAATGGGACAATACTCACTTAACTTCCTCACTCCGTTGGGGTCATAAACCAAGGATTACATCTATCCTGGCATCTATTTTATTTTGTGTTTTTCTTTCTATATATTTAATTGATACATTTTTTAAAATACAAATAAAAAAATCCGTATCTGTCATCCCCCTGTTGGAATCTGATTCTGACGGAGAGGTGGAACAGCCGACAGGGAGTGGGAGTATGGCTCCGGTGGCTGTGGAGGAAACTGGGGAAGGGCACAGTCCGGCTGTGCATTCAGAGGAAGACCCAGGCCCACCCCCTCTTCATCCTAGGACATGCAGGGAGGAACGGAGAATGGATTATGGGGGAGAAAAAGGCCCTTCGTTAGCTGCAGCTGGGAAAACAGGATAAAAAGGGCGTTTGCGCACAGCTCCTTGCTGGAAGCAAAGCGTGAATTATTTTGGTTTGTCAAGTCTTGTCTGGGTTCTGGCATACTCCCAACTGTTTGTGTTTCATTATTTTTTGAAGTCTTCAATTCCTTATCCTGCCCTGTGTCGTTAATTGCTGCAGTGTGGTTTGTGTTGGTTTTTATTTATAATTGATATGTACTTTGGGTTTGGATGTAATTTCTTCCCTTTCAAAACTCTTCTTGGGAGAGTTTTTTCTCCAGCTAGTGAAAACTGGACTTTGGGGACCAAGTTGGAGGTATTAAAGGGACTTTACCTCTTTTTGTGACTTTGTTGCTTTTGTGCCATGCCCCGCGTAACCACAATAACTGTCTGAACAGCATGTTGTCTGGGCACAGTCAGTTTTAAGCAGAGATACAACATTAATCATAATAATAATCATAGTAGACACATAAATATTAATCACAAAATAATAATACAATTGGTTGTCCATCTTATAAAATTTTCAAAATTTTTCAAACAATTTTTCTTGTCTTTTTGGTCTTTTTAAGTTCTAACCTCTGTTCTGTTAGTTAACCATTGGTAAAACAAGTCCCATGTTAAAAAGTGTTCTATTCTGGGTTGGTTTTTTTTACTACACTTCGAGGACACCCTTCTTCTTACCAATCCCTAAAATAAATTGTTTGAAACTCCCAAGGGACTTACTGCCTCATTAAATTGACATTTCTATCTTCTTGATTTTGTCAGAATCTCATTGTTAGGAATAAGGAGATATCATGGATCAAACCCCACAGTTTAAGGAGTCTTAAGTCTATCTCCTTGAAAAAAAACATTGGTGACAAACATCCTCCCAAATTAGCCATGCAGAACCGCCAGTCACTCCCTGTGGGCACTCTCATTGTGACAGCAACTATTGCTAAGATGTACCTCTTGGCTACATCTTTATCACTTGTGATTTTCCATGATTTGTTTAACAATGTCTTAGAGGAACCCCCAGGAAGCTTTCAAGGGCTTGCTGTGTTTCTGAGACATCTTCAACCTTTTGTTTTCTGTTTTCTGTTTCACATTCAGGCTTAAGGTGATTGAAACACGTATTAACCAAATAAAGAAGAGGTGTATCCAAACAAAACAAAAGCAAAAAATTGCAGAACTAATTGCCTCGGATTTGAAATATTTGTCCAAGGGGGGAAATTACCCTACCATTTTGTCAATGCTGCACTCTATAATATTTTATGGGGAAAAGAAGGGGAAAACGATAGAAAGGAGAACTGAAGAGAAACAATTTACCTCATGTTGTGTTAATGGATATCAAATACCATTTCCTATTTGAGTTGCTTATAGTACTTTCAGAGAACACTTTTTTAAAAAAAATTCTTGTTATCATTCAGTGCCATTTCCCTCCAGTTATTTTGTCTATCCAACTTGTATGTTATGAACAGGTGTTCAGATACATTTGTTGATCTCCCAGGAGGTGCAAAGTAGACGTAGTTTATTGGATTGAAAACTCTACAAACCCCATGTCCTCCATCATCAACCCCATTACTTTAATCATCTGGAAGACACCAAACTAGAAGACAGTTCCTTTGTATGTCTCTGTGTGTGTTTTTAAGGCCTCTTTGCATCATATCTCATCACATCACATATGGAAGCTGCTTGGAAGTTCCTTCCTCTGAAATCTTCCTGGTCTATTCTATCTTCCAAGGCTTTGGGGATGCTTCTCCTCCATGCAAATCCTTATTAATTTCCTGAGACCATGTTCTGAATGGGTGCTGCTGATATTAATCTCATCAAGTTCAAATTCAGGTGATCAAGTTGATTCAAGTGGAACCACCCAAACTGGGCTGATTCCGTTCAGGTCAAAATGTGCTAATGCATTGATGAAGGCTGCTCAGATGAAAACAGTAGTAGTAGTTGTAGTTGTTGTAGTAGTAGTAGCAGTAGTAGTAGTACTTTATTGTCATTGCACCTCGTACAATAAAATTAAATGCCATCTTCAATGTACATTATACATGAAAACTATAAAAAAATAAAACAAAACACACATCCTTCATGTTCTATGTAACTGAAGTGAAAACCCCTGATATTGCATTAATATTGCACTACACAGTGGAATTCGATAGAGTTCCTGCCCTGGGATAGAAGCTGTTTTTCAGCCTATTTGTCCTTGTTTTATTATCCTGTACCATCTGCCAGATGGTAATAGTTTAAAAAAAGGGGGGTGGCAGGATGAGATGGATCTTTGAGGATGTTTTGAACTTCCTTAAGGTAGCGGGAGCTCTAAAGCTCTTCCAAAGAGGGGAGAAGGCAACCCATGATCCTCTGGGCAATGAGGTTAACCCTCTGGAGTGCTGTCCTATCTGCCCCTGTGCAATTGGCACAGGGTGCAGTAAGGTACAGTAAGTTAAGATACTCTCTATGATCCAGTGGTCAAGTTAGGAAGCTGTCAAGTCAACAGTTACGTTAGGAAGGGTTCCACTCACCCCATGCAATTGTGACTTCAATTTTAAAACTTAGCTTAGTACAGAGGTTCAGTCAAACTATTTTCCAAAGCACCAGAAGGCAAGACAAGAAACAATGGATGGAAACTAATAAAGGAGAGAAGCAATTCAGAATTAAGGAGAACTTTCATAATGGTGAGAGCAATCAAACAATGAAACAGCTTCCTTCAGAAGTTTTGGATGCTCTATCACTGGAGATTTTTAAGAAGAGATTGGACAACCATTTGTCTGAAATGGTACAGGGTCTCCTGCTTGAGCAGAGGGTTGGACTAGAAGACCTCAAAAGTCCCTCCCAATTTTATTATTCTATGTTCTAAATTGTCTTAGAATGCATTTTCATATTCATGCAGCCCCATTTGGAATCTACTTCTTGGGCAATCTGTAGTATGTAGCCTGTGGTTTATAACATATACACAATGAGGTTCATAAAGAAAAGAAAAATATTCATCATAAAATTAAATGTCTACAACTTGCTTGCACTGCAGACGTTAATACCAGCATGGAAAGATAATATGAGAAGATCAAGATGCTATGGGGTTGAGGGAGAAAAAAAAAATCACAAACCTGCTTTGTTGTTTTGCTAGATGAGCTATTCCTAAGAGCATAGTGTGAATCTCTCTTTAATTCTTCCTTTCTGTAGTTTCAAAAAAATAACCCTCTCAGCTGCTTAGAGAGGGCCAAGCAAACAGCAACAAATCTTTTGATGCCACACAGCTAATTTCCAGTTATTCTACGCTTTAATTCTTTTGAAGTCCTGCTGAGAGGTATGCAAGGTGCCATTGCTCAGAATTCTCCAAGCAATCTCTCTAGACAGCTCCTTAGCCCAGCACTTCAAATGCTGTAAACACAATCATCTATTTTCTTGCATAAATAGAAAAAAGACAGACATAGAAGGAAAAGGGAATTGACAGCATTCCGTCAGTTGCATTGCTTAGTCAAAAGCGGCCGCTATTTGTTGAAGCAACGAGTGAACATTTGCATCTTAAACCCTGCAGGTTTCATTTGTACCTTCCCATTGAGCTAGGATTTAGATCTGGAGTGGCCAGTGCCACTTAAAATGCACCCAGTTCAGCCATGCACAGAAGGCATTTTTTTCTTTCTTTTGCTGCTAGTAATTTGCCTGCACTCTCCCTTATCCAAAGTCTTTTAAGTTAAACTGAAAGCTCCTCCTGCTCCTGCAACTGCTACAGGATACACACACACTCTCCTCTTCTTCTTCTGATATCAATTGCAAATTGTTTCCTGAAACGAATCCAAAATATTGTGTGAAGGATAACCAATGGTGCACACCAGCAAAAGGTGCATGATTATACTGCTGTTGTTATTCCAGTCCCCACCAGTCATATTCAAGGTTCAATCCATTGCTTTTTCAGCATGAAGAGTGATTTCTGTAGCAGTTCCCACGAGAAGTCCCCCCCCGCTTTCTCTGCTCTGTTTCAGGGCAGAGGTTACTACCTTAAGCCTTCTTAATGCAGCACTTCTGAAATGGAGTAGCCAGAAGGAGAACCAAACAAAAGGAAGAAGCCTATAAGACTGCAATCTTTCCTGAGCCTGGGAATGGGGGTTGTGGAAGCACAGAAATTAAACATTGATTGCTGTCTTGCAATTTGCTTCATGAGTTGACATGAGAAATCAATAAACAAGAAGAAGCATGTTCTTTTTAATCTTCCATCCTTGAAGAGAGATCTTGAGCCTGTCAAACTTTCTTGCGGATGTGTTCACTCAAAGTCCGACTTGTGGCCACTTGGTCATTCCAGGAGATGGGATCAGAGATGCTGGACTGTATATTCTTCAGTGGGACCAAGCCTGATACAAGGTGCAAGAGACCTGTCCACTGGTGGCTATTTATCTCAGCTTTGAAGATATCCGAATTTATATTAGGAAATTTGCAAACACAAGTCTCCTCTTTCCTGCAGGATCTTTCCTGCTGCTTTCAAAAATATTTTGTTCCCTCTTAATCTGTCTATCATCTATCTATCTACCTACCTAACTACCTATCTCTATTATCATCTATCTATCTATCTATCATCTATCTATCTATCTATCTATCTATCTATCTATCTATCTATCTATCTATAACTTCTATTTATTTGCCATTCCCAACTTTCTGTCCAGAAGGCACATAGCTACAATTACAAGTTAAACATAAATGTTTAAGATCTAATTGTAAAGAAGCCATTATTAGCTAAATTAAATTTTAAAAAGCTAGGCTATAGATGTAAGTTATGACTCCTTTCCCAAAAATTGTAAGAGTCAGCTTGTCCATTTTTCTCATCTCCAAAAGATAAGCATTTTCTGTAGCTATGGATTATTGATCAGTTTTATCATGTCACTGGATCCACATTTGGAAAATTGGACTAGATGACCTACAAGGTCCCTTCCAACTCTGTTAATCTATATCTGTAAGTCCTCTCTGTGTGGCAAGAATGGCAGGACAGATGGCAATTCGATGGAGCTTCCTATTAGTACAGAGGTTGACAATAACCCTTGTTCATAAAACATATTTCCTCTTTTTCCTCAATTTCGCTGGATCAAAACCCTTACTGCAATTGCAAATATAGGTCTAGAAATTATCCAAGGTTGAGAGCAAGATGTCACCTTAAGCACTGTAAGAAAGTTAAGAAGAAGTAACTCTGCTGTTTGAAGCCATGATTATGTTCATCCAATTTATGAAGAAAAACACCATACCATGCCTGTGACCTCAAAGCATAAGTAACCAAAAATCGACTCATTGAAACAAATTATATGGCAAAAAGAAAAAGAGTAAGACTTTTCAGAAGAACAAGGTATCTCCTCTCACTAGACCTGATCAGTTGCCTGCTTTGCTTCTACTAGTAGCTTCTGGAAGCTTCAAAATACATTATGCAGTATTTTGAATCATATTAGCATACCCCCCACCCACCCACCCACATACACACACATACCTAATATATGTATTGATTCCAATTAAGTGCTGGGTCAATACTCATTAATAAACTAGTCTTAAAAATATTTAATTCACATTCTAAGATATTGCCTACCACTATTTTTGAAGGTCACAAATTTTATTATTTGACTGCTGTGCTTTCTAATTATGCTACTTTTCCATTGTTCTAGCGTTTGCTTCTCCTTAATTCACTCCTATCTTCTCAGTGTATTTTTGGAGGGGAGATGCTAGACCTACTAGACTGAAAGTAATGGGTGAGAGTTATTTAATTTGAGCAGTGATGATCAGAGAGAGGAATTGTTCTGACTGAATGGTGCTCTCCTTGTCAAAGCATTAGACTCCAGGAGGATTTCAAAGCAGATACGAGGTCTAATTGTGTAACAGTACATAAAGTCTGTTGTGAAGGTACTATATGCTTTGCTCTATTCAGCAACAGCTGTGGCATAGTTCTCATGAAAAACTATTCCACAAAGACCCTCAATTCTCCAGTCTCCAGTTCTTTAAAAAAAATGTTTTTTAACCATGACTACTTATTTTTCCTATATATGTACAGTAACAAGTTTGCCTGGATTCATGCTCTGCGGGAATCCTCTCAAATCATTGCCAAATTTGGTTTTGATGTTCGTGGAGCTTAATTCAGGATTATTGCTAATCTTACCCAACTCTTTTGAAATTCCTTAGCTGTTTTGTATAAGTAACTATATTGCCACATTAGTGTTGTGGTGGGATGTAGTTAAGAGTCACAAGAGGCAGAGGCTGCTTCCAGGCATGGGCTTCAAACATTTTAATAAAGGGTTCTTTGCCAGTTGCTGGGTGGGCGTGGCCTAGTCAGCCTCCTGCACCATGGTGGAAGGGTCTTTTTGTTCGCCCCAGGCTCCAGAGGCTTTTCTTGAGCATCTAGGAGGGCGAAAACGGCTTCCCCTGAGCTCTGGGGGCCAGAAATGGGCCCGTTTTCAGACTTCCAGCAGGCACATTATTCGCCTTCCATGAGCCTCCGTGCGGGCTCTGCACTTACCTGCATCCAAAATGGGCTGCATGGAGACTCCTGGGAGAAGAGGGGTAGGGTGGGCAGGGCCAGCCAGCAGTGGGATTTGTGGGTACTTCAAACTGCACAGAATCTTAGCTTGGGGCTCTCCCAAACCCCTGCAAACCCCCAGCAGCCCCACCCTTGGCTGTTTCCCAAAAGGCAAAGATACAGCAGAGCCTGGAATGTCAGATGGGCAAGAAGAGAACAAAGTTGGATCCTCCTTAGCAATTTAGAGAGTATATATCTATAATTATGGAAGACAATTGCTTTAGTCTGGCAAGATTCTGTCTGTAGGTAAACAATGATAAAGAAACCATTCAGAAGAATAGAATAGAATAGAATAGAATAGAATAGAATAGAATAGAATAGAATAGAATAGAATAGAATAGAATAGAATTCTTCATCGGCCAAGTGTGATTGGATGCACAAGGAATTTGTCTTGGTGCAAATACTCTCAGTATACATAAAAGAAAAGATACATCCGTCAAGAGTCAAGAATCATCAGGTACAACACTTAATAATAATCATAGGGTACAATAAGCAATCAAATCATACTAGGAAACAGTCAATATAAATTGGAAGGATACAAGCGACAAAGTTACAGTCCTACAGTCACAAGTGGGAGGGGATGAGTGATAAGGAGTGATGAGAAGGTTAACAGTAATAGTAGTGCAGAAATAACTTCATGTGTTGTTCTTGGTTCTTTGAGTCCAATAAATATGCAGTTTTTGTGCTAAACAAATTCAGTAGACAATCTGGAACTCTGTGAAATTTCTTGGGGTGATGGAAGAAGCAGAGTTTATTTAGTTTGGAGACTGTTGGAAAGTTGCACATGATTCTAGTTCTTAGTCTGTGCACCAGCCTATTCAAGATGCCCTCAATTCACAGCAGGTCTTGTATTAATACTGCTGTTAGATCAGAATTAAAAAAACAGTGAAAAAAATGAAAATGGTTCCACCTAAAATTATTCCACCTGGAAAATTGTTCCAGATTACGAAGTTGTCTGCTTGATTGAGAGGTTCCTGTGTGGCAGAGTGAAATACCCAACCTTTCCTGGTACATCCAACCGTCACCAATAGTTTTCCCTTTTTTCCCCAACTGATGTTCTGCCTAAAGCTTTGTATGTTGGTAACAGTAAATTAGAACCTACACCTTCCCAAGGGATCAGACTTCCTTGTAAAAAAAATTAGGCTTTTTATGAATATTACTACACACAAAAATGTGAAATCACAGCTGCCTATTCTTTAGTTGATGTTGGCCTTCAAATGCATTGAATTCTTTCCCAAAACCAAGGATGCCAGTCTGTATGTGCAGTGTGATCTTTTGCAATTGACAAATGGATATAATTTTTGTCAATGCACAGACTATGTCTAAACTCTTTCAGCCAGGGTAGTTGACTTTGAAGAGAATTTTTTTCCATTATTAAAATAGCTTTGATGACATTTAGAAATTTTAACTCCTTTAAAAAAAAAAAAGTTGATGCCCAATTCGGGTCTACCTGCTATATCCCTGTGATCCCCCAAAATGTAATGAAATATAAGTCCCCCTTCCCCCCAGTGGGAAATCTTTAACCAAACAGGTTTTTTTGTTTGTTTGTTTCTCAATGATCTAGAAAGGTTGTCAGATATTTCCACTGGATAGAGAATTGCATGGTTCTACCAATTTCTCTGCATGTATTCGTATTCCTTACTTTGTCATGCTTCACTTCCTGCATGGTATACCTTTCCCTTTAATTAATCATGATTTACTAATCACTGTTTGTTCTCTTCATGAAGGTTCTGGCATGATAGTGGTTCTACAACACTGTTCAGAGTAGCTAACTAATATGGCCATGGCAAGGATTTTGCTGACATGACATGAATAGGTGGTCATCGGCCCATCATGAAACTTAACAACTGCAAGATAGGAATCCAATTGTGAAGCTTTGAGCAATAAGAATGATGAAGTTCCATCAGCCTGTGCTCCTTTATCCTTTTGGAATAAATGTTGGAAATCCCACTTCTTATAATTATGGCCTACGGGAGTAAAATTAGCATCCAGCTCATACTGTGAAGGAACACAATAAATCTGCCATCAACTTTTGTCAGGATAAAATAAATGGATGTTGGATTCAACAGTTACATTTGTAAAGGCCCTGACTGTAAAGAGAATGATGCAGAAAAGCAAAATAAATGTACTTTCAGTGGGAGCTCCATTATATTAAATATCCTTGATAGTGTGAACTGGGTATATCATTATTAGACATTATTTGTTCCAAAAATATTCAGAACAATTAGTGATAATCATCCTGTCAACATTTTCTGCAAGGTTTTATTTTCTTGCTTTGCTTTCTATGGTGTACCAAACCTTTGGATGTTATTACTTTAATTTATCTTTGGATGCTTGTCTACCAGGCCACCTCCCTACACAATAGCTTGATTTTACTCTATCTTAGATCAAGTCATGATGCTTCCTTATTGCCTCCAAAAGGAAGTTCTTATTTCTTGTCTGAATCACATTAGGGAAAGTCAGATTGACTGACTATAGAGTAGGAGATAATTAAGACTATACATTGTTGGCTTTTTGTTTGGTATCACCAATAGGTCCTTGCTGGATAAATAGAAAGATTAGTTCAGTGGCCTTGTTGATCTGCTGTGTTTCTGTAAACAAGACTTTAATGTTGAATAATAAATCCTGATCACTTTGAACTAGAAAGGAAGATTATCTCCCTCCCTTCTTAGACTGAGAATTGCATTTACTGCTAAAATAATATGCACGATTCATATACAAAATGTAAATTAAATAATGAAAACAACCAAATGTGATTCTTGATGGCAACTTCATCTCATTTATTCATTTAGAAGAACTCGTCAGGCAGCATCTATTTGCTTTTCTGCTAAACTGTTATGAGGTTTGAACAGTTCTGAACATTATCACAAACTGGGAACACAATTTCTGTGTTCCCCCAAGAGCTGAATAATTGTAGATAAATTGGAATACCCTGCTTGGAGACCATCACAAACCCATTTTAATATTTGTAAAGTAATATCACTGCTTCATTTTTGAAAATAGATGGAAAAAATAAAAATACTGGCCTGCCACCCACTTCATTGTAGCTTAACTGGAGCATAGACTTACAAGCTTTTCACTGTTGTATCTCAAAAGCATCAAAAGATTGAATCAGTCTTGGCAGCTTCCTGATATCAGTTTTAGAGAGTTTAATGAGGTTATGCTACATTCATTAACTGGTTTTCAACAATATTTAATATTTTAAAAAGAGAAATGATTTGTAGCAGTTGTGGCCATCCAACCATTCCTTGGATGGTTAGTTTCATCAGAAAAGATTAGCAAAGAATGTCTGTTGAGTTCATTTAAAGCAATGATAACTACTGAAGTGCTGCATGCATAAGCTGAGATTTATAACCAAGCCACTGGTGGAAGTTCAGTGAGAATGCATTCCTGAGAAAGATTCTTGTCCATGTAAGGTTGAGCAGGGAACTCAGGAAGTTAGCGTTCTCTTAGCTTGGTTGTTTTCCTGCAGACATTTCATTACCCAAACTAGTTAACATCATCAGTTGCCTGGTTTGGGTTAATGAAACATCTGCAAGAAAACAACCAAACTCAGAGAGCACCAAGGACCCCTCATTTCAACCCTGAGCTACAAAACATTCTCCTTTATTGTTCTCAGGAAGAATCTACATGGCTTGGAAGGGGCTGACTTTTCATTGGGGAGTAGCAATGAAAACAGGTCTAATACTTTTCCTTGTCCCTTGAACATTTTTTTTTGGGGGGAGGGGGAATATGAGATGTTGACAGATTTATTTTTCAACACACACACACCCCTTCACTGACTGAGTTTGAACCATCCCATTTTTTCAGGAGCAATCTTATGTGTATAGGCATGGCAGTATGCAGTGAAAGTCAGTAACAACCTTATCCAAACTGACCCAAAGATGCTTTTCCAAGAAGCAACTGGACTTTCTGGTTTTTCTTTGAAGACGTTTTGCTTCTCATCCAAGAAGTTTCTTCAGCTCTGGAAGTTGAGACTAAACTAAAGTAGGTTTTGGAGCAGAACTTCATGATGGTTGACTTAGCCCTCTGGAAATACCCTCCCCTCCAAATCCTGATGTTCCCCATATTTATCATCTTTCGGGATGCTTTAAGATTAGGCTTTTTCTGGAATCTTTGACAGACTGACTACCTTGTGCTCTGTCTGGATGCTTTAATCCAATTCTAGTCTTAGTTTTAATTTGTTGATTTGGAGGATTTGGGAAATAGTAGTCTAAGCTAAACAGATGTTCTTAAGCCAAAGACAATATTGATATGTGGTATGATATACCACAGGGAAAACGTGCTCTAAAACAAGGGTCTAAAATTAAATTTGAGTTAATTTCATTCATAATCAATGTTAATAAATATGAGTAGTCTCTTCTCAGCATGTCCTATCGTTCATCAGTCAGTCCCAGTTCTCTTCAATTTATGTTGAGCCACTTCTCCCAGCATCCTCTGATGCTATGCAAATGCAACCAGTGATTCAGTTCCTATGTGACTAGCTTGATCCAATGGACAAAGTCCCAGTTCTGTTCAACTTGTGTTGAACCACTCCTCTCTGAAACCTCTGGGACTTTGCAAATGCAACAGAAATGCACCAATGATTCAGTTACCATGTGGCTAGCTTCATCCAATGGACAAGTCCCAGTCCTCTTCAATTTCTGGTGAGCTGCTCCTCCCAGCAACCTCTGGTGCTATGCAAATGTAATCAGTGACTCATATCCTTAGGAGTCTGTTATAAATATGCTACAAAGCAGGAGGGAGTATGGGATAGACCTTCAAAGATAGATTTGGTATCTTCTGTTCCTCAGTTGCTAGAACCCATATAATACATGTGAAGAAAAGGAGTATCTGAGAAAATTCTCAGGTTTCATGGAGGGTGATGCTACAAAGCAGGAAGGAGGATAGAATGGACCTTCAAAGATAGATTTGGTATCCTGAGGAGGCAATTTGCTGTGATGAGCAGAAGATTTCTCATGCTCGTGACATATTTGGGAGTAAAATACCTAATTTTGATTCAACAAGTAGAAAAACAAAGTGTTCTTCTTGAAAAGAATATGGGTGAGGGAGGGACAAAGAGGTGAAGCTGCTGAGATACCTATTTTCACTGGTTTTGTTTAATTTGGATAAGAGTTATTGGTCTATTGCAACATAGCACTCTCTAGATCAGGACATGGTGGCTCAGTGGTGAAGATGTTGAGCTTGTCAGTCAGAAAGGTTGGCAGTTCGGCAGTTCGAATCCCTAGCACCGCGTAATGGAGTGAGCTCCCGTTACTTGTCCCAGCTTCTGCCAACTTAGCAGTTCGAAAGTATGAAAAAATGCAAGTAGAAAAATAGGGACCCCTTTGGTAGGAAGGTAAGAGCACCTTCAGCATTTAGTCATGCTGGCCATATGACCATGGAGACATCTTTGTACAGTGCTGGCTCTTCGTCTTTATAATGGAGATGAGCACTAGCCCCTAGAGCCGGAAACGACTAGCACATATGTGTGAGGAAAACCTTAACTTTACTTACTCTCTAACTGGAGTGGATAAAATATATTTTTGACTTATTTGTAGAAAAAAAAGGGTGGTTTAACATAGCCAGGAAGTATTTCTCCCAACAGTTCAACACTGACAAAAATATAATGATTCAAACAAAGGTAAGTCAGTGCCAGACAGAGTTGAATCAGGAGAGGTGTTCAACGAAAGGACTTAGTTCAGTTTTGGCAACTGACACAAGTATAAATTTTGTGTCTGGCTCTGAATGGTGTTCCATAACCTTCCAGAAAAAAAAGTAACTGTGAATGGTTAGGAATTGAGGTTCAGGTTCATATGCCTGAGAACCACTCAGGATTGTTCCAAGCTCCCAAGGAAAATAAGTAGAAGCAGTTCAAATTTTGCAGAGTAATGAGGTAGATCTAGAATCAACTGGAATCAATTTTCCTTTCTAGCCTGTGAAATGTTCTTGTATGTTCACTTGTGAGCTACCATGCCAAGCCTTTTCTTTATAACCATCGTATCATTGGTATATCTTTAAAAAAAAAAAACAGTTGACTCATATTTCATTAACAGGCAGCTTCTGAAGTGGGTGACGGCAGGAAATTGCATTTTATTCAGCAACCTTCCTTTATTGTTTTCTTGCCTATTCATTGTTTCCAAAAATTCATTTTGCTTCAGAGCTCCCTCTCCGCACTTTGGTTACTTTCCTGGCTGACACATCAGTAGGAAGGAGGAGGAGGAGGAGGAGGAGGAGGAGGAGGAGGAGGAGGAGGAGGAAGGAGTAACAATCTTGTAGCAGAATGGGTTGGACAGGCAGAGGTTTCCTGGTTAAGATACAGAGGTGGGGAATGTATATTTGTGTGTGTGTGTGTGTGTGTGTGTGTGTGTGTATGTGGATAGATAGATAGATAGATAGATAGATAGATAGATAGATAGATAGATAGATAGATAGATTGTGCTTTTAAAGTTGTAGCAACGTTTCGGCAGAATCTCATCTGCCCTCATCAGGCTTCTGTATTGTGTTCATCTGTGAGTCAGACTTTTACAGTTGTTTCAGTTTTAAATTTGGGGCTAGCCTATTGCTGTGCCAGAATGGTTTTTTCTTCACCCTGATTGGTTGGGAGTCTTGGTCTGTGTTTATTGGTCTTGGAGTTTGCTGTGTTCTGCTTGATTGGTGTTTCTAATATCTTCTGTCAGTTCTGTGGCTCTTTTTGTGTCTTGATTCTCTGGCAACATTGTGTTACTGTATTGGAGGCCTTTAGTGCAGCTTGGCTCTGAGTAAATGGGTGGCTATCATTTGTTAGGAAGCTAGGTTGCATCTGGGTGCCTGGTTGGGGTGTGTTTGAGCTGGAGGTATCAGGGGGGATCTGTTCGTGCCCAGGTGTTTGCCTGGCTAGTGGTGTGGAGATTTTTTTGTTTGTGAGTGCAGGCTTCCAAATGATTGACAGTCTGGTGGAATCATCTCTTCTATTCATGCTTTCAGGTCTTTTTTCAAACGCTATGGCTTCTCTAATAATTCTGTGGCTGGGGTTTTCTATAGTGGCTAGGGTTTGGGTGCCATTGAAGTTGATGCTATGACCTGTGGCTTTCATGTGTTGGACTAGTGAGGAAGCATGTTCCAGCTTTTTTACTGCATTTTTGTGTTCATCCAAGCGGGTATTAATTCTTCTATTGGTCTGTCCAATAT
Source organism: Pseudonaja textilis (assembly GCF_049901715.1). Taxonomy (NCBI): domain Eukaryota; kingdom Metazoa; phylum Chordata; class Lepidosauria; order Squamata; family Elapidae; genus Pseudonaja; species Pseudonaja textilis. The sequence continues at coordinate 11,897,291 of NC_141993.1, forward strand.
ATGTGGCCGGGCATGATCCACAGGGGACTTCGTATATGCCTTGGTTTTCCAGGTCAATTTTATCTTTGGGGTTTCTAAGGATGGCTGCTATTTTTCTGTCTGTTTTGAAGGCAGTCTTGATGTGATGCCTGTGTAGTATCTTACTGATTTTGTCTGTAGTGCCTCTTATGTAGGGCAGGACAGCTGTTCCATAGGTCTGTTCATCTTCTAGGTCTCCATTATGTCTCGGTGTGTTTTTGTGGATCAAGCTGGTGATTTTGCTTTTGTGGAAGCCATTGGCTGTCAGTACTTTAGTAAGGGTGCATAGTTCAGTCTTAATGTGTGTCTTGTCTGCCAGGCGTTTGGTTCTAGTAATTAGTGTTTTAGCCACAGAGTTTATCTGTGCTGGGTGGTGGTGAGACTGGGCGTTGAGGTAGCGGTTGGTGTGTGTTTTCTTCTGGTATATGGTGCGTCCTAGTGTGCCATCTGTTTTTTTGTAGATTAGTACATCTAGGAATGGTAGTTGTTTGTTTCCGTTTCCATGGTGAACTTGATTTTGGGGTGTGTGCTGTTTAGGTGTGTTAGGAAATTGTTTAGGTTTTCTTTTCCATGGGGCCAAATGACAAATGTGTCATTGATGTATCTTAACCATAGTTTGGGATTGTAGGTAGCATTAGCCAGGGCTCTGGATTTGAATTTTTCCATGAACAGGTTTGCAATGATGGGTGATAGTGGTGATCCCATAGGGGCTCCTTCAATTTGCTTGTATCTTTGTCCTTGGTATATGAAATATGTGTTGGTTAAGCAGTGTTCTGTTAGTTCCATGAGGTGTTTAGCTGGTTGGTATTTATTTTTGATGATTTCAAGAGTTTTTTTATCAGGACTTGAGTGAATAGTGAAACCACGTCAAAACTTACAAGCAGATCTTCTTGTTCCACGTGTAGACGTTGCTACAACTTTAGAAGGACAACTACAATGACATGGGAAAATACCCGAACAAAACAACGTTTCAGCAGAATCTCATCTGCCATCATCAGGCTTCTGTATTGTATTCTGTATTCTGTATTGCCTGATGATGGCAGATGAGATTCTGCCGAAACGTTGCTACAACTTTAAAAGCACAACTACAATGATGTGGGAAAATACTCGAGCAAAGCTGAATACTATACATGTAAGTACCGCGAAAACTTAAGAAATATATATATATTCATATATATATTCATATATATATATATATATATATATATATATATATATATATATATATATATATATATATATATATGTGAAGGAGAGAAAGATCATTAATAAATGTATGATAAATTGTGGTTCCCAGGGTTAAAGGGACATCTGGTGTGATGAGTTGGCCCTGAAGAAATCCCATGGTCCACTTTCATCCCTGGAACATCTGGCATCATCTACTTGCTAGCAATTTAACAGGACAGAGGTTCTGTTACTTAGGACCCTGCAACCTCCCTGCCAGCTGCACAGGTTGCTGAAATCAGCTGCACACTGGTGCTCTCAAGTCTTCCTTGCCCACAGATTATTAATAATGAATCACATTGTCGCTGGCTTTTAATGCTACAGGTTGCCTTCTGAGTCAGCAGCACTGACACTCTGGAGATGTTGTCAATGGACAGTTCTGTCTGCCCTTTGCTGTTCTCGATCCACTACTGACATCTTGTGGACCTGAGTCCTGCTGAGAAAGGAAAGAGGTAGCAATAAAGGAGAAAATTTAACAGAATAACAGAATTGGAAGGGACCTTGGAGGCCATATAGTCAAACCCCCCTGCTGAAGGAGGAGACCTTACACCATTTTCAACAATTAGTTGTCCAAACTCTTCTTTGCAAACCTCCAGTTTGGAGCACTCAGAACTTCTGAAGGCAAGCCGTTCCACTGGTTAATTGTTCCGACCATTAGAAAATTTCTCCTTAGTTCTAGGTTGGTTTTCTTCTTGATTAATTTCCATCTGTCGCTTCTTCACTTGTCTTCTGGTGTTCTTTAGAGAATAGGTTGACCCCTTTTTCTTTGTGGCAGCCACTCAAATATTGGAACACTGTCATATGTGGTGGACTTGCATAGAAGGTAAAAGATATTTGACTAAAATACACACATGGTTGGAAAAAATGATTAAACAACATATAGATTTGAAACCTGAAATATTTTTATTAGGAATGGTACCTGAAGGTTATAGTAAAGAAAAAACATACTTAGTCATACATGTCTAACAGCAGCTAGAATTGTATTTGCTCAGAATTGGAAAAAAATGATAAGATACCGATAGAGGGAAAAGTAATCGAAAAAATATTTGAATGTGCAGAAATGAATAGACAAACATTAGAAATCAAAGTAAAGGAAGAATCAGAATTTTACATGGTATGGGATTTGTTTTATCAATGGATGGAAAATAAAATAAATTAAAATGGATTAGATGTTGTTATAAAGCAATAAGAGAAGTTGCTGAAATAGATATACTGGATAGTATTTATATGATTCATATGGTAATATGATTATTGTTATATTGATAAGAAGAGATTAGTATTAATTGTAAGCACACGAAATATGTACCTAATTGACACACAGTTGAAATGGAATGGGTTTATTGTATGTAAAAAAAAAAATTGGGGAAAAAAATATTGGAACACTGGTATCATGTCACCACTAGTCCGTCTTTTCACTAGGTTAGGACGGTTTTAAATATGTAGCTCAGGGTTCAAAGAAAGGTGCTCCCTGAGCTTGGTGGTTTTCTTTCAGACATTTCCTGATCCAAACTAGGTAACACCATCAGTGCAAAGGAAAGAGGATGTGATGACCCAGGGTGTGGCACAAAGACAACACAGTCACATAAGTAAGAAAAGTCCCTCTGCCCCCAGTGTCCAGTTACCTTTGTCTGGAGAAAAAAACTCTCCCAAGAACAGTTTTTAAATGGAGGAAATTCAGTCCGAAAACAAAATACATACAAACTGTAAATAAAAATCCACACAAACCACGCTGCAGCAATTGACTGGACAGGGCAGGAGAAGGAATTGCAGACTTCAAAGGCCAACAAAGTACACACAGGTGGGAAGATGCCAGGAACCCAGTTAAGCCTCGACAATAAAAGATAACTCATGATTTGCTTCTAACAAGTTGCTGTACGCAAATTCCCTTTTTAAACACTGTGTTCCCAGCTGCAGCTAATGAAGGGAATCAGGACTCTTTCCTTCCCCATAAGCCATGCAACTCACATTGCTCCCTTCTCCATTCCTCCCTGCATGCCCTAGGATGAAGAGGGAGTGGGCCTGGATCTTCCTCTGAATTCCCTCTCCCTTGCTCTGCCCAGCCAGACTTTGCCCTTCCCCAGTTTTTTCCACAGCCACCAGAGCCACACTCCTACTCTCTGTCAGCTGCTCTGCCTCTCCCTCAGAATCAGATTCTGACAGGGGCATGACAGAGGGTTAAAAAAAAAGGAGTCAAAACTAGTGAGCCAAGACAGTTGCCGATTGTTCTTCAGTTCTGGTTCCTTCTTTTTTGCTTTCATTCTGTAGGGTACCCACTTGTCACAAATGTCTTTATTCTTAACTGCAAGCTTTTTACATCAAAGAGGCCATGGAAGTTTCTATCAGCCCAACAGGGCTTGCTGACAACACAAAGGGGCTGCTGATGAAAAGAAAGGAATACTTTATAAATGAAGGGAAAGGATTATTTGTGGAGTGTCTGCCCTCTCAAACAGCCCCTGCTGTCTCTTTCTTGAGGCTGTTGTTCAAACTGGGGAAGGATGGAGATAAAAACAAACCAGGGTTGCCTTTTGCCCTCTGTTGAAGCAACAACTCCAGTGATTCTTTCGGAAAGCTAAGAGAGAGAGAGAGTGTGTGATATAAACATAAGATGGCTTTGATGCCATCTGCTTATTTCTCCCCTTCTCTGATCATAAATCCCCCAGCCTTTGTAAACACTCAAATCTAAGGCTTCTTCTATTCCAATTAGACTGTCCAGAGTCTGAAGGATCTTAGTCGATTAAACATCTTCTGCATGTTCAAGTAAATTAACTGCATTTCTATCTTGAAAAAACATCAGTTGTGTGTTCTTCAGATACTGAGGCAGCAATTTTTAGCAATTCTGTGTACTGGATGCAGATTAGCTCAGAGTACAAATGCATATAGGAGACACCAGTGAGATATCTTCCAAAACTAATTGTTAAGCCAATGTTCTACTGGACCTACTCTCCATATTTATTCATTGAAAACACGAAACAGATCAGATGGGAAGGTCCCACGCATGCAACATAAGAATAATAGCGTTGAAAGGGACTTCGAAGGGCTTCTAGTCCAAGCAGGAGACCCTGGCCTATACCATTTCAGATAAATGGCTGTCCAGCCTCTTTTTGAAAGCCTCCAGTGACGGAGCACCCAAAACCTCTGAAGACAAACTTCCATTAGTTGATTGCTCTCACCGTTAGGAAGTTTCTCCTTAGTTCCAGGTTGCTTTTCTCCTTGGTTAGTTTCTAACCATTGTTTCTTGTCTTGCCTTCTAATGCTTTGGAAAATAGTTTGACCCCCTCGTCTTTGTAGATCCCTTCAAATATTGAAATCCTGCTATCATGTCACCCCCTGGTCCTTCTTTTCACTAGACTAACCATACCTGATTCCTGTAACCTTTTTTCATATTTTTTAGACTCCAGACCCCTAATCATTCTTGTTGCTCTTATCTGCACTCTTTCCAAAGTCTCAACATGTTTTTAATATTGGAGTGACCAGAACTGGATGCAATATTCCAAGTGTGGCTGTACTAAGGCACCCTGAACATGAAGAGGGGGTACGTTGCAATCACAGGCACAGAATGTTTTTTAAAGGGCTAAAACTTTTTGAACTTGTTACAAAGCAGCTGTGATTTTTGTCTTTTGACTGATGAGCAAAGCAATTCTTAGCCTAACTTAAGAAATAAGCATCTCTTAGGAGTTTGACAATTAAAACTTTGGCGTGCTTATTGTAATGCTGTTTTTAAAAAACAGACAAAAACTTCCCTCTTGAGTCCTTGTCCAATGGGCAATAACGAACAAATATTCTCCACATGTTCACAGCCAAAGATATAAAAATGTTCTTCCAAAGGAATATTAAAGGGCTTGGGCAACAGGAATTATTTGACTCTAACAATTTAAAATAGGCTGCCTTTGAAGGATTATCAAACTATGCCATTTCCAGAAAAGAGCATCATAACAATAGCAATAGCCCTTAGACTTATATACTGCTTCATAGTGCTTTTACAGCCCTCTCTAAGCAGTTTACAGAGTCAGCCTCTTTCCCCCAACAATCTGGTTCCTCATTTTGCTGAGCTCAGAAGGATGGAAAGCTGAGTCAACCTTGAGCCAGTCAGGATCAAACTCCAGGCCATGGGCAGAGTTAGCCAGCAACAGTGCATTCTAACCACATCTTGCTATTCAGGCCGGCATCACAGTGAAGATTTTTTGATCTCTAGAATTTATCTCACTCCATCTTGATTGAATGGGAAAGAGCTTTGGTGAAAAAAGGTAAAGCTAGGGTTTTCTTCAAGCTTTTTTCAACTCTTAGTGATTTGACAGAAGCTGTGTTGTTTTCCTGGGCAGAACTGTCTTATAATTGCTGCGTTCCTTTGAAAAAAACAAAAAGCTCAGCCTGTGGGAAAGGCACCTGGAGGTTTCTTCTCAAAGTATTAATCAGGACCAAACTTGTGAACCTTCTAATTAGGTTTCTTCTAATGACAGCAGGGAGTCTGTGGCTTAAAATGGGTCCAAATTAAAAAAATAAATAAACAGAACACAGAGAGGAGAATGAAATAAGTTATCTCCTGACCAAAAGAGTGCAAAATTGATACCTTTTCTCCCCCATGGGAATGACTAATTTTTTGAAACTATGATATTGGACACACTGGACCAGAAAGGAACTATTCAAATTATGTTTGTTATATATATGTAAATAACGTAGTTGGGTTGACAATATATAAACTACAAATATATATGTTTATAGCTTTAAGGAAAAATACTGTAATGTATTATGCTGTGTTCTGGTTGGTTAATTATGCTACAAATTGCCATAAGAGGGAGCTATAGATCATAGTTTAATTATCTTTCTTTTTCTCTTTTTCACTGATGATCTCTCTTAATACTGACTTGATACTGACTGACTACGGATCGATACTGACCAACCCTGTTTATTTTGATATTCTGTTGATATCGAAGGTTATTTGTTGTATTATGGTTTGATATTTGTCTGCTGTAAAAGACATGGAACTGGTAAGAAGACTTTATAACTTGATATTTCTGGACTGGTAAAAACATGTATGACATGGACTGTTTATTGGACTGTGCTATTTCTTCAAGTAAACATTAATACAACTTATTCAATTCCGTGTGGCTGTATATTTCTTCATAACTGTTCTCATAAACCGTTTTCCGTTTGCATATCCTTTTTGTACAAGGGTTACTCTGCACATATCCTAACATTGGTTATGGACCCAGTGAGATATTTGAGAACCAGTGTGAATATACAGTTTAATATAGACAGCTAATTGTGGTTTATTGTTACAATGGCACAAGAACAGTCTATCCTTGATAACCCGGTTGGATAGAACAAATTATGTTTCCTGGTCTATGAAGTGCAGCCTACTTCTGCGTAAAGAAGGATTATGGACTGTAGTGAATAATCCACTGGATGTAACAACTTTGGATCCACCAAATGATGAAGATAAAGAGAAAATAGCTGAATTTAACTGGGATAATGAAAAGGCTCTTAGTATAACTGGACTGAGTGATCCGCAGCTAGTCCATATTCGTGGTCAAGAATCTGCTGCTAGACGTTGGGACATTCTGAAGATTTATGTTCGAGATAGTGTGGGTGCACACATATACCTTCCACGTAAACTGTTTCAAGCTCGTCTTATAAAAGGTGGCGACATGTTGGCTCCTTTGGAGTTTATGAAAAGGACTTTACAAGACCTACAAGAAAAGTAGCTGATTTTCTTGGAGTTGCATCGAGTTTACAACATTCTTTCTTCTTTGGATGAAACTTATGATGATTATGTGTCTTCAATGGAAGTTTTAAACAGAGTTGAACATTGACTGGCATAACTGGAAGACTGTTAGAAGAGTCAAGAAGAAGGCAAGATAGAAATCAACTGAGAAAAAGACAACCTCAGAAAGAAAAATTGTCTTCAACTGCCTATATTGTTAGGAAATGTTTTTCTTGTGGGGCTAAAGGTCATATAGCCAGATATTGTAAAAAGGCTAAGAAACAGAATAATATACAGAGAGCTCATATGAACGTTAGTTTAGCAATATCAAATATAACTAAAAATGTAAACCATGATATATGGGTAGTTGATAGTGGAGCATCGCTGTGTATAACTAAAAGTAAAGAGAGATTTGTTAACATGAGAAAGAGTGAACAGCATATATCATTAGCTAATGGATGAAAAATGAAAGTATATGGAGAAGGTACTGCGTATTGTTCATGTATAAATGAAAATTTACCGATGTTATATGTACCTAGAATAAAGTTTAATTTGCTATCTGTAAGAGAAATGGAAAAAGCAGGATTTGTAGTAACATTTAAGGGAGATACATGTTTAATAGACAAACATGATCCATCAAGCAATGTTAACTCAGTTTATGAGAATAAGAAGCCTCGTGATGAATGTATGCATCTACTCCATAGACATATGGGACATATAAATTTCAAAATGATCAAGAAAACTGTTGAGTTTTCTACTGGTATAGATTTAAAACCTTGTATAAAGTATGTAGATTGCAATATGTGTAATAAAAAGGAAAACAAGGTAATTTCTGAAAATATGGTAAATGGACTGAAAACCAGTAAACCATTAGAGGTTGTGTTTGCTGATATCATTGGACCTAGAAAACCTAGTATATACCTAGCCTGTACGTATGTATGTATGTATGTATGTATGTGTGTGTATATATATATATATTATATATATGTATGTATGTATGTATGTATGTATGTATGTATGTATATGTATATGTATATATATATGTATATGTATATTATATATTATATATTATATATTGAGCATTATGGATCATTTTTCCAGATATGGTTTCTGTTACCTAATGAAAACAAAGTAAGAAACATACCAGTATTTTGTAAACTGGCTAAAATTTACTGAAAGAAAACAGAAACAGAAAATGATTAGATTAATTACAAATAATGATACTTAATTTACCAATAAAAAAAATTGAAACCATGTTACGAAAAGCTGGAATTAAACATGAGCATTCTGATCCTTATAGACTACAGCATAACTCATATATTTAATGTAGAAGACAAACATTACAGGTTATGGCTAGGAATATGATGTCTGATTCTGGTATATCAGAGCAACTGTGGGATGAGGCAATAATGTGTGGTAACTATGTCTTGAATAATTTAATAAATTTAACAACTGGTGAATTAAAATTTACTCGTTGCCATAGAAGAAAACCAGATCTTAGTTATTTGCATACATTTGGAACCCCAACATGGGTCCATATTCCCACACAAGTAAGGCAAAAGGGACAATATAGAGCTAAGAAATTGTATTTTGTAGGTTATGGAGCTAATAATAGATTATTTAAATTTTGGGAACCAGGTACTACTAATATATATTGGAGTGCAAGTGCTAAATTTCTGGAGCATGTTGGCTGGTGAAAGTTTAAACAAGAACATAATAATAAAAAACATAGTATTATTGTAAAAACTCCATTGTTCACTGATCATAAAAATGATAGGAATATTGATGAATCAGTAAAAGAGGAACCATCTATAACTGCAAAAGATTCGATAGGGGAGGTAGAGGAAGAAAATAAACAAACAACATGTACTGATTTTTCTAGAAGGTCAATTAGAGAGAGACGTAAATATAACAGAGTTCAAACAAGCGTCTGTAGAGTTAAATAAAGAATCTTCTAATCTCTATGAAATTGTATGAGTTATTAATTGTGAAAAAAATATGAATTAAAGACGTAATGTATTATATATTGACCAACCCAAAGGGGAGAATGTTACATATGTATAAATAATGTAGTTGGGTTGACAATATATATGTTTGTAGCTTTAAGGAAAAATACTGTAACGTATTATGCTGTGTTCTGGTTGGTTAATTATGCTACAAGTTGCCATAAGAGGGAGCTATAGATCATTGTTTTCCGTGTGCATATCCTTTTTGTACAAGGGTTACTCTGCACATATCCTAACAATGTTTTCTCTCCATTCCAAAGACTGTGCATGTCTACGGGGCACAGGTAACTGAACTGGATCAATGTATCTCTTTTCAAAGGTCACATTTTATGAAGTGTAATAGAAGGACAATTTTGAAGGACAAACGTCTTCTTACTGGAGGTGACTAGGACATTAGGATTTGGAAGGGGAGGAGGGGGAATGGTTTCTCACTCATTCTTCTGCTGCATTTCTCTAAGTGAGTCCCCTTTTGTGGTGAGAAAATGGTCAATGTCACGCTCAGTCGTGGAACAAGGTCTCAGCAGCTTTAATGATAAAATAACTTGTGGCACTAATCCTTTGCTTCACATTTTCCATTCCAGAGGATCTGCGTGACTGTTCTCTCTTGCAAACATGTCCCCTGGGATCTTGTGGTTTCTTACTGCAGTATTTGGTTAAGTATGATCTCCATCAAAAATAGGAAGACTTTTTCCCTCAATTTCCCTCCGAGTGTCAACCCTGAAGTTGCCACACTGGAGCTGAGCAATAGGGAGGGGCAATGAGAGATAGCTGGGGTTTTGTAGCCAAAACAAAATACTTTCTCTTGGGAACCAAGGACATTCTCACACCTGGTCAGAGGAAGGAGGAGTGACGTCACCAGGCAACCAGACAGCGCCTTGATTGGACCACGTGACTGTTTGAGAAGGGAATTTTTTTTACTTTTAATTAGGTGAAAACTTCAGGAAACTTCAGAGTCTGTTTTCATCAGATCTGTGCCAATACAATAATCCAATGAAGCTATTCTTTGAGGACTCTACCTGCCTCGGAGTTTTGCATGCTATGGGTCTATTACTTGGAACCCTGACACTGAGATTATTTTCTGGTGCTGATGGAGACAGATGAAGCAAGTGATCTCTAAGGCCAAAAGTGGGTGTGGCCATCCATTCCCCCATTGCTTTGTTTTTTTTTTTTTTCTCACTCTGAGTAACTTCCCGTTGCCCTTCTCTTCTTATCTCTATCAGGAAATTGAGTGGGGGGACGACCAAGTCTTCTCTTCATAAGGTCTGAAGAAATGTTGTAACCCGAGTGTCCACCTGACCATCAAAACGAAGTTCTCACTTTCTTTTCCCCCTTGGTCTTCTTGTAACATGTTCAATGTGTGCCTGAAGGCAGGACCATCTCATTTTGCTTCTGCTTCTGTTTTTCCATGGTAGACAGTTTGAGGTTGAAGCTGTGAGGGGTGGAGGCTGTAACAATGGAGTTGGATCGGGCGTTCCAGGCGTTGACCACTCTTTGGCTGAAGTCGTATTTTCTGCAATCGAGTTTGGAGCAGTTTACCATGAGTTTGTATCAGCTGTTTGCCCATATTATTGTGGTTGAGGCTGAAGAAGTCGTTGGCAGGCAAGATGTTATAGCAGACAATTTTGTGTACTATGCTTAGATCGGACTGCAGGCGGTGCAGTTCCAAATTGTCCAGGCCCAGAATGTCAAGCCTAAAGGCATAAGGAATTCTATTTAGGCATGAGCCGTCTCACAGGAACCCCTTCTTACCAGTTGAAATTCTTGCATTTTTCTACAGGCCACAAAGGTTGAAATCTTTCAGAACAACCTCTGTCTCTTGTGTGTTGCTTTAAATAGGTCTCTTGTGCTCCATCTATACTGTGAAGGATTATATGAAAGATAGGGCGAGACCCATTTAAAGCAGCGCACAAGAGACAGAGGTTGTTTGTGTGTGTGTGTGTGTTGGTTCGTTGCATTTGTTGTCAAGGACAAGAATGAAAGCATTATTAGCACCTAAATCAGAGGTCTCCAAACCTGTCACCTTTAAGACTTGTGGACTACAATCCCCAGAATTCTCCAGCCAGCATAGCTGATTTAAATGAACTTAAAATGAACAGGACACAAATAAAAAATATTTCAATATTCCCACCTGCTGATTGATTTCAACCATGGTTGTCCCACGCCAGCAAGGTATTAACCATCAGCAGAGCAAATGTCCTCTGTTGAACTGGACAATCTATTGCCCGGTCCTGAAATGCTGTGGCTAATCCCATGGAAACTGCCCTCTTTCTGACCGCAGCAAAAATACCACTGCTGAGTTTAATCACTGTTGCGCATCGCATTTGCAATTTGCTTTAGCCAAACAAATGCATGCACAATTGAGCCATTGACTTTGCCTTATGGATCTGATTGTGATGACTAAAGAATTTCTGCTCGGATATGTAGTTCTGGAAATGAACATTGTAATTAAAAAAAAAATAGATAACTGAGAAGAAGGACTGATATCGTGGAAATGTCAAGAAGGGAGAAAGAGAAAAGAGGTGGGGTGAGCAGGTCGGAATTTATCCATGCCTGCTCAGGTGGCAGTTTGATAAGAATGTTTCTGAAAAGGGTTGTTGTATTTTTTAATCTTCCAGTAAAAAGGGAAGTCTTTTCCTGACAAATCTCTACCACATTTTTTTCTTCTTAATGGTTGTCCTTACCCAGAATATATAACCATGTCTAAATCAGGGATGTCAAACTCAAAGCCCATGGGGTGCTTAAATCTGACCCACAGGGCCAGCCTAGAAACAACTGGCCTGCAGTGCCTCTGGCAGCCGAAGTGGGGTGCAGGGCAGAGGTGGTATTGTTGTGGTTAGCCGGCAGCAGGTGCAGATGGCTGAGGAGAGCAAGGACTCTGATGAAGGGCCAGGACCATCAGGGAGTGGACTGCTGCCTTCAGAGATTGTGGGGGCTGGCAGCAGTGATGTGGAGGTTCCCAAGGAGCCTGTGCCAAGTACACGTGCATGAAGGATTGCTCAGAGGAAAGAACACTTACAACAGCACAGGTGACTCAGGAATAAGGAAATAGCCCCTCCTTCAAGAAGATAAAAGGCAGCTGTGAATGAACACACTTTGAAGAAAGCAAAGAAGTTTCGAACTCAGCCTCATGTACATTACAGTTGGTATTTGAAGACTCTTGCAAACTATTTCTTATCTGTTTTTTTTTTTATCAGACGTGAAAAAAACTTGACAAGGCTCTTTCTTGTCGAGCTAATAAGTTGGAAGCAGCTTTTTATCTGTGAAGAAACAGGATTCTTAGCTGAAACTTAAAAAGATTATACTGCTGCCTTTGTCTTGTGTTTGCTCTCTTGGAACTAGGTTTGGGTCAGAACAGGTATTCAGCAGGTTGGGACCAGTTCTAGAGAACCAGTAGTGGAAATTTTGAGTAGTTCGGAGATCCGGCAAATCCCACCACTGACTGACCCTTCCCCACCTATTCTCTGCCTCCCACTGAGTCCCAGCTGATCAGCTGGGTCTTCTTTTGTTGCCCTGCACAGGAGAAATGGAGCTGGAAAGCAGGTTAGTGGGGTGGAGAGGGAATGGAGATTTTACAGTATCCTTCCCCTGCCACACCCACCAAGCCACATCCACAGAACTGGTAGTAAAAAAAATTGAATCCCACCACTGATTCAGGGGGTTGCATGTCCCCACCCCGTACCCTATTTTCAGCCTAGATAGCCTCCTGCAGCACCCTGCCAGCCAAAATCAGGCATGCAGGAGGTTGTCCAGTTCAAAAATGCACCCCCCTGCATCCTGTTTTGGCTACCAGAGTGCTGCAGAAGGTGTCCGTCCCATCTCCCCACCACCGACCAGCCCATGGAGGAGAACTATGATGGTGATCCAGCCCTCAATGAAGTCCAGTTTGACATCCCTGGCCTAAATGATCGATGTTAGCTGCACCCCAGAGTTAGTGCTGGAGAATCTCTTCACCCCAGGATTTATGCTGATTAACAAAGTGGAGGAGCTTGAGAGAGATTGCACACATAGGGCTAAAAGCAGAAAAGCCTTTTTAGTCCACTTTTTTTTTTTGTCAAAGTGACTGGGGAAACATGGACATCCACGAGTAAGAAAAGGGAACCTGTTCTGACCAAGGCTTCCTGAGATAGTAACAATCACACCCTCTTCCCCAAAACCTTGTTTTGATTTCAACAGCTGTGAATTATATGTATTCACAGCCCGTAGTGAGTCCCAAACAGTTTGTGAATAGTCCAACAGAAATTCTGCCACAGTCTTTCAGGATAAGGCTGATAAGCACCCACCTTTATCTCCCTTGAAATGCTGCCAACGACTAAATTACCAATTAGCTGTACAAGCCAAATGGAGCACAAAGTCAACACGGAGCTACAGATTTTAAACTAACCAGAATGAACAAAATTGCTTCCTGCAACCTTTGCTCCTTCTTTATGTCTTATGGGAGGGGGCCATTCATTTCCAAGCCTTACTCCTGAGTAAGCCTTACTCCTCCTTTTGTCCAACTGTTCTTGCCTTCTGGCAGCTCCATGCAAACTGAGCTGCCCACTGCTCCTCTGCCTCACTGATGTCAGATTTTGCAGGCTCCAGAGTCAGCACAGAACTCTCAGATGGGCCTGGCTCCATCTCGGTGTTGGATGCAGATCCCTCATCCGAGCCCTCCCCAGACTCCTGGACTGGTCCCTGTTCCTCTCCACTGTCTGACTCTGCTGCCAGCTCCGCAGGCTGCTGATGGACCACAACAGAACCAAACTCTAGGTATGCCCACTTAATTGAGATTGAGTAGAAATATAGATTGGATAAGGACATCAACCCTGATTGTTTTTTGGGAAGGACAGATACTGAAGCTCAAATACTTTGACCACCAAATGAGAAGTGATGACTCTGGAAAAAAACCTGATGTTGGGAAGGAATGAGGATGGAGGGAGAAGGGGATGAGAGATGATGAAGTAGCTAGAGTCATCAATGCAATGGATATGAATTTGGGCAGACTCTGGGAGACAGTGGAAGACGGGGAGAGCAGAGGTGGTATTCAGCAGGTTCTGACCTGTCTGGAGAATTTTGAGTAGTTTGGAGAACTGGCAAATACTGACTGGCCCCACCCCCATCTATTCTCTGCCTCTAAAGTCCAAGGTGATTCTTTGGTTGCCCTGCACAGGAGAATGGAGCTGGAAGGCAGGTTAGTGGGGTGAGGAGGGAATGGGAATTTTGCAGTATCCTTCCCCTGCCATGCCCACCAAGCCACAGCCACCAAGCCATGCCACACACACAAAGCCATGCCCACAGAACTGGTAGTAAAAAATTTTTGAATCCCACCACTGGAGGAGGGGCTGGTATGCTCTGGTTCATGAGGTCATGAAGAATTGGACATGACTTAGTGACTCAACAATAACAATAATACAGTAGAACCTCTGGTCATGACCATAATTCCATAACTTTGGTTGCAACCTGGTTTAGTTGTGACCGAAAGCAAGACTGACTAAGCAGGGACTTACAAAAAAATGGTGCAGAAGGGGAAATCAGCCGCGGCTGTGTTTGATCATCACCTGAGTATGGGTTTGTGGCCAGATTCAAAAATAATGTGTATTTTTTGGTCGGAACCCGATTTGGTCATGGTCAGAAGCGTTCGTGATCAAAGGTTCTACTGTAGATCGAATATCAACTTGGAAAAGGTTGGCTATACACATATCTTCAACATCACGAGTTACTTTGCTGAGGGATGCTCATTGTAAAGAAAATGGCTATGCATACTGACAGGAGCTCCCGCGGGAAGTGTGAGGCCCAGCAAATAAAATGAAAAATGTGACCCATGCAGTTGGGGGGAAATCATTGTTGCCATTATCATCATCCTCTGGTGCAAAATGGTAGGGCGGATTTCATGACAAACAAAAAAATATTTGTAGACCTCTTTACTACAGTCAGGGTAAGCCTGTTACAAATGTTTTACAAACCAAAGCTGAGGGCTCTAAATATTGAGGGGTTTCGAAATCAAGAAGCAATATTTAAAAAATAATAATTAAAAGGTTGTCTTGACAAATCCCTCTGAAGAACGGAAAACAGCACCCTGCACTGAATTCCTAAGGCCACAGCTGCCTTTCCTTCCTTCCCCAAATCCCATGCCTACAGTTAGTTGGGTTTCTCCCCCCAGGAAAAGCTTTCCAGATGTTACCTCACAAACATTTTTATCCAATCCCAAAAGCAATTTGAAACCATTTATTTCAATTTGCCCAATTCTCCTGCACAGACAAAACACAGAGCAACGCATTTTCCATCACTACTAAATAATCAGGGAAGCAAATTAAACATATCCAACAGATGTTGCCATACAATTCTGTTGCTGTTCTGTGTCTCGTCCTGCCCTCCTTCAATTATTTACAACTAGCCATCAGGGAAAACTCCCCCCAAGAAAAAAAAAACACAGTCATTTTGAAGGTTCTTTATTTTAGAGCGGGCGACGGAGGGCGAGTATGCAATTCTCTTTGCAACTCTTTCTTGGTTAATCTTGGGTGTTGGAAATCGCTGCACATTTCAGTTAGCATTTTAGCATAGCTTTAAATCACACCCCTCAGTAAACCCCCTTTTTACAGTAAGGATAGGTACATAATCCCCAGTGGCAGGAAAGCCTCTGCTTGGTGCAATTAAACAGTGTCTGTCCTATGATCCTCCCAGAAGCCGCAATAATTAATAAGATACATGAATGCACAAGAGATGGACAGATTAACGAAGTTATTGAAGGACAAGAAAGAAGAAGAATATTATAAAATATGGGATGTATGGTATGAATGGATAAAAAAAGATGCAAAGGTGTCAAATGATAATCTATGTAATATCATACAACAATAAAGTTTACATGTAAATAAATGTAAATAAAAATGTATATATGTATAAAATGCCTAAAATGAAGAAGAAGCAAATACAGAGATGTATAACATGTTAACAGAAGATATTTACAATGTAAAACACTGCTATAGTAACGTTTTAAAGTGTGGAAATTTGTTTTTAATTGTCAAAACATTGAATAAATAAATTATTTTTTTAAAAAAACTATCTACCTTCCAGTGGTGGGATTCAAACATTTTTACTACCGGTTCTGTGTGCATGGCTTGGTGGGCATAGCATGGCTTTGTGGGCATGGCAGGGGAAGGTTACTGCAAAATCCCCATTCCCTCCCCACCCCACTAACCTGCTTTCCAGCTCTGCTCTCCTGTGCAGGGCAACCAAAGAAGAGCCAGCCGGTTAGCTGGGACTCAATGGGAGGCAGAGAAAAAATGGGGGCAGGGCCAGTCAGAGATGGGATTTGCCGGTTCTCCGAACTACTCAAAATTTCCGCTACCAGTTCTCCAGAACTGTTCAGAACCTGCTGAATACCACCTCTGCTGTCTTGGCTGCCTACATAACAAGTGAATTGTTGACATTTAGTATCTTAGAGACTGTAAATGAATTCATCTTCTTGGCTTCTAAAATAGACCAACATGGTAACTGCAACCCTGAGATCAAAAGGCATGTAGCACTTGGAAGAACTGCAATGTCTGGCGTGGATAAACTCACAACAAAATATCACTTGAAGCCAAGATTGCCAAACAAAGGCTATCATACTTTGGCCATGTCATGTGAGATGACACACTCAAAAAGTCACTCATGCTGGAGAAAATCCTCTGAAAAAGGAGAAGGGAACATCCTACTGTCTATTGGCTGAACACCAGGATGACCGTGGCAGAGCTGAAATAGGTGGTGTGAGACAGAGGGGCATGATCCATAGAGTGGCCAAGGGTCAGACATGACTGAATGGCTGCTGCTGATGATGATGATGATGATGACAATATCTTAGCATCAAGCAGTGGGAAAGAGCCCGACTCCCTGCTCAGTGTAAGAATTCCGGCTAAAGCATCTGAAGAACATCTAACTCTTAAATATTTTCTAAACACGTTCAATGATTTCCTGCAGCTTAAAATCATCTCTCTAAAAATGTATATTTGATTATTCATGTATTAACTGCAGCTAGAATTGTATTTGCTCAAAATTGGAAAGGTGAAGAGATTCCTACTGATAAAAATGTGATCAGAAAAATATTACAATGCGCAGAAATGAATAGATTAGCACTTGCAATTAAAGAGAAGGAGCAAACCAAATATTATAAGATATGGGAACTGTTTTATTGATAGCTAGAGGGAAAATATGAAAGCTAAAAATAGCTAATAGACTAGTGAAATATAGAAAATATGTTAATAGAATTAAACATGTTAAGAAGAGGAATGTTATAGTAATAGAAATATTATGTATAGAATAAGATAAGAATAGAGAATTAATATCAAAGCTATGAATATGGTTGTAAGATTTAACTGTTATTGCACAAGATGTTTGTACCCAGACGATGCACTGTTAATTGAAAGATGAATTGTATGTAAATAAATAAAAATAAATAAAAGAAAAAACTTATTAAAAAAATCATTTATCTATGTCCTGCATCAAGACATGATACTCTTTAATTTATTTGCAGGAGGTCCCCAGTCGTATTTTCCTAAAGCTATTGATTGATTATGTGCCATCAAATCAGAGGTGGTATTCAGCAAGTTCTGACCAGTTCTGGAGAACCGGGAGCAGAAATTTTGAGTAGTCCGGAGAACCGGTAAATACCACCTCTGACTGGAGATTTTACAATATCCTTCCCCTGCCATGCCCACCAAGCCATGCCCACAGAACTGGTGGTAAAAATATTTGAATTCCACCACTGCATCAACTCTATGTCAACTCTTAGTGGTTACATAGATAGACTTTCAGAATTATTCTGGTTACAAACTGGCTGTCAGCATTCCAGAAAAACCCAACTCCAATTAAAAATTCCGAGACAGGCATTTTCTCAAAGTTTCCTTTTACTAGAGTAGTTATACTGGCACATCTGGAAAATCCCGAATCTGAAAGTTCTGGGTTTTCCTCCAATAAGTAAAAAAATTACAAATCCACCCCCTGCACCCATCATTCCATCACATGCCCCAAACACCATCAGTCCCAACTTGAGACATCCCCTCAACCATTTCTCAGCCAGGTGCAGGAATAACATGACCTTGACTTAGAAGAAGAATGCTATTATGTCTAACCACATACACTCCAAGAAATTCCCCCCTCCCATTTTCCCAGGCTCAAGAATGGGGCAGCGTTGAAGCTTCTGGTGCTAATATGGCTGCCAAAGCTGACACTGGCTCTTCTAAGGATGAACCCGGTGGTGACAAGACTAAGTGGTGGTTCTAAGGATGAACCCAGTGGTGACAAGACTAAGTCCGCCACCTTGCTGGTGGTCATCCTCTTCCTGTCTTTCCCAGTATTATGGGTTTCTCAAGGAATCCAATGCTATCAGCCATTGCTTTCAATTCCTCCAGTTCATTGGACTGAAATGATAGCCCACAATGCTCTAAAGCTCTTCCCTAACTTTCTAAGTGAATTGTGAAAATTAAAACTTTATGGACATATTTTAAGACTTGGCTTATCCCTGTTTTTCATGGTATTTTAGTTAAAACTGTTAGGGTCACTTGATCCATGGATGAGCTTATATGATAGTATATAGAGTAGTATCAGTTGATCTTACACCATCCTCCACTTTGAAGAAGAAAGGAATTTCTCTCTAGGAACGCATTTGGCAATGATTGTCACTCAATAGATATCAAGATAATTAAATAAAACTTCATGTTTCTTTCGAAGTTCTACAAATGTCTTTCAATTCACACAGAATGCATTTTTGCCAAGAGTCACTAACTTGGCTCCTTATAGATACACTAAATTACAATTTTCATCATTTCAACAAGACAACAAATATGGTAATGCAACTTTCCTAATAAACAAAAAGTGCTAAATCTTTCCATAAGGTTCAGAGATTAAATAATTCTTTCCAAAGCTTTTTAATAGATATAATATAAACTAAATATTTTCCTTTCTTCTTCCCTCCCATCTTCCTTCCTTCCTTCCTTCCTTCCTTCCTTCCTTCCTTCCTTCCTTCCTTCCTTCCTTCCTAATTCTCTTCCCCTTCCTCTACTCTTCTCCCTTTATTTCTTTCTCTCTTTCCTTCCTTCTTTCTTTCTTTCTCTTCTTTTTTTCTTAGAAATGAAAAAAATCTTTTCATATTGCTTAAACAAGGTCACTTTCAGATATTTCTTTAGTTTTACACACACACAAATGCCAATAAGTTGTATAAAGTCAAATTGTCAAATGCTTCAGTTTACTTTGCTGTTTTCTGTTTTAATGTTGATTGTGAGGCATAAAAAGGGCAGTCACAATTAAATTTATGGCATTCCTTGGTTGCCTATGGCAGACTGAAAATGCAATAAACTCTTCTGAAATTGCAGCAATCCTTGTTCTATTAGTCTTTTGGCATCCAAGCACCTGTAATGTCTTTAGGTACAGTGAACTCAGGATGACGGATTACATCCTTTTGTCCAAGATAACATTCATGAGTCAAAAACTTTTTAGGAAATCTACTTTTTTAAAAAAAATGCCTACCCATTTTTTGAACTCAAACCAATTTACAAATTGATCCTTGCTATGTATATGCATTGTTTTATACTAAGATACATCTTCCTTCTTCTATCAGAAAAAGAAGAAAAGTAAAGAATAGTGAACAGGGAGGAAGGGGTAGTTGCTCTCAGAATGATAACAGGGAATCAAAACTCAAGATGGATGAGAAGAAAAAAAAGGCAGCTAAATCAAGAAATAAGCTATATTTGAGCATTACAAAAAGGACATATATTCATGAGAAAAGCACTCCATTCCTCATCAGCAATTAGTATTGATGTTTGTACCTAAGTAGCAATAAAGTTGCAATTGCTTTCCATTTCTTCTTATACCTTTCAACAGCTCTTTTGATTATCAGCAGATATATGAAGAGCTGGAGAAAGCAATTATATTTGGAAGAGTTAGCGATAAAAGGAAGCCAGACCACCAAAGAAGACGGTGGCTGTACACCATCAAAGCTGACACCAACAAAGTTTAGAACTCAACTCAAAGAAGTAGTGCAAGTAATGTAAGAGTTGGAAAGATCTGGTCCAAAGAATTGCCAAGAGATGGACATAATTGAATGGATAACACCGTCATCATCATTGTTATCACCATTGCTAACATCATCAGAACTTTCCAATTTATAGGTAATGGGGCCGAGACCTTTCTTTTAGTTAGTCAATATGGTTCTTTCCCCTTGAAAAATTGCTAAATGTGGCCCAAGCTAAATCACGCAATGAAAGGAAGAACTCAAAGACTGATTCTGAAATGTCCCACTTGAATTCATGGGAAAGAATCCCATGCAAGCTCCACTTCAGCCTGATCATTGGGTAGTGGTCCTATCCCCATGGTTTGAGGGAGGTCCAATTTCTTGGATGAAGGACTAAACCCCATACGACCTGATGTCCAAAGAGATGCTTCATTATTCACATTTAAATCATGAGTGGTAGTGAGTGTAAATACCTTACAATTAAAGAGATAATCTTCTCTGGTCATTGAAATCCACATGGCTGTACATTTCTAAATGCTATGTATGCCAGAGAGCCATTGATTAGACTCTAAGAGTTAAGAAATCTCTTACACACATGTGATGAACTATTCATACATTTAGAGCACCTGTTCCTTTTCTTATCTTAGTTCTGAATTGTTTGCAGAGCCTAATTTTGCTTCTGGGCTATACAATCATTTCTCACCTTCTTTGCTTGTTTCTCTTTCCTCTTTGGGATTCTCTCCAAATTACTGTTGTTGTTCTAATGTTCCATCAAATGAACCCTGATTCCAAGTCTCTGCAGTCTTCTTGACAAATGTTTGGGAGATCGCTTGCAAATATGTTCTTCCCAGGTGGGAAGAGAGTGACTGGCCTAAAGACACATGTTCAGTTTTGGTGCCTAAGGCACAGAAACTTCTGGCCTCAGAGAGTTCTGGCCTCTAATCCAGCACAATTTTAGCACTTCAGTTTAGATTCACTGCCTTTTTCTCTCTCCCTCTCGTTTTCTTTCTGGTTATTTGTCTCATTTATCTCTTTTTTACAATCCCATTCCCATTTCTCTTCATTTGCTTTTCACTCTCATTTTGTCTAAAACCTCAATATTCTCTTGCCTATTTCTAGACAAGGGAATATTGTCTCTTAAATTTTTTCTCTTAAATTTTATATTTGTTGTGCTCGATACCAAATCACAACTCATCTAACATAATCTTGTGCATTTCCTTGAGCACATGAATGTCTGCGTGTGATCACATATTATTCTAAGCCCAAGTTCCATAACTATGATTGATTGAATAAGGCAAATTGGCTGGGTGTGCCCATTTGATGAAGCCATATATCATAGTTTATAAACCACAATAGTCCAGTACATATACAAGATTAATCAAAACACAAATCCTTGGATCAATGTATGAAAAGTTACTGCTTACTTAGGTTAACACACCTTGCCAACCAAAAAGATCTTTTCATATAGAAACTCCACAAAATACTATGCCACAATTAAATCCATTGTTTTCATTTATTGTAAGATGCTGTCAGCCTCCAAGAATCCTTCTTCTGCTTGTCTTTCCAGCTGCCACAGAAATGGGGGAGGGAAGAATAATTGGGCTTCATGTGGGGAAGGATGCTGGAGGTCTAAGTTGGTGAAATGTAAAAGTTGGGATCTTTTTTTGATGATGCTTAGTTGCTTACTGTGCAGATGTAGCCTCTTATCTCTCTAGGCCAAGGCCAACCATCCTGGTGTGCCAGATGTCTCAAACATCACTTGAAGATGCCCCACATGACATTATACACACCTCAGACTGGATGGCCAGTTTGAACTGTTGGGGGTGGGAACATGGGATAATTTTCCATGTGTGATTTTTGCACCTGTTGCCTCAGATCTTGTATTTCCTCTGATGTTACCATATCAATTTTCAGTAAAAGTCCTTTTCTCTATAACAATGGAGTCTAAGGTTTTCTTTCTTGGATTTTGAATGGAGCTATACCTGACAGATGCTAAGAACTCTCAACTGCCAAAAAACAAGAGAAAAATGACTTGGCTTAATTGCTACAAAAGGAATATTTGTAAAACTAGTGGGAAAAACAGATCAGAACCCACAGTTCCTAGAAGGTGCCCTCCAAAATAATAGAATTGAATGAATCATTAGAATGGGTATAATTTAATAGGAAGTGAAAAAAATATCTAGAGGTAGTTAGTTAGCTAAAGTCTTAAATATTAACCAAACTTCTTCGAGCTATCAAATCTGGGATGTAAAAATTTGAATCATCTTAGGTGGTAGCAAGGAACAAGTGGTTGATGCCATCTAGTGGATGGCTAAATTTTTCTCAGATACATTTTGTTGGTCCTTATGTGACACACACTGATGGGATCAATGGGAATAAGCAGACGTGCTTCAAACTCATAACTCTTTTAATGATCTCAAAAACACAAGGAAAATGTCCAATTTGCAAAATCCCTTAGCTGATCAGCTCTCCTGACTTACAACAAATGTTCTGAGAACAATGGAGTCCCACTGTAGTTGCTCTACCATTTAAAGTAGCACCATTTCCAAGTAAGATATAAAAAAGGCTAGTTGAGCAGTCTGGTGGCTTAGTGGTGAAAACAGTTGCCTTCCACTCAGAAGGATGAGAGTTCAATCTTAGGGGGCAACAAATAGTTCTGTCATAGAGTGCCAAGAAAATATATCTGTGTGAACGCCACATGGTGTCAGGAAGGCCATCTGTCCAGTAAACTCTCAACTCCATCCAGTCACCCTAACTCTACCCTGAATAGAGTTATTAAAAGTTTTGAAGTAAGAAAGGCTGGTCTAGGTGAATATTGAGCAAAGAACTGAAAAGACAGATGAGAAAGTAGAGAATATTCAACAGATGATAATGAAATATGAGGACAGATTTAAGAAAATCAAAGAAGATATACAAAGATGTTGTGGCTCTGATTCCCAAGCCTGTGCTGTTAGAGGAAGAGGACTCGGAAGATGAGGAGGAGGAATTGGGAATGCCTTCCTCCCCAGGACCTTCCTCTCTGGCAATGCCTTCCTCTCTGATAATACCTCAGGTTTCAGCAGGCAATTGAGAGGAACAGCCTGAGATTAATCAGGAGGAGGAGGGCATATTGGAGCAGCCCCTGACAGGGAGTCAAGTGGACGAATGTTGGCTTGATCCTAGGCAGCGTCGTAGGAAGAAATGTGAGCTGCAACGTAGGAGGCATGGGTGAGTCAGAGAGTGAGCTGAGTCATTGAGACACACCCCACAGGGGATAAAAGTGGGTGTGTTTTCTCTGGAAACTTTGTACGGGACAAAGTTTGCTTCTCTTCCAGGTTTCGTTGTGACTGTTTCTTGTGGTCTGCTTTGGAATCTTCAGTGAGTAGTTTTTTCTTGTTATCATTTCGGACTTGGCAGGCAGCGTGTATTGGAATGCCAAGGACATTATCAGTATAAAAGATTAACACTGTAAAGACCGAGTCTTCTTGCCTGCCTTTGTTTGTTTGAGTTTGGACTCTTTCATCTTTCTTGGAAAGAAGAAAGGTGAGACATAACACAAAGAGATAAGAAAATTGGAGATATTGATACTCAATTGAGTGATGTTGAAAAGGGCAGGAGTGGACCATTAGAATGGGAAATCGATAGATTAGAATTTTACCTGAGATTTCGAAATGTAGAAGAAGGAAAAGGTGAAAACCTTGCTGAAATAATGACAGAAATACTGGCAGAAGCATTAGAGATAACCAAAGAGAAGATGATGGATAGGGTGGATGAAGTGTTCCGTGTCTATACAAGATATGCAATGAGGAATAGGTTACCAAGAGAAGTTCACATCAGATTTACCAAGAAGATTATTAAAACACAGATACTGCAGGTGGCAAGAGAGAAAACAGTAAAGTACAAATACAAAGAAATTGTGGTGCTGAAACAGGTATCAATAAGAGTAAGAGAGATGAGAAGGGAATATTTATTTTTGACTAAAGAGGAGTAAATTACAGATGGTTGATACCAGAAGGCTTCTTGTTCCCCTGGCAGGAACAAAGACACAGAATTGACTCATTCAAAAAGGCTGAGCTATTCTACTTAGAATATCTTAGAGGAAAGGAGGAAAATACAAGAAAAGAAGAGTCATTAATTGAATTTCAAGAGGAGTGTATAGCAGTAATTAAAAAAGAAAAAGAAGAAGGTGCAGTAGGTAGTGCTCCCAGAGAGCAATGAGAACTAAGATCTACTAGAGCAATAAAACCCTCTTATAAAGCTTAATATGGATGAAAGAAAATTGATTATGATTAACATAAATGGACTTAATTTGGCTACTAAAAGAAGAAAAGTATTCCATAAATTAGAAAAATTAAAATTTGACATAATTTGCCTACAACTACAGTACACATTAAAAAACAACAAGAATATATATTGAAACAAAAAATAGGGAAATTATTCATGTCATTGACACAATGTAAAAAAGAGGTGTTGTCTTATATATTAGAGATACAATTTTGGCAGAACTAATTTATACAGATGTCAATGGAAGGATTTTGATGGTGGAAATAGAATAATGTTAAAACACTTTTAATTGCAATTTATGCTCCAAGTGACAACCAAGAAGAATTTTACAGGAAATTACATATGAAAATAATTGAACTGGACTATGCTAATATTTGTATGATGGGACATCTCAGTGGAATAATTAATGATCAGCTGGACTATAAAATGCAGAAATCAACAAAGAAAACTAGAAAGATATCACCAAAATCTTTCTTTCGAATGATAGAAGAAGTAAACTTAAAAAATGCATGGAGAGAGAGAAATGTGGAAAGTAAGCAATATACTTTTTACTCAAACAGACATGCATCATGGTCTAGAATAGACATGATATGGATGTCAGCAGAATTACTTGCCAACATACGAGAAATTGAAATAGAAACAAGCACTTGGGCAGACCAGAACCCAATGACAGTCATTTGGAAAGGACAAAAGAGGAGATATAGATGGACTTTAAATAATATGATATTATAAGAAAAAGACTTTGAACAGAAAATAGAGAAAGAATTGGTTTTCTTTTTAAAAGAAAATAGAAAAAAAGGATACATCTTTACAGAATCTCTGAGACATGATGAAGGCCTACACAAGAGGCTTGATAATAGACTATACAAGGAAAAAAAACAGAAAAAGTCTTTCAAAACATTGGAAGATGACTATAAAAGACTGGAAAAAGAATTACAGAAGTCCCCACAAAAAAAAAGACATTAAAATTAAAATGGATATAACTAAACATAAAATGGGACAAATGGAAATAGAGGAATTAGCACAAAAAATTAAAAATGCTAAGCAGAATTACTTGGAAGATGCAAACAAACCAGGCAGATAGTTAGCCTATAAACTGAGAAAGGAAAGAGAATCAAGAAGGATTAGTCAATTAATAAATGAAGAAGGACATGTTTGCTATGGAAATGAGAAGAAAAACATTATACAAGATTACTATGGAAAATTGTATTATCAAGAGAATATTCAAGAAGAAAAAGCTAAGTAATATTTACAGAAAGCGAATTTACGCCAGATATCCAAAGATATTGAAACAATGCTAGAAGGGAACACAATGATGATGGGATTAACAGAAGCTTTAAAAGAACAGAATGTTGGAAAAGCACCAGGTCCAGATGCATTGCCAGACTTTTCAGGAAATATTAAATCTTCACCTATTAGTAGTCATGAATGAAGTTATGTCAAAGAAGAGAATACCCAAAACATGGTCTGAAGCATCTACAGTATTACACTTATACCGAAGGAGGATACAGACCCACAGCAAGTTAAAAATTATAGACCCATATCCCTACTAAATTCAGAGTACAAAATCTTTGCTTCAGTCTTGGCAGAAAGACTGAAAAGATATTAAATAACTTTATCCATGCTGACCAAAATGGATTTCTGCCAAAGAGACAAATCAAAGACAGTGTGAGAATAATTCTGGACATTTTGGAATACTATGAGGCACATCCTGAAAAGTAAATGGCCTTGTTATTTCTAGATGGACAAAAAGCCTTTGACAATGTGAGCTGGCAATTCATCTTACTGCAACTGATACAAATGGGCTTTGGTAAAAAAAATTATCCAAGCCATTGAAACAATATATCATAAACAAACTGCAAAGATTATGGTAAATGGAGAATTAACAGAATCCATAGATATAAGAAAAGGGACAAGGCAAGGCTGTCCACTGTCACCTCTGCTGTTTGTGTTAACATTGGAAGTGTTGAATAGGAATATTAGAGTAGAAAAAGAAATAAAAGAAATGAAAATTAAAAAGGAAGAGTATAAATTGCAAGCTTTTGCAGATGACCTGGTATTTATATTAGAGGACCCATTGGAAACAGCATGTAAATTAATAGAAAAGATAGAAGTATATGGAAAAGTAGCAAGTTTGAAAATAAACAAAGATAAAGCAAGATATTAACAAAGAATATGTAAGCAAAACGAAAAAAAGAGTTGGAAGAAGTTTTAGAAATACAGGTCACAAATAAGGTTAAGTATTTAGGGATATACATTACACCAAGATGTAGCACACTGAAGGAGGATAACTATCTTAAACTCAAACAGCAGATTGTGACAGATTTGGCCAAATTGGAAAACTTACAACTATCATTGATTGGGGGAATATCTACAATTAAGATGAATGTATTGCCTAGAATTTTATATTTATTCCAGACAATTCCAATTCGACTAGGGAAAGAGTTTTTTGGAGACTTAAATAGAATTGTGCTGAAATATATTTGGCAGGGTAAGAAAGCGAGAATAAAACTTAAACTGTTACAAGATGCAAGAACAAGAGGAGGGTTTGCCTTGCCCAACTGGGAGTTATATTACCAAGCGACAAATCTGATGTGGGTAAAGGAATGGATAACACTAAGGAACAGTAGATTATTGACTTTAGAAGGGCATGACTTGCTGTTGGGATGGCATGCTTTCCTCTGGTATAAGGGAACTAAAACACGGGGGTATTTTAGAAGACATTACATTAGAGAGGCACTGTTTTTGAACTGGGAGAAGATATAAAGACAATACTACTTAAAAATCCCATTATAGATATCTACTATTGAAGCATTTTCTTATCCAATAATATATAAAAAGGAACAAACAGTTAGATATGGTGAGATATTGAATGAAAAGGGTGAACTCAAATCTATGCAAGCATTGGAAGAACAAAGTGTAGAAATGAATTGGTTTTCATATTTGCAAATACAATCTAGATTTGATAAAGATTTCAAAACAGAAGCTATTTATGATAAACTGACTGATTTAGATAAAATTCTGATGGGTACTGATGAAAAGGTAATTAAAAAACTCTATGGACATTTATTAGAATTTAAGTTGGAGGAAGAACAAGTCAAAGAAACCATGATTGCTTGGGGGAAAAATGAATATGGGATTGATTTAGAGAATTGGCAAAAATTGTGGTCTCAAAATTATAAAATGACCATGTCAACTGCATATAAAGAAAATTTGTATAAGATGTTTTACAGGTGGCACCTACCCCCATCGAGAATTGCAAAAATGTTTAAGAACAAATCAGATAAATGTTGGAAATGTCATCAGATACCTGGTTCATATTACCATATGTGGTGGACATGCTCGGATGCAAAAAGATATTGGACTAAAATCCACACGTGGTTGGAAAAAATGATAAAACAACACATAGACTTTAAACCAGAGATCTTTTTATTGGGAATTATACTGAAAATATACAATAAGGAGCTGAAATATTTGATTGCAAATTTCTTGACAGTGGTTAGAATTGTATTTGCTAAGAATTGGAAAAATGAAAAAATACCTATGCAGGAGGAAGTTATTAAGAAAATTATGGATTGTGCTGAAATGAGTAAATTGACATGTGAAATTAGAGAGCAAGAAGATAAGCAATTTTATATGATATGGGATTTGTTTTATCAATGGTTGGACAAAAAGACATGGTAATGTAATAGATTAGATAATTTTGTAATAGAAGTTCAATAGATTGATATAAAATATAATACAGACATATAAAACCATTGGATGAAAGTACAATATAAATTTTAAAATAAAATTTGGAATATCTCATATAAAATGATGGAATAAATAGTTTAGTCATGGATGATTAATAACTGATAAATACATATATAAGCATATGTTAGTTTGACAATGTGAAAATCTATATAAACTGTGAGTAATGACTACGAAAGGATAGCACAAAAGATTTGTAACCAACTGACACACTGTATGTATATAAAATGGAAGATGGTTTTATGTTTTTATGTTTTGTTTGTATATATTTGTCTTAAAAATAAAAACTTTTATAAAAAAAAAAAGAAAGGCTGGTCTAGTAACCCCTCATCACCTTATCTCCAAAAATATGTGGAAAATATCAAACTTATAATAGCGGAGGGTTTTGAAAATGGCAATAAAGAAATTCACTTTAAGTCTGCAATACTAAAGTTAAGAATAAGTAGTACAAGAGAGTCAGAACAAGGTTAAATCATGTCTAATTCCTCATCTCAGGTTTTGATGCTAATTATTCCTGCTTCTCTTTCGGCCCTGAAGCACTCTGAACATAATCCTGCCCACATTACATTTTCTTAAAAATAAGCAATCCCTGTCATCACAAGTCAAAAATGTCACATTATCATGAGTTCAAAACCCTGTCCCAGACCCCAACAACAAGGACCCAGGAGGCCCAAAGGCAGATAAAATATTATGTATAGATTTTCGAGGATAAATCAATGAGCAGCAAAATCAAACTTGAAGTTGTCATCCCATTTATTTCTACAGAGGCAGCTCTGGAGTGTCAGCTTTGCCTTGGGAAAAAGACGGATAGAGAAGATCTCGGAGCTCCAAGAAGCATGAAACTCCCCTTTTAAGTCAACTGCTCATCTGCATCTCAAATAAATCTAATTAGGCTGAGCTTTCACGCTGCCCTCATTTCAGAGAATGGCTTCGGTCCCTCCGTGGACACTTCCCTCCACAGTTGGCTTTGGGGATGAAATATGCTGCTCAAGTAATAGGGACTGATCTGGATGATGCTGATGATTAATTGTACTATTTGCTAAATGTACTGAAGACACAGCACCCGTGCAAAATCCCAAGGCAGAGCGAAGAGGCCTAAGGGAGAACACTGTGCAATATAAGGAGAAGCTGGCAAGCTGAAAATCAGATCATTTATGTAGACATTAAGATTCTGCACTGGTTGGAAAGTGACATAGGACTTGAACTGGTTTATTTTTGTCCCAATATTTTTGGAGAACAGATTCCTCATTTGGCTTATAGGGACAGGTTGGAGGCTCTGGGACTCCGTTTCAAAATTGGAAGGGATTCTTACTTCATTTCTCTCGCCAGCAAATCAGTTGCAAGTGTGATAAGAAATCCTCCTGCTTGAAATGTGTTGGATGATAATTTCGGCTAGCTGTTGCTAAGCACTGGTGGTAGTCTCAAATCTCCTATTATTATTATTTTTTTCAGCTATGAAATTAAACTGTTTTGAGATCATTACTGCAGCAATTGGAAATATTAGTTGACTACAAGGACACTTGCTGAAGACAATCATGTATGTCCTGATATTGTGCAAATTATGGGGACACTGTCATGGGAATGACCTAACGCTGATGGTTGTGGCTTCTTATGGATGCCTACATCCAGATAGGTAGACAGTAGACAGACAATCAGACAATTAGAGAGAGCAATTAGAGTGAGAGCCATCAACCAATGGAACAAGCTTGCCTTCAGAAATTGTGGGGGCTCCATCACTGGAGGCTTTTAAAAAGAGACTGGACAACCATTTATCTGAAATGGTACAAGGTCTCCTGCTTGAACTGAAGGTTGGGCTAGAAGCCCTCCAAGGTCTCTTCTATCTCTATTATTCTATGTTCTATGTTTTAGAGGAATTGAAACACTGACCTTACAATATTCCCATGTATGATTGATTACCCTACACACAGAATCGCATTATCAGGGAGGTGGGCAACATAAATTTAACAAACAAATAAAATATTCTCAAGCACCAGATGCTAGGACACACATCCTATGCAGTGGAATCAGTATATTTTCTAGTTATTAAAGCACTTGAGAATAACTATTCAAATAACCTAAACCACTCATAGGCAGTTTCTCATTAACTTCTAATTCCTCCCTACACTGATTTATCCTCATCTCGATTCATTCCTGATGCTCTTCATTCACTCTCCGCCTCACTTCAATTCCCTGAACAGACTCTCTACCTGTTTCGCTCATTTCCATTTTCTCAACATATTGAACTTCTGAAATGCTTCTGTGATTTTAAAACAGCTCTTCCTGTGGGGTTTGAAAGGACCCTGCAGAATACAAGAGGACCTCCCTGGCTGTGTGTCGCTAAGAGAAACATCTCAGAAGTGAAGAAGTGGTTTGTAATGTTGCCGTCTTTGGGCATTCTTGTGGACTAGTTTTT
This sequence comes from Pseudonaja textilis, assembly GCF_049901715.1. Classification (NCBI taxonomy): domain Eukaryota; kingdom Metazoa; phylum Chordata; class Lepidosauria; order Squamata; family Elapidae; genus Pseudonaja; species Pseudonaja textilis. The sequence continues at coordinate 11,927,629 of NC_141993.1, forward strand.
GTAATATTCCACCGAACAGCTGACTCTGACTTTGGTATTGGTATGCCTTGCTTTATGAAAAACAAATAAATAGAGGTAGTAACTGAATTATTATGTTTTGTTTTACTTGAACATACTGTCTACTTTTAGCTCTCCATGGGTAGAAGAATGGTTTAGGATAGGGGTGGGATTCAATTTTTTTTACTCCTGATTCTGTGTGTATGGCTTGGTTGGCATAGTAGGGGAAGGATACTGTAAAATCTCCAGTCAGAGGTGTTATTTGCTGGTCCTCCAACTACTCAAAATTTCCACTACTGGTTCTCCAGAACTAGTCAGAACCTGCTAAATACCACCTCTGCTTTAGGAGTTAGGAATGGATATTTAGGTGGACAAACACAAGAGAAAGACAAATTTAGATTGTTTCAGCAAGAATGGTCATGTGGACTGCTACAAACACCCTTTGGCTGACAACGTCTACCAGAGTCACATGCCAAACTCTCTGGAAAAGTTGTTCTCATCATTATATCATCATATCATCATCATCATCATCTGGATGAGGAGATGAGCCTAAACCCAGTCCATTCTATATTCACGAATAAAATAAAATTCTAAAAATATTCTGCCACTTATTGCCATACCAAAATTCTGCTAGTGCAATAAAAGAGAATATTAGAAGTTCAAGATTGGACTGTGCAGTCTTTGGTTTTCTCTGAGTTTGGTGGTTTTCTTGCAGATGATTCATTACTCAGCTACGTGACATCTTCAATAACAAAACATCTATAAGTAATCAACCAAGCTCAGAGAGCACCAAGGATTCTACAGATCTGTACAATTCCCTTAATAGGAAGGTTGCATAGCGTTATCTCCACACTATTAGTATTCCTATTTCTGTGTGCTTCTACTGTTGAGAAGGATTGAATTCTAGTTGAAAACATTAGCCTTGGCAATGGTATTTAAGCTTCCCAGTCAGTTTTTCACAGCATATGTAGAAAGCTGGGGGGGACGGACGAGAGAAACCAGAGCCTGACACATCTCTGTTTCATTTAAGCCATTTGCAAGGCATAGGAACAGATTTTGAAGGAAACTCCATGATCTCTGTTGAACATTTTTCTCATGGGACTTTGATTTTACCTTGGCAGGTTCTCTGAAATATAATGTGTTGTTCTTTCTTTTTACAAAAAGGAACCTTTTCTGCAAGGTAAGGTTGGCTGAAAGAAGACCCAAAGATACAGAAGCAATCTAATGTGGCATCACACCTGCAGTTATATCCATAAACAGGTTTCTACACCAATATTTCAATTCTTCAGCCAGGGTATCTGAGACAGGCAGCATAAGCTTTAGAAGAGACAATACAAACACCTTGTCATGTCTTATTTCATATTTTTCTGGTCTATTTGTTTACTTAGCAATTAGCACCTCATACTTGATAGAACTTGCTGTGCAGATGACTTTAGATAAGTGTTACAATCTTATTGTTTTTAAGATAAAGTTATGTGAGTAGACACATATTCCCAAATTCTACCGTCACTTCTTAACTTCAGGTTACCTCAAAGCACACAATATTTACAGCTTTAACATCTATATATTTATTGCCCTAAATGCAGAGCTAAGCTGTTTTTTTCAGCCTGCTCAGAATTCTGTTTTGTTTTAGATTTGACCTAATAAGCAAAACTTTATTTGGATGTAGTGTATATTTAGATTGCTAATATTTCCCTCCTACCTAAGTAGTGCCAGAGGCATTTCCTCTGGCAGATCTTTTTTCTCATTTTCCCCAAAAGGAGAAGAAAAAGAGGACTTATTGTACAGTCAGTTGACTTACAGTGAGAATCTCAGCAAAGCAAAATAGTTGAGAACAGGAAGGCTTACATGCTTCCAGTTCACCAGTCTTATCTTGGAATATTTAAGAAGTATGTGTTGTAGAGCGGCGGAGGAACGAGGCTGAACCAGGGTGCAATGTAAAAGGCTTTATTACTATGAATAAAGGGTTGCCGCGTCTGCCTTCTCACTAGGCAGACTAGCTAGCGGCAACAGGCTGGCACTGCTCGACAGCCGCCTTTTATAACCGGCTGTCAAACGGTGCCAGCCAATGGGAGCGGCTGGTGCTCCCGCTCAAACAGCGGACCTGGTTGGGGACTCCAACCAGTCCCAAAGACATAACACTCCTTTCCCCCAGCTGGGAGCATGCGTAGTCCTTCAGGTAAGTTGGTTGTCTGCGCTGGCGGCCGGAACGTCGCAACCCGGGCAAGCTGCTGGCTGGCGTCAAGTCCTCGCCCCCAGGCATCGTCTCGGAGGTTGTCGGGAAGTGGGTTCGGTCAGGTGTGGTGCTCTGTGAATTTGGTAAGTCCACATTTTCGGGCTGACCTTGGTGAGTTGCTTGGTCCGGCCGGCAGGCTGGTTCGCTTGGCTGTTGGCTCGATGTCTCTTGTTGACAGCTCGGACCCTCCAGCAGAACCTCCTGGTCGATGGGGTAGCTCGGATCCTGCAGGGAGCTCCCGACTGGGCAGGCTGGTACCGGCAGGGAGTCCTCGGTGCTAGGAGGTCGAGTTGGGTTGGTATCAGTTGTGCTTCTCCATCGTCTACGGAGCTGGTCCACGTGTCTACGCCACAGGCGTCCATCTTCCAAGAGGACCCTGTAGGATCTAGGACCTGTGACTGACACAACTTGACCTGGTACCCACAGAGGATCCCCTGCATAATTCCTGGCGTACACCAGCTCATGCAAGGCAAAGTCCCTGACCAAACTGTCAGATCCCAAAGGGGTGTCTGGGCAATAGTGGGGGTGCAACCTGTCCAGGGTGGTCCTCAGGCATCTCCCCATCAAGAGTTTGGCAGGGGATTTATTAGTAGCGGTGCATGGCATCGTATGTTGGCTCAGGAGGTAACGTGACAATTTGGAATGCCAGTTTTCCTGGCCAAACCTGGCAAGTGCCTCTTTTGCTGACCTGACTGCCCTCTCAGCCATCCCGTTGCTAGCGGGGTGAAAGGGGGCTGTAAGGATGTGTCTGATGCCCAAGTTGGCAACGTACATGCTAAACTCACATGACGTGAACTGGGGGCCATTGTCAGACACCAGTGTGTCAGGGAGCCCATGGGTAACGAAGAAGCGGGTCAGAGCCTTAACAATTGCTTGAGTGGTTGTCGAGGGTAGTAGGGCCAAGTCTATCCACTTGGAATAAGAGTCTACTACAACCAAGAAGGTCCTGCCATGTACTGGTCCAGCCAGGTCGATGTGCAGGCGAGACCAAGGACCACTAGCACTCTCCCACTTGGTAGGCGTGGCTGCTGGTGGGGCAGCCCTGGTTTCTTGGCAAGGTTGGCATGAGCTTACCCAGTTGGAGATTTGGGCATCCATGCCAGGCCACCAAACGTAGCTGCGGGCCAGAGCCTTCATCCTTACGATGCCCGGGTGGCCCTCGTGAAGTACCTTCAGGATGGGTACACGAAGAGTGTCTGGAATGACTACCCTTGTCCCCCACAACAGACATCCTTGTAGTTTCGACAATTCCTGCTTACGGGTTTTGAAAGGAGCAAAGTCAGCGGTGTATTGCGTTTCCGGCCACCCCCTTCCCACCCAGTCCATAACTTGGGCAATTATTCCATCTTTTTTTGAGTGCGCAGCAATGTCCTCGGCTGTAACTGGCAATTTAAGTTCGTTAACTTCAAAAATGGCATGAACAGGTGCTGGGTCTTCGACTGGGACTGGTAGGGGGCAGCGACTAAGGGCATCGGCGTGACTCAAGTTTTTCCCAGGGCGATGCACCAACTTGAATGAATAAGTGGCCAGGAACAAAGTCCACCTGGTCATTCTAGGTGATAGTACCTGTGGGGTTTGCTTATCCCCTGATAACAGCCCCAGGAGTGGTTTGTGGTCAGTTATAAGTTCAAAATGGTGTCCAAACAAAAATTCATGAAACTTTTTTACTGCAGCTACTGCAGCCAAGGCCTCCTTATCAATTTGGCTGTAGTTCCTTTCTGCAGTAGAGAAGGTCCTAGAGAAGAAAGCGATTGGTGCCTCGGAACCGTTGGGAAGCCTGTGGCTCAGAACAGCCCCAATCCCAAAGGGGGATGCATCCGCAGCTAGGACCAGGGGAAGTCTTTGATCAAATTGGATTAAAACTGCATCAGATGTGAGTAAGGATTTGACTGCCTTGAAGGCATGGGCTTCCTTGGGTCCCCAATGCCAGGGGGATTCTTTGTCTAACAGTCTGTGTAAGGGTTCAGCAATAGATGCTTTGTGCGGGAGAAATGAGGCGTAAAAGTTTAGTAGCCCCAGAAAGGCTTGGAGTTCCATCTTGTTGGTTGGTGTAGGCGCCTCATGGATGGCCTTTACTTTGGATTCGACTGGGTGAATGCCAGAGGCATCTATCCTATATCCCAGAAAGTCCACTTGTCTAGTGGCGATGGCGCACTTCTCCCTTTTAAGTTTGAGGCCATGCTGCCTAAACTTCTCTAGGACTGCTCTGACTCTCTGTATGAGCTGGGGTCTGTCAATTGCTGAGACTAAAATGTCATCGAAGTAAGGGACAACCCCTGGGAGACCTTGGAGGATCCTTTCCATGAGGGATTGGAATATACCCGGGGCTACACTTATGCCGAATTGGAGGCGTTTGCACTTGAATGCCCCTCTATGTGTGACTATGGTTTGTAACTCAGCTGTCTGATCATCCACAGGGAACTGTTGGTATGCCTGGGACATATCTAATTTGGCAAAGATGGTGCCGGGTTCGAAGGTGTGTAACAGGTGTTGAATAACAGGGACAGGGTAGGCGCTGACCTGTAGATAACGATTGAGGGTGGTCTTATAGTCTGCGCAGATTCTTAAACTGCCATCTTTCTTGAGTGGGGTGACTATGGGGGTCTCCCACTTGGCAAAGTCAGTTGGTTCTAACACCCCTTGCTTTAGTAACTTATCTAATTCTAAATCTAACTTTGGACAGATGGCAAAAGGCACCCTGCATGGCTTAAGGCGAAGGGGGATTGCCTGGGGGTCCACAGAGAAGGAGATGGGGGTGCCAGAATAACAACCCAGCTCGCTGCTAAAAACATCAGAGTAATCTGAGAATAGGGTGTCTACGTCAGAAGTTGAGACAGCATGGATCCCAGTTACACTAAGGCTGAGGGAGGGGAACCAATCTAGCCCCAACAGACTGGGGAGGGCACCATTAACAACCACCAAAGGCAAATGGCCTTTAAAGGCTTGGAATTGAACTAAAAACTTGCCTTTCCCGAGGACAGGAATGTTCTTGCCCTGGTAGTCCCGCAGTGTCAGGTGGCATCTCTGCAGCTTCTTCCTCGCAAATCTGGGATGGATCTTCTTTAGGGTTTCCCAGGAGATGATTGAAAGTGCAGGTCCTGTGTCTACTTCCATCCTGCAGGGCTTACCTTCTAAAGAAACAGAGATAGTGATTTTATTAGGAGTCTGGGAAGTTTGGTTAGCGTGGTAGCAGGTATAGCAGTCCTCCACTTGCCTTTGGAAAGTAGTAGGTGGTGGAGGTCTTTGAGGAAAAGTTCGCCCTGCTTGGCAGATTCTAGCGAGGTGGCCTTTCTTTTGACAATTCAGGCAGATGGCGTTCTTAAACCTGCAGGATGCCCTAGAGTGGGAGCCCCGCAAGCTAGGCAAATGGGAGGTTGCTTGGGGCGAGTTGTTTCTCTGCCCTGCTCCTACCTGTGAAGGCTTTTGTTGCTTAAGGCGGTTAACGTCTGTTGAGTCTATGGGGTCTTCTTCAATGGAAACTTCCTCTGAATGGATGGTGGAACTGCTGGGTTTTACAGGAGTTCCTTGAATTTCAGCTGCTGATTGGGCAGAGAGCTCAGCAGCTTGGGCTTCCTCCACGGCTAAGGCTAGGTTTAAGTCCTTTTTTGCTAGCAAACGTCTTTGCAGCCTAAGGTCTCTAACCCCACAGACGATCTGGTCTAGTAACATGTCTTCTAGGTAGTCTCTGAAACCACACTGTAAGGCAGCTGTCCTCAGAGCTGCCACATACTCGTTAATTGACTCTCCCTCAGCCTGTTTTTTGGTTCGGAAAGCATATCTTCTGGCTATCTGGAATGGCTTAGGTGAGTAGTGGTTGGAGAGGATCTCTTGGAGTTCATCCCACGGGACACTCCTGATAGTGCGAGGGGCGACTAGTGCTGTAGCGGTGTCAAAAACCGCAGCCCCACAGTAGCTGAGGAAGTAGGATTTTTTCCTGTGCTCAGCAGCATCCGCTAAACCGATGGCATCGAGGAAGTAGCTGAAACGATTTTTATATGAGTCCCACGTTTCCTCGGCTGGCTTGAATGGCGGGAATGTCGGATTGGCATTCATTCTGGAAACGGCAGTGCTCGTCTCTTCAGTCTTGATTCAAAGTTCGCGCTCTTAGAAGAGCGCTTGCGGCTGCGCTATCCGGCGGTGTCTGCCTCTCCGGCTACGGAGGCTTTTTGAATTTCGCGGCTGTGGCTTCAGCGCCCGTGACCTCGCTCTAGTGACTGCAGCTCAAAGCCCGGAAGCTTTTTGAATTACGTGCTCTTTGTGAGCATCGGTGGCCTCAGCTCTTCGGAATCGCACTACTGGTAGCCTCTGATCGCATCCCACCTTCGTCGCCAGTGTTGTAGAGCGGCGGAGGAACGAGGCTGAACCAGGGTGCAATGTAAAAGGCTTTATTACTATGAATAAAGGGTTGCCGCGTCTGCCTTCTCACTAGGCAGACTAGCTAGCGGCAACAGGCTGGCACTGCTCGACAGCCGCCTTTTATAACCGGCTGTCAAACGGTGCCAGCCAATGGGAGCGGCTGGTGCTCCCGCTCAAACAGCGGACCTGGTTGGGGACTCCAACCAGTTCCAAAGACATAACAGTATGTATTTTCGCTTTCCATCAATCTGCTTTGATATGATCCAAGACAGACCTGTGGTGGTATTCTACTGGTTCGGCCTGGTTCTGCTGAGCCGGTAGTGGTGATGAGCAGCAGAGACCAAATCAATTATCTCCACTGCTCTGCTGTTGGGCCCATCCACCCAGGGGTGGGATTCTACCAGTTCGCACCTTTTCACTAGAACTGATTGTTAACATTCTAAGCAGTTCAGAGAACCAGTTGTTAGAATAAATTACTGGCCTAATCCTGTAAGAAAGGCAGCAAGGAAACATTCTGGTGTTGCTTACAGAAACTGCCTCTCCATTAACCCTTATTACTGTCAGGCTACAGAACTTTTTCCCATTCAATTAGCAAGAATGAATTTCTGAGAACCAAACGTATCAAAAGGAATTATTTACTGAGATGAGACAATTCATGTAGGATTGTCAAAGCAGCATCTGAGGTCCCTCAGGCATACAGGGATACATAAGGGAGTTTAGAACCCCTCCCCTTATCTTGATGTGTATTTAGAGAAACAAAAGCCAGTATGTTAATTCCCCCCACCCCTTTTTGTAAGGAATGATCTTTTTCACAGTTTCCCAGGGCATATCTCACTGTGGAATTTTTATGGTCTTCTCATCTCCTGGCTGTGCCTCTCAGATGTGATAGGTTCTGGCCATCTGGGTTTTCTCCCTCCATTGTATCATGTGTGGGTTATACAAATTCGATATAAGATTAAATATATTCAGGTTACATCAAGAAAGGATTTCTTTATCAGCCCCCCCCCCTTTCTTCTTCCACCAAAGAAATGACAGATACACGGATCTGACAATTACATTCTTGGCAGGATTAGACTTCCTATTTCAGGAAGGTCTCTGGAGTTTTTTCCCTTCCTTTGCTGGTACTTTACTTGTGTGGAGTGAACATTCAAAGTTACAGTGGCACTGAAAAAAAGTGACTTATGACCATTTTTCACACTTACGACTGTTGCAGCATCCCCACAGTCTTGAGAGGCCAGGGGAGGAGATGTGTGACTCGATGGGAGTGATATTGAGTTGGCCACATCCACCCAGTCACATGACCACCAAGCCACACCCACCACCTAAGCCATGCCCACGGAACCGATTGTTAAAAAAATTGAATCCCACCCCTGCATTCACCCACCCGGGGTTCCCATATTCACCTTTATCATCTGCTTTTGAGGTGCAGCTGCTTTGCGCGGAAACCGCAGAGTGCTGCACGGCAACTGCTGAAGTGACCGGAATCGTGCAAGCTTGCAGGAGATGAGTTGGAATGCCTCCATCCCTGCGCCAAGTGCGTGTTTGGCACGCATGTGCACGCAAAGTGTGTGCATGCACTCAAAGCGTGCCCACCAAGCCATGCCCACTGAATAGGTGATAAAACTTTTTGAATCCCACCACTGAGACAGACCAAGATGACATTTCTAATCATGGATAAAGAACTAGATGTTTTAGACTGAAATGTCTCCAAGCTATCACTGTCAAGGTGATCCAGGACTTCAGAGAAGTGTGGTAGAAAGGTCTGCCTATTGCAAAATAGTCTACCTCTGATCTGTAGAGCTGCTGTGAAATTTTCATGTTTTATCTTCAAGGCCAACCTTCCTCTTCAGGACTACAAATCCCAACCAATTTAGCCTGACTCAGTATTCCAGCCCCCCAAATTTTAAGCAATGGGACTTCTGATTGGGAGACGTGGTTAGATATCTGGAAGTTGCCCACTTTGAGAAAGATTGATCTAAATAAGAAAGCAGCCTATTAAAATGCTAGCAATGTTGGAATGCTGAAGCAACATGTACATTCTGTTTCTGTTCTATTCTCTAGAATATTCAATGTCAGCATTCCAGCAAACCTCCATTCCAATCCGTGACTCCGAGACAAACATATCTCAAACGTACCTTTATTAGAATAGCACCTGGCACATCTGTGGAATCCCAAATCTAAAAGCTTTCAGGTTTTCCACAATTTTCCAAACTACAAATCCATCCCCCCTTGTCCATCATCACATCACATGCCCCAATCACCATCTGTCCAAAAGTAAGATCCTTATTTCACCCTGCGTCATACTCAATGACCTTGAACTAACAAAAGAATTTTATTTTGTCTACTTAGAGCTACTTAATTGAAATCACCCTCCTTCCACTCTCCCAGGCTATGTGGCAGCATGGAATATGGCTTCCAAAGCTGACATTCAAGCTCCCAAATGAAGGCGAATGTACGTGTCCCGGGATAATGTTGCAAGATCCAATCTGGGTCTTTCACCAGGACCAGAGATTTAGTCTTCTGAGCTTTCAGACTCGTGTTGGAGCCCATCTTCAGGGAGGAAGCTATCCACCAAATTGGAAGAACACAACAGAGTGGTCAGATGAGGAAATCCAAACTTATTGCAATGAACAAGGACATACATTCAATTTTGCAATTACTAAGATTGTTGGATGGGCAGGCACAAAAACAGCCAGTGATTGAAGCCTGGGAAATGAGCCCCTCATTAGTCAATGGGAGTGCTGATTTATCACCAAGTTATCAAGTACTTAGGAAGCGAGAGCTTGACAGTACAAGGAAACAACAGCCATCAATTTAATAACCAACCATCAACACCCCAATCAACATCTAAAAAGCCACAGACAAGAAGCACATATGAATACCACACAGAGAACAGCGCACACTCTACTAAAGAGAAATTCCCTGAAGATGGGCCCCAGCACAAGTCTGAAAAGCTCGGAAGACAAAACCTCTTGTCCCAGTGACTGACCCAGATTGGATCCTATTCAAACTCCATTTGAGCAGAATTCAATCAATCAGTCAATCAGAATAGAGTTGGAAGGGACCTTGTAGGTCATCTAGTCCTACCCCCTGCCCAAGCAGGAGACCCTACACCATTTCTGACAGATGACAGTCCAGTCTCTTCTTGAAAGACTCCAGGGATGAAGCTCCCACAACTTCCAAAGACAACTTTTGTTCCATGCATTGATTGCTCTCCCTGTCAGGAAATTCCTCCTTATTTCCAGGTTGAATCTCTCCTTGATTAGTTTCCATCCATTGTTCCTTCTCTGACCTTCTCAAAATATACCCTCCACCTGCAGAAGCTCTCTCTCTCTCTTCAACTGGCCCAGCTTCCTCACCAAGCCACTTGAGGGTCGGTATAAGCCATGCTAAAAATACTAGGTTGTGATCTCAACGGTGGAGACACCTGACAGCCTACCAACACTCCAATAGAAACCAGGACAGGGAAAAGTCTAAGTAGATAAGAACTGGATTTTGAGGTCTACATCAAAACAAGCAACATGGATCTGGGATGCCCTCTCCCAGAGCGGGATCGTTGTGTTAAGGATCCCTTTGGGGCAAGGGCTTGGTCCACCAGCTTGAAAATGGCCTGTTGTGTGTTTTTGTCTCTCCTTCACCGCTCCTTCCAGATCGGCCCACATTCCTTGGCCCCTAATCTTTCAAACCCTCTTTGTCCTGGACCTCCTTAAAATATGTTGAAGACCAACAAGCTTCCAGCAGTAAGCTATCTCACAACAGTTTATTTAGCGACCGTTCAATGTTCCAATGGCACTGAAAAAAAAAAAGTGACTTATGACCATTGCAGCATTGTCTCCCTCTGAGCTAGAATCTCATCACTTTCTGGGGTGTGCTCATTCCGTTTCATCTTTCAGAAAGCAAAAGGAATATTTTGTACTTTGCAAATGCAAGAGGTAATATTCGGCAGCCCAAAGAGAAGGGAGCAGCAGAAAGAAAGTACAGCGTGATTATTCTCCTTTCCTTCCATTGCTTTGCTTGACTTCCTACAGTGAAATTGCCGCAGCATCTGGGTAGATAATGGGAAGGAGATGTTAATCTTGATTGCAGACATCATGCCTGATTTCTAAAGGTTCAAGTTTATTCCAGGCATAGCATGTTAGCAGAATTGGAATGGCTGTTTTCTGTGTGAAACTCCAGAAAATCACAGTCTGATTAAGCAATACGAGAGTGGGAGGACCTGTAGCCTTGTCTTTGTAATAAAAAAAAGGTTTATTTGGAAAAATGGTAAGAGAAAAAAAGATTGGGTGAGAAAAATACAAAATGTTGCTAGAAGAATTACAAAGAATTCTACTGATTTAGACTTCAGTGTTCTCCAATGTGCCTTTTGCCTTCACAAAGAGTCATTTTTCGCGCGCGCGTGTACACACACATACACACACAAACAACAACAACCCAAATTTCAGGAAAGCGTGATCTGCAACTCTCTCTTCCCCTGCCCCCCACTCTGGTGTGACTCTCTGTTATAGATGGCTTGCCCCAGTTCTTCTTCAAAATGCTTTGCGAGCCTGCAGTTCAGGGGTAGAAATAACTGTGCAAGAGACTTCCAAGCTTTGATGTTTGCTTGGAGGCTATACTATTAAAAATCTCTGGCTTGGGCTCTCTGTGCATGCGTGTGTGCATGTGTATGTGTGTGTCCCCCTCTCTCATACTTACACTGCCTGGAGTGACAGAAACCACTCAGCTTTCAAGACACGGTGTGACATCAGCAAACTGATGGCCTGAATCAGACGGTTTGACCATGACCTCCTTCGATCCCTTTTGCGACAGAAAAACACGTCTTCGTTTACTGGTTTTTTTTCATCTCTTGAGAAATATGAGTGAACTTCTTATACCAGAGCTACATTATCTATTCTTAAACCATGTGTTTACCTAGTCTGATGTATGAGACTCAAGGTTCTTTTTAGAAGCCTAGAAAATTCTAAATATTTTGGAATGGGATTATCTTCAGGACTTTCTTCCTTTATGTGATTCTGTTTGCATACTCTCAATTCCAAGGTTCTCTTCTAAAATATGTAATTGTTGGTGGCAAAGCAGGGCTGAAGTACTGACTCTAAGTTCTTTCTTCTAAATAGTGGCATTTAACCTTTGCAGTAGAGGTGGTACTCAGCAGGTTCTGACCAGTTCTGGAGAATTGGTAGTGGAAATTTTGAGTCGTTCAGAGAATAAATGCCATATCCTACCTCTGACTGGAGATTTTGCGGTATATCCTTCCCCTGCCATGCCCACTAAGCCACGGCCACAGAACCTGTAGTAAAAAAAATTGAATCCCACCACTGCTTTGCAGCTTATCTTATTCCTTCATAAGCAGTAGTTCATAAAAGTGGAAAGTTTTTAGTCTGTTTCATGAAAGTTATTTTTCTGTCCCAACACTTAAGTGAAAACAGCCATGTCCTCTGCTGATGACGAGCCAAAATCAATTTTGAGGAAAATCTGACTCTTGAGGAGAACACCTTGCATGGCAAGGAGATCTTCTCATTAAGGAATCATTCCTTGGAGACTTCATCTAATTTGGGGGTTGTAGCTTCCACCATACTCTCCTTTAACCATCTATCACAACAGGACAAAGGTCAAATCAAACAATGCCTTGTTGAAGATATCGAGAGTTTGTTTAATCAATATCACAAATTTGAATAGCTTTCCCCAAACTAGTGATCTACAAATACGTTGGCATTGCAGTTCTCCTGGTTTCCAGGCTGGCTGGAAATTCAAACAATGGTAATGCCCAAGCCATGTCCACCTCAAGAAAAGGGTGTTCTAGACAATTCACATTCAGCCATAAATGACCTGGGATCAGGCGTCTTCAATATGGCATCCCAAACTTAACTTACTTTGCAAAAAGAACCAATGCAATTGTTGGAAGAAAATATCCATCTAGTTCAGTTCCGAGTAGGGAAAAAGACACTGGAAACATGGAGTCTGATTGGGCACCATCACCAAGCATGTGTGATTCTGGGTAGCTGACCACATGGAGTGGAGAGTTATTTATACCCTCTCTTGGGCCTTGAGCTTCCTGTTCCTGTGGCAAGGGCATGTATTCTATTGGTAGCTGTCACACTCCAGTAGGGCTATGCAAGGGTCATAGCTGATTTTGTAGGTTATCTGTCCAGCTTGGTTGAAGCTTGGGCTGATGCAATGAAAGGGCCTTGTTGTGCAGTTTCTATTGTGACTGAGGGGTTTTGCCCTGAAGGATAATCCCATCATCCTGGAACTCTTTTGTTTTGTAGACCAGGGGTCCCCAACCACCGGGCCGCGGACTGGTACCGGTCCATGGAACATTTCCTACCGGGCCGCCGGTTTGCTGGGCGCCGCCATCTTGTTTGATGAGAAAGTGCTTCTGGGTGAGCTTTTCTGGTTGGAAAGCGGCGTTTAGGTCCTGAAGGAATCTTCGCGCCTTAGTTTCATCGAAGGGGGGGGGCTTCAAATGAAACTAAGGTGTGAGGATTCTTTCAGCACCCAAGGCAAGGCGAGCCGAGCGACTGTCCTGAAGCTGTCCCGAAGCGAAGCCCATCGACAAAGGTACAAAGGAGGATTTGAAGGTGGTGGGGAGAAGCGGGGGCCAGCTGGCTGGCTGGTCACTCGGCTTGCCTTGCCTTGTCATGCGTGCTGATGCCGGTACTGGGCCGTGGATCATTTTGTGATACCGGTACTGGGCTGTGGCACAAAAAAGGTTGGGGGCCACTGTTGTAGACAGTTTGGCCCAGTCCTTCTCAATGGGCACCAAATATCTGCTGGGGGCAAGGAGATGAAGCTCTGAGTTTACATCTTTAGAAACACGTTTCTCCTGTAAGGAAAATATAAGATTCTGCCTTTTCAATATTTCCTAAAATATTCCATTCTTCTGGGAGGGGAGTGGCTACCACACAGTTGTGGAGAGATGGACCAGCTTACTTTACCATTGACCAGCAAAAATCAGCTGGCTACCAGCTGGTACTCTCACTCTCAGTGACTAAACTGTTCCCTGGAGTCAAATATTTGGCGAAGATGACGAGAGGCTAGACCTTATGTAGCCTCCAACTTCGTGCAGGAGAACGGCAATCAAGTGTTACAGTTAAAGTCTCCCGCCCTCCCCCAGCAGAAAAGATCCACACTCTTCCTGAATGCATATTTTGTTCAGATTTGTGCTCAGCTGTGAAAAAAAATGTCAGCTCCCTGTGCATGAGCATTTACAAGTGCCCAAGCAAACAGACAAAGGCAACTGTTAAAATGTCATCTATCACCCTGAGTATAGCAATGCAGATTTGAACACAACTATTTTTTTTCCAGCCCTCTCCAGCTGACAGCCAAACAGACGCCTTATTCATGTTACAACCATTCCAAAATGGTTGATTGACTGAACATTCATCATTGCTTTGTAAAAAAGAAAAACCACAGCAGCGCTGCTTTTCCAAGAGAAGAAATCTAACAAAGCAGTTCCAGAGTGCAGGACATGCCAGCTTATTCCGTAGGAAAAGGACGTCAACCGAACGCCAACTCTTCTGATCGGGAAGGCCAGTTGCCGATGGCCTAAAATCAACTGATGAGGACGGCGAGCTAAAAATGATGCTGGGGGCTCAAAGGCAGGCAAATTGCACACCTGTGCAAAAGAGGCGGGGCACGTCTTTGAAAGCTGTGGTTTTGCTTCCATCCAAGGTATCACATTTACAGATTTGCCCTGCTGAGGATGGACTGGAAGTAATAGTGGACATCCTGTCCATTTCATAGAGTGGCTCTCAGAGGCACACGGCTTATTTTGTCTTGTTTTATTATTTTATTTTATAGCAATAGCACTTAGACTTATATACCACTTTATAGTGCTTTACAGTCCTATCTAAGTAGTTTGCAGAGTCAGCATGTTGCCTCCAACAATCGGGTCCTCAAATTAGAATTATTTTTCTAATCCTGCCTTTATTATTTTTACAAATAACTTAAGGTGGCAAATATATCCAACACACCTTCCTCCTACTAGACTAGACTAGACTGGACTGGACTGGACTGGACTGGACTGGACTAGACTAGATTAGACTAGACTAGACTAGACAAGAATAGAGTAGAGTAGAGTAGAGTAGAGTAGAGTAGAGTAGAGTAGAGTAGAGTAGAATAGAATAGAATAGAATAGAATAGAATAGAATAGAATAGAATAGAATAGAATAGAATTCAATTCTTTATTGGCCAACTGTGATTGGACACACAAGGAATTTGTCTTTGGTGCATAAGCTCTCAGTGTACATAAAAGAAAAGATACATTCGTCAAGAATCATAAGGTACAACACTAATAATAGTCATAGGGTACAATAAGCAATCAAATCATACTAGTAAACAATCAGTTAAAAAACATTAGGATACAAGTGACAAGGTTACAGTCATACAGTCACAAGTGGGAAGGGATGGGTGATAAGGAGCGATGAGAAAGTTAATAGTAATGGTAGTGCAGACTTTGTAAATAGTTGGGCAGTGTTGAAGGAATTATTTGCTTAGCAGAGTGATGGCGCTTGGGGAAAAAAATGTCCTTGTGTCTAGTTGTTCTGGTGTGCAGTACTCTATAGAGTCATTTTGATATAATTTATAATTTATAAAATAATTTATGTCTGGGATGTGAGGGGTCTGTAGATGTTTTCACAGCCCTCTTTTTGACTCATGCAGTATACAAGTCCTCGATTGAAGGCAGGTTGGTAATAACTGTTTTTTCTGCAGTCCTAATTACTCTCTGGAGTCTGTGTCTGTCCTGTTGGGTTGCAGAACCAAACCAGACAGTTATAGAGGTGCAGAGGAAAGACTCAATCATTCCTCTGTAGAACTGGATCAGCAGCTCCTTGTGCAGTTTGAGCTTTCTGACTTGGCGCAGAAAGAACATTCTTTGTTGCGCTTTTTTGATGACGTTTTTGATGCTAGGTATCCATTTTAGGTCCTGTGATATGATAGAACCTAGAAATTTAAAAGTCTCTAGTGTTGATACTGTATTTTTCCTACAACAACAATCCTGTGAGGTGGGTTGAGCTGAGAGATAAGGACTAGCCCAAACTCATCCAGCTGGCTTTCCTTCCTAAGGCAGGACTTGAACTACTAGACTAAACTTAACTCTCTCTTCATGCAGAAGTTGATGGAATATTGAGAATAAAATGGACATTGTTCTGATCAGGGCCCTATAAAATAGAGTCTTCTCTAGGACTGACATGGTTTATAGAGTATTTGATCAGGTTTAGTAGATTTAGTCCATTTCCAGGGGCTGCGGTGGCTCACTTGGTAAGATGCTGGGCCTGTGCGCCACTGAGGTTGGTGGCTCAATTCCCCTGAGCAAATCAATTGCGTAGGGACAAGAAATGAGCCTCCCTCTGATTGCCTACTGGCATGCTAGCTACGGTGGCCTAGAGGTGGAACTCTCACCTCACAATCAGGAGACTGTGAATTCGATCCTCGGTAGAGGCTAATATTTGGAATAGACGCCTGCTCGAGCAGGAGCTTGGACTACATGACCTCCAGGGTCCCTTCCAACTCTGTTATTCGATGATTCAGGCACCCCATGGGTAAAGATAACACTGCCAGAAAAAAATCCTTTCACGGAGGCAGGCAGCCACTTCAGTGATCCCTGGCTAACACGTGCCATGCATTGTTGTTTTTTCAAATCCATTTCCAGTTCAATATTCCATAAGTTTCAGTGATTAACCAGATGCTTCTGAGAACAGGGATAACACTGTGTGTTCATTTCGTCTGGCACTCAGTTATACAGATTCTGCCTCCAAGGATCCATCATTTGCCCTAATGCCTGTAAGCCAGGAATCTGATGGAAAGCACCATCATATTAAATCTTACATTTTGAAGCTCAGAGTTTGTTTGGTAAGTTAGCTAATCAAATACCAATCCTATTCCAGGCTGTAATCTTCCTTGCTATTTTTCCAATTTTCTTCTCCCTGCAAGAGACTTTCCTTTTCCTACCATATTTTCAGATGATTGAAGGTTTCTTTGAATTTCTCTTGGACTATTTATGAACTTATTCATTTGGAGAGTAACGGCAAAGGGTGTTTTTTTGCTACCTTCATTTTTTGTAACATGTTTTTCCTCCCCTGCTTGCAAATACCTCCCAGAGACCCGTACGAAGAGATCTTTACAAAATCTTTGAGTCTAAACAATAGGGAAGACTTAGCTGAGCAAATGGAAATAGCAGGATCATTGGAGGAAGCGATTGTGTAATGCTGGGGGTTTGATGTTAAAGGAAACTCAAACTGAGAGCAATCTTATTTATTGACAATTTTGTAAAAAGGCCACCGTTTTCTCTTTTCTTTCTTCCAGTCTTCACAAGTTGTTTGAGCAAAGTGGGCAGTTTTTATGCAGGAAATATGTGTTTATTTCAGAGAGAGAGAAAAACATTAATTTTTATGCACTTGGAGTGCAGGACAGAACCTCTTAGTAGTCTCAGAAAATTGAGAAGTAACAGACTTCCTCAGGTTTCAAAGAGATAGAAAGTGAATTAAGAAAGTAAGATTAACCTAATCTTACATAGCTTTTTCTCTGATAATATCACACTACTAACTAGAGCATACAAAACATTTGCTAGACCAATACTCGAATACAGCTCATCAGTCTGGAACCCACATTCCGTATCTGATATTAACACAGTTGAGAAAGTCCAGAAATATTTCATAAGAAAAGTTCTCTACTCCTCTACTCGTTGCAGAATACCTTATGCCACCAGACTTGAAATTCTAGATGTAGAAAACATAAAACTACGCCGCCTTCGGTCCGATCAAAGTATAGTATATAAAATCATACATTGCAATGTCCTACCTGTCAATGAATACTTCAGCTTCAACCATAACAACACAAGAGCAAACAATAGATACAAACTCAAAGTTAATCACACCAAACTTGATTGCAGGAAATAACGACTTCAGCAACAGAGTGGTCAATGTCTGGAATACTCTACCTGACTCTGTGGTTTCTTCCCCAAACCCCAAAAACTTTAACCTTAGACTGTCTACTATTGAACTCACCCCTTTCCTAAGAGGTCTGTAGGGGGCGTGCATAAGTGCACCAAAGTGCCTACTGTCCCTGTCCTATTGTTTCCTATATTTTTTTTTATTTTTCTTATATGTATCCATGTATGCATAACTCTGTTTTTACTTATACCTATTATCTTGTAAACAATTGACAAAAATAAATAAATAAATAAATAAATAAAATGAATCACTCACCACCCTCCTAAGTGAGATGAAATTCCTTGCTGAGTGACCTACAGAGACTAAGTTAGCAGGGAAATTAGGAGCCGTCAACACCTTAATTGCTAAAGCAAAGGTGAAAAGGGAGTATTTTTCCTCTCTAGATTTCACTCAGTTCTGCTACTAAAAGCAATAGGGAGAAGTCTTATGAAATCTGGTTGTCCAGCATTGTGGAATTGCATACTTTATGCGCTTATTAAGGTAGTGCAATTTTCTATTGGCCTCTAAAGACTGCTGGACAGGTGTCAGTGCTACCTTGATGACAGTGGAAAAGATGAGGTTGAGTTTTTAAAAGGGAGAGCCGTAAGAATTGCTCAACATGAATGCATAAAGTTCATCAGAGGTTTCATGTCTACGGAGATTCTCCATCATCCAAGTCATGGTTGTCTCAAAGGTGCTTTTTTTTTTCTTCAAAAGGCAACTGGACTATGTTTCTTCCTTGAGGAAGAAGAAGATGTTTTACTTCTCATCTAAGAAGTTTCATCGGTTCTGGCTGTAGGGGATGGAAGGATTAATCCTGACAGGATGAACCTCAACATACCTATTCCAAGTGTTATTTTGTGGATAAAAGTTGGCCACCAAACTTCAGCAATGCATCACCCACATATGATGGACTTTGTTCTCCAATAATTCTGTTCTTTTGTTTTTCAGTTGCTTTTGGCTCTTCATGACATAACGGACATCATTTCACCATGGTTGTTGTGTCAGTCATAGCTTCTTGAGTTTGTGGAAGATCCTGCTTCTATCATCACTGATCGTTTACAGTCACATTGTTTTCTCTCAGCCCTTTTTTTCAATTCTTTTCATTTTTTGAAACCTCGGAGTTTTCTCCAACAACGCTTTTGCGTTATGTATCTGAAATATTTGTTCTTGAATTTCATTCTTCGAGTAAGCAGCCTTTGTTTACTTCATCTGGTCCTAAGTGACTGGTTTCTCTTGAGGTCCAAAGCATTCTCGGAAATTTTCTCCAGCATCACAATTCAGAAGTGCAGCTTTTCTAATGATTTAGTTTTCACAAGCGTCTTACACATGAGAAAACCTTGACAATTCATACCTTTGTAGTCAGGGTGATGTGTCTGCCCTGTAATCGCTTATCTAGAGCTGTCATTGCCTTCCCAATGATACACATAGCTATGTTGTATGATTTCAACAATCTTCTGATGTCCGAATTGTTTTGCTGCACAGTAAAAAAACAGTGTGTGTGTGTGTGTGTGTGTGTGTGTGTGTGTGTGTGTGTGTGTGGAGTTAGAAGATCTTATCTAGCAACAAGAAAACAGCAACTTCCTCCAGTTCCAAAAATGAAAATATGAAAATACGTAAACACCTAAAAGAGTGGGCGTACTGTAATTAAAACAGCTGAAAAACTAAGCAAGTATTAATTTGTGATAACTATGCACGTATACTTTTTATTCATCCCTTTAGGAATAATACAACTTATTATCATTGAATACTTTTAATATCTTTATCCTTTGAGCTATGGAACAGTGTGTCTAAGGAGACAATCACCTTATAGCCATTTTCATGCTAATGAACTGTAAATGTGATGTTCAATAGACTGAAAGATTAGTATATTTAACCTTGTATAATTACTTAACAGGTAACAAACATTAGAGTTAAATAAATACAATCAGGGAAAGGGATCTTCCAGGACACATCTGGCATTGATTTCCCCTGGAAATGATACCTTTGGTCTCCTCTGAAAGAACAGGAACCCAAAACCTTAAAAGTGTTACCATAATGATAGTGTCTCCTGGTTGGATTGTTGAGCTCCATTTCTACTTCAGAAGAAGTCCAGAATGAAGATTAATCAAAAAAATAATACAGTGAGCATGAAGTTGATTTATGTCTGTAGAAAAAGAGGTAACCCGGGGTAAGCTGCTTTCCAAAAAGGAGCTTTGTGTATTTATGTTTTGTGTTTTGTTTGTCTATGTCTGAATTAATCAAATTTTAGAAGAATGTAAGAAGAGCATTTGAAGAGAATAATTAAATTGTAAATAAGACAGATGGATATAAAGATATATATAATCTAAGGCAAAAGAAATATAATTGAATAGTAGAAGGAAAGGGAGAAATAAAGAGAAGTTGGGATAAGATATGAAGTTGAATAGATAAGATAAATATATATATTAAATTGTGTTTGTATGGAAATGTGATAATTTGGAATTATTCTGTCTTTAAATAAGATGTTTTATTGTTTTTTTCAGAAAAGATGCCTTATGTTATTACATTCTACATTCAGTTTGTTTATGCGTTTTTGTAAAAAATTAATAAAGTTTGTTTAATAAATAATAATAATACACAGCAATTTTAGTCTGATAATGTTAAAGGTTGACTCCTTTCACTCAAATTTAGTTCTGGGTGATTTCATGACCATGGGGTCACTTCTGGGAGTTTCCAATCTAAACTTCATAATTGATCATTCCTGATAATATCTCATCCAAATTTTATGAGGTCAACCAAGGTTGGCTAGATGTAATCACTAGATCAGGGATTGCCAACCATTTGGACCTCAGGGACCACCAAACTCATAATTTTGAAACTCGCAGACCAGAGACCCTGGGAAAATCCCAAAAAAATTCTGCAGGAAAATTCCCCACCCCATTTTCCTACCAATCGATTGTTCTTTATTTGGAATCACAGTATACCATCTCCAGCTCCATTCTCAGGGAAAGAGAGAGAGAGTGTGTGTGTGTTTTGGCTTTATGCAAGGAAAGTAGTAGAAGCAACAGAAGTCTTTCTTTCTCTCCCCCAAACTCCGCCAGAAATGAATCTTTGCCAACGCAGCCTCTTGGAGCAGGATGCCTTGCAGGATCCCAAAGGGTCATTTCTGGTGGAGTTTGGGGGAGAGAAAGAAAGACTTTTGCTGCTTTCCTTGTGTGCAGCCAAAAGCAGAAGAAATGGAAAGAAGCAGCCCGGTGCCCAGATGAGGTGCGTGAGGTGAGTGGGGCAAGTTCCTCCCCCTCCGCCCTTTTCCCCCTCCCCTCACTACCTCATGTTTTTTGCAATGCAAGTGACGCAAACCTTGTGTTCCTGTGGGCCATGTGGGTGGTGCAGCCTTGTGTTCCCTCACAGCCTGGATTCATTGCTTTGGGGGTGACATTTCTCTGCGGACCACCAAAATTTTCTCGTGGACCACCAGTGGTCCCCAGCCCACTCGTTGGTGACCACTGCACTAGATGAACCTTAGGACTCATCTTTCTGGATCTGTGACTGTATGATCTGCCACCATGAACTTCTGAATATCTATGAACTTTTGAACATACTCATCCTATCTCCTGAAACGCTTCAACATGGCACTAGTTGGCTCATTCAAGGTCCCATGACCAATTGCACGGCAATAAATGTAAGCCAAAATTTTTGTCCTCCTGAGAAAATGGTGCAAAAGTTGAACTGGATTTGTGCATTCCAGCATCCTGTGCACAACCAGTATCTGACTCCCACCCCATAAAATGTTCCAACAGTTTCTGATTTGCAAAGCAGAGAAGCTGTGGCTCAGGTATGGACACAAAGGTCATTTGTTGTCCCAATTCATCATCTCGGTCATTTGCAATCTGTCACAGACGACTTTTGGTGCAGCAACCTATCTCTGAGACCAATAGAAAACAGCTTTATTTTCCTCCTCAAAACATCTTCTAAATCAATCACCTTCTTAATGGCTGCTGATGAGTTATTAAGGCTTTTGAGAAGACTGGTCTCATTTCAATTGCATAGATTTAGTGATAATAGCTTTTTAAATATACCACCTTCCTTCAAACCAGCATTCAGATGCTTGACTTCATGCACTGGAAGCTAGACAAGAATATCTAATAAGCATTGCTGCTGGAATAGGACTTATATTATTATTCCTGAATTTAATAATGCAAGAAAAATTGTCCCTAAGAAGCCTTGTGATCAGAGTCCAAAGACCAATTTACTTTTGTGTGAATGCAAATACCAGGAGGGGGGGGGCACCCCATAGCTTTCACAGCCTATTGCAGCTTCCTTTTGAATGTGTTTAGAAAATACGCTTATTTTCAAAGAAATATTCCCCTCCTCCACATTTTCAAGTCTGCATATTTAAAATGTCACCCCTTGAAAAATTAGGTGGCCATTCCATGTCAACACTCTGAAAAATTAGGTGGCCATAATAATAATTTCTGGAGCTTTGCTCCATTTGTTAGGCTGTTACAGAAAATAAAGAAATGGGTATATTTGACCACCTCACCTTTGCAAAAGTACAGAAGAGCAGCTCACTAGTTAAAAGGGATCGGGGCAGATTGGAAGACAAGGAAAAAAATGGATCCTTTCCTCACAATGTCAACATGTTCAGCCTAGATCTGCCCACAAATCTATCACAGATGCTCATTTTAGACTGACGGACAAGGACCAAAATGATGAGTTTGGGTGGAATCGTTGGCGAAGCAAGAATTTGGATGAAAATTGTCCCTGTGCAGTTTTAGACAAACACCCACCCCCAAACCAAGTAGATAATTTAAAGAAGCTAGTTAGATTAGTACAGCTCAAAACCTACTCAGTTTCATGCACGGATATGACACTTTTTTAACAGGCTGATTGTGTGTAATTTGCAAGGAGAACCTGAAGGTCTTCAAAAATACTTTGACTCACACAGAGACAACCAACCACACACACACACACACACCACACACACTCTCCATGCACAATCTCCCCTTCTTTCCCTTTCTACATTTGCTAGGTTTTGCTTTGCAATTCAGGGTAAGAGAAATCTCCCATTCATGCAGGAAGAAAAGTGGTCCAATATGAATCCCTGAGACCAAACTTCAAATCAAACTCCTTAAACTCAGCCCCAGAAAAAAAGAAGCACCAGAGCCTGAACGAGTGGTCAACATGTCTAGCCATCTACTCTCCACTGAAGAACAAAGGTAAACATAAAGGTTCCCCTTGCACACGCGTGCTAGTTGTTTCCAGCTCTACGGGGCAGTGCTCATCTTCATTTCAAAGCTGAAGAGCCAGCACTGTCCGAAGACATCTCCATGGTCATGTGGCTGGCATGACTAAAAACTGAAGGCACACAGAACGCTGTTACTTTCCCACCAAAGGGGTCCCTGTTTTTCTACTTGCATTTTTTTACATGCTTTCGAACTGCTAGGTTGGCAGAAGCTGGGACAAGGAATGGGAGCTCACTCCATTACACAGCACTAGGGATTCGAACTGCCGAACTGCTGACCTTTCTGACTGATAAGCTTAGTGCCACTGAGCCTCCGTGTCCCTGCAGAACAAAGGATTCTACAATAGGCTTCAACAATAACCAAGGTCAGGGGTCTTCAAACTTGACAGCTTTAAGACTTATGGACTTCAACTCCCAGAATTCCTCGTCCAGTCATGTTAGCTCAGGAATTCTGAGAGTTGAAGTCCACAAGTCTTAAACTTGCCAGCCCTTGACATAGGAGATGCCAATCTCCTGCAATTCTTTGCAGCCTCATAGAAGGAGCATTCAGAACTACTGGATTCCCACAGAGGTCCAAGGAAACATCAGACAAACCACAGACAAGAGGAAGATGACAATAGAATCAACTCAGCACAGAAGACAGAGCAGAAACTTAAAAAATAAAAGATATCTTGCAAATGGATGACTTGATGGTTGTGCTGGCTGCAACTGATTAGTTTGTAGCTTCAACATCTCTACAGAAAATCAGATTGCATCCCACCGTAGATCCATCAGGGGAATCAAACTGGATCCCACTGAGGGCCATATCAGGATTTTGTTTGCCCTTGGGGGACAAGGGGGAGTGGCCTGGTCATCATGGCCGACTGGGTGTGCATAGCCAGGGTGGACCAGTGCTGGGGCAGCATGGGGAGGTCCCTCGCCATCTCTGGGATGGCCCCTGTTGTGGTTTGCCAGCAGCAGGTGAGGACGGCTGAGGTCTCAGAGAGCGAGGACTCAGATGAGGGGCCTGCATGTGATGCAGGGATGGGGCCAGGACCATCAGGGAGTGGAATGCTGCCTTTGGAGATTGTGGAGGTTGACAGAAGTGATGAAGAGGTTCCCGAGGAGCCTGTGCCCAGTGCGCATGCACACAGGGCTGCTCAAAGTAAAGAGCAGCTGCAGCAGCAGAGGTGACTTGGGAGTAAGGCTGCAAGGTAATGGCCCCTCCCTCAAGAAATAAAAGCCAGCTGAGAAACTGGAGTTCTTTGCAGGAAGCAAAGAAGTTTTTGCACTCAAGCCTTGTGGACATTCAGAGTATCTTGGTTGGTGTTTGGAGACTCTTTGTGTTTGAAATTTTTCTTAGTAACTTTATTTTGTGTTCTTGGCAGCTTTGCACTACTTGGCAAGGCTCGTTCTTATCAGAGACAATTAGTTTGAAACAGCTTTTAACCGGGAAGGAACAGAATTCGTAAAGATTCATTAAAAGGTTTTGCTGTTACCTCCATTTCGGGTTTGTTTCCTTGAAACAAGGTTGGGGTCAGAATAGCCCCGTGGGACAACTCTGGGCCTATCATGGGCTGGATTCAGTCTGCGTGCCTCATGTTTGACACATCTGGTATAGATGATACACAAGTACGTTTGTGTACATTTCAAGAATGCTACATTCCACCAGAATAGGGTGAAAGAACAGAATTTGCTTTTTAGAAAGAAGCTCTTTGTGCTGAAATGATATAGCACATCCTTAGACCTCCACAATCTGTCAAGCAAACACTGGAAATGAGAAAGCGAGGCATCCCTCTTACTATCACAAGATTAATGAGGAAGTCCGCCATGTGTTTATTTCCTCTGCAGTGTAATTTAAGAGAGAGCTCCACACATTCCTTGAAATAACCTGTATCATTTGCATTTAAAATGTATTTATTTACTGGTAAAGTCTCTATATGAGGTTGCAGGGAAGACGCACACATTCAATCAAAGTGATGCATATTCTGTGATGTGTAAAACTTCAACCTATGACTTTATGGATAATTGTTCAGAAGTGAAGCCAACATAACTTCTTTCCATGACACAAGCGTGCTGCCATTTTTGCTTTGAGTGTTTTCTGAGTGTTTTCACCCTTCACACATCCATCAAGTGAGCTATTCATGAGATGAAGGACTCAGAACTGGATTCTTCTTTCCCAAGGAATGATTACAATGCAATTATTATATTAAATTAAAATAAATAAATAAAATGAATTTGTTAAAATAAATAGGGAAAGCAAGAAAAAAAATTGTTCATTTTGATCATAGACATTGAAGCAGGACAAAGGAGACCTTAGTCTGAAACTTTGTGAGACAGACATCTGACTAGCTTTTTCCAGATGTCATAAAAGGACAGAAACCTTTCCTACTTTTATAAACTGTTTTTGCTCAAATACCCTTTGGAGAAGAGCCTAATGGTGGGAAAGATGGTGGGCAATAGAAGAAGAAGGGGACAACAGAGAATGAGGTGGCTGGATGGAGTCACTGAAGCAGTAGGTGTGAGCTTAAATGGATGGAGTCACTGAAGCAATAGGTGTGAGCTTAAATGGACTCCAGAGGATGGTAGAGGACAGGAAGGCCTGAAGGAACATTGTCCATGGGGTTGCAATGGGTCGGACACAACTTCACAACTAACAACAACAAGCCTTTGGTTCGGGACACATGACAAATTCTTGTTATAATTCATAGGAGCAGAAAAATGTGGACATGTCAGATATCTCTGAAAAGCAGAGTTGTGAAGCCATTGAACCATAAAAACATCAGAAAGGCTCTGTAGAAACAGGCACTCTGCCATCTGGTTTAGCATTCAGTGTCACCTACTACTGGCTAAGCTCCCAAATGTTCACAGAGAAGGGATAGCACTTGTTGCTTCCAGTGTTTCAGACCTACTGCTCAGGATGCAAGAGTCATCCGTACCAGCAACAACTGATAGCTTATCTTCCATGAACCTGTCCAGTCTCCTTTGGAAAACCATCGAAATTGGCTGGCAGCAAATTCCACAGCTAAACTCAGTGGTCTGTGAAAAGAGACGTTCTATCTATCTGAGTGCCAGTGGATGGCATTGAATCCATAGTTTCATTGGATGATCTCAAACCCTAACACCGTGAGAGAGGGAGAAACACTTTCTTTTCATGTTATCTTTGTCATGAACGTGTTTGCACAGCTCCGTTGCATCATCTCTGGCCTTCTTGGGTTCCAGGCAGGAGTGAGATTCTACCTGGTCGGTCCGGTTCTATAGAACCAGCTGTTATGATTCTCTCAGTTCGGAGAACTGGAAAATCGCAATACTAGCTAGCTCCTCCCCTCCCTGCCCACTCACTCCTTACCTGGTATGGACGTCATCAGTCTTGCCTGGGTTTGGTAAGTTGCTATTTTTCCTTTTTTTTTCCCTGACCATCAACTGGTCTGCTGTGTCGGGAGATTTAGATTAGCTTGAAAGCAGGAGATCATTGGATTTCTTGCTTTCTAGTTAATCTAAAAGCAGAGCTGAACATTCCTTAAGACTGAAGCTTCTATTTTTCCATGCAGATTCAGGTAGCAGATTGCAGAATCATAGAACTCTAGGTGAATCTGTGATTCTGTGAGGAACTCAATCTGCCTGCCTGCTTTGCCTGATTTTGGGTAAAAGTTGCTCTTTTTTGTAAAAAAAATTCAATATTTACATAAATATTTATAATATTTACATACAAGCCATGCCCAGCCAATCACATGACCACCAAGCCATGCCCAGTCAGCAAGCCATGCCCAGCTGGTCACATGACCACCAAGCCACACTCACAAATTAGGCCATGCCCACAGAACAGGTCGTTAATAAATTTGAATCCCACCCCTGGTTCCAGGATGATTTCTGCAGTTTGGAAAGGAATTCAGGTGAAATTGGAGAAAACCAGTGCACCTTCCTCATCTTCATATCTAGTATTTCAGCCTCTACATAAAATTTCAAGGAAAAATGCATGCATGAGTGCACACTAAACATACACACAAACATTTAGAATGTAAAGGTAAACATAAATGTTCCCCTTGCAAATGCGTGCTAGTCATTCCTGACTCTAGGGGGCGGTGCTCATCTCCATTACAAAGCTGAAGAGCCACCGCTGTCTGCAGACATCTCCGTGGTGATGTGGCCGGCATGACTAAACACCAAAGGCAAACAGAGCACCATCAAAGTGATCCCTATTTTTCTACTTGGATTTTTACCTGCTTTCGAACTGCTAGGTTGGCAGAAGCTGGGACAAGTAATGGGAGCTCACTCCATTTCATGGCACTAGGGATTCGAACCGTCAAACTGCTGACTTTTCTGATCGACAAGCTCAGGGTGTTAGCCACTAAACCACTGCATCCTAATTATTCACTGTGAACTATGGTGGTGAATCCTGTGATGACCCAGGGTGAGACACAAAAGCAACAAAGTCACAAAAACAGGTGAAGTCCCTGTAATTCCTTCAACATGGCTTCAAAGGTCCAATTATCATTGACTGGAGAGAAAAACTCCCCCACAAACAGTTGCAAAAAGGAAAACTTCCATTCATACTCAAAATACATATAAATTATAAATAGGAAAAAACAACACAAACCACACTGAAGCAATTAATGAGACAAGGCAGGACTTGAAGACAGATATCGAAATACACACACTGGGAAGGATGCCAAAACTCAGATAAGAACTGACAAACTAGAAATATTTTCATGTTTTGCTCCCAGCACTGGCCTATGCGCAGTTTGTCCTTTTAAACAGTCCTCATAGCTGCAGCCCATGAAGGGGATCAAGGCCCTTTCCTCCCCTGTAGACAACGCCATTCACATTTCTCCCTTATCCATGCCCTAGGATGAAGAGGGGATGGGCCTGGGTCTTCCTCTAAATGCCCAGCCGGACTGTGCCCTCCCCCAGTTTCCTCCATGACCTCCAGAGCCACACTCCCACTCCTGTCGACTGATCCTCCTCTCCCTCAGAGTGAGATTCTAACACGGGCATGACAAATCCTATCCTTTGGACTAAAAGTCTTTTTTTGCTAATTTTACAAACAATTTAATCTTCTTGCAAGAATTTGTTTTTTTATGTTGGCAATGTGCTATGCAGAGAAGAAAAATGAGAATTACAGAGTTGGATGAGACCTTGGAGGTCTTCTGGTTCAACCACTTCATACCACTCCAGACAAATGGTTGTCCAATGATGGAGCATCTACAGCTTCTTGAGGCAAGCAGTTCCACTGATTAATTGTTCTCACTGTCAATCAACCATTCAATTAATCAATCGTTCCTTGGTTGGTTTCCATCCATTACTTCTTACCCTGCCTTCAGGTGCTTTGGAGAATAAGCTGACCCCCTCTTCTTTGTGGCAGCCCCTTAGATTTTGGAAGTTGTCAGAACACAGAAAGAGGAAAAGTACAGCTTTCCTATGCATTTTTAACAGAAGTCCCATGAGCTCCTGTCTTTAGATCCTTCATCGTGTCCACATGGAGCCATTAACTGTGAAGGAATATGGACTTCTATAGAAATACTGCCTCATAGTCTGCTCCAGTGGTGAAATCCAACCATCTTGCACCACCTCAGGAGAGGTGGTAGGGACTATTTGAATCTGTTGGCCCCGCCCACACCTGCCCGCCTTCTTCCTTTTAGAGACTGAGTCCCACCAAGCCATGCCTACAGAGCCGGTAGGGAAAAAAATTGAATTTCACCCCTGTTCTGATCCCCAAAACTGGTAATGACTTCCCTCTCATTTGACCATTTTTGGACCCTCTTTCTTTAGTTTTATTTAATCTCAATATCTCTTAAAATTTTATTTTATCTTCTCTGCTCTTTTGTTGGGTTATAATGGATGATGTCTGCATTTGCCATACAAAACAGAGAGACTTATAACATTTGTCTTCTAGGAAGGCTCAAGTATTACCCTCTTCCCACATTTGATTTAACAAGAAAATGAATATTTTAGAATGAAGACAATGTGCATCCTTTTCTTCAACAAATTACTCAATTAACTCAGATGCCAGGGTTCAATAAAGCATGCTGAAAGAGAAATTAACCACTTAGGGTGGGCTCATACCACACATGAGATAATCATGGTTTTATAAAAATACCTATTGATTTACATCCTCAATTTGAGCACCCGATGTCTCTAACAATCAATAAAAAGCAGAGAAAGGTTGTACAGATCTCTGAGGGGGTGTTTTCCTTCAATAACAGTTCAAACCAAGAATCCTCCCCACTTGGATTCAATTTGCAAAGCAAGTCACCCTTGTTTCTTCTAAAATCAAATCAAAAGAGATGTATCGCTTCCTTCACAGCTTCCTGCAGAAACTTCTTGTAGGTGCTGGATGTGGCTAAGGATATGAGGTGACAAAAGTCATCTTGTTAAGGGGAAACTTGTTTAAGTGAAGCCAATCAAAGCTGCCTTGTACAGCTCTTTGCAACTGAAATGAGCAAAAACGAAAGACATGTAATAAACCCCTTAATTTAAAGCATGAAATACCAGCAAAGAACCTGGGGAGAGGAGTTGTATCTTTGTAGATCCAAAAGTCTCCTTGAAGGGACAGGAGACTTCTTCTGTGGTCCAGGTACAACAAGCCTACTTCTGAAGGTAGCTGCAGAAGACCCTATCCTGTAGATGTCCGAATAGATCAATCAGTAGTTCAGGCTATCCTGTAAATGAAATCATAAGCATTGGATTGTTTGTCTGAATGAGGAATTAAGTTTAATTTCCCTATGACTCTGACTATGAGGGCAATCGGAAGACAAACAGTTAGATGGACTTTTAACGCTTCTTCCCATTTTTAGAATTAATCAAAATCTTGTTCCTACATTCCAGTTCTGACTCTATCACAATTTTCTCAACATAGCCAATCCACTGGGAAAAGGTCCGGTCCGGTCCTTCCTTCCTTCCTTCCTTCCTTCCTTCCTTCCTTCCTTCCTTCCCTCTTCAGCTATTTAGTTTTACCTGTAGATAGAACAATGTAGGCAGCTGATGTGCAAGGGATTTAGAACATTTTTCTATAACTATACTCCAAGTATTCAGTCTTTTCACCATCCAAATTCCAGGCTTTTTGGTGCTGTGAAGGGACTAAACAACACTTAGAATTAATTCATTTAGTGTGACCACCCAGAATTGCCTTAGGTGAGATGGAGAAGGATAAAAATTTGATTAGTAAATAGTATATAAAATTCCAGAATTGGTTCAAAGGAGTAGAAAAAATAAATATTGCATGCTCAGGAAATTGTCTCAGATTTGTATTTACGGGTGTGCAAATCAGCATAAATCTACCATGTGACAGAACCCCAAATACTCCTATGTGTCAACCCTGAAGCTGGCCTGACTGAGGCCATTTTGAGGCTTCAATGTTGCCATACTGGAGCTGAGGGATAGTTGGGGTTTGTAGCCAAAACAAAATACTTTCTCCTGGGAACCAAGGTCATTCCCACGGGTTCTTTGAGTAACCATCCTGCCTCAAAGTTCTGTTTGCTGGGGGTTATTACTTTAAACCCTGATATTCATGCAATCTTTGCCACCTCCTCTGTCACTTGTTGGGTCTCTGAAGGGGCTTGCAGGATTTTCCTGGGCCCACCACAGGCTCCTGTGGCTTCATTTCCCCTCTCCTCCATCTTGCCATCTTCCCTGAGTCTTCCTGCTCCTGGGGTAGTCCAGGTATTAGCTGGGGCTCAGGATCCCAGAGACTGGCTCTGGTTGGAGTGGAAAATTAGCAGAGTTGGTGTAAGATCAGGGTTTCAAGTAATACACTCATAGAAAACAGAACTCCGAAGCAGGATGGTTCCTCAAAAAATAGTTTTATTTGGCACAGGCTGGTGAATATTCCCGTGGTTTTCACCTAATCAAAAGTAAATGTTTCTCCCCTTTCTCAAACAATCAGTCACATGGTTCAATCAAGCTCCCATCCAGTTGCCTGGTGACATCACTTCTCCTCACTCTGGCCACCTGTGGGGATGTCCTTGGTTCCCAGGAGAAAGTATTTTGCTTTGGCTACAAAAGCCAACTATCTCTACTCCCCCCCTTCCCTATCCCTCAGCTCCAATATGGCACCACTGAGGCCTCAAAATGGCCTTGGTCAGGCCAGCTTCAGGGTTGACACTACGTTTTTGTCTTATCCACTCTCTCAATCATTTTTATTTTATTTTATTTTTTTATTTTAATGATCAACTGGAGGACAGCCATCTATGAAAATGCATCCTGTTTAAAAGGCTGCTCAGTGCAATTCTACCTTGAAGAGGAGAACTGGAGAGCAAAGGTTGCTCAAAAGTTGTCAATCAGCATTTATAATTTGAAAAACAAACTGAGCTGGCACAGAAAGGACGTGATCAGAGAGCAGATTTTTTTGTTACAGTGATATCTGTTCTACTGCCATAATTCCACTTTCATCTCTATTACACCCATTAGCATTTGCAAACTTCTCTTTCAATTTTTGAGAGTGTGATCTTTTCGTAGCAACTACTATCAGATTAATGCTTCTCTAGCTAACCATCCTAAGTAGTTTTTTTTTTTTTTTAAGTTGCTGCTGATTTTACTCTGTCAAGATATTTGGTAAGCCTGGATGTCGGAGGATGAGTAGGAAAAGATGGGGGTGGAGTCAAAAGGAAGATCAGCCTAGAATTCCTACATAACCACAAGCAAATTAAATCCAACCTCCCTTGATTTCATTGACCCTTAACTAACTCAAAGTAGGTGTTGAGAGTTAGTTGACAAGATTCCTATGCATAGGCTTTTTAAAAAAGCATCAGTTTAATAGGGCTTTCATGTGTGAACATCGTATTTTGTGTACGACACTTGTTAAGATTTGGGGATTAAAAACAGGATTTTTTTCTAACTGCTGCTAGGACGCTGTGCTTAGCCAAGCTCCCTAGTGATGTGCGATAATGACATGCATTCAGCCCTCTGCCACCCCAGGAACTAACCCGTAACTTTTCCTTCTCAATTATTTGATGCAGTTTCTCCCTCAACACATTCATTTGGCTATCCTCTGGCCCTCTTCAGATCATGCCAAACATGTTGTCTGACTGAATAATTAGCAGAGTCTGGGTTATTAAGCAAGAAGTGCCTTCCAGCAGGTTTCCCCTCTCTAACACATTTTTTTCCCCACCCAGTACACCTTTCTCTCTGAAGACAACCCATCATCCGAACACTAATTAAGTTCTGTATCCAGCAATTGACCTGCAGTATCTAGGCTAATGAAAAGGATACCAATGGTAACCCAGGGACAAGTCAGTGCATCGAGGCAGCAGCCATCTAAGCGAGAATGGATGGAAGGCTGAAAAGAGTTAATTGGGTAGAGTTGCCAGATCTGGGAATAACCACAGGGTGGCAGCAAAGCGATATAGGGAATGCTTTGTGGCCCTCTAGAGGTAGGGTGGAATTTAACAGATGGAAGCATCAGAAAATAGATTTTGGAATATTCTTCTCTCAGGCTTATTCAGCTCAAATCCCTATGATTTTTAGGAGTTTAACAGCCTGTTGTAAAAGAAACTACACACGGGGTATGATTGTGAATTGTTTTGATTTATTAATTATGGATGAAATAAATGCCTAAAAACAGATGCAGGGGACACTTTGGCAGGAAGTTAGAGCAGCAAAAATTTTTCCATCATAACACAATCTTACTAAAGATCTTTCTTACATGAGTTTATAATATGCAAAGATCGTTATTAAGCATCCCTCTCACTCACTCACTTGGCAAAACCAGTTTTCATTGGGCAAATAACCCTTGTACAAACATTAATAAACCCTTGAGAAATTTTGGTAGAGGGGGAAAATGAAAGAGACAGCAGTTTTTCATCGCTTTCTCTCTCCCACTCCCTCCCTTCCTCCTCCCCTCCTCCCTTAAGAAACAAAGTAAGTCAGCACCTTATGAAGAAGGAAGGGAATGCCAACTCAGAGCAAAGCAGGAGTGAATTGGTCTCATTACTGGATGGGTTGGAGAACTGTTCCACTAGGAGAAAATTTAAATATTTCATTCCCACTGGTGACTTGAAAATCAGCATCCAGTGAAGTTCAGTTAACAATTTTCTTTTGGACTCTAGCTTGGAATACATTTTACGGATTTAGTCTATCATTCTTTCCAGAGTTGTACTGCAATTGTTTCTTTAAAATTTTGAATCTATTTTATCATGCACTTTTTATTTGTTCTGTCTCTAGGTCATATCTAAGTGTGTATTGATTGATTATGTGCCAACAAATCAATTTCAACTCCTAGCAACCACATAGATAGAATTTATTCACGTGGATCTGTCCCTTAGTTGGTTTTTCAGGTCTTTCTGTAACTGAATTGCAACTAAGTGCAAATATATCAAAGCAGAGATTTATATATACAAATGATATTGGTTTTGCATTGGATTAGCATTTCAAATTCTTTTTTTCTTTTTCTTAATGTCCCTCCCTTGTTCTTAAGAACAGATTTTGAAATGAAATGTTAGTAAAGTGAAGTGTTCATACTACTTTGGGATGAACACACTTGAAATACGACAACCAGTTTTTGTCATCACAATATAAAAATGACATTGAGACTCTAGACCAAGGATCTTCAAACCTGGCAAGTTTAAGACTTGTGGACTTCAGCTCCCAGAATTCCTAGCTAACATGACTGGAGGAGGAATTCTGGGAATTGAAGACTACAAGTCTTAAAGCTGTCAAGGTTGAAGACTCCTTGCTCTAGAAAGAGTGCAGAAAAGAACAACAAGGATGATTAGGGGACTGGAGGATGAAACATAGGGAGAACAGTAGCAGGAATTGGGTATGTTTAGTCTAATGAAAAGAAGGAAACGTTTGTTGTTTGTTGCTGTCATTTTGTTATTTTATCCTTCCAAAAATTTATAAAGATATCAACCATGGTGTGTTCTGAACCTTCACCGAATAATTCTGGCTGTGTCTTTCATCTGTTCCTGGTATCTGGGAGGACTATGTCTGCCTATATAATTACAGGTAGTCCTTGACTTACAACTATTCATTTAACAGATGTACAAAGCTATGCCAGCACTGAAAAAAATGACTTATTACTGGTCCTTACACTTACGACCATTGCATTCCTGTGGTTACAGAGTCAAAAATCCACTGCTTGGCAGCGGGTCTGTATTTATGATGTTTGCTGCATCCTGGGATCATCTAATCATCATTTGCCACCATCTCAGGGACCTTCCAACAAAGTCAATGGGGAAGACTGGATTCATTTAATGACTGAGTGATTCACTCAACAATCACAGCTAAGAGGTCATAAAATCAGGCATGCTTCAATGAAGACATCACTAAGTGATGGAAGGTCAACTCCTAACTGGAATTGAATGTTGATGACTACTGTGTTTCTCTGAAAATAAGACCCTGTCTTATATATATTTTTTGCCACCAAAAAAGGTATCAGATCTTATTTGGAGGGGATGTCATCTGCTGACTAACCCCACTTGTTGCATCACCACTGACCTCCTTTTTGCTGTCAGAGGCCTTCAGGAACTTCCGTTACTTGCAAGGTTTTCCTGAAGGCCTCTGCAGCCAATAACGCAGCTCCTGATCAACCTGGAGTTTTATTATCAGTTATAGAGTCCTTCAGGAAAGTCTTGCCAGCCTTGCCAGCTGCAGAAGAAATGGGCCAGCAAGGCAGGTGTCGGGGTGTGCGAGGCCTGGCTACACCTGTCCAAAGGTAAGTAGTAGTGCAGCTCCAACCTCATTCCCATCCTAGCTTAATTTTTACCCGTGCATTCTGGAGTGGACAGGATCTAAATTAGGGCTTATTTTGGGGGTAGGGCTTATATTTTTACACATGTGTAAAAATCAAGCTAGGACTTACATTCAGGGTAGGTCGTATTTTCATGGTACCTGTTTATTTTGTTGCCGTAATTGTCTCCAACATGAAAAGCATTTGAAGGAAAGGTCAGATTGTTGGGCTTATTATTTTCCTCATAGAATTCCACATCTTGATAAAACGCTTGCCTACTAATATGTCCTTTTCAATGTTTATCTTGGCTTTGTCTCTGTACCATAAATATTTGCAGAGTCCAGAGCACAACAGTTTTCCCTTTATTGACTGGGAATTCTGGGCAGATAGCTCCATGGATGACTAAGCTGTGAAGATGTCAGAAGCCCTTCCATAACACACTTTCCTGTAGACTAGCTAAACTGCTTTCACAAATGCAGTGGTATCGAAGGATTGAATGGCAGCATGTGAGAGACACGGTCCAGACAATTGAACAAACAGTTGTTATTGATCTGGAAGAGCATTTCGGATTGAACCTTTCATTTGTGTGTTTATGGGTAATGTTCCACAGTTGTTTTTGTAATGTATTCTTCTGATGCCATCTCTCAGAGTCTGTCTCCCCCGCCTCTCTCTCTCTCATACACACACACACACACACACACACACACACATATATACACACACACAGAGAGAGAGAGAGAGAGGGAGAGATAAAACACACGAGACCGCTCTCATTTAAGCCCTAATTTCCACTAGCAGGCTTTCAGCTTTGCACTCTGTAGTCAGAGTGAACCTTTGTGCAAGTCAATAAATCAGATAAGAATTTATTTATTCAATTTTTCTGGTTCTACAGTAATTGCATCCAGCTTACATTTGTGGTCAGAGACAGCATAGAATTGCCTACTTGTAGCAAAAGGAGACAAAAACTTGAGGAGATGCCTGGCACTATGATCAGCAGAAAATAGTACCACACAATCCATGAAATCTATTCATGGAGGCCTCCGTGGCTACAGCATCTCCCAAAGACAGCTATATCCATCTGTAGGAAGTTAAAACCCACCCCTCTCCTGGAAAAATGAAATATTTTGGGAAATATTAAAAAGGCAGAATATTTCCCCTAAAAGGGAGGTGGAAACTCAATCTCCCCCCCCCCACTCCTTTGTTAATGGGCCATTGAGGCCTGGGCCAGTTTATTCTACATAACAAAGATCTATCTCCTTCAGGCAGAGCCATTCAATTGCCCTTCATTGTACCACCCACCAAGTTTCAACCAAACTTAGATCACAGACAACCTACCAAGCTAGCTATGACCTCTGACAGCAACCAATCAGGATACTCTTCCTGTGTCCCAGGAAGTTCAAAGCCAGAGAGGGTATAAAACCCAGGGCCTCTCAGCATCTCCTCCCCTTTTCTTCACCCAAGATCTCCAAGGCATGTGGTCCTGTCCACCATTAAACTTTCTTTCCAAGCAACTTCCATGATTCCACTGTCTTTTTCCCCACTTGGAAGGGAACCCAGAAGGATATTTCTTCCAACACATCCTTTGCTTAGACACTTTCAGAGAATCTACCAGTTCCAGAGGCAGCCCAGTCCACTGTGAAACAGTTCTTGCTATTTGGACTCCCCCGCCCCCCCCCCCCACACCACCTAAAAATACAACTACTTCTTTCAAATACTTTAGCTCACCAGTATTTTTAAAGCATTGTCTGTATTGCCTTTCTCCACTCACTCATACCCTCCCCAAAGACTTAGAACTGTTTTAGTATTAGTCCACTCTGTCATTGCATCATAACAATATGATTCATTCTCTCTCTCTCTCTCTCTCTCTCTCTCTCTCTCTCTCTCTCTCTCCAGCTAAATCAAATGCCTATGCCTTGCTAATGTAACGCTTATCCAATTTTCTAGGGTGGTGAGGATAACTCAGCTGAAAAATTGTTATTATTTAATTAAGCCTGGATCAACTTCATAGTTTCTAGGGACACTGATAGGCCTCCTTGAGGTTGCACAGCTCTGTCTGAATTCACACAAATGCCTCTGTGCCCTCCACAGACACTTGCAAACGTTTCACAATGGCAAGAGATTGCCACTCAGGACTTTGTTTGGAAGTGTGCCCAATTCCCCAGAAAATTGACAAAAATAAGCACACTAGACAGTTCATGAGGAAAATATTCTGTAAACGCAAAACAATATCCCCTGGAGTAGCAATTTTGTAAATAGCCAACCATGAAAATGCAGCCACTGCCTGTTCCTCACACTCTAAATCTGTCATGTAGCCCTCAAACCTCTGGGTTTTTTTTGTGTGTTTTTTTACCAAACAAGTTTCTCCTGGCCAATCTGTGGCTGGAGATTCAGTTGAAGCCGAATGAATAAGCCATGTGGGAGACCATCCACAAGATAACAAAGGAAACAGGAGAGAGGGAGAAAGATGAACCAGCCCTTGGTTGTAAACTTTCAGAAGACTAGGAAATGCTAGCAAAAAGATATGGAAAAAATGAAGTTTTGCTGCCACCTGATGGTCATCTAGATGTTACAGCTCAGATCTGGTGGTCCTACAATTAGAAAATAGGCCCTTGGACCTCAACATTGCATCTTGTGCTAGAAGAATTCCTCAGGTGCCAGTCTATGTTTTGGGCTTTGCTGAGAGAAAGGAGGCACTCAATGGATATCAGTTGTTGGGTTTCTTTGTTCGATTGACATCTTAATTCTCCTTCTTCTTCTTCTTCTTCTTCTTCTTCTTCTTCTTCTTCTTCTTCTTCTTCTTCTTCTTCTTCTTCTTCTTCTTCTTCTTCTTCTTCTTCTTCTTCTTCTTCTTCTTCTTCTTCTTCTTCTTCTTCTTCTTCTTCTTCTCCTCCTCCTGCTCCTCCTCCTCCTCCTCCTCCTCCTTCCTTCCTCCCTTCCTCCCCCTCACACGTTCCTCCTTTTACCACTCCAGGTGTTGAGGGAGATACAAAGTTCTTGCTCTTTTGGCAA
Organism: Pseudonaja textilis; assembly: GCF_049901715.1. NCBI lineage: Eukaryota > Metazoa > Chordata > Lepidosauria > Squamata > Elapidae > Pseudonaja > Pseudonaja textilis. The sequence goes on from NC_141993.1 coordinate 11,965,005, forward strand.
CCTCAACCATTGTCATTGGATGTTGTTGTGATGTGTAATTATTTTAACACCCATGCTATAATTTAGGAGGCAAAATCCATGCTCACAACCCTTTTAGTACATATCATTTAGAATTTAGAACGCTTAGTAGCAACTGTATCCCACTGTGCCTCTTCTGAAACTGGGGGAAAAAAACCAATCCCTGATGGACTGGTGTGCTTGGAGTCCAGAAATGAGGATGTGAGCTTGAGGCCCTGCTCCTTCTCCTCCAGAGGACTCCCTTTCTTCCTACTGCAAGGTCACCATTTCATGGGCTAGGATGACACGGGAAATTATTCATTTGTGTAGGACACCCTGAAGCCAGTGATCTCTCGACTCACAAGGTGCTCTGGGCTGCAGGTTGGCAATTAAGATGCGGGAAGGAGATGGCAAAAGGAAGGGGAGATAGTCAGAGAAGAATAAGAGGGCAGAATAAATACAAGAAGTGCCTCATCAGCTTTTATGCTGCTGCTGCTGCTGCTTGCACTGATAAACTGACCCTCCACAGCTGCAACAAAATCTCAGCTTTACCTTTCCTGAGCAAGGAGTTCACTCTGTAGTCGTGTGAAATTGGTCCTCCTGCTTGATGTCTAATTCTGGCAGGGACAAGAATTTGGATATGTCCAGGAATGATCCATCTAAAGAGGAAAACTAAAGGGTCATCTAGAAATGGCAAGTTAGTAGGACACCAGGTTTTGAAGGGGAAAAAAAAAATCAAATATTGCTTGTGGATTGCATGGCTGAAACCTCATTGCCTAACCCCCTTCAAGATTCCCCAGGCTTGGGGGGGTGGGGGGTTGTTGAGGAAAAAAAGAGTGTGGAGAAACCTCTGTCCCTAGTAATTTGCATTCTAGATTTTGAGGGTTTTCCGTTGACATCTAGGATGCGTGGACCTCTATGCTGTGGGCAGGGTTCCAGATTGTATAAATGACATTCTGGGTGCACGTTATTGTGGAGTCAATAAAATATTGTGGAATCAATCAACCAATCAGAAGAGAGTTGGAAGGGACCTTGGAAGTCTTCTGCTTGAAACCCCTGCTCAAGGAGGAGACCCTATACCATTCCATACAAGTGGCAGTCCAATCTCTCCTTAAAGAGATGTCTAAGTGATGAAGCACCCACAGCCTCTGAAGGCAACTTCTGTTCCACTGGTTAATTGCCCTCACTATTAGGAAGTTTCTCCTTAATTCAAGGTTGCTTCTCTCCTTGATTAGTTTCCATCCATTGCTTCTTGTCCTGCCCTCAGGTGCTTTGGAAAATAGGTTGACCCCCTCTTCTTAGTGGCAGCCCCTCAAATGCTGGAATATTGCTATAATGTCACCCCTAATTCTTCTTTTCTTTAGACTAGCCAAACCCAAACCCTTCAACCGTTTTTCCTATGTTTTAGCCTCCAGGCCTTTAAATAATCTAATTGCTCTTCTTTGCACTTGTTCCAAAGTCTCAATATGTTGTTGTTTTTTTTTTGTGGTGACCAAAACTGGATGCAAAATGTGGTTTCAGGAATTGGGCGTGTCTGGCCTAATGAAGAGAAGGACTAGGGGAGAAATGATTATTTATTCGTACCTATGTCCTATATTCTTACTCAAGTTTATACTTATACCTATTATCTTGTAAGTAATTGACAAATCAAATGTTTGCTTTCTATGCTTGAGCTTTGAAAGAGTTATTTGTTTTCTTAAGTTTTCGCGGGTACTTACATGTTGTGGCTCCGGGCTTGGATTCAGCTCCTGTGATTGATATGAGTTCAAGTGAAGAGGTCATCGCAGACAAATATGAGCCGGCCTAGCTTACTGATTGGACTGATAACCAGGATGAGGAGATGGACGTGACAAAGGACGACAGACCTGATGTATTAGAATTGTCAGGACCTTTGACCTCCTCTGGTTCCTTATCTGATCAACAGCTGGGAATGGCTGACAGGGAAGTTTTGAGAGAGTCTTCTAGTGGAGATGAGAACTTGGAAAATTTGTGGTTAAATGTAAAAAACAGAAGACGGTTGAGAAGGCAAAATCAGCTGGAGCGAATGAGGAGAGCGAGTCAGTAAATTAGCACGTTGCCTCAATGAGTATAAAAGGACACAGCTGGGCTGGTACATTTTGCCAGGAACAAAATGACTATTTGAGTGAGGACGTTACAGCAAGAAGCTCTGAGGCTGGAGATTTATTGCCAGGACTGGTTTGCCGGACAGAGTAAAGATTTATGCTGTGGTTTCTGCCAGCCGTTATCTTGTAAGACTTCTTTCCATTTGATTTAATTGTGAAACGGCTGCTTTCTGTTTTGTTCATTTGAATTTTGAAGGGGAGTCATAACACTTACATGTATGGCATTCAGCTTTGCTTGGGTATTTTCCCACGTCATTGTAGTTGTGTTTTTAAAGTTGTAGCAATGTTTTGGCAGAATCTCATCTCATCTGCCATCATCAGGCTTCTATATTGTGTTCGTCTGAGATTCTGCCGAAATGTTGCTACAACTTTAAAAGCACAGCTATAATGACATGGGAAAGGCTTTGTAATGGCGATGAGCACTGGCCCCTGGAACCAGAAACAACTAGCACTTATGTGCAAGGGGAATTTCTACCTTTTAAGTACCTGAAATGCTTCTCAATGGTGAAGCAAAGGCTACTTAAAACTCCTGTCCTGAAGATGATTCAGGGATGGTTCAGGGAAATTAAAAGTGCTTACAGAAGCACAGGAGATTGTCAAAAATCAGTGGTTTATTGTGCTTCTATCTCGCAAAATCTGGCTAATTGTTGATTACCTGGTTGACTCCATAGGGTTGGTCAGCACTAAAAGAAAAAGAAACACAACCATTTATGGTGTGTTACCTTCTCTTTGTTCTTGAAACAGGTTGTCCTACTTCCTTCCCCACCCCTCTGTAACTTGGCCTCCTCACCATAAAGTTTGTTGCAGATCAATTACACTCAGCAGTGTAATTCCACACAAGCTGACTTCTCAGGCAGGCAGAGAGCAACACAGATCTTCAAGAGATCAGCAAACCCCTTCTTCAGCATCTTGGAGAAGTCTAGAGGCAGAGTGCACCATAAGCTGAATTATGGCTTTATTGGCTTTGAGAGAGAGACTCTGTTCCTCACTGATGCCTGGTAAAGCTTCTCTGAATTAAGTTCTTAAGGAAATCCCTGCCTGCCATCAACAGGAGGGAAAAAATGATGGGTGTATCTTACAAGTTGAACTAAGAGTCAAGGGGCTGCATGCAAAAGTGTATCTTGTATTACTAGAACCCATCCTCATTTTAGGTCTCCACCAGGTATTTGAACAATAACATTTGATGCTTCTTTTTCAAAATAAATGTTTGGGAAAATATTCAGGATTCTCAAGCCATCCCTGTAATGATTCCCAAGGCAGATCCAGGCTCAAACGTCAGTTGGGTCTTTTCTGCCGAGATGCTAAAGGTGGAAAAATACAAAACTGATTAATATAAAATCTTCTGCTGTCCTTCAAATATTTTTTCCAAATGTAATATAAATGTATTGTAAAAGAAAAAAAGAAATACTCTCTGAATTATTTAAAGATAGTGAAACTAGGATTACATAATTATCATTATTTAGAGCAGATCTTGACTTCTGGCTTATTTTTCTTGGAGTACTTCAGAAAGCAATTAGCCTATTATCAGAACAATAGACACCTGTCTCTTCCTCCCTGTTAATCATTTAATAGTATTTCATTATTTTTTTCACATAACATCTTGGTTTCTTTTGACACTTCTTCACTGAAGTCAGAACATTTTTTTTTCTAAATAAGCAACACACAAAATCAAGATTTTTCAAAGCTTTGCATTCTTTGGCTTGGAAACAATTTCCTCAAGAAAGTAAACATATTTTCACGTGCAAACCATTTTCATCTGAAGGGAATTGACTTATTCTCCAAAGAACTGGAGGGCAGGACAAAAAGCAATGGTTGGATGCAACCTAGAATTAAGGAGAAATTTCATGACAGGGAGAACAATCAATGAATAATTTATTTCCTGGGGTTATGGGTACTCCATCATGGGAGGTTTTCAAAAATAGACTGGACAACTATTTGAGTAGGATGAGGCTTGTGAGCAGCAGGTTGGATTAAAAAGCTGGACTGAAGGCTAAAATTTATGAAGAATGGTTGCAGGAACTGGGCCTGGCTAGTCTAGTGAAGAGAAGGACCAGGGGAGACAGGAGAGCAGTCTTCCAATATTTGAGGGGCTGCAACAGGGAGGAAGAGGTTAATCTATTTTCTAAAGCACCTGTAGGCCGGACAAGGAATAATGGATGGAAACTGAACAAGGAGAGATTCAACCCTGGAAATAAGGAGAAATTTTCTGACAATGAGAACAACCAACCAATGGAACAGAAGTTGCCTTTGGAAGTTGTGGGAGCTTCATTGCTGGAGACTTTCAAGAAGAAATTGCACTGCCCTTTGTCAGAAATGGTGTAGGGTCTCCTGCTTGGGCAGGGGGTTGGACTAGATGACCTATAAGGTCCTTTCTAAATCTGTTAATCTGTTAATCTTCTAGCCCTATGCTTCTTTGTTGGTAAATAAGAGTTGGAAACCAAAATGCAGCCACAGGAGGTCAGGATGGACTTCAAAATTCCCTTTCAGCCTTTGCGAATTCCCAAACATGTGTATGTTAAGGTAACCCATTGTTTCCACCTTTCCAATTTTAATTACTGAGCTCGGTAATGGAGCATGCTGAGAGTGTTACAAAAAGGCGCAGACATCCTGGTGGTTTGTCGATGGCACCAAAGCTGAAGAAAATTAATTAGAGTCATTTCAACTCTTTTGAGTCACTTTCTCTCTGAGGTCATTGTTCTCAATTCTGCACTACTAGGAAAAGTGACAGTGGCCATAAATTACAAATGGTTGCCTTAACTCCCATTACACAGGTTTCTCCCATCCTCTCGAAGACATTCCTCAATTTGGAAGGTAAGCAAGAGGGACAAGGACGCTTTGGATAACAGAGTTAACTGGCCAGTTTTACCAAACTAGTCAGAGTATTTAAACAACATGCAAAACTTGGTTATCTGTAGCCGTTGGTGACCAAAAAGTACCAAAGGCAACGTCAAGGCCCTGATTCTTCCAACAATCAAAATAAAGCTGGAAGGGATCTTTGAGATGTTCTAGTCCCAAATTGCATTAACAGAGGGATACAGTCAAGATCAAGGGAAGTACTAATACCACTCTATAAAGCCTTAGTAAGACCACACCTAGAGTACTGCATCTAGTTTTGGTCACCATACTATAAAAAAGATGTTGAGACTCTAGGAAAAGTGCAGAGAAGAGCAACCAGGATGATCAGGGGACTGGAGGCTAAAACATACAAGGAACAGTTACAGAAACTGGGCATGGCTATTCTAGTGAAGAGAAGGACCAGGGGAGACAGGATAGCAGTCTTCCAATATTTGAGGGGCCGCCATTGGTGGCATTTTATTTCATTGTGCCAGCCTGCTGCCTTGCCTAAGCAATTAACAGAATATTTCCATCAAGCTGTAAACTTGATGCAACTGAGTTCTGCTGTTAAGGGTGGGGTCTTCCCTAGGAGAGATCAAGATTGCCAAACCAGCTAAGACAACATGCCTGGCATGAAGGAAGAGTCACCTCTAGTGATTGGATATGGAACTTGGCATGTCAGCAAAGTGAGTAGAAAAATAACAGCATTAATAACATTAATAAAAGCTGCTTATAGTTTTCAATCGAAGTGTCAAGCCCTTGTCAGAATCTGATTTGTGCGGAGGAGGCTGAGCAGCTGACAGGGAGTGGGAGTGTGGCTCCATTGGCTGTGGAAGAAACTGGGGAAGGGCACAGTCGGGATGGGCAGAGGAAGAAAGAGGAAGAACAAGGGAGAAGGAATTTGGAGGAAGACCCAGATCCAATCCCTCTTCATGCTAGAGCACTCAGGGAAGAATGGAGAAGAGAGCAATGTGAGTTGTGTGCCTTGTGGGGGGAGGAAAGGGCTCTGATTCCCTTCATTAGCTGCAGCTGGGGAAACAGTGTTTAAAAGAGGAAACTGCACATAGCAACTTGTTAGCAGCAAATCGTGAATTATCTGGTATCATCAAGGCTTATCTGGGATCCTGGCGTCTTCCCAACTGTGTGTGTTTGGCTATTCTTTCAAGTCTGCAATTCCTTCTCTTGCCCTGTCAAGGTAATTACTGCAGCATGGTTTGTTTGGATTTTTAGTTACAGTTTGTATGTACTTCGTTTTCAGACTGAATTTCCTCCACTTAAAGACCATTCCTGGGAAAATTTTTCTCCAGCCGAAGATAACCTGGACACTGGGGGAAAAGTTGGAGATAATAAAGGGACTCTTCTTGCTTATTTGACTGTGTTGCTTTTGTGCCACACCCCAGGTCATCACACAGACTAAGGACACTTTTTGCATTGATTCAATCAACTTTTCTATCAACCCTTAGTTAGACAATTCAGAAACTGCTATGCTGCCATTCCTCATCCCTAATTTTAAAAGAGGTTCAAGGGGAAAGTTGCAAAACCTGATTGCACTAAAACCTTGAAGGTACCCAGGTAAAACCTGGCACAATTGAGTTCTTAAGATCTGCCATCTCTGTTATTTTTATCCCAAAGCAGGGGTGGGTTTCTACCAGTTCTTTCCACCTCTGTAGAACCAGTAGCTCTGAAGAGCAGCAGACATAGAACCAGTTCTATGTCTGCTGATGTTTTTGCCCACCCACCCACCTGGGCTCTTACCTGATCTTTATTTCCTGATTTTTCAACTTCAGGTGCAAACAAGGCACAGCTGCAGTTAAAAAAGCAGGAAAAGAGGGCTGTTTCAAAGGCTGCTTCTCTGCAAGCAGCATGCTGATGACGATTTACAGGTGCACGTCTCACAGCGTGCAGGGAAGCTCGTAAATCCCGAACCGATAGTTAACCCTCTCGTATCCCACCCCTGTCCCAAAGGTCTGCCATCCCACATCAAAAATACATGAGCCCCAGAGTTTTGAAGCTTCTCTATTGTAGTGTCATGCCCCTGTCGGAGTCTGAATCCAAGGAGGAAGATGAACAGCTGACAGGGAATGGGAGTGTGGCTCCATTGGCTATGGAGGAAACTGGGGAAGGGCAAAGTCCAGCTGGGCAGAGCAGTGGGAGGTAGAACAAGGGAGAGAGAGTTCAGAGGAAGAACCAGGCTCACCCCCTCTTCACCCTAGGGCACGCAGGGAGGAACGGAGAAGGGAGCAACATGAGTTGCATGGCTTACTGGGGGGAGGAAAGAGCTCTGATTCCCTTTATTAGCCATAGCTGGGAAGAGAGTTTAAAAGAAATGCATGCTGCATTTCATAACAGCAGCTGCTTGGAGCAAATGTGAGTTTATCTTGTGTTGACTTTGCTTATCTGTGTTCCTGACATCTTCCCAATCATGTTGAGTTATTGCTGTACCTTCACATCTGGAATTCTTCCTCCTGCCCTGTCAGACTAATTACCTCACTTTGCCTTGATTGGATTGGATTTATAGTTACAGTTTTTGTTGACCACAGTTTGGACTTGATTCTCTGCAGCCAAAGTTTTTCTCCAGCCAGAAGGTAACCAGGACACTGGGGGCAGAGTTGGAGCTAATAAGGGACTCCTACTGATTATCTGACTGTGTTGCCTTCATGCCACTCCCTGGGTCATCCCATGTAGTCTACGGACATTTAAAACAAATCACATCCCAAGGCACATTAAATCAAACAGATTTCCCCTTGAATCAAAGACTTGAACCAATCAGAGCCTTCTTAAATATCAGATTCCCAATTCGGATCAAAGGACAGTTGCTTGGCACAGGCCCAGTTTGTAGATTTGCAGGATGTCCAAATATTTGAAAATAATGCTACAATTTAGGTTCAGTTTTAAAGTAAGAATAACATGAAGTTGCTGGCTGTCCCTTATTTTGATGGGAATGTCATTCATTTTCACACATCACAGCTTCATGGGACATAGCAGTTGATCCTTATTTCAAGTACCCAATCTCCTTTGTTACTACAATACCCATGGGAGCTCCTTTCTGCTGTGATACTAGGTAATGCACTGGGCTGTGTAACAACTACTCTGTTGTCTGTGATCCAGGCACAACACAAGGACACTTTTTTGTGAATTAAAGAGTCAAGATTTCACTCATGAATGGTTCATGATAAATGGCCTCTCTCTATAGCTACTTTATGATTGAAGTGTCTCTGCATCATTCCAAGAATGCAAGTGGAAAATAAAAAAAAGTTTAGTTTTATTTATTTATTATTTTATTTTAAACTATGGCTTTTATGAACTTGACTCAGCACAAGAAAGTGTTTTTTGTTTTTTGTTTTTCTGAATGATTCACAGGCTGATCAAGGACCTATTCCTCATTCCTTCTATCACTGGTTTATAAGAGATCCAGGGTAAATATTTCAAGAATGAAATCCTTGAAAATGTCCAGCAGGATTCATTCTGAAGGGCAGGGAACATCCACAAAAGGAGACAAAAATCAGGATGACAGCCACGACTCCAAAATCAAAGCCTGATAGTTCCCATCTTCAAAGCCAACAGATGTGTTATTAATTTAAAACTTAGGCCATATAAAACCTCTCTTGCATAGCTTCCAGATTTTAAAGATGAGTTTGAGATGACAGCAAGATGCCTAAAAGCTTCAAGTGTCATAACAATTAGAAGAAGTTGGTTAGAGGGAGACACTAATTTTTTAAAAGGATGAGTGGAAGACAATTTAGAGGCATCCTTAATGCCTAGGATATTGCAATATTGAATAAAAGATTTCAGTGAAAAATCCTTGGAAATAAGTTTCTCCTTTATATATTTAGTCTCCCCAGCTGAACTTCAGGACAAAGCCTTTCTCTCATTCACAGTAGAAAAATGCCCATATTCCCCAGGTTTACAATGATCTAAGACTAAAAAATTGAAATGGAGACTGAAAAGATCCCCAAAGGTGGTGGAATGGACTTTGATTAACCACGTAACTCTTCGTGGGCTTCAGATCACAGCCAGAATAGCTGTAAGAAGTTTTGAGTGGAAGTTGCAGTTCCTGGACCCACTGAACAAATCAAATTGATGCAGTGTGTTGACTTAAATTTGGTGCTGTTGAACAGTGGGAAGAAGCACATGGATCCTCTTCTTATTGAATCGGATTGATTATTTTAACTGAATCAATTGAACACACTGGAGTGAACAACTTATTTGAGTTGGTTCTTTGGGGACTGATTATTTGATTCTCATCCAGGAGCTGTTGAGGGTCCTGTTTTGGTTTACTTTTCTCCACCTGCCTTCCATGCCTGCTTTTTCTCCACCTTCCATGTTCTCCTTGGCTCCACTTCCTCTGTTAGGTTTCTTCTACAATACAATCACTAACTATTTCATTTAATTTAACTCAACAATTTTCTTCATTCACGTGAGAAACAAAGCCAAGTTTTTAAAACTCATCTCTAATTGTTTTAAGGTCAATTCTATTTTTGCTAGGATTAATAAGACTACCCCTTCTCCTAATATCCAATTTCATGCACATAAAGAGTTAATTTTTATTGTGAGAATTACATTTTTGAAAACAATATGGACTGGAGTGCAAAACCACCAGGGAATTCAGTGGTGTGAGGTGAGTTATGAAGTTGAAAAACATCTTAAAAGAAAGGAATAGTAAGTATACAGCTGCCAAGAAAACTGCTCAAAAAGGTTCAGGCACAGATACAGACACAGGAATTGATTTATGTTGTAGATTGTGTGTGTGCACCCACATACCTCTCTCTTTTAGACAACCTGTTAATTCAATTTCATTCCAGACATAGGGGTGGAGAAACTTCATCCCAGATATAGGGATGGAAATATGATTTTGTTCAGTTTCTCACTTCTCTAATGTTATATTTTTTCCATCACATATTTGTGTGAGTTTGCATTAAAAATGAATAAAAATTCTACACATTTCTCCTAAAACATGCACTTCTGTATGACCTTTTCCTAAAATATGTGAAATCTAATAATATCTTATTAGATAATATAGAGGACAGCTTCCCACTGAGAGAAGTAGAAACCACAATCCTCACACCTGCTGGAGCAGAGATTTTGGTTTCCTTTAAGGTGCTGGAGTAGATTAGAAAAATAGAAAACACATGCGTATTGTGTTACTTGGAGGTCTTAAAGTCCTTCCATATGACTGTTTTTACAAAAGATGTGACCAAATATAGAAGAATATAACAGAATGCACTAAATGGTTTTATGTGCATCTTCCCCCACTGCATGGATTTTACACTTTTACCCAAATTACACATTTTCTGTAAGATACTTGAGGTTCTGAATTGTAGTAACTGGATATAAGTGACTTGTGGGTACCAGTTACAACAGAATAACAGAGTTGGAAGGGATCTTGGAAGTCTTCTAGTTGAACCCCTGCTGGAGCAGAAGACTCTTTTACATTTCAGACAAATGCTTGTCCTTTTTTTTCTTAAAAGCCTCCAATGATGGAGTGCCCAGAAGTTCTGGAGACAAGTCATTCCACAGGCTAACTGTCAGGAAATTTCTCCTTAGTTCTAAATTGGATCATCCTTAGTTCTAAGTTGGATCATTAGTTTCCATCTCTTGCTTCTTGTCCTGCCTTTAAGTGCTTTGGAGAATAGCTTGACCCCCTCTTCTTTGTGGCAGCCCCTCAAATATTGGAACATTACTATCCTGTTGCCCCCTAGTCCTTCTCTTCATTAGATTAGTTAAGGAACTACAGAAATGAACAAATGTATCCCTCTTTTTTTAAAAAATCCAGAATATTCATGTATTGCCATCACTAAATATGTAGCAGTAGAGAAAATCTGAGCTGTAGCATGTCACCATAGAAAGGTCTTTGACAAAATATTACTGGGTAATGTATGGTTGAAGTTCACTTAATTGTCTCCATGGAATACTTTTTTCTGGACAAGAGGAATGTCTTCTGGTCCAATTTCCTGTTCAATATCATACCATTCCAGTCAAATGGTCTATTTTTGAAAACCTCCAGTGATGGAGCATCCGCAACCCCAGGAGGCAAGCTATTCCATTTGATTAATTGCTCTCACCGTTAAAAAAAATTCTTACTTCTAGTTTGGACCTCTCTTTGACAAGCTTCTACCTGTTAGTTCAGTTTAGTCCACAGGTAGGTAACCTGATGCTATACAATTGATTCGGACTTCAAATCCCATCAGCTACCTGAGGATTGCTGGAAGTGGGTTTGGGTTTATTTTGTCTGGATCAATACATGAAGGAAATACAAAGGAAACTTGTGGCCTTCAATTGGGGGGAAACAGCGTCTTCTCGGAGAAGCCCTTTTAAAGTAACTCTGGCAAGCAGCATTCATGATATGATAACCGAATAGACTTTGAAGTCAGTGAAAAAGGAAGAAGAAGGAACTCCCACAGCGGATGAACTTCATCTGCAGATGAGAAAATTTCATTGTGAGAAATCAATACAGTCTGATCCGCAGAGAATCTCTCGGGTTTATTATATTTAGTATGAAGAGAAGAAGCTTCTACCTAAGTCACTGAGGACCTTGGAAGGAATTCAGTGATTTTATGCTGATTAGGTTTGGCCTGTAGCCAGATTTCCAGCTTCAGGAGCAATACCGGTTAGCTAGGAAGAGGCACGTTCAACTATTTTATATCTGTACAGCTAAAGGATTGATTCTGGAAACTGCCAGGAGAAGATGGCAGGAAAATAGCAGCATCATTTTGTTTTCAAATATGTGAACATCTCTGTCTCCCTGTTCCTCTCAACATTCTTACTATCCAAAAATGAAATACTTTGTTTTTAGTGTTTACATAAATGGCTCCAGCTTGTACACTGTTGTTCCACAGATGCTGGGCAGGGCTAAGATGCCAACAGTCTGTCACTCTAGCTCTTCCTACTCTTCTGTTCCTTCACCATCTCAGAAAAAGTGCCAGAATCCATTGGCATGGAGGACAGTGGTTGGGTCTCTATTAGACAGCCTGTTACAGAAAAGTAACGTTCCCCTAAGAAGAGAGATCTGGAACTCCCAACGTTGCCCAGCAAGGGTTAGATTGAAATTGGTTAAGATTACAAGATCTCCTCCAGAAATACTTAGGAGGGAAAGTAATTGACACTTTCCTGCCTTGATGGTCAAGAATGGGAGGTAGAAGAAGCACAGGATGAATGGTAAAGTTGGCATGCCCCTGTAGGAATCCGATTCCAAGGGGGAGGCCGACAGGATGACAGGGAGTGGGAGTGTGGCTCCGTTGGCTGTGGAAGAAACTGGGGAAGGGCAAAGCCTGGCTGGGCAGAGCAGGGAAGAGGTAGAGCAAGGGAGAGGGAATTCCCACCACTGGCTGTGGCCCTTTTGTAACCAGGTTGCACAAGTGGCAGGCACACACACTTGTCCAGCTCCATTTGTGCACATGGTGGGCCCTTGTATGTGAAACTCCATTTGTGCTAATTTGTAATAAAATGCTCGCACATGCCTGCCATTCCCACACAACACATGTTCACCCTCATTGGTCCACAGAGCCAGAAAAGTTGGAGACCACTGGTCTAATTCACAATGTATTTTTTTTTCCTTTTTCAGAGTATCTTCCTGCTGTTTAATTCATGTTCATCTCCTTTGAATGAAATCAATTCTTCTCAATTTAACCAAGCTGTTGTGTATGAAATGCTTCTTCATTCTTCCTGACAAGAGAGATGGTCAGTGCAGGTAAGGAAAGGCCTTCACGCCTCTTCTGCACCGGAAACTGTGATGAAGCACAGCTAACACTGCAGGCTGAAGTTCTGGAGATAACTGGGGCATCCTTTTAGCCAGATTTGGTTCATATGCCAGTAGCCAGGAGTTTTGCTCATCCCTGTGGGTTGTGCCATTTGGCACTTGACTTTGCAACTCTTAAGGACAACTCTTTACCAATCTCTATCTCAGGTTAGAGGATGCCATGTTCTTTATGGCATGGTTTCCTAACTTCTTGAGAAGGAAAACAAAACCACTAATGTAAGCACTATTGTCCTCACTTAAAAACCAAAGCTTTAAACACCCTTCTAGAACCAAGGAGGGGAAAAAAAGACACCAGAAAATCCTTATGTAAGCATTGGACTTTTTCCCTTCAACCGAAAAGAATGAACTTCTGAAAACCAGGTCTTTCAAAAGGAATCCTTTATTGAAAGGGATTTAAACCCAACACTAGGCAAAGCAGAGTCTAAGATATTTCCAGGAATGCAGTCATAGATAAAGGAAGTTAGAACCCCTCCCCTTATTTAGATGTGGATTTAGTCAAACAAAGAACCAACATGTTAATTCCCCCCTCCCCTTCTCTGGGAACTTATCTTAGCAGAGTTCCCAGGAGTGTCTTCCAGAGCTGGAATTTTTATGGCTCCTTCTCCTCTTGTTAGCTCTTCAAGAGGTGACAAGATTCTGGACATCTGGCTCCACTCCTCCAGTTGTATCATATGCAAGTTATACAGAATCAATATAGGATTTAATACAGTATATTCAGGTTACATCAAAAAGGATTACTTGTACCAACTCCCCCCTCCTTCTTCTTCTATATGGCAGATACATGGATCTGACACCTCACCCACTTTTCTATCCTGGAGAAATATGAATATTGTGCTAACTATGAGAAAGTTGCCTTCTTCAAATCTTTCCCATGTCACTCACTGGTGCCCAACAACACAACTGAGTCCTGGAGGACATTCACATCCCATCATCACCACGATCATAATCATCATCAGTTATGCAAATTAGTTTGTCTCTGCCACACAAAGCTTAAACCCCAACTTTTCCATTTGGGTGTCCCATAACCTGTTTCTTACAGCATAAAACTATGCATCTGCAGAACAAATGTGAGGCCAAAAAGAAATATGACCTACTTGCCAAGTTATTATTTAATAAGAAAACAGTATGGAGGTAAAACAAAGTTATTTCAAAAAATCTTGAAAATGGGGAAGGGAGTCTTTGATGATATATTTTGCAGAGAGAGGGAGAGGGAGGGAGGGAGAGAGAGCGGGGAGAGAGAATGCAAGATTATTAAGACAATTTCCAGAAAGTGAAAACATTTGGAGATAACTCCACTGATAAGTAGATAATGACAGCATGTCACCAAGTTTTATGTCTTTGGAAATCTGATCAAGCCTCAATGTGAGTTTATTTCTGCTGTGGCTCAGAATATCTTCCCTTTTCTTGGGCCTGGCACTTGCTTCAAGCCGCATATTTCTCCTATTTCTTTCAAAAGTGTGTGTGTGTGTATGCGTGTGTCTGCATATGATCAAGTGTAATTTATAGACTGCCACTGCTGTTAAGAACAATATAAAAATCGTCCTGACAAAAGGCAGATCTATAAATTTGGCAAATAAATCCCATGGCTAATCTCACTTCTGCCACAAGACCTCGCAACAAAAGCAGTTTGCACGGAGCATCCACCTGGTTAGATGGACTCACATCCATCAGCCTTAAAACTCTCATTGTTGTGTTCCCAGTGCCTTGATAGTTATTCAAGACACTTCTTCCATCAAATGCTGGAAGGGAGGGAGGAGGAGGGGGAGGGAAGGAAAGAAAGGAGGGGGAGGGGAAGGGGAAGGGAGGAGGGAAGGAAAGAACAGAAGAAGAGAGGGAGGGAGGAGGAGGAGAGAGAAGGAAAAAACAGGGAGAGAGGAGAAGGGAGGAGGGAAGGAAAGAATAGAGGGAGAGAGGGAGGGAGGAGGAAGGGGAGGGAAGGAAAGAAAGGAGGGAGGGAAGGGAGGGAGGGAGGAGGTGGGGGAGAGAAGAAAAGAACAGAAGGAGGGAGGGAGGGGGAGGGGAGAGAAGGAAAGAAAGGTGGGAGGGAAGGGAGGGAGAGGGAGGGGAGGGGAGGGAGGGAGGGAGGGAGGGAAGAAGAAAGCAAGGAAGCAAGGAAGGAAGACAAATTTTGAGCATGGAATTCATAGCCAACAATGTTTCATTTGAGGATGACTCTCCCGTCAGAGCGTTGTTGTGGTGTCATTCTCCAATGTTCTCCTTCTAAATCTCCCACTTACAATCTTGCTTGCTTCATGGTCTTCCATGCTTCTGCAGGCGACTCTACTTCAACAGCTTTTGTCCAGGGTGGCCTTTCTTTTAGCTACAATGAAGCAATCAGTTTGGACAGCGGACCGTGACAGATACTGAACTGCAATCAAGCCTCTCTTGTTATCTTACCAAACGGCTCTCCAGGTCAATGGTTTCACTGAAGTTGGAGTATAACTCGGCAGCTCCCCTTCCTGCATAGATCTGAGAGGTTCTCTGGAGGGACAGGATCATCAGAGTGATCCTTACAAGGTGACTAGTTCAATGGCTTTCCAGAGGCTGAATGGATAGGGTTGAGATCACCTGGGAAGGTCCTGGACTAATGAGAAGTCCTCTGCCTATTTCATGAGTTACTTCTTTGGAACCATCATTGCCTAGTTTATGCTTCTAAAGTAGGATGGGGCTTTAAAGTTTTAACTCAAGGGATGGTAGAAGCAGGGCTGGGATTCAATTTTTTTTTTAACAACCGGTTCTGTGGGTGTGGCTTAGTTAGTGGGCATGGCTTGGTGGTCATGTGACTGGGTGGGTGTGGCTTGGTGGTCATGTTATTCGCTGGGCGTGGCCAGCTCAATATCACTCACATTGAGGTATGCATCTCCTTGCCTGGTCTCTCGTGACTGTGGGGATGGTGCAACAGTCGTAAGTGTGAAAAATGGTCATAAGTCATTTTTTTCAGTGCCACTGTAACTTTGAACGGTCACTCCACACAAGCAAAGTACCAGCAAAGGAGGGGAAAAAAACTCCAGAGAAGTTCCTGAGGCAAGAAGTCTAGTCCTGCCAAGAATGTAATAAGGGTTAACAGAGAGGCAGTTTCTGTAAGCAACACCAGAATGTTTCCTTCCTGCTTTCCTTACAGGATTACACCAGTAATTTCTTCTAACAACTGGTTCTCCGAACTGCTTAGAATGTTAACAACCGGTTCTAATGAATAGGTGCGAACCTGTAGAATCCCACCCCTGGGTAGAAGACTAATGAAGGACAGGTCTTATCTTGTCTCTTTCCCCCACAAATTCATACACGTATATCCAGTCCCATTTCTGCATCATCCTCTGATTTGTTGTTGTTGTTATTGTTCTTTTTACAATATTCATAAGAAAATTCAGCAAAGTCTTAAAAGTTTTGCAAATTTACTGCGACATTAGCTTTCTTGGAGTCCGATCCAATTGATCAGTTCCAAGGAACATAACGCATGATGAAAGGAGGTATTTAACAGATTAACAGAGTTGGAAGGGACCTTGTAGGTCATCTAGTCCAAACCCCCCCACACACAAGCAGGAGACCCTACACCATTTCTGACAGATGGCAGTCCAATTTCTTCTTGAAAGCCTCCAGTGATGAAACTCCCACAACTTCTGAAGGCAGCTTCTGTTCCACTGATTGATTTTCACTGTCAGAAAATTCCTCCTTATTTCCAGGTTAAATCTCTCCTTGCCCAGTTTCCATTCATTATTCTTTGTCTGGCCTTCAGGTACTTTGGAAAATAGCTTGATTTCCTCCTCTCTGTGGCAGCCCCTCAAATATTGGAATGCTGCTATCATGTCTCCCCTGGTCCTTCTCTCACTAGACTAGCCAAGCCCAGTTCCTGCAACTGTTAATCATATCTTTTAGCCTCCAGTCCCCTAATCATCCTGGTTGCTCTTCTCTGCACTCTTTCTAGAGTCTCAACATCTTTTTATAGTGTGTTGACCAAAACTGGATGCAGTACTCTAGGTGTAGAGTACTTTAGAGTACTGCACACATCTAGGTGTGGTCTAACTGAGGATATGAATATGAAGATTAGTTGCTTCTGACTCAGGACCTGCTTTTTTATTCCAGGATCAGAGTAAAGGAAGGATGATCTCTCTTGAGATCTCACATTTTTGAAGAAGAAATCTGGATAGATGTATGAAAGTTAATGTAGGCTTACCTTTAAAAAGCACGTAGTATTGCTCAGGATAGGCAAAAATCAGACCATTTTCATTGATGCTGTTGGACATAATCCTTGCATGACCTCTTGATAACTTTCATAGTTTACATTCCAAAATGGAAAGATTGGGACAAATGGATCTGGGGACTGCCAAATACTAAGTAGACCAACTCAGCCTTCTTCCTTCAACATGGCATGATGATGTTGTGGTTCACCGGCAGCCAGTGCAGATGGCAGAGATATCGGACAGTGAGGAAGAAAGGGAACCAGTCAGGGAGCTTGGCGAGGACTTGGACGAGGGTCCTGCATCTGATGCAGGAATGAGGCCAGGACCATCTGGGAGTTGTGTGCTGACTTCGGAGCTTTCTGGAGTCTGGCAGCAGCAAGGCAGAGGAACAAGGGGAGCCTGTTCCCAGTGTGCGTAAGCTCAGAGCTGCTTGAAGGCGAGAGCAGCTGAAACAAAAGGGGTGACTTGGAGTAAGGCTGGAAGGTGATTGCCCCTCCCATCAGGGATAAAAATCAGGCCTAAATGATGAAAGCTTTGTAAGGAAGCAAAGTAGTTTGAAAGATTTCGAGTCCTCTTTGAAGCTCTGGTTGGTATTTTCTGGTACTTTGGGCGGTTTCTGTTATAATTGGAGACTTTTGTTTTTGGCAGCATTCCACGGCACTGAAAGATGTGTGCTTATCTTGGGGAATTGTTTATAATTAGTTCTGGCTGGGAATAAAAGTAATTCTCAGAGTTGCAATAAAATAGGTTTTGCTTTTAAAACAAGTTTGTGTTTAAGAACATTTGACGAAGCCTGGGTCAGAACAGACGACTTCTTTTGTATGTCCAGCATAGCATCTTTTTTTCCCCCATAACATTTGTGTAGCTTTTCATTTTTAAATCCACTTTCAGATTAATCTCAGTCCTGTCTGGGAGAACTTGATCTTCTTCCATAATATTTTTCAAACACGGTCTATCCACAGAGGCAGACACTCTTAATTTCTTGGTCTGTTGTTCAAAACTCCAATATGCCAAATGTTGAAGTGTTTTTCTCCATTCTGCATTAGTAAGTCAAATTTAAGTGTTCTTCTCCTATAATTGTAATGTTTATTTCTTTCTAGTTCCCTCTAGTGTCTAACTTTCAAAGTCCCATCCTATTGTGTGTGGGTTTTTTTTTGTTTTTAAAAAGAAATCAAAATGAAAGGATTAACCTATGGAACAGATTATTATAACGAACATGAAAATCTTATTTCAAATTTAACTGCATATATCATTTGCAGCTTTCTAAATCAGAGTTTTGATTACCTTTTTCCTGCTTATTACCTTTTTTTAAAAAAAGGTCCTTAAGCTTTTTCAGCCCTGGAAAAATAAACATGTGACCATCGCCACTCAATGATTTGCAGAGTTGCTGATATTAACAGCAAACAAATTAATTAACCAAGATATATTAGCTTTGGATGACTATAATGAAATATGGTTACCTTTTACTGTAATGATTATGTAGAAAAATTATTAATGTATATAGTGATGGTTGGTTAGTCTTTAGGGTTTTCTTTAAATGTTGTTTAGTTTTATATCTTTTTTGTATGTTAATAAAAGCAAAAAATAAAAGCACCAAATTAATAATGACAAGCCTTTGTATCAGCCTAGAACCAGTAGAAGATGAGAAAATCCAGTACTGCTTTGGATCTTTCTCTCTCCCTCCCTTCAAACTTATGAAGTAATAGTAAAATGAGATGGGTAATCCAAGGGAGTCATTTTGGTTCAGCCTCAAGGAAAGAGATTGCAATAACATTAGAGTTCCATCCCGCCACCTGCTAGAGAGTCCATGTGATGGTCTGGTGAAGAGGGGGACTGGGGGAGACAGGATGGCAGCCTTCCAGTGTTTGAGGGGCTGCCACAGAGAGGAGTGGGGTCAAGCTATTTTCTGGGGCACCCGAAGACCAGACAAGAAATAATGGATGGAAACTGAATGAGAAAAATTTTAATCTGGAAATAAAGAGAAATTTCCTGACAGTGAGAACAATCAACCAATGGAACAGAAGTTGCCCTTGGAAGTTGTCCATGGAAGTTGTTCACCATCACTTGAGACTTTCAAGAAGAGTTTGGACTCACATCTGTCAGAAATGGTGTAGGGTCTCCTGCTTGGGCAGGGGTTTGGACTAGATGACCTACAAGGTCCCTTCCAACTCTGTTATCTGTTATGGCTGCACCTGATTCGGAAAAAGTACAGTGAGCACAGCCTAATCTGCCCTGGCACCCCAATGTAGAGAAGCCAACAGGATATGGCATAATGTTGCACAGAATAAGAGAAGTTAGATGAAAACCTGGAGCAAGAATGACACCACCAAGCAGTCTAAAAATAGATGCCTGCAAACCTTAAAGTAAGATCTTTAACAGCCCAAATCAGGCATCAATAAATAAAGAGATAAATGAAGCTTGGTACATGTCCCAGGATAATCCAGGTTATCCTGGGACAAGGTTTCATATGCAGGGTTTGAATATAAAGTCAAGGCTCCCCCATGCAAGCATTTTTGGTAGCAGCTGATGAGAGAGAAGTTCCCATGCGGATGGGCTCTCAGTACAAGTCCAAAAGCTCAGAAGACTAATCCTTTGGTCCCAGTGTCCAACCCAGATTGGATCCTGCAAAGAGAGGTTGACATGAAGCATTTGAGATCTTCCAATTCAGCTATTACAAAGAACGTTGGCATGGGGGAAGTCTTGACTTGATATTCAAATCCTGCATATGAACCCTATTTGCATGTGTGTGTATATGAATTCACATTTTGCCAGATCTGTACAACACTAGATATGGAGATGGAACCTACGGAGGTTCTTCATCTCTGGGGGTTCTTAAGGGAAGGCTGCCATCCACCTCCCAGTGATTTGTTTTCACACACATTACAGAGGATTCGATTAGTGGCTCCTTGGGGGTACCTTCCAATTCTAAAATTCTGTGATTTTTGTGATTCACTGCAGCTCAGGGCTATTTTACAGAGTTCAAGGAAACTCTCACAAGTTCAAGGAAATACTCAGGAACACAAAGAAAACTATAAAGTGCTTTTTCTTTTAATTAGGAGGCTAGGAAAAGCCATCGTTCTCTGTTAAGAAAGCAAAAAAAAGAAAAAAGAAATTATCTACTGCTGCTGATAAACCTTCCAAACAAGTGATGAGGTAGCAGTTAGTTCTATTTAAATGTTGTCTAACATACAGGATCATCTTGGTTAAAACACACCAGCACACAAAGGACCAACAACCCCCATTCTGGAATAGATAATGTGAGAATTATAATTATATATATCATTATATTATAATTATATAAAATAAGTCACACCTCCACTAGCAGTTAAAAGGAAGAAGCAGCTGCAAGCTCACATTACTCCGAGAAGCACAAAGCCAAAGACACAAGCCTGAAGATGATGAATGAGACTTCATTGAAATGTTGCCTAGATACTTCCAATTTTACACGGGAGAAAATCCGAATAACCAAAGATCCACATACAAATACCCGCAAAAACCTCAGAAAACGAGAGAGAGAGAGAGAGAGAGAGAGAGAGAGAGAGAGAGAGAGAATGAGAATGGATAATTATCCATTGTCCTCCACTTAGAGACAAACAACCTACTCTAAAATAAACAATTTGGTTTCAGATAAAAACTAGCCTGTAATCTGCAACTCTTACACTGCAAAAATATGTGGACTACACAACTCGATCAGGGCAAAGCAATAGACGCAACCTACACAGACTTCTGTAAAGCCTTTGATTCAGTGGTACATGACAAACTACTCCTAAAACTAAAATCTTATGGTATCTCTGGACACCTGCATAGCTGGATAGAAGCATTCCTGTCAAACAGACAACAAATGGTCAAAATTGGGGGCATCGTATCAAATTCTGTACCTGTCAACAGTGGTGTCCCCCAAGGCAGTGTTCTAGGATCAACTCTCTTCATACTCTACATAAATGACCTCTGTGATCTTATCAAGAGCAACTGCGTTCTTTTCACTGATGATGTAAAGCTGTTCAATACCACAGACAATACTGCTACCCTTCAAAAAGACCTCGACTATGTATCAGAATGGTCAAACAAATGGCAACTTCAAATCTCAACAAATAAATGCTCTGTCTTACATATTGGCAAAAAAAATCAGAAAATAAAATACAAGCTGAATGGTCAAGACTTTATTGATGATCCAAACTGTGTCAGGGATCTTGGAGCGCTCATTTTTAATGATCTAAGTGCTAGAGCCCACTTTAACTACATAGCCAAAAAGGCATTAAGAGTTGTTAACCTAATCTTACGTATCTTTTTATCTGGTAATATATTACACTACTAACTAGAGCATACAAAACATTTGCTAGACCAATACTCAAATACAGCTCATCAGTCTGGAACCCACATTATGTATCTGATATTAACACAATTGAGAAAGTCCAGAAATATTTCACAAGAAGAGTCCTCCACTCCTCTACTCATTGCAGAATACCTTATGCCACCAGACTTGAAATTCTAGACCTAGAAAACTCAGAACTATGCCGCCTTTGGTCCGATCTAAGTATAGTATATAAAATCATACATTGCAATGTCCTACCTGCCAATGAATACTTCAGCTTCAACCATAACAATACAAGAGTACACGATACATAAAAACTCAAGGTTAACCACACCAAACTTGATTGCAGAAAATACGACTTCAGCAACAGAATGGTCAATGTCTGGAATACTCTACCTGACTCTGTGGTTTCTTCCCCAAACCCCAAAAACTTTAACCTTAGACTGTCTACTATTGACCTCACCCCTTTCCTAAGAGGTCTGTAGGGGGCGTGCATAAGCGCACCAACATGCCTACCATCCCTGTCCTATTGTTTCTTTTTATTTTTCTTACATGTATCCATTTCATGGATTCATAACTATGTTTATACTTATACCTATTATCTTGTAAGCAATAGACAAATCAAATAAATAACAAATAAATAACAAATAAATAAAAGAAAAGGGAGAATGGAAGGACATAAGAAAAGCTCCACAAAAATAATTTTAACGTTTACAGGAAGGCAGAGAATCAGACTAGAACAGCAATAGGAAGAGAATCTACACCAGGCAGAGAAACTGGGTGAAAGGTTCCTACCGCTTTAAATTGGAGACAGTCCATCCAATTTTATTTCTTCTGAATTCCTCAGCTCAATGGACCACATCTTGTTCTTCCCCAGTGTTGATAAAATTGGCCCCAAAAAGGTTTGCAGAGACACTTTCATGATCTTTGCACACCTTTCTTTTAGTGCACGCATTTTCCACACACCTTTTTCCAAGCATCTGTTCTCTTTTTGAAAGTGTCATTTTCCCCTGCTGAAAGATGGCCAGATCTTGAAAATGGCAATTCTGGAATACATGCATATTCTTTTTGAGTAATCCTATACATTGGCAGGCAGAATATCTTTGTTTAAAAAAAAAAAGTTGCGATTGGATGAATTTCTCTTTTTTTCCCCTTTAGTCAGAACAAAGGAGGAAAAATGTGCTTTTTAATAACTAGGGGGAAAAGTCAAAGATGTTATGTATGAATCTCCTATTGCAACACAAGGGCTAATGGCAGTTTTGTGAAGCAGTCTCATTTGGAAAATTGCTGAAAAACAAGGTTGATTTTATTTGATTGTAAGCGTGATTAATTTCTTTGCTATTTGCAAGAGCAGCTATTAAGAAGCAGAAGAAGTTGGCATATTAATGAATATCTTAGGTTGAGCAACTATGACTGGCCCAGCCCTGAGCTTATGTGCAGTTGATTTGAACCTCTGGTTATAGTTCAAGACTTTAACAATTATATTGCACCAGGCAATATATGAGTGTGTTATTCTAGAATTTTTATCTTTAGATTGCAATCACACATCTCACTGTATCCAAGAAGTCTTACTTTTGAGTAAACATCTCTAGGTGTGAGCAAATCTGTAAATCTCAGGTTCTCATTCCAATTTATAAATGGAATGATATATGTCTATTGAGTACTTGTCTTTAAAAAAAATGACTTTGTATTTTATTTTGAATTTTCCTGATAATATACTGTATCTTGTTCAAGTATTTTCTCCAATGTAAAAATTTTGTCTCTATTTGCGTTTGCATTCTGGCTATCCTATGGTATTAGGAAGTGTAACATTATGTATTTCTCTAAACAATGAATGGAAAAAATAAGGAAAACAGAGGACAACATTGTTTTGTAGATTATGTCTGTTCAGGAGTTTTCTGGAAAGAAAGAAAGAAAAAGAAAGAAAGAAAGAAAGAAAGAAAGAAAGAAAGAAAGAAAGAAAGAAAGAAAGAAAGAAAGAAAGAAAGAAAGAAAGAAAGAAAGAAAAGTGGGTAGGTGGGTAGGTAAGGGACCCACTGACAAGAACCTATGAGAAAATATTTGATAAACATTTCTGTGATAAAGCACTGGGGAACTATTCTGAATTAATTCTACCTACAAAACAACAAAATTTTAATTAATTTTAAAATGAGAATCATTTTATTTTTGAGACTCAGTTCCTTTGTCAAAAATATAGATACACACAAAACATATATCTATAGAAATATAGGTACATATATTACATTTCATGATGTTTTTACAGCATCTGACAAATGTTGCAGCTAGAAAGAGAAAGGTCTATATTCTCAGGTATTTATACACAGCTTCTGCTCACATGTGTAGGAACACATGTGCAGTCACATCTGGAAACATGCATCCTTCTTTATAATAAGCTTCAATGGCAAAAAGCCAGGGGTGGGATTCAAAATGTTTAACAACCGGTTCTGCAGGCATGGCTTAGGTGGTGGGTGTGGATTGGTGGTCATGTGACTGGGTGGACATGACTTGGTGGTCATGCATTGGTTGGGTGTGGCCAACTCAATATCACTCACATCGAGGCACACCTCTCCTCTCCTGGCCTCTCATGACTGTGAGGATGCTGCAACAGTCGTAAGTGTGAAAAATGGTCCTAAGTCACTTTTTCAGTGCCATTGTAACTTTGAATTGATACTCCGCACAAACAAAATACCAGCAAGGGGGAGGGGGGAAACTCCAGAGAAGATCCTGAGACAGGAAGTCTAGTCCTGCCAAGAATGTAATAAGGGTTAACAACAACAACAGAATGTTTCCTTCCTGCCTTCCTTACAGGATTAGGCCAGTAATTTCTTCTAAGAACCAGTTCCCCGAACTGCTTAGAATGTTAACAACTGGTTTTGGCGAATAGGTGCAAACTGGTACATTCCCACCCAGGCTCTCTCCCCTTGTTGGAAGAGCTTTATAGCTCCCGCTGCCTTAAGAAAGTTCAAAACATTCCCAAAGATCCATCTCATCCTGCGAAGCCTTTTTTTTAAAACTGTTACCATCTGGCAGATGGTACAGAATAATAAAAACAAGGACAAATAGGCTGAAAAACACCTTCTGTCCCAAGGGCAGTAGCTCTTTTCAATTCTGCTGTATAGTACAGTATTGGTGCGGTGTCGGGGGTTTTCAGTTCAATGTGTGGAGTGTGAAGGATGTGTGTTTGTGTTTATTTTCAGGGTCATGATGTGCCCTGAAGATGGTGTTTGATTTCATTGGACGAGGTGCAATGACAATAAAGTAAACTAAGAGCCAGCTAATCTATTAATAAGCCAGCCCCCTCCCCCCATCCCCAGGTGAAGGCAGACAGTTGGTGATTATTTTTCAACTCTCAGGTCCAGGCCAATCAAAGCCATTGGTTTGTGACATCAGAGGCCCCTCCTAAGCTCATTGGCTGGCATTTGCCATGGCAACATCCAGCATCCTTGGTGAGTCTGGACCACAGGGCTGGGAGGCTCTGCTCAAAATCCTGGGAAATGAGTGGATTGGATGGATGGCACAGTGGGCATCGCGAAGGTCTCCCTTCTTCAGGCTTGGCAGAAAGAAGAGACAGTTCCATTAAGGAAGAACTAAGGGGGTGAGATTAGAAAAGTGGGGTTCAACCCCAGAACACAGACCTGCCTATAACTACTGTGTAAGCAGCCTCCATACCTGGGACTGAACACCTGATGCACCCTGGCAAAGGTACATTTTTGCAGAGTTGGGGAATTGGCTGGTTCAGGGTGGTGATGCGATCTAGGGAAAAAAAATTGGCTTCAGGATGTCCCAGTTGGAGAGGCACTGAGACCCCACAAAGCTACAAAGTCACGGGACTCAATGATTTTGAGAAATTAACCTAAAAAGGGATTCTATCAGCGCAATGTAGTTATTTCCCAAACACCGTGGCCTGGTGCTTCACATATTTATTTATTTTTCATTATTGTTATTTAGATTTTTATCTACCTTTATTCTTTCTCCAGAAAGCTCAAGGCCGTCAAGGCTCCTTCGAACCCACAAGAAGAAGATGGTGAGGAAGGCTACAGCTGAGAGCGAGGGATTTTCTCAAGGTGACCCACCAAGCTTTCATGCCTTGGATGGGACTGGTAAGTCCTTGGAGGAGGTGGGCCCTTACCTAATTTGAATGGTCACTGCTTTTCACTCTCATCAGAATCCGCCTAGCAGTGCAGAGATGGTTAATTGATTGATTGTTGATTCTGACTGCTTTGGAGTGTTTTGATGGGAGATATCATTCAGAATCAAATGGGAATCAAATGGGAAGTCAGGATAGATTGAATAGAGATCCGTTTTCATGGATTACGTCGGTGTTTCTCAAACTGGGCCACTTGAAGGCATCTGTGGATATAAGGCCAGTTAGCAAAATGTCCACTGAACTGAGAGTGGAAGTGACCGTGTCTCTTCATTTTTCAAACAGGACAGCAAGAGTGAAGAAATGGTCCTATAATGAATATCCTTGGGTATCTCTCAGAGACCAGAAATGGTCCCCATCTCCAGATTAAGAAGATGAGAAATTCCTTTGACTTTCAGATATAGGAATTCAAGAAAGTTGAACAAGGGATGAAAGAGCAGCACAGGTGTCTCAGCAGAGAGTAGATCAACTTCACACCACAACAGAAAAACTGCAATATTGTTCTTGGCAAAAGAGAAAGATTGCACCATGCCACCACAACAATCCATCAGTGCACTAGGCCCAGAGAAAAAATCTTTGATGAAACAAACTGAAGAACTCCAGAAAGCTCTGTGCAAGTCATTATCTAAGGGGCCTTCCTCAAACATGGGGAGGCTGCCTTAGAACCTTTGACAAAGTCCGAGAAGAGGTCTGGAAACTTCTTAAGAACATAAGAACCACCTGTACGGTCTAGAGCATGAACTGGCTCCAATAAACCAAAGTCCCTATGTTGAGAAAAGCCACTTCAGCCAACTGAAGGAGAAAATTACCCCTATTCCGAATGTGAAGGAAAACAGGAAGAAGCACATCAACAATCGGCAGCAAGAGGACCAGACAGTTCGACAATGGAAGAGGAGCAGAAAACTGTGAAGGACAACAGAGAAGGATTGAACCATGTCAGAATAGCGATCCAAGAATTAGAGGAGCAGAACAGATGTTTGGAGAAAGGCGGTGAAGATCTCCACAGAGAGGTCAGCAGCCAGGTGGACCTTCTCAGCAATGACTTTGGCACTCCTAAGTGACCTGCCCACGGGACATTCTCTCTGCACGTAGCTGGATTGGAGGAATGGGGGCCTTTGGCCCTTTTGGAAAAGAAAAGCAATTCTTTCCCTACCTTCCCTTGACTTGCCACCTAGTGTGCCTAGTGTGCCAGGTCAGGTGAGTCCAACCCTTACCAGGTGAAGCCCCATCCTTACCCCCAACCTTACCAGTCACTGCAGCACTGTCACCTGAGCTGAAAAGCCTCTCAGCCATGGGGCATGAGGTCCTCAGAACACTGAGGAATCCCGGGGATCCAAGCCAAGAACCAGGTGGAGGTGATGGACGTGGCTGTGGTGAGGTTGCGAGATGCACCCACAGGCTCAGCTCCAAGCCTCAGAGTGCCACCTGAGGGCCAGAGGCATTGGAGATGAGGGTGAGGCCTCTGCTATGGGGAAAGCAGAAAATCTGGCCAGACCCAGTCCTGGGATCCAAATCCGAGCAGCCAAATGACCCGAGCAATTGGGCTCCGGACTGTCCGCAGGAGAGGAGAAGAGAGAAGAACAGCTAGAAGCTGAACTGGGAGCTGTGGGATCTTCAGGAGACACCTTGAGGCAGCAGAGACCCTCAGAGGCAGCAAGACTAATGGAGCTGGTGGCAGGGCTGGAAGACAGGGCTGGGTTGAGGGTCTCAGGGGCAGGCGGAAATTCCTTCTACTCCAGAGCCTGCAAGAGAGAAGCAACAGAAGAGAGAAGACGGGGGGCCACCAAGGCCAACTAGAGTTGGTCAGTGGCCTTTGGGTGGTGAAGTAGTCTTAGGGATGGTAGAACATAGGAGATAGATGGATAGGGCTGGAAGGGACTTTGGAAGGGACTTTGCCCATTCTGGGCCTTGGCTATCCTGACTCCATCCTTGCAAATTCAGGCTCCTTGCTGGTATTCTGCTTTAGTTCAGTGCCTCTCTTTCCAGTTTTTCTTCTTGATCTTTTTGTCCCTCCACTTGTCCAAGAGCTCTTTGTGCAAACATGCTGGTATCACATGGTATCTTTCATTTTTTCGCGTCGTATTATTTTTGTTGGCTCCTTAATGGCTTCATTTTTCAAGGTTTCCCATCACCTTGAGCTGTGTTTCCTTTTCGGACATCCACTCATGGAATCCTTCCTAGTTTCTTTTGGCTTGTTGAAGTCAGCTCTCTTAAAGGCTAAACCAGGGGTGGCATTCTGCCAGTTCATGCCTATTCTCTGGAAGTATAGTAGGAGTAGAAGTATAGAATTGAACTATCTGTTAGGTCTTGTTAAGTCACTTGAGTTTTTATTAACCAAAAATGTTTTTCCAGAAGTGGACCCATATAATAGAGAAGGGAAATAGAGTATAGGCACATATTAGGATTTTTGAGTTACTGGAAGGATTTTTAAGTAATACCTTTGTAAAGCATTTGGCATACATAACATATTACAAACACTAAGCAGGAAAGAAGGACAGGACAGGTAGATGGTAGGCATGGCCTCTTCCTTCTCTTGCTTCCCCCTGAGAGGCTCTGGAGCAGCAGGAGCATCTGCCTGCCCCCGAGACCCTCCACCCAGCCCTCTCCTCCCATTCTGGCACCTGCTCCCTCCGCCTTGCTGCCTCGGGGCTCTCTGCTCCCCCAAGGCCTCCCCTGGGGACCCCTCGGCTCCCCTTCAGCTTCTGTCTGCTTTCCTCTCTTTGCCTCTCCTGCAGGCTGCTTGGACCCCGGTTGCTCTGCCCCTTCGGTTGCTCTGTTCCAGCTCCCAGATCCAAACCTGGCTAGACTCACCTGGCACACGAGGTAGCAAGTCCCCCACCCACCTCCTTCCCTCTCTTCCCAAATCCTCCATCCTCAATGATCTATCAAAGAGGCCTAGAGAATAATTCTTGGGTGAAAAATTTGGCAGAACTCCAGAAAGCTCTGTGCAAGTCAATTTCCAAGCGGCCTTCCTCAAACATGGGGAGGCTGACTTAGAACCTTTGACAAAGTCCGAGAAGAAGTCTGGAAACTTCTTAAGAACATAAGAACCACCTGTACAGTCTACAGCATGAACTGGCTCAAATAAACCAAAGTTCCTACGTTGAGAAAAGCCACTGCAGCCAACTGAAGGAGAAAATTACCCCTATTCCGAATGTGAAGGAAAACAAGAAGAAGCACATCAACAATTGGCAGCAGAAGCAGTTAGAACATATGTGATTTTAGTACAGATTTTTATCTGTTATTTATTAATCTATTCTAGAATTTTTAACTGGATATTTCTCAAATATTTTTTATTTGTTCTGGTCTCTGCCCTTTGACTGTAATAAACATGATTGGACTGGGTTGGATGTGATTCCATTTACCAAGAGTTATACCTAAAAAGGCACATCGTAAAGTTGATTGTTCCTCATGCAGTGACCACTTTCTTGAGGTAAAGGAACAATAAGTATGTCTTAAATAAATGCACCATTACACTGAGGTTGCAGTTATCAAATTTGAAAAAAAAAGGACAGAACTGACAATTACTGGACAGGTGTGTGCCACCTGTTAATTCATTGCTGTTGAGTCTCTCTTAGTTGTTGCTCATCAATTAGAACCCCCAATATGATGGCCTCCAGATGTTAATTAGTGCCGGCTCATGATTCCTGGATGGTAACAAATAAGGCTCCCTTCCTGTGAGAAGGAAGACCCCAACCCTAGTGCTGCTCGGTTGGTAGACTGGAGGCTGAGCCTTTCAGGTTATGTCTGGGGCTGCAGCCCTGGAAGACCAAAAATAATAGGGGACATCAACATTGTGACCACATCCTTGGACTTTCCCTTGGACCGATAGCTCAGAGTAATTGCCAAAGCCCTTCTCCTGTTTAACTACAGCTCAGTTATCTGGATCTTGATGGAGAGAGCATAGAAATGGCCTCTCTGCCTTTTGATCTACAACATTGGAAGGAGACATTTGTCTCCCTGATTACTCAAGGAAATCCCGGTGTTGCTAGAAGCTTCTGGACAATGACATAAAGATGTAAAGTGAGCTGAACCCATTATAACTGTGGGGTCTCCTCCAGGAGCCTCCTTCTCCATTGCATCATCTGGCAGGTGGGAGAACAATCATTCTGACAACACCCAGGCCTGGGTTGCCCATAAGTCAAGGCATTCACAATGATGCAGTTACAAACTATTTAGATGAGGGAATATACGGTGAACTTACAAAATTTGCAGATGATACTAAGCTGGCAGGAATAGCCAACACCCAAGAGGATAGGCTTAGGATAGGCATGGATCTGGACAGACTTGAACACCAGGCCCTATCTAACAAAATAAAATTCAATGTAGAGAAAAGTCAAGTCTTACCCTTAGGCAAAAAAAAACCCCAACATGTCTGTTTGGGCAATTTTGGTTTTTCTTGCCTAAGTCTAAGACTTTAATGAAACCAAGCTTAATAGCAGTAACTCTGAGGGTGATCTTGAAGTCTTAGTGGACAACCAGGTGAATATGAGGCAGCAGCCAAAAAAGCCAGTGCAAACCTAAGTTGCGTTAACAGAGGGATACAATCAAGATCAAGTGAGTTCCTAATACCACTCTAGAAAGCCTTAGTAAGTCCACACCTAGAGTACTGCATCCAGTTTATTGTCACCACACAATAAAATAGACGTTGAGACTCTAGAAAAAGTGCAGAGAAGAGAAACCAGGATGATTAGGGGACTGAAGGCTAAAACATACAGTGAAGCGTTGCAGAAACCTGGCTAGTCAAGTGAAGAGAAGGACCAGGGGAGACATGATAGCAGCCTTCCAGTGTTTGAAGGGCTGCCACAGAGAGGAGGGGGTCAAACTATTTTTCAGGGCACCCGAAGGCCAGACAAGGAATAATGGATGGAAACTGAACAGGGAGAGATTCAACCTAGAAACAAGGGGAGGTTTTCTGAAAACGCGAGCAATCAATCCATTGAACAGAAGTTGCCATCATACGTCATGGGAGCTTCATCACCGGAAGCTTTCAAGAAGAGCTTGGACTGCCAACTGTCTTAAATGGTGTAGGGTCTCCTGCTTGGGTGTGGGATTGGACTAGATGACCTACAGGGTCCCTTCCAACTCTGTTCATCTGTTATCCTCAGAGTAGGATCTGTTACCTATCAGCACCAATACCTGTCAGCAGCCGACCCTCCCCTGTCTCTGGAAGGAAGGCAGTCCGATCGACCACCTCCCCCAGTGCCTGAGGGCCTGGACAGCCTCGTCCTCAGACCCTTGCCTCTCCAAAGAGACCAAGGGAGATGGGGCATCCCTGTGGGCCATCCCACTACCAACTCCTCCTCCTCCGAACCAGCCCCGATGGGGCAATGACAAGAACTCCCTCCCTTCGCAAAGGAAAGTGGTCATAAGTCGAGGAATACCTTCATCACTCAGGTTCTAGAGGTGGATCCCTTGCACTGGTGCAGCTGCTGTCATTAATCGAGACATTGGCTGGTCACTCTGCAGATCCACCGAAATTAAAGCCACATCCCCTTTCTCTAATACTAGATTCCGGGTACAAGGGAGACCGCCCAAACAAGGAGCAAATTCTGTTCCTTGCCAGCTTTCCAGTCAATGGATGGTTCTCCTTTCAGATAGATGAGCTCTGCTTGGTGAGGACTCAGGGCTCACTGGCAAAAGGCCCTTAAGACTGGACTATAGAAGGAACAGATCAGTCCTCCAGCCCTTGCTTATCAATGGAGACTGAGTGGAGCAAGTGGGCAGTTTTAAGTTTCTGGGTGGTACCCTAAAAGAGGGCCTGACCTGGGGTGCTCACATTGCAGCCCTGCTCAAAAGGGCCCAGCAGAGATTACACTACCTGAGACTTCTCAGGGAACAACGACTGAATGAAAAACTGCTGGTGACTCTTAACTCACTGCACCTCTGTATGGGTTGCCAATTGCACTGTGGCAG
The DNA here is from genome assembly GCF_049901715.1 of Pseudonaja textilis. Lineage (NCBI taxonomy): Eukaryota > Metazoa > Chordata > Lepidosauria > Squamata > Elapidae > Pseudonaja > Pseudonaja textilis. The sequence continues at coordinate 11,996,266 of NC_141993.1, forward strand.
ATAAGAAAGCACTCCAGAGGGTTAACGTCATTGCCCAGAAGATCATTGGTTGCCCTCTCCCAGGGGTGGGATTCAAAATTTTTAACAACCGGTTCTGTGGGCATGGCTTAGGTGGTGGGTGTGGCTTGCTGGTCATGTGACTGGTTGGACATGATGTAATATGAAAAAAAAAAACCCTCCATAATATAAACAGTGAATGCTTACAACTTGGATTTGGATGTGCTAATAACCTTAAGTATAGTGTATCGTATCAGTTCTAGATCTTTAAAAGCTACCCATTTCATCTCTCTGGATAGTTTCAATTTCTCTTTTACTTGTTCTTTCTTTGAAAATGTCACATTCCTTCCCATCTACTCTCTGATGACATGAGTGAATGTGCTAAGGCTGATCTAAGTTCTCCCCTATCCATTGCTAAAAACAGGGTATATTCCCCAATAAACCCACTTCTGCTCCTCTTGAAGGATCATTAAAGTTCTCTGTTTCCAGAAGGATAGAATTAGCTTTTTGCCACAAAACAGTGAGTTTTGTGACATCTTAAAAATCCAAAGCATTTATTATTAAATAAGTCTCCTATGAAGTATAATCCATCCAAAACTCATGAGACAATAAACACGTCAATTTTCAAAATGCCAAGAAATTCTTTCTTGTTAAAGTTAGCAAAGATCTGTAATTCAGTATACCTTTGAATGCAAAATATTATTTTTTTCCTCCCTTCACCCTTAGAGTTGGCTTTTGTTCAGTCACCCAATCCTACGGTTTCCAAATTTTGATTTTTCCGTTAATTATCTGTGCTTCTTACAGATGGAAAGTTGGTATCGCAATGACACAGGAGAGAAAAAAACACGATGGCTAAAGCAGGTGACTGAATCATGCACACACACAAAAACAGCAAGGTCTCCACTTTCTGAAATAGTGTCAAAAATGTTGTGATTATCATTTTCAAAAATACTTTGCCTGCACGTTTGAAAGTGCTGATGGGGAGTTTTATTCCAAAGTATTTTGAGTTTTGCTTTGCTCGGATTTTAACAACCATGCAGGAAAGTTTCTTCCAACAAGACTGTATTTTTGTAGTTTTGATGGGGGGGAAAATGACTGACTTACTTTAGAACTGAAGCTGATTCTTGTAATGGAACATTTTTTAGGAGACGCCATATGTGTGTTCATCAGTTATGTATAAAAAAACCCTTCCCCCGCTCTCTGGCAGGGTAAATGCTCTCTCTTTCTCTCTCTCTCTCTCTCTCTCTCTCTCTCTTCTTCCCTCCCTTCTGAGGGAAACAGATTGTGGACCCAGGTCTCAATTAATTTCAGCCCATCAGACATTTGCTCATTTTGGGTCTTTCCTTTGAGTTCATGCTGATGAAAAATTCAGAAATGCCAACCGTCCTGCGCAAGAACTGTCATCCTGATTTAGGAACCCATTCCTGATGGAACTGCTATTTCCTCAAAGGGGAAGTTGAAAATGTATCTCCAGTGAAGGAACAGAACAGAATCTTTATTGGAAGAATCTTTATTTAGTTGGAAGGCACCTTGGAGGCATCTCCTTGAAGCAGGAGGCCCTATACCAGGGATCCCCAAACTTGGCAACTTTAAGACTGTGGACTTCAACTTTCAGAATTCTCTAGGAGTTGAAGTCCACAAGTTTTAAAGTTGCCAAGTTTGGAGACCTCTGTCCTATATCATTTCAGACAAAAGGATGTCCAGTCTTTTCTGAAAAACCTCCAGTCTTGGAGCTTCCACTATTTCTAGAGCACCCTTGATTTCACCCATGAGTTACAAATATTCTTCTCTCTTGGTTCTTCTAAATTGTTAGAAGATCTCATGAAACCAAGTATGAGATGCTCCTAGAATGTTGCTGTTGAGAAGGAGACTCTATAATATCTCTGACAAATGGTTGTCCAACCTTTTCCTTAAAATCTCTAGTGTTGGAGCAACTACAACTTCTGGAGGTAAGCCATTCTGTTGGTTAATTGTTCTCACTGTCAGGAAATATCTCCTTAGTTCTAGGTTCTAGATCTAGAAGTTCTTGGTTTTAGGAACCCAGGAAGAATAGTGAAAGCTGAGCAGCTACTGGCTTGGATGTCATTGGCTTTTCATTTCAACCATTTTTGTACAGCTCTTGTTTTACAGACTACTTGTATTATCTTTAAGGCAGCATAGGCAGCATTTTAAAATTTAATTAAACCCTCATTTGGCTAATTAGGAATATTTGAGGGTTTTTTTAAAAGTTAGCCCAAGTCAGAGGTGGTATTCAGCAGGTTTTGACCAGTTCTGGAGAACCAGTAGTGGAAATTTTGCATAGTTTGGAAAACCAGCAAATCCCACCTCTGACTGGCCCTGCCAACCCCATCTCTTCTCTGCCTCCCATCGAGTCCCAGCTGATTGGCTGGGTCTTCTTTGGTTGCCCTGCACAGGAGAACGGAGCTGGAAAGCAGGTTAGTGGGGTGAGGAGGGAATGGGGATTTTACAGTATCCTTCCCCTGCCACACCCACCAAGCCATGCCCATAGAACCAGTAGTAAAAATTTTGAATCCCACCACTGTACAGAAGTGGGTCAAAATACTGTATTTTCATATCACCCTGACATTTCCCCCCTTGTCTTTACATTTCAATGACTATCTGTCAATCTGGCAAAATTATTTTTTTATATCATACAAAACAAACATTTTTTTAAAAAAAAAATAATGAACAGTTTTGATTGCAAGAAGGAATGAACCAGACTCCAGCAAGAAAGCTGGCAACGTCTCATGTACTTTCCCAGGACAGTTTTTATTCCCAAGAATAAGCAGGAAATGTTACCAGCTGCCAATGAAATTCTCTGAGTTAATCTCCAAGGTTACCTAAATGGATTTACACAATATGGATTCTGTGTTCAATTACATTTGAGGCAGAACGTTTTAGAAAATAGGGATGAAAAGGTGTTTTCTCACTTGATCTTATGCCGCCATTAGGCAAGTGCATGTAAGAAGATTTCCCCACTCCTATATCATGCATAAGTGGAAATAATTGTTCAGTTCAGCTTTGGAAGACTTAGAAGTGGCAAAGAAATTTAAAGCAGAAAAATGAGTCTGCAAAACAGGTGATGTTCATATGGAACAGTGAGCGCCTGTGTGGCAATTGGAATTTGGAGAAGGGAAAATAGTTTTCAGAGGACTCCTTAAGAACATGGGCCCTGTGATTAAGTTTCAAATAGAAGAGTTATGCGCACTCCAAACCGAATAAAGAATAACAGAGTCAGAAGAGACCTTGAAGAGACCGTCTTCAAGGCCCAGCACCCTTCTCAAGCAAAGAGATCCTCTACCTGTGATGGCGAACCTACGGCACATGTGCCAGAAGCGGCATGCGGAGCCATCTCTCCGGGAATGCCAGCCATCACCCATTGCTCTTCTGGGTTCCGGTGCGCACATGCACGCCAGCTAGCTGATCTTCACCACTTGCGGGAGTGCCAGAAACTGGAATGCATGCGCGCCCTGGGAAACGGAGCTTCTGGTTTTCGGCATGTACATGCATGCTGGCCAGCAGGTCTTTGCATGTGCATGCATGCCAGAAACTAGAAGACCAGGTGGCCAACATGCATGCGCGCATTGGGGAGCTGCTTTTCCGGTTTCCGGTGCTCCTGCGTGCACGTGCCAGGGAGCTGCTCTTCCAGATTCTCCCCTGCACGCACATTCCTATTTCAGCACTTGGTGCCAAAAGGTTTGCCAGCACTGGCAAAAATGGTTGAAATGAAAAGCCAATGGCATCAAAGCCAGCAGCTGCTCAGCCTTCACTATTCTTCCTGGGTTCCTAAAACCAAGAACTTCTAGATCTAGCACCTAGAATTAAGGAGATATTTCCTGACAGTGAGAACAATTAACCAACAGAATGGCTTACCTCCAGAAGTTGTAGTTGCCAGCACTGTCCTATGCCATTCCAAACAAATGACCATCTACTCTTTTCTTAAAAGCCTCCAGTGATGGGGCATCCACAACTTCTGAGGGCAAGCCGTTTCACTGGATGATTGTTCTCACTGTCAGGAAATTTCTCCATATATCTACATTACTTAGCTCCTTGATTGGGTTTCCATCCATTGTTTCTTGTCCTGCCCTCTGGTTCTTTGGACAATAGGTTGACTCCCTCCTCTCTTCTTTGTGATAGTACTGGGACACTTCAGTCATGTCACGCCTAGTCCTTCTTTCAATCATCATCTGCACTTCTATAACTGTCTGGTTTCTGCAACCCAACAGGACAGACACAGACTCCAGAGAGTAATTAGGACTGCAGAAAAAACAATTACTAACAACCTGCCTTCAGTCGAGGACCTATATACTGCACAAGTCAAAAAGAGGTCTGTGAAAATATTTACAGACCCCTCACATCCTGGACATAAAGTGTTTCAACTCCTTCCCTCAAAACGATGCTATAGAGCCCTGCACATCAGAACAACTAGACAGAAGGACAGTTTTTCCCCCAAAGTCCATCACTTTGCTAAACAAATAATTCCCTCAACACTGTCCAACTATTTACTAAGTCTGCACTACTATTACTGTTAATCTTCTCATCACTCCTTATCACTCATCCACTCCCACTTGTGACTATATGACTGTAACTTTTGTTGCTTGCATCCTTACAATTTATATTGACTGTTTCCTAGTATGATTTGATTGCTTATTGTACCCTATGACTATTATTCAGTGTTGCACCTGATGATTCTAGACTCTTGACGAACGTATCTTTTCTTTTATGTACACTGAGAGCATTTGCACCAAGACAAATTCCTTGTGTGTCCAGTCACACTTGGTCAATAAAGTATTCTATCAGATTGATGGCTTCTGATTTTGGATTGGACCCATTTCAGGTAATGGTTACAGAAGACCAAGAATATTTCAGGAACTGATTTTCAAAATTGCAGCCTGTGTGAATATGTCTTGAGGAGAATATGTCTTCTGCTGCTCGTGTGACCCAAGAAAAGTAGCTTTCCTCCTATATACAATCCCTTTTTGAAGAGATTCACCTGGAAACCACATTCAAATTTGTGTGGTTTCAGGGAGAGATCCTTTCATCCCTGCAGGCTTTTTAATCCAAATCTTTTCACTCCTGGGCTACTTTACTGCTTTGGGAAAAAATATGCCTTATCCTCTGCTTGGTACAATTACTTAATTTTTGTTTTCAAGTAAAATTTATGCAAATGCTTTATGTTTTACAAGGCTGTATTTATACGGCTTCTATAACTTTAGCTTTTTTATTTTCTCAGCCGTTGCGAGAATGATTGTGATGGGATGAACTCATGAAAAAGTATATAAATAATCCTTTTTTGTATAAACTATTCTTAATTGGTTTCTATTCGATGCTTTGCAACAGGAAAGCTGTTGGAATTTTTTACAAGGGTGAGGACGGGAGTTAAAGTTTTCTTCCTTGCAACTGATCCGATCTGAGCATATTGTAATTAATTCAGTGCTTCCAGTGCTTGCCTGTTCGCAAATTGCCATTGAACAGAAGGGTAATGTTTAAGAACATGTTATTTGGAATTATGACACTCATGTTTCATGGACGACATAAAAAGCTATGGATTGCGATGAGCAATTTGCTCTGGTCTGTGTATCAAGTAATTGCTCATCATGTAGAGTCTGCCCAATTTACAGTTTGGTTCAGGATTGATTATTTATGCTACTTGCTAATTTTTACTTAATGAGACACAATATTCCAAGGTGATGGGGAACACAAACACGTTTGGGACTTGACTCAATGCTCTGCTTCATTACAGCTTCGTTTGTTTTTAGAAAGATTACACACTTGCCTTCGGGGCTCATTTTCACAAGCATGGTGTGGATTTCAAATACATTTGTTGTTTTTCCTCCTAGGCCAAGGAACAAATGGGAAAGGCTTGTGGCAGTCTGCAGGAGTTGGGAGGGACTTCAGAGGTCATCTGGTCCATCCTTTGCTCTGGGCAGAAGTCAACTAAACCCTTCCCAATCCAACCATCAAGTAGTCATAAGCATTTTTATATATATTTTATTTAAGTTTATTGTCAGATAAAACATAAATGCGTTAGGAAAGTTAAAGGAGAAAAAAGAGGGGTGCAGAAGGAAAGGAAGAGGAAAACAACGCAATTAGTAAGAGTAGCAAAAGTGGCATCAAGTACCATCAAGTATCAAAGTAGTAAAAATAATATCAAGAGTATCAAAACACACCTCTTGATTCTATTAGGCAAAAATCTCCAGGACTGAATAGCTTCTGTATACAACATACATTGCCTCCTATCAAACTAAAAATTGTTTCCAGAGAGGTGATGTAAAATCAGCGCAAGCCCACTTTTCCAGCACCATCTCCAAATCCCTGAAGAAGGTACATCTCATACTTCCCAAATAGGGTGGTCTTGTTTTGGCTTGTCTGGTCTGTTTCATTAGCATTCGGATCTCATAGTCCCCCAGTTTTATTCTCTTAATGGTAAGAGTTAAAGTCACTTCTCAACAATGGAGACTCATTGTTGTAATGGGCTAATGATTTTGGCCTGTAAGACTAAGAAAGACTTTTCAGCAGGCAAAACGTTAGCTCATCATTGCAAAATTACCGATGTGCATGTGACCCAGGATTTTGACAAATGTTGTACTAGATGGCAATTGGAAAGATCGACTTGGCTGGCCCAGATGAAGGTCTGTCTGCCAAGAGAGCTCTCATCCTTCAGCCACTATTGGGCAAGAACAATTAAAACAACAATTACATCATCACAGCACTGTAATCTGCACAAGCAGGCTATTAATGGGCCAGAGTGTATTGAGGCTTAAAATGGTGCCCGGTATTATTTCATGCTCTTGAATTCATTGGGTGCAGATTAAATCCCTTTCTTCTCTTCTTTGTTTGAGCAAAGGTGGGGTGGAGGAGGAGAAGCAACCCAAGACAACTCAAAAAACTCATTGGGCCCAAATGTCTACGGAGATTCTCGATCATCCAGGCAGCTGAATTGGACTGAACTGAAGAAACTGAAGAAATTGAAGAAACTTCTTGAATGAGAAGTGAAACATTTTCATAGGAAAAACACCCCCCCCCCAAAAAAAAGCCAAGGAAGTCCAGTTATCTTTTGGGAAAAGCATCTTTGGGACACTGAGCAGGAAGTTGATTGCTCTGTATATTGTAAGTCACCATGTTTTTTTGGAAAGGGTATCATTGGCAGGAAGATGTACCTATTTTTAGGCAAAACAAACTTCCCTGACCCTGTCCTGTGGACACTTCTGAACATAACCATCACGAGTTTCTCTTAATTGAGAGTCCCTCCTACTGATAAATACTGTTTCCACAGTATTTGGGTGCAAATTTGATCTTATGGCATTCCCATGCTTGGATCATAAGCACATCTCTTATCATTTGGCAGAACTACTGGCATTTATGAGATTTAAAATGTTAAAAACAATCAGACCAAGGAAATCAAAATGGCCTCCAGATTTAAGACACTACCTTGAAGTATCAAAACTATGTTCTTGTTTTTCCTCACAGGCTGACTTCTTTCCCTTTCTTTGAAAACCTACCAAAGCAGAATTCCAGTGAAATTTCTCCTCCTTATCTAATGAACTCTAGAAAGAGGCAGAAGATAAAGGATCCCAGGTTTCAATGTTTTCCTCTTTCAATGTAATCAAGCCCATAAAGAATTTTTTCTCCTTAAAATCTCTCATGGATACTTTTGCATTTTAATTTTTGCCCATATGACAAAGCCATTATTATAATAAGTGGGTGAAAATTATTCAATGGAGAAAGAAGACCCATCCTGACAAATTAGCTCTTAATAAATGGAGGCAACCCTCCTTAATTGCTTCAATACTTTTTGGCAGATAATCTGTTTCCATTTATTGTTCCCTATATAAAAACTTCTGCATTGTTACAAAGAGAGAGAGAAAGAGATGTCTATTCTTTCTTGGTTTGGATAAATGTGTTTATTGTTTTCTGAGGTACAAAGTTATTAATGATCATTACTTGAGGAAAAAAGCTAGGAAGATGAAAGAAAAAAAGAATAAAGGGAAAGAAAAATGATCTACTGTAAGTTCAGACCAAAGTAATTCCACACATTTGTAAGGATACTTCAGTAAGAGCTAGTGAAGAATAGCTTTTTGAAATTTTATACCAAATTCGTGGTCAGTGGAATAGGGCAGAAAGCCTGTAGCAGTAGCAGGGGTGTGTGAATGGATGTATTCTTTAAAATAAATAGATGGACAGGCAGACTTTTATTCCCAGAATTCCCCAGGAAGCCTCTCATCTTAAAGTTGCCACAGATGAGAAATTCTGCCCTAGGCATTACTATATGACCTGCTCAGAAAAAAATCAAAATCTGGTGATGAATTAGTAATTGAAGGAGAATTCAGCTTCTTCAAATCAAATCAAATCTGTGTTACATCATAAATCTGAAGTCTAATTTTAACTTCTTTTAAACTTGTTAATCCAGAATTTATTTCCTTTTAACCAAAAAGCAAGCGTAATAGCTTTGGAAATTAAGGATAAAGCATTAATTTTTAACCTCATCCCAAAACTTATTTTAAATGTTTGTGATTGCTCGAGACTCTTCTAGTATATTATTTTTAAAAAATTATCCAAAGAAATCACTAGCAAAATAGAAACTTGCTGTACAAAATTTCCTCTTTTTGATTTCCTTTGCAATGCAACTTATGTCAGGATGGTGTGCTCTGTATTTTCAAGATGTGCATGGATTGATGGTAGTGTCTCTTCAATATCTTCACAAACGACTCAATGAGCGAATAGAAGGGGAACTTACCAGATTTGTGGATGATACTAAGCTACAAGAATAGCAAATACCCTAGATGATAGGCTCAAGATCCACATGGATCTTGACAGCCATTTGTAACAAAATGAAATTCAGTGTAGAGAAAAGTAAAGTCCTACACTTAGGCAAGAAAAACCAAAAGTATACATATAGCCTGGGTGAAACCAGGCTTAATAGCAGTAACTGTGAGAGGGATCTTGGAGTCTTAGTGGACAACCAGTTAAATATGAGTCAGCAGTGTGCAGCGACAGCCCAAAAAAGCCAATGCAATACTAAGTTGCTTTAACAGAGGGATAGAATCAAGATCAAGGGAGGTACTAATACAACTCTATAAAGCTTTAGTAAGACCACACCTAAAATACCGCATCCAGTTTTGATCACCACACTATAAAAAGAAGTTGAGGCTCTAGAAAGAGTGCAGAGAAGAGCAATCAAGAGGGGACTGAAGGCTAAAACATACAATGAATGGTTGCAGGGACTGGACATGGCTAGTCTAGTGAAGAGAAGGACCAGGGGAGACAGGATAGCAATCTTCCAATATTTGAGAGGCTGCCACAGAGAGGAAGGGGTCAACCTATTTTCTGAAGCACCTGAAGGCCAGACAAAGAATAATGGATAGAAACTGAATAAGGAGAGATTCAACCTAGAAATAAGGAGTAATTTTCTGACAGTGAGGGCAATCAACCCATGGAACAGCTTGCCTTCAGAAGTGGTGGAAGCTTCATCACTGGAAGCTTTCAAGATGAGACTGGACTGCCATATGTTGGAAATGGTCTTCTGCTTGGGTTGGGGTTGGACTAGATGACTTACAAAATACCTTCCAACTCTGTCAATCTGTAAATCTTTAATGCTTCTCTGATTGTGGGTTTTTATCTGCTAATAGTGGTGCTAGTCTGGTGCTTAGCTTGGTCTCATAAACTTCCAACTCACTCTTGGAAAAGTCTTTTTCCCTGTTTCAGCTTTCATTCAAATGTTGAAAAAGCAATATTGCTGGTAACCATTTATGAAAAACTGGCAATGAATCTCTAAGAGTGTTTGATCTCAACACTGCCATTCATTTAATTCAGAATAGATGTGACCCTTTCCTTACCTGTATTTTTAGCTGAACATGCTATGGCTTCAGGTATTTCCTTCTTTCTTACAATGTCCAGTAAAATAGGTGCAATCAAGTCAGCTTCCAGAAAGAGAAGTGAGAAAGCTTTGTGGTGATTCAAAAGAGTTGAAGAGCAGAAGAATGAAGGGGAGGAAAGTGAAGAAAGAAGAAATGGGCAGCTGTGGAGATATTGGCTTTAAATACAGGTGAAACTCAAAAAATTAGAATATTGTGCAAAAGTTCATTTATTTCAGTAATGCAACTTAAAAGGTGAACCTAATATATGAGATAGCACAGCAAGATAGTCCAAGCTGTGATGTGTCATAATTGGGATGATTATGGCTTACAGATCATGAAAACCCCAAATCCACAATCTCAGAAAATTACAGCATTGTGAAAAGGTTCAATATTCTAGGCTCAAAGTGTCCCATTCTAATCAGCTAATGGAGCCATAACACTTGCAAAGGGTTCCTGAGCCTATAAATGGTCTCTCAGTCTGGTTCAGTAGGAATCACAATCATGGGAAAGACTGCTGACCTGACAGTTGTGCAGAAAACCATCATTGACACCCTCCATAAGGAGAGAAAGCCTCAAAAGGTAATTGCAAAAGAAGTTGGATGTTCCCAAAGTGCTGTATCAAAGCACATTAATAGAAAGTTATGTGGAAATTCATATTTAATAGATTCAGTAAATACAAATATCGGTGTAGATCATACCAATACCTGCTATAATATCCATTAATATAGGTTTTTTGCCCCCTCAGCAACAAAATTGAAGTTGTTTTGTAACAACTCTCTTTCAGATGCTTTAACAACTATAAGTACATCTCTGGAGTTTCCATGTAGTAATCAGGTTTAACCTTGTTTACTTTTTATCTCATGATCAGCCAATTGTCAGCTGGTTCCTACCACCTACTGCAGGTCAAGGTTCTTGAATGAACCAAATTTATTGAAAAAAAATACTTTTTTGAACCAATTAAACAGAAAGTAAGATTTCTCTCCTAGTTGCATCAGATGACATATGCTAAGTAGCTGAACAATGCAGGATTGTTTATCGCACCTAAATACTGTTGGAGGAATTGGAGGAATTCCTTGTAAGAAGTGGTCAAAGTGGAATGACATCAGAATGGATGTTTGGTGGTCCAAACCAGAAGCCTTGTGCTTGGAATGTTTTCAGACGTCTCTCTTTGTTATTGTTAGTTTCCAGCAGAAGTGGTATTCAGCAGGTTCTGACCAGTTCTGGAGAACTGGTAGTGGAAATTTTGAGAACTTTGGAGAACCGGCCAATACCACCCCTGACTGGAGATTTTGCAGTCTCCTTCCCCTGCCACGCCCACCACGCCACACCCACAGAACTGGTAGTAAAAAAATTTGAATCCCACCACTGGTTTCCAGGATGCGTTTGTTCAAATAATCTAACATTTGGAGGCATCTTTGCATTTTAAACACATTGTTCATGCCTTTACGAAATGTACATTTGAGAAAATTAAATTTCCAATGGGTAGATTAGTCAGGAATTCCTGTTTCCATTATCAAAAAGGGTCCTGAATAGTGAGTATACTTAATTAAGCAAAAGGGATTGAGCAAAACGACGTTATCAAGTCTGTAGCTCAGCCATAGCAACAAATACTAGGGATAATCTCTTTCATTTGACTAAAAGTGAACATGAAGACGGGAGAGAAATTCTTCCCAAACAAAGACAGCAGACTTCAAATTCAGGGAGGGAGGCTGACCTGGGTTTTAAGCAGGCAGAACAGATCCTAATTTAACCATTAAATCAAGGTTTCCCTTAGGCAGGTTGATCCAATGCTAGAAACCAAATGATACAAAGGGTTTCCTTTGCAATGGGAATAAGTTAAAGTGCCCCTGCTTGATCTACAGAGGTAGTCATTCTGGTAGTGTCCCTCAGTAAAGAAGTTTGAATCTGTGAGGAATTAGCACAGGATTTTAGACAGGAGAACCCCTGCCAAGCTATCTGTCCCCTGTTGTGGTTCACCGGCAGCAGGAGAGGATGGCTGAGGTCTCAAAGAGCGAGGACTCGGATGAGGAGCCTGCGTGTGATGCAGGGATGGGACCAGGACCATCAGGGAGTGGAATGCTGCCTTTGGAGATTGTGGAGGCTGGCAGCAGTGATGAAGAGACCCCCGAGGAGCCTGTGCCCAGTGCGCGCAGAGCTGCTTGAAGGAAAGAGCAGCTGCAGAAGCACGGGCAACTTGGAAGTAAGTCTGTAAGGTAATGGCCCCTCCCTTAAGAGAGAAAAGCCAGCTGAGAAACCACAGTTCTTTGAAGGAAGCAAAGAAGTTTTTGCACTCAAGCCTGGTGGATGTTCGGATTATCTTGGTTGGTGTTTGGGGACTCTTTGTGTTTGAAATATCTCTTAGTAACTTTATCTAGTATTCTTGCCAGCCTTGCACAACCTTGGCAAGGCTCCTTCTTATCAGACCCAATTAGTTTTAATAGCCTTTTAACCGTGAAGGAACGGAATTCCTAAAGAATCATTAAAAGGTGTTGCTTTTACCTCTGCTTTGTGTTTGTTTCCTTGGAACAAGGTTTGGGTCAGACCACCCCCACAGTTCCAATGATAGATGCATTATACCTCTAGCAGGCCCATAACAGGGAGGAATATCCAACATGGGCTCAGAATCAAACATAACTCAGTACTTGGTACAAGCAGGGCAACATTGGCTCCAGATGGAACATGCTTTCACGTAGGCAGCCTTTGGGAGGTTGTTCCGGACTAGCAGGCTCGTAGCCTGCAAATCTGATTGGCCCGCTGAAAGCCGATTGTGATTGGTTGCCATAGACTGATGCGATTGGCCAGTAAACGGGCTGCCACGATTGGCCCTGCCAAGAGCGGCAAACTCAAATCGCCTTCATTGGCTGCCTAGCCGCAGCCAGCCCTATATAAGGGGCTGCTGCGGCTGGGGTTAGTTGCTCAGATCTGAAGTCACAAATAAAGAGCTGTTGTTGCTATCTGAGTCTTGCCTCCATTCTTGAACCATCCTCCCAGATCTAACAGAGGTGCTCCTGGAACCTCTGGCTCTTGCTTGAACCACAGATCGTGTCTTTGCCCAGCTTAAACTGGAAGGTTGGTCTGGTCTCTTCCTGCATTGGGCAGCTCTCATGGCCTTTCATCGTGTATCTTGATGTCTGCAATACATACCACTGGAGCTGCTGGGGAAGATGACTTAGAAGCCATAATTGATCCAGGATGCAGCAACTTGAGTACTAGCAGAGCACCTGTTTAGCATGGAGTGCACTACCAGAAGGACTGGTAGGTTTCCAGGCCCAGTCAAAAGTGCTTTTCATTTCATACGAATAGCAATAGCACTCAGACTTAAATGTACCACTTTACAGTGCTTTACAGCCGTATCTAAGTGATTTTACAGAATCAACCTATTTCCCCCAACAATCTGGGTCCTCATTTTACCCACCTCGGAAGGAGGGAAGGCTGAGTCAACCTGGAGCCTGGTGAGATTTGAACTGTCAAATTGCAGGCAGGCAGCGATCAGCAGAGGTAGCCTGCAGTACTGCACTCTAACCACTGTGCCACATGAAACTCTGTTCAGTGCATACCAAGTTAGGGACTTCTTCCTGCCTACATCCGAAGAGGATAAACCAAAAAGTGAATTTCTAATATGAAAAGACATCAGCTATTTCTCATTGCTTCAATGTTAACTTCTTTGAGGTCCATTTCCATGATTCGCCAAGGTTTCAGAGCCACTCTGACTACTTCCCATTTTTGAGGGAGGGATATTATTAAAAACTGAAGTCTTGGTAGCTCTCAAGCAAGAATTTCTTTCTCTTCCTGCTTGCAATGCATTGATGCACCTGTATCACGAGACTCACTTAAGCCTCCCATCGCATCTTAAGTCTTGCACATGGGTTTCTGCATTCCAGAATGAAGCCTCTTTGAAGCAGATACTTGAGGCACAATTGAAGGATGATTGGCGAGATCTTAGGAATTCTCTTTGGCTGTTGGTTTTATACTGGGTTGGTGGGAGATGACTTTTAAAGGGTTGTTGTTTGGTTTTATTTACAGGTAATGTCTGAGGAGTTGGTCTTTCTGAGCACGGTTGTTTAATTGCAGATGTTTCATTACCCAAACCAGGTAACATCATCATCACTATCACTAGATCACTACAGGTGATGAAGATGTTACCTAGTTTGGATAATGAAACATCTGCAGCGAGCACCAAGGACCTCTTATTTCAACCCTGAGCTATAAAGATTCTCTTTTATTAATAGTATGATCTTTATTATCACTGATGATGTGATAAGGCTGATGATGTTATGGTTCTATAATCCCACGGGATGACCTTACAATGGCCTCCTTTAGATGAACAGAGTTGGAAGGGACATTGTAGGTCATCTAGTCCAACCCCCCACCCAAGCAGGAGACCCTACACCATTTTTGACAGATGGCAGTCCAGTCTTTTCTTGAAAGTCTCTAGTGATGAAGTGCCTCAATCTTCTCCTGCTTCTGCTACACCCAAACCACCATACATAACAACATCCATGATAAGAAACAAATCTAATACTTACAATGCTTTCACAATTAAAGAAAAAAATCACATGCACAAAACAACATAATCAGAAATTATTTTGAAACTTTTCAATATTTGGGGAACAGAGTAATACAAGGAAAGGTACAAATCCTTTTTCTGTCAACTGGAATCTAAAAGAGGCATGGAAACAGGACCCATTAACTTTCCCCTGAGAGTTTATTTAGAATCAATATGAATCCAAGGAACTTTATAGAAAGTTTAATTGGATTTAGGTGTCTCTTCTGCTTATTGCTTGCTCTATGTAACCCTCACTCATTTATGCAGAAGTTCAAAAAATAAAAATAACCATGTATTTCCCTGTGTAGACAAATATTGATCAAGCTGCTATAGCATGTTTCTTCCTGCAGAATGCATGCAATAAGCCTTAATTTAGTGGTAATTCAATCATTTGCTTAGTTATTGGTAACATTTAGTTAAAATCCTCTCTCCAAAATTTGGGGACTTCTTTCAGCACACCAGGCAAAAATCCCATGGATCCAATTTGATTATACTGAGTGAATTAATTCAGGAAAATCAATCCAGTTCAATTTGGACATTCAAATTGAATTGCTAAATCCGGTCACATCAATGTGCATTTCCATCCAGGTGGAAAACACCATTCTTTCCAATGTGCAGAAAGGTTTGAATGCAGCCAATTCCTTCAATTAGGTGGCTAGAACTGATTTTCCAATTTGAATCAGAAAGTTGATTTGATTAGAGAGTTTGGTATAATTGCATTCTGTTCAAATATCCAAACTGAATATGTGCATAGACCAAAGTATTTGGCACAGAGTATAATCTATCCAAGCCCAGGTGTTTTTTTTTTAATTTATTAATGAGTAGGAAAGTACAGTCAATGTAAGATGAACATGTTATAGTCTTCAGGATTCAGGCCCATCTATACAGACACTCTATTGTTAGGAAAACCCTGTTTGGAGCTAGGCCATTATGAGAGAGAAAGAGAGAGACAGAGAGACAGAGAGAAACACACAGAGAGAAAAACAGAGAGAGAGAAATACAGAGAGACAGAGAAACAGAGAGAAACACAGAGAGACAGAAAGAGAAACAGAGAGAGATAGAGACAGAGAGAAACAGAGAGAAACAGAGAGAGAAACAGAGAGAAAGACAGAGAAAGACAGAGACAGAGAGAAACACACAGAGAGATAGAGACAGAGAAACAGAG
This sequence comes from Pseudonaja textilis, assembly GCF_049901715.1. Taxonomy (NCBI): domain Eukaryota; kingdom Metazoa; phylum Chordata; class Lepidosauria; order Squamata; family Elapidae; genus Pseudonaja; species Pseudonaja textilis. Next base: position 12,011,831 of record NC_141993.1, read on the forward strand.
AAACAGAGAGAGACAGAGACAGAGAGAAACAGAGAGAGAGAAAAAAAAACAGAGAGAGAGAGACAGAGAGAAACACACACAGAGAGAAAAACAGAGAGACAGAGACAGAGAGAAATACACACAGAGAGAAACAGAGAGAGAAACAGAGAGAGACAGAGAGAAACACACAGAGAAACAGAGAGAGAGAGAGAAAAACACACAGAGAGAAACAGAGAGAGAAACACAAAGAGAGAGAAACACAGAGAGACAGAAAAACAGAGAGAGAAACAGAGGAAGAAACAGAGAGAGACAGAGACAGAGAGAAACACAGAGAGAGAGAAACAGAGAGAGAAATAGAGAGAGATAGAGACAGAGAGAGAAAGAGAGAGAAACACAGAGAGAAAGACAGAGACAGAGAGAAACACAGAGAGAGAAACAGAGAGAGAAACAGAGAGAGACAGAGACAGAGAAAGAAAGAGAGAGAAACAGAGAGAGAAAGACAGCGACAGAGACAGAAAAAAGCACAGAGAGAGAGAGAGACAGAGAAACAAAGAGAGACAGAGACAGAGAGAAACACACAGAGAGAGAAACAGAGAGAGAAACAGAGAGAGAAAGAAACCGAGAGAAACCGAGAGAGAAAGACAGACAGAGACAGAGAGAAACAGAAAGAGACAGAAACAGAGAGAGAGAAAAACATAGAGACAGAGAAACAGAGAGAAACAGAGAAACACAGAGAGAAACAGACAGAGAAACAGACAGAGACAGAGAGAAACAGAGAGAGAGAAAAACATAGAGAGACTGAGAAACAGAGACAAAGAGAGAAACAGACAGAGACAGACAGAGAGAAACACACACACACAGAGAGAGAGAGAGAAATACACAGAGAGTAAGACATAGAGAGAGACCGAGAGAGAATGTGTGATTGCTTTTGTCATTACTAATTTGGTGCTTTTATTTTTTGCTTTTATTAACTTGATACAAAAAAGATATAAAACTAAACAACATTTTTAAAAAAGACCAACCATCGCTACCCTAACAAGCCCTATGTATAACAGATGTATACATTTATAATTTTTTTACATAAATGTTACAGTAAAAGGTAACCATGTTTCATTATAGTCATTCAAAGCTAATGTATCTTGGTTAAACAATTCGCAAGTTGTTAATAGCAGCAACACGGCAAATAATTGAGTGGTGATGGTCACATGTTTAGTTTTCCAGTGCTAAAAAAGAAGCCCCTTTTATGTAGGGCATGTAAAACAATAGAATACTTTATTGGCTATGTGTGATTGGACACACAAGGAATTTGTCTTGGTGCAAATACTCTCAGTATACATAAAGAAAAGATACATTCATTAAGAATCAAGAATTGTAACGTATAACACTTAATGATAGTCACAGGGTACAATCAACAATCAAATCATACTAGGAAACAGTCAATATAAATTGTAAGGGTACAAGCGACAAAGTTACAGTCCTACAATCACAAGTGGGAGGGGATGGGTGATAAGGACTGATGAGAAGATTAACAGTAATAGTAGTGCACACTATGTAAATATTGAACAGTGTTGAGGGAATTATTTGTTTAGCAGAGTGATGGCTTTCGGGAAAAAACTGTTCTTGTGTCTAGTTGTTCTGGTGTACAGTGCTCTATAGGGTCGTTTTGAGGGAAGGAATCGAAACAGTTTATGTCCCGGATGTGAGGGGCCTGTAAATATTTTCATAGCCCTCTTTTTGACTTGTGCAGTATGCAGATCCTCAATTAAAGGCAGGTGGGTAGTAATTGTTTTTTCTGCAGTCCTAGTTACTTTCTGGGGTCTGTGTCTGTCCTGTTGGGTTGCGGAACCAAACCAGACAGTTATAGAGATGCAGATGACAGACTCAATCATTCCTCTGTGGAACTGGATCAGCAGCTCCTTGGGCAGTTTGAGCTTCCTGAGTTGGCGCAGAAAGAACATTCTTGGTTGTGCTTTTTTGATGACATTTTTGATGTTAGGTGTCCATTTTAGGTCTTGTGATATGATAGAACCTAGAAATTTGAAGATCTCTACTGTTGATGCTGTGTTGTCTAGTATTGTAAGAGGTGGTAGTATGGGAGGGTTTCTTCTAAAGTCTACCACCATTTCTACGGTTTTGAGTATGTTCAGTTCCAGATTGTTCCAGTTACACCACGAGGCAAGCTGTATAACCTCCTGTCTGTATGCAGATTCATCGTTGTCTCGAATGAGACCAATCACTGTTGTGTCATCAGCAAACTTCAGTATTTTAACAGATGGATCTTTTGAGATGCAGTCATTGGTATATAGGGAGAAGAGAAGTGGAGATAGTACACAGCCTTGGGGAGGCCCTGTGCTGATTATACAGGTATCGAATGTGATTCTGCCTAGCTTCAAAAAAATGTTGAAAATGGGAAAAGGAATCTTTGATAAGATATTTTACACAGAGAGAGGGGATAAGAGAGGGAGGGGGAGAGAGTGAGAGGGGGAGAGAGAAGGAGAGGGAGAGAGGGGGAGAGGGGGAGAGAGGGAGAGGAGGGGGGGGAGAGAGAGAGAGTATATGGTCTACAGGTTCTAGGCTGATACACCAAACTTCAGCAAGTTCTGGAGAACCAGTAGTGGAAATTTTGAGTAGTTTGGAGAACCGTCAAATCCCACCTCTGACTGGAGATTATACAGTATCCTTCCCCTGCCACGCCCACCAAGCCACACCCACAGAACCGGTAGTACAAAATATTGAATCCCACCACTGACCAAACTGGTTCAGTTCCTCAAAGTCAGGGGATGAAAGAAAAGGGAGAAAGGAAAGTTATACTCCCTTTATGAGGCCTGCAGCTGAAATGTCTTAATATACCATGGTAGAATTTGTTACTTAAAGCAGGAATTTCCAACCGCAGGTGGCCCAGAATTGGGCTGTGGCATATTTAGAACCCACTGCTCGCATGTCCCGGTTCCCTTCCACCTCCCCAGCCGGGCCACCAAGGCACTTAGGAATAAAACTTTTGTCAGAGTTGATGAGCTCTTGGCCAAATCTACAAAATACAACAATGGGGTAAACACAGAATTAAAATAGTTGTTTCTATTTGCAGCACAATTTGCAGCAAAGGGCTGTTCTATATTAGGCAGCAGACTCTCATTATATGAGCACATTTCTTGATTTGTGCTTAGCGGGGGAGCTGATAAGAACTGCTTCAACCACAGCAGCAAATGTTTTGTTTTGTTGGATTTAGGTATTTAGGGCCTCAAGGAATGTATTCTGGAGGAAATCTAAATAGGTGAATAAATAAATAACGTTCTGCGCAGCACACTCTGTTCAGTACGTTAAATAAACCATACCCAATTTCTCATCCTGGCACAATGACAGCTGTATTCCTCAACACTGTTTCTCCTTGCCTTAAATGCAAGGTTAGGATAAGTTTTAGGGAAAGAGAAACACAGGGTGAGCCTTGTTCTGAGGGATAAAATTGAGAATGCATTGTAAATGGCGAGGAATGTAAAGAATCTTAATCAGGACATAAGGATGAGACATTGTTTGAAAAGGTCCCAAGCATGCACCAGAAAGCTAAGCAGAACGTTTCGTGATGGTGATCAGATTCAGAATCAGAATAGAGCTGGAAGGGACCTTGGAGGTCTTCTAGTCCAGTCCCCTGCTCAAGCAGTATACCCTAAACCAGTGATGGCGAACCTTTTGGGTAGGGTGTGCTGAAAGCGTGTGTATGCCGGCACCCACAATACAATGTGCCCTGCCCCCCGACACATGCCCGTGCAACACCCCACCCCGCCTTCTTACCTGCACTGCAGATGTGTGCACCTCCCAGCTGATTTTCAACCTCTTTGAGGCTGTTTTCGCCCTCCTGGAGACTCAAGGGAAGCCTTTGGAGGTTTACAATTGGCCCATTTCGGCACTTCCAGTATTTTCAGAAGGCCAGTTTTTCAGCCTCCCGAGGCTGCAGAGGCTTCTCTTGAGCCTCCAGGAGGGCGAAAACAGCCTCAAAGAGGCCAAAAATCAGCTGGGAAGTGTGTGCATGTGCAGCGCAGGTAAGTTTGGCTGGGGATCGCCTGCCCGCATAAAAGGCTCTGCATGCCACCTGTGGCACGCGTACCATAGATTTGCCATCAAGGCCCTATAACATTTCAGACAAGTGGCTGTCCAGTCTCTTCTTCCAAACCTCCATTGATGGAGCCACCCACAACTTCTGAAGGCAAACTGTTCCACTAGTTAATTGTCCTCACTGTTGGGAAGTTTCTCCTGAGTTTTAGATTGGATGTCTCCTTGATTAGTTTCCATCCATTGCTTCTTGTCCTGTCCTCTTGATCCTGGAACTTAGGTGGCTTCCCAGACTTCCAAGAACATGGAGCCAATGTTTGGATGAGAAACACCACTGATTTGGAGGAAGGGGAGGGAGATATGTAAGGGTGTTTAAATTTGGTTTCGTTTAATTTGGATGCCATCAAACTCAAGCAAATTCTTTTTGGTTATTTGTACTCTGAAAACGTTTGTATCAGAGGTGGAATTCAGCAGGTTCTGACCAGTTCTGGAGAACCAGTAGCGGAAATTTTGAGTAGTTCGGAGAACTGGCAAATACCAGCTCTGACTGGCCCCGCCCCCATCTCTTCTCTGCCTCCTGAGTCCCAGCTGATTGGCTGGGTCTTCTTTTGTTTCCCTGCACAGGAGAACGGAGCTGGAAAGCAGGTTAGTGGGGTGGGGAGGAAGTGGGGATCTTGCAGTATCCTTCTCCTGCCACACCCACCAAGCCACACCATACCCACTAAGCCATGCCCACAGAACTGGTAGTAAACATTTTTGAATCCCACTCCGTGTCCACACTGCAAATACTTCATCTTCTATTAGAAAGTACAATCTCCTTCCAATTCTTGGTCATCTCCATCTTGGAAGAGATCCAATCACTGGCAGAAAGATCCCTGTTGACTGAAATGTGTATTTCTATGCTTAAGAATAAAAAAAAATGCAAGAGAAATAGCCTCAAAATAGGACTTGAATGGAAAGCAATGGTTTCTCTTGCTCATTAGTCCACAGCATTTGATATTCAGAGGTGTAAATGCTTTTTAATTCATATGGACTTAAGATTGGTTTCCATATTTTAGCAATGCATTTTCTAAAAAAAAAAATCCAAACCACAAATTATGTATATTTAAGCATTTCGTACAAACATTAATTCTCCTTAACTTGCCTATATACTTCAGATTATTCAAACTGTATTTTTCTAATGAACATGTGCTAATTAATTTTGTTAAGGGCAGGTCAGGATGTATTTTACAAAGGCGTTATAAATTACTACATGTTATTTCACAGCTGGTGAGGTCAAAGGAATAAGAAGGAAAAGAAGTGGATTGCTATCAGTGTATTAATTCCTGTGGAAGTGGCCATCCTGATGAAGTTTACAGAGAGCTTCTTACATACCAGCTTAAAACATTTGACCAAAGATAATGAGAACCCACAAATTAAAAGGGAAGAATCAAAATACGATGACCTCTTTCTGTAAGGAGATGAGGCTGTTCCTGGATGATTCATTAATCAGCCATAAACCTGTTAAGAGAATGAGAACAAAACCCAAATCTGTGTTATTGGTATTATTTTCAAGAGGAGATAATATTTCAGTATGATCCCTCCTTGGAATCTCGGGTAACAGAATAAGATCTGGAAGAGGTCTTCTACTCAAACTCCCTGCTCAAACCCTAGAGTCTAGAGCTTAGACCATTTTAGATAAATGGCTGTCCATTCTCTTCTTAAAAACCTCCAGTGATTGAGCACCCACACCTTCTGGAGATAAGTTACTGCTTAATTGTTCTTACAGTCAGGAAATTTCTCCTTAGTTCTTATTTCTAGGTTCTCTCCTTGATTAGTTTCTACCTTTCACTTCTTGTCCTGCCCTCTAGGGCTTTGGAGAATAGATTGACTTCTTTGCAGCAGCCCCTCAAATATTGGAATACTGCTGTCATGTCACCCCTAGACATACTTTTTATAGACTTAGACATACCCAATTCTTGCAGAGTACCCCAAACCATTTCCCACACACTACCCTAAATTCTGCTCTTTAGATTTTTGGAATCTCACATTTATTTATTTAGCACATGTTTAAAGAGACACACAAAAGCAAATGCGGGCTTTTATTCTGGCATGCAGAATAAATATTTCATATGTGCAATTTTGATCCTATAAAAATAGCTGAATGACGCAATTTTCTAAAAGCAGCCTGAAATAATTCAATCAATCAGAATTGATTAAATTCTGGAAGAGAGCTGGAATGGACATATTCTAGTCCAATCCCTGCTGAAGCTGAAGACTCTACACCATTTCAGATAGGTGATTGTCCATTGTCCAGTCTCTTCTTAAAAACCTCCAGTGAGGAAGCACCTACAACTTCTGAAGGCAATTGATTAATTGTCCTCTCTTTTAGGAAGTTTCTCCTTAATTCCAGATTGCTTCTCTCCTCGATTAGTTTCCATCCATCGTTCCTTGTCTTTCCTTCAGGTGTTTGGGAAAATAAATTGACCCCCTCTTCTTTGTGGCAGCCCTTCCACTACTGGAACACTGCTACCATGTCAATTCTTTTCTCTAGACCCAAACCCAAATATTGCAACTGTTCTTCATATGTTTTAGACTCCAGGACTTTAATCATCTTAGTTCCTTTTCTTTGCACATTTTCCAACACCCCAAAAACTTTAACCTTAGACTGTCTACTATTTTTTTTAAAACAAATTTTATTAATTTTTAAAGACATACAAAACATAAAACATAAGAACATAAAACCTCTTTTCTGAAAGTTATTTGTAAATTTTAACAAAACAAATAAAACATTTTGTACACCATTGACACATCTCCTTATAAACACATACGTATCCTTTCAAGTTTCTGATTATTCCTCCCTTTACTTTTATTCAATTATATTTCTTTTCTATATTTATCCATTTTATATGTTTTTATTCACTATACTTATTTTTTCTTCTGACTTGCTTTATTCTCTTCTATATTTTATTCTCAATTGTCCTCTTCTAACATTCCTCCAAGGTTTTATTAACTCAATCAAACATAAACACACAAGAACACAAAACATAGAAACATAAAAAAACATCTTTTCTGAAAATTGCTTAGTCCCGGGTTACAACTCTTCGTACAGACACAAATTCAAATTCATATTCATTTTGTATACCATTCCATATCTTGTTATCATTTTCAATTTTCTATATAGCTTCTCATCTCTTTTAAATTTTCTTAGTTTTATTTTATTTATCTCATCTCAATTCAAATCATAATATTTATTATTCTTTGTCTGTTCTTCTTTCCAGCTATCCATTTATTTTTCTTCTTTAAACAAAACTTCTCCTGTACGCTACTTGTAGTATGACGCCTTTATCTCTTTCCCCTACATTTATAATACTTAATATAAAATACATAGCTTACATTGGGATTCTGTTTGGTACATTCTAAAATTATACAATATTATCAATGCCAATACAAATCTATTCATTAATATTAATATTCATTTATATCTTAAACAGTTAACACATTACTTTTCAGTTAAATATCATATTTTTATGGGAACCCCTATTTTCCATGGTTATTTCCCCCCCACATCACATATTTTAAATCATTATTTTGTTAGAATGTTCCCCCTTCTCCTACTTCAAATCTCTCATTTATTTCATTGCCTTCTTTTTCTTCACAAAAAATTTCACTGGGATAACACAATCTCATCATTAATATTAATATTCATTTATATCTTAAACACTTTACCCATTTCAATTAAATATCATGCCTTTATGGGAACACTATGCTTTCCATAGTTATTCCCCCCCCATCACATATTTTAAATCATTGTTTTGTTGAAATGTTCCCCCTTCTCCTACTCCAATTCTCCCATTTATTTCATTGCTTTCTTTTTCTTGACAAAAATTTCACTAAGTTACACTAAATATTTTATCATATTTTAAATTACATATTGTTTCCAATTTTCTAAGATTATTTCTAAGTACAAACATAAAAATACAATCTTATGTACCTTTCCAGAATCCCTTTTTCAATAAAGTTTACCCATTATCTCTAAAAGACTTTTGTTTCTTTGCATCTTGCTCCCCACCATTGAGGCTTCTCATCCCTTCCTTTCTCCCTTGCTTATTCTTCTCCTTGAGCTCTTTACCCCCTTGTCTCTCCACCTCCCTTTTGTTCTTCTGCTTTCCTCCTTTCTGTTGTTTTCTAACATAGTATCCACTTTTCACCTTATTCTTCTCTTTTTTGGTTGTTTTTCCAGATCTTAAAGTCCCCTTTTCCTTTTCCTCTTTCTCCTTTCCTTCCCCAACTAAAGTCACTTGTTCAAAAATGGCTTCTTCTTTATCCCAGTCATCCTGTTGCGCAGTCAGTTTTTCATAAGTACAAACCGCCATTTCTAAAAATTGAAAAAGAGTGCCAAAAGAATCCTTCCCTTCTTGTTCTTCTTTTTTATATTTTGGTTATTCAAGTTTCAATCCATCCACAAGTGATGCCATTATAGAGAGAAAAAGTTTTTCCAAACAACCACCCAAGTGCTTTTAATCAAAGATAGTTCTCAAAAGTTCCAAAATCACCAAGCAATCCAAATAAGCTGTTTCTTTTAAGTACTTTCTCCTTCTTCACTTTCTCTTTCTGGGGTTAGTGTTTAGTCATCAAAGTTCCATTTAAAATATATCTTTTAGAAGTCCTATTAATGTTTAATAACTCTTTAAAATTCTAGGCAGTCTTCTCCTTATTTTCAAATACTGCTCCAATTTTTTTTCTTCTGCCTTCCCACTCACAGTAAAAAAGGTTTTTTTAAAAAAAAAAATGTTCAGAAATCCTTATGCCTTCAGCATTTAGTTACCTCCAATGCAGGTTTTCCAATTTCTCTTATAGTTCCATCCGCTGTCACGTTAGGAAGGAGAGTGAAAAGAAAGAAAAAAAACCTTTCCCTTTTGGAGTTCCATTCGCCGCTTGTAACTCTCTCTAGAAACAATTTATCCTTGGCAACTTTCAAATTCCAGGGTACTTTTTCTTACCTTATCCCGGTCAAAAACCACTTTCACAACTCTTCCGGCTTTCTTCCTCCTGCACAATCTTGTCCAGCTGCAGGTTTCTTTGTGGTGGCCATTACTGACCGCCGCTCCGCCGCCTTGGGAAAAGGGGGTTTTGCCAGCTGGGGAGGGGGTCTGCGACACCTCCAAACCCCTATCTGGATCCCCCCTGTCTTCAGCTGCCTCTACGGGGCAGCTATATCCCCCAAATCCAAACAGATCGGGGGCACCTTCGCAGCAAGCGCAGCAGGGATCGCGCAGTATCGCGAAACCCTGCCGCTGCCGAAGCCATGCAAACCGGAAGTTCCTAGACTGTCTACTATGGACCTCACCCCTTTCCTAAGAGGTCTGTAAGGGGCATGCATAAGCACACCAATGTGCCTACCGTCCCTGTCCTATTGTTTCTTTTTCTTTTTTAAATTTCTTCTATTTTTCTTATACGCATCCATTTCATGTATCCATAACTATGTATCCATAACTATGGATATAACATACTTATACCTGTTATTTTATAATTGCTTGACAAAATAAATAAATAAATAAAATAAAATAAATAATGTGGTGACCAAAACTGGATTCCAGGTGTGGTCTTACTAAGGATTTATAAAGCAATCCTAATACTTGTTGTGATTTTGATTCTATGCCTCTGCTTATACAGCATAGGATTGTATGAGCTTTTTTGGCTGCTGAAGCACACTGCAGGCTTATATTTAAGTGATCATCCACTAGGATTTTAAGGTCCCTCTCACAGTTACTGTTTTTGAGCCAGGTTTTACCTAATCTATACTTGTACCTTTGGTTTTTCCTGCTTAGGAGAACCTTGCCTTTCTTCACATTAAATTTCATGTTTTTGGATAGGGTCCATAGTTCAAGTCTGTCAAGATCTTTTTGGATTCTGAGCTTATCTTCTGGGGTGTTGCCAGTTTAGTGTCATCTGCAAATTTGATGTTTTTCCTTTCTATTCCCTTATATAAGTCATTTATGAAAATATTGAAAGTACTGGGCCTACAATGGAACCTTGTACCCCACTGCTTACTTCCCTCCATGTAGATGTAGTACCATTTTTTTTTTAAAAAATAATAATTTTAAAACAAACTTTATTAATTATAGAACTAAAATATCAAACACATACACAACACACAGAAAAAAAAGGAAAAGGAAAAAAAGAAAATGATTAAAAACTAACAATTCTACTATTGACAATCTATGGTTCCTTGTTTGTTATCAATATTGGTGATATATTTACAAATACATCTTATTGCGAATATATAATTGCTACCTCTTTCACATTTCACATTGTTTACTAATATATTTTCTATTTTTGTTCTATCCAGTCATACCAGCATTCCCAGCTTCTATAATATTCTGATGTTTCTTTTTCCTTAAGTGCTAAGGTTAACTTATCCATCTCTGCACAGGTTGTTATCTTCTGAATAACAATTTCCTCTGTTGGAATATCTGCTTGTTTCCAACACTGTGCAAAGGTTATTCTGGCATTATAAGAATGTGCAGTATTATATATTTGACTTTTTAAAAAATTTGTCTATTAAGTATCCCAATAAGAAGAATTCTGGTTTTAATTCAATTTGCTCCGCATTTTTTTATTCTATGCCAGTATCTTTGGGCTTCAGTGCAGGACCACCATATGTGAAAGAATGTTCCCTGTTTCTTTTTACATTTCCAGCAATTCAGATTCATGTTAGGAGACATTTTCGCTATTCTCGAGGGTAAAAGATGCCATCTATAAAACATTTTATAGGCATTTTCTTTATATGTTGCTGATTTTGTAATTTTATTATTCCTTGTCCAGACCTTTTCCCATTCTAATAATGTAATGTTAAGTCCTATGTTTCTACTCCAAGCTATCATGTTGCCTTTGACTACTTCCTCTTTTAATTCCATCTCTAATAAGTAATTATAAAATTTAGCTATATTTTTTTTATCTGGACCTAATAGGATTTTATCTAATTGTTGTGCCTTAGTATAAATCCCAAAATTTTTCTTGTCCTGGCTATATCTATTTTGAATTTGCAAATAAGCCCACTGGTCTACTTGTAGCCCTTGTTCTTGGAGATCTTGCCATGATTTTAAAGTTCCTTGCGCATCAAGAAGGTCTTTGTATTTTATCATTTTATTGAGATCTAGATTATTTGGATGTATCATCGCCTCCATCGTTGAGATCCAGATTGGGATTTTTAAATAATGTGTTTTTTTTAATTTTGTTCCAATTAGCCAATAAGGAATCTCTAATTATATGTCTGTGGAAGTACTTCTGCTTAATTTTTCCAATGTCCCATAAAAATGCGTGCCATCCCCTCTTTAAATCATGGCCTTCTAAAAATAAGATCCTTTTATTTGACAGATTTACCCATTCTTTCAACCAAAATAAGGAGACTGAGCTATATTATAATTCCCAATTTGGGAGTGCCATACCTTCTCTGCTCTTCATATCTTGCATGTAGTACCATTAAAGGAGTATCATTGAGTATGGTTTGTCAGACAGTTAGAAATCGATCTGGTGGTGATGCTGTCTATCCCACATTTTTCTAATTTACCAAGAAGTAGGTTGTGGTCTACTTTGTCAAAATGCCTTGCTGAAGTTTAAATATACTGTGCCCACAGCTTTTTGCTGGTCTACTAATTTAGTCATTTTGTCAAAGAATGAAATAAGATTGGTTTGGCATGAATTTTTTTTAAAACAAACCCGTGCTGGCTACTAGTTTTAACTTTATTTTTTTCTAGATGTTCATATATCTGGATAAGGAACCAATGATGATGACCATCTTGTTGATTTTGACTCCTTCTATGAACACCTAGGAATCTCACATCCGTTACGAATGTAAGAAGGGACGAAATTTCCTTTTAAGAATGTTCTACAGTGCTTCCATTGTGTGAGCACTGCCTTTCCTCCCAAGGCATATAGCAATCAGCTACTCTAAAAAAAGGGAGTGATCAAAATGGGATGGAATTTGTGGTCAGTTAGCAAGGAGAACAGAAGTAAGGCCAATGCTTCACAGAAAATATTGGGAAGGTGGCTGTCACTTCAAGAGGCAGAGCAGATTAGAATAAAAAGCTTCAAGGTTATTGATTATTCTTCATGTCTTTGTTTTCCCTTCATCTTCATTTATGACAATTTAGAATGCCACTGTTACTAAATGTGTAATTGGCATCTTCTGGTAAAAATAGATCATATTGGAGAGTTTTCACATTTGCTGACCATCGCGTTGGGCCGTGCATAGAAGCGATGGTGTATAAAATCAATAAATAATTACAGCATGATGAGACTGTCTCTTTAATGTCTTAAATTATAAGTTGAAGTTTGCGACCTGCACTCCTGCCATAAGGGCAGTTTCTCCTTTTCTCTCTCTTGATGGCTTCATCTGGGTCTTTGAAGAATGAAGAATGAATCCCCACCTGGGAACTGTCCTATGTACTAACCAGAGATTTCAAAACATTTGAGCTTTGAGGAAAACCAGCTGGGGTATGTTGAAAGGTACAGTAATATAGTGGTTGAAATAAGTGGACAACAGAATGTGGCAATTGTGCAGAGAAGCAAATACCTTATAGCATGACTAAGAAATGCAACATATTTCTAACAGTTCCCAGAAGATGATGGTAGAAAGGACTACTGGAGATTTTGGAAATATATCCAAAGGTGTTCAGAAATCCAGAAGAACTAATGAAGACTCTTTTGGCATACCTCCTCTGTTAAGGTGTCCAAAGCAATCTTACACAGACAAAATCCCAGAATAGGATCTGGAAAATTAATGTCATTTAAATTCATGTATATTTGAGAGGCCACCATCTTCTCAATTACCTGTCTCATAAATAGAACATATAATGTTGTTCCGTAATTGCACAGATTTTTCAGAGCAAAGGGAAGTTTCACCAATAAAAGTTTGTTAATGTCTCTTTTAGGTAGAGAGAATTGCATATATCCAGTAAGGGTTAGGGTTAATGTCATTGCCCAGAAGATCATGGGTTGCCCTCTCCCCTCTTTGGAAGAGCTTTATAGCTCCTGCTGCCTTAAGAAAGTTCAAAACATTCTCAAAGGTCCATCTCATCCTGGGCACCCTTTTTTTAAAAACTATTACCACCTGGCATATGGTACAGGACAATAAAAACAAGGACAAATAGGCTGAAAAACAGCTTCTATCCCAGGGCAGTAACTCTGTTGAATTCTACTGTATAGTGAAATATTAATGCAATATCAGGGGTTTTCAATTCAATGTATAGAATGTGAAGGATGTGAGTTGGTGTTTATTTTCATAGTCATAGTGTACAGTGAAGATGGTATTTAATTTTGTTGTACGAGGTGCAATGACAATAAACTAAACTAAACTAAGGACTCAGTCAAGACCCTTAATTATGGCCCTATCTTGGCCTGGCCACATTAATTAGCCAGGAAGTGGTAATCTCTTCACACAACCTGTCAACATCTGAAAGCTTATAAGGTAAAAAGATTCAGTTATGGAGACTGAACTGAAACAGTTCCTAATGACAAATATATCAATCTGGTCACTTATCCATACAACCTATTAGATCAGCATCAAACACACATTTTAAAGTTTGATGGAAACACCTCTATTTTCATTTGCAACTTTCTCTTTCAAATAGTGAGCAATGGTTAATGCAACAGATCTCAGTCAAAAGGTAAGGAGAAACTTTTCAATACTTCATCTAAAGTTTCTTGTTAATTTTTCATAGATGGACTTTTTAAAATGCATTCTGCCAATATAAGTCTTATTTTTCTTTTATGCAAGACTTCCTTCCTTCCTTCCTTCCTTCCTTCCTTCCTTCCTTCCTTCCTTCCTTCCTTCCTTCCTTCCTTCCTTCCTTTTGTAGAAACGCAGTGAAGAGAACCAGGAAGATGACTGAAGCAAATATTCAGTAGTTGTTACATAAATGAAGAAGTCAGAACACTTCCTTAAGTCCTGCAAAGGAAGATGCTATGGAGAAGACACTTTCAATAGCATCAATTTCCTCATGTGGTCATCTTCAAAGGGTGGCATAGAGGGAGGGATAGGAAGCAGAGGCACTGCTAGACACAGGAAGAATATTCAATGAGCTTTTTGACTAGGGAATTCTAAGAGTTGGTGTCTCCATATCTGGATGTTTCCCTAGTGTATCATACTAAATTCTTAACTCAGGGAAGATAAGAATTGTATAAGGCAAGAATTGTATAAGTATTTGATGGCTTTTTCAGCACAAAGTCTTTATTTTAAATTCAAATGAATTAGATGGATTTGTTAGCAAAATGCAAATGCTCCATTGGATATTGGGCATCTCCCTTCTTGACCACATCACAAATGAAACTTTTCAACAACATTTCAGTGTGGCACCAATTATAGAGAAGATGAGAGAAGAGGCTTCCAGTTTGAGCTTCTTCGGTGACAGACTGAAATCTGCGATCGTGCAGTTTCGATCTGTGCTCACTGCTTGAGCACCCCAATCCGGCTGGTTTCAGGGCTAAGCCACCCCATAGAGGTGATGAAGAGAGGGGAGACTGACAGCAGGGTCAAGGAGAGCCACATCTCTCCTCCCCAGCTGGCCATTACTCCCTTTCCCGAAGGCGGTTGCAGTGGTGGTCAGAAATGGCCACCACAAAGAAGAACTCAACCGGAAAAGAATGTGCAGGAGGAAGATAAGAAGAGAAAGTTTTGGCTGATCAGGTCGAACTGGAAAAACAACAATACAAGGTACCCTGGAATTTGAATTATAAAGAACAACATTGTTCCCAAAGAAGATTTTGAAGCTGCGAATGAGAGAGGGGAGGGAAAGGATTTGGTTTTTTTCTTTTTTTCCTTATATTGACAACTAAGAGATTTAAGCAAGAAACTGGCAAAAATCAAAAACTTTTAAAAGAAGGAAAAAAAACAAAAGGGTGGGATCTGGAAAAATGGAGGAGACCACCTGGAAGTGAAAGGAATTAACAGTGAAACTTTAACAAGATTCCTAAAAGATAAATTTTAACTGAAACTTTGTAACAAGATAAGAGAACCCCAGGAAGAGAAAGTGGAAAACGAAGCAAGAAGAAACAGCTTTGGATTATTTGGATTACTTGGTGATTTTTGGATTTTTGGCTATTGGATCTAAAGGACTAAAATTAATCGGGTGGTTGTTTAAAAGTTTTTAAAATGGTATCACTCTTGGAAGAATTGAGAATGGAACTTTAAAAACAGAAAGAAGATGCACAAGAAGGAAGAGGTTCTTTTGGTTTCGTATTTCAATTTTTAGAAATGGAGATCCTGAACTATGAGAAACAAGAAATGCCTGTAGAACAAGAAGGGCGGGACAAAGAAGAAGCCATTTTCAATGACCAAGTATTTCTATGTGGGGAAAAGAAAGGGAAGGGGGGAAGAGAGTGAAAAATTTAAGATCTGAAAAAAACAACCCCCCAAAAGAATAGTTTGAAAAGTAATTATAACATTAGGAAGAAACAGAAGAGAGGATTACAGAAGAGAGAATCAGAATTAGAGAGAGAAGGGGTCAAAAAAGGAAGGGAGAAGAAGAGGGAGAAGAGGGAAAGCAAAAGAAATTATAAAGGATAGAATCAGGACATAGAGAAACAGGGAAAACATACAAGACACAGAGATAATGGGTGAAAACTCAATTGAAAGGGGGATTCTGCAAGGGTACATAAGATAGTGTTATATTAGAAATAAAAATGAACTTTGAAAATATGAAACAAGTGTGATTAAAATGATATATAAAATACTCATTGCAATGTAATGGAATGTTTAATAAATAAATGAAATAAAGAGAATGAGATAATGAAATTAGGAAAGGAGGGGAACATTTTAATTATTATAAATGTGTTATTAAAATTTAAGTGAAGAGGAATATGGAAAGAAACATGAACAAATTATGGAAATATTATAAGTGTTCCTAGAAGTATGATATCCTATTGAAAAGAAATGTTAAAGATGTCAAAGATTATAACTAACATTAATGATAGAGCTGAATTGGAATAAAATAAGTATTTTATTTATTATTGTTATATATGAATATATATATATATATGAACTTAGTGTGTATTTTAAGAATGTACCAAGCAGAATTTGACTGGAAGTTTTGTGTTATATTTAAATGTTATAATTGTAAAGGCATAAATTGAGATTTAAATAAGAGCTGAATGGATAAAAATTAAAAGATACAAAGGTGTCATACTCCAATTAGTAACTACAGGGGAAAAATTTGTTTAATGAGAAAAGAAAATATGAAATTGAAACAGGACAGACAAAAGTATAAATATAATGACTAGAAAGGTATTGAAAATTAGAAAAAGATATGTATAATTGAATTTAGAAAGGAATGAGATAATTAAAAGTAAGATTGAGAAAACTAAGGGAAGGGAAATATTATTGAGAAAATGTTAAAATAGTAATAAGATATGGAACAGAACACAAAGATGAATATGAAATTGAATTTGTGTCTATATGGAGAAGTGCTAACCCAGGACCATGCTATTCTCAAAAAAAGAAAAAGAAATTTTACTTGTATTATGTTTTGTGAAAACCCAAATAAATTTTTTGTTAAAAAAAAAAAGGAAGATGAGAGAAGACCGGCTCCACTGGTATGGATATGTCATGAGAGCAGCACTGTTGCCAAGTCTGCCTACCAACTAGAAGTCAATGGCTGGTGACTTCATGGGCATCCAAAACAGAGGTGGCAAGGCATCATCAACAAAGCTATGCAAGCTGTGGGCCTGCACTCTGGAGATGCAGCTGACCATGCAAAATGGTGCTCAATGATCTGAGAAGAAGGAGAAGAAAAAAGAGGAGGAGGAGGAGGAGGAGGAGGAGGAGGAGGAGGAGGAGGAGGAGGAGGAGGAGAAGGAGAAGAAGAAGAAGAAGAAGAAGAAGAAGAAGAAGAAGAAGAAGAAGAAGAAGAAGAAGAAGAAGAAGAAGAAGAAGAAGAAGAAGAAGAAGAAGAAGAAGAAGAAGAAGAAGAAGAAGAAGAAGAAGAAGAAGAAGAAGAAGAAGAAACAACAACTGCTATCAATTTGGAAGCTTGTGGTAATGTATATTCAAGATTTTATTTCTCCAATAGAATAAATTGAACTTCTCTCTTGACTACTTAGTGAGGAGAAGCTACATAAATGAATGCCATAAATACATATTACCTAAGTACCGTACCAAAGGCTTTTATATCCCAGAGTTCTTATTTTGTTGTATAATATTTCAAGGAAAATGAAATAAAAAACACATACGGGAGTGTTGCTGGAATGAAATACTGATTAATACGTCAAATGATGAAGAAAATACTTTGTTATATTGTCTCTATTACTATATTTCTGTGGCTCAAGTCACAAAATCCAATATTCAATCGATAGAGCAGAGAAGAGGAATGTTTTACATTTTCCAGATTTAAATGTAAGTCTCTTCTCACATATTGGTTTTTCTTTTCTTTTCTTTTTTCTTTTTCTTCTCTTCTCTTCTCTTCTCTTCTCTTCTCTTCTCTTCTCTTCTCTTCTCTTCTCTCCTCTCTTCTCCTCTCCTCCCCTTCTCTTCTCTTCCCTTCCCTTCCCTTTTATTACTAATCTGTTCCCATAGCCAGTTTGGAAGAACCTCAACAGGTGGATTATGTTCTTTCCATAATTTATCCCTCTTGTATCATATAGTTAAGGACCAAGCTTTCCTCCAGTCCTGAAAGCTAATCTAGAAAGGAAACTGCAGAAGGATGTGATTCTTGAAAGGTCTCATTCCTTCTCTCTCCATTAAGAGGGAACATTTCTGAGCAGAAATTGGATCATTCTAGAAATGCAGCAGCCTAATTGTTGCCATCAATTGGCTTGGATTTATTATTTTGGTTTGTTTTTTTATAATCCTCCCCCCACCCCCCAAAAAACCCACAAAAAAATCATACCAGTGCATGCTTTAAATTTTGAGATTTCTTTGAAAGAGAGAATACTCCACCAAATGAGTGTCTGTGGGGTGTTTCTTATATACATCCGGGAGCAATTCCTTTCAAGTCTTTTGAGAAATAGCTTTCCATCATTTACTTAAGAATCGTTCTCAATCTCCATCCTCCAAAACAGGCAATTCTCAGTGAAAGGGGAAGCCAAACAATCTTCTAATGCATGCCTAGTCATTACTCAAAATTGTGGCCGACGATTTTCCCCATCCTGTTCATGTTCCTACAGCAGCCTGGTGTGCTCTTCCTCCTCCTTCAACAGAAGGCTCTGTAGAACAAGAAAAAGATTACTGTAATCCTTTTCTTCCCATGACATCCAAGCCCTGTAATCTTCTTGCTAGGTTAGTGGCAAAATCCTATCTGTTAATGTCAAGGCCGACTTTGCAAGAAAGACTTCTCGTAAGGCTTCGTTTTATTGATAAATAGCTATCAGTGACTTAAAAAGAAGCCATCCGGGCAAGCAAAGGCTGAAGATTAGGCCCAACCTATAATTTAGTCATCAAGTTTGTCTGCATATATAAAGCACTTGGATAACTCACTGACAAGTTCTTTTACAAGGAGATTTTGATTGAATAATTACCTAGTATATCCTTGGGCATAAAAAACATTTACAAGTATAAATACATAAGGGAAGACTCATACTGAAAATGATTTTGATATAGTGTGACAAACATGGTGATAGAGCATATTTTTTATTGGCAGCTGACAACAGGAATACAATTATCATATTTAGCCTGCAAAATGTTGTACAGTCACCAGATGGTAGCAGTGAGATCTGGAAACCTGAGCTCTTTGCTGCCAACTAATGACCACCTGGATTCTTTGCAGTCAAAATATGGAAGTGTTACAGAAGTAAGTCCACAACAATTAATAGTTCCTGAACATTCTATTAACCAAACATTAGAATAGAGAAGAGTAGAGTAGAGTAGAGTAGAATAGAATAGAATAGAATAGAATAGAATAGAATAGAATAGAATAGAATAGAATAGAATAGAATAGAATGGGACCATGGAGATCTTCTAGTCCAGCTCTCTGCTCAAGCAGGAGAACCTCTATCATTTCAGACAAGAGACTGTCCAGTCTCTTCTTAAAAACCTCCAGTGATGGAGCACTCATAACTTCTTAAAGCAAATTGTTCTACTGGCTAATTGTCCTCACTGTTAGGGAGTTTCTCCTTAATTCCAGGTTGCTTCTCTCCTTGATCAGTTTCCAGCCATTATTTATTGTCTAACCCTCTGGTGCTTTGAAGAATAATTTGACCCCCTCTTTTTTTATGGCAGCCCCTCAAATACTGAAATACTGCTATCACGTCACCCCTAAGCAGGGATGGGATTCAAATTTTTTAACAACCGGTTCTGTGGGCGTGGCTTAGGTGGTGGGTGTGGCTTGGTGGTCATGTGACTGGGTGGACATGGCTTGGTGGTCATGTTATTAGCTGGGTGTGGCCAACTCAATATCACTCACATCGAGGCACACATCTCCTCGCCTGGCCTCCCGTGACTGTGGGGTTGCTGCAACAGTCATAAGTGTGAAAAATGATCATAAGTCAGTGCCATTGTAACTTTAAATGGTCTTTTAAAGACCATTTTTTCAGTGCCATTGTAACTTTAAATGGTCACTCCACACGAAGTACCAGCAAAGGAGGGGAAAAAACTCCAGAGAAGTTCCTGAGACAGGAAGTCTAGTCCTGCCAAGAATGTAATAAGGGTTAACGGAGAGGCAGCTTCTGTAAGCAACACCAGAATGTTTCCTTCCTGCCTTCCTTACAGGATTAGGCCAGTAATTTCTTCTAACAACCGGTTCTCTGAACTGCTTAGAATGTTAACTGCAAATAGCAAATAGGTGCGAACTGGTAGAATCCCATCCCTGCCCCTAAGTCTTATTTTATTTAGACTAGCTAGACCCAAAATGTGCAGCCATTCTTCATTTCGTACCCCATTCTAAGATGCTGGGGTAAATAAAGACCAGATACCGCAGTCCCGGACTCTTTGACTGAATTATTAAATGCACTTAAATTTACATTTACATAAACTTCTGTATAGGCACTTATAAGACTTCAATAAACTTACTCATCTAAAATGGGAACTGAAGAGAAATCAGCAAGCGAATGTCCTTTTCTCATATATGTCTTCTGCTTTTTATTTAAAGAAGATCCTACAGGGTAATTTCTCCTCCTTAATGGAGGTTCTGTTCCTTCATCCTGAGGCTAGTAACTGTGGAAAATGTTTACTAAAATGCCCTTTTCTAATCTTGTGTTCTCCAGATGCTTGATCATTGGTCTAGGTCATAAGGGATTTAGTGGTTTAAAAATGTGGAAATCATCAACTTAGGGAACTGTGAACTGATCTTCACTTAATTGCTCCTTTCCTTAGCATTTTACTGGAAGTTTTTAGGATGTGATTGGAATTGTAAGATTACAGAGGTGTGTTTTAGGGTACCATGTGATTATGAAGCCTGTATTTATTATATTGCATTCATTTTGACCAAAAAAGTGGAAAAGAACCATGTTTGCGTATCCTGTTTCTAAGTGGACCTCGAGGCATGACAAATATTGGCAGACTTCACTGCAGCCTACAGCCATCAGTTCACAAACAATCCTGAGAGGCTCAGCAAGCGAACAAAATGAAACAGGGGATAAAATGAAGTCCCACCAGCTTCCAATCCCATCCATCATGGTTTGTTAACTTAATAGAAAATAGACTCTTTTCCTTGGTGGATGCGAACATATTAAGTCTGAAGCAAAGGTAAAACATACAGTTTTTAAACCTCTCTGTCTGCTTTCATCCTGTTAAATGAGCAGAGAAAACACCATTAAGAACATTCCAGAATTTTAAATGTGTCTGTCTCGTAGGAGTTGTGGCAATTGGAAATGGCATTTGCTCATGTTCCAAGAGGCTCTAATTGAGGTCATTATAGATTTGTTCCAGAAGGGATTTCTATACCCAAAAAGAACTGTTAAAATCCAGAGTAATTTTGTTTGGTGGAGGGATATTCCAAATTTTGTGAGTTTTTACAAATATCTTTAGTACCCAGTGTTACAAAGACTCCACACAGGTGTGTGAAATGCTATAATAACAAAATTACCCCTCTTGGTTTTAGAGTAGACAATTCCAAACTTTCCTTCCCAAACAGAAATCTCCACATTGAGGTAGAGCCATGTCCGGTTTCTCCCCAAATCAGAACAGGATAGTTGAGGGCCAGAAAGCTTCCACCTTTGAAATCATTGCATGTCTCCATCATGTTCTTCCTTGGAAATGGTGAAGATGGAAGGAGCAGAATTCCAGAAGGAAGAAAAGGCCTATTCGTGAGAAAAAATAAGGAACGTGGGCTCCGTGGCAAGCATTTCAAAGGAATGCTTGAGCAAAAGCTGAGGTGACAAAAGACCAAGAATAGATTTGGCTCAGCTTTATTCTCTCTCAGAGATGACATATCCCTTAAAAACAAAAGCTCAATGTCAGCCAGGAGGCTATACCCATTGAATAAATCCCTGAGTGGATTGTGCCTGAAATGTATGCCAGAAAAATATGTTACATTACATTTTATCCCCTGAGCTTACTGTAATTTATGTGATAATCAGCCGAGGGACTTCTTCCGAGTAAAAGCAGTTAATTCAGGCCTGGATGTGAAGCATTAGGGCCAGAGATGTGTAAACACACCAGTGTGCATACGTTGTTTCAGGCAGAAATTGACCAATTTGTATGAGCTTGGGACTGGTAGAACCCAAACATCTACTCTTGCCGATAGCGTGACATAACAAGGTTTCAGAAACATCAAACCTGGGGTCTCAGCAGTTACCATGGAAACTAATGGTTACATCAAGTCACCCAACAGGATTTCAATAAACGCGAGTTTTATGCCTGTCTGGAACTACAAAACAGAGATTTGGGTTGTGGGGTATGACTTTCAGGCTACTAGAACGGGGGTTTTGCTCTGTGTGGTCAGGAAATTGACTGGGCCTCCTCATTTTGGATTACCACTTTATCTTCTGGTGCAACTCTAGCAGTGGTGGAATTCATGGCTCGCACCGGTTAAGCCGAACTGGTAGCAAGGATTTGGCATGGGTCGCCGAACCAGTAGTAACTGCTGGCTGCCCATGCCCCTGACCCAGTCGCCACTTGTTCACTTGCTTGCCTATCTGATGCTCCCTCACCCCACCTGCCTGACGCTAGCCTGCCCAGTCACTCCTTAAGGTATTGTTTTCCCCGCCTGACAATCAGCTGTTCCTACAATCAGCTGTCCTGGGATTCCTCTCCTTACTTACTGCTTCACCCAGGAGGCTTCCCTGAGGCTGCCCCCCCTCCCCAGGTTCAGTTCTCTGCCTTCCTGAGCCCGTCTAGGAGCGAAAATCCC
Source organism: Pseudonaja textilis (assembly GCF_049901715.1). Taxonomy (NCBI): domain Eukaryota; kingdom Metazoa; phylum Chordata; class Lepidosauria; order Squamata; family Elapidae; genus Pseudonaja; species Pseudonaja textilis. Next base: position 12,034,117 of record NC_141993.1, read on the forward strand.
CCCCAGGAGGCTTCCCTGAGGCCAAGAAGGCCCCAAAACAAAGAATGGGGAGGTGCTGCGCAGCAACAAGGCTCAGTTTTCTGCCTTCCTGAGCCCTAGGGAAGCCTTCTGGGAGCAACAATGCCCCCCCCCCCCGAGGCTTCCTTGAGGCTCAGAAGGCCCCAAAAAACAGGGGGGGCTGCAAAAAGCAAAAAAAAAAAAAACCCGCCCACCTGGTCACATGGCTACCTTAGCCACACACCCTAGCCATGCCACAGAACCAGTAGTAAAAAAATTTGAATCCCACCACTGAACTCTAGGATGGCTTGACTGCTGCAGAAATTCAACCAGTTCAGCTGTATTTCCCCTATTAAATTTCAACTGATCTCCCAATTGCTCAAAGCTCAGAGGTCCTCCTGGAATAAAGGGCCAGCCTAGTCTTTATGAAAATATCATGAATGCCCTTGCAATTTTTTTTTTTTTATAAATTTTTATTATTTTTTTAACATAAAAAACACAACAACAAAACATAAAAGTATCAGCTCCCCCATATTTTTGTACACACCGTAAGTCGGTTGGTCCATCGGTTTTGTGCATTCACCTCATAGTCACAATTACAGTTACTTTATATAATACTCTTATCAATACAAATTTATAAATCCTAGTATCTCTATTAAAGAAAAAAAAAAAAAATTTGACTAAAGTTTTATTCGGTCATGCCTTTATGAGATAACTATATTTTAAATATTTTATTCTAAAACAAATCTTATAATCATACCAATTCTATCCCAAATATGAAAAAGAAAGAAACAAAGAAAACTATTATATAAATATAGTATCAAAAACCAATAAAAGGAAAGGGAAAATAAAGTCATTATTATTCCTTATTATCTAACTTTTATATTTTAATATTTCATCATTCAACCATTGATAGAAAAGATCCCAAACTAAATAAAATTGTTTATCTTCTTGCTCTCTAATTTCAAAAGTCAATCTACTCATCTCAGCACATTCCAAAATTTTCTTTACAACTTCTTCTTGCAATGGAATTTTCTCATTTTTCCAATTTTTTGCAAATACAATCCTAGCAGCAGTCAATACATTTACAATCAAATATTTCAACTCTTTACTATAAGTATCTGGTAGTATTCCCAATAAAAAAACTCCGGTTTCAAGTCTATATGCTTCTTTGTCATTTTTTCCAGCCACATGTGGATTTTAGTCCAATATTTTCTAGCATCCTCACAAGTCCACCACATGTGATAGTATGAACCAGGTTTCTGATGACATTTCCAGCATTTTTCGGATTTGTTCTTAAACATTCTTGCTATCCTTGTCGGGGAAAATGCCACCTGTAAAACATCTTATACAAGTTTTCTTTATAGGCTGTAGACATTGTCATTTTATAATTTTGCGACCATAATTTCTGCCATTTCTCTAAATCAATCCCATATCCAAAATTCCTCCCCACGCAATCATAGTTTCTTTAACTTGTTCTTCCTCAAGCTTAATTTGCAATAAATAACCATACAATTTTTTAATCACCTTTTCATCAGTACCCATCAAAATCTTATCCAAGTCAGTTTGCTTATCATAAAATCCCTCTGCTTTGGAATCCTCATAGTACTTTGAATATATTTGCAAATATGAAAACCAATTCATCCGTATACCTTGTTCTTCCAATTTTTGCATCGATTTAAGTTCACCCTTTTCATCTAATAATTCCCCATAGTTAACTGTTTGTTCCTTTTTATAGATTATAGGATAAGAAAACGCTTCTATCGTCGATAACCAAACTGGAATTTTCAAATAACACTGTTTTTTTATCTTCTCCCAATTCAACCACAGAGACTCCCGTATATAATGCCTTCTAAAATACCCCTGTGTTTTAGTTCCTTGTACCATAAAAAAGCATGCCAGCCCAACAACAAATCATGACCTTCTAATGTCAACAATCTGGTTTTCCTTAATGTTATCCATTCTTTAACCCACGTCAAGTTTGCAGCTTGGTAGTACAACTCCCAATTAGGCAGTCCAAACCCTCCTCTAAATCTAGCATCCTGTAAAAGCTTTAACTTTATTCTTGCTTTCTTACCTTGCCATATATACTTCAAAACAATTTTATTTAAATCCTCAAAATATTCTTTTCCAAGCCTAATTGGTATTGTTTGAAACAAAAATAAGACTCTGGGTAAAATGTTCATCTTAATTGTTGAAATCCTTCCTATTAATGACAATTGTAAGTTCTCCCATTTTTTCAAGTCTTGAGCTATCTGTTGTTTAAGTTTAATATAATTATTCTCCTTCAATGTACTACATCTTGATGTCAAATATATCCCCAGATACTTAACCTTGTTTGTAACTTGAATTTTTAACAGTTCTGCCAACTCTTCCCTTTGTTTCAGCAACATATTCTTTGACAAAATCTTTGTTTTATCTCTATTTATTTTCAAACCAGCCACCTCCCCATAGACCTCTATCTTTTCCAACAGTTTCGAGGCTGTTTCTATAGGGTCTTCCAAGATAAAGATTAGGTCATCTGCAAAGGCTTGTAGTTTAAATTCTTCCTTTTTAATTTTCATTCCTTTTATAGTTTTATCTTCTCTGATATTTCTATTCAACACTTCCAAAGTCAATACAAATATCAAGGGAGAAAGAGGACAACCTTGTCTTGTGCCTTTTCTTATATTAATAGGATCTGTAAATTCTCCCTCCATCATTACCTTAGCTGTTTGTTCATTATAAATTGCTTCTATTGCCTGAATAAATCTTCTAGCAAAGCCCATCTGTTCCATTAAAAGTAACATAAATCTCCAATTCACGTTATCAAATGCCTTTTGAGCATCTAAAAATATCAAAGCCATTTGCTTTTCAGGATGTGCCTCATAGTATTCCAGGGTGTCCAGAATTACTCTCATATTGTCTCTGATGGGAGGAGCTTGCGCCGTGGCGATACGGTCTGCAATCGAGCTCTTCGATTGCAGCCGATATCTCCGCCACTGGCCGGTCCAACGGACCTACGCTGTCCCGTAGGGACAGCCATCGTGAAGAGCATATCCTGAGGATTCCGGGATACCGCAAAATCCCTGGAGAGCCCGGGTGAAGCTCTTCTTGCCAGCGGCGGAGAGGCAGCCCCCATGCTGCTGAGGCCGGGCGACTCCAGATGGAAAGAGTTTGAGAAAGAGTTTGTCGGTTGGGTGAGAACTTCTTTTTTTATTTAATTTTTGAATTTGGAAAGTTTACTCTAATTATTTGAAGAAACCTGTGTGATTTTTGTTTTGTTTTTTGACAAAATTGATTTAGCGGCGTTTTTAGGGAAACGTCAAAGAGAGAATCCATTTTTTTTCTTTTCTTTGCTTCCGGACTCTATTGTTACTTATTGGATAACTGGACTGTCTTCTTTTTCTATATATTCATATGTTTTATTCTTCTTCTGGACTTTTTTTTTTTTTTTTTCTGGGCTAGAGGCTTCTCTTGATTTTGTTTGATTTTTCGGTTTTTGTTTTGTGTATTGCAAGCCGGCTTTCCCTTAAGAGAGGAGGGGGAAAGTGAGAACTATGATACTTTGTAACACTGCCACCTAGAGGCTCGGAAATATTTAAAAAAAGAAAAATAGACTCTTCTTCTCAAGGACATCCCCTGATAAGATAGAGGAAAGCACTTTGTGGAATATTATTACAGGTGTCTTTCTGGATATACATGGCTCAGCTTTGAAGCTTGTGGGAAAGAGAAGGGAGTTATAATTAGAGCCTTGGATAATTAAATAGAGTGCAGTGTTGTTGTTTTTTTTGAGTTCTGCCAACCCCTTCACTAACATCAAGGTCCTGACTTTTAAGCTTGATTTATTTGCAAAGGAAGCCTCTGAATTTCTTTTTTCTACTTATATTTTATTTTGATTTAACTGATTTTATTTTTTCTTTTGCCTATTTGGATCCTGTTTTCTCTTTTTCCTTTTCTTTTTTTTTAATGTACATTAGCGGACTATTTCTTTTTCCTTTTTTAATTGAGGTTTTTCTTTTTCTTTTTTTTTTTTTTCTGGCTGGACTAAGGTGTGGAATCTGAAGAAACTTATTTTTCTTGGTTTTTGTTTTGTTTTTTGTTTTTTCTCTTTTTCTTCTTCCCTTCTTCCTTTTTGGCTTTGTCTTGTTTATTATTATTATTGGGTTTTTATTTTTACTGTTACTTTTTTTTATGGTTTTTTTTTTCTCTTTTTATTGGACTAAGGTCAGGAAGAATTTGAAGAATTTTTTTTTTCTTTTTTTCTTTTTTTCTCTCACTTTTGGCTTTTTTATTGTTGGCCTTTTTACCTTGGATTAAAATTTCATATTTTTTTCTTTTTTTTGTGGATTAAAATTTGAAAAAACTTGAAGAGTTGGAACCACTTAAAATGAGTAAGAAATTTATATCTTCGGTGCCTCTATGTCTGCTTCTGCCTCCCCACCATCTGGACAGCGTTCAATTCAGACATTGTTAAAGCAAGATAAAGAGAAAGAAAAAGAACAAGAAAGAGTATCCTTCCAGATGATTATGCAAGGAATTCAAGATCTTAAGGTAAAAATGGATACTATTGAACAAAGAACAGGTAGGATGGGAACAGATGATGGAAAAATATGAAGAGAGACTCCAAAATGTTGAAGAGGGAGGCAAACAAAGAGAGGAGAAAATTGGAAATATCGACAATAGATTAACAGCGATTGAACAAGAAAAAAGTGAGATGTTGAAGTGGGAGTTGGATAGATCAGAATTTTATCTTAGATTCCAAAATATAGAAGAAGAAAAAGGACAAGATTTGGTTGCGATAATGGTAGGAATCTTGGCGGAGGCGCTCGAGATAACAGAAGAGAAGATGATGGATGGAATTGATGAGATATATCGAGTTTTTACAAGATATGCGATGAGAAATAACCTACCCAGAGAAGTTCATATTAGATTTATTAAAAAATCTTTGAAGACACAAATATTGCAAGTAGCAAGAGAGAAGCCACTGAAATACAAAAGTAAAGAAATTTTGGTTTTAAAACAAATACCTAGAAGAGTGAGAGAGATGAGAAGAGAATATCGATTCCTGACTAAAAGGTTATTGGAAAAAGAGGTGTCTTACAGGTGGTTGATTCCAGAAGGATTGATGTTTACGTGGCAGGAACAGAGACATAGAATTGATTCAATTGAGAAAGCAGAACTGTTTTGCGCAGAGGTTTTTGGAGGCAGAGAAGGAGGAGCAGGAAAGGAGGTCCCATCAATTGAATCCCAAGAGGAACAAATGGAGGTTGGAAAAGAAGAAGGTGCAGTAGGTGGACAAGTGGATATTAAAGATCAACGTGAGGCAAGACCCACGAGAGTGGTTAAATCTAAATATAAAACATAATTATGGAAGAAAAAAAATTGATTACAATGAATATAAATGGACTGAACTCAGCTGCTAAGAGAAGGAAGATTTTCCATAAATTAATGAAATTAAGGTTCGACATAATTTGTTTACAAGAAGTTCATATTAAAAAGCAACATGAACAATTGTTATTACAACCAAAATTAGGGAAATTGTTTACCTCTTTGATACAATCCAAGAAAAGAGGGTGGTTTATATATTAAAGAGGCCATTCCAGCAAAAATGATTTATACAGATGATGATGGGAGAATATTAATGGTAGAAATAATGGACAATAATAGAAAGATACTTTTGATTGCAATTTATGCACCGAATGATAAACAGGAAGAATTCTATAGAAAATTACATACTAAGACTGCCGAACTTGACTATGCTAATGTAATTATGATGGGAGACTTTAATGGAATTGTGGATAATAGACTTGACTATATTGCAACAACAGTAAAGCATAACAGGAAAACTCTTCCTAAATCCTTTTTAAAATGATAGATGAATTAACTTTAAAAGACATATGGAGAGAAAGAAATGATAAATCTAAGCAATTTACGTTCTATTCAAATAGGCATCTATCATGGTCCAGACTGGATATGATTTGGATCTCAACAGATTTAATGTCTAGTATTCAAGAAGTAAATATTGAAACAAGTACTTGGGCTGACCATAACCCATTGACAATTGAATGGAAGGGACAAAGGAAAAGATCGAGATGGACATTAAATAATTCTATTTTAAAGGATAAGGAATTTATACAATGGATGGAGAAAGAATTGGCCTTCTTCTTTAAAGAGAACAGAAAAGAAGACACCTCAATACAGAATGTTTGGGACACAATGAAGGCCTATGTTAGAGGCTTGATAATAGACTATACAAGAAAAAAGAACAACAGGAAAAGGCGAACTCTTAAAGCCTTGGATGATGAATATAAGGGACTTGAAAAAGAATTACAGAAAATGCCACACAGAAAAGATGTTAAAATGAAACTGGATATAACTAAACATAAAATGGATTTAATAGAGAAAGAAGAACTGGCACAGAAAATTAGGAATGCTAAACAGAATTATTTTGAGGATGCAAATAAGCCAGGTAGATGGCTAGCATACAAATTGAGAAAGGAGAAAGAGTCGAGGAAAATACATGCAGTTAATAGATGACCAAGGTAAAATTTGTTATGGCAGCAAAGAAAAAAAGAGATTATTTATGATTTTTATAAGCATTTGTATAAGAAAGAAGACATTGATGAGGAGAAAGTTAAACAATACCTACAGAATGCAAATTTACCTAAGATACCTAAAGAGATTGAAGAAATGCTAGAAAGTAATATAACAATGATGGAGTTAAGTCAAGCACTTAAGAAACAAAATAATGGAAAGGCACCAGGTCCAGACGGGTTTCCTGTAGAATTTTATAAAATCTTTCAAGAATCACTGTGTATTCCACTGTTAGAAGTTATGAATGAAGTTATGTTAAAAAAGATGATACCTAAAACATGGTCAGAGGCTTACATTACACTTATTCCAAAAGAGGAGGCGGACCTACTGCAAATCAAGAATTATAGACCGATTTCTTTACTAAATGCAGATTATAAAATTTTTGCTTCAATATTAGCAGAAAGACTTAAAAAGTACTTGAATAACTTTATTCACCCAGACCAAAATGGGTTTTTGCCAAAGCGACAAATCAGAGGCAATTTTGTTTAACTTTTTCAGCTAAATTGTTTTGAACAAATGTACATTTTTCTCCCAGTGACAGGCACTGAATTCTAAGATAGTCAGCTACCAACAATAGCTCCACTGTGTGGGTTGTATGGCATGTGATCACATCTTCCCATTCCTCTTCTTCCTTGAGCATGCAGGGATGATTGTAGAAGGACTCATTTAAGAAATAGGACTTAGTGATGTCTGCAGCATATCAACAGCAGTTTAGGAAATGAAGCTGAGAAAGAAAAGTGGGAAGGGAAGGGAAGGGAAGGGAAGGGAAGGGGGGAGAAAAGAGGAAGAGAAGGAGAAAGGGAAGGGATTTCCAAAACTATGTGTCATGCACCTAATGAGGTCATTTTAAATTAATTTTGACCCTGCATTTAGCTGACGCCACTTGTTGACACGCAAAACGTATTAGAAAGACAGAGGCATTCACTGTAATGAAAGCTCTCGTTTGACTCATTCTCTCTCCGAACATGAGCAAAATGATTAAGTCTGCATAATTAAGTCTGCACACAGGAAAGGCATATTTCCAGGCTGTAATCTGAGGATGCGGAAGATACGCTTGGGCTGAATTGGCTCCAACATCTGTTTCACAGGACCTGAAAGCACTTCGAATCCAGCCATGGGCAATCCAAGGAACAAGGGCAAAGACGAGGTGACCTGCATTTTCCTACAGGCTGTGAAACAACTGTACATGGCTGAATCCAAACACTGAACTCCTGGCACTGCATAGCCTCCCTTTCAAGCCCTGCCCTGGTTCTCCCAGGCCTCTTCAAAGTGGCTTTTTTCCAGATGTGTCAAGCAGAGATGGCAGAAGACCCTCAGACTCTCCACTTGTATAGAATAACAGACTGGAAGGTACCTTGTTCTAGTCCAAGTCCAAGCAGAAGGCCCTATACCACTCTGGACAAATGGCTGTCAAGCTTCATCAGACTCTTCACTGAAGTTTAGAGCCATCTACCCCCAGAGGGTGTGCCCTGTTGGCACACAGAATTCAAAGGCTTTACAAAGCTCTTATGGTCCAGCTTTATGGTCAAATTGATCCCTATTATCTTGTTTGATAGCCCTGGGTAGTATAGATGTATCTTCATATGTCCCAAAGGTGTTATTTTCTTTTTCCAATTGGCAACTGGATTTTCTGTTTTTTTCTTTCAAAACATTTTGCTTCTCATCCAAAAATCTTCTTCAGCTGTGACTGGATGGTGTGGTTTATCCTCCTTGCAGACAGCTGGTCATTTGCATCCTTTTAGAGAGCATTGAGGCTACTTGGAGGTTTATCTGTGTCCTCAGGGTCACCAGAGTAGTGCAAGTGGATGCGAAGCCTTCTTGGAACTGTTGAAACCAGGACCAGGATGACTGAGACTCTCTATAGATTTCTTCATAATAGTCCTCTCCAGCCTACAATTTGCTGGTTCCTGCCTCACCAGATGGAACTTTTGCCATTCCTGTAACCATTGAGAGCCTTATCCTCCATGGGTTCATCCTTTTCAAAGTTGTTTAAATGTACACCTCCCATCATATGGAATGGATCCCATCATATGGTGGGCTGCAACCAGTTTAATAACTGGTTCTGTGAGTGCATGCTTTGCACTGAAAAACACAGAAATATAGGACAGGATAGGGTGGGGCCAGCTGATCACTGGAACTACCGGTTCATTAGAACTGGTCCAAACCAGCAGGAGCCCATCACTGGATTTCACTTTGCTTTGCTTCCTGTAAGAACCTTTGGGGGTCTCTCAGGATGTTACAGAATGTGAGGGAGCCAAGCTGTGAAGTTGAGCCAAGAAATCTGTAAAAGGTAGCCAAGAAAGTTGCAGCTGTAAAGATACTTTGATTTGTTAAACCACCTAATTTGCTGACGCAACTGGTTCTTCTCAGTCTTCAAAGACAGTCAAATGCAGTTGTTGATTTAGAATGAGCATTGGTGTTCTTTGGGGAGGTATTGTGTCGACACAACTACAGCAAGCCTGCAATTTGTTGCCAGGGTTCTCAAATGTATTTTGTGCTAATTGATAGCTAGATAACACGATAGAGTGACATTGTTTGTCACGCTTCAACATCTAAATGGTCCTTTCAATGTTATTATTTTAGCAAGGCAGAAATTTATTAATTAGTATTTGTTGAGAATTATTGAGTCTATCTGCACCTCTATAACTGTCTGGTTTGGTTCTGCAATCCAACAAGACAGACATAGACTTCAAAGAGTAATTAAGACTGCAGAAAAAACAATTACTACCAACCTGCCTTCCATCGAGGAACTGTATAGTGCATGAGTCAAAAAGAGGGCTGTGAAAATATTTAGACTCCTCACATCCTGGACATAAACTGTTTCAACTCCCACTGCACACCAGAACAACAAGACACAAGGACAGTTTTTCCCTGAACGCCATCACTCTGCTAAACAAATAATTCCCTCAACACTGTCCAACTATTTACAAGTCTGCACTACTATCACTGTTAATCTTCTCATCTCTCCTTAACACCCATCCCCTCCCACTCGTGGCTGTATGACTGTAACTTTGTCGCTTGAATCTTTATGATTTATATTGACTGTTTCCTAGTATGATTTGATTGCTTATTGTACCCTATGACTATTATTAAATGTTGCACCTGATGACTCTTGATTCTTGAAGAATGCATCTTTTCTTTTATGTACACTGAGAGCATTTGCACCAAGACAAATCCCTTGTGTGTCCAATCACACTTGACCAATAAAGAATTCTATTGTATTCTATTAATTAAATTCATTTGCCATTCATCTCATTTTGAAAGGGCTCTGGGCAGCTTACAGCATAAAACATTAAAATCATCAGAAAGAAATATTCCTAACCCAATAAAGTATCCAATTAAAAAGAAATTGTATGCTTATTGTTTGTTTTAAAGTATTGAGCCTGCTACAAAGAAGATGGTTCAACCTATTCCCTAGAGCACCAGAAGGCAAGGCAGGAAGCAATGAATGGGAACTAACCAAGGAGAGGACCAACCTAGAACTAAGGAGAAATTTCCTGACAGTTAGAACAATCAACCAGTGGAACAGCTTGCATTCAGAAGTTGTGGGTGCTCCAACACTGGAAATTTTAAAGAAGAAACTGGACAGCCATTTGTCTGGAATAATGTAGAGTTTCCTGTTTGACCAGCAGGTTGGACAAGAAGGCTTCCAAGGTCCTTCCAACCCGGTTATTCTGCAATTTTAAATACAGCAGCAGCAGCAGAATTATTTTGAAAGCATTTATCAGAAAGGAAATTAGATAAATCAATAAAGGAAAAATTATAACAACTATGGGACAAGTATGATCTGGATGACTGAGAATCTCCATAGAGGTTTTTTTTTTTTTTTTAAGATTTATACCTCTCGTGCAAAACTTTTCTCAGTGAGGATATGTGTTTTTTGTGAGTTGATGATCAAGTATCTCAAAGACTGTTGGCAAATATTTCTTTATTAGCAGATTAATTATACTTTCTGCCTACTCAAGCCGCCAAGAGAAGTATCATGGAACACTAAATAAATCTTAAAGTGGATTTCATACCAACTGAAATGAAATAATGGTTAGAGCAGAGGTGGTATTCAGCAGGCTCTGACCAGTTATGGAGAATTGGTAGCAGAAATTTTGAGTTGTTAGTAGGACTGGCAAGTACCACCTCTGACTGGAGATTTTACAGTATCCTTCTCCTGTAGTACCAGTAGTAAAAATTTGTGAATCCCACCACTGAGTTAAAGACTCATTAAGATAAAACACAAAAACTGGATTGATGGCTAAAAAGTTAGAAAAGAGTTCTGGAAAATTATTTCCATGCAAGATAAGCGAGGCAAGATTATTATATTAAGAAAGATAGAAAGATTCATCATTGAGGGATGGTTGGTGAAATCGACAGAACTTGCTGAGATGGACGAACTGACTTCTTTGCTTAGAGACAAGTCATTACATTCGTCAATGACTGGAAACCACTTATGGACTTTTTGCATGAGGAAGACAATGACTTTGGGATTTATAGTTTTGAAGTTTAGAAAAAGTAGGCTGTTAAGATATTGAGATTTAAGAGCTGACAACCTGGTGTAAGGCTAATGCAATGTAAGGCTGAAGAAATGTAAGGCTGATGCAAGAAGGATGAATCAGCAAAGGTGTTGCCCTTTTAAGACTATGTATGTGTCCACAGAGGTTTTACCACTTTAAGAGGTGTTTATATAAGGCAGCCATTAGAGGGTATATTTCTCTCTTCTTGTGTCCTGTCTCCATTGTAGAATTCTCCGTGTAGACATAAGAAGATTGATTGCTTGTCAGGTGTTTGCCTACCACATATATTTTTGTATATGTCTTGTATATAAACCACTGTTAATGTCTAAGCCTCTGTGTGTGTGTTTTGCTCCTGGGTTGTCTCTCAATAACAGTCGCATTACAAACACTCTGACATAGGCTATGGAAAGAAGGGAAATATAATGAAACTGGACAGAGTGGTTTGATTTGAAATGAGGGTATGAGAACTAGGCACATTAAATATTCACATCCTTTGATGAAGCTGTAAGGAAAACTGGTTTTTTTATTTAGTTTTTTTATTTACTTTTTTTATTCTGCTTTTATTTAGTATGGTTATGAACATACATAATACTCCTTCATCTTCCTATTTTCCCCCTACCAACAACCTTGTGAAGTGGCATGGGCTGAGAGAGGGTAACTGGCCCAAAGTCACCCAGCTGACCTTCATGACTAGAACTCACCATCTCCTGGTTTCCAGCTTGTTACCAATGGGCTTCCAATCCTTATTCCTAATCTCGCTCCTCCTGTGATTGTTTCTAATGGGGCTGGACTGGAAAGATCTCCTTCACATGTGTCATGTTGGAGGGTTGAGAGGAGAGTGAGGTTTATTTGGTCTTTGTGAGTCATCTGCCCGACCAAATGGCAGTACCGTTGCATTGTGTAATAGATTCCAGAGCTGGGGAGGGTGTGAGAAAGTTGTTATGGAGGAACTTGGAGAGGAGATTTCACACCCCATGGAGTGAGAAAGAATCTCAAAATAATCCCACTTTGACTGTATTTCACATAGGATGGTGAGAACAGAGATTAACTCTGAGAGCTTTTGGGGTTCTATTGCTATGCTCTAGAATAGGGTCTGGAGGAGATACACCTGCTGAACATTAAGGAGCATGAACTGAGGGCATCCGAACTGAGGACATCCTTTTCAAGATCTGTGTCCAAGAACCTTGGTTTAGTCTTCTTCAGGACAGATACCTCTGAAGCAAACATTTTAAACTTTGTAGATAACATCATATCTTATTCATCCTCACTTGGAAGTCCTATTTGTTTCTGAGCAAGCATGCCTTAAATAGTGAGATGTTCTCTTGAGCCTTAGTCATATGCCAGGAAAATGGCAATAAAGTTTAGCTATGGCAATATTTGCAAGGCTGACTGAGATAAGATATTTGGAGTTCAGCAAGCCCTTGAAATACATTATATAAAAGCTGAGGATTTTATTAAATGAGAGAGGAAATGAATGCAAGGCCCTTAGTGACATTAAGCATGAACAACATGATCAGTCAAAGTAATAAGAGATACTGAAGGACAACCGAGAAGTGAAGCTTTTTGTGGATTTGTATGAGTTGATGAATAAGCCTGAAACACGTTAAAAAGCAATTTATATTTAATTTTCAACTCTTCTAGTCCTCAAGTCTGTGAAAAAAAGAATTGAGCCTGGTTACTGCATGAAGAACAGAGACTGCATAAAGAAGAGTAGCAGAGCTGCCTGTTTTAGGCACTCTTTAAAAAAAAGGGAATAGCAATCCCAAAGCTATATCCCCAGTTGCTCACCCTACAGGAAAAGTTTAGGAAGATGCCCCAAATTTCTGCCTCCCCGATATTTCCCCATTTATAACATCGGTGATGAAGCAACCGTCAGTCAATGGAGAAAGGCAGGTTTCCTTGAAACATCTTACATCAGGGGTGTCAACCCTCGATTTCATCAAGGGGCGCATCAGGGTTGTGTTTGACCTCAGGGGGCTGCAGTGGGTATGGCCAGGTTGGGTATGGCCAGCTCGGTGTTACTTGTGTCGATAGTGCCTCAGGTGACCCAAACATTATGCCAGTGAAAACTGTCCTGAGCTCCGTTTTTGGCTGAGATGGCCTCCTGCAACCCTCTGCGTGCGGCACTCCCAAGCTGCATTTTCACTGGCCAGCAGGTCCTTCACTGTTTCCAGGGCAGCCCTGCAGGCCAGATCTAAGCACCCTGTGGGCCAGATTCAGCCCACAGGCCTTGAGCTTAACACTCCTGGCTTACATCTTGTGATCTTCAAGATCATCAAACTAAAACCTGTGCCTATCCCCTGCCAAATCCAGTCTAAACATCTGACCGACTGTGTGAATAACTATAATAATAAGGACAATTGTTAAAAAAACTATTGTTTAATACTATTTCGGATGGCTCCCTGCTGGCTTCAAGCTGGGTCTAACTCAAAGTTGAACTCTGGTAAATAATGGACTGTAGTTAGATCAAGGTCCCCCACCCCCACTCCCACTCCCCCGTTCCCACACCCACGAACCCCGCGAGGTGACCCAGTTGAAGGCCCAGTCTCAGGCATTTATGCCAGCGAGGTCGCCGACGCCATCAAGGCCATGAAAAACGGTAAGGCAACAGGACCAGACGACATCCCTGCCGACTTCTGGAAAAAGGCACTACCGGGCTCAGCATTGTGGCTGTGCGAGCTGTTCAACAACATCGTCTCCACGGGAAAAGTGCCACACGACTGGTACCGCAGCACCACTGTTCCGATCTGGAAGGGAAAGGGCAGCCCAGCGGACTGCTCCAACTACAGACCAGTCAGGTTACTGTCACACACTATGAAGAACTTTGAACGCGTCCTTGATAAGCGCATTCGGGACATCGTCGACATCAGCGTCAACCAGGCTGGATTCATCAAGAACTGCGGCACCACCGACGCCATCTTCGGTGTGCGGATGCTGATGGAGGCTCACAGAGAGAAGAAAATCCCGCTCCACACCGCCTTCCTAGACTTGGAAAAGGCCTTCGACCGAGTCCCGCACGATCTCATCTGGTACGCACTGCGAGATCACGGCGTGCCTGAGCTGCTCGTACAATGGGTCCAACTCCTATACAGATGTCACAAAAGCCATGTAAAAGCAGCAGCTGGGATATCAGAGGAGTTTAATATTACCGTCGGCGTACACCAGGGCTCTGCTCTCTCACCACTGCTGTTCATTCTGGTGATGGACACAATTACACCACGACCTGTACACGCCCGCCCCATGGACGCTGCTCTACGCCGATGATGTGTTCCTGGCCAACCTGTGCAAGGCTGAACTCGAGCACCGAGTCCAACAGTGGCACGACCGCCTCGAGCAGTTCGGGCTCCGGCTGAACCTAAAGAAGTCCGAATACCTGACCACTGACAATGAAATGACAGGCTCCATCCACGTGAACGGGCAGGAGCTACCGCGCGCCTCCACCTTCAAGTACCTGGGAACTACTCTTGGGGAAAAAGGCCTACTACAAACTGAGGTGGCAGCCAGGATCAATGCAGCGTGGGGCAAATGGAAGTCCGTCACGGGCGTCCTCTGTGACAAGAAGATGCCGATGCGCCTGAAGGCGAAAATCTATAACTCTGTGGTGCGCCCGTGGCCATATACGGCGCAGAGTGCTGGCCGACGACCAAAGAAGTCGAAAGCAGACTCCAGATAATGGAGATGCGAATGCTCCGATGGTCGGTAGGCCTCACCCTACTCGATCGCGTCAGGAACGAAGAAGTGCGTAGACGGTTCAACGTTGTGCCCATCCCCACGGTCATGAGGCAGTCCCGGCTACGATGGTTCGGCCACGTGAGCCGCGCCAAGGAAGAATCCATCATCAAATCTGTAATGAAGGTGACTGTCGGAAGAGCGAGACTGCGTGGTAGACCTAAACAACGCTGGATGGACACGATCAAGGCCGACCTAGAGATCGCGAAGGCAGACCCGACACACGTGGCAGACAGAGAGGTGTGGAAGCAGTACTCAAGGACATTAGCGGACCTCGCCCGAGCGTGAGACAAACGCTGAAGAAAAAGAAGAAGAAGAAGAAGAAGAAGTTAGATCAAGGTCTGAGTTGTTTGGAGTTTGCAGTTAACAGCAAACCTTGCTTATGACATTATCCATGAATTTTTTTTATGCAAGGGAAGTTTTTATAATTTCCTGTATGAAGACTTCTCTTCTCAGTATTATTACTTGATGGTTAATGTTTTTATTAAAAGCAACTGGTTTATTTTGCCAGATACAACTATATACAGTAGAGAGGTTAGTGTCATGCTCCTGTCAGACTTTTAATCTGAGGAGGAAGCTGGACAGCTGACAGGTAATGGAAGTGTGGTCCCAATGGCTGTGGAGGAGGTTGGGTAAGGGTAATGTCCCCAGCTGGGCAGAGCAGGGAAGAGATAGAACAAGGGAGAGGGAGTTCAGAGGAAGAACCAGGCCTACCCCCTCTTCAACCTAGGGCATGCAGGGAGGAAAGGAGAAGGGATCAACGTGGGTTGCATGGCTTATGGGGGAGGAAAAGGTCCTAATTCCCTTCATTAGCCACATATGGGAAGACAGTTGCTAAGAAAGGCAAGTTGCGTGTGGCAGGCTGCTGGGAGCAAAGGTGACTTTATCCTGTGTTGTTGTGGCTTATCTATGTTCCTCGCATCTTCCCAGCTGTGTGAGCTTTGCCGTGCCTTCAAGTCTGAAATTCTTGCTCCTGTCCTGCCAAACTAACTACTTCAGTTTGGCTTCTTTGGACTTTAAGTTACAGTTTGTGTTGACCATGTTTTGGACTTAATTTTCTGCAGTCAAAGGCTGTTCCTAGGAGAGTTTTTCTCCAGCCAGAAGGTAACCTGGGCATTGGGAGCAAAGTTGGAGATAATAAAGGGACTCTTATTGCTTAACTGACTGTGTTGCCTTTGTGCCATGCCCCTTTGGGTCATCACAGGTTTGGGTGGTAAGCACTATCCCCATTAGTGATCAATTATTCTAGGTGTGTGTTCAGTGATCTACCATCTTCACTGTCATCACCATGAGTGGGGGTGGGGGAAGCAAATTTGTAATTTCCTGAGCTGGTTTCCAAGTTACAGTAGGGTTTCTTAACAGCACTGCATGTAGCAATAAAGGTACATCCTGATTGTAATGTGTTAGATATTTTCCCTAGATTTTCCTGGCTAATTCCATATTGCTTCTGCATAATGTAATGTTGATGCAGTGTCGTTATAATTGCCAGTCACATGACAGTGAGAAAATTGATCTCTGAGGAGGAAAACAGAGAAAAGAAGCACTCAAACACAATCTGACTGCAACCCATTTGGATGCTGAGCATTGCTAGAAAGGCTTGTTGCAGCCTTGTTCGGGGGTCTGTGTTTTTACAAGAAACTACCCCCCCTCCTTTGCACTGAAAGAGTATTGAAACAAAGTGAAATAAACTCAGTGTTTGTCCAAGTGTGCAAACACATTTACACACAGAAGAGTGAGGGGGGTTGTCTTATTAAGATTTCTGTTCATTTGGACAATTCTACCCTAAGTTCAGGATGCACATTTCATGTGCCAAAGTTGGCAATGGAGAGAGATAACAGCCATGTTGGCCTGTTGCTCTTTGTACATGATTAAAGGTTAGGAACAAGGAGCTCTTCATTCGGAGCACATCTGACTGTCAGCTCACCTAAATTGTATTAGGCCTCTGTATGAACTAAGACATGGCTCTATTGTCTTGTGACATTTGCAGGGTTCCAACTTCTGCTGCGCAGCTTCCAAGAAGCCATCAGAAAGAATGTCTCATTACAAGGACTCCTCTGCTAGAGAGGGGGGAAAAGGACAAACATTTGCCCTTGCTGTAAATATCTATGAAAATGTATTTGGTTGCTAAAGCCTGCTTGTTTGGGAAATATCATACAAAATGCAAACATACAAAAGATTCCATTTGTCGGACAAATACCAGATACAAACCCAAAAGAAACTGAATAATGGATGGAACAAACTGAACAAGAACACCTGCCTATCTC
Source organism: Pseudonaja textilis (assembly GCF_049901715.1). Lineage (NCBI taxonomy): Eukaryota > Metazoa > Chordata > Lepidosauria > Squamata > Elapidae > Pseudonaja > Pseudonaja textilis. Next base: position 12,051,188 of record NC_141993.1, read on the forward strand.
AGATCTTTGGGAAGGACTTGATAAATGGACATCTTAATTGTTGTTGTTGTTAGCCATGAAATCCATCGCGTGTTCAACCCATCGCGACCCCATGGACAACATTCCTTCAGGCCTTCTTGTCCTCTACCATCCTCCGGAATCCATTTAAGCTCACACCAACTGCTTCACCAAGACAAATTCCTTGTGTGTCCAATCACACTTGGTGTCATGCCCCTGTTGGAGACTTACTCCGAGGGAGAGGAGGAACAGCAGACAGGGAGTGGAAGTGTGGCTCCGGAGGTTGTGGAGGAGGCTGGGGAAGGGCACATGCTGGCTGGGCAGTCAGAGGAGGACCCAGGCCCATTCCTTCTCCATCCTAGGGCACGCAGGGAGGAAAGAATAAGGGAGAATCGTGAATGGCGTGGTCTACGGGGGAGGAAAGGGCCTTGATCCTCTTCATGGGCTGCAGCTGTGAGAACTGATTAAAAGGACAGACTGTGCATGATCCAGTGCTGGGAAAAAAAACGTGAAAATATTTATAGTCTGTTCATTCTTATCTGAGTTTGACAGTGTGTGTTCTGATATCTGTGGATGTCTTCATGCCCTCATCTTGCCTGGTTCCCTTAATTGCTTCAGTGTGGTTTGTGTTGTTCTTTTTCTATTTAAAATGTATAGGTATTTTTAGTTTAAATGACATTTCCTCCTTTTTGCAAGTGTTTGTGGGGGAGTTTTTTGTCTCCAGTCAAGGATATTTGGAGCTTTGAAGCCAAGCTGAAGGAATTAAAGGGACTTCGCCTGTTTTTGTGCCTGTGTTGATTTTGTATCCCACCCTGGGTCATCATACTTGGCCAATAAAGAATTCTATTCTATTCTTATTCCTCTATTCTATTCTATTCTATTCCTATAATCTATTCTTATTGCTCTATTCTATTCTATTCTATTCAGTAACTCCACCCATCCACCTCATTCTCTGTTGTCCCCTTCTTCTTCTTTTGCCCTCAATCGTTCCCATCATTAGGCTCTTCTCCATTCAGTCCTTCCTTCTCATTAGATCAGATACTTCCCAATTATGCTTTTTCAAAAGGCAACTGGGCTTCCTTTGTGTCTCCTTGAAGATACTTTGCTTGTCATTCAAGAAGCTTCTTCAGTTCTGTTGGAGAATGGAAGGATTTATATTCCTTGCAGTCATCTGGTTGTTAGCACTCTTTCTAAGAGTCCTTCCATTGTCCATCATTCAGTCAGAACTGAAGAAGTTTTTTGGATGAGAAGAAAAACATCTTCTAGGAAAAACAAAGGAAGTCCAGGTACCTTTTGAAAAGTCACCTTTGGGACAACCATGATCTGGATGACTGAGAATCTCCATAGGCTGATAGATGGACAAAAATACCAGATCCACTCTAAACATCTGGCAACCAGCCATAATGAATTGAGAAGAGCACAATAAAGACAAACTGATGCTCAAGAAAAACTAATCCCAACCTAATATTCTCTACTACAGATTAATTACAATTCTCAACCTTACTGGCAACCATACCTGAGCATGGTAGGTCGGCCACTCTCTATTTTGGGATCTGCTTCTTCCATTTGCATCTAAACCCTTTATCAGGTGCCCACTAGAAAAGTTGGCACATTCTATGTTTTACAATCCAGAGCTGCCCAATTCAAGCAAGTTAATAAGATAATGAAGTAAGAGACTATTACACTGTACTAATGCCTATTTTGCATCTACCTGTATATTTTGCATCTACCTGTATATTTTGCATCTACCTGTATATTTTTGCATCTACGTGTATATTTTTGATATGATCAAATGACTAAATCCATAACGTTTCTGTTCCACAACATGGAATCCATTTATTACAAATAGGTTGCCAGAGGAACTGGGATTTGTCCTGGGCCATGAAGAACTCCTTAACATTCACCCTCCAGAAAGGATACAAGTGGGCTGACCTTTTATATTCAAGACCATTTGTAATAGAATGCTTTCATCCATCCTCCTCCTCTCTTCTTCTTTCTTTGTCAAGCCACTCGTATTTCAAACACCCTTTACCAGCAATTTGGTAATTGCAGCCCAATTTACAGCTGTGGAGTAAGATGGTCCTCACTTAGTTAATAGTGCCGTTCTTTGCTTTTCTATTGAGAAAATATTGAAAACACATCATTACATGATACATAATGGAAGGAAAGTATTCTATCACAAGCAGCGGATTTGTTTTCCCTGCAGAACTGGAGAAATGAAATCTGTAGTTTGTGGGTTAAGAAATATATATATATAAGTGGAAGCCTCAGTCTGCATCTATTTCCTCCTGCTTCATTAGCTAAAATCACTGTGTTTACATTCAGTTTACTGCTACGGTCCTCATGACAAAGAGACTTTACAGCTTTTTTGAGTTTGGGCAAGCAATTCTCTCCCTTGGTATTGCAGCACTCAGAGATCTTGCATCCATCTGTGAGACAATTTTCACAACTGAGAATCCAGATCATATCCTCGACGTTGCGTTCTGGTCCAGGCGGGTTCCTCCTGGAGCAGAAAATTAAAAACATGGTAAAGGAACCCAGAAATAACTCAGGAAGGTTTTATGCATGTTAAATGTATCACTGAACTTTGTATGTAGAAAAGATGCTTTTCCTTTTCCTTTAAAATAACTGCCACTTACTGAGGTCACACCTGGTATATTGAGTGAAGCCTTTTCCATCTGACAATCATAGTTTCTGGCTTCACACAGTATGGAAACCAGGCCAATTCTGCCTTATTGAACAACAACACTGGGTTAGTGTATAACCTAGGAATGTATATTATGTTAAATTTATATAATCCAGATTGGAAAGCGTTTTCCAGGGAATCAGAAATGGGATTTACAGCTACAGTACAGCTGAAAATGCTAAACCTTTTGTAGGATGTTAGCACCCTTCCCTCTCCTAGAAAAATGAAATATCCTGGGAAATATTAAAAAGGCAGGATATTTCCCCTAAAAAAAGTAAACAGAAGCAGAAACTCACCTCAGAGGCAGAAAATCAGCCCCACCCCACCTTTGCTAATGGGCCATTAAGGCCTAGGCCAGAGTACTCTACGTAACAAAGGCCTCTACCCATCTCACCACCTGGCCTGGGAAGATTGCATCAGCCAGCACTCAGGTGAAGCCATGCGGTCCAGAGAAAGCCTACAAAGTTAGCTAAGACCCCGCCCCTGGGAGTCTGACAGCCAATGGGATACATTTCTTACACAGGAACAGGAAACACTAAGGTGGGGCCCAACAGAGGGTATAAAACTAAGGGACTATCAGCATCTTTGCCCTTCACCCAACATCTTGAAGCCTGTGATTGTCCTTTTCACTTTGGCGCTCCAAGCCACGTGGTCCTGCTGTCCACCATTAAACCGTCTTTCCAAACAGCCTCCATGTTTCCAGTGTCTTTTCCTCCACTTGGAACTGAACCCAGAAGGATATTTCTTCTAACACTTTCTGTCCAAAAGATGCATTCTGTCATCAATTGTATCTTCAAAGTTTCTGAGATGATTTCCCAAAGCTTTTTCTAACAACAGGAATTTTTTAATATAAATTTTATTTGGGTTTTCACAAAAACATAATACAAATAAAACATCTTTTTTTGAGAATAGCATGATCCCGGGTTATCACTTCCCCATACAGTCACAAACTCAATTTTATATTCATCTTTGTGTTCTATTCCATATCTTACTACTATTTTAACATTTTCCCCATAATTTTTCCCCTCCCTTGGTTTTCTCAACTTTATTTTTAATTATCTCATATCTAAATTCAATTATATGTCTTTTTCTAAATTTCAATGTCTTTCTAATCACTATATTTATACTTTCGTCTGTCTTGTTTCAATTTCTTATTGTCTTTTCTCATTAAACAAATTTTCCCCTGTACTTACTAATTGGAGTATGACACATTTATATCTTTTACTTTTATCCATTCAGCTCTTATTTAAACTTCAATTTATGCCTTTAAAATTATAACATTCAATATAGTACATAACTTCCAGTCGAATTATGCTTGGTACATTCTTAAAATACACACTATGTTCTTAAATATATAAGACCCAGCCCATGACCCAGGTCATTATGATCCAGGAGATTACAACACAAGACCCAGGATGTCAAAACAATAGAATTCAGAAGGTCATCACACAGCCCATTACCCAGGTCGTTACAACATAGGAGGCTGATAGACACACATCCAATACCTCAGCCACACATGTTCTTACGGAAAAGCCAGCCAATCTGCAAACATCAACTCCATTAACCAATCAAGAAATGACAATACAGCCAACCTTCCCACCAGTACAAATAGGGAGATGATCACGCTTTGCTCACAGAAGCACGAAGCCAAAAGCACCAGCCAGACGATGGCGAGTGGGACCTCGTCGAAACGTTGCCAAGATATTCTCAAACTTACACGTGAAAAGACCCGAACATGCCAAGACCTGCATGTATGTATGTATGTATGTATGTATGTATGTATGTATATATATATTGTCTTAAGTTTTCGCAGGTACTTACATATATGGTATTCAGCTTTGTTCGGGTATTTTCCCACGTCATTATAGTTGTGCTTTTAAAGTTGTAGCAATGTTTTGGCAGAATCTCATCTGCCATCATCAGGCTTCTATATTGTGTTCATCTGTGAGTCAGACGGCTGTGAAAGTCTAACTCACAGACGAACACAATACAGAAGCCTGATGATGGCAGACGAGATTCTGCCGAAACATTGCTACAACTTTAAAAGCACAACTATAATGACATGGGAAAATACCCAAACAAAGCTGAATACCATACATGTAAGTACCCACAAAAACTTAAGAAAACTTATATATATATCTTTAAAAATAGTAAATAAAACACTCATTCCGTTCCAATCCAATTCAATCATTAATATTAGTTAGAATCTTAATGTTTTTAACAATTCTTTTCAACTGAATATCATACTTCCTTGGGAACGCTTATAAATTTTCCATAATTAATTTTTTTTTTCATATTTCTCTTCACTTATATTTTTATAGATCATTAATAATAATTAAAATGTTCCCATCCTTTCCTAATTTCATTCTCTCATTCTCTTTATTTCATTTATTTATTAACAAACATTCCATTGCATTACCATAAGTATTTTATCCATCATTTTAATCATACATTGTGTCATATTTACTAAATTATTTCTATTTCTAATACAACAATACTATCTTATGTACCTTTGCAGAATCTCTTTTTCAATTAAATTTTCACTTATTCTCTAAATAGGCTTATACTTTCAATCCTTATGCATTTTCCCTGTTTCTCTATATCTTGTTTCTGTCTTTTATAATTTCTCTTCCTTTCCTTCTTCCCCCTCTTCTTCTCCCTCCCCTTTTTGCCTGCTTGTCTCTCTACTTCTAATTCTCATTTCTGTAATCCTCTCTTCTGTGCTTCCTAATATTGTAATTATTTTTGAAACTATTCTTTTTTTGTTGTTGTTTTTTCAGATCTTAAATTTTTCACTCTCTTCCCCCCTTCCCTTTCTTTTCCCCACATAGAAATACGTGGTCATTGAAGATGGCTTCTTCTTTGTCCCAACCTTCTTGTTCTACAAGCATTTCTTTTTGTTTCTCATAGTTCCAGATTTCCATTTCTAAAAATTGAAATACAAAGCCAAAAGAACCTCTTCCTTCTTGTGCATCTTCTTTCTGTTTTTTTAAGTTCCATTTTTAGTTCTTCTAAAAGTGATGCCATTTTAAACACTTTCAAGCAACCAGCCGATTGATTTTAGTCTTTTAAATCCAATAGACAACAATTCAAAAATCACCAAGTAATCCAAATAATCCAAAGCTGTTTCTTCTTGCTTCTTTTTTCCACTTTCTCTTCCTGGGGTTCTATTATTTTATTACAAAGTTTCAGTTAGAATGTGTCTTTTAGGAATCTTGTTAAGGTTTCACTGTAAGTTCCTTTTAGTTCCAGGCAGTCTCCTCCATTTTTCCAGATCCCGCCCTTTTATTCTTTCCTTTTCTCTCCTTTCCTGCTTTTAAAGGTTTTTGAGTATCCAAAAGTCTTTATTATCCCTTTGACATTTTATTTTCAGCTTAAATGCCTATTGATGTCAAAGTGGATTTTTGTTAATTTCTTACTTAAATCTCTTAGCTGTCAGTATAAGGAAGGGAAGGGGAAAAAAGCCAAATCCTTTCCCTTCCCTCTCTCCTTCGCTGCCTCAAAGTTTTCTTTGGGAACAATGTTTTTTTTTATAGTTCAAATTCCAGGGTACCTTGTATTGTTGCTTTTTCAGTTCAACCCAGTCAACCAAAACTTTCTCTTCTTATCTTCCTCCTGCACATTCTTTTTCAGTCGAGTTCTTCTTTGAGGTGGCCATTTCTGACCACCACTGCAACCGCCTTTGGGAAAGGGAGTAATGGCCAGCTGAGGAGGAGAGATGTGGCTCTCCTCGACCCTGCTGGTGGTCTCCCCACTCTTCACCATCTCTACGGGATGGCTTAGCCCCAAATTCAGCTGGCTCAGGGCACTCCGGTGGTGAGCACAGATCAAAACCGCGCACGATCACGGATTCAGTCTGTTGCTGAAGAAGCTCAAACTGGAAGTCCCCTAACAACAATATTGATGTACTTGCACATGTTTGTAGATAAAGGACAGTGATGAAATAAATTAACTAGGAAGGAATGCCAGCAAATTATCTTGTCCTTTCTAGTTTTATTTAATTTATTTTTTTGTAAACATACTGTAGATTAATTATAAGACCAGTTATCTGTAACTCTAACTCCAGAATCCTATCCAGAATCTTCTAGAATTAAGGTTACTAGATCCAAGAACCCTTCAAGAAGGCAATGACAAAAAGACTTTAAACCAGAGATATTTTTATTGGGTATTTTACCAGAAATATGTAGTAGATAAATGAAATATTTGATTGTAAATGTATTAACAGCAGCCAGAATTGTGTTTGAGAAAAATTGGAAAAATGAGAAAATACCAATGCAGGAGAAAGTCATTAAGAAAATAATGGAAAGTGCTGAAATGAGTAAATTGACATTTGAAATTAGAGAACAAGAAGATAAACAATATACAAAATATGGGATTTATTTTATCATTGGTTAGATAAAAAAATATGGAAATGATATATCTTAGATAACTTTATAATACAAGGATAATAGAATTATAGAGGATATAAAATAAGGATGTATTATTATTGGATGGATTTATGATGAGGTATTGAATGTTATAATATAAATTAATCCAAAACGTTGAATGTCTCGCATAAAATGATGGAATAATAGTTATAGTCAAATAAATGATTCACACACACACACACACACACACACACACACACACATATACTAGATGGCTAATATGATAATTTATACAAACTATAAGTGAGGACTATGGAGATGAAGCATAAAAGACTTGAAACCAACCAACACACTGTATGTAACTGGAAGATGGTTTTATGTTTTGTTTGTCTATGTTTGTTTAAAATAAAAAAAATGTAACTAAAATAAAAGGCCACAGGTGGAAAATGCATGGAGCAGGGAGGCTGTGGCACATGTCAAGAGGGCCACAGAAAAGCCCTGTACATTATATTCCAAATATTGCCTTGTTACACCAGTAAGTGGTGCAGTGGCCTAGAGGTGGAGCTCTCACCTCACAATCAGGAGGCTGTGAGTTCGATCCTAGGTAGAGGCAGATATTTCTCTCTCTGGGCTCGTTGAGAATATATCTGCTGAATATAACTCCACATTGGTGACAGGAAAGGCATCCGGCCAGTTGCCCTGACTTCACCCCACCAGTGATTATGGGGGTCATTAGAAGGAGATGATTGCCTGGTTGCACCAGAAAATGCACCTTGTTGCTATCTCATGACTGTATATATACTATGTCTACCCAGGAGAAGGGCCACCTATCTCAAATGACATAAAGTCTCCTTTTTGAGCAGGGGGTTGTGCTAGAAGACCTCCAAGGTCCCTTCTAGCTCGGGTCTGATTGATTGATTGAGAAAAAACAGAAGGAAACCACGCATGAAAAAAGGTTGAGAAACACTGCTCTAGACCAGGTAGATTTCTAATTCTCCCATCTATATCTAAGTTAAGAATGGTTAATCTAGAGTTGTCTTTCCAATTCTCTCTCTCTCTCTCTCTTTATGCCGCAGTTGCTTGAATCTTCTAAATGTATTTTGTGAATCTGAGCTTCCAGTGCGCTTGATCACAGTCCTCAGATTAGATCAGGGAAGATGCTGACATCCCATGCCGAATCAAACGTTATCACCCTCCGGCAAGCAAGAGACACCATCTGGATGTGAATCAGGGAGAAGGAAAACTCTAGAGGTTGTTGTAAGGGGTGAATCTTAGCAGATGGTGAGTTCAAATCATATAATTGCAGCCTCTAAGTGACAAACTGCAAAAATTGAGAGATTGTGAGGCAAACAACCATCTCAGGGGGCATAAAACCCTGCGAAATACTGTAGCTGTCTTACTGCATATGATTTTTCTCCCTTTCGTAATACCAGATACACAGACTGTTTCAGCTTTGTGACTGAGAAGAACAGAAAGTGTAATATTTTCTAGGAATGGACTGCCCAGGGAACACAACCACGCTACAAATGTTCACAGGTTCTGATCTCATTGATCCCCTAGGAGCCATCTCTAGATTCTCTTCTCCCTTGTTCACCTCAATGTGATATCTCCTGCTTTACAGCAGAGATTTGCAGGGGAATGGAGTGGAATAGGATAGAATGCGGAATAGAATAGAACAGAATGCAGAATGCAATGGAATGCAATGGAATGCAATAGAATAGAATAGAATAGAATAGAATAGAATAGAATAGAATAGAATAGAATAGAATAGAATAGAATAGAATAGAATAGAATAGTTGGAAGGGACCTTGGAGGTCTTCTAGTCCAGTCCTCTGCTCAAGCAGAAGATCTTAAATAACCTATAACATTTCAGACAAGTGGATGTCCAGTCTCTTCTTAAAAGCCTCCAATGATAGAGCACCCACAACTTCTGAAGGCAAGCTCTTCCACCGGTTGATTATTCCCTAGTTCTTGGTTGGTTCTCTCCTTGATTAACTTCCATCCATTGCTACTTGTCCTGCCTTCTGGTACTTTGGAGAATAGATTGACACACACACCACCACCACCCGCTCCTTCTTTGTAGCAGCTTTTCTCAAGACTGGCCAAACCCAAATCCTGCAACCGTTCTTCATATGTTTTTGTCAGATCCGTGTATCTTCCATTCTTCAATGGAAGAAGAAGGGCGGGGGGGAGTTGGTACAAGTAATGCTTTTTGATATAACCTGAATATATTAAATGTTATATTGATTCTGTATAACTTTCACATGATATACAACTGGAGGACTGGAGCCAGAAGTCTAGAAACTTGTCACCTCTTGGAGAGATAGCAAGAGGAGAAGGGACCATAAACATTCCAGCTCTGGAAGATAATCCCTGGGACACTCTTCTAAGATACGTTCACAGAGAAGGGGAGGGGGGAATTAACATGTTGGTTCTTTGTTTGACAAAATCCACATCTAAATAAGGGGAGGGATTCTAACTCCCTTTATCTATACTGTATGCCTGGAAACATATACATAAATAAAACAATGAAGAATTACATCCCTAACTTTTGACACATAGTGCCTATAAACAGATTTTGTTGTAGTTTAGTCCTATATTTCTTCCCTTGTTGAACCCAGGCACATTTAGATTGTAAAGTTTATATTGTAACAATAATTTTGCAGCAACCTTCTTTCTAGTGTTTTGTAAATTTGGGATTGTAAAATTTCACATGAAGTGCAATATGCTGTTTGAAGGTGTGGGGGATGAATTGTGAAATCTTTCATTCACTGAGGGAACTCTGGTATATCTATACTGCAATTTTGAGGTTGAGGTTGACATAATAAAAGGTTATGAGCACACACAAAAACGATAAAGTTCAGCCGAACTGAGAAATAAATAGGAAAAGCACACCTGACATTTGAAAAGGAGTGTGTGTGTGCTTCTGTGTTGAAACTGATAAAGATCTTCTTTCTTCTAGGCTGGATTGACTCAGCTGGGATAAAGTGGTAATTGCCAAAGTGCCAAAGTTGGAATTGTTTCATATAATTTTTACAGAAAAGATGGACAATCAAGTACCCAAGACTCTGTATGAGTTCCAAATATTAGTTTGATGCACTTCCCTGAATGTTTTCTGACTACTACTGGAAGGAACTTGGAAGGAAGGAAGGAAGGAAGGAAGGAAGGAAGGAAGGAAGGAAGGAAGGAAGGAAGGAAGGAAGGAAGGAAGGAAGGAAGATATTTCTACAGCAAATATATTTTTTGGATTGGAAGAGAGGACTATGAGAATCAACTTTGAAGGTTGGGATACAAAGATAGATAGAGGATACCATTTTGCAAAGAAGATGTACCATCAAAGAGCTTATTATGAACACAAAGAACTGGACAGTGAAAAATCTATGTTGATGTTACAAATTAAGACAAAAAGTAACATTCTTGATGAACGATGAGTTGATATCAAGAAAGGGAAGGTGATAGCTTAATTTCTTTGCCTCAATTACAGATAAAGATGGACAATGGACTTGAGAAGTGAAGAAGAGATTAATCCTAGAGAGGAAAATATTGGCAAGCCATGATAAGTTTATAAAGGTTGAAGGTGTTTTATGATCCTCCCAAAAGAAAAGAATAGATTAATTAAAGCACACTTTTTCTACTGGAAATGTATGGCTGTGGAAGATGGGCATTAAGAAAAGATGAGAGAAAGAAAACATCACATCATTCATTATTTATTAAATCAATAAGCATCACTTTGAATTACAGATTTGAAAATGACTACTAAGAGTACCATGGATTTCAGGAAGAACCAACCAACCTTCAAAGGAAGATTAACTGCTCCCTTGAAGCAATTATTAACAAGCAGAACCTCATATTCTTTGGGCATGAGTTGATAATTGATTAGGAAAATAAATAAATATGATGTCAAGACAGAAGGAAGTAGAAGAAGAGGGAAACAGTGGATGTAGGGATGGATGGGACCAAGGAGATGAGAGGGTATGCTTGGAAAATCTGCAGGTTGAGGTGGAAGGCAATTGTCCATGTCATTGCTGGGAGTCAGGGTTGACTTGATGAAACCTACCCAGCTAAAGTAGACCTGTAAAGAAATTTGACAGATTTTGTTTCATTCAATTCCTTTATTTATGCTTTAAACATTTTTCAAAAGCATTTAGCAATGTATTTTTTGGAGTGAAATTGATGATGATGTTATCCATTCATTCGTCTGTCTGACTCTTGGTGACTCTATGGGTCAGGTTTCTCCACATCTTCCAATTTTGCACTACTTCTTTGAGTTGTTCTATGCTCTGGCTGGTGTCAGCTTTGATGGCATCCAGCCACCTTGTCCTTAGTTGGCCTGGCTTCCTTTTACCAGTAGCTCTTCCAAACATAATTGCTTTCTTCAGTGAATTCTCCCACATGACATGGCCAAAATAAGTGAGATGACTTGTGATTTTTGAAGTGAAATTAGTTACTTTAATGTAATTGCTGATTAATTGCTTTGGAAAGCACCACCAAATAGAAATGAACTGGCCTGGGAGAGAAGGCTTATTTGCCTTCTGAAGGCCACAGCATCACCAATAACCGAAAGAATATTTTCTTCTCCTTGTTATTTCCGGAGGGCAGGAGTGCAAAGTGCTGTAGCAGGTATGGAGTTGGGGATGAAGTCCAGGCCAGTGGTGGGATTCAAATAATTTAACAACCGGTTCTCTGCCCTAATGATTTCTTCTAACAACCAGTTCACCAAACTGCTCAGAAAGTTAACAACTGGTTCTCCAGAAGTGGTGTGAACTGGCTGAATCCTACCACTGGTCCAGGCCCCATATTCACCACCGCTGTGATGTTCACTGAATCTCATATCCCACAGACAGAGTACATACGAAGCCATTATAAACGGTTGAGTGATTTTCATCACATTGTGCGAAATGGCTCCTGCTTTCATCAGGTGTGCTTTGAATGTCCTCACAAAACAGTCCTGACCAGACTACCCATTGTGGCAATTCTCCAGCCTTGCACAAAGACAAGGGATTAGGCTTCTTGTATGGACAATCACATTATTGTTTAGCTGCCTGCTGGACGGCAGCCAAGCCCAAGGCAGGATGATGCCAGCTGCCTCCTGTCAAACCACCCACCTCATCAGATTTACAAGCACTACCATGGAGCTACCTGCTCCACTTTGTACCAATTTTTGTGCCAAAGTAAAAAATATATATCCATACAAAGGGATATGAATAATGGAGGAACAACATCTGATAGGGTAAAGGTTCCTTTTAATGCTTTCTTTAGTTTTCACTTCAAAGGTCTTTCGCTGGATAGGTTACTCAGCGGACCCTGGATTCTCCAAAGATGTTAACCAGCTAGTCAATCAACAGACTGAAATCAGCACTCCCAGAAAGAAGCATGATCTGGTTTTAAATTCAGACCATTTTCTGGGTCTTTTATGGTACTGCTTCCATTGCTCTACCTAGAAGAATAAAACTGGCATAGCTGTGAGAAGGTTACCATGGACCCAAGACAGAGAAACAAAAGCTTATTGTCCAGAGGAAGTGGCTTGCAATGCCATAGATTTGGCAGAATCCTTCCAGAGGGGAAGGAAAACAAAACAGCAGGTGGATTATTAAGTCCCCTGAAATTCAAACACGGAGACAGAGAGTGGATCAAGGCAAAGCTGGTTTTGTAATGCCTGCAATCAACCAAAATCTGGTGAGCTCGGATGCATGTAACAACTATAAGGACCTGGAGAGAAGTTGCCTGGGGCAGGTAGGCAAATTTTTGAAGGAACCAAGGACCTGTGGAGCTCAGTGTAAATGTGTGGAGCACCTCAATCAAGAACGCATCTGAATTATCACCTAGGGAGTGACAAATGATTGGGAAGTTGCTACGCCCTTCCCCACATACTGTCATGCAGAGGAATTCACTGGAGGAAGCCGTTACGTTTGGAAGAGTTAGTGGTGAAAGGAAACCAGGCTATCCAAGTGCTCGGGTACCATTGAAGCTGGCACCAGTCACAACACAGAAGCCGTGCAAGATTGGAAGATGTGGGGAGACATTCTGACCCGTAGAATTGCCAAGAGTTCGACATGACTGAATTGATAACATCTCTATCATCATCATCACATACATTCATCCACTAGAATGGTAACTTTGGAGCACCAAGATAAACAGCAGGAAACCAAATGGTCCTTTCTGGTTCTGGAGCATATTTTCAATTTGATACCAGGAAGAAGACATTTCAGTTATGAGAACAAATGTTGCTACCCATTTTCAGAATTAAAAGGTTAGTCTGAAGATGAAGGACAGTGAAAGGATGTAATATTGCAATTAACCTTCTGAGCAAGCTGTCGCCAATCTAACAACTTGAATATTGCAATAACAAATAGAATGCAATATTATTTTAGTAATGATTAAATGTTTTTATCAAACCGAATGATCATAACGTGCCTAAGCTCTTGGTAGCTTTTAAAGCCATCAAGTGCCTCTTGTCCAAATCTTGGACTTTCTGAAGAAACCGCTCTATTATTTTCTTTATTCACTACAACAAACACATGAAACAAATAAGACAAAATGAGAAATCAGTTCAAGCCTTCTGGATACAGATTTTTTTAAAAGAACATTTTGGTTTAGTTTTAGTGTCATGTAATTTATTACACAAATTATCACAATACTTGATGTCTATGGAGATTCTCAATCATCCAGATCACGGTTGTCCCAAAGGAGCTTTTTTTTAAAAAAACACGACTGTTTTGTCTTTGAAAATGTTTCGCTTCTCCTCTAAGAAGCTCCTTCAGTTCCTCCTCCTCTTCTTCCTCTTCCTCTTCCTACTCCCTCCCCAAAATAGCATTGTCCCTAGCTGTGGTTGTTTTCCATTTTGGCTTCTGTTCAGTTTATCACCAAATCTATTTGGAAATGATGTAAAAATCTTCCTTGTTTGCCGTTGTAGGTTTTTAAATTATTATTATTGGAGAGTTTTATTTATTCTCATAAATGCCATTTCTGAGTGTTTTCACTTTTGATGCTACATCCCTCAAAAAAAGATGAGCTGGTGGATCAATGAGACTGTCAGCTTTTGCTGAATAACACCTGCTGAAACCCCGATAATCTCAGACTGACTAATAAACTGATGCTGTGCAATGTTGGTCCTTTACAAACCCTTTTTAAAAGGGACTGCATAGGTAAAAAGACCTGTCAACAGACAGTGTCCAAACAGGTGAGTGGGAGGAAAATGCATCTGAGCAAATGATAAAGATAACTTTTTCTGATTGGCATGCTGAGGTGTCAAAAAAAGTCAAGGGCAGCCATGGCTTTGTGGGGCTTTGATTGCACAGTTACAATTGCCATCTTGATTTTTTTTTTTCACCCCATCTGTAGACACTCCTGAATAGCCTCTCTTGGAAATGCTCCCATAGCAAAGGTGGTATTCAGCAGGTTCTGACCAGTTCTGGAGAACCAGTAGCAGAAAATTTGAGTAATTGAGTAATGCCACCACCGCTCCATAGCCTTCATTTCTGGGATTGAGCTATCTTCTTTGGAAGCCCAGATGACAAACTATGATTAAAATGTCCCTAGGGGCATTGCTAACAGGAATGGATGCAGGGGTAAGCAACCCAGTGTCCGGTGTGAAAGACCAATGAAGATTCAATTAAATTGATTTGTTGCTAAAAGCCTATGCAGCAGGCGTGGGATTCAATTTTTTTTACTACTGGTTCTGTGGGCGTGGCTTGGTAGACATGGCAGGTGAAGGATAGTGTAAAATATCCAGTCAGAGATGGTACTTGCCGGTTCTCTGAACTACTCAAAATTTACTTTGGTTCTCCAGAACTGATCAGAACCTGCTGAATATCATCTCTGCTATGCAGGGTATATTCTCAAATAATGGTTAGAACTTGATTAGAGTTAGATAAGGGTCAATGGTATTCAAGGGAAATTGGACTTAGGTCCTTTGTGGCTATGTAGGGATTCTAGGCTAATTCCTCTTTTGACTCCATCCCCAGGTTCTGGCACTCCAGGGAAAAGAACCATTGAAAAATGGTGCTTCAGAGCAGCCTCAATGAGCAAAGGAGAAGGGGAAAGAATAAAAGAAAGATTAACCGAAAGATGTATGCAATTAGAGTGACATTCTATTTGTTCTTACATAGTTACAAAATTTACAGCCCACCACTTCAGTGTCTTTTTAACAGCCCAGAAACAAGGAAACAATTGAATTAAAATGTTTGTAACACTGAATGAAAAATGGTCATTCAATAAACACCTCCTGCCATCCCGCAAAATCCATTAAAACTCTGAGAAGGCAGGCAGAAATAGAATCAGAAATGGCTGGCAATCCCACCTGAACTGAGGCTGGAACAAACAGAGCTGAAGGCCAGAGACAGTTCTCCCTCAGCAAAAAAGGAATGGCAAAACTGCTGTTCTTGGTTGAACAGATGCAACATCGCAAGAGAGGAAATCTCTCTCTCTGTCTCTGTCTCTCTCTCTCTCTCTCTTTTTAAGGTAAAGGTAAAGGTTCTGCTCACGCACATGTGTTAGTCGTTTCCAGCTCTAGGGGGCGGTGCTCATCTCCATTACAAAGCCAAAGGGACTGTCCAAAGACGTCTCCGTGGTCACATGGCCGGCATGACTAATACTGTTACCTTCCCACCAAAGGGGTCCCTATTTTTCTACTTGCATTTTTTACATGCTTTTGAACTGCTAGGTTGGCAGAAGCTGGGACAGGTAACGGGAGCTCACTCCGTTATGTGGCACTAGGGATTTGAACCACTGAATTGCTGAACTTTCTGATTGATGAGCTCAGTGTCTTAGCCACTGAGCCACAGCGTTCCCCCCCCCTTTTTTTTTTCTACTCACTTATTTTTATCACTGGGGAAAGTGTAAAAATTGACCTGATTTGGCTCTCTTAGAAAAGCGAAGGTTCACTGCAGTTCTTCAGGTCTAGAGGCTGAAGGTGGCCTTGGATCATCAGTAACTGTTGGTGTTGAATCTTTCTGTGACTCTTTAAAGTAACTGCCTCTTTTTCATGATCAGCTGGTTGTCTGCAATGCCAGTGTAACCCTGAAAGAAAGAGATTCTGATGACAGCGGTAGGATGGACTTATAATTAAGGACGCTTATTGGCTGTAACGGTATGGCTTTCTTTGACAGTCCTTTCATTCAGTTTTAATGTGTTTTTGCAAGCTGCCCAAGGTTCCCGAGAATACAAATATTTCCAAATAAACATGCCAATGAAGTAAAAGACCCATTTGGATAAAGGCACTGCAAACAGGTTGCCCTTGCCCTCCACCTATTTGCTCCAACATCCAAAACTCTGCAAAAAGAGGCAACATGTTTTATAACAACAAGACACCTTGACTGGGATTAATATAGAAGAGAGACTTTCTGGAGTTAGCAAAATTGCATGATTAGTCTGTTCAGCTCCCCTTGCCCTTGTTAACATTCTGCATGCATTTTCACAGCTTTGCAACACATTTGGGGCACTGGCAGGATTCAAAAAAATTTACTACCAGCTCTGGGGGCATGGCTTGGTGGGCGTGGCATGGTGGGCATGGCAAGGGAAGGATATTGTAAAATCCCCATTCCCTCTCCACTCCTGGGGGAAGATTACAGCAAAATCCTCATTCCCTCCCCACCCCACTAACCTGCTTTCCAGCTCCGTTCTCCTGTGCAGGGCAACAAAAGAAGACCCAGCCAATCAGCCAGGAGTCAGGCGGCAGAGAATAGATGGGGGCGGGGCCAGTCAGAGGTGGGATTTGCCAGTTCTCCAAACTACTCAAAATCTTCAGAACTGGTCAGAACATGCTGAATACACTTCTGATTTGGGGGAGAGCAAAGGGGGTGATTTTGAGGAATGCCCAGTTTGGAGAAAACAGCCACAATGTATTTTTCTGTTTTGTTTTGTTTTCCACAGCCATTTGCATAAGGAGGGTGGGACGTTGTATCTTTTTCCTCCCCAATGAGCATTTCCCACCTGGCTTTCAGTTATGACAGCTTAGCCATTTCCACAGCAACCGGGATCATGACATGAAGCAAAGTAGATGAAGGCAGAATGAATAGGCAAAGCAAGCAATCTCTCTGGAAACCAAACCTCATCTCTTCTTTCCTCTGCGTACATATAAATCTTACAAACTGCCGAACTCGGAGAAGCAAAGCAGCCTCGGCTGAAAAGCAGAATTATCTACTGATGCCAGTTGCAAATCAATAAATACAGACCTTGAGAAAAGTCTGTGAGATAAGGCAGACAGAGCAGTCCCAATGCGATGGCCACTCTCTACTGATGAGTAAGAAGAGTAAGAGAAGAGTAAGAGGTTTTCTAAGAGGAGAGTAAATTATCAAGCGGTTCAGTTTTACACACATCTCTTTTGAACATCTCTTTTGCTGCCATGATTCCCAGAGATTCGTTGGAATTGGGGATTTGGGTTAAGCTGGAATTTAGGAATTTACTGCCATTCTACCTAAATTATTTGACCGACAGTATTTGTAAATCATCTGTACACACACCATATATAAATATTTCCTTACCAAAAGGAAAAGAAAGCATTGGCAATTAGTGATGAAGTTTCTTTCTTCCCCAGTGTCCTAGCTTCTGTCTAATTTTCTGCAAAAACCTTTTCTTAACTTCCCACCTCTCGTTGCAAAGAAAAAGCCCTGTCTGAAAATTTAAGCTGCGGATTCATGTTTATGCAAAGGACCATGACTTATTAATACATTTCTTTTTAAAATCTAAGCAGTTTGTCATTTTTTAAAAAGTTTCAGTTAAATATAGTTCTAATTATTTGGTTTATAGCATAACTTACTCTTTAGTAATAGAACATCGGCCTAATCTTGACCTTTTGCTAACTTCACAACACATAGCTTTATATTTAATTACATTGTTGAGACAATCCGTTTGGCCTTTTGCTATTACATGACTTATTATACAATCTGATTCATGTCAATTTAGAAATAACTCCTACTGTGTTCAGTGGAGTTAATCCAAGGCAGGTGAGTGTCGGTTTGCAGCCCTGGTGTTTCTCTATTAATAATTTGTCAAAAGGTTTATAATTGCAGTTTTTAAATTGTGCATTAGAAGATTAAAGATTGACACTTTTAGTTAATGTGACTTGCCCGGAGGCTGCTGTTATCAATTTTTACATTATATGAAATTCAAGGGGTATTATTTATTTAGTTATGTAGTTACTGAATAAAAGTCATACGGCCATCCAAATCATGTATTTCAACAGAAACTAATACTGAAACTGCAAGACTCAGATAACAACAACAGCTCTTTATTAGTGACTTCAGATCTGAGCAAAGAATCCCAGCCGCAGCAGCCCCTTATATAGGGCTGGCTGCGGCTAGGCGGCCAATGAAAGTGATTTGAGTTTGCCGCTCTTGGCTGGGCCAATCGCGGCAGCCCGTTTACTAGCCAATCGGATCAGTCTGCGGTGACCAATCACAATCTGCTATTCACGGGCCAATCAGAGTTGCAAGCTTTCGCGCCTGCTAGTCCGGAACAGAAACGATGCTACAATCACTTTGGACTTCATTTGTTTTTCTTATTATGAATACTTACTCTGTGCTTTATAGAGTTACTTAAAATTTATCATGAAAGAGATCACATTTCCTGGAACAACTTTAGATGATGAAGAAGCCAGAATAGTCTTTTTTCCAAGTGGTTCCCCTCTAAATCCAATTTAATTGGATTTCAGATTAATCATCTTTAATCTTCAAACACCTTTGGATTAGGATTATTTTGAACAATATCATTTTTGGAAAGTCTGGCCAGGAGCACAGGGGAAATATAGAATATAATAAAATTCTTTATTGGCCAAGTGTGATTGGACACACAAGGAATTTGTCTTAGGTGCAAATGCTCTCAGTGTACATAAAAGAAAGGATACATTCATTAAGAGTCAAGAGTCATCAGGTGCAACACTTAATAATAATCATAGGGTACAATAAGCAATCAACTCATACTAGGAAATGGTCAGTAAAAATTGTAAGGATACAAGCGACAAAGTTACAGTCATACAGTCACAAGTGGGAAGGAATGGCAGGGGTGGGATTCTACCAGTTCGCACCTATTCGCCAGAACCGGTTGTTAACATTATAAGCAGTTCGGAGAACCGGTTGTTGGAAGAAATTACTGGCCTAATCCTGTAAGGAAGGCAGGAAGGAAACATTCTGGTGTTGCTTACAGAAACTGCCTCTCCATTAACCCTTATTACATTCTTGGCAGGACTAGACTTCCTGTCTCAGGAATTTCTCTGGAGTTTTTTCCCCTCCTTTGCTAGTACTTTGCTTGTGTGGAGTGACCATCCAAAGTTACAATGGCACTGAAAAAAAGTGACTTATGACCATTTTTCACACTTACGACTGTTGCAGCATCCCCACAGTCATGAGAGGCCAGGCGAGGAGATGCGTGCCTTGATGTGAGTGATATTGATTTGGCCACGCCCAGCCAATAACATGACCACCAAGCCACATCCACCCAGTCACATGACCACCAAGCCATGCCCACCAACTAAGCCACACCCACAGAACTGGTTGTTAAAAAATTTGAATCCCACCCCTGGGGGATGGGTGATAAGGAGTGATGAGAAGATTAACAATAATAGTAGTGCAGACTTTGTAAATAGTTGGACAGTGTTGAGGGAATTATTTGTTTAGCAGAGTGATGGCATTCGGGAAAAAATGACAAATTACAATATTCCTTAGACATTACTAACAGATTTTGTCTAGTTTCTCATACATTTGAAAGTATTATCACTGTTACCACCACAATCGTCTGTCTTTCTCTCTTTTTCTTTCTCTCTCTTGTGACTCTAGATTATTGTGAGACACAGTCAGAAAAATTTGCTTTGAACAATGAACATGTCCACGCCTTTAGGATCAAGTGTTATAAATAAGATCAAACTGACCTAAAGCTTTGAAGTCTAGCTATGAATAAGAAGTTGTCTGTCCAGCTAATGCCACATTTCCTAGCTTGAAGTCCATGGATAGTTTGGGAGCTGGGTCTATAGATCCCTTTGATCAAGGGTCTTCGAACGGCAAGTTTAAGACTTGTGGACTTCAACTCCCAGAATTCCTGAGCTAACAGGACTGGAGGAGGAATTCTGGGAGTTGAAGTCCACAAGTCTTAAAGCTGCCTTTGATGAATGTCTAATTCATGTTTTTCTATCTTGAGCATGACTTTGCTACTGTCTGCTGTTGTGGAGAAACCAATCAGAGACTTGGAGAAGGGTTGGTAGTTTCCCAACATGGAAACCCATAGCAGTAAAAGATGCAGTTTACAAAATTACTTCTAACATTATGGTGTGGGAGGGAAAGACTAGAATTTTATTTCCTTTTATTTTTTCCTTTTATTTTTAAAAATGTATGTGCTGATTCCATGAATGCTCTCATTTATTTTTTATTTTTGGGGGGTCCTGTGCTTCCGTAAAAACATGTCTGGACCGTAGACTCTGAGCTTTGACCAAGTCTATTCCATATTCCTTGTTTGTTTTGACTGCAGTCAAAATAAAAGTGGGAGATGAGAGACCAACAAGGTGAGATTCCAGCCATCAGGATGAGCTCACAGGAACATCAATTTCCCACCAGCCATTCCCTCCACTTTCCTGTTATTTACGAGGCATGGGCACCATAGCTTGCTTGCTCAGTGTGTTGATAGTTTGCCTGAGGAAATCCATGCTGTTGGTCACCTTCTTTTCTGCCAGAAGCCTCTTGTGAAGCTGAAGAGCTGGAGGCATTTGATAGCCTCACATGTTACTGTGTTGTCAGGCTGGGCTGAACCCTTATAAATCATTCTGATTCATCTTCAGAGTTAGCTTTGTAAGAGAGGGACCTCTGAATTCCAGGGTTGCAGAGGTGGCATCAGCCTGCCAGCCTGCCTCTCTTCCCCCTGGCCTGGCCCTCAAATTCATTAGAATTTCTACACCTTTTGATATGATGATGTCTTTTCATTCTTCTTTAGCTTGCTGCTTCAAATAATCTCCATTTCCACTTCACACTGAAAATGGCAGATTCCCACTCTGTTGCAGAGCAGAGCATCTCAAACTTTGACTGAAAGGTTCCCCAGATTCCCATGGGATCTTGACTGCTCCTCAGCCCCAACAAATATCAGTCAAAAGAGCTGTTGCCTGGCATGGGAGAAGAAAGGACATCAAGCATTTTATTTTATTTTTTTGCTTTAAAGATTCAAGCAGTGGACGTTTGAGGGAAGAGCACCTTGAAAGAACAATCCTCCAAATTCCCGCATATTCTGAACTGCAAGTGACCTACTTAGTAATAGCAATAGCACTTAGATTTATAGGTCACTTCACAGTGTGTGATGACCCAAGGGGTGGCACAAAGGCAATCCAGCCAGATAATAGGTAGAGATCCCTTTATTAGCTCCAATTTTGCCCCCGATGTTCCAGTTATTCTCCAGTCTGGAGAAAAACTCTCCCAGGAACCTGCAACAGCCTTTGGCTGCAGATATTCCAATCCAAAATGGTGTAAACAGAAAACTTTAAACTATTATTCTTGCAAAGCAAGATAAGGTAATACATTCAGCAAGGCAAGATAAGAAGTTCCAGAAGTGAAATAACACAACAGTAAATGAAACCAGTTGGGAGAATGCCAGGAACTCAGATAACAGAAGCCAACCTTAGATAAACTCAATGTTTGTTCCTGACAAACACCTCTCTCAATTGGTTCTCCTTTAAACTCCCTTCCCAGGTATGCTTTGTGAAGGGAATCAGGGCCCTTTCCTCCTTCATAAGCCACGCAACGCATGTTGCTCTCTTTGCCATTCTTCCCTGCATGTCCCAGGATGAAGAGGGAGTGGGCCTTGGTCTTCCTCTGAACCCCCTCTTCCTTGTTCTATCTCTCCCCTGCTCTGTCTAGACTGACTTTGCCCTTCTCCAGTTTCCTCCACAGCCAATTGGACCACTCTCCTGCTCCCTGATGGCTGTTCATCTCCCTCCTCGGATTCAGACTCCAATGGGGGCATGACACAGTGTTTTAAAGCCCCCTCTAAGTGGTTTACAGAGTCAGCCTATGGCCCCCAACAATCTGGGTCCTTGGAAGGATAGAAGGCTGAGTCAACCTTGGAAAGATACTCGGAAAGATCTGGTGGAAAAAGAACTATGGTAAAGCCTTAAAAAAGAGGTAGATCCTACATTATCCTTATGCTTTCCTTTGCTGGCCTTCTCCTACCATCGGGCTGAGGGTAGGTTTTTAAAATCAAATTTCAACTGTTCATTTTTTCATTATGATGACTGTTAGTCCCATTGTCTTCTGTGCACAAAAGCAAGCTAAAATTACCCTAGCTCTTTACAACTGGCAGCAAACGTTGAAAACCTAAGAGAACAGAACTGATAGGAGGTTTAAGGAAGATAACCCAAGATGGTTACTCTCCCCTGTGACAGTCTCACTCTCACAGGAAAGAGAACAAGCAAATATTCCACTCACTTAATGTGAAATAATTTGGTGTTAACTTTTATAGCATAAGATGATATCAATAACGCTGATGCTTAAATCATTTTTTAAATAACATGTATTGATTCGAAAGAATTCCAGTAGAAATACAAAGGGAAGGAGGAGGAAGGGAGGGATCATTTTTAACTATTCACCTCTTACATTCCTGACCCCTAACCTACTTTTAACCATCAGTTTGTAAGAAGTCACTACATCATGACCAGCAACCAACCCTTTCTGAATAAACTTGAGCACTTCTGAACTGTGAGAGAAGCAGGCAGGCAGAGACCAGCACTCCAAATGAGAAATATGAATAACCTTTCCACTCCGCATTCAGACAGTAATGAGGTTAGAATGAAAATTTGAACTGACATATCTTTCTCCTTTGTTTCTTGCAAGTTTTCTCTTTTAGCTCCAAGTATTTGTTGTTGCTTCCACGACATCAGAAAGTCATGTGTATAAATACGACACCTTTCATCTCTTAAAGTGAATTTTAGAGCATATTGACAGGCTCCTGGGATGAATTTCTCTTTTATTACACAGATCAGGTAGCAGTACTGGGCAGAAAGCTTTTCTCAAAATATCTTGCTGTGACAGAATCGGATGTGAGGAAGATGATTTATCTTCCAAACCAGTTCTGATTATGAGGTTTTTCTTTAGTGAAATGCCCAAGAAATCATCCCAAGACCATTTCAAGAAAGCTCCATCTTCCACTGAAAAGTTGAGTCATGTTCTACAGGCTGTGTGTACAGATGGGCATGACTTCTGCTCATCAAGGGGAACTTGGGTGCTTTTCTGGGCTTCTCAAGTTGGATGGTCAAGGTCCTGGACATTTGTGGTCCATGCCTGCTGAGCTGAACTTCCAACTTAGCAGGTCATAAGCTGTAGAGTTCTGCACACACATGTCCCAACATCATGTTATACCCCATCATGTGATGGACAATAGATAATAGACAATCCATTTCCACTGAAGGTGTGTGTTGAGGAATTATATGGAGTCTGTGATGGAATATGAGAATAATGGTATACAGTAGGCCATACTTTGAAGAATGCATGGTCAAACTTGCCTGCATACTTTAGAGAGCAACCACAGACTTAAGCAAGAAACTGAAAAAAAAAATCCACTTTGACATTAATAGGCATCTAAGCTGAAAATAAAAGTCAAAGGGATAATAAAGATTTCTGGACATTTAAAAGTTTTTAAAAGCTGGAAAGAAGGAAAAAAAAGAATATAAGGGCAGGATTTGGAAAAATGGAGGAGACTGCCTGGAATTAAGGAATGGAACCGTAATTAAAAGGAACTTACAGTGAAATTTTAACAAGATTTCTCAAAGATACATTTTAATGAAAACTTGGTAACAAAATAATAGAACCCCAGGAAGAGACAGTGGAAAAGAAGAAGCAAGTAAAAATAGCCTTGGATTATTTGGATTACTTGGTGATTTTTGGTTTTTGCATCTAATGACTAAAATTAATTGGGTGGTTGTTTAAAAGTTTTTAAAATGGTATCACTCATAGAAGAACTGAAAACGGAACTTAAAAAATGGAAAGAAGATGCACAAAAAGGGAGAAGTTCTTTTGGCTTCGTGTTTCAATTCTTAGAAATGGAGATCTGGTACTATGAAAAGCAACAAGAAATGCTTGCAGAACAAGAACATTGGGACAAAGAAGAAGCCATCTTTAATGATCAAATAATTTTAAGTGGGGGGGGGAGAAAAGGGGGGAAAGAGCGTGAAAGGTTTAAGATTAGAAAAAACAACCAAAAAGAAGAAGAACAATTTGAAAGATAAGTATAATATTAGAAAGCAACAGAAGAGGGGATTACAGATGAGAGAGTTAGAAGTAGAAAGACGAGGGGGTAAAAAGGGGAGGGAGAAGAAGAGGGGGAAGAAGGCAAGGAAAAGAAGTTGTAAAAGACAGAAACAAGAAATGGAGAAACAGGGAAAAGATATAAGGATTGTAACCATAAGTTTGTTTAGAGATAATGGGTGAAAATTTAATTGTAAAAGGGATTCTGCAAAGGTACATAAGATAGCTTTGTTATATTACAAATAGAAATAACTTTAGAAAATATGATGATGGACAAAATATTTATTGTAATGCAGTGGGATGTTTGTTAATAAATAAATGAATTAAAATGATTGAGAGAATTAAAAGGGAACATTTTTAATTATTAGTAATGATTTATAAAAATATAAGTGAGAAATATGGGGAAAAAAAGAATTAACTATGGAAAGTTTATAAGTGTTCCCAAGGAAGTATGATATTCAAAAAGAAATGTTAAAGATGTTAAGATTTTAATGCATATTAATGATAGAATTGAATTGGAATGGAATGTGTTTTATTTACACATATATATAATTTTTTCTTTTTAAGAATATAGTGTCTATTTTAAGAACGTATGAAGCAGAATTCGATTGGAAATTATGTATTATATTGAATGCTATAATCTTAAAGCTATATATTGAAGCTTAAATAAGAGCTTGAATTGATACAATTAAAGGATATAAAGGTGTCATACTCTGGCAATTACAGGGAAAAATTTGCTTAATAAGAAAAGATAATATGAAATTGTAACAGGACAGACAAAAGTATAAATATAATGATTTGAATTGAGATAATTAAAACAAAGTTGAGAAAATTAGAAGAGGGGGAAAACTATGTAGAAAATATAAAATGGTAATAAGATATGGAATAGAATATAAAAATGAGCATGAAATTGAGTTTTGTGTCTCTATGAAGAAGTGATAACCTGGGACCATGCTATTTTCAGAAAAGATGTTTTATTTGTATTTTGTTTTTGTGAAAATCCAAATAAAATTTTCAAAAAAAAAAAAAAACCAGAGAGCAACCACTAGTCGCTGTTGGTTGTCACTTCCAACTGTCTGTCTGGAGCCTTGAGCCAAGCTCCAAAAACTTCAAAGGATTTATTATGAGCTAATATGTCAGTATGCCGTGTATGTAGCCTTTCTATCAGTGTTTTAGAATTGCCAGTGATCTCATCTCCTACATACTATCCTATCTTGACTTCATTCACATTACTAAATGCCGGATACAGAAGAGCCCACTAATAACTTCACAAGCGTTGTAGGAAGAAAGCATGGGAATAATGTACAATATGAGGAGCACACAGTAGACTATTTTCTGAGCCACTGGGTTCTGGGACTTTTAGTTTGTCATGTATAATATCCCCTCAGAAGGTAGTTGATCATGAAGAAAATAAACAGAGGTGAGTTTGGATTATAGTTGAGGAACCCCCAGAAAACACCAGATGGGGAAGTAGAATAAACATCCTGAAAGAAAGAAAAGGTAAACTATGTTGCCCAGAAAGCAACAGATTCTCCTTTTTCAGACAAAGTATTTTACTAACAATGTGGCTCCAACAAGCATGTAAATAAGAAGATCATATCGACAATACTCTCTTCATTTTACAAGAGGCACAATGAAGAACTTACCATCATTCCTTTATTGTGACTATCAATCATCTCCATATTTGGACCCTGGATATAAAAAGACCAAAAGGTTTGGAGATTCCGTATGTCACTGCTGGTCCATGAAAGCCAATAAATCAATGGGTTTTGTTATTAATAGAGGACGTGTTGGTTATTACTAGAGGATCAAAAAGTTGGGAAAGCTAATGAATTAATGGACTTTGTTATTACTAGAGGACATATTTCAAATATTTGTCTTTTTTGTTAGTACTCTGTGCCAGGCATGGCAGTCAGTGGATGAGATCAGTAAAGAAGTGAGGCCTTCTGTGTCTCAGAAGGTCCTTGACCATCCAAGAAGGTCAGAAGATAAATAGAGATGTGAATACCTCGAGTTGCTCAAGCTATATAAGCAGAGAACAGCAGTTCCTCCGAGGTGCTCGGAAAGAACAAAACTATTGATCTGGATAGCAAAGGACAGCAAAGTTGTTGTTTTTTTAAGACACCTGTTTTCCTTCCTGCTCAAAGAAAGAGAAATCATGGGCATCTGCCCTTCTCAGCTAATCAAAATATGAGCAAAATCATTAGGCAGGTTAATAAGCTTGGCTTCCAATGTGTCAAATTTGTCACTTGCTAAAGGTTTATATCAGCTTTGTCACTGATAGAGGAAGGAATGATTGATCTTTGATTTAGCTTGAACCACCCTTGAAGTAAGGCGGATAGCCAAGATTTTTCTAGAATCTTTATTTTGATGCAGCTGAGCAGCCTTGAATCTATCTCATGAGCACTTAAAATGTGGTTGGTCTTGTCTGGGTCAGAGTAAGCATTCTGCCCTCTTACAATAATCTTGAAGAATAATAGCTTGAAGAATAATAAGATTCCTTTGTAAAAGAATACTGGTTAAATCATCTTTTATTTTTATTGCATGTCTAACTAAATAACAGAAGAAAAATGTATGTATGGTGCATATAACACCATTGCCTATATAATATCACAACAAATGACCATAATAATTATCATGAAAATTCATAAACAGTTATAAAGAGAAAAGTGCTGGAAAACTATGCGATATTACATGATCTCTCAGAGCTTTTTCAATGTATGACCTTGGACTTCTGAGTCACTCTTCTTGCTTCCTGTGTCTGAAACTTATCAGCACAGGAAGCCACACAATTTTGAACTTTAAGGAAAATGTGTGTATGAAGGAATGGATTGTTGTAATGGTTGTGTTCATTTTAGTGAGTCTGGCTATGTAGGAGAACATTCCCCACAGGGCAGTGCTGAAAATTCCTGCAATTTGTTCAAGCTTTCTCATTCTTTACGAGGGAAGGTTTATAGATTAATTTTTTTAACCAGATGAAGACTTCTGGATGGACATGATGGCTGAAGAGCTGTGCAGAAATGGGGAGCAGAACAAGGAAAAGAAAAAAGAAAGGAAGAAAAAGTCAGCTTTTGCCACTTTTCGTCATGAAAGAAGCTTTAAACTACCACCTAAAGGAATTCTGAAAGACTTGCAAAGCATTTGGTGAATGGAAAAAGAGAAAAATAAAAGCTCTTTTCCCAATTGACGGTAAAATTCCTAAATCCAGAGAACACAGTTAGGCATATAATGCCTCCCTGTTATAGTGGGATGGGAAGAGTCAGTGTAAAGTCATCTTTTCTGTATATATGAGAGTAGTTCAAAACATTTGTTAAATCACTTGTCAGGAGATTAAGGGGACATCTTGAAGATTTGAAGATCAACCATAAATTTATCTGTCAAGTAAGTGAGAAATTACAGTTGACTCTTATACTCCTCTTCCCTTCTTTACCCTTGGACATCTCATTTTTGGCTTCATAAATCAAACTGAATGGGGTAGAGATACGTTCCCACTGAAGCAGGAGTCATCAAATGCCATCAGAAGCCCATCTGTGGAGGAGGCCTACAAACGCTTCTCATTTGGATGTCCCAAGTTAAATCTCTGGTTCAGCTAGAAACATAGGACAAAATCCAGCAAGCACTGGAAAGCAATCCCCTATGTGTGTCTTTTACTTCTCATTGGGATTAATTGGTCATCTGAGCATCACCATTAAAAGAACACCAGTAACATTAGCCATACTGGAGCGTGGAATTAAGGAGAAACTTTCTAACAGCGAGAACAATTAACCAGTGGAACAGTTGCTTTCAGAAGCTGTGGGGATTTCATCACTGGAGGCAGAGCCTGGACAGCCAATTGTCCAAAATGGGATAGGGTCTCCTGCTGGACTAGAAGGCCTTCAAGGTTTCTTCCAGCTCTACTCTGTATTCTGATTGGATACTATAGAACCAAAGCATGCTGGCTTGCTGATATCTTAACTTGATGCATGTGTTAGGAATAACATAGCTTACCTAACGTAGTTTGGGTAAAATAATATATATAAACTATGATTGTAAGTTTAAGTGTGTGTCACTTTAAACTGCAAAGCATGTAATTCTGGGTGCGATGTTGAACCGCCATAAGAGGGAGCAAGAGAACCTGCTCATTTGCTGACGATTGACTGGTTTGATGGATTGATGGTTTGTTAACTGCATGTTTCCCTACTGCTGAGTTGCTGAAGGAAGAGAGGAGTTTTGACTTCTTCATATCTCTACTGCAAGGAGATATATTCCTGGACTGATATTTGTAAGTTTACTGACCTCTCTTTTTCGACACTGGAATTTGCAACTGAATAATCCCTGGATGGACTGAACTAGTGAATGATATATGGACTGTTTGACTATGCTATAACTCTTACTGGAATAAACTATTTAACTAGTACAGTGTATCTGTTTTACTGAGTGTAAGCTACAAAAATGTTTATCTCACATATTTTGCCTGCCTGCTTGACTGCCGTGCAGATTCTGCTAGGGTGTATCCCTAACAGCATGTCTGCCATCTGCATTTATTTATTCAGCCTATGACATGAAATGCATGGATAGCAATAATAAGGATACACTGTAGAAGGAGCAGATAATAATTTTTGGTCCCATTTTGGTTGCCACAATGTAAAAAAGATGTTGAGACTCACAGAGAAGAATGTCAAAGACAATTGGGGGACTGGAGACTAAACATATAAAAAATGCTTGCTTGAATTAGTTATGTCTACTTTAGAGGTAGGGGTGACATGGGAGCAGCATTCCAATATCTCAGGGATTGCCACAAAGAAGAGGAAGTCAAGCTATTCTCCAAAACACCAGAGGGCAGGACAAGAAGCAACGGATGGAAACTAATCAAGGAGAGAAGCAACCTTGAACGAAGAGAAAATTTCCTGACCGTTAGACCATTAATCAGTGGAATGACTTGCCTGCAGAAGTTGCAGGTGCAACGTTGGAAGTTTTTAAGAAGACATTGGACAACCATTTGTCTGAAATAGTATAGGGTATCCTGCCTGAGCAGGGGGTTGGACTAGACAACCTTCAAGGTCCCTTCCAACTCTGTTGTTCTATTGTAGTATGATGCACATATGTTGGAGATATGTGGTTAGTTTTGTAAGGTATATGAAATTCAAGAAGTTATATATTACAAGTTACTTTAAAATATGTTGCTTCATGGAAATAGAATAAACTTTCCATATGTTAATATCTAGGTCATTTATCCAATTAAGCACATCATTTGTTAATTGGAGAAAATCTGCTTTTCCTCCTATATAAGTTCTCAGCTAGTCACTGTGTGATCTAGTGTCTGATTCACATTCGGCCATGTGCAAATTCTGACCAACAAAGGGTGTGGTTTTTTTTTCTCCCTTCAAAATCTCAGTTTTTACAACAGTTTGAAGATTCTGCTAACATATATGCATTGCAACAAGTTAGTCTGGACAAGCTCTACATTATTGTAAGGTTGCATTAACAGAATCTTCAAAGTCTGAAAGTACATTTCTCCCTTGTCACCTTTACAGCTCAAGAGACTAGGGAGGGTCTCTTTTGAGCCTGTTGCCTTACCAACATTCTTGCTGCAGGCTAAGCTGCCCCTTAGCCAACCTTTGTCCTAGCCAGAGCTCTCTTCCTTGTCTCTCAATGTGATTCCCACATGAGCATGACCAGTCTTGATGGTCTGGGCATTTCTTTTTCACTTTCACCTGAAAATTACAGATTCCATTACAAAGTAAAAGGCAAGGAAACCTTGTGTGTAAAAGAGGAGGAAAAGATTATTACAAATCTGGGGTTGCCCTTTAAAACAATGGTCACCAACCGGTGGGCTGGGGACCACTGATGGTCCGCAAGAAAGTTTTGGTGGTCTGCAAAGAAATGCCCCCCCAAAAAAAAAATTAATCCAGGCTGTGTGGGAACACAAGGCTGCGCCACCCACATGGCCCTCCACTCACTGGCCTCCACCCTTTGGCCAAGCACAAACCTTACCTTGAGTAGAGCCATGCGAGCTGGAACTGGAAGGTAAGACCAACAGCAGGGGAGGGAAATCCGCCCTGGGGTGGCTTGCTAACTTTGGTGGGAAAGTTGGCTCCATATTCCAGAGCTGCAGTAGCGACAGGACTGGCTCTTTGGTCATCCCGGAGTAGCTCCTCCAGTCCATGGCAGGCCGGTGCACCCGGGTGGAGGAGCAGCTGCTCTGGGATGACCAAAGGGCCAGTCCTGTGACTACTGCAGCTCCGGAATATGGGACCAACTTTCCCACCGATGTCAGCAAGCCACCATCAGTCAAAATCCATATTACTGGTCCACGGGATTTCAAATTATGAGGTTGGTGGTCCCTGAGGTCCATAAGGTTGGTGACCTTTGAGTTAAAAGACTGCAGACAGTGCAACATTCATCTCATTGGTAGGAAAATGTTAACGTATACTGTAAACTTCATTAATGCTGCAAAGCCATTGTTTCAAATCACTTCCTGCCCCTCTATTCCATTTCACTCCATTCTTTCCTTTCACTTTTGTAGTTATGAGTTAATTTCCTCCAAAGATCCTATTCTACAGGTGTCTAACGCTTAGGGAGCTTTTTTTTTTTTTTTAACTAACCACTCCACTTCCCAGGTCTTTCTTGAAATGACACTTAAAATGAATTTCCTCTGCCTGCTAGAAATGTACTTCTCTAATTTTCTGTTCTCAGTATCACTTGACCTGAATATCCAAAAGCTTGTATAATAGTCAAAAGAGAAAAGGTGGTTTGGGTAATCAGAAGTTGATCTAAATGTAGCCCTATTGCATTGGAAAATGGTTGAGAAGGTTGACCTAGGGCAGGGGTCTTCAGACTTGACAACCTTAAGACTTGTGGACTTCAACTCCCAGAATTCCTCCTCCAGTCATGTTAGCTCAGGAATTCTGGGAGTTGAAGTCCACAAGTCTTAAACTGGCCAAGTTTGGAGACCCTTGACCAAGGAACACTAAAGTGGCTTATTCTAGGACTATCAATTCACCATTCAGCCTTATTGCCTGAATATCTCTGGGATCACCATCCCCAAAAAATCTCAGTGGGTTATAAAGGAGAATATTTGAAGCTCAGGATTGAAATCAGGGGTTCTTTGTGCTCTCTGAGCTTGGTGGTTTTCTTGCAGATGTTGCATTGCACAGCATAGCACAGATGATGTTACCACTCACCCTCCAAGCTCAATGGGAATGTCTTTTTTGCCATCTTCAAGCACTATTGTTTATGATAATGAATATCCATTCACCAATTTGCAGCTAAATAGATGCCAGTGGACCTTCACCTCCACATATATCATAATCCTGGTTAAGGTGGAGGGGAATTAAACCTTGTGTGTCAAAAAGGAGATATTTTGGCTGAACAGTAAGTTCAGTGTGAAGATATTGAGGTGCCACCTGTCAAACCAACCAAAGCACCAGGCTGGGCATTCAATATTCAAATATTTTACTTAGTTTCTTCAAATACACAGGGGGATTATAGGAGCCATGTGTTTATATATAAACCTATAATTTTAGGTTCTCTTGCTCAGTCTTCCAGCTTTGTTATCCAAATTATGTTTGAAATAATACAAGCAAAATGCAAGCACACAATTCTTTCTGCAGTTGTGTGATTAGACTCAACAAGAATATTAATCAGTGCTTCAAACTCGGCTAATACAAACTTTTAAAAGGCCTCATTATAGCAGTCAGGCAATGCAAGATAAGCAAATAGTCTGGTTGTATATTTTGAGCGCCACAAACTTCAGAGTTAAAGGCAGTCAATTCTCTGATGCTGATTTATTTTTAATATTAGAGTATTTAATATGTAAGTATATTTTTGGCATGCAGTTTGAGAGATAAATGTGATTCCTAAGATTTAACAGAGTTGGAAGTGACCTTGTAGGTCATCTAGTCCAGGGGTCGCCAACCTTTTGGATCTCAGGGACCACCAAAATCATAATTTTAAATCCCGTGGACCAGAGACCCTGGGAAAATCCCCCCAAAAGCCTGCAGGAAAATTCCCCACCCGTTTTCGTACCAATAGATCGTTCTTTATTTGGGATCACAGATACCGTCTCCGGCTCTATTCTCAGGGGGAGGGGGGAGATAAATTTTTGGCTTCATGCAAGGAAAACAGCAGAAGCAGCAGAAGTCTTTCTTTCTCTCCCCCAAACTTCACCAGAATGGCACAGCCTCTTGGAGCAGGAGGCCTTGCAGGGTCCCAAAGACTCATTTCTGGCAGAGTTTGGGGGAGAGAAAGAAAGACTTTTGCTGCTTTCCTTGCATGCAGCCAAAAGCAGAAGAAGAAAGAAGCAGAAAGAAGCAGCCCGGTGTCCAGGTGAGGCACGTGAGGTGAGTGGGGCAAGTTCCCCCCTCCACCCTTTCCCCCCTTCCCTCACTACCTCGTGTTGTTCGCAATGCAAGTGATGCAAGCCTTGTGTTCCCATGGGCCATGTGGGCAACATAGCCTTGTGTTCCCGTGCAGCTTGGATTAATTGCTTTGGGGGGTGTTTGGGGGTGACATTTCTCGGTGGACCACCAAAATTTTCTCACAGACCATCGGTGGTCCCCAGCCCATTGGTTGGTGACCACTGATCTAGTCCACCCCCCCCCCCCCAAGCAGGAGACCCTACACCATTTGGGAAATTTTCCATGCCATCACTGACCTTGTGCAGTGGTCTTAATCGAGAGTATCTCCACCAGCCTCATCTTCTTCACAAAGAGAACAAAGAGAACCTGCATTTATAAAAAGGCAAGTATTAGCATTTTGCAGCTCACATGAAGTTCTTTGACATGAAGTTAGCTCACATGAAGTTCTTTGAGCCAGAGAAACTAGAATGTAAATCCTGAACCAGTCATGGTCTTACATGTCTCGGTATTTCTAAACCAACTCTTTAAGTATGGGGGAAAGCATTGTAGGATACCTGAAATCCTTGAAAGTATACAAAAAATGAGTCTAGGACAACTTGCCATGGCCAATCCAGCATAGCCATCTCACCACAGCCATCTCCCTAACAGCCAGCTCGGCACAGGACAACTTACTGAGAGACAATCTATGTGGGACAACTGAAAACAATAATCACCATTTCCCACTGTTTCTGTTCTGACCCAGACTTCGTCCAAATTAAGGAAACATAAACTGAGTGTAAAATCATACCTATTTTAATGCAATGCTGGGAATTTCTTGCATTCCCAGCCACAATGCATTAGAAACAATTCTCTGAGATAAGCTCATGTCTTTCAGGGTTGTAGAAGGCTGCCAAGAAACAGAAGTCCCATTACTAGAATAGAAACCGACAGAAGTTCCAGCAAAGACAAACCAGAGTTTGCAGGGTTTCAATGAGGAATCAGAATCTAATGAATTTCTTTGCTTCCTGCAAAACTCTTCATCACTGAAGACTGACTTTTATCCCTGATGGGAAGGGCAATCACCTCCCAGCCTTACCCCCGAGTCGCCCCTTCTGCTTCATCTGCTCTCGCCTTCTAGCAGCTCTACGCATGCACACACTGGGAACAGGCTCCCCTAGGTCCTCTGCTTTGCTGCTGCCAGACTCCAAAGGCTCCGAAGGCTCCGAAGGCCCTCTCAGGTGGTCCTGGCTCCATCCCTGCATTGGATGCAGGACCTTCGTCTGAGTCCTCTCCAGACTCCCTGACTGGTCCCCTTTCATCCTTGCTATCAGAGACCTTTGCCATCTGCACCAGTTGTCGGTGAATCACAATAGTTTCTTCTACATTCTTTCCATTTTTGTCAGTGCAAAGAACGTCGAAGAAATAGTGGTGGTTAACATTTATCACGTTAAATTATCCTGCGTGGAATTGTCCTATGGCAAGTTGGCCATGACGGGTTGGCTGTAGTGAGATGGCCGTAGTGAGTTCGTCATGGTGAGATGGCTGTGGTGAGTTGACTATGGCAAGATGGCCGTGGCAAGTTGTCCCATTGTTATAAAAAACAGGGCACACAAAAGGTAATAAATCAGGATTTTCCAAACTATTTCTTCCACAAGAAAGAATACTCAATGCCCATCACATAAATTCTCTGTCCATCACTATGGAGCATAATAGACTAGAATGAAGCTGCTCCATTCTATATAACTTGGGGATAGTCTTTCAAGGGTGGCATTTCACATTTTTAAAGCATCAGAAATCAATAGAAATTCACCACATTGGGTCAAGGGTCTCATAAGGAGTAGCATTTGCTTTTTAAACTTTATGAATTTCCCAAGAGCTCTCTTTCATCCTTCTGAACATTTAAAAATCTCAGTGTAAATATAATGGCACCAGAGTCTTTGGAAAGCAAAAGCTTCTGTCATGACATTTACATTGTTTGTGTTTATTAGCAGAGATAGAACTATGCAGAACTACAGACCAAGGCCTTGAAAGCCTACCATTACAATGGAGAACATTTATGTAGTTGATACATTTCTGCATCCTGCAATCTGGGGACTTTTATTAGTGTATGTAGACAACCAAAACAAAATAAAAAGGTAAAAATCTCCATTCAAAAGCCATTTTCATCATGATTAAACAAAAACAAAAAACAGTAGTTACGATGCACATACAAAAGGGGGAAGGATTTCCACTGTGGAGCTCCATCCAACATTTTGTAAATTTTGACACACACAGATCTGACCAAAGTCCTTGAGCTGGGGTGAATTTTCTGCAAGTAGTACAAAGCATTAAAGCCCGCACTGCAGTGTCTCATAAGCCATAAAGCTTTCGTCCAAAATCCTGGGGGTGGAACACATTTTACACTAGCACTGATGATGTTATCTGGTTTGGTTTAATGAAAGATCTGCAACCAAGCTCAGGGAGCACCCAAGAACCCCTCATTTCAATCCTGGCTACGAAATATTCTCCCTTTATTAGATTCTATATCAATAGACAAGCCCCTGCTTTACGAAAATAGCATTGCCTGGTTCAAAAGAAATGCTCTAAAATAAATCTCAGATTTGCTACATCCAATCTGTTCCAGTTTGCTACATGAAAAAAAAAAAAAAAAACCACATTTGGGATTGACATACCCACCACCTGGGCTCTCCAGCCGAATGATGCCAGATCCATCCTGAAAAAGATGAAGCAGATGTCTTTTTTTAAACTTCCTTTTTCGGTAACTTAGTTGAGAAGTTCCCACTCATAAGATCTATGCCTGAACCTGGACTGGAAATCAGCAGCTCAGATTCAAGGGAAATCTAGTTGATTGGTGATAGTTGTAATACAAGATATACTGATCCCACCAAGATCCAGTTTACTGTGGTGTAAGAATTAAGCCATTTTTTTAAACTATGAACTTTTTTTTGAACTTTGAACTTATGAACTTTTTTTACTTTTTTACTTTTTTTTTACTTTGAACTCTGGTGCTGGAGAAGACTCCTGTGAGTCCCTTGGACGGCAAGGTGATCCAACCAATCAGTCCTAGAGGAGATCAACCCTGGCTGCTCTTTAGAAGGCCAGATTCTGAGGATGAAACTCAGATACTTTGGCCACCTCATGAGAAGGAAGGACTCCCTGGAGAAGAAAAGTCTAATTCTGAGAAAGATGGAAGGCAAAAGAAGAAAGAGGGGATGGCAGAGAAGGAAGGGGCTGGATGGAGTCCCTGAAGCAGTCAGTGTGAGCTTAAATGGAGTCTGGAGGATGGTGGAGGACAGGAAGGCCTGGAGGAACGTTGTCCATGGGATCACGATGGGTCGGACACGACTTCGCAACTAACAACAAAGAATTAACCCAGAGTGTCATCCTACACAGTCAATAGTTGCAAATTAACTCTCACAATCAAGAAAGTGTTCATTAGCACTATCGGATGTGGGCTTCCCAAATTTGAGCAAGTGGCTGGAGGTAATTTTTTTGCAGCCCTGATCTGCTATGCTTAGAGAAAATGAAAAAGGATCAGAACCAAAAGGAATGAGCTGATATTCTGTGGTGACATATTTGAGGATGTTTGAGGGCCAGAGAAGGTGGTGACAAGTCTACAGAGAACATCTCTAAATGTGGATAAGGGAAGAGATAAAAACATGAGCAAGCTACAGAGAAATAAATATATTGTGTCTTTATGATCAAAAACAGGGAACCGTGGCCCTTCGGGTATCCCTAAACATCTATTCACAGCAACTGAGCATCCACAATTTTTACTGTGGGAATTTTACATATGTCTTCCTGTGACTGAAGGGAAGGCTGCACGCACCATCATTATTGGGGGACAGAAACGTTGTCATAGCAAAAAGTGACAAGGTAGAGGTGTTGGTAGGAAGGCACTGTGGTCTATCTGCATTTTATTTTGTTTGATTTGGGCCAATTTTGCTCACAGTGGGGAACATCACTGCGATGATGTTGTGCTACAGCAGAGTGCCTCCTGGTTTCTCTGATGTGCGATTGGCTATCATTCATTCAATGTTCCTTTCACTTCTTGGTGCCTCTTTTTGCTGATCTCTGCCTGCTTGCTTGCAGATCAAGCAGCAGCTTCTTAGACTCACGTTAAAACCTGGGAGAGTTGGAAAGTAAATGCTGACAGGTTAATAAAGAGATTTCATGAGAAGAATCCTCATAAGCCTAAGGGGGCTTCTGGGGGTGGCAGAGGTGGTTAGAGCTTTAACTAATCTGTTATGGTTATTTCTTTGCAGAAGATTCTGTTCGCTTGAAGGGAGGCAGCCTGTCAACCCTGAAGCTGACATGTGTAGCCATATTTTATTGTAGTCTTTGTCTATTCTTTTACTTAACTTTCTTCAGGGTTTCTGCAAAGGATTTTAATGGTGCTTCAGGCTCGCCACATTCTAGCAGCAGGAAGGCGGGTTGTAGAGATACGGGGAAATGTTATGCCTAGCTGGCATTCCTTCCTGTAGGAACTGAGAAGGTGCCTGTAGCTGGTGGAAGGTGGACCTTAGAATCATCCAACTGATGGACCGTGTACTGATTGGAGAATGTGACTATGGGGGGGGTTCAAACTTTTGCTTTTACTGGGTGTAATTCTGGGGTCTAGTCAGAATCGGAATTACACCAAGACCTTGCCAATTTGATATGTTTCCTAATAAATAGACTTTGATGAAAAATGGACACCTTAGATTTTTATTCTAGGGACATATTATTTGGAAGCTTGATACTGATCTGGTAGGATGGGTAAATGTTGTTAGGAAGAGGCAGTTCTGGAGATAACGTGGCCCAGAGCTGTGCCATATTGGCACTACCAGCATGTGAATAACCCGGCATTTAATTCCTTCAGCTCCTGTGTTTTAGTGTCTCCAGGTAGTGGGGAGGGGGCAAGCACGAAGGAGAATATAATAGCTAGCAAGGTTTGTTTTGTTTTGCAAATCTGCTACAGCAAAAGTCTAAGAGCAGCACACAATTAAAAAGGCAAATGATCCCTCAGATAAAAAGTGTAATAGCATACAGCAAATTTGAAAGTTCAAACCATTTCCAATTTGCAGTTATGTTGCATTATCTTACTGAGGCGAGCGTTGCCAAATGGTGCCATTAGCATTTGCATTTGAAAAGGACACCATATGCAGCGGAAGGGCATTAAATGCTGCTCTTCATAGGAAGTCAGATTCAAGCCAAAGAAGGTGTGGCCGTTTCTAGGAGATACGCAAAGATTGTGTTAACTAACGTGGGGAGCCTGTGGGGGGGGGGGGAAAGTCTCGCTTTCTTGAGAGGGAAATCCGATTGCATCATGTTATTTAAATACATGATAATCCAAATTAATTAAAATTCTGTGTGCAAATCCAAGGTATGAAATAATGACAATAACAACAACAACTATAGGCTTTCTCCTAGCAGAGGATAAGGCATAGAAGTCTGAACAAAAGATATAGCAGCAAAGAGCTATCTTCATACTCCTCCATAATTCAAAGCCCTTCAGAGGAAATATTTTATGGAACAAGTTAACTGCCAAACAGCCCACGTTCTCCTCTTTCTCTTTACCCTAAAACAGTGGTCCTTGACCTCAGTGACTTTAAGATGGTGGACTTCAACAGTTGAAGTCCACCCATCTTAAAGTTGTTGAGATTGTGAAATGATGCTTCCCCCCAAAAAAAGCAATCAATGGACTGTTAGTCCATGGGGACAAAAAAAAAAACCCAGGACCTGAAAAATTAATATTATGTAATCTGTTTCTCTTTTCTCAATTATCTCTGTTAGGAAAACATGTGCACAAAGAAGTGTTGGCAGGGCGGAGTGCAGCAGGCAAAATAATAATGTGCTATATGCATAATAGGGTGAGAAATGCAGAAAAAAGCACATGCAAATTTTCCCGCACACTTACAAAAAATGTGGCAGATGCTGTGGAAACAGAATGGAATAATTTACGTGAGGGGAAATGAAGAACCATGACAGATCTATCTGTCTATCCTTAATTACCTTCAGAAGTTGTTCTGAGAGCTCTATCCATCCAAGTGTCCAGCCAATTCCTTGTGTCCTTCTCAGCCCTTTTTTCTCTCCCCCTTCCTATTCATGGCTACTTAGAGACTGCCAAAGTGACAGATGTACAAGGAGGGATCAATAGGTGCGCACATCCAGGTGGTTATTGATGGAGGTGCCTCATTAATTCTTAATGTTAGGAGCACAAGACCTCTTTTATTTAGGAAAATAAGGAATGTCTTTAGTTTACTTTATTGAGCTGAGATCAAAACACTGATAAAAAAAAAGGATGATCTTGAAAATACTGGTTATAAATCCCACTTCGAAATGAGTATATTCAAGACCCTCCTTTTTCCATATTCTGCTTAATTGGTATATTGAAGATGCAAATGCTAGTTTAATGTGCATTATTTATCTTATTATTGATATGAGAATGAGTTGGGTGGTCTCTAAAGAAATAAATGAAACCAACCAATCAATCAATCTAGAGTCTAGACAGAGCAGCCTTGGGGTAGTAAAAAAATTAGCATTATCCTCTAGAAGAAAATTAATCAGCCATAATGAGAATATATTTAAGCTGATATAACATCTTATAAAAGTTCCTCAGGAATGTAAAATTAAGGGTGCTTTCAAATAAGGACATTTTCTGTCATCTAAGGGTCTATGGAGATTCTGCCATCCAGGTCATGGTTGTCCCAAAAGTGCTTTTCCAAAAGGAAACTGAACTTTGTTTTTCTTTAAAGATGTTTTGTTTCTCATCCAAGAAGAATTTGAAGAAGCTCCTCGGATGAGAAGTGAAACATTTTCAAGTATTATTTTTTTATTTTTATTTTCTATTCATGTGTCTGTGTGTCTGTGTGCACGCGCAAGGCTATTTGTCTCCTGCGGCTCCCCATTCACTGCTATAGCTGCAAAAATCTAGATGGCCACTGGAGGGCAGGAGAGAGAAGGAAAGCTAGTTCTCTGTGTCTCTTTCCTGCCCTCTAGTGGCCATCTGTGTTTGAGCAATGCAGATCTAGAATTCCTAATGTTGGTAGACGCAAAGTCTACCTTGAATCTTCTTGAAATTGTTTTTCTCCTAATCATTTTAAAGCCAGCTGTCTCTATTACTGTATTTATTCTTGAGGTGAAATGGAAAACTTAGTATGGTTTTCAAAATAGTTGCAACTTGTGTCCCAAAATCCTTTTCAGGGCACCTTGATAAAATGGGACAGAAAGCAAAAAGGTGAAACTAGTTATATCTGTGTTTCCTTTGGAGAAGAATCTTATGCAAATATCCTGAAGGATAGCAAAGAACCTTCTAGCAAAAAATTAAATCTTGATTTGCCAAACAGCCTGCTGGTATCTTAAGGCCATTTCCCCATCAGCATCAACATCTGGAACATCTGGAAAAGAAATGCATGATTCATAAGTGGATCTTAGGGGCTGGCCTCAGGATTCACAGATAATAAGTTCAGCCTTCTGCTATGATGTTTATTTCTGTTCTTGTTTCCCAAAATGAAATGTACCGTTTCCATAACAGCAACAGAAAGCAGTGCAGCAAAAGGAGTGATTTTTAAATAAATTCTTCAGTGCATTTTTCCTCCTCATCTGTGGGTGTCTATTCTTTTTATCATCTTTGAATCAGAAGACTTGTCTGATTCACAAATTTTATTGAAAGCACAAAGTTTTCATAACCAAAACTCACTTTATCAGGTGCATAGACTGTTAATTGGGGGGGGGGTGTTAGTGTTTGGGGACAAACCCCCAAGCAGAGTGCACAGCAGCAGTCAAGCCAGGCAGCCAAATGAGAGAGAGGCTGGGCCCAAGAGTATACACACACTGGAGACAAAAACACTGTTTGTAGTTTTTAAATAGTTATTTAATTCACACAGAGATTGAGAAGTGTCATTCAGTCCATATGTCAATATCCAGTATATCCATCCAGTTACCTAGTCCATTAACAGTAAATACAATGTCTTTATCTGCTTGTAAATCTTCCCCTCCTGATACCTTTCTCTCGAAGACAACGCTGAGTATGCACAGCTCACCAAGTAAACAGTCCCTTTGTTCAGTAGAAACGGTATCTTGCACAGTAGCCAACAAGCAGACGTCTCATACAGGAGTAAAACAGCAGGCAGCAGAGATCAGAGAGACCAGCGACCAGTAACACCAGGAAACAGTAACCAGAAACCAGTAACCAGAATCAACAGCAAGCGTTACGTTTCTCTCACTGCCTTATTACTGCTGCTTGCAACCGCACCCTTAATTATCAGATTACATTGCAGTTTTTGTGCTTAAAGCTGCAAACACTTAAACCTAGGTTTATATATTTAGTCACCCAAACCTAGTTGGTGTATCCATATACCCAACAGGGGGGGCTGTTTTCATAATTTGGTAAAGTCCTTTTTGGTTTCTTTTCTGTAAACTGTAGAATTCCCCAAATGAGCTGTTCTCATGTAACAGGTGATTCCTTTAGCTTCAAATTCTGTGATCACGACTTAAATCTGCTAATAAAGAAAAAAAATTAAATAATGGGCCTATTGTTATTTTGAATACTGGATTCAGGAAAGTACGGTATCTGTATATTAGCCCAACCTGTTGTGGTTCGCCGGCAGCCAGTGCAGATGGCAGAGGTATCAGACAGTGAGGACGAAGGAGAATCAGTCAGGGAGTCTGGTGAGGACTTGGACGAGGGTCCTGCATCCAATGCAGAAATGGGCCAGGACCACCTGGGAGTGGGGTGCTGCCTTTGGAGCCTTCAGAGTCTGGCAGCAGTGAAGTAGAGGACCCAGGGGAGCCTGTTCCCAGTGCACATGTGCGCAGGGCTGCTAGAAGGAGAGAGCAGCTGAAACAGAGGGGGCAACTAGGGAGTAAGGCTGGAAGGTGATTGCCCCTCCCATAAGGGATAAAAGTCAGCCCTCAGTGACATGCTCTTTGCAGGAAGCAAAGAAGTTCATTAGATTCTGATTCCTCATTGAAGCCCTATGAACTCTGGTTTGTCTTTGCTGGAACTTCTGTCGGTGTCAGCCTTCAAGATTTTCTTCCTTTGCTTTGCATCTTTTGGCTGTCATAAGTAATGGGGGGAGGGGGGGGAGAATGAGTATGGGAAGTGAGCTGGAGATGTTATAAAATAGAACTGTATAAGCTGGGAGGGGGTACATTCTTGCTTAGGTTTCTATCCTATGCTATGCGCAGCTGCAACCCTTTATCAAACTATGTCAAGGTCAACAGACAGAGGCCTCATCACCACCTGGAGATGCCCACATGATGATACACACAACTTTTAATTGGATGAGCCAATTGAACTATTGGGGGTGGGAACGTTGCCATCACTTTGTATATGTGATTTACGCACCCATTTTCTCAGATTCAGAATTATTTTGTTGCTACCACTTGACTTCCAGTAAAAGATATCTTTTCTCTAATTAATGGAGTCTAAGTATTTCTTTCTTGGATTTTGAATGGAGCAGCAGCTGACAGTCGGTTTATAATGGGACTTCTGTTTCTTGGCAGGCT
This sequence comes from Pseudonaja textilis, assembly GCF_049901715.1. NCBI lineage: Eukaryota > Metazoa > Chordata > Lepidosauria > Squamata > Elapidae > Pseudonaja > Pseudonaja textilis. The sequence continues at coordinate 12,093,258 of NC_141993.1, forward strand.
TCTACAACCCTGAAAGGCATGAGCTTATCTCAGAGAATTGTGTCTAATGAGTTTTGGCTGGGAATGCAAGAAATTCCCAGCATTGCATTCAAATAGGTTTGATTTTACACTCGGTTTGTGTTTTCTTAATTTGGATGAAGCCTGGGTCAGAACACAACCTCTATTCACTTTCATGGAGAACTTCCTTTAAATCCTGCATGAGGAATTGTCCTGAACAGATGATTTTTGGAGTCACAAGGCTTTTGTGGTGTGCTAAAATATACTAACAGGTTGTGCTGCTGCAATCTGTACCTGCTGATCTTGGATGTCGTGGAGCTGATGGAGAGTGTGAGGAGGAATATGAATGAGTGATTTGTAACCCACTCTTCTACCAGTTTTCCAAGTGCCACGTATGGTGCAAATTAAACATCATCCTTTTCAAACACTCTTCACAAAGATAGGGTTCAAAACTTTGTAGCGAAGCAAAGCTAAGAATTCTGAAAGAAAGCTAAACTCACATTTACATCCCACATTTCTGCACTACCTCAGCACGTTGTGAAGTGTTTTCATGTTGAAGTAAAAGGGGGTTATGATCCCTTGATACTCCATGATGAGATCACGGAAAGGTGGAAGCTGAAGGGGCTAATAGGGACACCCTGTTTCCCCATGTAAAGTCTCCCCCACCCTCTGATTAAAACTATTCAAAGAGATCTTTTGAGTGGCAACAATCCAAATAAAAATAAGCAACCCACAAATAAGAAAAAGGATGAGAAATGTAAAATTCTCCGCAGAGCAGTTTTCCCACTGAAAAACTCAAAGAGATAAGAGGAACTTCAATTTCTTATAAAGTCTGTCCAAGATAAAAAAAAAAAAAAAGATAGATCTTAGGTGGGGAAATATTCAGAACTACAGTTTACACTATGGATATCATGGTTTTTTCCAGACAGTTTTTCCCTCTGTCCAATTCTATGACTCTGAGGGTTTTGAGAATCTCTCTTATTTTTCTTCTGCCCAGTGATTTTAAACCTGTGATCAGCTAGTAACTAGTTAGTAACTGCATCACTAGTAACTGCATCACTGTGAGAAATACTCAGCCCTTTTTAACACAACATTCAATTAACCTTTCAGAGCCTTTTAAAAATGTCATCGATCCTGCAAGATTTTGACTTTCTTTTATGGAAGCTTGTTTAGATAAAAATGACCTGTATATTTTTGAAGAGCCTTACCATGTGAGCATCACTATCTCTAGCTCTGAATTGGTATTTCGTCTGGAGCTTTTGTTACAGGCAGTTGTGACAGCTTGAAACTATTTAGTTATATTTAGCTTGAAAATATTTAGTTATTTAAAGAAGTAAAGGTTCCCCTCAAGTTGACGTTAACCATGGCAACTGTATAGAAATAGTTTGGCAATCCCTTCTGAAGTGTGCGTGTGTGTAACCCTAACCCATAACATCAAGATATCTGATAGGTCTCCCATCTATGTATTAATCAGATCCATCCTTCCTTAGTTTTCTGGAGATCTTCCAAGTTCCAATAGGTTTTTCTTCCTGCTGTGATGATAGCTACTAGTTGTTACTCTATCCTGAATTCCATAGAGATGTTAGATTCTTTTCTTGAGAAATGCACCTGGACCTGAACTTCAGCAGTTCACAAAAATATCTCTCAAACTGAGTTGAAAGCTTGACAAGTTCTCAAAAGTACTGTAACGGGAGATGTAGTCTTTCCAAGAGAGAATTACAACGATAAGCTTTATATTTATATTGTGAAAAATTCTTATCCCAGATAATAGATAAAGATTTTCCTAGGTCTGCTTCTTGATGCTATTGCCAAATGTGTTTCTTCTGGAGTTTTGGTACCTTGGGAATTATGTGTCAGTGATGCACAATCAAACATCTCCTTCTTTCTCCAAATTGGAGGAAATCTAAACCAGTCCAAAGAGCTTGTCAAGAAAAAAAAATACATTATCAACCATTTAACTTATTTCTCCTCTTCTTCACTCAGTAGAAATTCAGGCCTATGGACATGAATGTTAGATAAATCATGGGCACATATGGATTTATTTATTTCCCTTTGGTCAAATCATTTGGTCCAAACCATGAAAGGATATGTTCTCCAAATCCTGCTAAATTTGGCAAGAATTAAACATTTTAGATAATCATCCTTTACTAATCTTCTTAAGTCACCAGTCTGGTTTAGAAGAGCATGGCATCTGAAAAAGGATGAATGGGTCATCAAAGACTTAGGATTAATTTCTCTTCACCATCAGAGTTTTTTGATGGAAGGAATTTGTGCACAATCAGCGGCTAACCTTCCATTACAATAAAGAAAAAATGGAAAGCCAATTGATAAAATCTCTATGTGAGATCCCAATCCAAACTCCTCTTGGTTTCTCATTTAAAGCCATCAATGTTTCTTATTATTAATATTACACATGATTTTTTCACTATTTTACAGAATATGCACACACACACACACACATACATACATGCCCGCTAAAGATGGAAGTTCAGATGTTTCTTAAGACACACACATAACTTATAAATATATGGTTTTATTTTCCAGCACTTCCTAATGATAGTCCTTAGTCTTTCTGAAAACATTTTTGTTTGTTTTTTCTTCAGGGAAGGCTCAAAAACTTGAGTTTGTTTCAATCTGCAGAGTCTTAAAATTCTGTTTTGGGTCCAATTTTTACCTGGTGGAAACTTGATCTTTAATCTTCCTTCATTGCTCCGGTGCAGGGTTGTTTTAGACCAAGGATCTTCAAACTTGGCAAGTTTAAGACTTGTGGACTTCAACTCCCAGAATTCCTGAGCTAACATGCCTGGAGGAGGAATTCTGGGAGTTGAAGTCCACGAGTTTCAAAGCTATCAAGTTTGAAGAGCCCTGTTTTAGATGCACCTGTTGTTTCTCAGGAGGCTTCATGGATCATTAGATGATTAGAAACATGAGTGATATTTCTCGCCGGGTCAAGGAGAAAGAGACTAGGGATTCTCTAGGCAATTAAATTTCCCAGGAGGATTATTTTTGAAAAATAAAGAGTTAATATTGAGCTGATCACTGGGCTTACTTGTTTTCCTGGAAAGGTTATTCAAAAACCATGAGCTGGGCAAGAACACCAAGTGAGCGCGGGAACTAAAATGATTATATAATCAGCCTTACCCTCCTTCTGAAAACAGTACACATTTGGAGACAAAATTGCTCAAAGCTGAATCTTAATAAGCATGAGGTATTCCTCTGATCTCCTCCACATCAGCCTTTTTGATGGAGGAAACTAATTTTGCTGCCTCTTGAAAGAACACAGAACCCTCTTGAAAGAATTCTGCTGCACTTGGTGTGCTTTGAATATTAAATCCCTGCCGACAGACCCACAAGGTGGGATTATCACTCACAGGGGAAAAGCCTTCAGAACATCTCTCTCTGATTCATTGCTTAGCCTCTGCCATTCAGCCAATGAAGGCGGCTGCCTCTCTCAGGGGGTAGCAAAGCAGGCAAAAGGGAGTGGGGGTGGGGCTGGCCCTCTTGCAAAGATTGGTTGATACCCCCTAAACCAGGGGTGTCCAAGCTTGGCAACTTTAAGACTTGTGGACTTCAACTCCCAGAATTCCTCAGCCAGCTGGCTGAGGAATTCTGGGAGTTGAAGTCCACAAGTCTTAAAGTTGCCAAGGCTTGGACACCCCTGCCCTAAACTAATCTAGTCAATGCCAGGAGGTGTCTAGGAGTACTATGCTTGTGCTGGTCAGACAGTATATAGTTAATTGGGAATTGGGAACTGTCCCCTTAAGGGAATGCCTAATGGGAAATATAATTAATGCCTCATGGGAAATGTGGTTCATGTCATGTGGTCACATCTGTAATCTTGATTGGTCACTGAATTGACCTCTAGTTGGGTTGGGGGAAGCCTTTGTTCTTTTTCCTTGCCTGGACCCAGCAGCTAGATCCCTTGCTGCACCATTATGGGATGAAGATAACCATATTTTCACACTATGAAGACAACTATGCAAAGATTGGACGTTAGATGAATCTCAACATAACTGAGCTATACCTTGAGGATGCCCGGTGTGATCCAATAAAGAAACTTTGTATGGAAATCTTTGTAGAGTTTAACTGCTAATCTTGGGTATTTTTTTTTTTTTTTTTGGAAGATAAATATTGCCTAAGACAAGACAATGCTAATATGCAGTTCTTCATTGCCCAGCTAAATGGGAGCATGGAGCTTCTTTGCCCAGGTTCCAAATGCTAAACAAACTTAGGCTTCGTTAGCAGATACGATATTCCAGGAAATCCCAGAATTGTTGATTAAAGTGGGAAATGGAAACCACTTTCTGAAGGAAAGCAGTGATTCCATGTTGCAGGATCCAATCTCTGCCGGACACTGGGAGCAGAGATCTAGTCTTTCGAGCTTTTGAACTTGTGCTGGAGGCCACCCTCAGAGAGCTTCTTTCTACTAGAAACAACTTCCATGTAGTCGACAGATGATAGCTTGATAGCTGGATGAATGGATGCTAGATGAGAATAGAGAGGCAGGCAGGCAGGCAGAGTCAACATAACTATGTACTTAGCAGGAGTGGAAACTGGGGCCTGGAGAATTTTTCTTGGACTGAAACTATAATGAGGATGCTCTAAGGATTGTAAGATGATCAGATAAATGCATAGGGATGATATTGATTGCAGGGCTTCATAACAAGGAAGAATGACCTGCAAAAGACATTGTTCCTACCAAAGTTTCAGCAACAGATTCGTAAAATCACCAAGAGATGAGCTCAGCTCGAAGGAGACATTGCCTTTTTCCTAATAGGATTTTTAAAATAATTCAACTTTAAGGGCTCGCAATTCAATCTTGTATTTAAATGCGGGTGCCAAACTTGAGAAACGTTTCTTTTTTTAATAAGTGAAATTGAACAATCCTGGGAAAGATGATAGAAGTTTTCGATATATTGCTTGTCATATATTTTAATGAATTCGAATTCTGTAAGCTCTGAAAAAAGAATACGTAAGCAAACACCGAAGGCTAAGTTTAAATTAATGAATGTCATGTAATGCTGGCAAATGTTCTGCTCTTCTGTAATTGAAAAGAATCAAATAAAGTAGTTGAAACAACTTTTGGGGTATGAGAAAGATGGTCGAAAGTACCAGAACTGCCAGATGAAAATCAACATCATTGGAAAGATTGTTGTCAAAGTACAATGTGGGTTTGAGCCGTGGGGCTGAGTGCGTAAACTGATTAGAGTCCTCTTCCTTCAACATCTACAGATTACAGTGGGAGCTTCAGACCTATAACTGCTACAAGCCAAGGTTAATTTTCTTCTATTAAAACCAGGAAAGACACATGCTTGTAAATTGAACTCCCAAAAATCAGCTTGTTCCAAAGGTGCTATTCAGCAGATCTGACCAGTTCTGGAGAACCGGTAGTGGAAATTTTGAGTTGTTCGGAGAACCAGCAAATCCCACCTCTGACTGGCCCCTCTCCCATCTATTCTCTGCCTCCCAAGTCCCAGTTGATTGGCTGGGTCTTCTTTTGTTGCCTTGCGCAGGAGAACGGAGCTGGAAAGCACATTAGTGGGGTGGGGTGGGAATGGAGATTTTACATTATCCTTCCCTTGCCATGCCCACCAAGCCACACCCACCAAGCCATGCCCCACCATGCCCACCAAGCCACGCTCACAGAACCAGTAGTAAAAAAATTTGAATCCCACCACTGGCTTGTTCTAAATCAAGGGTGTCCAAGCTTAGCCAAGCTTGGAGACTTCAACTGCCAGAATTCCCCAATGGCACGGCAGTTGAAATCTGAGAGTTGGGGTCCACCAGTTTTAAAGTGCCCATGCTTGGACATCCCTAGTCTACACAATTAACTCTTCATCCTTGGGGGACTTTATCAAGAATTGCTTGCAAGTTGTGGCTGAAGGAAGAAATCATAGATACTGCAACTTCACATTTATCAAATGAAATAACGGGTGTTAGCCAGACAGGTAAGAAGATATGACTGCATACTTGAGACTGGACAGAAGCCAAATTAGTAACATTTTTGTCTGGAGAGGGTGGAGTGGGGAAGGTATGGATTGATGTCCAGTCTTATTCTCAGTAGGTTTTTCTGATGTTTTCCTTTCCCCCTTTTGCAGACTAAAACCAGGTGTATTTATTTCATTGGAAGCAAATCTATCTGCAGTGGATAACAGGTAACTGTTCTATCAGAGGGCTGTGATCCTTCCTCCTCCTCCTCCTCCTCCTCCTCCTCCCAGGAGTTGCATTCTCCAGAAGCTCTGTCTCCTGAAACAGTCCTGACCACTGCAACTGCCACTGCCAGGAAAGTTGGAAAGACCTAGAAAGGACCTTTCAAGGTGCAAAAGGTGACACTCAGAGGGAGAGGAGAGACTGTACAAATGAGGCACATCAAGCTAGTGGACCAGGGAAAGGAACCTGCAGCCCTTAATTACATTTCAGAAGCCTTCTACAGGCCATTAATCCCCATGTTTGGCAAGAGTTATCAAAGCTACTTTGTTGTGATGAAAGAAGGTTTGAGGGACAGATAAGGACAAGAGGATTAAAAATAAATAAATTAAAAATAATAATAATAGGAGTAATGGAAACAGTTTGTCAATAACTATTCAAAACCCAAATAAATGAATAAACTCTGGGTCTGCAGACAAGAACCCTGCAGAACAATGACAGGCATTTTGCATTTCTTCCACCGATTCTCATTCAGTCCATTTCCCCTAGTAACTTACAACACCTTTAACCCAGCTGCTTTCTGTTGATAGTCTGTCCCCAGTTCTATCACTTTGGCACAACAATGGTTGGATGACTCCAGCAGATGTTATAATTCATGACTGTTGGTGACATCTCAGTTTGATGAGAAAGTCTTCACTCTGGAAATGTCTTTCAAAGAAAAATAAACCTTTGTATGAAATGTGAACTTCTCATGGACCAAATATGAGGTGTATGGCGTTTTCTTACTCCAAGGTAGCTGATGGGTTCCATGAGGATCTGTCTTCTAACACAGGGGTCTCCAACCTTGGCAACTTTTTGTGGACTTCAACTCCCAGAATTCCTCAGCCGGCTTTGGAGTTGAAGTCTACAAGTCTTAAAGTTGCCAAGGTTGGAGCAGGGGTAGCATCCTACCGGTTTGATCCGGTTCTATAGAACTGGTAGCTCCAAAGAGCAGCTGACACTGAACCAGTTGGCTGAGACGAGGTTTTGGTCTACCATTTGGACTTCCTGGGCTCTAGGCTGTCATTTAGTGGCTGCATTTTCCTCCTCGGCTATTTTGCGTGGCACAGCTGAGTGCCGCTCATCAGCTGGACAAAGTAAAGGCTTGCCAGAGCTGGTAGCATGGATGTGCATGTAGTGTGCATTTGACATGCATACTCGCATGCCCCAAACCGGTTGTTATGCCAGTCGGATCCCAGCTTTGGATTGGAGACCCCTGTTCTAACACATTATACAGTCATATTCTCTTCAATGGTTTCCAGTCTCCAAGGCATTGCACCTTTTAACTAAGTCCAAAAGAAGAGACTATGAAAAAGACCATCCAATTATTACTTCCCTTCCTTTTTTAAAAAAAATTCTAGTTTGTGTAAAACTGGAAATTGAAGACATCTTGGTGGCCTCCAAAGATGCAGAGACACATCATGGAACCTGACAGCACTGGGACCGCCTGGCCTTTCCAGTTTTTCCCGCCATCCTTCCAAGATATTCAAAATAACTGTCAAGTATCATGTGAATAATGTATTAACACAAGAACCTGTTTCATAGGAGAAGAAAATTTGCAAGACAAATTTCAGCTCAGCAATAGGGCAAAAATTCAATCTGAGACTACAATAGCAATAACAATAGTACTACTTAAGATTTATATACAGCTTTACAGCTCTCTCTAAGTGGTTTACAGAGTCAGTATATTACCCCCAATAATCTGGGTCCTCAATCCTTGGTAAACTTTAATGCTGCTCTCTTTCCAATTCCATAGAACATAGTTTATTTCTTAATCCGCATCTACAAAATTGTGCTGCAATTATTTCTATAATATTAAATCTCAAGGGGGAAATTAGCCATCTCAACCTGTCTGCCACAAAGGTCTTCAAAGATGCTCAGAAACCCAGTAAGGTACATCTTTTAAGTACAAACATCACAAAAAAAAAGGCTTTTTAGCTCCAAATTTGATGTTATTTCCCTTGCATAACAACACTGATGTTTGCACAATTATATAAGGACTGCATCTTATAACTTTTTTTGAAGTTGAAGTGAGGGGGGACATAGCAGAATAATTGCATGGAAGCCAGAAACATAATTAGAGGATTTTCATCATTCTCTTCTCTAGAGTTCACAGCTGTGAGGAGCATAGCTGAGATAATAAAGGTGTAATAATGATACTGAAATCTGTTGATAGGAACACTACTCCTCTGTCAGTTAACGCAGTTCTCTCCTCTCTAGGATGATTTACTTATTAGTGTGTGCTGCCTGTGAATTGGGCAAACTGATGTGTGAAATATGTACAACCTGTAAAATTTGGCCCCAATCCTGCCTTTCATACATTGCATCGTCCCCAAATATTAAACCTTTCAAACGAGCACATACTTTTCTTTCAACACAAATGTAACACATGATGTAAATGACTTCCTAATCCTCTTGGCTTGAACAGAGAATGGTGTCATGATAAGATGATCTCTATCAGCAGTCAGGTCCTGTCTTCCAAGGATTGACACCGTCAGTAGATGGTTCACAGCAGTGGTGGGATTCAAAAATTTTTTACTACCAGTTCTGTTGGCATCGCTTGGTGGGAGTGATGGGGGAAGGATACTGTAAAATCTCCATTCCCTCCCCACCCCACTAGCCTGCTTTCTAGCTCCATTCTCCTGTGCAGGGCAACCAAAGAAGACCCAGCCAATCAGCTGGGACACTGGAGGGCAGAGAATAGATGGGGGCGGGGCCAGTCACAGGTGGGATTGGCTGGTTCTCTGAACTACTCAAAATTTCCACTACCGGTTTTCCAGAACTGGTCAGAACTGGCTGAATACTGTGGAAATTTTTGGTGGTTCAGGATGTAGGCTTCAAATGTTGATCAAAAATACCAAAAGCTTACTCCATTGGGTACGTTACTTATGCATGTACATGCACACAAACACATACATACAAATAGATTTTTCTTGTTGCAACATTTTAGGTAGACACATTAAAACTCTGTGAAATCTATGATTTGAGAAGATTTGGGTGACTGGACACATTTAGAATAATAATTTGATTTGAACTTTGTGATAGACAGAAAGGAACATGCAAGTATTTGACTGACATGGCATAAAGGAAGGAAGGAAGGAAGGAAGGAAGGAAGGAAGGAAGGAAGGAAGGAGGGAGGGAGGGAGGGAGGAGCTTGTGCATGATTCCTGATTATTTTCATAATGTAAAAGAATATAACACACATCGCAGATTTTTTTTTTGTTATAGTCATTTAATACTTAACAGCTTTAGTTATCAACAATCATTGATCTGAATGAAAGCATTCCACTTTTAATATGAAAATATATTTAGAAAGATGGGTCTTCCAGATATATTTAGAACACCTCCTAAATATGCTAGCACAAGGGAGATTCCAAATTAACCAGTGCAATTTAACTTTGCCTAAGCTAAAATTTATGCCAGGTGAGACTACTTTCCTCACAGAGTGTGGGTGTACATAGGGGTATATTTAATTGAATTTAAGTACTCTAATTTAGGCTCAATTTAGATTATAACCTATGCTTACCAAATGGATTACCATTTCTTTCAGGGCTTTAAAGAGGAAAACAATCATCAGCAGGAAACCTGAAAAACAAATAAATAAATAAACACTCAGCGGGAAAGCTGACTGCACAAAATATGGGCATCCTTTCCACGAAGGCACTATTTTTTTTTTTTACTAGTAAGCAATGAGTCACACGAATCCTCTCCTGATTTCTTTGCCTGTTGAATTTGTGCAGCCGGCGTAGTTCTTCTGCCAAAAAGGCCACCCAGCCCAAAACCGAGACAAAAAGAAAAGATGCCAAGAAGTTGGATTCAAGGATTAAAGATGACCATTCTCAGTTTGTGCACAAACCATACAGAGAGCAGTGCGAAAGTCATCCAGGCAACATCTTCTCCACAATATTTATTTGAACACTACTGAGCAAAATAATTTCTTCTGTCTATTTTTATCATATCATATATTTATCATATACCATCATTCATCAGTTCTAACTCTACATGGCAAAATGACATCAAGATCTATTAGTTACACCAACCATTCCTCTACAGATAGTATGCTGAATCTTTCCATATCTGGGCACATAAATAATCTCACCTGAAACAATCATATACCTACCTGTCTATCTTAAAAGGCTGCTTTTAGTGGATTGAACACGATGTTGTTGCCTTCTAAAGTATTTCAAGTCAGCTTCCAACAATTCCATTTTTTTTTCTTCTTCTTCTCCTTCTCCTTCTTCTTCTTCTTCTTCTTCTTCTTCTTCTTCTTCTTCTTCTTCTTCTTCTTCTTCTTCTTCTTCTTCTTCTTCTTCTTCTTCTTCTTCTTCTTCTTCTTCTTCTTCTTCTTCTCCTCCTCCTCCTACTCCTACTCCTACTCCTACTCCTGCTTTTCCTTCTCCCCTCCCCCTCCTCCTTCCTCTCCTCCTCTTCCTCCTGCTTCAGGTATCAAGGGAGATACAAAGATTTGGGTCTTGCTTTGAGTTTTCTACTTCCTATTGACATATTTGTGCTTTACCTGTCACTCTTTTCCTTCTTGCTGAAATAATGAATTGGAGTCACATCTTATTTTAAACCTCACTATTAAAAACCAGCTGCAAAACCACGGAAAAGAAAACTTTCTGAGTTTTTTTTTTAAATACATTTATCCCATTTAGAGCTTGTCAGAGGAAAAAAATGCAAAATATCAACCAATTATCGGGCACAGGAACCTTAGCAAGATCACTACAAATGGAAGCTCTGCTAACGTGAATTTGGGATCTGTTAAAATTTGACCCCAAGAACTCTCCAATTAGCCTTCTCAGGGATTGCAGGCAGCATCTGTAGCTAACAGGCATTACCTACCCAGGACTTCAGTGCTCTATGGAATTAAAAGAGCACCATTCAAAATGTGACAGCTAAGATATCTCTTTGAGGAGCTGGTGACAGACCTGCAAAGCAGCTGTGATAGCATTTATTTTTTTAAAAAAAAAAAGGTTACCCAGAGGCACGTTTAATTGCCATAGTGGGGTACATTTTTATAATTGTCATATTCTCTGTGGTGTTGCAGCTACAAATGCCCAACATTCTGTTACAGATGCCGACAAAGGAATCATATTTGGTGCTCAGCTCCAGGCCAGTCAGGGAATGCTCAGAAGGGCTCCTGCCTGAGGTAAGACTGTGGATCAACCACCACGTTCTTTTTCTACTTTTTCTGGAAGGTCCTGCTTTAATGCAACAGTCACCCGTTTGAAGGAGGCAAAGTCAGGAGACAGAAATAGCAAGGATTCCAGGAATGATAAAGAAGGAAGGAGAGGAGAAAGGAGGAGTGGAGAGGGGAGAAGGGAAGAGAAGGGAAGGGAAGAGAAGAGAGAGAGAGAAGGGAGGGAAGGGAGAGGAGAGGCAGGAAGGGGAGGGAAGGGAAGGGAGAGAAGGAAGGAAGGAAGGAAGGAAGGAAGGAAGGAAGGAAGGAAGGAAGGAAGGAAGGAAGGAAGGAAGGAAGGAAGGAAGGAAAGAGGAGAGCTCAGGAAGGAGGGGAGGGGAGGAAGGGGAAGAGGAGGAGGAAGAGGAAGAAGGGTAGGTTGTGCCAAATGTTTATTAAGATCAAAAATCAAAAGTGGAGGAAATTGCCTCAAAATTTCTGCAGATTTCTTGGCAAGATTTCAGAAGTGGTTTGACATTCTCTTACGGCTGAGGTAGAGTAAACAGTTGACGTCAACTCCCTCTGAATGCCACAACTTCACAGTATAGAATCACCAGCCTTGTCCAAACTACATTTGCGATGCCCATTTTGATGATTGTGTTTGTAGACCCCTCTCCATATATACTAATACAACTTACTGGTTTTCGTAGCCACATGTAAACCTGTGTTCAGTAAATTAAGCATCTTCAGAGTGCACTGGATGCTTGGTAGTAACTACTTCGCATTCAACCTGTGAAAACAAAACTGGTTGCATTGTTCATGGCATCGCCTGTTTAGGCAGATGTGAAGAAATACAGCCTACCATAAAGAAGCAGCTGTTTCTTTGCATTCTGTTATAGCCTCTCCCATCTTAGGCCAAGCCACAATAAGAAAGGAATGAAATGTTTACTGGGATTTTAATAATAAATGATGTGAAACCATTTACAATAATAATTATAAAATCTGCTTTCCAGCTGTGGCGAAAACAAATTTCTTTTGGAGAAGACAGTTCTCTTCCTCCATCCCCTTAATTCACAGAAGATATTCTTTGCCATTTTAGGATCAAGGGGGGAAAATAGAAAAAAGAAAAGGAATTCATGAGCCCTGCAAATCAATATATCCTTTATATTCATATCCCCATTACATATGTAATTTTATTAAAGATTTTTTTAAAAAAAGTAAAAAAAAAGAATCAAAGAAAATCTAAAGGTTTAAAAAAAGTGGGGAAAAGTAACAGAAAGATAGAAAAGAACGAAAAAAGTTACAAGGAAATAGTTTCCAATTTCTTTAGCGGAATTATAAGTACAAGTTTACCTTTTGTCCTATGGTAAACAACATAACTCTTTTCTTTCTATAATATATTCTGTACAATCATTAAAACCAGAAATTATACCGGTTCATCTCAGAAGTTCCATCCTCTTCATCAGCCATTCCTCCATTTTGGATAATGCTGAATTTTTCCATCTTTGTTCATATATAAACTCACTGTATCATATACAAAAATATCTCACTTTGTTCAGATATAAACTCACTATATACCATGTTTCTCCAACAATACGGCCTCCCCAATACGAAGTCCCAGCATGTTTTATAGGCATGAAATGAAATTAAGCCCCTCCCCCCAAATTAAGGCCTATATTAAAATATGCAAAATGGGGGGGGGATGGCGGGGGGCTTGCCGTTAGGAAGTACTTTTGTTGCACACCCGGATATGGTGCTGCCTGCGTTGACCTCGGCATTGGTGGGGCACTTTGTATCGGGAGAACTTCCGCCACCGTTGCTTTCCCTTCTCCCCATATTGCTGCAGCATTTGGAGCAACGACGTGCCGTTTGGCGCAGTAACACGGCATTTGGCGCAGCCATGCGCGGCCAGCCAGGGCTCTTCCCTGCAACCGGAGCCCAGCGGAGACACTCGGCTTCAGGCATTCCTCTCGCCGCCTTCCCGAGCATCATTCAAAGGCAAAGCCCATTCTTTTAAAAACGACAGCCTACTAGCGGTATGACAAAGCCTCCCCTGCCCAAGAGGGCAGCCCAACCCCACATGGGGAGGTGAATCTCCCAGGGCCACAGCGCAGGATCGGCCCACCCCAGGAGAAGCACTCAGCCACCATCCCTGGCTGGTGCCAGGCAGAGAGCGAAGAGCTTTGCCTGGGGCGCCCAGTGCAGCTGACAGGTGGGCCCTCCTGCCCTGTGGTGGAGCTCTGGCCAAGGCAGTGAGTGCCTCCCTGCCAGGCCCTCCATTCATCCCACCAGGGCTGCGCCGGACCCAGGCGGGCTGGGCAGAGCCGGGAAAGTGAGCCGTGGGTGCGCGCCCACCTGCCAAGCAAAAGAGCCCAGCCCACCCGGCTCTGGCATGGCCCTGGCAGGGTGAGCAGAGGGTCTGGTGGGGAGGCGCTCACTGCCTTGGCCAGAGCTCCGCTACCGGGCAAGAGGGCCCACCTGTCAGCTGCGCTGGACACCCCAGGCAAAGCTCTTCACACCTGGTGCCAGGCAGGGATGGCAGCTGAGCACTTCTCCCAGGGTGGGCCGATCCTGCGCTGTGGCCCTGGGAGATTCACCTCCCTACGTGGGGTTGGGCTTCTCTCTTGGGCAGGGGAGGCTTTGTCGTACCGGTAATAGGGCGTCGTTTTTATAAGAATGGGCTTTGCCTTTGAACGATGCCCAGGAAGGCGGCGACAGAAGCGCTTGAAGCGGAATGTCTCCGCCGGGCTCCAGTTGCTGGGAGGAGCCCTGGCTGGCCACGTGTGGCTGTGCCAAATGCCACGTAGCTGTGCCAAATGCTGTGGCATTGCTCCAAACACCATAGCAGCATGGGGAGAAGGGAAAGCAACGGTGGTGGAAGGTCTCCCAATAGGAAGTGCCCCACCAAAGCTGAGATCAACATCCAAGCTGTCACCGCCTGCCTGCCCAAGGATGCAAGGGGGGGAATTAAGTCACCCCCCAAAAGACGGCCTAACCATTTTGGGGGGGCTCCAAAAAAAATAAGACCCAGCCTTATTATATGAGAAACACGGTATTCAGCTTTGGTATTCAGCTTTGTTTGGGTATTTTCCCACATCATTATAGTTGTGCTTTTAAAGTTGTAGCGACGTTTCCGCAGAATCTCATCTGCCATCATCAGGTTTGTGTATTGTGTTCGTCTGTGAGTTTTAAATTTGCTGCCAGCCTCGTGCTTTGTTCATCCTGATTGGTTGGGAGTCCTGGTCTGTGTTTATTGGTCTTGGAGTTTGTTGTGTTCTTCTTGATTGGTGTTTCTAATATCTTCTGTCTGTTTTGTGGCTTTTTTTGTCTTGATAAGCTGGCAACATTTTGTTTCATGTATTGGGGGCTTTCAGCACAGTTTGGCTTCGGGTGAATGGCCAGCTATCATTTATTAGGAAACTAGGTTTCATCTGGGTGGCTGGTTGGGATGTGTTTGGGCTGGAAGTATCAGGGAGGGGTCTGTTTGTGCCCAGGTGTTTGTTTGGCTTGTGGTGTGGAGATTTTTTTGTTTGTGAGTGCAGGCTTCCAGGTAATTGACAGTCTGGTGGAGTCATCTCTTCTATTCATGCTTTCAGGTCATTTTGCAATTTCTATGGCTTATCTGATAATTCTGTAGCTGGGGTTTTCTATAGTGGCTAGGGTTTTGGTGCCACTTAAGTCGATGCTATGACCTGTGGCTTTCATGTGTTGGACTAGTGAGGAAGTGTGTTGCAGCTTTTTTACTGCATTTTTCTGTTCATCAAGGCAGGTACTTATTCTTCTATTGGTCTGTCCAATGTATGTGGCAGGGCATGATGCACAGGGGACTTCATATATGCCTTGGTTTTCCAGGTCAATTTTATCTATTGGGTCTCTTTGGATGGTTGCTATTTTTCTATCCGCACCAAACTCAATTGCAAGAAATACGACTTCAGCCACAGAGCGGTCAATGTCTGAAATACTCTACCAGACTCTGGTTTCTTCCCCAAACCTCAAAAACTTTAACCTTAGACTGTCTACTATTGACCTCACCCCTTTCCTAAGAAGTCTGTAGGGGGTGTGCATAAGTGCACCAACGTGCCTACCATCCCTGTCCTATTGTTTCTTTTTATTTTTCTTATCCATTTCATGTATTCATAACTATGTTTATACTTATACCTATTATCTTATAATTGCTTGACAAAATAAAATAAATATAAATAAAAAATATACAAAGATGAAGTTTGATGACTCCCTCCCCCCCAAAAAACTGTTTATTTATCAGCCCCACCAGGAAACCATCTGGTTTCAGTTGGGTATTATTCTTTAAAATCTTCTGAATCCCCCTATGCACTCAGAAGTGATTTTTTCTAATGTTTTGAACATCCAGCAAGCATGATAAAATGACTCTATTTATTCTTCTTCTCATTTCCAACATAAATTTGAAGTCCCTTTAGGCATTCTAGACAAGTTCTCCGCTGACATATATCAGCAGAATATCAGTTTATAAAAAAATTCTTCACAACATAACGTAAAATTCCAATAATTTCTCATACATTATTTCACTTGTTCTTCTTCAGTTTCAATTTTTAATAAAAGTTTATACATTTTATCAATTACATATACATCATTTGTACACAGTTCTGTTTCAAAATCAATCTCACAATGTTCAATAGCATAAACTCTTTTGCCTACTTTAAATCTTTCTAGTAGTTGTAAATAAGTGAACCATTGACAGCTATATCCCTTTGCCATCCATTCTTTTGATTTGATTTTAGATTCCCCTTGTCAATGTATTTTTCTCAGGTCCAATCTATCTTTGTTTGCTCTTTGCATACCTCCCATGAGCACCACAATATCAGGATACAATCTGGAATACAGATTTACAGTGTTATTTGCAGGGGTGGGATTCTTCCGGTTCAGACCGGTTCTATAGAACTGGTTGTTACAATTCTGCACAGTTGGGAGAACTGGCAAATCACATCACTGGCTGGCCCCAAATTCAATATTTACACAAATATTCACAATATTTACATACAAGCCATGCCCACCCAGTCATATGTCTAAGCCACACCCACAAATTAGGCCACACCACCGAACTGGTTGTTAAGAAATTTGAATCCCATCCCCGGTTATTTGTACTATTTATACTTGTATTTGTACTTGTATTATTTGTTCCAACAGCGGGTTGGGAAACTTGTTTAGGAATCCTTTGATTTGTATAAGGAAAAATGAAAATATATTGTAAAATAGAGTCTCCTTTAAGGCATCTGAGCATATTCAGAATATAACAATTAACTGCAATGGATTTTCCTGTAGAGAATTCATATGGAGGAAGGGAGGGAGAAAGGGAGAGAGAAAACTGGAAAATATAATAAAAAGCTCTAAAAGAGTATTCGGCTGAAGGAAATCAGTCAGAAAGCTATGCCAGCTTACAGCAATAGTAGAAAGAAGTAACTTAAAATCACAATGGAGATTACATGCAATTTTCTATACACCGTTAAGGAAATACAGAAGTCTCAATGGTTCAAGAGCTCCCTTGGTAATATTAAGAGAAGGATTATTGCTAAATTCCTAAAATACACTGCCATTTCACCTTCCCAAGCACTGGAAGTTTTAAGAAATGTCCCACCTGATTCACCAAACTCAAATGAATTGGAGAAGTATTCATTTCCACACAAAGCTGATTCGGATCTGCTTGAATAAATATCAGTTTTCTTTTCTTTCACATCTTTGCTTGCACACATCATAAGCTTGATTATATGGGTCAGCCTGCGTGCACTGTGTAAAATCTGAATCTCAGAATAGTGAAACTGACAATTTCCTATTTTCCTTCTTACAATGTTTTTTGACCGCAAACTAAGACTTTCCACAAGGATAAAGTGTGACATCTAGTGGTATACTCATAAACTACAATAGAGTTCATTTACGATCAGGTCAAAATGCTTTTATCTAAAGGCTAGTAGGTAGATTCTTGATTTGTGCCAATGAATATTCTTATGAAAATTAAGTCTTCCTAGGTGTGTTAAACTATCATTTCCCAGGTGTTTTTTTTGCTTTAGGAGCTGGTAATTTATTTACCCAAATAACTTGCCTTCAGAAGTTGTGGGTGAAGAAGAAGAAGAAGAAGAAGAAGAAGAAGAAGAAGAAGAAGAAGAAGAAGAAGAAGAAGAAGAAGAAGAAGAAGAAGAAGAAGAAGAAGAAGAAGAAGAAGAAGAAGAAGAAGAAGAAGAAGAAGAAGAAGAACTACTTTATTGTCATTGTACAATCACTGGAATTTTTTAGGAAGAGATTGGACAGTCATTTGTCTGGAATGATATTTATTTTATTTATTTATTTGATTTGTCAATTGCTTACAAGATAATAGGTGCAAGTAGAAACATTAGTAAGAATTCAGGAAATAGGTACAGTTAAATGGGGACAATAGGACAGGGACGGGAGGCACGATGGTGCACTTATGCATGCCCCTTACAGACCTCTTAGGAATGGGATGAGGTCAACAGTGGTTAGTTTGACGTTGATGGAGTAGGGTCTCCTGCTTGAGGGGCTGGACTAGAAGACCTCCAAGGTTTCTTCCAATTCTTTTATTCTGTAACTTTAAAAATTGCCAACTAACAAGTGACTCCCAGTTCACTGGCCTGCTACTTCTATTGTATTCCCTTCATGTAAGTGAATGATGCAAATTGGTTGCAGCTTGATAAGTTTTTGCTACCGTCATATACGGCTGGATGAAAAGCCTCAAGAGATCGCTCCATCTCAAAGACAATTGCGTACAACATCTGGTCTGAACAGGTTTCCACCTCTTCTTCATGAGAGGTCCTGGGTTTCTGTGCTGACTTGTGCCCCAAAAGCCATTTCAAAGATTTCTTGACCTTAATTAAAACCCTTTTCAGCCTCTTCCTTAAGATAGGATCTGATTTTGACTTTAGATCCATGTTACGCAGTCATTTTTCCCCCTCTCCAACCCTATTCAAATAATTCCTACTTTATATAACAGAATGCAGATTCCTTCTCAAACTCCTCACCTTATTTGTGGGTCCCATTGAAGGTGGGGCTCAGAATTAGTAGCCACGCATACAGAATTCTTTTCTTTTTTTTCTCCGTAAGCTTTTATTTTTGGAACCAGAAGTGGCAACGACAAATACATGGACAGATTAACTCTTGTTTTCTTTCTCCCCACAATTTTTCTGACGTTTTTCTGGATTTAGTATCAGTCCACATAATTGGGAAGATGCCAGTGTCTGGAGGGTGGGGTGTCAAAACGATAAAAGAGTATAATAGCAAATAATACCCCCAAAACAGGATGAGTGAAGCTGTACCCATTCCTGTATAGTTTTACGCTCAAATTTCTTTCTGTACATCAGGCAAGAAAAGCAACAATGACAACAAAGACACAGAATGCAACAAATGAGGAGAGGAGGAAAAGTTGTCGGGAATGTCGATTTCATGCAAACACAGCAGGTTTCAGAAAATAAATTTTCATTTCTGGAGGCAAAGAGAAACCTGCAAGAGTTGATCATTTGGCTCCCGCATTACCAAACTGAATTGTTCTATTTATATCTAAGCATTGGACCTTTAGAAAGCAAATGTGCGGGCAAAGCAAAGGGATTGCATAATCTCAAGTCAATCTATCTTTTTGCATAGTTTTTTTTCCCTATCTGTCTATCCATCTATTATATATCTATTTATCTGCTCTAAAATCATGAGCATAATGTAGTTTTTCGCTATTTCTATCCCACTAATATATTGATTAGTTTTATGTCATTTCAATCCATTAGGGCTATATCCAGATGAAGAGAGTACCAAACATAATTAATGAAATGAAATTATTCTCACTGTGCAGTGGTGGCCAGTGGTTAAAATGCAGTATTGCAGGCGAACTCTGCCCACAGCCTAGAGTTCAATCCTGACTGGCTCAAGGTTGACTCAGCCTTCCTTCCTTCCAAAGTGGGTAAAATAAGGACCCAGATTGTTGGGGGCAAGATGCTGACTTTGTAAACCGCTTAGAGAAGGCTGTAAAAGCACTGTGAAGCGGTATATAAGTCTAAGTGCCATCGCTATTGCTATTTTGATCCGATTCAGTTCAACCAATTGCAAGAAATTTATGCTGAGTTTACCCCTCCTGTAATCAGTTATTTTATATATAGAGAGAGAAACCCTTTGACTTTTTCTTATTTCAGATTAACTGATAAACTTGCAATAAAAATCTCTTCATTTAACCAGAACACAACCTGAGATGGTACAGTCCTTATAAAGATGTAGTTTTATTACCTCTATTTCAAATTTGTCTGATGGACCAAGAGAACTATTTGTGCTTTATTTCTCCTCCCAGCTGCTTTTTCCATCATAATTGGATCATAAAAGTTTTACAGTGAGGCCACAGCAATGTGTACCAGGAGTAAAATCTTTCTTACCAAAGAGGCTACTAAAAGCATTGGGATCTGAAAAGTGGCAACCTCTACTGCAAAGGAATATATCATAAGATTGTGATTTTTTTTCCCCCTCAATGCTGGGCTCCTTAACTATTAATTCACTACCTCTTTACTTTTAAGGTGTGCTGGTCTGTCCATGGTGCCCAATTAGCACTGCCTCTGAAATCTCGGTGGGATAGGTCATCATCAACGATCATAAGGTTGCAAAATAATGCTCTGTGACATCAGCTGAGAAAATAAAACAATATTCACGAATGTGTTCCTCCATTCTTCACTGGCCTTCAAATTAGGGCAGTTTTAGGGTTGTCACCAGGAATCCCACCCCGCTGATAACACTGAATGACCCATTAGAGGTGGAGGGGGAGACACAAAGAGAGCTATTTCTCAAGCCACAACTCAGGCGCGTCCACACACTCGGTCAAGATGGCAAACATGAACACTGCCAATCAAAAGCCCACCTCTCTTTCTGTGAATTACACAGGTGGCGTAAACAGGGGGGGTGGGGCTTCAAAAATAACAGCAACGGGTTGTCTGCCCGGTTGCTAGGTAGCCATGGGCATGGTGGGCTTAGTCAGCCTCCTGTACCACGATGGGAGGGAAGCGTTTTTGCTCTCCCCAGGCTCTGGATGCTTTCCTTGAGCTTCTGGGAGGGTGAAAACAGCCTCCCCTGAGTGCCAGAGGCCCCCCAGAAACCAGAAACAAGCCTGTTTCTGGCTTTCCAGAAGCTCCAACCTTCCACGCAGGCGCTGCACTTTCCTGGCATCCAAATGGGCTGTGTGGGGACTCTTGGGAGAGGCGGGGTGGGGTGAGCAGGGCCAGCCAGGGGGTGGGATTTGCCAGTTCACTGAATCGGCCATAAAACCAGTTACGGGTTCGCCTGAACTGGGGCGAACTGGTAGCAGCCCACCTCTGGGTGTAGATAAGAAAAAGAGAAAGAACTTGATTCCTTAGTTACAACTGACTCCAACCCCATTCCACAAGGTTTTCTCCCTGATGGCTGAGATCCTTTGGGAAAAAAAAAACCTAAGAAAGTCCAGTTGCCTTTTGGAAAAAGCACCTCTTTGGGACAATCATGAGTTGGATGATTGAGAATCTCCACAAACATTTGCTTAGGTTTCTTGAGTTTTTGATGGCTTTGAGCTATTAAACAAGAAATGAGCCAAATGGACGGTGCCTTCTTTTTTTAGATCTCCCATGCATTTCATGTTCAGAAATGTATTGACTCTGAAAGTTCCTTTCTTTCTGTAAAGATTAAATGGCTGCTAAACCTCCCGGTGTTCTTTCTTTTCTGATATAAGACAGGCTCACTTCAGATGCTAAAACTAAAGCTTTTTAATTGCATTTGTCGAAATGAAAATATACCAGGTTTTAACCTCTACATTCAGCAACTGATTTTTATTTGGCCTTTCCATCTATCAGCTGCTTCATTCTCTCCCACTCACTTCCCTTCTGCCTCACCCCTCTTTCGAAAAGAGTTTGTTGGTTTTGCTCAGTGAAATCTGGTCGGTAGGAGGCCAGAATTGAAACTGTGAAGAATTTATTTTAAAAACAAGAGGACACCTCCTGCTAGGAAAGCGGTCTGTTAAAATAATGCAGAGAAAGGAATATTACTTTTTTTTCCCCTTTCTTTTCTCTTTTTGCTATTTCAGAAGAAGCCAAATCTTTGTCTTTAAAAAAAAAATCTGGAGGGAAGGGAAGGGAACAAGGAAAGCAAGAAAGGAAAGGAAAGGAAAGGAAAGGAAAGGAAAGGAAAGGAAAGGAAAGGAAGGAAAGGAAAGGAAAGGAAAGGAAAGGAAAGGAAAGGAAAGGAAAGGAAAGGAAAGGAAAGGAAAGGAAAGGAAAGGAAAGGAAAAAGGAAAGGAAAAGAATAAAGAAGGAAAGGAAAGGAAAAAAGGAAAGGAAGGGAAAGGAAAGGAAAGGAAAGGAAAGGAAAGGAAAGGAAAGGAAAGGAAAGGAAAAAGGAAAAGAATAAAGAAGGAAAGGAAAGGAAAAAAGGAAAGGAGAGGAAAGGAAAGGAAAGGAAAGGAAAGGAAAGGAAAGGAAAGGAAAGGACCAAGTCTATGCAAGAACATCTTGATTTTATTTTAAAATATGTTTTTCTTTCTCTTTAGAATTCAGAATTCATTAGAATCTCCAGTGGTTATGTAAAAAGGCAGTACTTTTTCATAAAGGGAGCTATAGTTTATGATTCCTAAGAAATTTTAACTTACAGCAAAGTTTGAACTCACAAAAATGGCATAAGTTGTCAGATTCTCCATAAAATAAACCATAAGAGAGCAGAGGACTTCCCCCACCCCCCAATAAAATTTTATTAGAAATTCAAGATAGGGTTTAACCACAGTGACATATGCCTTGATGCATACTCAAGTAACTTCAGTTTTATCATTGTTGTAATATAGGCCAGAATCTTTAGCATTGCATGGGCTGCCAATATCGGCCAGCTTTAAGGGTGCGGGATTAATCTCTAAAGAGAGTCAATTCTACAAACTCCTTTGAAGAAAGGAAGAAATAGAGGCAGATCAATGCATGGCTGGATGGATGAGTAGTTTGAATCACTTTTAGCATTACCCAATTTGAAAATGACAGAAAGGGGCAGAAGAGATACAACCGTCTCGGTGAGAAGAATGAGCTACAGTTCTTAGTACAAGTCTGTCAGGTTTGTTTGCTGCAACATGCACCCAATCATAGAACCGTTCTAGCCTGAAGAAGAAAACAATCAATAGCTGTGAAGCTTTGCCAGACCTTGAATAAAGGGAAGTATATTTTATTGAGTTCTCCTTGAGACTGTTTCTTCCGAGAAGATTTCATCTGTTCACCTGCAGAAAGGTTGTGACTGCCCTTCTTCTCGGGATTGCACTGAATGTGAAACATGAAAACAAAAAAGTGTGGGGATGAAAGAAGACAGTGGAGGAGGAGAGGAGGAGGAGATACTTCAATTGGTCCCAGTGGTAGTTGTTCCACTGACCTATACGAGTAATATTCTATTTCAGTGATGATGATGATAATAATAATAATAATTGCAAAAGCAGCCGCACTTCGGACATTTTACATCTTGCAGTGATACCTTTTAAGACATCAAAGAGCAACATCTTCCTATGCCAAGGCTGCTTTTTGAGGATAGAGTAACAAAATAAGCAGCAGCAACTTGCTTTTGTCTACTCAAAACAACATTTGGGAATGTTTAAAACCCTGGATGAAAAATGTTTCATTTCATTTCAGGAAGGTGTGTGTGATTCAGATGGAAACCAGCTTGATTGCTGGATTTTATTTATCATTCTGTTACGTTCTTCATCTGCTTTAATACTTCCCCCATCAAGGCATGATGGAATAAGTAAGTAAATGCTTTCTGGCACAGTGAAAATCATGCTAATTTGATGGAGAAATTCCAGCAGTATTCTTTTTAAAAAACCATTGGCAGACATCTTTCTTCTGCAAAAGGTCCTGTTACTCTGTTCTTTGAATAATTATATTTCTTGTACTAAACGTTTCTTGATTCAACATAAGAAGGGACCCAAGAATGATCCCATGCCAATCTTCATACAAGAATCATAAATACGTTTAAGTGTGCTGTTCGTGCACCACTGTTTCCTTTCATTGGCCAGCTATCAGATCAACAACTACTGAACCGATGGGAGTTTTGAAGGAGTTCCCTGAATCCTATTCACTGAATTAAGATTTCAACTCTTGTAGAAATCTCCTTTGTTTGGTATATAGATGAGCATTGTCTTCACATAATCAGAGTGAGTTCTGTACTCTGAACCATGGACAGCAGCAGCATCCAACTCCCACATTTTTATATTTCTCCATCTTCAACTTCTAAGACATAATGGACAACTAAATCATTCTGTTTTCATAGAGAAAATTATAAGGGAACCAAGAATGTGTTTTTATTACTCATACTTCTCTTGGCAGACTATTGCTCTAGCATTTGTGGGAAGTTAGAGGTCCAGTCATCTATACCAACCAGAGTTCTGTTTTGTAATTCCTACCCATCATGGCCTGTAACTCTACATTTGTTCCATTTATGCTCTTGAACTAGAAGCCAACATAGTCATGATACTGATAAATCTGGGAGTTAAGAGTTTTGCAAGGATGTCTACAATATCAATGTTATAAACAGCTTATGTTTTGGGCTCTTTGGTTATATAGAAATTACATTAGCAGCATCACATCTTCATCGCCTAACTGCACTAAGATTAAATTCCAAGCAGGAATGATAAATTTCTGGGAATCCTATGCCTTTGTCTCATTTTTAGATTGGTTCTATTAGGATCCCTGTCAACTGATTATTTTAATTTGAAAGACCATCATTTCCAGGGAAACATGAAACAGCATCTTTGATGTTATCAATGAGAGTTATCCCTGCTTTTCAAGAGGGACCTTCAAGACAGAAATATGTCATTGTTCTTCCTCTGTAATAAGTAGAATGTATGTTGCTCATGATGTGCAAAAGACACCCACAATCCTAGGCTGTGTCTGTGTGTGTTTGTTTACTCCCATATTTCAAAAATAAAAATGAACAAATAGCTTGGAAACCCTTTATTCAGATTTTTCTTGACAATATATGGAAGCAAAGGGACAGAACTTCTGCAAAATATGGTCCAAATAAGGCACTTAACCAGTGCAATGTGCATAAACAGCATGTCTTATCTGAATTTTATGCAAATTGAGTTCCACAGGTTTATTTTAGGATGCAAAATGTAAGCTGGTTATAATATTCTCCATTTATGCCTCCCAGGAATATAGAAAACTGCTACAGTTTGGAGCATAGAAGTATGGGAACAGTTACTGAAGCAAAGAAATATTCTCTTGTGTTTTAGATTATATCAAACAATACATTAAGCTATCATATTATTTTATTTTTAAACTTAAAGAGGGAAAAGACATTGAAAGCTTCTGGAAAACTTAGGGAATTTCTGTTATCTTTTGCCTACCAAGAAGGAAAAGTAACTTGACATTTTTTTTTTCATTTATATTGTTGTTTGTGTATGTGTTGTAGTCTATAGACATGTTCTGACCCAGGCTTCGTCCAAATTAAGGAAACAGAAACTGAGTGTAAAATCAAACCTATCTTAATGCAATGCTGGGAGTTTCTTGCATTCCCAGCCAAAACTCATTAGACTGCCAAGAAACAGAAGTCCAATTACTTAGAATATAAACTGACAGAAATTCCAGCAAAGACAAACCAGAGTTCACAGAGCTTCAATGAGGAATCAAAATGTAATGAACTTCTTTGCTTCCTGCAAAGAGCATGTCACCGAGGGCTGACTTTTATCCCTTATGAGAGGGGCAATCACCTTCCAGCTTCACTCCCAAGTTGCCCCCTCTGCTTCAGCTGCTCTCTCCTTCTAGAAGCCCTGCGCACATGCACACTGGGAACAGGCTCCCCTGGGTCCTCTGCTTCACTACTGCCAGACTCTGAAGGGTCCAAAGGAAGGGTCCCAGATGGTCCTGACCCATCTATGCATTGGATGTAGGACCCCCGTCCAAGTCCTTGCCAGACTCCCTGACTGGTTCCCTTTCATCCTCACTGTCCAATACCACTGCTGTCTGCACCAGCTGCCAGTGAACCACAACAAGACAAAATAAATTTATGTTATTGTCCATATTCTCCTAGTTTCTATAAGGTTAACTGGAATGGTTTGGGTTGGGCAGTTTTTAATTCCTAATTTCCCAGCCCACATCCTTCCTTCTTGTTTTCTGAGTCAATGTTGAACTTCTTGTTTTCTGAGTCAATGCTTTCGTTGTACAAGTTGCAATGACAATAAAGTAAGCTAAACTAAACATTTTTCCTTTCATTCTTCAGCAGAGCATCAGAGGTTCCATGTTGGCAAGGAAAGTTGAGTGCAGTTTGTGGGATTTTTGCAGGGCAGTTTAAGAAAAAAATAATTATTGACTGATGGATGGGATGACTATCTTTCTAGCTTCAAGTGGATTGTATTTCTCCTTCAGCAGATGTCTGAAATAGCTCCACTTAGACCAGGAGTGTCCAAATTTGGCATCTTTAAGACCTGTGGACTTCAACTCCCCAAAATTCCCAGCTGGTCATGCTGGGAGATGGCTACACCAATCATGGAATCAGTAAATTAACCTAGTTAAATGGATTTGCACAATACACTGAATTGTCAACTACCACTTCTGTTGGATTTACACAACAAAACATTCCCTGAAGTAGCCAACTGCATTCAGTGGTATGGAAACTCCAACCGATCTTGCAATATTAGTATGGAGACAATCCTTTGGGGAATATTACAGATTCAGCCTCTGTTCCTGCAGAGAATCGGTATACACATCAGTATCAGTTTCTACAAGAAGACTGAAGAAGCAAAGATGACAGTTTGTCAAGTCTTTCAGAGGATAAGCCAGAAAAAGGTTTATTTCAGTTTCTATTCTCCAGAACATAGAACAACTCTCTTACCTTGTAGGAATATAATTCCAATATTTTTTTAAAAAAAGCTGACTTGTAACGGAGTCAACTGTGGACTCAGTCACCTAATTGTCCCCTTCGAGATCTTCTCTTCCTGAGAAGATTTGAGTCTAGGCCTCTGTTTATACAAACAAGGATTGGATTAACTTTTTTGCAGCACCAGCCAAAAAAAAACAAACCCTAATCCAACCCTTGGTTGTATAAACAGAGGCCTAGACTCAAAATCAGGTGAAGTATTACAAATGCTTTATAAATCTTTAGTAAGACCACATCTGGAATACTGCCTCCAATTTGGATCATCACATTATTAAAAAAAAAAAGATCTTGAGACTTTGGAAAAAATGCATAGAAGAGCATCTAAGATGATTAAAGGCTTGGAGACTAAAACATATGAAAAACAGTTGCAGGATTTGGATATGGCTAATCTAGAGAAAAGAAGGACTAGGGGTGACATGATAGCAATATTTCAGTATCTGAGGGGTTGTCACAAAGGAGAGGAGGTCAACTTATTTTCCAAAACATCAGAGGGCAGGACAAGAAACAATGGATGGAAACTAACCAAGGAGAGAAGCAACCTGGAATTAAGGACTTCCTAACAGTGAGAACAATTTGCCAGTGGAATGGCTTGCCTTCAGAAGTTGTGGGTGCTCCATCACTGGAGGTTTTTAAGAAGAGACTAGATAGCCACTTGTCTGAAATGGTTTAGGGGTTGGACTAGAAGACCTTCAAGGTCTCTTCCAGCTCTATTCTGAATTGGAAAAATTGAATTGAGCTGCATGACTCTGCACCTGAACTGCAGCCTAAGCAAATACTGTATATTTGGGGAAGTCTCCCTCCCCCGATTCAATTTCTATTGAAATAGGAACAATTATTTCTACATTTGCATACAAATCAATGCATGCAAATGTTATGCAAATATGCCTCCTTTTTGAGTAACAAGATTCCCATCTACTAACAATAAGTAAGTGAACACTAATCTCAAATTATAGAAACCTATTTTCTCAAGTCCTATTGCCAGGTTTTTTGTTTCGCAATAATTTATTTTAGATGCAGTAATTATAAGGCAATTGATACCTTATTGTTCTGAGGATGAGATGCCATTATGTATGAACTCCATGTTATAGATGGTGGTTCAAAGCTGGATAAGGCACTGGAAGGAAGGCTTCTGAATTTGAAAAAGAAATGCTACATGAATTAAGGATTCAGAATTCAGTCCAGCCAGGCATTTGAAATTTGGGGCTCACATCACAAATAAACAAAGAAAGTATATTGGACATTATAGATTTCAGGACCACAAAAATGAAGATACAAGATTAAATTAAAATTAAATTAAATTTTGTTCAGGTAATTCCCCATTAGGAGAATGAGCGCATACAGGGAGAATTATTTGACAGAAGTGTTTGAATAATACACACACAGAATACAGATACACTGTACAGTAAATGTAGGGTTTTACTTCCAGAAATGTTAAGCAAAGTCCAAAATAGGCAGTCCAAAGTCATTCACAGGTAAATCAGTCAGTTTTTCAATCCAGGGGTAATCCAGTAATGAAGTCCAGTGTCAAAAACAGTTCAGTATCAGACTTACATTAAATCCATGAATATCAGTCAGTTAGGAAAAATGGAGGAACGGCAATACTTTCCAACAGAAGGAAACAGAGATACACTCACACTCTCTTCTGAGATTCAGACTAAACAACCCAGGTTTCTGGCTCCATCTTATGGATGTTTGAGAAACCACACCAAAATACACTTTTGCATTTTCTTAAAGATACAGTCTTAAAATGTTTATCCTGGTTTATATATTTCTAACCCAAATAGCTGTTAGGTGACTCATATTCCTAATATTCTCCCTGTTGGGTAAGATAATATATACAACCTTATATTCTAAGTCCATAATCTTCACAGCACACCTTATGCTTTATAGAGCCTTGGGCCTTTGTAAAATGATCTGCTATATTGTTTTCTGACATACAGTATTCTAGCTTAATCCTTTTACTTTGCACACATTGTCTCACATTTAAACATCTTAAATCTTTGTGTTTCGTTCTTGTTTTAACAGCAATATTTGAAGCCTGTATTGCTGATTGGTTATCTTCATAAACTACAATAGAATCTGTTATATTAATTCCCATATCAATTAATAATTGTTTATACAAAACTAAATCTGTATATAATAAAGACAAACATGAGAATTCAGCCTCCATTGTTGACAAACTTAGATGTTTCTGTCTAATAGATCTCCATCCAATCAATGCTTTCCCCAATAATACAGAAGTATCCGATGTAGATTTTCGTGTATTTATGTCTGTAGCAAAACTTGCATCAGCATATGCAGTTAAATTCAGTTCATCTTTTGGCTCCAAACACAATGCATAATGCATTGTCTGTTTCAGATATCTTTACACACGATTAGCAGATTGCCAGTGCCTTTCAGTTGGCTCAGCATTAAATCTCACTAACTGATTAACACTGTATGCAATATCTGGCCTTGACCAATTACTGAGCTAAGATAAACTACCAATCAAGGACTGATAAATGTTTTTATCAAAAATAGGACTTTGAACATCACTATGGCTAAACTCCTGGCTCACTGATGTCTTAGCTGGTTTACAAAGTTCCATTTTAAAACTTTTTAATAATTGGTTAATTTTATCTGCCTGTGAGATCTTGTATCCTCCCCTAGTTCTATCTACCTTTAAATCAAGATATTGTTTGATTTCTCCTAATTGTTTTATCTTAAATTTCTTTTCCAATAGTGAAATTATCTCAGTAGCTTCTTGTTCAGTTTTGGTGATTAATGCTATGTCATCAGTAAATAATAACAATAATGAAATTACACCATTACTTTCTCTTTTAAACAGACATGGATCAGCCATGCCAGCTACAAACCCTATTTTAGTCAATTCTTTAACTATACATTATTCCACTCATATCTTGATTGCTTCAAACCATAAAGACTCTTTTTCAATTTCCAGCAATCATTATTATCAGTATTATCATTTTTGAGACCTAAAGGTTTCTTTAAATATATAGTGTGTTGCAATGGTGCATGCAGATATGCTGTTTCTACATCCAAATGATTTATAATATATTTCTCCTTAGCTGCCCACACTATTGCTGCCCTTAATGTGGTAGCCTTCAGACTAGGTGCAAACACTTCATCATAGTCATTTGCTGTCTGATTGAACCCTTGTGTTACTAACCTGGCTTTATGGGTAACAGTCCCATCTACACCTGTCTTAAGCTTATATATCCATTTACATCCGATGGCATGTTTACCTGGTGGTAACTTAACATTTTCGTATACCTCCAGTCTTTTTAAAGATTCTAGTTCCTTATCCATTGCTTTCTGCCAAGCAGCCTGATCCTTAGCAGGAAACAGTTTTAGTTCACTATAATTACTTGGAACTGTATTCACTTGGCATACAACACTAGCCTGATATCTATCAGGTGGTCGTGTTACTCGGGTTGAACGTCTTGTGTAATACAGGGCTAACTGGTGGACTTTCCTGTGCCACCTGCTCCTGTTCTTCTATTACCTCCTGTTCTTCCTCTTTAATGGCTATTTGTTGTTTACTGATATCATCTTTAGGTACTATTTGGGTGTCAACAATAATATCATTGCTGGATTCCTGTTCCAGTTTATCCCATCCAATGTGCTCGAGAAATTTTGCATTAGCACTGCAATAAACATGAGCTGTGACTCGATCCCAAAATCTAAATGATCTATGGTTGGCCTCATAACCCCCCCAAAAAATAACTTCTTAGCTCTATGTTGCCCTTTCAGTCTTACTTGTGAGGGAATATGCACCCATGCTGGAGTTCCAAATGTGTGTAGGTAACTTAAATTTGGCTTTCTGCCATGCCAACGAATGAATGGTAATTCTCCAGTTGTTGTATTTACTACATTGTTTAAAACCTGGTTACTACACTTTATGGCTTCACCCCACAGTGTTTCAGGTAAACCTGAATCAGATAACATAGTGCGAGCCATGGCTTGTAATGTTTGCCCTCTTCATTCTATAAACGAGTTATGTTGTGGTCTGTAAGGTGCAGAATGTTTATGCTCAACACCAGCCAATTTCAACATAGTTTGGAATCTTTTGTTAACAAATTCAGTCCCATTATCAGTTACTAAAGTAATTACTTTACTTTTCATTTTTCTCTCAGCAAACCTTAGCCAGTTAAAGAAATGTTGGAATGTTTCTGTTTTGTTTTTCATAAGATAGCAGAAACCATATCCTGAGTAATGGTCCATAACACTCAAAATATAACAGGCACCTCCTAAACTTGGTTTCTTAGGACCAATTATGTCAGCAAACACAACCGCTAAAGGTTCTTTGGTCTTAAACCCATTTAGTCTGTTTGCTGG
Source organism: Pseudonaja textilis (assembly GCF_049901715.1). Taxonomy (NCBI): domain Eukaryota; kingdom Metazoa; phylum Chordata; class Lepidosauria; order Squamata; family Elapidae; genus Pseudonaja; species Pseudonaja textilis. The sequence continues at coordinate 12,123,772 of NC_141993.1, forward strand.
AGTAACCTTACTCTTTTCTTGACTACAAGCATTACAGTGTAAATACTTGCTACAGGGTTTCAATTTTACTCCCTCTGATAATTCAACAGTTTGTTTGAGCATTTTGAAATTAACGTGGCCTAGACGTCTATGCAGTAAATGTATACATTCATCATATGGCTTAACATTGTCATAAACTGAGTTAGCCATCTTCAACTGGTCATCATGTATCACATATAAATCATTTTCTAATGTAGCAGTAACACTTTTACCCTCTTTATTATACAGTTATCTCCCCTAAAGGTTACTACATAACCAATATTAACTAAAGCCCTTACTGATAACAAATTACATTTCAGTTTAGGTACATATAACATAGTTAAATGTTCATTTATACAAGAACAATATGCAGTACCTTCACCTGATGCTTTAATCTTCCATCCATTTGCCAATGATACATGTTGTTTACTCATGGACATTTTTACAAACCTTTTTCTATCTTTAGTAATCCACTGTGATGCTCCATTATCAACAACCCACAAATCATGGTTTACAGTTGAATTGCTAGACATAACCAAACTAGCATTCTTCTTAGCCTTCTGGTGTTTACTAGTATTTTATTGTTTTCCCTTCTTACAGAATTTAGCTATATGTCCCCTAGCCCCACAAGAAAAACATTTCCTAACAGTATAGGCAGTTGAAGATAAATCCTCTTCTTGTGGTTGTTCCTTTCTCAGTTGGTCCCTATCCAGCCGTCTTCTTGCTTCTTCTAGCAGTCTTCCAGTTATGTCAGTCAATGTCAGTTTATCTCTGGGCAGGACTTCCAGTGAAGATACATAGTCATCATAACTTTCATCCAATGAGGAAAGAATGATGTAAACTTGATGCAGCTCTGAAAATATTAGTTCTTTTTCATGTAGCTCTTGAAAAGTTATTTTCATAAAGTTCAAATGAGCTAACATATCTCCACCTTTCAGAAGATGTGCTGTAAACAGTTTACGTGTAAGATGTATGTGTGCACCTACACTGTCATGAACATAAATCCTCTTCAAATTCTCCCAACACTTAGCAGCAGACTCTTCTCCATGAATATGGACTAGCTGCTGGTCACTCAGTGTTAGTCCAATTATACAAAGAGCTCATTCGTTGTTCTGTTTAAAGTCAGCAAGTTTCTTAGCATCATCCTCATTTTCTGGATCCCAAGCATTTACATCTGGTGGGTCTTGAACTACATTCCATAAACCTTCTCTACACAGAAGTAAACTGCACTTCATAGACCAGGAAACATAGTTTGTTCCATCCAACCGAGTTATGAGTGATAGACTTGTTGAAGTGTCTTGTGCCATCTTTAGCAGGATAGTAACCCACAATTAAACAGTAAACAGCTGTCTGTATACAGTACTGTGCATTCACACTAACTCTCAGTTATCTGTGGCTAGTATGGTCTGGGCCCATAACCAGTGTTGAGGTAATTCCCCGTTAGGAGAATGAGCGCATACAGGGAGACGTATAGAGAGTAGTGTTGGAATAATACACACACAAAACACAGATACACTGTACAGTAAATGCAGGTTTTTATTTCCAGAAACATTAAGCAAAGTCCAAAATAGGCAGTCCAAAGTCATTCACAGGTAAATCAGTCAGTTTTTTCAATCGAGGAATAATCCAAATATCAAATTCCAATGTCAAAAACAGTTCAGTATCAGACTTACATTAAATCCATGAATATCAGTCAATTAGGAAAAATGGAGGAACGGCAATACTTTCCAACAGAAGGAAACAGAGATACACTCACACTCTCTTCTGAGACTCAGACTAAACAACCCAGGTTTCTGGCTCCATCTTATGGCTGTTTGAGAAACCACACCGAATTACAGTTTTGCATTTTCTTAAAGATACAGTTTTAAAAAGTTTATCCTGGTTTATATATTTCTAACCCAAGCAGCTGTTAGGTGACTCATATTCCTTACAAATTTAAAAATATATTTGCACTGTTATAGCTTTAAAGTTCCTCAATGAAACAATCAGCACCTTCAAAAAAACATTAGCAGCAATTAGAAGCTAAAGCAAGTCCAAGGATTGCTGAATCAGCCTAATGAAATAGAGTCCAAATCTATCTGCTTGTTCTGTGTCTCCCTATGGAAAGACATTTATTGTTAGATAATGATGTCCCTTCCTTCCTTTTGCTTCTCAAACTTCCCTTCTCTTTCTCTGCTGAGATCCTGGGATTCCATGCAGATTTTTTTTTTCTTCTGTCCATCACATCCATCAAATCTCTGCTCACTTTAGAACAAGGGTCTTCAACCTTGGCAAGTTTAAGACTTGTGGAGTTCAACTCCCAGAATTCCTGAGCTAACATGACTGGAGGAGGAATTCTGGGAGTTGAACTCCACAAGTCTTAAAGCTGTCAAGTTTGGAGGCCCCTGCTTCAGAACCTCCTTAGCTCTTATTCTCCTTGCCTCTCGATGTCAAACAAGAAGCTCTTCTCATAATTACTATTTCTAGTTATTTCTCAGTGATTCTTCTACTTCTCTACTTCTGGATTTTCCAGGACATTTACATGAGCAGGTGGATAAGCAGTATCCCAAAAATATTGTCTTAAAAGTCTTCCCTTCACACACACACACACACACACACACCACAAGAAATATTGCTTAATTGCTTGTCATTGTTGTCTGCATGGTAATTTATAGGCTAAGGTAAACAAAGCCTGATTTACAGTTAAAATTGATAGAAGAGGCAGCTAAGGTGAGAAGAAGAGAAATGCAATATGAGGGAATTGCATGTGGGATGTACTGTATCGTTGGTAGATGATAGAAACAGAGACAGATAATAGCTAGTGTCCAGTTCTCATCTTCCAAATCTCTTGTGACTAGAAGGAATCCTATAGGAAGATCCTCAGCCAGATGTTTAGGAACTATGATTTTAGAAGGAATCTCACTGCAGTATTGCTTTCTCATTAGGAATTCTTAGAGCAGATACAGGTGAAACTCGAAAAATTAGAATATCGTGCAAAAGTTCATTTATTTCAGTAATGAAACTTAAAAGGTGAACCTAATATATGAGATAGACTCATTACATGCAAAGCAAGATAGTTCAAGCCATGATTTGTCATAACTGGGATGATTATGGCTTATAGCTCATGAAAACCCCAAATCCACAATCTCAGAAAATTAAAATATTACATGCAAGCAATAAAGGATTGTACCTAGAACAATATCGGACCTCTGAAAAGTATAAGCATGCATATGTACTCAGAACTTGGTCTGGGCCCCTTTTGCAGCAATTACTGCCTCAATGAGGCGTGGCATGGAAGCTATCAGCCTGTGGCACTGCTGAGGTGGTATGGAAGACCAGGATGCTTCAGTAGCGGCCTTCAGCTCTTCTGCATTGTTCGGTCTCATGTCTCTCATCTTTCTCTTGGCAATGCCCTATAGATTCTCTATGAGGTTCAGGTCAGGCACGTAATCCCACGGTCATTGAACCAGGTTTTGGTGCTTTTGGCAGTGTGGACAGGTGCCAAGTCCTGCTGGAAAATGAAGTCAGCATCCCCATAAAGCTTATCTGCGGAAGGAAGCATGAAGTGCTCCAAAATCTCCTGGTAGATGGCTGCACTGACCCTGGACTTAATGAAGCACAGTGGACCAACACCAGCAGATGACATGGCTCCCCAAATCAACACAGACTCTGAAACTTCACACTGGACTTCAAGCATCTTGCAGTGTGTGCCTCTCCATTCTTCCTCCAGACTCTGGGTCCTTGGTTTTCAAATGAGATGCAAAAGTTGCTCTCATCAGAAAAGAGGACTTTGGATCACTGAGCAACAGACCAGTTCTGTTTTTCTTTAGCCCAAGTAAGATGCTTCTGATGTTTGTTGCTCAGGAGTGGCTTGACAAGAGGAGTACGACATTTGAAGCCCATGTCCAGGATCCGTCTGTGTGTGGTGGCTCTTGATGCACTGACTCCAGCCTCAGTCCACTCCTTGTGAAAATCCCCAACACTTTTGAATGGCCTTTTCCTGACCATCCTCTCCAGACTGCGGTCATCCCTGCTGCTTGTGCACCTTTTTCTTCCACCCTTTTCCCTTCCACATAACTTTCTATTTATGTGCTTTGATACAGCACTTTGGGAACATCCAACTTCTTTTGCAATTACCTTTTGAGGCTTTCCCTCCTTATGGAGGGTGTCAATGATAGTTTTCTGCACAACTGTCAGGTCAGCAGTCTTTCCCATGATTGTGATTCCTACTGAACCAGACTGAGAGACCATTTATAGGCTCAGGAACCCTTTGCAGGTGTTATGGCTTCATTAGCTGATTAGAGTGGGACACTTTGAGCCTAGAATATTGAACCTTTTCACAATATTCTAATTTTCTGAGATTGTGGATTTAGGGTTTTCATGAGCTATAAGCCATAATCATCACAATTATGACAAATCATGGAACTATCCTGCTTTGCATGTAATGAGTCTATCTCATATATTAGTTTCACTTTTTAAGATGCATTACTGAAATAAATGAACTTTTGCATGATATTCTAATTTTTCAAGTTTCACCTATAATAATAGAGTTAGAAAGGACCTTGGAGGTCTTCTAGACCAACCTCTCCTCAAGCAAGAGATCCTATACCAAATACTGTCCAATCTCTTCTTAAAAGCATCCGGTGATAGAAAGCCTACAATTTCTAGAGAGAAGAGGTTTCACTGATTAATTGTTCTGACTGCCAGCAAATTTCTCCTTAGTTCTAGGTTGCTTCTCTCCTTGTTTAGTTTCCATCCATTGCTTCTTGTCCTGCCTTCAGGTGCTTTGGAGACTAGGAGAACCCCATCTTCTCTGTGACAAGTCCTCAAATACTGAAAGGCTGTGATCATGTCCCCTCCAGTCCTTCTCTTCCATTAGACATATCTAGTTCCCCCAACCATTCATCTTTTCCAGTTATTATTTTTTGGTTGCACATCTGTGATTTACTTCTGCCAATAAGCCTAACTGGGCAGCACCTTGAGGCTTTTTTTTTTTGAAAACAGTTTTATTAATTTTAACAACAAACAAAAACACATAAAACATAAAAACGTCATCCTTTCCTTCATGAGTTTACAGACAGTGTGTCGGTTGGTTTACCACTTTTTTTGTGCATCCATTTTATAGTCTCCATTGTAGTTATATTACATAATAGCTCATATTATCAATCAACAATTATATAGCCTGATATCATTATTAAACAATCATTTGACTATAATTTTATTAGTTCATACTTTAACGAGATAACTATAGTTTATTTAATTTATTTTACAGCAAATCATAAAGTCAAACCAAGTCTATCTTAATAGAATTTTATAAAGATAGTATCAAATAAAAAAAAGAAATATGTATTCATTGTTTCCTAAGGTTCTAAATATTCCATTATTATATTTTATTATCTAGCCATTGATAGAAAAGGTCCCAAACTTCATAGAATTGTTTATCTTCTTGTTCTCTAATTTCAAATGTCAATCTACTCATTTCAGCAGATTCCAATATTTTCTTAATAATTTCTTCCTGTGATGGTATTTTCTCATTCTTCCAATTTTTAGCAAATACAATCCTAGCCGCTGTTAATACGTTTACAATCAAATATTTCAAATTTTTATTGTATGTATCAGGTAAGATTCCCAATAAAAAAAATCTCTGGCTTTAAATCTATATGTTTCTTTGTCATTTTTTCCAACCACATGCGAATTTTAGTCCAATATTTTCTAGCGCCCTCGCAAGTCCACCACATATGGTAATATGAACCAGGTATATGATGACATTTCCAGTACTTTTCAGATTTATTCTTGAATATTCTTGCTATTCTTGTCGGGGGGAAATGCCCCCTGTAAAACATCTTATACAGATTTTCTTTATATGCTGTTGAAATTGTCATTTTATAATTTTGAGACCACAATTTTTGCCATTTCTCTAAATCGATCACCTTGAGGCTTTTAAAACGAGCTCAAGAACCTCTTTTTCAAAGGCGATGCCATTTCCATTTGGCTTTTTCTGTGATGCCAAAGCTTCTGCTTCTGCTGTGTGTAGAGGCCCCTTACAATATCAGAGGCCTACAGAGACTGACAGGTCTTTGGAAATGAAAAAACAGCTTGGAAGTATGGCAGGTGAATGCCCTCAGCTGGATGAGAGAGCTGGACAGAGGGGTTGAATGGTGCATTAATAGTTTTCAGTCAGTGGATATACACAAAAGGTTGCTAGATTCCTGGCTATTACCCCAGAAAAGATCAAAGGTATCTGTTTGAAACCTCACTTTAAAAGCAGCTTTAAAAAAAAAAATAACAGAAAGGAGGAGAAGTAAAGAAAGCAAACAGAAAGCTGTCAAAAATACAATTAGAGGTTTTTTTTCCAGTCATACAAATTGCCCAGCTGGCTTCAAGAGAACCTGTTCAATTCACCCCATGCCGCATGCATCTAGCAGTCTTCCCTAGTGGGCACCACATGCATACAGGACATACTCCAGTAGCAATGGCTGAAATAATGAAATGATGAAAGGGAGCCTCACGTGCCGGATCAAGGGGAGCATACACTCACAGCCCCTTTTAACTGTGGCAATGATCCTGTCAACCGTCTTCTCTAAGTGCTGTGACCACTCTGGCCAGTGACGTCATGATGACATCATCCCAGGGCTCTTCCATGTACCCATTGACAGCCACACACACCACACCTTAAGGCAAAGCATCCAAGTAAAATGAAGAGAAAAATTCTAGACCTGCTCACTTGTCTTCACATTGTTGCCCGCATTACATTTCAGCCCTTCCGCACCAAGATTCTGTATCGGGTCAAAAGCAGGTCTGGCTTGTATGATGTTCGACAGGAAAGACAGCTGAGAGAGTGATGTGTGATGCTGTTCCTCAAAGAGAGAGACAGAGGTGGGGGTGGGGTAGAGACAGAGATTGATATTCCTTCCCTACATTCTTTCTTTCCTTTTTTTCTTTCCTTCCTTCCTTCCTTCCTTCCTTCCTTCCTTCCTTCCTTCCTTCCTTCCTTCCTTCCTTCCTTCCTTCCTTCCTTCCTTCCTTCCTTTCTTCCTTCCTTCTGCACAGTGGGCCTTGAGAAGCCTTCCAAGTCACTCCTACCTTCTGACAACTACTGCTCTTCATCAGCCCTTTCCTCTATCTAGGGCAGGGGTCAGCAACCCACGGCTCTGGAGCTGCATGTATTCTGACCAAGGCTTCCTGAGACCGTAATTAAGCACATGCTTAGTTAAAACAACTCTTGTTTTATTGCAGTGCTGGGAATTATGTTCATTCCCAGCCTGTAATGAGTCCCAAACAGTTCCTTGAGATAAGCACCCACCTTTCTCTCCTTTGAATTGCTGCCAACAACTAAAGTGCTAAGTTGACTGAAAAAAACCAACCGAAGTAGAAAGTCCAAACAGCTTCAAGGTTTAATCCAAACAGAGCGAATGACTTTGCTTCCTGCAAAGGTTTCTCTACCTTTGCCTGTTCTTTATGCCTTAGGGGAGGGGCAATCACCTCCAAGCCTTACTCCCAAGTCGCCCCTTTTGTTTTAGTTGCTCTTGCCTTCTAGCAGCTCTGCACACACGCGCACTGGGAACAGGGCCCATCTCTGCATCGGACGCAGGATCCTCATCTGAGTCCTCGCCAAATTCCTGGATTGGTCGCCGTTCTTCCCCACTGCCCGATTCTGCTTCCATCTGCACAGGCTGCTGGTGAACCACAACAAGCATCTTTCATCCCTCTGCTGAAGTTCCCTGTCACTCACCTGCCAAGGTGTGACACCCACCGGCACGCGATTTATTGAGCTTTTTGACCCCCGGTAGGGCAACCATGGATAAATCCAAGAAAAGCAAAATTTCAGAAGAAAACAGAATGTTGAATTCAACTCCATATACTAGTTTTGTGGCCATTCGGGAAATAATCAGGCACGGGGAAGGGTTTTGTGACTCCTGGTGTTTTCTTTTCTGTGGGAAAACGGGTCCAAATGGCTCTTTGTGTTTCCAGGTTGCTGCCCCCTGATCTGGGCTATTAAATTGAGATGTTAGTTTCTCAGGCGGGGATCAAAAGCTTCCCCACAATGGTCCTGAGCTAGATGGATGGCAGGCAAACCAAGCAAAGCCGGAATGTAAAGCCTCAGGTTTATCTCTAATCTGACACTAAGGCTGTCAAAGCTCCTACTGAGAATGGGGAGGTGGGTGTGAGGGGTGGAATTGCAGCAGAACAACTGGGACTACAGGAATTGCTGTGCCCAAGGTGAAAAGAGTTGACGGCAGTACTATTAAGGCTCAGGTAGGCTGAGCAGCAACACCTCTGAAGATTCCTGGACTTCAACCATGCCAGACCTCTGTTTCTCTTAGTCTTTAAACTGCTGGGTAACGAATTGCAAGCAGAAAACTGGAGAGAAATCTTAGAAAAATAAGAGTTATTCCAGAAAGAACTAAGCAGAGGATTATTATTTTTTTATTAGTCACAGAAAAGAAGAGAGTAGTAGGAGGTATATGATTCTTAAGATCCAGATCCACTGGTAGTGGAACTATGATTCATACTCTCTACTATTCTCTGTCTTCAATTTGGATGTCTTCTTCTCCGTGTCGCATGGTGACCACACAATGCATCCTGGTCAGATGATATTTACATCACTGATGGGTCATTCCAGAGTGGGATGAGGGAGACGAGAGGATGAGCTAAAGCACCTGCACTTAAAGTACCTCCTGGGGGTCATTGTCATAAGTGGGTAAGTTCATTTGCCATCTCCCAAATCCCAAAGTATTTGAGTTCTGGAAGATCAGATCAGGTTAACAGAGTTGGAAGGGACCTTGTGGGTCATCTAGTCCAACCCCCCTCCCACCCAAGCAGGAGACCGTATACCATTTCTGACAAATGGCAGTCCAATATCTTCTTGAAAGACTCACGTGATGAAGCTCCCACAACTTCCGAAGGCAAGATGTTCCATTGGTTGATAGTTCTCACTGTCAGAAAATTTCTGGTTGAATCTCTCCTTGATCAGTTTCCATCCATTCTTCCTTGTCTGGCCTTCAATTGCTTTAGAAAATAGCTTGACCCCTTCCTCCTCTCTGTGGAAGCCCGTCAAATATTGGAAGGCTGCTATCCGGTCTCCCCTGGTCCTTCTCTTCACTAGACTAGCCATGCCCAGTTCCTGCAACCATTGATCGTATGTTTTAGCCTTCAGTCCCCTAATCATCCTGGTTGCTCTTCTCTGCACTCTTTCTCGAGTCTCAACATCTTTTTATAATGTGCTGACCAAAACTGGATGCAGTACTCTAGGTATGGTCTTACTAAGGCTTTATAGAGTGGTATTAGGACCTCACTTGATCTTGATTGTATCCTCTGTTAATGCACTATAGGGTTGCATTGGCTTTTTTTGGCTGCCACCACACACCGCTGGCTCATATTTAGCTAGTTGTCCACTAAGACTCCAAGATCCCTCTCACAGTTAGAGCTATTAAGCCTGGTTTCACCCAGTCAATATGGTTGATGACAAAGATACCTCAGAGGTGGTATTCAGCCAGTTCTGACCGGTTCTGGAGAACCAGTAGTGGACATTTTGAGTAGTTTGGAGAACCAGCAAATGCCACCTCTGACTGGCCCAGCCCCCATCTATTCTCTGCCTCCCGGGTCCCAACTGATCGGCTGGGTTTTCTTTGGTTGCCCTGAACAGAGGAACGGAGCTGGAAAGCAGGTTAGTGGGATGGGGAGGGAACGGGGATTTTGCAGTAACCTTCCCCTAGAGTGGGCTGGGAATCAGAGGCAGTATTCAGTTCTGGAGAACCGGGAGCGGAAATTTTGAGTCGTTCAGAGAACCAGCAAATGCCACCTCTGACTGGCTCTGACCTCATCTCTTCTCTGACTCTCATTGAGTCCCAGCTGATTGGCTGGGTCTTCTTTTGTTGCCCTGCACAGGAGAACAGAGCTGGAATGCAGGTTAGTGGGGTGGTGTTCTGACCCAAACCCTTTTCCAATAAAACAAACACAAACCAAAGGGAACAGAAACCTTTTAATGATTCTTATGAATCCCTGGTTAAAAGGCTGCTGCAAGCTAATTAACTTTGATAAGCACAAGCCTCGCCAAAACTGTGCGAGGATGCCAAGAATAACAGATAAAAAATATTTTACAACACAAGAGTCTTCAAATACCAACTTAAGATACTGGAATGTCCACGAGTCTCGAGTTTCAAAACGTCTTTGCTTCCTGCAAAGAATGTCCGATTCACAGCTGGCTTTTATCTTCTTGAAGGAGGGGACCTTGCAGCCTTGCTCCCAAGTTGCCCATGCTGTTGGAACTGTTCTTTCCCGCGAGCAGCCCTGCACACATGCGCACTTGGCACAGGCTCCTTGGGAACCTCCTCATTGCTGCTGCCAGCCCCCACAATCTCCGAAGGCAGCAGTCCACTCCCTAATGGCCCTGGCCCCTCATCTGAGTCCTCGTTCTCCTCAGGCGTCTACGCACCTGCTGCCGGCTAACCACAACAGGTGGGGAGGGAATGGGATGTTGCAGTAACCTTTCCCTGCCATGCCCACCAAACACACCACGCCCACCAAGCCATGCCCACAGAACAGGTAGTAAAAAAAAAAATGAATACCACCACTGTTTTACCTCTTGCAGAATTTGAGCGCATCTTTCTTTCTCCAGAGGAACAGGGAGGATTTTGGCCAGAAAAAAAAGCGGGGGAGGCTTTCTCCCCTCTTCCACTTTTGAGACTAACTTGTCCTTGAATTTCCTGGTTTCTGGTCTCCTCTGCTAGCCAACCATGTTCAACTCCTTTGGGATTTGTTTCAAATCATGTGAATTTGCTGGCTCGTTTAGCTTGAAATAGACAGCCGAAGCAATGCCAAATACCAGTGTTCTCTTTATGTCTCTGAAGTTAGGAGAAATCTGTACCTTATTTACGGCTGAAGTATTATTGTGGCTGCTATAATGAAATAATTGAAACAGTATTTCAGCTTGTCTCTGCTACTGATCTAGGAAAATAACTGGCTCTTAGCTAAAGCAAAGTCCTGACATGAAGGAGTGGGGATGGAATGGTGGCGTTAAGATGCATTAAACATATGTTCTCCGTGTTGCTTGTGATTGCATCTTATTTTTATTACATTTCCAGATTCTGTCATTTCTTTCTTCCCCAACAAAATCAATTTCTGTCACCAGCAGCGGTTTTTGTGTTACCACAATGGAAACCTCCTTCCTTCATTCTTTTCCTTCCCCCCACTCCCCAGTCGCCCCACTTCTAGGGCTGAATTAATAGAGCCTCCACACAACTGAGTATTCGGATGCTGAGGTGTAGATCCATGACCCCTTTTAAGACGGGCCTATCCTGATGGCTCAGGGTGGGTGAGCCTTTTGCAAATCTAAATGACAGTGTAAGCTTACTTTCTGTGTGTGGTTTTACCTAAGGTTTCCCTCCCCGTCTTTTACTCCCCACTATAATTCATCTCTTTATCTGTGCAGTCCAGAAAGATTTGGGAGTGAGAGGCGATAGTTCCTTCCCACAGTGGAACTATAAGCAATACCTTCACTTTGCATAATCTTTCAGTGAATTCTTTAACTTTAATTAGGTTAAAGGACAGGCACAGGTTTTTCTTAACCTCCCTTTGGGGAAAATTCAAGGTTTTCTAGGTCTAGAATTTCAAGTCTGGTGGCATAAGGCATTCTACAACGAGTAGAGGAGTAGAGAACTCTTCTTGTGAAATATTTCTGAACTTTCTCAACTGTGCTAATATCTGATACGTAGTGTGGGTTCCAGACTGATGAGCTGTATTCGAATATTGGTCTAGCAAATGTTTTGTATGCTCTAGTTAGTAGTGTGATATTACCAGAGAAAAAGCTACGTAAGATTAGGTTAACAACTCTTAATGCCTTTTTGGCTATGTAGTTACAATGGGCTCTAGCACTTAGATCATTAGATATGAGTATTCCAAGGTCCTTTACAGAGCTTGGATCATCAACAAGGTCTTGACTATTCAGCTTGTATTTTATTTTCTGATTTTTTTTTTTTTTGCCAATATGTAAGACAAAACATTTATTTGTTGAGATTTGAAGTTGCCATTTGTTTGACCATTCTGATACATAGTCAAGGTCTTTTTGAAGGGTAGCAGTATTGTCTGTGGTATTGAACAGCTTTACATCATCAGCGAAAAGAACGCAGTTGCTCTTAATATGATCACAGAGGTCATTTATGTAGAGTATGAAGAGAGTTGGTCCTAGAACACTGCCTTGGGGGACACCACTATTGACAGGTACAGAATTTGATAGGACACTCCCAATTTTGACCATTTGTTGTCTGTTTGACAGGAGTGCTTCTATCCAGTTATGCAGTTGTCCAGAGATACCATAAGATTTGTGTGTGTGTGTGTGTGTGTGTAGTTGCCAAATTCTAGAAATAATGCTTCTATGTATTCTCATTGTTGTCTTTGAATAATAAGGCGATAAAAATAGAATAGCACAATAGTTATGATGACTGAATTATTCCATCATGTGAAACTTATTTCTAAGTAGCTATTAGTAAGCCATATGAGCAGCATAAAACACTCACCTACTACTTGGAAGGTTGAGAATTCAATCCACAAAGAAGAAAAAATATTTGCTGTGAACTCCATGTGGCATCGGAAAGGGCATCCGGCCAGTAAATGCTCACCTCCATCCAGTCACCCCAACTCTACCCTGAATTAAAGGATTACAGGCTCATAAAAAGGAAGTATTAGTAAGACCAAACTTCTGCATTTTACCTTCCTGCTAGACATATTTTAGGCAAGGCATGGGTATTGTTTTGGCCAGGGAGATGGAAATGCAACCAATATTTGTCTTTAGGGGAAAAATTTGCAGGAATGAAATTTACCTTATCCCCTCTCCAAAGAAAAAAAATCGGTTTTTTCCCCTATATCTGTAAAATTTATTGAGACCTGCTTTGTTTGTTTCAAAATCCTCAGCTTTAACTTCCTGAGTTTACTTACACACACACACACACATGCACACACGCACGCACACACGCACACAAACACACACACACACACACACACACTGATAAAACTCTCCTAATATGTCCATACAACTTTCTCTGAGTTTGATAATATTCAAAGCCCAGTGTTACAACCCTGTCTCGCCACTGATTTCCGGATGTGGGAATCAAGCAGTTTTGAAGGCAGTAGTTTAAAAAGCCATCAACTTTCAGGTCTGTCTTCCTTTCTTCAGGAAACAGTGTACCAATAGCTGATTTAAAAACGAAAGTCATATTTGTATGTTTCTGTAGTTTATTGTTCTCTCTCATTCCATTTGCTTTCCTTCTTTTCTCATCCTCTTCCTTCATTTTAAATTGCTTTCTACCCCAGGACCTTCTCACTATTTATTCCTTCTATGCATTTGTAATTACATCCAAGTGCTGAACTTGCATAGATCATACTATTAGTACTTAGAAGTCTGCAGAGAGTTTATAGCTCTGTTTTTGTCTACAGTGCAAGAAAATTCACTAAGTGCGACCATATTGAACTTGACAAAACACAGAAAATCTTCGTCATCAGATGCTGATAGGCAAAATACAGCTGTGGAAAAAATTAATTGACTGCCATTGTCATCATCCCTCATCAGGACTGTTTGACCAGGGATGATGGAAGATGTTCAACCACACACCTGAATGGCTACACATTGCCCAACCTGGTTATCAATTACAGAAAGTGGAGTAGCTTAGATGTTATGGATGACTAAGGTAATCCCATTATGGACTACGGAAATTCTGTTAATGTAGCCTTACAATAAGGTAGATTTAGTTCAGTGGTGGGATTCAAATGTTTTTACTACTGGTTCTGTGGGCATGGCTTGGTGGGCATGGCACGGGAAGGATACTGCAAAGAAGACCCAGCCGATCAACCGGGACTCGATGGGAGGCAGAGAATAGATGGGGGCAGGGCCAGTCAGAGGTGGGATTTGTCAGTTCTCCAAACTACTCAAAATTTCCGCTACCAGTTCTCCAGAACTGGTCAGAACCTGCTGAATTTAGTCTGATTTAGTTTGTCTAGTTGTGTTTCCAGTCTGGTTTATCTGGCAAGCTGACAAAGCATGAAGATATTATGTCTCACCAAGGCATTAAGAGCTGAACTCTCACAAAGACTCAATTTCTCCATCAAGGAAAGCAGTGCAGCCTTCGTGCTCTGATGTTTGGAACTGGGGTCCAGAAGTAGAAAAGGAAGTCTAGAATTTTGGAGCAAAAAAAATTCTATTTTTTTTCTCTTTCTATTTTCTTCTCCCTTTCTTCTTTTTCTCTCTTTCATTTATGGATGTATTGTTGGTTTGTTTTAATTGTAAAATCAATAAAATTTATTTAAAAAAAAAAAGAATTTTGGAGCAGGGGGCTCTTTGCCTGAAACTTTACAGAAAGCTTTGGTTTCTAGATCAGTTTCAGATGTGGTGATCATTCATAAATCCCTGAATTCTGGGAAATTGATCTGAATAGCGGTTATTTTCCTGGTGAGGTTATTAAACTACCTTCACGGTCCTAGATGTATTCATTGCTTTTGCTTGTTCACAATTTCTTTGCAGCTTCTCCTCAACCTCAGATGGGAAACATTTCAGAAACATTGTAATTCAAATAAATGAAATGGGAAACACCTTGTCTCCAAATGCAATTCTTTAAAAAGTAGGGGTTTTTTTAACAAAAAGACTATATTTATATTCAGTTTGATATTTGCAACATTCTAATTTATCAGCTCACTTCTAGAGAGCTTTGCTGTTCAAAGTCCTCTTCAAACTTTAATGGGCCTTCAACAACCTGAGAATGTCTTCCCTTTCTTTCTTCTTTCTTTCAAAGAAAGAGTTTGTTGGAATTCATTTTAGTTGCTAGCTCTAAATTTGTTCTGGGAAATATAAGAAGGAATCACACCGGAGGATAGCAGAATAACATATACATTAGATTATTTTCTCGTGTAATCAAAGGAAATGAAATACAAAGGTGTATCTTCTATCTACTGGGCAACATCAGATACAAATCGAATTATGTATTTTCTTCCAACTTCCATTTGTGCCAAGTAAGCGATGTCTTGTATGATCTCATCAGTTGAACTTTATACAGCCAAATAAAAGGAGATTTATTGACCAAGGGTGTCATGGGATTCTGAAAATTATTTGGAGCAACATTTTCCTGCTTTCTCCAATAGTGATGCATGGAATTGGGATGAGGTGGGGTGCTTACACACCCCTGTCTGCTGCTTCTTAGAGCAAACACATTTTTAGGGCTGAATGGCAACCTCAGAGTTGCCAGGAAAAAGCTGTGCACACCAGTGTGGTGGAAAACAAAGTAGAGAATTTCAGGGGCAAACGATGGGGTCCACACATGAAGATCCAATTAAAGTGATTTATTGATAAACAGCCTATGCACATATGTCTTTCAACTAATGGTTATCACCTGTTTGGGTCAACAGGCTTTAAGGGAGGTTGGACTTCGTTAACTCGTGGCTATGTAGGGATTCTAGGCTGATTCCTCTTTTAACTCCACCTCCAGTTTCTGCCATTCCTTCTACGGTGGACCACCAAATGAGACAGCATCAAAAGTTGCCTTGAGGGATCAATGCCATGTTTGGTTTCCAGAACTGCAACTACGTGCAAACTTCTTGCAGCTGAATTCAACCCCTTTTGGTAAGTTCTCCTGAGTTAGCTCTTCCCTAATTTGATGGATGGTGCAGAGCTTATCGGCAGCATCAAGTGATGTTCCATGCCTTATTCAGATCACATTATGCCTTAAAAATGGAGTATAAGCTCATTGTGAGTTGTTTTGTTTAATTTTTAATTGTATTCCTGGCTAAAATTATTACCACCCTTGAGTCCAAAAGTCTCCCTGATTTGGAGCAGGGCAAAGTGGGAGGAATCACTGAATAATTTAATGAGTTTCAAGAGAGGCCTATTACTTCTGGCACTTTCCAATTAAGAAAAAGAAACTTTCATGCCTCATGTCGTTTCCCCGAGAGCCTCTGATCTATTCTTAGAAGCAGTTCATGCATTTGCCTGCAGGCTACACAATTTCCAGCAATGTCTCCTTCCTTCCTGCCACCCACAGATTGCTAAATTTCCCATACAGCACAACAAATTTCCTTCTTCCAAAAAATTCTGAGTTTAAAAAAAAACAGGACAAATCCAAAGATACCAAATACCAAATGTAGTTCCAGTTCTCCAGCTTTGTTTAAAACCCAGCACTGGGCTACTAGATGGGCATTTCTGCTTCAAGTTTCAGACTTCCAGATTTTCCAAAGGAGCTCACTACGGTTAGGTTCTATGACGTTGCTATTTCTGGGGCGGGGGGGTCACCTATGGACCTAAAAAGAGGCTAAAGCACCTTTGGAGCTAAAAAGAGGTGGGAAGGTTCGTTTTTGAGAGGTTTTATTCTTGTTAGATGTTAAACGTGCTGAAGACTGGAGCACTTCAACATAAACCAGCTGCTAACTCATGTCATCTTCATTCAACTCGAGCTGCTCAAGCATATATTATGTTCTCCCTTCAAGACCAGAGCACCAGGGATCATCCAGAGATAACTTGCAGATCCCCAAGAAGACACAACTTGTATTTGACTGGGCATTCACAGCCCTCCAGATATCTGAAAATATTATAAAACGCACCCCAAAGATGATTCTCAATCTTTGAAAAGATTGAAAATTTCATGCTGGCTAGGGAATTCTGGGAATTGAAGTGCACAAGTCTTAAAGTTGCCCAAGGTTGGACACCCCTGATTTAGAGGAAGTCTAGAGTGAAAACAGATCTATACAGATACAGATTAACAGAGTTCGAAGGGACCTTGTAGGTCATCTAGATCAACCCCCGACCCAAGCAAGAGACCTTACACCATTTCTGACAGATAGGAATCCAGTCTCTTCTTGAAAGTCTCAAGTGATGAAATTCCCACAACTTCCGAAGACAACTTTTGTTCCATGGGTTGATTGTTCTCACTGTCAGAAAATTTATCCTTATTTCCAGGTTGAATCTCTCCTTGTTCAGTTTCCATCCATTATTCCTTGTCTGGCCAACAGGTGCTTTGGAAAATAGCTTGACCCCTTCCTCTCCGCAGCAGCCCCTCAAATATTGGAAGACTGCTATCATATCTCAGCTGGTCCTTCTCTTCACTAGACTAGCCAGGCCCAGTTCCTGCAACCGTTCTTCATATGTTTTAGTCTCCAGTCCCCTAACAACCTGGTTGCTCTTCTCTGTACTTTTTCTAGAGCAGAGGTCTCCAAACTTGCCAACTTTAAGACTTGTGACTTTAACTCCCAGAATTCCTTAGCCGGCTATGCTGGCTGGGGAATTCTGGGAGTTGAAGTCCACAAGTCTAAAAGTTGCCAAGTTTGGAGGGGCCTGTTCTAGAACCGCAACATCTTTTTTATAGTGTGGTGGCCAAAACTGGATGCAGCTTTGATTTCTGTCTAGCCAGATCTATGATTTGATGGTTTCATTCTTGTCTGCAATAAACAAATAATGTGCCATGTATGTGAGCTGTAAGAAGTTCTTGAATATGGTTTTGGGGGTTTGGAGAGTTGAGATTTACTGTCCTGTCTGGCTTTATGCTAGACAAGTCTGATGTCTGGTGAGACAAAGACGAAATCCTATTTTCACCAGAGTACAAAGAGAGATGAGAATGGTGATTTATCTAACCTTCAATCTACTTTTCTGACATACTGGGAGGATGAAAACTAAATGTCTCCAAAATACTTTCCAGTATCAATCAAATATATGAACTCAGATAGGGATAAAGGGAAACCATACAGTCGTGCCCTTCTCTAGGATACTCCATTGCATTATCAAGTTTTCTGGAGTTTTGTCCCTGATGATATTTGGAAGCTGGATAAATGTGTTTTGGGTGTTGCTGTTTTGATGCGTAACCTGGGTAGAACCTCACAGGATCATAGAAGACTCCTGTCTGAATTCTGGGTTCAGGACGAATTATGTCACTAGGCTAAGGAGAAGATGACTTCATGCTCTAGGACAGAAAGCCTCATGAAAGCTAAGAAAAGAGTCAGCCATTTAAATTATTGCTTTCTATTCATCTCAATGAGTAATACAATCTAATCAACTGGGGATTAACTCCAGTGATAAAGCTATATGTATAAAAGCGAAATACCTCTCATGCATCATCACAAAATCTCCAGAACCGTAAAGCCTACAAACTTGAAATTTGGCACGTATGTTCCTCTTGGCTTCTAGGCGCTCGCTAAGAAAGGATTATTCGAAATGATCATCAGATCATTTGTATTTCATATATTATTATTAACATGCTCTGATACTAAGGAGTTCTACTCCCTCTCCCCACCTGAAAAGAAATCTGTTCCAAATGCAAAACACAAGCAGAGGAGAGGAGTTTCAGTTTTAGTTTCACAGCACCAAGTTGCTTAAGTTCAGAACAGTTGAGCTAAGGCGTGTCCAGGCTCCTTGCTGTCTCCTTCTTGCTCACACAGCAAATACTCTTTCCAAACAGCCCTAACCCTCAACTGTCTCACACACTGACAGGATGCTAGCCAGATGAATACCAATGGATGCTGGTAGGCAGAGACAGATGTTTTTCCCCTTATTTTCCTCCTCAAAAACTAAGCCCGACCACATAGTTTTGTAACGAAGCGCAGGTATCGAGCTAGTATCCAAAAAAAGGAGAGTCATTGGAGCTTTTGTCATAAGACGCTGGCTGTTTGAAGAGAAAGATCTTCTGCACAATTAGGAGAGCCATTAAGTGTAACATTTCTAAATATTTGGTGAATTCATTTGAAATTGCACCAAGAACTGCAATTACAGTAGATGTGACAATTAATCTGTTTTTCCTCCATACCCTTTTGACTTCAATTTGCAAATCATGCTATTTTGTAATTTTCTTCTGTTGCTTTTCATCAACTTGACTGTCTCAAAGTGTGCCACTTCAGAGAATGAGTCTTCTTCATATAGCAGAAATATCTGATCTGTTACGCTCTGTGTTTGTTTTCAAGCCCCTCCATGATACAGTGATATCACTTCTACCTTTTTATACTTTATCCGAGTTATGAAAAGGTTCCTTTTTCTTTTCTTTGAATTTTTAAGAGTAATTTTGTCAGATAGTTGTGTGCCAGATAGATTTGTACAAGTCTTCTTTTGTTTCGGTCAGAAACTCACATTTTCTTTCAAATAAGCAACTACTGGGCTTGTTATAATGCCAATAAACAATCCCAACGTTGTAGGCAGGCAAGCTGCAGCCAGTAGCTGTCATAATTAGTTGTTTCTCCCTGGCTTTTTGGGGCTAAAAACATTCTTCTAAATGTCATCCAGCCTTCGTGATTCACCAATCATTCATTTATGTGGCTATTGTGGAGGCTTGTCAGATGTTTACATTCAAAAGGAGTCCATCTTTTCTTAGAGCACCTTTAGAAAGCTTCTTCTTTCTAAATTGCATTTAGATCGGTCCCTTGCCCTGGTTGACTCCAAAGGGAACTAAACCCAGGACCCCAATTGTCACACAAGACTCTGATTCTCAAACAACAGCTGATCCAAGATGGCAAACTGCTTTCTATGATTCATCATTGCACTGCATCCAGATCCTCAACTGAGAGGCCTTTCTGGCTTAGGTGTTCCTTGTCATCATAACCTTCAACAACACTGGATTACAGTACAAAAACCCACAGCAGAACGGTATGACCTTGGTCATTATTATTACTCTTGTTTTATTTCCTTGAACATTGCCAGAATTGTCTGGCTCAAAATTTTATGTCTCAAGTGTCAAACCTATCTGGCTATCATTAAACCCTGCAAAGATTTATCTCTCAAGGGGCCTGAGGTATAGTGAGTGATTCTCTCTCTTTTTTACTAGAATGTATGGATTGTCTTATACTGTCAGGGAACGTCTGGATGACCTTGAGGATGAGAAGAAGAGATGCTGCTTAGGAAACAAAGACGAAAGATTGGAACCCTCGGTGACATATCGGTCTGAGGAAGGAACTTAGAAAGGACCTGCTCTATTGGAGCAAGAGTTTAAAATAGTGGTGAGAAGTTGATACTTTCAGACTTGCAAGATTCTGCTAATGTAGCCTTGCAATCAAGTAGATTTTAGCTCATCTAGTCTTGCTTCCTGTTGGTGTTACCTATAAAGGCTGGGAGATACACAAGCCATGACAGTTTCAAAGGTGCAGTCCCAAAAGGACGCTCTTGCAAGACCTGACTTGAATCATATTTTAACACAGCCAAACCTTGATGAGGGTTGATGTATAAATTTCAGAAAATCCATCGTGAAGGAGGCAATAGCCATATGAAGAAATAGGACTTGCTTCGAAAAATCTGATCTGTGCCACACTGTAAACACTTCAGTCCAAAAACTGTAGAATGCCTCTGAGTTTTTCTTGCAATCATAAATAATGCATTGTTTTCTCTTAGCAATGTCTCAGCAGGAGACAGCACCTTCTGGCTCATAACCAGGAGGGGCAGGAGGATCAAGGCTGCCAATATCTTGCTGCTTTCATTGTGGGGGCTGTTTTTGTTTTTGATCAAATTTTTGAAAGAATCCACAGGAACCAAAACAAAGGAATTTGCTACATTAGCTTCAGTCTTCCTTGAGGGGTTAGCAGAAGGACGAATGAGCTTCTTATCCCAGGAACCTGTAGACTTTCCTCACCTGTTGATCTCGCGATGGTCTCCACTACCCACAAAATATCATAGGATGTTCAGAGAAGTGTGACACTTTCCACTGTTGCATCATTAAAGATTCTGCTTGAGGATATGGACAAAGGCAGAATAGATAGTGTATGTCAGGCTACGGGACTTTTTCCCATTCAATTAGCAAGAATGAACTTCTGAGAACCAAACATATCAAAAAGGAATCCTTTATTGAGATGAGACAATTCATGTAGGAGTTCAAAGCAGCGTCTGAGGTCCCTCAGGCATAAAGGGATACCTAAGGGAGTTTAGAACCCCTCCCCTTATCTCGATGTGTATTTAGAGAAACAAAAGCCAGTATGTGAATTCCCCTCCCACCCCTTCTGTAAGAACGATCTTTCTCACAGTTTCCCAGGACATACCTAATTTTCCCCCCCACCCACTTTTTATGACCTTCTCATCTCCTGGCTGTGCCTCTCAGAGGGTGATAGGTTCTGGCCATCTGGCTTTTCTCCCTCCATTGTATCATGTGTGGGTTGTACAAATTCGATATAAGGTTAAATATATTCAGGTTACATCAAGAAAGGATTTCTTTATCAGCCTCCCCCGACTCCTTTTCTTCTTCCACTGAAGAATACACAGATCTGACAGTGTCCCAAATCACTTTCCCAAAGAAAAATATAATTTTCAGAGTTCCACAAATGGAGGTTGCAGCTTTTCTTCTGCGTAGGAATCACAAAACCTTTTAAAACCCCATATTAGGCATCCATGTGAAAAATGTTATTATTCTACTGTGACCAAACAAACTTTGATGCAGTGGGCAAATAGTTCAGTGGAAACAAATATGTGTTTGTACAATATGAAAAATATTGGTTTTCAATGCTGAACCATATACATATGTGGAATGGAAAATATTAAACTGGCAGGAATATTTGCTTCCAGCTCTTTACAGCTGGGTGAATATTTGTTTAGTTAATGTCATCTTCCAGGTGGCAGAAATGCATATTTTCCTTTGGACTTGTCAGTCTTGACTGGGAATTTATGTTTATTTTCTGTCTAGGAGTCAATTTATCTTTAAAGCACATTTTCATTCTCTAATACCCAATATTTGTCAGATGAAAACAGGGCCAACTTGCATGTATTTGAACCCGGAACACTACCATGGATGGTTGAATGAACAACTTTCCTTTTTTTAGAAAGCATGACCTGTTGTTAAAGGAGCATCTCCTGCTAATCAGTTCAGTTGAAATGCAGGAAAAACACATCCAGCACCAGGGGTGGGATTCAATTTTTTTTACTATCGGTTCTGTGGGTGTGGCTTGGCTTGGTTGACATGGCTTGGTGGGCGTGGCAGGGGAAGGTTACTGCAAAATCCCCATTCCCTCCCCACCCAACTAACCTGCTTTCCAGCTCCGTTCTCCTGTGCAGGGCAACCAAAGGAGACCCAGCCAATCAGGCAGAGAAGAGATGGGGCGGGGCCAGTCAAAGCTGGTATTTGCCAGTTCTCCGAACTACTCAAAATTTTTGCTACCGGTTCTCCAGAACCGGTCAGAACCAGGTGAATACCACCTCTGTCCAGCACATGTGAAAGGATTTTGTGGGCAAAGCATGACTTGGAACAAAAACGATCACAACTTTATAATACCAGCCTAACCATCTCCAGTCTAGTGACAACCAGACATATTGTGTCAGTCCTCCCCGATACAGCAGACAGGAAACTTGAGTAAATAAGCTAATTCTACTTTATTGTAAGACTACAGTAATAGAACATTGTAAGTCTAACATTTACTAGCTACCATTTTTAACTAGTTTTAACTAGTAGTGTCACTTCCTCATGTCTCTCAAGGCACTTGAAGAGTGAAATTTTTGTACATTCTCCCTGCCTAAAATCCAAAGTATTGAATAGGTTCTCTTTGATTTCCAGTAGATCTAAAAAGAATCCCTTGTTTAAAGAAGAGGCAGAAAAATCAAGAAACTTTCATTGGATCTCTTCCGAATGATTTGATCTTTCTCTATTTGAGAGAAACAAAAGGATCAAAGTAAACATAGAGTAAACCTTTCCTACCAAGCTACCTTCTTTATCTGATAGAAAAAGAAGATGTAGTCACTTTAAGTAAAATTAAAAGCCAACCGGATCCCATGTTGGATGCAGAAACAGTTGCAAGAGTAGCACAGATCAGGCCCAAAGCTAGTTGCTGGGGGAATATGAGCAGAAGAATGGCTGTGGATTTGTGTCATGTCTGAAGGCATCTCACTAGCTACCAATTAACCACCCTAGGCTAAAGTTTTAGTTTGATTGAGCACAATTCTTCTGTTATGTTCTGTTTGATGTCAACAAGATCTTTTTTTTAAAAAAAAATATCCTTTGTTTAAATAGGAAAGGGGGGAAATGGTGTAATTCCACAGTTGGAAACCAGAAAACCCATAAATCTTAATTAAATCATTCTTAATTTCTGCATTTCAAAAATGGGTGAGGAGAATGCAATCTGCTGACTCCTCCTTCTGTCTTCCAAGACTTTCTGTTATCATTCAAGATGCTCTGCCAAGCTGCTGCTGAAGAGAATTTGCTAAAATGTGTCACTTTAAAAGAAAAATCTCTGGTTTTAAAATAATAATTGTCTGTCCCAATTATGAATTCCTTCAGCAAAGGATTTTGAAAGCAAGCAAGGGAGGATGCCAGCAACGTATATGAGGAGCTGACAGTTGCAATCAAGAAAATGGAAGGCGAAGGCCTGGGAAGACACATAATCGATCTGCATTATTCATGGCAATCTGCAGAAAATGTAGAGGTGGGTGTTTCTTCAAAGGTTTCGCTGGCAGATTTGGGCACAGGTTCAAATCTGCACATGAAATATTTCATACCCATAACCTGAATTCTGTAATGAGAGACATTCTTTCCGATGTTCCCTAGCATGTGGGCAACTTTTATTTTTATTGTAAAACTAAGAGAAACTTTTGAGAGCGGATGTGAGTTAAGCAGCAGACATCAGACAAGAGTCACAGTCAGGTTCAAAGACCTATTTCAGGTCTCATCTTTGAGGAAGATCAACATTTGTGGTTCGTTTCCACACAAAAAATAATCAGCTTTGATTCAACTCTCATATCAACAAGATGGGCCTTTTTTTTTTTAATCTCTGTGAGCACTTCTTTTGGGAAATCTGCACTTATAAGTAGATCAAAATGCTTCTGGATGTCAATTTTGGAAGCCATGTTGAGACCAGACACTTCCACACTGCCACCTTCTTGAACCTGGGAAATGGGAGTGGGAAATTTCTTGGGAGTGTATGTGGTTAAACATAATAGCATTCTTCTTCTAAGCCAAGGTCATGTTATTTCTGCACTTGGTGGAGAGGACGTCTCAGGTTGGGACGGATGGTGATTGGGACATGTGATGCGAAGAAGGGTGCAGGGGGTGGATTTGTAGTGTTTACTTATTGCAAGGAACTTTCAGATTCGGGATTCCCCAGATGTGCCAGTTTACTATCCAATTAAACAGAATTTTTGAGAAGACATCTGTCTCAGAGTTATTTGTTGGAGTGGAGGTTTCCTAGAATGCTGACATTGGATTTAAAGAGGGGTCAAGATTCAGTTTAGAGTGAGAAAATCTTATTGTTTGGTAGCAACATCAATAATTAGGGTCTTCACCATCCATCAGATGTTACCTAATTGTTAGGTCAAAGATAATTGTTATAAATTGCCTTGAGGATGGTGTTTGTGGGTTTTGGCGAAGGAACTGGTTAACAATTCAGAAAAGTTAAAAAAACATAAATAAAATGATCAGTTTAACTGCCTTTATTCTGGATTTTTCTGGATTTTCTTTTCTTTTTCTTTATTGTGGATTAATTTAGAAGAATAATGAGAATTGGCAGTTGGCTGCCAGTTTGTTTTAAAACTGGAATCTTGGTCCCCTCCGGAACAATAGATCTACAGAGGACACTATAGCCATCACTGCTCTGACTCATCTAGAACAGCGGGAGGGAGGGCTATGGGAGGAGGCTTTTTGTGGGTTTTAGTTCTGCGTTTAACACAATTCTTCCGCATAGACTACTAGTATCTAAACTTCTGGACTTTCTTATTCAATCTGCCTTTGGATTATGGATTTCCTGTCTGGCCACTCACAGACGGTCAGATTAGGTAATCATATCTCTTCAGCCCTTATTCTTAACAAGTTGCATTTGATTCAGCAAAAGCCAGCTAGGCATGGACACATGATCAACATGACAATTACAAGTGCTTCATCCAAAACTCCTTCAAATTTTATATCAGATTTCTTACAAATGTTACAGAAATCCTTATCAGATATTAAGGGGTGATTTGCAAACACTACTAACCGAAATAGCACAGTAACTTTTTTTCTCCAATATATTTGCCAGCTATAAATAGTGCTACTAATTAAGCTTCGTTGTTCTTTATAAATACTTCATTTCAAATGCCAAGACAAAAAACTACAGCTGATATTTCTGTGGCCAGGAGTTGAACCTTCTTAGCTAATAAGAGAAACTGACTGGTAGGCACTATATACTCCCCCACCACCTAATATCTGACATGAAAAAAACATCGTAAATTTTGTACTCTAAAGGGAGCCCACTAAAGCATGTAAAATGAGATCTGAATTGTGACATTTCAGGGGGTAAATGTAGGTCCTTGTAAAAGTTGAATCAACGATAGCTTTAGACAGAATTGAAACCTTGATTTTGTTATCTTCCAGGGAATCTTTAGATGTGGAAGGATCCTTTAGCATTGATGGAAGCTTATGACTCCCAGGCCACTCAGATCCAAACTTGATCACTTTAAATTCCGTATCAAAAAGATATTTCTAAACATTCTCTGATACAAATCATGGGCCCAGTGGATTAACTCTGTAGTGCTCCCTTCTTACATGAACATTAGGTAAGTTTTACTCTGTGGTGTTTTTTGGTGCCTTCAAGTCAGTTTTGATTCCCGAAGAGTTTCTGAAGTAATCCCTGAAGTTTTCTAGCAAGATTTTCAGAAGTGGTTTACCATTGTCTGATGTCTAGGGCGGAGAGATAGGACTGGTCCAAACTAGAATTCATAGTCTCCCAATTTCTAGCCTGTTGCCCTAACTATTACACCAAACTGGGCTAGAATTGTGTAAAACTCTTGACTGGAAGATAAGGTGTGATTTGGGGTACATGTAGACATGAGCAGAGTTCCTTAAACCAAGTGGATATCATCATCATCATTTTATTTAATACAACTCAAGATAATATATTTTATAAGTTATATATTATAAGTTATATATTATTTTTTCTGAAACCAAATTGTTTGCTAGAGAATGGGCTGTTTATCTCTAAGTGGAGGGTAGTGGATTGGTTAATAATTGATTCCATGACTTTGCAGGTGATGCAACATAAAAAGATTGGTCTGTAATTTTCAATTAGGCTGGGGTCTCCATTTTTGAAGATGGGGATGACCGTGGCTTCTGACCATGGGTTAGACAAGGAGCTGGTCCGGAAAGATTTTTCAAAGATTATACTTAGAGGTTCTGCTATAGCAATGAAAAGCTTTTTTAAGAAATAGGCACATAGTCCATCAGGTCCAATAAATCTTTCATGATATATATTTTAATTGATATTGTCAAATAGAAAGTTTAGGCTTAGACAACTTAGAACTATGCCGACTTCAGTCTGACCTAAGTGTAGTACACGAAATTATCCATTGCAATGTCCTACCCATCAATGACTACTTCAACTTCAACCACAACAATACACAAGCACATAATAGATACAAACTCAAGGTAAACTGCACAAAACTTGATTGCAGGAAATACGACTTCAGCAACAGAGTGGTCAATGCCTGGAATACTCTATCTGACTCTGTGGTTTCTTCCCCAAACCCCAAAAACTTTAACCATAGATTGTCTACTGTCAACCTCACCCCATTCCTAAGCGGTCTTTAAGGGGTGTGCATAGGTGCACCAACATGCTACTATCCCTGTCCTAATGCTCCCTTTTATTCTTATTCATTTCATGTATTAATAATCATGTTTATACTTATACCTGTTATCTAACACATGATTGACAAATAAAATAAAAATTAAATTAAATTAAAAAATAACATTTTTTCCAGCAGAAAGCCTTGAAGTGAGGTGGACTAATGTAAAGGTAAACGCAGCCCCTTCACACAGGATTTCTGGTGGAAGAAAAGGTCAGAGGTTTGCTGGCTGACCAAGTTATGTCCTTTTGTTCTCTTCCTGTTCTAGTTTTATCTGGGCATCAGGGCTGATTTGCATACTTCGACATTCTTCTGCTTCTTTAAATACAGGCATGTTTCTATATCTATAGTCCCATTCTGGAGCAACCTACGTTTTCTTCCTTTCTATATTTTTTTTATCTGAAAGGCACTTCAACAATCAGGAGCAACACCAAGAAAAGAATTGTGCTCTGCATCACAGAGAAGTGTGGGTAGGCAGGTGAGTGTTTCACTGAATATAGAATGACTGCCTTGACAGAATATCTATTTCTTTCCTGAGAAACTGAATATTAAATTAAGCAAAAGGTGCACTCCCGTGAAACGCTTTTTTTTCAGCAGTGGGCTAGTAAGTGATTAACTTGATATCAAGGGATCCACAGTTACCATCCCAGGGAAAACAACTGTGTGTGAAACAAACCAACAAAGGATACCCTCCTTACCTCCATGTCTCCACCCCAATCCTCTTTAACACCCTGTCTTCTCATTCAAAGCCGCTCACAACAAATCGTTTAAGTTACATAGGTTGGAGTCTAACATCTGACTAGGATCTAGGGGTTTCTAACTTTGAGGTTAGGGCTGGTTCCAAAATCCCATTGCCCTCTTTGAAGGCCACAAACAGAGACCAGCAGCTGGAATCCAAAGTGTAAGGATAGGGGGGCAACTTTCCAATGACCTCCATTACATCCTTTGAGTAACACTCCGCCATTTTTCCTCAAATGGTCAGTCAATAGTCTATGTCCCACCGAGCAAATCTAGTCCTCATCAAACTTCTTTGAGATTTTATCTGTACTTAGTTCCCAGCCCAAATAGTAGCAATTATGTATTTGAGAGTGGAGTTTACATTTCTATGGACAAGGGTTTTTTTCTTGGGTAAGAACTGCTGTGAATATCTTGACTTTCATTCATAGGAAACTTGGTATGTGTCTAAGCATCCATAATATTTCCATCCATACAAAAGACATAAAGGACAAATATTTCTTTTTCTATAGCCATGATGGCGAACCTATGGCACGCGTGCCACAGGTGGCAGGTCGAGCCATTTGTGTGGGCATGCGAGCCCCAGTCAGACTTACTTGCACGGCACATGTGTGCACCTCCCAGATGATTTTTGGCCCGTTTGAGGCCATTTTTGCCCTACCAGAGACTCGGAAGAAAGTCTCTGCAGTCTCATGGGGCTGAAAAACAGGCCTTCAGGAAACAGACCCATTTTTCGGCCTCCTAAGGCTGCAGAGGCTTCCCTTGAGCCCCTGGGAGGGCAAAAACGGCCTCCCGCAGGCTCCAGAGACCCTCCAGAGGCTGAAAACTGACACTTCTGGTATTTCTGGAAGGCCCATTTTTCAGCCCCCAGAGGCTGCAGAGGCTTCCCTCGAGCCTCCGGAAGGATGAAAATAGCCTTAAACAGGCTGAAAATCAGCTGGGAGGTGCACACATGTGCAATGCAGGTAAGGATGTGGGATGGGGGTGTTGCACACACATGCTCAGGGGTGGCAGGCACATTGCATTGTGGGTGCCAGCACGCGCGTGCTGTCTGTTGAGGTAACTCCCCATTAGGAGAATGAGTGCATACAGGGAGATGTATTTGAGAGAAGTGTTTGAATAATACACACACAGTACACAGATACACTGTACAGTAAATGTAGGTTTTTACTTTTAGACAGTTTAAGCAAAGTTCAAGATAAGCAGTCCAAAAGTCATTCACAGGTAAATCAGTCAGTTTTCAATCCAGGGATAATCCAAATATCAAAGTCCAGTGTCAAAAAACAGTTCAGTAGCAGACTTACATTAAATCCAGTAATATCAGTCAATTAGAAGAAATGGAGCAACGGCAATACTTTCCAACAGAAGGAAACAGAGACGGAGACACACTCTCTTCTGAGATTAAGACTAAAACAAACCAGGTTTCTGGCTCCATCTTATGGCCATTTGAGAAACCACACCTAATTACAGTTTTGCATTTTCTTAAAGTTACAGTTTTAAAATGTTTATCCTGGTTTATATATTTCTAACCCAAATAGCTGTTAGGTGATTCATATTCCTAACACTTTCAGCACACCAAAACAAAAAGTTTTGCCATCACTGTTCTATAGTTTTTGTAACCCTTTTGCCTACCTCTCTCTCTCTTTTTATAGTCTGTCTGTCTGTCTATCTATCCCCCGCCCCCGAGTCTTTGTCATCACAGAGATTTGGTATTGCCATTACCAATAATAGGACAGTGAGCACTATTAGCTCTTCTCCACGAGCTCCTGATTTCCTTCCATTGACCTTCTGCTAAAACCACAGCATAGTCCTCCAAGCTGATGATGATGATGCACCTGGGCAGAGATGCGCCCTCAATCAACTGACTCCCTCCCCCATCTCTCCTTATTAATGAGTCCCATGTCACAACCTGAGGCGAAACAAGAAAAGAAAGGAGCTTTTCCAAAGAAGCTGGAAGTTGCCTGCCAGGTTTCTTGAAAAGGACGTCTAAGTGGGACTTGTTAGAATGAATTATTTCCTCCTTGGAGACTGTTCTTTAATCCAAGTTCCCCCACCACTTCATGGGAATGAAAATGTGTCCTGTGATTTGCAGATTGCAAAATCATTCACTGATATGTGTTGTTCCCAGAAAGAAGCTCCATCCCAACTTTCATCCTAGGCTAGCAAGAACCACAGTTTATAGATTAACAGAGTTGGAAGGGACCTTGTAGGTCATCTAGTCCAATCCCCCACCCAAGCAGGAGACGCTACACTATTTCTGACCAATGGCAGTGCAGTCTCTTCTTGAAAGCCTTCAGTGACGAAGCTCCCACAACTTCCAAAGGCAACTTCTGTTCCATGGGTTGATTGTTCTCAATGTCAGAAAATTTATCCTTATTTCCAGGTTGAATCTCTCCTTGGTCAGTTTCCATTCAATATTCCTTGTTTGGCCTTCAGGTGCTTTGGAAATAGCTTGACCTCCCCTTCCTCTCTGTGGCAGCCCCTCAAATATTGGAAGACCACTATCATGTCTCCCCTAGTCTTCTCTTTACTAGACTAGCCAGGCCCAGTTCCTGCAACTGTTCTTCATATGTTTTAGCCTCCAGTCCCCTAATCATCCTGGTTGCTCTTTTCTGCACTCTTTCTAGAGTCTCAACGTCCTTTTTATTGTGTGGTGACCAAAACTGAGGATGCAGTATTCTAGGTATGATCTTACTAAGGCTTTATAGAGTGGTATTAGGACCTCACTTAGTCTTCTCACAGTCGCTTCTCTTGCCCAGGAACTGAAGGGACAGAAGCAACCTAGAACTAAGGAGAAATTTCCTAACAGTTAGAACAATTAACCAGTGTAACAACTTGCCTCCAGAAATTGTGGGTGCTCCATCACTGAAGGTTTTTAAAAAGAGACTGGACAGTCTGTTTTTCTTTTTCCCCCAGAATTAAGTTAGCTGGTAACACTAATAAATATTTATATGCCAGCTAGATCAATAGCAACATTTGAATATGAAATGTATATTAGAAAAGAAGATTGGAAGTTAGTCTATAAATAATACAGGAGTAGGAGGTGAAAAGCTGATCTAATAATAACAATTTGGGTCTTGATAGAAGATCTCCGTTAGGGAGGGAGGTTTTGTGTTCTTGGATGAGACTGTTGTTTTATAATTTTGTTGTTTGTGGAGAATTGTTCTTTTTCAAACTTCATTAAGCATCCTAGAGTTATTGAGAGTTGGATAGCCTAGAAACATAAAGTGATAAATAACAAAAACAAACCTGAAAAGCTATCAAGTCCACTGTGTTGTTTTTTTTCTACAGAGGCCAGCCAAAGTTTCCAATAAACCATCTTCCTCCCCTTTTTATCTCCCTTGGGTGTTAAAAAAAATCTAATAAAGACAAATAATTACAGAGGATTTCAGAGTTCTATTTCTCACTTGGCATTATCGTCATTCGGGAAACCATTAGTACTTTTCAGAAGTTTAATTCATGTGAATTAATTTGCATTACTCCCTTGCTTAGAGACCCTAGGCTGTGGTCCCAGAATAGACATGAAGAACAGGAACCAGACTGCTACTCTTCCTAACAGAGTGAAAAAGAATAGTCTAAAAGGTACAATAATGTCATTGTTGACAGGACTAAATCCAGAGGTGGTATTCAGCAGGTTCTGAGCAGTTCTGGAGAACCAGTAGTGGGAGTTTGGAGTAGTTTGGAGAACCAGCAAATCCCATCTCTGACTGGCCCAGCCCCCATCTATTCTCTGCCTCCCATTGAGTCCCAGCTGATTGGCTGGGTCTTCTTTGGTTGCCCTGCACAGGAGAAGGGAGCTGGAAAGCAGCTTAGTGGGTGGGGAGGGAATGGGGATTTTGCGGTATATCCTTCCCCTGCAATGCCCACCAAGCACACCCACAGAACCGGTAGTAAAAAAAAATTGAATCCCACCACTGAGTAAATGGCAGCATCCAAAAAAGCAGAATTCAAATTCATTTGGCTGGGGAATTCTGGGAGTTGAACTCCACACATCTTAAGGTTGAGAAACACAGGTGCAGATGAATGCAGAGATCCACGATAAGGTCATCTCCAAATGTTTAATCAAAAGCAATCAAGTTTAGAGGTCACATTGTGATTTACAAAATTTTCTTCCATCTTTCCTACCTAGCAAACTCGACAGGGTATATCTTATCACCTTGCTGTGTTTGGAACTCTTCTGCATTCTACTGGTGAGTTGCACATGCCACATCTCTCCAATCACCTTGGTTCTTCATTGATGTGGGCATTTTTCCCCACAACAAAAGGAGCTTGAAGAAGGGTAAAGACGTGGGACGTGGGACGTGGAACTGAGAAGCTGGTAAACATGGCGTGCTGTTTTTAGCAAAGGAGTTCCTTTGAGCTTTCAAAACACTTTACATACTTCAGAAGCTGCCGGAGTGGTAGACAATATCAGCATGCTGTTGACAGATGAGAAGGAGCATCTTTCTTACATGAAGCATGATAAAAGCAGATCAAATATCTAGGAATATCAGTCTCTCCTACACAGAGCAAAAATACATCATTCAAACAGCAAACCAGCAACTTCAGCAAGGTATTTGTCTCATGTTCTCAATATTAAACATTTTTGTAAACTGGGCACAGTTGCATATTCCATCAAAGGAGAATTCTTTATCAACAGGCATTATTACAAACTGGGCCATCAACTTTCCCATGATTGGTTGGTTTATTAAATTTATTTGCCATCCATATCTCAGTTCAGGTGACTCCAAGTGGCTGGTTACTTCATTTTCTGGCTGCCATTTTTTTTAATACATTCATAGATGTACCATGGATTCAGAAAACTGACAAACACTAGCAAATGTTCCTTATCAAATAAGAGCCATCCAATTCTGCCGAAGGCAGATTTATTGGTAGTGTGATTCAGCTCACTAATTACAGAGGGCTTTTCTAGTCTTCCTTCGATAGCAATGAAGTCTCCGCCTTAGAAATCAAGAACACCACCAAAACTCTCCTTGATCAGTATCCATCCATTATTCCTTGTCTGGCTTTCAGATGCCTTGGAAAATAGCTTGACCTCCTCCTCTCTGTGGCAGCCCCTCAAATATTGGAAGACTGCTATCATGTCTCCCCTGCTCCTTCTCTTCACTAGACCAGCCAAGCCCAGTTCCTGCAACCGTTCATCATATATTTTCGTCTCAAGGCCCCTAATCATCTTGGTTGCTCTTCTCTGCTTTTCTCTTTTCTAGAGCCTCAACATCTTTTTCATAGTGTGGTGACCAAACTAGATGCAGTATTCTAGGTGTGGTCTTACTATGGCTTTATAGAGTGGAATTAGTACCTCCCTTGATCTTGACTGAAACCCTCTGTTAATGCAACTTAGGATTGTGTTGGCTTTTTGATAGAAATGTAGGATAAGGAGTGGCAGAATCTGAGTGGAGTTAAAAGAGGAACCATCCTAGAATCCCTATGTAGCTCTTTGAATTCCATGGACCTTTATCTAACTCCAAGCAGGTGCTGAGTCTTAGTTGAGAAGATTTCTATGCATAAGCATGAGTAGCAATAAATCAGTTTAATTAGACCTTCACATGTGAATCTGGTCTTTTGCACCTGACAATTTCAGACATGTATAAAAGATTATTTCATCAAGATGCTTTGGAAGCAAAATAAAGACAATAGAGATTGTTCTGGCAGTTTTCACCTTAAGCAGCATATCGAAAAATACCAGTATGAATACCAGCAAGAAGATGCTCATAATGGTTTCCAAGTGAACTTGATCAGGCAATGGCACCCAAGTGGAAAATATTAGGAAGTATAAGAAGGACTTACCAAACTATACTGGCATTTACTCAAAGTCTGGTGGGCATCTTTTACACCTAGCCTGCCCAGCTAGACTTTGAGCGGAGCCGAGTAAAACTTTTAATTCAGAAAGCGAACAATAGACATAGTAGAATGTTCCTTTGTTTTTAGGTATGCTGAGCACATCATATATTGGATGTGGACATTATAAATATTCTTTTTACAATCCTCTGCGTGACAAATACTCAAGAAGTTATTTTTTTAGAAGGGATATTTGCCCTCTGCTAGATTGTATAATTTGTATTCCTTAATGTGAAGCTACATCACCTCAGCTTCCTAAGGCTGCCAGTCTTATATCTGTAGTCAACAAGATAAAGATGATGAGAGATTCAGAAAACGGTACATGTTTGGACTTTTTGAAAACTTCTAAGAAAGGCATGAAATAAGGGAAGGTAGGTTTTGATGGATTTATATCTATTGAAACTGGAAGCAAAAACAAGAATACATAGATGGTTCTAACAATGAAGAGCAAATTTAGAGTTGAAGAGGAGCTCATTGGTAATTTAGACATTGGCCAAAGTCCAGCACTGGGACTTAAAATAGATCAGGTTTATCCATTTTAGTTTCCTGCAGATTCCCTTAAATTTGTTTGGCTGCAATTTCATATCTTAATATGTACATCTCTTTTTATGTTGGAAGCAGTTTCGCCTAAACTACAATACTCTCCTAAAGTTAAATATATTTTCTTTAATGAGATGTATTTTAATACATTCTTTATTAATATATCATTACATGTATTCTTTTCTGCGGCACAGCAACCCTCCTACAATGTTTTCCACACTTATATTCCTCCTGCAAGATACATTTTTTTTTATTGTAAAAGTACACTGCAAGATTTGGATAAATCTACTTTCCGAAGGAGTAACTAGCTCAGAAACAGCTCAAAGGTGTGAGATTGGCTAAATTGTAATTGTAATGCGAACAAAAGAAATGTTCTCTTCCCTAATCATTAAAAAAGGATTTGAAATTAAGGTTAGCCAGGTTCATCAATAACATTCAATTATTTGGGGGATAGAGGGAAAATGACAGCAAAGAACATGCAAAGGATCTATTCAAAGTAGAAAATGGGCAGTCAAATACGGATCCGAGTAGTGAGATGCAGATCTTAAATTCCCTGATGAATTCTGAGCTAACAGTGACAGCAAAGTTAAAATAGCAAAGTTAAAATAGAAAATCCCATTTTGGAGAGTGAGCCTTCCTTGCTATATCTTGTGTGGCTTTGAGTCAGTCTGGACATGGTTTCAGAAGTGGTTTGCCCCGGTCATCTTTTTTTTCAATTTTTTTTATTTCTTTTATTTATATAACATGTAAAATTCAGTGTCAATCAAACAGTGTGTTGTTGTCTGGGTACAATTATTTTTAGGAAATCATAATCAAAATGTTTACAATAATATTCATTACACTGATATTAATTCAATAATAATAACAATCTATACTTATCTACTTTAACAAATCTCCTTTATAGCATTAGTCCTTTTTATATCCCCATGTTTCTAACTTCTGTTTTTATTATGTAACCATTGGTAAAATAAGTCCCATATCAAGAAATATTCAGTTCCTTCTTTTTTCCTTAATTGTAAGTGTCTGTCCATTGCTGTGCAAATGCAATTCTGGCTGTAGTTAGTACATGTAAAATCAAATATATATTCCTTTTGTCATACTTTTTCCGGTAGGATACCCAACAAAAATATTTCTGGTTTCAAATCTATATACTGTTTTATCACTTTTTCCAACCAAGTATGTATTTTTGTCCAATATTTTTTGGCTTTTTGGCATGTCCACCACATATGGTAATACAAACCAGGTTTCTGGTTACACTTCCAACATCTATCAGACCTAAAAGTTGTCATCTTCTTCCTTGGGCTTGGAGAAAGGGTGTGATGACCCAGGGTGGGATACAAAATAAATACAGTCACAAAAAACAGGTGAAGCCCCTTTTATTCCTTCACTTTGCTTCCAAGCTCCAAATATCCTTGACTGGAGACAAAAAAACTCCCATACAAGCAGTTACAAGAAGGAGGAAATGCCATTTAAATTATAAACAGTAAAAAACAACACAAACCAGGCAAGATAAGGGCTTGAAGATGTCCACAGATACCAGAACACACACTGGGAAGGACACCAAACTCAGAAAGGAACAATAAACTAGCAATATTTCCATGCTTTGTTTCCAGCACTCGCCCGTATGCATGTCCATCCTCTTATCCAGTTGTCACAGCTGCAGCCCATGAAGAGGATCAAGGCCCTCTCCTCCCCCATAGACTATGTCTTCCCTTATTCTCTCCTCCCTGAGTGCCCTAGGATAGAGAGGGGATGGGCCTGGGTCCTCCTCTGCCTTTCCCCAGCCTCCTCCACAACCTTTGGAGCCACACTTCGATTCCCTGTTGGCTGTTCCTTCTCTCCCTCAGAGTCAGTCTCCACCAGGGGCATGACAATACTTTTCTGGTAGGATGCCCAACCAAAAATATTTCTGGTTTTAAATCTATATGCTGCTTTATCATTTTTTCCAACAAAGTATGTATTTTTGTTCAATATTTTTTGGCTTTCGGGCATGTCCACCAGATATGATAATACAAACCAGGCGTCTGATTACACTTCCAACATTTAGCAACCTAAACATTGTCAACTTCTTCCTTGGGCTTGGAGAAAGGCTCACCGAGCTAGTATCAGGCTTCAGGCTGGACTAGAACTCATGGTCTCCTGGCGCCTTTCACAATTATACCAAATTAGCTCTTCTGATGTATTGTGAACTTTTTTTTATCTTGCAACTGGTCCTGGATAATATTTGCAAACATGTTTTAAGCTTTTCTCACGTCTCCCACTTTGTTCCAGCTATCTGAAACATCCTGCTTATTCCATTCACAGAAAATAGTATGTGAACAGATGTTCACTAATAACCAGGGAACAGCTTTGGAAAACAGCAGCGTTGGCCAGGCCATCGTGGAACAATTCCTAAAGAGGATTTTTCCTGAGCAACTGACAGCTTTTCAAAAGCTGGCACTGTTGTCCTTCCGCTAAAAGTTGGTTTTAGTTACAGAAATCATCCTTCATATAGTGCTGTCCTATTTGGTTTTCAGTTTCCATAATCTCCCAGCTAGTTTGATGTTTGCTAATGCAGATGACACCAACTTGGAGAAGAAGACAGCTTGGCCCTGAAGAACATGCTGGAGTTGCCAGTCTTGAGCCGAGATTCATAGTGCGGAGACCTTCCTTTGTGTTTGCAGAAACAGCTCAGAATGGAACTTTTCCTTAATGTCAAAGAAAGTCAAGCTACAATTTGTGGACATCTGCTTTGAATAAAACTAAAGCTAAGAAAGTGAAGAATACCCTCCAAAAATATTAAGCTTTATGCCACCTTGTTTGGCAGTGGTTTGCATCTTTGAAGGGTAAAGATTTCCACCGTGTAATCATTAAAGCATTGGCAAACCATTCACCCATTCACAGACTTGATTACTCGTCTGGTCAACATTGTGCAAGAGTCCTCAGTGAGATGGTCGGCGCTGTCCCAACAATACCCAATCAAGGAACTGCCAACTCAGACAAACTAGCTACTAGTAAACAACAGCCCAGTCAAGGAACCACTGAGATTATTCTCACCAACATTGACAGGGCAAGTCAGCAGCGTATAAAATGAGAGCAAACCCCACTCCCTACTAGCACTGATGAGGTTACCTAGTATGATAATGAAAAGTCTTCAAGTAAACCACCAAACTCAGAGAGCACCACCGAGAAAAGTCTCTTCTCTTCCACCTGCCAATCTGGGCTCCAGAATGGCGCCTGACATTCCCAGCCTTTGTAGCGTTGAAGGTTGCATTTACCAATCCTTGGTGAAACCAGAATAAATTGGACGAAAATAAAACATGGGGGGGGGAGTTGGCAGGGGAGGCAAGCAACTTTCCGCCTTGTAAATCTTGGCTACAAACCAGAGTTAATTTCAACCTTCAAAGAGAGTTTTCTTTCCTTGTAGCTCAAAGCCAGCTGTGGTGGCAATTTTCACAGAGCAGCCACTGTGAAATTGGGGTCCCAGGCAGGTGTCTGAAGAGTGGGACAAGCTTTTTTTTAATGGGAAAGGGGTGCAAACCTTAGAAAGTGCTCCAAAAATGAACAAAGACATCTCAGTTTGATTTTTATGGCTTTGACAAGTTTGGCTCTTTTCTGAAGCAAACAGCAGCAAAATGGACTGGTATTTTTTTTTATGGGGGTAGTGAGGGGTTTCATTTCCTGGGTAATATCTCTCAAGATCTATGACCAGAGATGGAAGACAACAATTTATTTGTATAATCGGTTCATTTGTTTACATTTATAGATGTAACTGGCACTAATCTGTAGGTTCTGGGCAGCTGACAGCAAAGTAATTATATAAAAACAAAGGTTTTAGAACTGATCAAGCCCCTGCATTAGAATGAATGTGGATTAAAGACCTGGTGGAATACAGCTGCGTTTTATTGCTTTGCAGAAATTCAGGACGGAGGAAGCAATTCCAAGCTGCAGCAGAAAAGTCCTTCTCTCTGGACCTTTTGAGATGCCTGGAGCAGGTGGGCAGTTCTAAAACCTTCGGCATTCCCGTCTTCAGCACCAAGGTCAGAGTTAGGGCCCTTCCCTCTGAGAATCCCCAGAAGTTGGATCCGTCCATCTGTAATCACCACTGTTGCACCGATGAATTACACTTGGCTCTCTATCCATTGACTTGCTTTTCCAAACATTTTAGTTTGTTCAGTATGCCAGAATTTAAATGTTTTACTGGAATTTCGCAAAGGCTGCATTGGTGCCAAGGACACAATATAAATCATTCTCCCCTAAGCCCCCCAATATTCTATGCCAGTTAAGAAAGGAAGACAATTATTTTAGAATCTATATTTCCTTCCATAGAACTTCATTTTGCCGTCAAAACATGCACCAAGGCAGGGTGGATGGAGGATTGCTCCTGCCCATGACAAATAAAAAGGTTTTTGATTTACAATATCTAATACATCCATTATGTTCCAACTTTAAATTCTTCAGGCAAAAGGTGGCTCTCATGTTGGCAATAAGAAAATGCAAAGACACCTTCTTATTTGCAAGCAGGCAGATAAAAAGTAAATGACAAGCGTTAGAACTTTTCACTCACTTCTAGATTAACGGAAGGATTCAATTCTGTATTAATGAAGAACTGGCTTGCACAATAGGATTACACTATAAAGGCAAATATAAACCTATTTTAAAGTCATTTTTGTTTCAGATGCAAAGGGGTTTTTTTTTGTGTCCTGGACAAACTGGACAGGCATCAAGTCATTTTTTTTATTAATGTATTCTCTTTCACATCAATATTAGCACTTTTTTAAAAAGGGTAGAAAGAATGGCATTTCTGCATGTAAAAGGCAAGCCTCGTTGTGGCTCTTGAGAAAACTTTTCTTTTTAAAGCATGTGTGTCCTTTGAAAGAAAGGCTAAAGACCTCAATTTGGAGCATCTGTTCTTAAAATGACTAGGCTGCTCATTTGATGCACATTTGCAGGAATTATTTAGTGTCTCAGTTATCTTCAAGAGCATCCTAGACCTTTGTTCCTTGGCTTTCCATAAATATTGAATGACCTGAAGCACTGATCCTGAAAGGAATCTGCTGACATTAATGGATTTCATAAACCACCTTGTTCATTATAAACAGACATATGTTGATGACATGTTGTGAGTTCTGCTTTATTTTACTGTTTGATTGTTTGCAATTGTTTCATTCCTAGAACCAGTAGCTGAAAGAAAGAAAAAATAATTGTTTTCAAGAAATTGCAAGACATTTTCTTCAGACAAATCCATTTCCTCTTATGTAAAAAGTAAGTATTAACTTAGCAACTGTCAGGTTGCATTTCTAAAACCCTGAGATATGTTATTATTATTTATTCATAGTCTGTGCCTTGATTTGATTCCCCCAATGATCACTGATAGGATTCCAAGGAGAAGTTTTATCCCTCACCAACTTTCTTCGTCCTTCATCTGAAGTTCTCATTAGGCTGCTGACGTTGGGAGGAGGAACAAATCTAGAGAGCTCCAAAACTTATTGGAGTTTTTGTTTATTGCCCTCACAAAAATAATAAATCTCTGTTATTTTTAGATATATATTTATAGATATATATTTATTTATAGATATATATTTATTTATATTTATATATTTATTTATATATATTTATATATATTTTTAGATATATATAGATATAGATATAGATATAGATATAGATATAGATAGATATAGATATAGATATAGATATAGATATAGATATAGATATAGATATAGATATCTATCTCACTAGATGGACCACCTACAATTCTTTATATAATTAATGCACAAAAATAATCCCTAGGTCGTTGGAGCAATGTTTATCCATTTTTGCTG
This sequence comes from Pseudonaja textilis, assembly GCF_049901715.1. NCBI lineage: Eukaryota > Metazoa > Chordata > Lepidosauria > Squamata > Elapidae > Pseudonaja > Pseudonaja textilis. Next base: position 12,163,195 of record NC_141993.1, read on the forward strand.
CTAATTGAGAAACTTTATTCACACAATATAAATGAGCACCCTTTTCAGAGCTGGGGGGGGGGGGTTGCAGATGTTTCATTACCAAACTAGGTAACATCATCAGTGTTACTGCTAATGTTACCTAATTAGGTAATGAAACATCTGCAAGAAAAGCCCAAAGCTCAGAGAGCACACAGGACCGCACAGTCCTCCTCCTCCTCCTCCTCTTCCTCCTCCTCCTATTCCCAAACCCTACTCCCTTCTAGCACTGATGATGTTACCTAGGTGGGTAAGAAAATGTCTGTAAGAAAAACCAGCAAGCCAGTGGCAGGATTCAATTTTTTTTACTACCAGTTCTGTGGGTGTGGCTTGGTGGGCATGGCAGGGAAAGGATACTGTAAAATCTCCAGTCAGAGGTGGTATTTTCCAGTTCTCCAAACTACTCAAAATTTCCATTACTGGTTCTCCAGAACTGGTCAGAACCTGCTGAATACCCACCTCTGCAGCAAGCACAGAAAATACCAAGAACTCCACAGCCCCTTTTCACCTCCTCCTCCTCCTCCTCCTCCTCCTCCTCCTCCTCCTCCTCTTCTCCTCCTCCTCCTCCTCCCTCCTCCTCCTCCTCCTCCTCTTCCTCCTCCTCCTCCTCCTCCTCCTTCTTCTTCCTCCTCCTCCTCCTCCTCCTCCTCTTCTTCTCCTCCTCCTTCTCCTTCTCCTCCTTCTCCTCCTCCTTCTCCTCCTTCTTCTCCTCCTCCTCCACCTTCTGCTTCTGCTTCCACTGCTTCTCCTTCTCCTCCTCCTTCTGCTTCTTTTTCTTCTTCTTCTCCTCCTCCTCCTCCTCCTCCTTCTTCTTCTCCTCCTTCTGCTTCTTTTTCTTCTTCTTCTTCTCCTCCTCCTCCTCCTCCTCCTCCTCCTCCTCCTTCTTCTTCCTCCTCCTCCTCCTCCTCCTCCTCTTCTTCTCCTCCTCCTTCTCCTTCTCCTCCTTCTCCTCCTCCTTCTCCTCCTTCTTCTCCTCCTCCTCCACCTTCTGCTTCTGCTTCCACTGCTTCTCCTTCTCCTCCTCCTTCTGCTTCTTTTTCTTCTTCTTCTCCTCCTCCTCTTCTTCTTCTCCTCCTTCTGCTTCTTTTTCTTCTTCTTCTTCTCCTCCTCCTCCTCCTTCTCCTCCTCCTTCTGCTTCTTTTTCTTCTTCTTCTCCTCCTCCTTCTTCTTCTCCTCCTCCTCCTTCTGCTTCCTCTGCTTCTCCTTTTCCTCCTTCTTCTGCTTCTTTTTCTTCTTCTCCTCCTCCTCCTTCTTCTCCTCCTTCTGCTCCTCCTCCTCCTTCTCCTCCTCCTCCTCCTCCTCTTCCTCCACCTTCTGCTTCTGCTTCTCCTCCTTCTTCTGCTTCTGCTTCTTTCTCTTCTTCTCCTCCTCCTCCTCCTTTTTCTTCTCCTCCTCCTTCTTCTTCCTCCTTCTCCTCCCCAAATCCACTCCCTAGATACCTAGATTGAAACATCTGCAAGAAAACAACCAAGCCCAGAGAGCACCAAGGTCCCCACAGTTCAACCCTGAGTTACAAATATTCTCTTCTATTGGAACTTTTTTAGAATCATATGAATGAGCCCAAACAACAACAACAACAATAATAAACAAGCTTTATGCAGCAACCAGAAGGATCCTAGGACACATGATATGAAAATCAACATGATTTCCTCCACATAATTTTTTTTAATGTACTCCGTTGTATATTTGAAATTGAGAAAAAGCCTCTTTCGGAAAAGTTAATATACTTTTATTGTACCATTTCTGCAAATAACATTTTCCATAAAGTTGAATTGAATTTTCCTGCCTTTCAAGTTTATATCTGCTTCCCTCACCTCCCTTTTTCCTCCTTCCCCAATGCAGTCTCCTTGATATCTAGAAGAGGAAAGGTCTGGATGTCAGCGAAATGAAAACCACCCGCATGAATATACAGTTATTATGGTATGTTCAATAGCAGTGTGAATCAAATGGTTGGTCATTGGTTTCTTTTGCAATTTCATTTTGTAGATATCTAAGAAAATAATTGTAAATCAGGTTTCCCATCTGCCTTTACTATATAGCAAAACTGCATTCCAGATAACCAAGAAGGGAATAAACTGGACTCACACAGCCAAGCGTAGGAATATAATTTTTATGTTCACACAGAATTTCTCAACAAGTTTCAATTTTCATTCATCTTCCTGATAAATAAATGCAGGAGAATTACAAAGTAAAGTCTTACAGTTAGGGAAGAAAAATGAAAAGGATATAGACTAGGTGAAACCAGGCTCAATAGCAGTAACTGAGAAGGACTGAGAAGGATTTTGGAGTCTTAGTGGACAACCAACAAAATATGAGTCAAAAGTGTGCAGCAGCAGTCAAAAAAAGCCAATGCAATCCTAAATTGTATTAACAGAGGGATACAATCGAGGTCAAGGGAGGTACTAATACCACTCCATAAAGCCTTAGTAAGACCACACCTAGAGTACTACATCCAGTTTTGGTCACTACACTATAAAAAAGATGTTGAGACTCTGGAAAGAGTGCAGAGAAGAGCAACCAGGATGATTAGGGGACTGGAGACTAAAACATAAGATGAATGGTTGCAGGAACTGGGCAGGGCTAGTCTAGTGAAGAGAAAGACCAGGGGAGACAGGATAGCAGTCTTCCAATATTTGAGGAGCTGCCCCAGAGAGGTGGAAGGAGGTCAAGCTATTTTCTAAAATGCCTGTAGGCCAGACAAGGAAGAATGGATGGAAACTGATCAAGGAGAGATTTAACCTGGAAATAAGGAGGAATTTTCTGACAGTGAGAACAATCAACCCATGGAACAGAAGTTGCCCTCGGGAAGTTGTGGGAGCTTCATCACTTGAGACTTTCAAGGAGAGAAGAGATTGGACTGCCATCTGTCAGAAATAATGTAGGGTCTCCTGCTTGGGTGGGAAATTGAGCTAGATGACCTACAAGGTCCCTTCCAACTCTGTTAATCTGTAAGAGCACTCAACTTAGATAAACCGGAGAGGGTCACTTTTGGGGGCAGGAAATTCCAGTCATCTTGCTTGGTTGGGAGGTGTGCATCTCCCAATTTGGGCCTGAGAAAACCAGGTGGGCAGACTGAACCCCGAGGAGCAGCTGTGCGGTGCACGTACGACAGGTTTTATGTCCTTCCCCCGATTCCTACAGGGCAGGGCATTACCCCTTAAGAAGGTGACTGGACTACCCTCAACTCTCTTCAGTCCTTACAGCTGTCTTTGTTGTTCCTGGACTGAGTGGTTCTCCCTTCAAATAACACATGCAAGGTAACACCAAAAAAAGTCAGCAATCAGAAGGTGTCCTCACGTCTCTTTGTGGCTGAGAAATACAAAGTGGAAGTGAATCTACCTTAATTGTTTATTCACGAGATTCACAAATCCCAACACTTCAAGGCTGGGATTTACATTTCCCGGGGAAAACAGTGCAATATGCAAAAACCTGTCAAGCGAATTATTCATAGGCTGTAAATTTAAATAGTAGACTAAAAGTGAGCTGTAAATCACAAGTTAAAAATCCCACCGCAACGATACATTAAATCGGGTTTATAGATTTACAATTATCTCAAATTATTGCAGTTCTAAACATCATTCAGCTCTCTTGGATAAAAGGCACTCTGAAGCTAAGAAGCTTCAACACTCAGTTTGTCGCTTAGGTGGAATTCAGCCAGTTCTGACCAGTTCTGGAGAACCAGTAACAAAAATTTTGAGTAGTTAGGAGAATTGGCCAATACCTCTGACTGGCCCCGCCCCCATCCATTCTCTGCCTCCTGAGCCCCAGCTGATCGGCTGGGTCTTGTTTGGTTGCCCTGCACAGGAGAAGGGAGCTGGAAAGCAGGTTAGCGGGGTGGTAAGGGAATGGGGATTTTGTAGTAACCTTCTCCTGGAGTGGGATGGAAATGGAGGTTTTGAAGTATCCTTCCCCTGCCATGCCCACCAAGCCACGCCCACCAAACCACACCATTCCCACCAAGCCATGCCCACAGAACCGGTACCGAAAATTTTGAATCCCACCACTGGTCTCTTGTCTGTAAGAGACCACTGAAGAAGGCCACCAAAGAAGACCACTGTCCAAGAAAGTAACAGAAGCTGGGACTTTCCCAGCTCCTGGGAATGAAGCCTCCAAAATTTGTGGGTGCTCCATCACTGGAGGCTTTTAGTAGAAATTGGACAGCCATTTGTCTAAAATGGTATAGAGTCTCCTACTTGGGCAGGGGGTTGGACTAGAAGACCTCCTGGACCCTTCCAGCTCTGTTATTCTGTATCCCTACTTACTATTTTTCAATAACCATTGACCTATTTCTATCATGTAGACCAGAGGTCTCCAAACCTGGTAACTTTAAGGCGTGTGGACTTCAACTCCCAGAATTCTCCAGCCAGCAGAGCTGACTGGAGAATTCTGGGAGTTGAAGTCCACACGTCTTAAAGTTGCCAAGTTTGGGGAGCCCTGATGTAGACCCAGTGGCTGCCTTCTTATTCGGCAGTTGCTACGGCCCTATCACCCAGGCTGTGTTTGCAAAGCACAGGAGGAATAAGTGGTGAGCCAACTGCAGATGATCAGAGATGCTGTGGATAAATGAAGCAGACACCATCCGTGGACTCCTAGCCATAAAGATACACTGTGTTTTTTAAAATAATAATAATATAAAAACATAAATTGCTGAAACCAGTAACCTGACTGATTTGGGCATCAATACAGTATAGAGCAAAAGTCCCCAAACTTGGCAATTAATTTTAAAACTTGTGGTCTTCAACTCCCAGAATTCTCCTGGCTGGAGAATTCTGGCAGTTGAAGTCCACAAGCCTTAAAGTTGCCAAGTTTGGAGACCTCTGGTATAGAGGGAGAATCAAACCAACACCAACTTTTCCCCACACACATCCATGTTGCCTGCCTGCCTTGGATCCCCATAGATCATGGCATTCTTGTTTATCTCCCACAGTCCATACCCTGAAGAAATCCTTCTGGGCAAACTCTTCCATCTCCACCACCATCATAGAACACAGAATAAAGGCTTGGAAGGAACCTTGGGGGGGGGTCTTCTAGCCCAACCCCCTGGTCAAGCAGGAGACCCTATACCAAAGGTCTTCTCAAAGTTGGCAAGTTTAAGACTTGTGGACTTCAACTCCCAGAATTCCTGAGCTAACAAGATTGGAGGAGGAATTCTGGGAGTTGGAGTCCACAACTCTTAAAGCTGTCAAGTTTGAAGATCCCTGCCCTATACCATTCCAGACAAATGACTGTCCAGTCTCTTCTTAAAATCTCCAGTGATGGAACACCCAAACTTCTGGAGGCTTCTGGAACTATTATTCCTCAAATGATCTGCACTTTGGCTACTTTGGTGAAGCCAAGATTGTAAAAAAGACATTTGCTAAGGTACATGAGATTAGGAACAGTCTTCTGATTATTTATCTATCTTTCTCTCCACCCCTCTCTCCAAAGCTGCACTGAAGTTCTTTTCTTGAACAGTGATGATTCCAGCATATTGGACTTCTCATTTAAATAGCAGTTCGGAAAGATATCCCATGATGGATGAAGCTCTCCCTAGCTTGACTTTCTAATAATTCATAGGAACCAAGCCAGAGCAACTCATGAGTCTTCCAATGTCACTGAAAAAATGGGGACATCTTTTAAGTTGCTTCACCAGCATTTTGAGAGAGAACCATTGAAGATGAGAGAGAGAGAGAGAGAGAGAGAGAGAACGAGAGAGAGAGAGATAATGAGAGAGAGAGAATGAGAGAGAGAACAAGAGAGAGAGAGAACAAGAGAGAGAGAGAGAACGAGAGAGAGAGAACGAGAGAGAACAACACCTCAGCTGATTTTGGTTCTTGGAACACACATTCCATGCAAAACAGGCATTCCTCACCCAGCTACCAAGATGAAGAACTGAAGGTTTGATCCAAAGACTCATGACTGGGACAAGCTTCTAGAAAAGGAAGAAACAACTGTCTGATGGTCAGATCAACACAAGATTTTGCAATTAAAGTGTTTTGCCAAGTCTATGAACCATGTGTAATAAAACCATGACAAAACTCTGTGATAAAACCATGACAAAACTCTCTGGACTGGCACTTTGCTTCTCCAGAGGTTTGGATATTGATACAACTGGATGTCTGACAGTATCTTCTTAGAGCAATCCAAATATACTTTCAGAGACAAAGTAAAGGTACAATTGTGAAGCTCAGGAAACCCAAGAAAGGAAGCAATGGGAACAGTGGTTCAGTGGTACTTGTGGCATCTGATACCAAACTGGCGGTCATAATTATGGGATGCTAAGAGCCCTGGACAACTGTCCTTGGCTCCATCTATCCACCAAGGTAAAGGAAATGTCTTCTAAGAGAGCACCATATGATTGATAGTAACTGCCTTGAGCTTGTTTGGAGGTTCTCGCAGAGGAGTGCAGCTATTGTATACCCTTAAGCATGGGAGGGATTCAATCGGTGTTACTACCGGTTCAGTGAGAGTTGCGTTTTGTGCATGCGTGCGCACTTTGTGCACACAGATGCCTGACGCATGCTGCGCACGCCTGTAAAACATTTCCAAAAACACATCAGATGTTGCCCAAATAGCTGACAAGCACTGTGCGCGGGTGCGTAGCATTTGAAAATCCTCTTCTTTCCTGCTTTTTCAGCCTCAGCCATGCCGCGCAAAGCAGCTGAGGTTGAAAAAGCAGGAAATAAAGGACAGCCAAGACCACGGGTGGGTGGGTGGGCCAAACAAATGACCAAAAGGTTGTTGCACTGAACCGGTTTGGTGTCTGCTGCTCTTCAGAGCTACCAGTTCTAGAGAACCAGGCTGAACCGGTAGCATCCCACCCCTGCCCTTGACCGAAGATTGGTATACCCCTTCTATCTGGGGTGGCTGTCGTGTTCCACTGAGCATGCAGTTTTGGGAGGGACGCACATGGAGCAGCAATGGAGGAAGGGGACGTGCACCCAGCCAGCCAGATCTGCTGTATCAACCAGAGGTGGTATATTCAGCAGATTCTGACCAGTTCTGGAGAACCGGTAGCGGATGTTTTGAGTAGTTCAGAGAACTGGCAAATCCCACCTCTGACTGGCCCCGCCAACTCCATCTCTTCTCTGCCTCCCGAGTCCATTGGCTGGGTCTTCTTTGGTTGCCCTGCACAGGAGAATGGAGCTGGAAAGCAGGTTAGTGGGGTGGGAAGGGAATGGAGATTTTGCAGTATCCTTCCTCTGCCATGCCCACCAAGCCACACCCACCAAACCACACCACAGCCATCAAGCCACGCCCACAGAACCGGTAGTAAAAAAATTTGAACCCCAGTACTGGAATCAACCCTGGCTATCAATGGGGTGACAGATGTTGCAGCCAGATCGTCCTCCCATCCAGAAAGTGTCTTCTAAGTGGCCACCATATGATTGATAGTCGTAGAAATAGTAACTGCCTAACAGAGTAATTCTGCAACACACTGAGCTTCCAAATTAAACATAGGACCAGATAAGAGTTGGTGATGACTCTGGGGGTGAGAACATATCCACAAAACCTTGAGAATATGCGACAGACGTAGAAGAGTATCATGTACTAAACTGAACAAAAGTGGAATGCCTGTTTTGTATCAGAAGTGTGAGTCTGTATGATGGTCTACTTAATCCAGGTAAGAATTAGATCAGAGGTCTCCAAACTTGGCAACTTTAAGACTTGTGGACTTCAACTCAACTTCAGCTATGCTGGCTGGAGAATTCTGGGAGTTGAAGTCCACAAGTCTTAAAGTTGCCAAGTTTGGGGACCCACGAATTAGATCCTTTGCCAGTTTGAGCCTCCAAATTTGGAGACAGAATCTAGTCAGATCATGTCTGATCTTGTAAAGCTAAGCAGGTTTGAACCTGGTTGCTATTTGCAAGGAAGATTGTCAGGAAATCCCAGGGCTGCAGCCTAATTTAGAAGTCAAGAAAACACCCTAGAAATATTTCAAACCACATCTGCCTTGTGAGCAAGAGACAACAGGGACATATTCACGATATCGCTAGGATGGGACAAGAAGAAGATTTAGCAGGTGGACTCAGGTGTCTGTTCTTCACTTAATTTAAAGATTACTATGAATATCTCTTAGTGATTAAATCCATAACAATGTACATTTCCTTGGTAAATGTCCAAGTATTGGTAGCAAAAGGCAATTACTGGCTGAGCTACAATTTACGGGCTGGTGGGCAAATTTTCTTCCTTTTTTTTTTTTTTTTTGGAGAAACCATTCTTTAAGCATTACAAAGAAGCTCACCAAAAACAATATGGCTTATTGTTTGCAATATCTTTGCTTTCTGTTCTATTACAGCCTTTACTGAAGGAGCAATTATCTGATGGTCTCTTCCTCTCCCCTTGCAAGCAAGCACACGTGTGCGTTCACACACACTTCCCGGTGTTCCCTTTTATCACATTATAAAAGCCACCGGGTCTCTTAATTAGCATCACCCAAATCCATGCAAATTAGATGAAAGGAGCTCTCCCGTTTCCCCCCTACCTGCCCAGCACATGCTATTCAGCTTGACATTTCTTTTGGTGCCTCCGTTCTTTTGATTAATGCATCTGCATGAATTTGAGAACAAATAAATAAAGCTCTTCCTTATAGCTATTGATTTTTATTTTTTTTACGACTCAAGACAGTGACAAAGAAAGAAGCAGACTCAGAAAACTCACACATGCGTGCTGAATTGACCTGAAATTTGTTCAGGAGCCTTTGAGCTCCATTAGTAGAAGATCAGAACAAAAAGTAAAGTTTCCTTCAGATCAAAGTTCTCCAAAGTGGTGAATATGGACCCCCAGGGTCATGGGACTATACACTGTTGTTGTTGCTGTTGTTGCTGTTACTATTTGTAATACGAATTATATTTATTAAACAGAATGGAATGGAATATAGAATAGAATAGAATAGAATAGAATAGAATAGAATAGAATAGAATAGAATAGAATAGAATAGAATAGAATAGAATTCTTTATTGGCCAAGTGTGATTGGATACACAAGGAATTTTCCTGGTGTAAATACTCTCAGTATACATAATATTATTTCCATATAATAAATGTGTGAGGTTGATGGACAATCTGAAGCTTTGTGAAGGGGTTGATTTGCCAAGGACCTTTGACTTAAATCAAGTTCAATTCAAGGTGATTTGTGGGTCCATCTGAACCATCTACAGAGTTCTACAGAGGAATTATTGAGTCTGTCATCTGTGCTTCTATAACTGTCTGGATTGGTTCTGCAACCCAACAAGACAGACACAGACTTCAGAGGGTAATTAGGACTGCAGAAAAAACAATTGCTACGAACCTGCCTTCCATCGAGGACCTGTATATTGCACGAGTTAAAAAGAGGGCTGTGAAAATATCTGCAGACCCCTCACATCCCAGACATAAATTGTTTCAATTTCTACCCTCAAAACAATGCTATAGAGCCCTGAACACCAGAACAACTAGACACAAGGACAGTTTTTTCCCGAATGCCACCACTCTGCTAAACAACTAATTCCTACAACACTGTCAACTTATTTACTAAGACTGTGTTACTATTATTCCTCTCATTCTTCCTAGTACCTATCTGTTCCCACTAATGACTATAACCGTGTTGCTTGTATCTTTACAATTTATATTGTTTTGTTTCCTAATATGATTTGATTGCTTATTAGTATCCTATGACTATCACTAAGTGTTGTATCTTATGATTCTTGATGAATGTATTTTTTTTTTCTTATGAACACTGAGAGCTTATGCATCAAAGATAAATTCCTTCTGTGTCCAATCACACTTGGCCAATAAAGAATTATATTCTATTTTATTCTATCTGAAGCCACCTTGAACAAAATCAGAGCTCTGTTCTGGGCCCTTATCTTAATTTAATCTTCCTTCCTCCCTCCTTGCTTCTTTCTTTCTTTCTTTCTTTCTTTCTTTCTTTCTTTCTTTCTTTCTTTCTTTCTTTCTTTCTTTCTTTCTTTCTTTCTTTCTTTCTTTCTTTCACATGTGATGCTTTTATTTTAAAAAGCGGCCTTTCTAGACTGGATTTGGTCCTGTTCAAAGGCAAAGACTTTCTTCCACAAAAGCCTCATACCTAAAACTAAAAGTCTCTTGGGTGAGTAGGTTTTTTTCAGCCCCGTCTGATGCTCTGCTTGCTGTGCCACACAAAAGATGGCAATGCTAAAGGCACACCTCAGGGACAAAGCCCTGTTGGAGACAGAGGGATTTATTTCTGAGTCAATAGCCAGGTGGTGAATGTTTCATTGCTTCCTCCTGTTGAACACGCATATCAGATCATCTAAACCATGGCTAAACAACCAGGTTTTCTCTCCCTGGAGTTTCCAATCCTTTCCACGGTTTGTCCGAAAGACAAGAACCTTCAGATGATAAATACATTTCCTAACAAGAGTGAGAAAGATGTCTCACCATCCTATTTTCTGCTGGAGAAGGTCTCTCTCAGGAAGTCCTAAGCCAAACCTGTTCAGGGATCCTTGTTTCTTTCTGGATCTGTGTCCTGGTACTTCCAAGGGTGGAATTTTACCAGTTCAGCCCAGTTCTTTAAGAACCAGTAGCTCTGAAGAACAGCTGACACCAAACCGGTTCACTCCGAAGATGATCTTTGCTTCAATTGGGCCCACTCTGCCACCTGGACTCTACGCTGTCCTTTATTCCCTGCGAAATCAACCTTAGTTGCTTTGCGCAGCACAGCTGAGTGCCGTGCATCAGCAAGAAAAGGTTATTGCTTGCAGGAGAAGTTGATTTACAAGTACTGTGCACGCACGCAAAGTATGCACTGTGTACTTCCCCTGAGACAATTAATCAATCAGAACAACTAATCAGTGGAACGACATGCCTCCAGAAGTGGTAAATGCTCCAACACTGGAGGATTTAAGAAGAGATTGGACAACCATTTGTCTGAAGTGGTAGAGTGTCTCCTGCTTGGGCAGGGGGTTGGACTGGAAGACCTCTAAGGTGCTTTCCAACTTGGTTATTCTGTTACTCTGTTGTTATTCTGAGACTTGGCCAGTACCACCAACCCCCAAATAGCACAAATTCTGTATATATAAACCCGGGGGGGAAACGCTCCTCTACTTTGGGGTTGCGTGACACAAGGCTATTAACAAAGAGGAAGCCAAACTGAGGAAGGTATCAGCATGAAGCAGAACTAACTTATCTTTTAGATTGGCTGCTTAAGATTCAGCTCTTTGCGGAGTGTCAGCATTTTCTATCCAAAACGAACTCCCTGGATAGCTAATAAGTCCAACAAGCCCATGCATTTAAATGATTTAAGAGTGGTGTGCTGATGATCCCATAAAAGGAGAAATATATATATATATAGTCATAATCCTCGCTCATACAACACATCAAAAAATATATGAAAATCCCGTTTTATTTTTCCAAACTGCTGGTGCAGACAGGCACAAGATGTCACTGAATGAATTTTGGAACTCTAGTGGGATAATAAAATCACTCCTATGAACGTAGCTGGAAGAGCTGGCTGCAATTTATCTGAATTGCTGGACCCAACCAAAATAAAACCTTTATTCCTACTGCCTTTGACTGGTAGTAAGCAAGAGAATGTAATTAGATCGGGCACTACTTGGGGTTGGAAGAAGAAGGCAGTTTGTGTAGGCTAAATTATACAAAGTACAACCCACTCTTGGTATAAAAAAAAGCAATAACCACATTATCCATGGGGTGGAGGGAAGTAATCCAAATTTTATAGAACAAGAGTGTTTTTACTGGGAAATGGAACAAAACTAAGTACACAAAGCTTTTGCATTTTCAAAATGGTGAAAATGCATGGTGGGAAAATGCATGGTGCATGCTCCACCAAATATAATCCCTTAATTTGGAGTAGAGTTGGATGGAGCTGAGTGTTTACTGGCCAGATGCCCTTCCTGACACCAGGGAATGCTATCAAAAAGGGTATTTTAATAATTTTTTTGTATTTTTACTGCAATAGGAATATCTGTTGAGTGGGGAGAGAATGGTGACTTAACTTGCTATTTTTTTCCCCGTCATTTTTCTCCTCTTGATGGTCTCGATGCAATGCTGAAAAAAGTGAGCAAGGAGTAAACATTCAACTGGGATCAGAAGACGTGTTTTTAGTTTTGCGGTATGGTCTCGAATACATTCAAACAACGTTGGCAATGGAATTGACAAGATGGTAGTCATGATGAAGGTGGCCAGCACAAAACACGCCTCCACCAGAAGGCCAGTGGGTGGGGCTGGTTCTCATCCACCCTTGCCCCCAGATCCTTCGGCCTGTCAGTCGGGCACCCTTCAATACAGGATAACTGGTCTGTCCTAGTCTTCCCCCAAAAGGCACTAAGCAGGCTCTTTGTCCCGGCAAAAACCGCTTTTATTAAACTAAGGTGAATTTCTTGCATTCACGTTCCACCAAAGGCCTGGCAGACGTCTTTCAAGTGCCTAATCAGGAGCACAGACCTTATCTAGCTTGGAGAGCTGCCAGTAAATATTTCCAAATGCAGCGCTGACAAGGAAGGCCTCAGCACAGAGTCTGTGAGATGCACAGACAGGTTTTCACACTGCTGCAAGGAACGGTTTCCTGCAAAAGCCCCCTGTTGTGTCCCTGCCTAACCACAGCCCCCAGCCTGGGCTGCCATGTCCCTAGCTAAGGGGGAAGGGGTGTTGTGTCCCTGCCTAACCACAGCCCCCAGCCTGGGCTGCCATGTCCCTAGCTAAGGGGGAAGGGGTGTTGTGTCCCTGACAGTTTCCGTTATGTCTTTGGAACTGGTTGGGGTTTCCCAACCAGGTCTGCTGTTTGAGCGGGAACACCAGCCGTTCCCATTGGTTGGCTCCGTTTGACAGTCGGCTATAAAAGCCGGCTGTCGAGCAGAGCCAGCCAAGCGGAGAGCGGACCAACGGAGCAGCACTCGCAAGAGTTCTCGCCCTCCGGGCTGCCTGCCCGGCCAGGGCAGCACTTGCCCTCCGGGCTGCCCGCCCAGCCAGGGCAGCTCTCGCCCTCCGGACTGCCTGCCCAGCCAGGGCAGCTCTCGCTCTCCGGGCTGCCTGCCCAGCCAGGGCAGCCGCGGCAACTTGTTATGCTTCAATAAATCGATGTTAACCTTCAGCTCCGTGTCTGCCTCGTGTGTGCCTCCCGACTACACAACACTGGCGACGAGGATGGGATCGCACGAAGGAGAGGCAACCGGACTGAATCAGCAGAGTTAGTCACCGAGAGCGAAATCGCTGAAGCCGCCATCGCCGGCGCTCACGAGGAGCACGACATCCAAAGAGCTGAAGCCACAGGCGTTGAATCGTAGCTGCCTCGCTCGCAGAGAGCTCGAGCCCAACCCACTGCACTTGGAGCTGAAAGTTGGGCGCTGAAGCCGCAGCCACCCACGCGCGCGCAAAAAAGGGCGCGAAATTCAAACAGCTGTCACTAGCTGAAGTCACTAGAGCGAAGTTACGGCGCTGAGAGCCTCAGCTGCCACAATCGTAAAAGAGCGCGAAATTCAAAAGAGCTGTGATCACTAGAGAGCGAGGTCACGGGTGTTGAAACCACAGCCGCCGGCGCTCACAAAAGAGCGCGAATTTCAAAGAGCCTCCTCAGCCGAGGAGGCTGACACTGCCTGACAGGCGCAGCCACAAAACGCTCTTCCCAGAGCGCGATTTTCAAAGTCAAAACTGCTGAAGTGACTGGCACCACCGCTGATGCTACCGGGAGCACGAAGCTCTGAACCTCCATCTGCTGAGGAGAAAACGCCCCCGCCGGGCGCTGCCAGCGGCGCTACTGAGAGCACGACGCTCAAGAACCTCCATTTGCTGAGGAGAAAACGCCCCCGCCAGGCGCTGCCGCCGGCGCCACTGAGAGCACGACGCTCAAGAACCTCCGTTTGCTGAGGAGAAACGCCCCCGCCAGGCATTGCCGCTGGCGCCACTGAGAGCACGATGCTCAAGAACCTCCGTTTGCTGAGGAGAAGAAACGCCCCCGCCAGGCATTGCCGCTGGTGCTACCAAGGGCACAACGCTCAGAACCTCCGCTTTGCTGAGGAGAAAACGCCCCCTCCAGGCATTGCCGCTGGCGCTACCGAGAGCTAGACGCTCAGAACCTCCATTGCTGAGGAAAGAAGAAAAGGCCCCCGCCAGGCACTGCCACTGGCACTACTGAGAGTGCGAAGTTCAAAGCCTCCCTCGCTGAGGAGACGAACGCCGCCCACAGGCACCACTGCCGCCATTTCCAAAAGCCGCCGAGACGAGCCGGTCTACCTGTCAAACCTCAAGGAGCCGATCTACCTGCTGAAGGCAAAGACGAACCGGCCTACTCCTGAAAAGCCGATCTATCTGCTGAAGGCAGAGACGAGCCGGTCTACCACCAAAGAGCCGATCTATCTGCCGTAGGCAGAGACGAACCGGCCTACCCCTGAGAGCCGACCTATCTGCTGAAGGCCGAGACGGGCCAGCTACCAGTCAAATCCAGAGAGCCCGATCTACCAAGCAGCTGTCCAACGGGCCTGGTCTACCTGTCAAATCCAGAGAGCCCGATCTACCAAGAAGCTGTCCAACGGGCCTGGTCTACCCGTCAAATCCAGAGAGCCCGATCTACTTAGCAACCGCCGACAACAGCTACCAGTTGAGTCCAGAGAGCCCGATCTACTCAGCAACCGTCGACAGCGATCCCCAGCCTAAAGGGCCCGGTCTACCTGTCAAACACCGAGAGCCTGGTCAACCCGCCAAGAGTTCCCTGAAGGCCCCGGTCTACCTCGCCAACGACGGCAGTTCCATGCAGGACCCGAGCTACCTCGCCGACACCTAGAGCTCCCTGCAGGTTCCGGTCTACTCAGCCAACGCCTAGAGCCGGTCCCAGCTGCCTTGCCGACGCCGAGAGCTCCCTGCAGGTTCCGGTCTACCAAGCCGAGAGTCCCCTGCAGGGCCTGGTCTACCTCGCTGACGCCAACTCCCTGCAAGTGCCGGTCTGCCAAGCCTAGAGCTCCATGAAGGACCCGGTCTACCGAGCCAACACCGAACGTCCCCTGAAAGGCCCCGATCAACTCAAGAGACACTGAGCACTCCTCAGCCGGACCCGGTCTACCGGCGAAGGACTCTGCCCCAGCTGGGATCCCCTGGGACTGGAGGTCTATTTGCAAGTCTATGTGCAGGTCTAATTAAAGGTCTACCTTGTCCCTGGCCAGGGGGAAGAGGTGTGTCCCTGCCCAACCACAGTCCCTAGCCTGGGCTGCCATATCCCTAGCTAAGGGGGAAGGGGTGTTGTGTCCCTGCCTAACCACAGCCCCCAGCCTGGGCTGCCATGTCCCTAGCTAAGGGGGAAGGGGTGTTGTGTCCTTGCCTAACCACAGCCCCCAGCCTGGGCTACCATGTCCCTAGCTAAGGGGGAAGGGGTGTTGTGTCCCTGACAGTTTCCGTTATGTCTTTGGAACTGGTTGGGGTTTCCCAACCAGGTCCGCTGTTTGAGCAGGAACACCAGCCGTTCCCATTGGTTGGCTCCGTTTGACAGTCGGCTATAAAAGCCGGCTGTCGAGCAGAGCCAGCCAAGCGGAGAGCGGACCAACGGAGCAGCGCTCGCAAGAGTTCTCGCCCTCCGGGCTGCCTGCCCGGCCAGGGCAGCACTTGCCCTCCGGGCTGCCCGCCCAGCCAGGGCAGCTCTCGCCCTCCAGACTGCCTGCCCAGCCAGGGCAGCTCTCGCTCTCCGGGCTGCCTGCCCAGCCAGGGCAGCCGCGGCAACTTGTTATGCTTCAATAAATCGATGTTAACCTTCAGCTCCGTGTCTGCCTCGTGTGTGCCTCCCGACTACACAACACCCCCCTTTCCCCTTTTTGCTCCTCTTTTAATCCCTATGGGAGGGGCCATTCGCTGTCCACCTGTGGCTTAACTCCCACGTCAACCCTTAGTTCGTAATTGTTCTTTTCTTTCGGCAGCTCTGCGCATGCGCAGGCTGGGAACTAGCTCCAGCTGCTCTCCCTTGCCTTGCTGCTGTCCGATGCCTAAGGCAGCTGATAACTGCCAGCCTGCCCTGGCTCCATCTCTGCCTCGGATGCAGAACCCTTGTCTGAGCCTTTCTCAGCCTCCAGGACTGGCCCAGGTTCCTTCCCAACCTCCTCATTGTCCGACTCTGATGCCGGCATTACTAGCCTCCACCAGGCCACCACCACAACAACAACTATTTTCATTTTTGTTTCTGAAAAAAAACTGTTGTGCTTATCTATTACCAAGAAGCTTTCTTATAAAGACATTGCTAGAGGCTGGTGCTTTGCTTTTGAACGTGACAGCTTCCTGCTTCTTTATTAATTATTATTATTATTTAAATAACATGCAGTCAGAACTCAGCGAACTTAAATAGCACCTGTGAGGTTGTCTGCAAAAATGATGCCTGACTTAAGGGATAAGGAGCTTTTGAAAACAGTTGTCTGGTCCGATGGAATTCTTCAAACTCTTCAAAGGCTGTTTCTTTCAGCATTCAATGACCCTCTGAGCCCCAAATGTTCTCTCTGAGGAAGCTTCGAACACGGGGTGAGCACCTTTCCTGCCTGAAGGAAGTCAACTTCTCTTTTCTGTCACCTGAACTATCTCTAATAGGAGCTGTTGTCTATGGAAACTCAAGACAGTTCAATAGTCCAGGCACATTTTCTTCAAACATGTTTAATGTTCCTCACAAACAGAGATGCAATTACTCTTCAAATCATCAGACCTGTTGTTTTGCACCAAAGCAAATTATGGGACGAGTGAACACCAAGAAGGAAAGCATCTGGTTTGTGGCTGGTGTTCAAGAAATTACCCTAACAGACAGAAGCCTCCGTGAACAAACTAATCAACACACAAATGTTCACCTTTCTTATTTTTAGCTCAAAATGTCACTGAACTTCTTTTAACAAGAGCATATAACATTTTCTTAAACAAACTTCGGATGCGTCAAAGTTTTCAGGGTCATCTACTGGAGAGAAAAATTATCTCTGACCAGTTATGCTATTCAACAGGATTGTGATGGAATATAGTCCAGCTTCCCAGGAAATGGAGGGGGTGCATTCTAGTGAAGCAAGAGACAACTCGGTTAAGATCGTTTGTGGAGAGAAAGAGGGTGAAGATGGTTCCTCCTTAATAGTTCCCAGAGTACGACAGACTTTATTGGCTGGTAGTCTCCTTTAGTTTGGCAAAATTCTGTTTATGGCTGAGGAACACAAGGAAATCTGCCTGGAAGAGTGTCTTTGCCTGCAACGTGTCTTTGTTGGATTTTGGAGCCTGACAAGTACCCAGCCCAAGACATCCTGAAACCGAAATTGGTCCATCCATAGCTCACAGACTTCCTTCTGCTCAGCATAGGAGAGCCAAGAGCCAATCTGCAGGGCGGTGGGGTGACTTTCACAGACTTTTAGAAGTCTAATTGATACTTTAAACTCTTCAAGATTCGATGTGGGTGTGTGTGTGTGAGAGAGAGAGAGAGAGAGAGAGGGAGATCAAGGAAACAAAATTCAGCATGTAAACAAAATGGTATGAAAATTAGATCCTAATTAGGGAGAGATTTAAAATAAATCTGCTTTAGATTTCAATGAAATTGAACACAGAGACAACTTAGGCACGTTTGCTAAATTGATCTAAATTGAAGCAGATAATCAATCTTGCTCTTCCTACTAGGTTCTTGAATCATTTTATAGCTCAACAGAGCGAAAGCAGACAGCAGCCGTGTCCCAGTTTACACCAAAGACGCAGATCCACCCACATATAACTAATTACTCTCATGAAAGGTACAACATGAAAGTAAAAGAAGTCTTTGTAAATTCCATACAATATATTCCTGTCTCTCTCTCTCTCCTCTCTCTCCTCTCTTTCTCCCTCTCCATCTCCCTCTGAGCCCGGAACCCTAACTCTGTCTTTGGTTAATATCTTGCTCCAAACCCAGACTCCAACTTACTTACAATGGACAACATAATGCTAAAATCTAGAGCATCCATAAAGGAAGGCCCTGACATGACACCGGTTTTGCTAAATTTAAAGTTTTCAGATCGTTCATGGTGTTTGCAAATTGCCCAGAAAGTCCAGTTGCCTCTTGAAAAAGCACTTTTGGGACAACCATGACCTGGAGGACTGAGACTCTCCATAAGACGTATGAGGTGAAGGAGAATTCTTGTGATTTGTACATTGGGGAAACCTTCATATTTACAAATCAAATCTAAAATTCCCCCCATCATCACTACTCCAGGGGTCATGAGAGACTCCACCCACTTGGAATCCAGTCGGCAGAACCAGTCTGCAGAACCAATGGTGGGCTAATGTCGGTTTGGACCGATTCTAGTGAATCAGTAGTTCTGACGATCACCTGGCCCAGTCCACCCATACCTGTCCTATCCTGTCCTATATTTCCATCTTTTTCAGCTCAGCTGCTGTGCGCAGCACAGTGGATTTTGCATGCCGCGGCTGTTCTACTTACCAGGGATGTCCTGTAGAGGTTCAAATTGGTGTTTATTTTACTGCTGCATGCACACACAAAGCGTGCACTCGCAGAACCGGTTGTTAAATTGGTTGCAGCCCATCAGTGGTGGAATTCAAAGATTTTTTACCACCAGTTCTGTGGGCGTGACTTGGTGGGCACGCTTTGTGCTCGTGCACACACTTTGCATGTGTGCGCATGCCAAATGTGCACTTTGCGCAGGTGCAGAGGCATTTCAACTCACCTCCTGCAAGCCTGCACTCTCCCTGTTGTTTCAGCAGCTACCACACAGAACTCTGCTGTGCCATGCAAAGCAGCTGTGCTTCAAAAGCAGGAAATAAAGGTGAGCCTGGGAGCCCAGGCGGGCAGGTAGGCCCAACAACAGAGCAGTGGAGAGAATTGGTTCGGTCTCCGCTGCTCATCAGCACTACCAGCTTGGCAGAACTGGGCCAAACTGGTAGAATACCACCACTGTGCATAACCCCTCCTCCTTGTCTATCTAGTCCCGCCTCCAGTGTCACTTCTTCTCCTAGGCATCCCAAGCAATGACAGAATCTGAATACAGAGGCTATGTCTTTAAAAAAAAAAAACTTTTACAAGCTTCAAATGGTTGCAGAAGACCAATCTAAGAGATTTTTCTCTGCTTTAATCCCACTATATGCCCATTGGAGCCTCTTGAAGCTTTGCCATCAAATTTCAAAGGCTTGCTGTACACATGGCTTCAGTTTTCTTTGTGATGTTGCCTCCGAGAATGAGATTGTCAGTGCAATTAAAATACAAAGAAGGGAAGGAACATTCCTTTTTGAGGTACTTCCAGGAGTGGACTAGCGAGTAATTACACAGGCTTTGCAAATAAGATATCAAAGGGAGAGACACATCAATTGTTCTGTCTCTTTGTATCCTGGTTTGAACTCATTCATCTTTCTGGAAGACACCTCAACACAAATGAAGCTGGGAGGGCTTTTGATCACCGGTGAAAGAAAAAACAACCCTCTCTCCATTTCAGGCTTGCAAAAATCCTGCCTGCAATCCCTTACTGAGGACATTTCAAAAACAAAAACAAAAAAACCAATGCGTAATGAGGAAGTATTTTTCATGCAAATGCACTTCTGTTTCTGAGGAACCAAAGCAAAAATAAAATTCAAAGGAAGACCTGAGACACAATTTGAAGGCCCCACATGTGAAACACTGGGACTGATCCCTTTTGTGAGGTATGGAAGCCTCTGTGTCTTGAGGGAGATGTTCATTTTGTTGCTTCAATAAATAACACAAGAGGTAAGCAAGTCCTTACTACGTGCTGACAAAGAGCATTTGAATCCACCCAAAGCCCATAGAAATGTCCACAGAATTGTAGCATGAAGGATTTAGGAAAGAGAGTTCTGGTTCCGATCTTCACTGTGTGATCTCATCCAAGTATCCCTGACCCAACCCTTTGATCATCACGGGACATTTATGGTCTCAAGATGAATAGAGTTTTCCCACTACATTTAATAAACAGATCAGATGACAGCAACCCAAATAAAAGTCAGAAATCGTTAGATAGGACCAATAGGCTTAAACATAATTGTGTGGGGCTGGTGCCAGTAAGTCTACAATCAAGACAATATTGACTACATGAAGGGGACACACACATGCACATCCATTTTTATCCTTGTAACAAAATCTGTGAACTTCATGATGTAGATGAAAATTGAAGCTATAGCTGCTCCTCTTTATCTCCTTTTTTAAAAGAAAAAATACATATTTCGACCACAGATAACATGCCAAGTACTTCTTTATTACTGTTGCGCTTGTTACTCAGTATGAGGCAATGATTGAGTTGTCCAGAGAATTAGAGATGACCACTCCTAAATGGCACCAGTGTCTGCTAATGAAAATACCACTTTGATAAGATGAAAGGGGACAAGCTTTGATCCTGAAGAAATTGTGTCCCTTTGACCTTGTTCTGTTTAAATATAGACATGTACAAATGAATCATATCACTGACTTGCTTTTCTTGTTGGGACTCAATATTTTGACTTCTGCAAGAGTGTCTTTTTCTGATTTACCAGTTAATTCTTTTGAAATCCTCTTTTGCCAGTTCAGGTTCAAAATAAATTGCTGGGGACATCACCAACCCAAAAAATACCAACCAGTGTTATAAAAGAAATTGTCCTTAAAAACCCAGTTCAATTTTTTTTAAAAGATTCTACAAACAGTATGTAAAAAAATACTTTAAAGGATTGCATAAACTCTTGAGATTATTTACTATAGTATTATAGATTAATAATATTAATCTATAATTTATTATAATTACTATTGTTTACTATTTGAGATCCAGGTTTATTGGAATGGGAATTGTGTACATATTTTGTGTCTGTCATGATCAGAGCAGAAGCTAATATTTAATTGTAAGTTCCCTGTTAACAATTATTTGTGCTTCCTGAGAAATATAAGTTGACCTTACTCATTTAATAAAATTATCTATAAGTCATAACTCTAAACGAAAAACAATTGAATTCAAATTGTCTTCTCTGCATCTAAGAATATCAACACAGCTTGTTTTTCATTATGTTGCTCCAAGTATTTGAGAACATTCAAAACATTTCTAATATTATCCTGTAGTTATCTTTTTTAAGTAAAAACCCACATTGATCTTCATGAATAGAAACCTGTAAAATTATTTCCAACTTTTCAGCCAGAATTGTGGTAAACAGTGTTGGAAGGAAAATCCATCTGGGTCAGTTCCAAGCTAGGAGAAAGGAAACAAAATGGAGGCAGAGTGGAAAGAAAAGTTTATTGATGAAGCCGAACCATGATGGTTTGTGGTTCTGGTTCAGCTGACAAAATGGAATATTATGAGGGTCATATAGGGGTTGTGTGGGATCATAGTTGACTCTATAGGCAAAAGGGGAAATGCAAATCTCTGGTGTCTGTCTGAGCTAATTTTGTCAACCTTTTATTTGTTGCTTATCTGCTGTCTCTGTCTGACCCAGTCTTTCTGAATGGATTACCAAATCTGCACATCTAAAAGCTGGCCTCCTCAGTTTCTGCTTGGACAGGGAAACTGGGACTGGTTGCTGCCTCCCTTAAGATTTTTTTTTTCATTTCTCCTTTAGGGGAAATACTGTATTTTATCCTGCCTTTTAAAATATTTCCCCAAATATTTCATTCTTCTAGGAGGGGAGAGGGCTTCCTACAACAGCTTGTAATTGTTCAGTAAAGATATTGGCTGATAGGTTTTTGTCAAAGTCTTGTCCCTCATTAGATATGAATGTTAAATTAGCCTCTTTCCAGCAATCAAGAATATTTTCATTCTGTAAAATTATAGTCTGAGTTTGCTGTAAAAATTGTAAAAGCTAATCTTCAAAACCTTTACAGTAAGAAGCCAGAACCTCATCTGGATTAAGTACCTTTCCTATGTTAACCTTTTAGCTTCACACACAGTTTCCTTATTGTTATTGGTCCCATTCAAACTTTGTCTCTGATCCTCTGTATTCTTTAACAAATTCTGTTTATATAAATACTCATCCACCTGCAGCACCAAACATGGAATCCTCTTCAGTGTCTAGTATCTGTTGTAGCATTTGCTGAGTTTAATCTGTCATTGTCACTCTCCTTTAGTTCTTTTTCTCAAAAAAAAACATAAAATCTCATATTCTGCACAGTATGCACCCTAAATCTCTGCTGTATAAAAATAAAAATCATGACTTCCGGTTTGGGCTTCTTCAGCAACGGACCAAAATCCGTGATTGTGCATGGTTTTGATTCGTGCTCGTTGCTGGAGCGCCCCAAGCCACCCAGATTCAGGGCTGAAGCAACCCTGTAGAGGTGGTGAAGAAGGGGGAGCCGTCAGCGGGGTTGAGGAGAGCCGCATCTCTCCTCCTCGGCTGGCCATTACTCCCTTTTCCAAAGGTGGTTGCAGCGTGGTCAGAAATGGCCACCTCAAAGAAGAACCCAACCAGACAAGATTGTGCAGGAGGAAGTTTAAAGGAGAAAGTTTGACTGACCGGGTTGAATGGAGAAAACATCTATTTAAGGTACCTGGAACTTGAATTACAAAGACTAATACTATTCCTAAAAAAGATTTTTAAAGCGGCGAAAGAGAAAGGGAAAGGAAAAAGAATTGGCTTTTCTTTCTCTCACATTGACAGCTTTAATTGCCTCTGAATGTTAAGAAGAAGAGATCTAAACAAGAAATTGATGTTAATCCACTTTGACATTAACAGGCTATTTTTAGCTGAAAATTAAGCGTCAAATGGATAAAGACTCTTGGATAATTTAAAAATTTCAAAAAGAAAGAAAGCGGGGGGGGGGAAGAGGGTGGAATCTGGAAAAATGGAGACCATCTAGAAGTAAAAAGAATTGATAGTGGAATCTCAACAAGACTTGTAAAGGACACATTGTAGCTGAAACTTTGTTATAAGATAAAAAAGCCCCTGGGAAAGAGAAAGTGAGAAAAGAAGCAAGAAACAGCTTTGGATTATTGGATGATTCCTGGAATTTTGGATGGTGGATCCTAATGAAACAAAATAAAATCAATTGGGGGTTGTTTAAAAATCTTTAAAACAGCATCACTCATTGAAGATCTAAAAATGGGACTTAAAGAACAAAAAGAAGAAGCACAAGAGGGAAGAGGATCTTTTGGCTTCATATTTCAATTTTTAGAAATGGAGATTTTGAACTATGAAAAACAACAAGAAATGCTGGCAGAACAAGAAGGGCCAGACAAAGAAGAAACCATCTTCAATGACCAAGCAATTTTAAGCAGGGTAAAAAAGGGAAAGGGGGGAAAGGGAGTTAAAACTTAAGACTTGAAGCAACAACCAAAAAAAATAGTAATTTGAAAATTAACTATAACATTAGGAAGAAGCAGAAGGAAGGATCACAGAAGGGAGAATCAGATAGAAAAGGGAACAAAAAGGGGAGGAAGAGGAAGAAGAAGAGGGGGAAGATGGAAAGGAAAAGAAGCTATAAAGGACAAAAACAAGATATAGAGAAACAGGAAAAACGTACAAGAATTAAAGGTATAAGCCTATTTAAAAGACACAAAGACAATGGTTAAAAATTTAACTTAAAGAGAGGATTCTGCAAGGGTACATGAGATAGCATAGTTATACTAGAAATAGAAAAGAGTTAGAAAATATGATCGATGATTAAAGTGACAGATAAAATTGGCATTGATATGTAATGGAATATTTGTTAGTAATTAAATGAAATAAAGAGGATAAGAGAATAAGGGTCTCAATGATTTTAAAAAAAGTATATAATTGAAAAGAAACATGAAAGATTTTTATGAAATTAATATCAGTTGACAGGATGAATTTGAATAAGAATAATAATTTTATTGACTATATATTATTTTATTGAAATATAGCTGATTAAAGTGAATGACAACTGATATTATTAGGTAATATTTGTTAAAAGATGGAAATATTTTAATTAGAAACGTAAAAGATTGCTACCAATATTAATGGCTGAGCTGAACTCGAATAGAATAATTATTTCATTTACTATACTTGTGTGTGTGTGTGTGTGTGTGTGTGTGTGTGTGTGTTCATTTGTGACTCACAGACGAACACAATACAGAAGCCTGATGTTGGCAGATGAGATTCTGCCGAAACGTTGCTATAACTTTAAAAGCACAACTATAATGACGTGGGAAAATACCCGAACAAAGCTGAATACCATATATGTAAGTACCCATGAAAACTTAAGAAAGTTTATATATATAGAATATATATTATAGAATATATATATATATATATATATATATATATATATATATATATATATATATATATATATCTTTCAAGAACTTAGTGTGTATTTTTAAGGGAATGTACCAAGCAGAATTCGGTTGATAATAGTTATGTGTTATAAAATAGAGGGCAGAAAATGAATGGTATAACTGTAAAGGCATAATTTAAACTTTAAACAAGATTTGAATGGATAATAATTAAAAGATACAAAGTTACACTCCAGTCTAGTAATTACAGGGGGAAATTTGTTTTATGAGAAAAGAAAATATGAAATTTTAAACAGGACAGACAAAAGTATAAAAATATTGATTAGAAAAAAACTGAAAATTAGAAAAAGATATGTAATTGAACTTAGAAAGGAATGAGATAATTAAAAATAATGTTACAGAAAGCAAGGAAAGGGAAAAACTACTGAGAAACCTGTGAAAATAGTTAAAAGATATGGATTAGAATACATAAGATGAATATGTAATTGAGTTTATGTCTGTATGGAGAAGTGATAACCCGGGAGCATGCTGTTCTCAAAAAAAAGCTATTTTATTTGTATTTATATGTTTTGTAAAACCCCAAATAAAACTCTATAAAAAAATAAAAATAAAAATCATCTGCTCCAACTTGTTCCATCTCAGTAGAATTCTCTTCTACTTGTGAGGGATAGTACTAAGTAGTTCTTACAGTAGGTTTGTAAAGGGAAAAAGTACTGTTTTGTCTTGCGTAGTACTCAGATTATGATTTCCTTAAATACGATGTACGTAGTTTTCTGAGAGTGTTGGCTCTTAGAATACTGGACAGAAAAGATGGATTTGTCTCATAAAGCCTAGAGAAATAGGAGAAAAGCTTGTAAATACCCCCAAAATCTCATCTCCCCTTGTATCCAACTGACCATGCTTCCTTTCATTTTTGCTGTGAAAATCAAGAGTTTGAACAAGCGAACGGAAATTATTTCACAGCGTAGACCCAGACAATAGTCCCTCTTTGGGGGGCCCAGAAGGAATCATGGCAACCTCTTAGTCAATTACATTTTTTTTTCTGGTTTTTAAGGTAATTCTAGCAGAACCCCAAAACCCATCATCCTTCGGCTGAATCCTTCAAAGTTCAAAGAGCAAAATGTGCCAAAGCAGAGAGGAGAAGAAGAAGCCACACGGGGAAGAGAGAATGGAACGAAATCAAAATTAGATGAACTCCGCTTTGGGAATCATTGACTTCTGAGAAAACTTAAATATATTGATGCATAATGAACAGCTGAGGAAAAACAGGGAATTGGATAAATAGTGAGCATTTAAAAAGTTAAATGTTAAAGAGCTCAGCCTGCAGCTGGTATCCAAGGAAATGCCAGAGTGTTATTTCTAATGGGAAAGTCTCAGCAGATTAACTGTAATTAAGAATGAATTAAATCCCCTTTTCTTTCACCCATCACATGCCTTCACTAGCTGTTTGGGAAGTGAACCTTCAACCCAGTCTGAGGTCCCGAGGGATGTGGAGCAGGTATTCTTTGAGGATATCCCTGTACTTTGTTCCAGACAGCTTTCCTTCAATCCTGACCAGTCCCTGCTGCTAAAAAAAACCACCCCCACAGCATGATGCTTCATTGTTGGGATGACATTGGGCAAGGTGCCTGGTTTCCTCCAGGCATAACATTTAGAATTTAGGCCAAACTGTTCAATCTTAGTTTCATCAGACCAGAGAATCTTGCTCCTCACAGTCTGAGAGTCCTTCAGGTGCTTGTTTTTGCAAACTCCAAGCAGGCTTTCATGTCTTTTGCACTGAGGAGAGGCTTCTGTCTAGCTACTCTACCATAAAGTCCAGATTGCTGGAGGGCTGTAGTGATGATTATCCTTCTGGAACTCTCTCCCATCTCCACATAGGATCGCTGAAGCTCAAGTCAGATTGCTCATCATCTTGGGCACCGCTCTTTCTAAGGCTCTTCTCCCGATTGCTCAGTTTGCCCAGGCGACCAGCTCTTGGAAGAGTCCTGGTTGCACCAAATGTCTTCCATCTGAGAATGATGGAGGCCACTGTTGCTCTTGGGGACCTTAAGTGCAGCAGAAATTTTATTGTAGCTTTTCCCAGCTCTGTGCCTTGCGATAATCCTGTCTCTGAGCTCTACAGCAGGGGTCCCCAACCACCAGGCCCTGGACCGGTACCAGTCCATGGAACATTTCCTACTGGGCCGCCGGTTTGCTGGGCGCCGCCATCTTGTTTGACGAGAAAGTGCTTCCGGGTGAGCTTTTCCGGTTGGAAAGCGGTGTTTGGATCCTGAAGGAATCCTCGTGCCTTAGTTTCATCAAAAGGGGGGGGGGGGAACTTCAAACAAAACTAAGGCGTGAGGATTCTTTCAGCACCCAAGGCAAGGCGAGCCGAGCGACCGTCCCAAAGCCGTCCCGAAGTGAAGCCCATCGCCAAAGGTACAAAGGAGGAGTTGAAGGTGGCGGGGAGAAGCGGGGGATGGATGGATGGCCGGTCGCTCAGCTTGCTTTGCCTTGTAATGCGTGCTGATGCCGGTACCGGGCCGTGGATCATTTTGTGATGCCGTTACCGGGCCGTGGCACAAAAAAGTTTGGGGGCCACTGCTCTACAGGCAGTTCCTTTGACCTCGTGGCTTTTGATCTGTTACAGTATGCATCGTCAGCTGTGAGGCCTTCTATAGAGAGATGTGTGCCTTTCCAAATCAGATTAATTTAATTTACCGGAGGTTGACTCCAGCCAAGGTGTAGAAACACGTCAGCAATGATCAAGAGAAATGGCAGGCCCCTGAACTAAATTTCAAGTGTTGTTGCCAAGGTCTGAGTACTTATGCCAATGTAACATTTCAGTTTTCTCTTTTTTAACAAATTTATAGACATTTCTGAAATTCTGTTTTCAACTTTGTCATTATGGGGTACTGAGTATAGATTAATGAGGAAAAAAAAATGAATTTCAACAACTGTAGAATCGGGCTGCAGCATAACAAAATTGACAAAAGTGAAGGGAGTTTGACTACTTTCTGAATGCACCATATCTGTCATCTATCATTATCATCTACTTTCTATCATCTATATCTATCATCTGTCTATCATCTGTCTGTCTGTCTATCTATCTATCTATCTATCTATCTATCTATCTATCTATCTATCATCTATCTATCTATCTTCTCATGGTACTTCAAGGGTTAAAAAAAAAGGATGCTCAAAATAAGTATCTTTGACATTTGTGGTTTGATTTTCAAAGTCTGCCATATCATCACATCCTTAGATTTTTTTTTTAAAAAAAGGGAAAACATCTCTGTGGTTTTATTGGAAATGGCTGCGAGCACTCTCAGCTAGATCATTATGGCATTTTAACATGCCCCAGATGTGATATACTCACATTTGTGCTGGGGCAGGAAAAGATTTTGCTGAGTTTCACCTCTTTTTCAAATCACCATGCAAATCATATTGTTCTCCTATGCAAATGTATGTTTTTGTTTTTACACTGTGGAAGTACATTTCTCCCATCATGAAAGTCTGCAAAAGGAAAGAGAGTTGCGGCTTTGTGGTCAAAGTTCTGACACCTGAAGGTACTTTGAAATGGTAATTGTGCCCTTTTGCAATATCCTTTTCACCCATCTAAGGTGTGCGATTCTAGATTTATTAAATAGAGGAATATGTGCCATTAATATTAGATGCCTCATCTTCCTTGATGAGAAGAGACCTTTCTTCATTGTGACTATAACAGGAGACAGAAATTACATCAGTCTGCTTGTGAGCATTGGATTAACTCCTAAATATGGGGCTGTTTGGCAGGAACCAGGTAATCTCCTTGTGGCTAAGACCCCAAGTTAATTTGTGGGACAGCCTAAAGCAGGGGTTTTCAAACTTGACAGCTGTAAGACTTGTGGACTTCAACTCCCAGAATTCCTCCTCCAGTCATGTTAGTTCAGGAATTCTGGGAGTTGAAGTCCACAAGTCTTAAACTTGCCAAGTTTGAAGACCCTTGGCCTAAAGGCAGCAGTGTCAGTAAAGTTATGCAACATGTTTTATTTTTTTCAAGGAATTTAGTAATGTTGTTATCTGTGAGGTGCCTGTTTTTGGATTACTGCTAGCAGTGTGATCTGGTTCGTGCCACCCTATAAAAGGAAGAAAGTGGGCCATCCCTTTTCCATTCCTTAGGTGCCGATTTGAAGGTTTGCATCAAACCTTGAGCCCCATGGGTATGGAGATTGCCCACTGGTTTCCCTTGGTCTCCCTAGGCGCAAAAGGCATTAAGATATCAGGAGAAGAGATCAAACAATCCTTATCTCTTCTTACCAGCAACCAAGAAAGAAAGAAAGAAAGAGATACTAAACAGACCCCATGGATTGTTCCAAAGCAAGATTGCCAGGTTTTTTTTCCTTGTTCAATTCCAAACACCTTTATACCATGTAATAGATGGATTATATATTTCTGCAATGAGACATACACACAAAGGAGTATTCCTCCTGTAGGGGAAGAAAAACTGTACAAAGATGTGCATTAAAAAAATTGTACAACTGCAACAATCTTAAAAATAATTTCTTTAATATATGCCTACAGCATAGTTTTATTTAAGCAGATCGTCTTTATTCAGCCCAGATTTATTTCAGGCATATCTCAGCCAAAAGAGTGTCTCTTTGATATCTGTGAGATCATCAGCTAAGACTAAGGTAAAATTGTCCCTGAAATAACCATTAGTGAGTTTGTGGTTGCATTTTTGAGTCTATGTTAATTGGAGCTTGTTTTTACTTTGGGCTTCTTGTGAATTTTAAAAGATTGCCACCTCTCTTCTTCAGCTCAGGATAACATTGGGTTGTGCTTCAAGGTTGAGAATGTCAAGAACTGTCTTGCTTGGTCTGAATTCTGGACATTGGAGTCCCTTTGCACGAGGAGAAGGATGGGAAACATGGATGGAACTGCCAAGCAAAACTTACTAACAATTCTAATTTTCTAGGATATAGGAAAAGAAATATTGCATTTGGAAAGAAGGGCACTGCAGTGAAAATTTCAGCATACCAATACTTTCAAAGCAGACAGTAAGATTGCAATCAACAGTGATAAGGGTTAATGTACTTAAATGTTAATGTACTTCTTAAATGTACTGTATTCTTTCTTGTTCTCCATTTCTGCCTGCACATTAATCCACTGCTTGACCAGACTTCTCTGTCTCAACTCATCACGATATTTCTAACAACCATGACCAGTCAACTTTTTAATGGTCACTGAAAGAATTCACCTTGGCGGAATGATGATGCTGATTGCATGCAGATTTTTCAAGACAGAGTTATTGTTGCAGAAATAATCAAAACTGCCAGAGTGCATGCAAACACATATGCACATATATAAACACTACTGGTGTCTTTCTGTCTGTGCTTAAATCCTTATGCTCAAAGCCACTCCGCTTTTGCTAGGGGGAGTAAAGGAAATGCATAGAAATAAAGAGCAGACAGAAAAGGAGAGAAAACACCATATATCAAAAATGGACAGCTGACGGTTTGCACCGCAGATACAACAGCTGGAACAATTTTATTAAGGCTCTGCCTGCCAAAGTAAAGCTCAGTCGGGATAATACAAACATTGCAAGACTTTAATTCAAAGATAAAGTAGAATATCTCAGGTACGGAAAGTTATTTCCCTGCTTTAAAATAAAAGTGAGAAGATCTCTGTAGCTGTGATCAATTTGACAAGTGGAGGGAAAATGCCAGCTTGAATCTACAAGGTTGAAGTTTCTCCTTAGTTCTAGGTTGCTTCTCTCCTTGGTTAGTTTCCATCCATTGTTTCTCGTTTCACTTTGTGGTGCTTTAGAAAAGAGTTTGATCCCTTCATCTTTGTAGGAGACCTCAAATACTGGAACACTGCGATCAAGGACCAGGGAAGACACAAAAATAAATTCTTTGTAGGAACTGCTCCTATTTTCCAATGCACCAAAAGGCAAGACAAGAAGCAATGGATGGAAACTAACCAAAGAGAGAAGCAACCTAGAACAAAGGAGAAATTTCCAAACTGTGAGAGCTATCAACCAGTAGAACAGCTTCCCTTCAGAAGTTGTAGGCGCGCCATCACTGGAGGCTTTCAAATAGAGACTGGACAACCACTTATCTGAAATGGTATAGGATCTCCAGCTGAGCAAGGGGTTGCCCTAGAAGACCTTCAGGGTCCTTTCAAATTCTATTATTCTATATTCTAAGGTTGTATGGATCTTCACCCATGTCCAAGACTCAATATTTGCAGATGGCATTGGTATGAAGGTGGTCTTTATTTTTATGAAGTGGACCTTTAAATAACATAAGACTATGTAAATGAATGGAGTCTTCCTGCCGGTTTCTCCTCTCTGCCCACAATCATACATTTTTATCTAGGATTTGTGGCATGTATCTAAATCATCACATCAGGCATCTCTTCTGATAGAAATATATCTGCCTGCCTACCTCCCACGATCCTCCTTGGTGCAACGTTCTGGGATCACATGAAATTGAGCAGGATATTACAAGATGTTTGCCTAGCTCCGGGGAAATAATCTAATGTGATTATGTAAAGTTGAAAAGATGGATTGTCATCTAAGAGGAATAGCATCTATAATCATTACAAATAATCTCTCACCTATTGTCTCTCCACTCTCAGCTACATGGTGACCAGTGGTGGTATTCAGCAGGTTTGCACCAGATCGGGCAAACCGGTAGCAAGAATTTGGCATGGGTCGCCAAACCGGTAGCAAGTTCTGGCTGGCCATGCTCCCACACCTGGTTGCCCCCTCACCCAATGCTCGCTCACCCCGCCCACCTGCCTGAAATTCACCTAAGGTATTTCTTTTCTTTTTTTTCCTCCCAACAATCAGCTGTAGTTAAGATCAGCTGTCGGGATTCTCCTTGCTGAGGCCCAGGAAGGCAAAAAATGGAGGGAGGAGCTCGGCCCCTCCCCCTCCATTTTTTGCCTTCCAGAGCCCAAAGGAGCCTTAGGGGAGCAAAACGCCCCCCTCCCCAAGGCTTCTCTGAAACTAGGAAGCTCCCAAAACGGAGCTTGGAGGGGTGTTGCATGTCCCTCCTATGCTCTGTTCCTTTTCTTCCTGAGTCCCAGAGGAGCCTTGGGAGAGCAAAAGCCCCCCGAGGCTCTTCTGTGGCTAGGAAGCTCCCCAAAATGGGTGGGGGCTGAAAAAAAGCCACGCCCACCAAGCCACGCCCACAGAACTGGTAGTAAAAGCTTTTGAATCCCACCCCTGATGGTGACTCTTCTGAGGTGGTGAGAAGTTTCCCATCATTTGGACACTTCAGAATTAGAGTTATGTCATTCGTTCGAAGAGAGTGGTAGATGGTGGACCAGCCTGCGTCAGCCTTCCTAGGCCAGCTAGACCGGAAACACAACTAGGTGAGCTAATTTACATCACGGCAACCCTAACCTAACAGAATCTTGCAAGTTTGAAGGGACAAACTCCCTGCTGTCACTTTTAGCCACCTTGATCAATTAGGGCAGATCCTTCTTAAGTTTCCTCTCTGGGGTTTCATTGGGGTTCCCCTTCTCTTGTCTAATCATTTTCTCTTTCCCCTGATCTCCTTGGTCATCCACACACCTCCCGCAATGCCAAACTTCAGCTGGGGAGAGAAATCTGGAACCAAGGCCGTTCAAATGAGTACAAGTTCATTCCACGCTAGTTCTCAACATGAATCTGAACTGTTAACAGCCAAGGCCAATTGGTGGTAGATAAGAACCAACACAATTCAAGGAGGGCTGGACTTATGTTTCTTGTGAGCGTGAAAGGGCTCCAAAGTAATGGTGCACCTGATCCTTTCCTCAAGCTGAGCCTGATCATCTCCTACAACTGCCTTATGTGGCAACTTCTGGATGTGTGGTTTTCGGTTCTGGAAATGCCTTCCTCCAACATGGTTATTGATGAGGCTTCTGGAGGTTGCCATCCACACTTCTGGAAACTGCCCCCTACGTGATCAGAAAGAACCTTTTCATGGCTGCTAAGTGAAATTTGGCTACTGAATGTGCAACATTGCCGCAAGAAGCAATGCAGAGGTGGTATTCAGCTAGTTCTGACAGGTTCTGGAGAACCGGTAGTGGAAATTTTGAGTAGTTTGGACAACCGGTAAATACCACCTCTGGTTGGCCCTGCCCCTGTCTATTCACTGCCTCCTGCGTCCCAGCTGATCAGCTGAGTCTTCTTTCGTTGCCCTGCACAGGAAAACGGAGCTGGAAAGCAGGTTAGTGGGGTAGGGAGGGAATGGGGATTTTACAGTGTCCTTCCCCTGGAGTAGGGTGGAAATGGAGATTTTGAAGTACCCTTCCCCTACCACACCCACCAAGCCACACTACACTCACCAAGCCACGCCCACAGAACTGATACTAAAATAATTTTAATACCACCTCTGGAGCAATGGGTCATCTCCAAAAAGGAAGGTGGCTTGTAGTCCTTATAGAAAAATAGTAAGACATGGCCTATAGGCTGGGTTGCAGGAGAACCCTAAGGGCAAAATCATTCTGGAATGGGTATCTTCTATCCACAATAATTGAAGGTAATAAATCAAACCTGGACTGATAGCATGAAAGTTTTCCTACCTTCAGAGCATACAGTACAGATTGTCTGCAGCCACTCCCTATCCAGAACCCCTTACTTTCACAACCTTTTGGCTTTAGATCAGTGGTGGGTGTTCTGTATTAGCATACTCCAAACCCTGAATCCTGATTGGTCCACACGGAACGCAACCTGACTGGACAACTAAACGGCCATGATTGGTGAGCTAAGAATCAACCGCGATTGGCGGTTGAGATTCAAAGCCCTGTCATTGGCCGCCGAGCCGCGAGCAGTTCCTATATGAAGGGCTGCCGCGGATCGCAGGTCTTGTACAGAACTGTATACTGAATAAAGAGCTGAATGTTCACTTTTGGTCTCGCGTCTCTATGGGGACCGATCTACCTGATTTAACAGTGGGATTCAAAAAATTTTATTACCAGTTCTGTGGGTGTGGTTCGATGGGTGTGGCAGGGGAAGGATACTGTAAAATCTCCAGTCTGAGGTGGTATTTGCCGGTCCTCTGAATTTCCACTACCGGTCCTCCAAAACTGGTTAGAACCTGCTGAAGACCTCATCTTCTTTAGATGTATCAGGAAGCTGAACTTGACTGGTGGAGACCTTATTTTTCACCATTATCCTGCATCCCAAGGCAAAGGGAGAAATGTGTACTTGCAAAAACAGCTCTATTTTGACATCTCCTTGTGGTGCCTCTCTGGTTGCCAGCTGAGCAGCAGGAAAGAAAATAGAATTGATAATTATATTCTCAGCTACGCTCCACAAATACTAATTTATGCAAATAGAGATGAAAGTTTTCCCTCAGTTACTGTTGGGCTTCCAGGTCTTCCCATTCAGCTTTTTTTACTGGTTCTGTTGGCCAAGCTCTCCCCGATATTGTTGAGGAGGCTCTAAGGCTGGCTGGATTTCATAGAAGCTCCCCAAATGGAGACTCCTCATAGGGAGAGCAATTATGTACACCCTTTTAGCAGGAAAAATAATTATGTGAATAATTGCATTTCCACTTTTAAGCAGTCACACAATTAAACTTAATTAAACATTCTCTATCCTTCGCTAATCTTACATAAACAGCAGAAGGTAAGAGGTGTGGCAAGGGAAGGAAAGGGAATTTGATATTTCAAAAGTTTGTGTCCTTTTTTTTTTTTTTTTAGTTAGAGCTTGGCTTCAGTTCTTAATTTGACCTTGGAACTCAGTTACAAGAAGGAATGGAAGAAAAAGCCATTTTTAATGGAAAAGTTACCAGCAATAAACTTGGTAGAAAAGTTTATTGTCTGTTTGTTTTTTATCTGTTTTTTTTTTTAAATAAGAATTAACCCAGTTTGGAAGTTTTTCCATAAATATGGCACTGCAGACTGAAAATTAAAATTGAAATGAGATTGACAGATTTGTCCATTCAAGTCTTTGAAGGTTTAGTTCTTACAAATGGAGGATTGACTCATAGAACATAGAATAAAAAGAGCTGGAATTCTTCTGTGCCAACCCTCTAACTGAGCAGGACCCTATACCATTTCAAATAGTCTCTTTTTGAAAGCCTCCAGTGATGGAGCACCCACAACTTCTGAAAGTAAGCTGTTCCACTTGTTGATTGCTCTCACAGTTAGGAAATTTCTCCTTAACTCTAGGTTGCTTCTCTCCTTAGTTAGTTTCCATCCATTGTTTCTTGTTTCTTGTCTTGTCACTTGAGTCAACCACTTGATCATGTTGCGGTGCTGAATGTTGGTGATGCTCTCTATGTCTTCCATCCAGGTGGCTCCCCATCTTTTAATAGCGACCTTCCAAAAATTGCAATGATGTGACTCTCTCCGTGCTGTAACTTTCAAATTCGAACCTTGTGATTTTGCTTTTCTTTCCCATGAATGGTACTTGATATTTTAAAAATCAAATGTGGGGGAAAGTTAACTGTTACAGATTTGTTTATCCCTATGGTTTTCTGAAGTGCCAGTCTTGAAAACCAAAATATTGGAAAACAACTCTGGGGGAGGACAGAACATAGTCTATAAGCTGAGTCATATTTCACAGAGTAATGTTTTCACCATCCCTTTATTACAGATAGGAAGAAGAAAGAGACGATGCAAAAGACTGAGGAGCTTGCAACATGCTACTTAATGAGTCACAATTATAAAGTGTGATGTCACTCACGAGTACAATTGAGTACAACACACAGAATGATTTTTCTGCACAGCCTTAGGTTGCAAACATTCTGGATTTCTGCTAAAATCAAAGGGATAACTAGAAACTAACAACCCTCCCAAGCTGCAAACAACACCTTGCGATGATGGGATCATCAATATCATGCACAATTCTAATCAATTCCCTGTTAACAGGGCAATCTAACATGGTTTCTTTCTTTGTAGACTACATTTCAGTTTCTTTATCCTTGTCCCACCAAGTCTAGGCAGACATTTGAGACAAGAACACAACCGTTCGTCAGAAGGATGGAGAATTGGGGCTTTAAAAAGAACAAAAATGATACAAAAACCTAGACAACTTTTACTAAACATATTGGCTGAGTGAGTTTATGCAGCCTGGAGCATAACGCATAGGGAAGCAGGGTTTTCTGGCACTGGTGAACAGGTTACCCGGAAGATCTGTAGAACCAACTTCTTTCAAAGGAGAATTTCAGCTTAATAAATATTTCAAAGACGTGACAGCAGACTCAGAGACAGATTGATGATGCTCCTGAAAGGATAAAATACCCAGAAGGAGAATCCAAAAGACACAAACAATTTTGATCCTGCTTTTGTGTAGTGAATTTATTGCACGAGGAGAGAGAAAAGTTTGCATTGCATTTAAGCTACGGGAGCTTCCCTTTGTTTTTGAAGCCAATTCTGGAATCTCTGACGAGCGCAGATGATACCTGGCATTTGTTAGAGCTTCTGCAAGAATATCCATGCCTAAGAATGCACAGCAATATGAAAGCTGAAGGAAAAATGCCAAATGCTACGAGTGTGTTAAATAGAAAATCATTGTGCTAAATGCTTTGCTTATTTATTTGGAAGCCGAAGAAGCCTTGTGTGCAGGATTAATAGCACAGGGCATAATTCAACCACAAAACCGTCCCTTGGAATGAATGGTCATTTCATTGGAAAACTTAGCATTTATTCAGGCCCATTATTTCCAACTTCGATGCATATATCCTTAGGAAGGCAACCTTGTGGTGCCACACTGCAGAGTGTGATTTGTGGCTCAAGCTGCGATTATTAACCAATTTGCAGCAACAACTGAGCAAAGCCAGTTGCTTAGAGATAGCATGCATCTTTCCCTCCCATTTTTTTCTCTCTCTCTCTTTCTGTGACTTTTATCACCATTTTATTTATGTGCTAATTAGCTCTTGAGAACCATGCTTGGGAAGCATCCTTTTTAATTAAAAATGGATTGGAAGTTGGAAGAATTGGCATCCAGGCTGTTACTCATAGTCTCTCTCTGTCACTCTTCCCTTCTCTCAAATGCTCATAGGCGTTATAATCTAACCAACATGGAAATCCTTCAGGACCCGGTGAGACTAAACTACCTTTTAAAAAAAAATACAATTTGCAGTTTGATTCAGAGGCAATGAGTAAGTAAACCCGATACCAAACTGATAGGAAAGTTAGGACAGCTTGTGTCAATCTCAGGAAGAATCGTCACAGGACAATTCCACAAATACAAAAGTTAAAATAATTTCGACGAAACTGTGGCCCATAATAATAAAACGATGAAAGTCAATCCAGAAATACAAGAGTTACAATAATTTTGACAAAAGTGTGGTCACCAATAATAAAAGTATCTGAATGAAACGATTAATAAAGTGCTGAATTGTCCTGTGGCAAGCTGGCCAGAGATGAATTGGTCCCAGCAAGGCAGCCACAGTGAGTTGGCTGGAGTGAGTTGATTGTAGTGAGTTGTCTTTAGATGTTTCCTCATAAGAAGACCATAAGAAGGCCTTTACCCCAAAACTATCTTACTCTGATACTCTTTCTCTGCTCAGGCTGGCCACCCTAAAACAAGCAGAATTACTTTAGTCAGGATGAATTAGCAAGAGATTACAAAGAACTGTCCGCTTTCCTCGAAGCTAATGAAACAAAAATTTTGAAGAGAATAGTTCTTTGTGGAAACAACTGACATTTGAGTTTTGCTTAGAGGCAGCCCTGGCTACAACAGCTGGATGATCAGAAGGCTCATCACATCCCATAACTGGAGCTGCTCTTTCATTTCACAAGTCTGCAAATATTGCTTTGCTGTTTTTTTAAAAAAAAAAAAAGAGAGAGAGAGAGAGAGATGTATCTCCTTTGCTTAAAATGCAGATTTGAACTGAAGCATGCTCAAACTGAATTCTACATCTCCAAGCCAAATCTAATCCAGGCAGTCTTATTTTACCTCTGAAAAGTAAAAAAGAAAAAAAGCCTCAATCTTTGGGGCGGGGTGGTGGTGGAATGGGGGGTGTGAGCCAATGGATCCTGTTTAAGAGCTTTGGCTTCCACTTCACTGAGTTAGTGTTGCTAGATGCATGTAAGATCTTGTCAGTCCTCTGAAAACAGCATCCACACGAGATGGTAGGGGCTGTGAAAGTTAGGATGCTCCTTACATTTTTCAAGTCTGAGATTATTGGAAACCAAGGGATTTTGGGGCTGGGGGGAGGGGAGAGAAGAAATGCACTGTTTCTACAATTCAATACATTCTCCCTTTGTGATCAATATGCCTGAAGGACCAGCAGTGGGAGAGTTATGAATGCACCATTTATAATTATGAATTTCAGAGCCGGAAAGGAGCGATGGCCTCTGGAGAAAGGATAAACAGCTTTGGAAGATGTTCTTCTAAGTGTTTCTTTGCTGGACCTTGCCCTGAACGAGCCCCCAAGTTCAAAGAGCTCTCTTGGGGGAGAAGGGGGTTAGGGGACAAGCTGTTCTTGCAGCTTCAGAGTTAGCTCCTGCTGCATGTAGAGATGATTAATTATTGCAGGATCTTCAAAGCTGAGATGTTCAAACATTTATTCCTTGGCTGGGGCGAGACCCCCTTTGACTCCAGAGTCAAATCACCAGTGGGAAGGTTGCCTGATGGGTCAAAGAATAGGGCCATCACAATCAATCTGTGCCAAGAGTTATTAATCATCCCGACTGTTTGGGCTATCACTTCCTTCTTGTTGCATGGAGACATCATTACTCAGGGAGCAGGAGAGTGAGAAACTGTAGCCCCTGCCTGATGGATTTGCTCTGGATTATAAAATAAATGACATGTGTCAGTCTTCCAACTGATCAACTCCAAACCAAGAAACTCCAAGACAAACATTTCCTCAAAGTTCCATTTTATTAGAGTTGTCATATTGGCACACCTGGGAAAACCTGAATCTGAGAGTCCCGGGTTTTCCTTTCCCAAAAGAAAATCAAAGACCCATTCCCTGCACCCACCTGGCCAATCAAATCTTTGTCCTAACTGGAGACATCCCTCCAGTCACTCCATATACTCCTCTCCAGGTGCAGGGCAACATGTCCTTGACTCTCTGAGAAAGAATGTTGTTGTCTCTAATCTTCTACCTCACCATGAAATCCCTCCTCCCAAATTCCCAGGTACTGAATGTGGCAGCCTCAAAGCTTCCAAGTAAAAAATGGCCTCCAAGGCTGACAACATGCATGTTTTCGAGAAT
The DNA here is from genome assembly GCF_049901715.1 of Pseudonaja textilis. Classification (NCBI taxonomy): domain Eukaryota; kingdom Metazoa; phylum Chordata; class Lepidosauria; order Squamata; family Elapidae; genus Pseudonaja; species Pseudonaja textilis. Next base: position 12,201,426 of record NC_141993.1, read on the forward strand.
TTACTTCCCAGGTTGCCAGACTGCAATGCAGGGTTGATTCTTTGTCCTTGTTGATCTACATACATGTAAGGTGGGGTTCTTTTAAGATGCATTGTACTTAACTCAGCAGTGAATCGAATACCTCTTTGTGCTGTCTAGTCAGAAGCATAATGGCTTAGAGGAAAACAGCTTTGGCAGTTTTGCATCACGGAACTAAAAGTAGCCCAATTTTAGCATTTCCAAGAATCAACCACTTCATGGCACTGATTTTTGGAGGAATCTCTCCCCTCATTTCTCTTCATCTTTAAAGCAATTGTGATTCAGAGTGGATCACAAAGGATCCTTGAGTTGTTCTTGCAAGGTTTGGAGGATTCCTCTGCTAAACACAGTTATGAATTCAGAGACTCTCACTGATCCGTCTTGGCAGCCTGAATGGCTTGTGCTGGGTTTCAGGGTGAGCAAAGCGAGGAGAAACCCAAATTATTCTTTCCTATTTTTTTTCTTATTGCACATTCAGGAATACGTCATGGGGCACAGCTGAGAATCTCCATCACTTTGCCATTATGACTATGTAGCCTTCCCTCTGTTTGGTTACAGCTGTTGTGGCCTGACAGTGGACAGTGGAGCTGGCAGCAGACTCAGACAGTGTTCTAACCCAAACCCTTTTCCAATAAAGCAAACACGAACCAAAAGGAACAGAAACCTTTTAATGATTCTTACGAATCCCCGGTTAAAAGGCTGCTGCAAACTAATTAACTTGGATAAACACGACCCTCGTCAAAACTGTGCAAGGCTGCCAAGAATAACAGATAAGGTTACCTAGAAATATTGTACAACACAAGAGTCTTCAAATACCAGCTAAGATATTGCCATATCTAACAAAATTAAATTCAATGTAGAGAAAAGTAAAGTCCTACATTTAGGCAAAAACAAAACAAAACCAAAGTACACATACAGACTGGGTGAAACCAGGCTTAATAGCAGTAACTGTGAGAGGGATCTTGGAGTCTTAGTGAACAACCAGTTAAATATGAGCCAGCAGTGTGCAGCACCAGCCAAAAAAGTCAATGCAATCCTAAGTTGTATTAACAGAGGGATACAATCGAGGTCAAGGGAGGTACTAATGCCACTCTGTAAAGCCTTAGTAAGACCACACCTAGAGTACTGCATCCAGTTTTGGTCACCACACTATAAAAAAGATGTTGAGACTCTATAAAGAGTGTAGACAAGAGCAACGGGGAAGATTAGGGGAGTGGAGGCTAAAACATATGAAGAATGATTACAGGAACTGGGCATGGCTACTCTAGTGTAGAGAAGGACCAGGGGAGACATGGTAGCAGTCTTCCAATATTTGAGGGGCTGCCACAGGGAGGAAGGGGTCAAGCTATTTTCTAAAGCTCCTGTAGGTCAGACAAGGAATAATGGATGGAAACTGAACAAGGAGAGATTTAACCTGGAAGTAAGGAGAAACTTTCTGACAGTGAGAACAATCAACCAATGGGACACCTTGCCTTCAGAAGTTGTGGGAGTGCCATCACTTGAGACTTTCAAGAAGAGATTGGACTGCCATTTGTCAGAAATGGTGTAGGGTCGCCCGCTTGGGCGGGGGGTTGGACTAGATGATCTTCAAAGTCCCTTCCAACTCTGATTATCTGTTATCTGTTATGTCCATGAGGTCCAAGTTTCAAAATGTCTTTGCTTCCTGCAAAGAACATCCAATTCACAACTGGCTTTGATCTTCTTGAAGGAGGGGCCATTACTTTGCAGCCTTACTCCTGAGTCGCCCATGCTGCTACATCTGCTCTTTCCGGCAAGCAGCCCTGCACACACACACACACACTTGGCACAGGCTCCTCAGGAATCTCCTCATCGTTGCTGCCAGCCCCCACAATCTCTGAAAGCAGCAGTCCACTCTCTAATGGTCCTGGCCCCTCATTTGAGTCCTCGCTCTCCTCAGTCATCCTCACCTGCTGCCAGATAACCACAACAGACAGTGAGGAAGTTGGGCAGGAACAGGAGCCAATCCTGGAGTCTGGGGAAGGCTCTGGCAAGTGGCCTGCATCAGAGGCAGGGATGGGGCCAGGGCCACCTGACAGTTATCAGCTGCCTTCAGAGTCAGATATCAGTGAGGCAGAAGAACAGCAGGAGCCTGTTCCCAGTGTGCGCATGCGCAGAGTTGCCAGAAGAGGGGAACAGCTGAGGAATAAGGGCTGACTTGGGAGTAAAGCCACAGGTGGACAGTTAATGGCCCCTCCCCTAGAGAATAAAAGAGGGGAGTGGGGCTTGGCATGAGACAATTAGTTCATTCCAGCATGCTTTCCAAATATTGCAACGTCTGAAAGATATCAGCCTGGCCACTCTCCAAGCTTGATAAAAGGTCTGCAATTGGGAACCATCTTGAAAGACTGTAGGCCAGGACTTTGTTGGAGAGGAAATTCATTATAAATTAAATAAAAGAGGTTTATCGGGATGAGGACTTGCCTTCGTGCTGTTGGGGAAGCCTAGGTCAGAACAGCAGCTCTGTTCAACAGTTGCCTTGGATGTCAGGTATAAAGACACACTGCAGACAAACTGTTGTGAGCCATATTGAGCTCAGATGTAGCCAGGCAGTCTGCCTGGGGGAAGAGAGCTCTTTTTTCTTACTTTGTGATTATACAATCTTTCAAATCACTAGTGGGATTGATCTCAGTGGCACTGTGTGCATTTTCCATTACTAACCCTTCACCGTCTCTGTCAGTCATTTCAGCTTTAACAAAAGAGGGAGGAGGAATTAATTTTCAAGGAGGACAAGAGCCCCCTCGATGGTGCCACCTGGTCAGTCTTGGTGGATCTAAAAAGCTGAGCAGGCTTAGAACTACTCACTGCTTAGATGAGGCATCGAGAAGCCCTAGTGGGGTGGGGGTGGATGGTCAACCACAACATCTTAAAAGAAGGCAATGAGACCATCTGCTTCCAAATCTTGCCAAGTTCATGGAAGTGCATGAGATGTACATGGATGTATCCCTGGGGTCACCAGTACTCAAGCTCTACTTGACATTGTCTTTAAGACTATTGATAGCTACCAACCAAAATGGTTATAAATTAACTGCAATGTCAGAGACAACTTTGGTGTACCTGTGTAGTTATTCCATCTTTTGGACTTGCAAACAACCCAAACATACACGCACAACACACAAGCAAGCAAGCAAACCTATTCTACTTTGGATCCAGTTCCTCGAATTCCACACAAAGCCATTGTGATATTTATGTAACAGAAGGGGGAAATTATGTAAAGTGCATTTAACTCAATGCTCATTAAATTAGAATTCAATTATTTGTCCTTGGCCTAATCATGCTCATTTTGTAAGCAAATTAATTAGGATCTTCATTCTCCATCACTAAAGTGATTGCTACGCTCCTGGCTTTTCAGATATCCCTGCTTCAGTGCCCAAATGCTGTTCAGGTGACCCTTGTAGGGCAGTAGGGTAATATCACAAGAACATATGCCTCATTTTCCCCTGCCTTGATATTTTAAGATGGTCACACTGCTGGATTTGCAGCTGGTGGGAGCTAAATGTCCTTGTGAAAAGTCTTGGGCTGAACTGGTGACTCTCCTCATTTCTTCACCCAACCACAACTGTGATTGGTCCACCTTTGTCCAAACAAATCAGGCTAGGAGAGTTGGACATCACTCTTCCATGGCAACTCCCCAAGTTATCCTATGAGATAATCTCTAAACTATATGTGAAACTATTCTAAAACTTTTAAACAAGAAGATAAAAACTAATGCAAACTAATACAAAAAAAAGAGATCAAAGAAATAGAAAAAATGTAAAGGAAAAGAGGGAAAGTAGAAGAAAAGAAAAAAACCAGAAAGATTGGCTTCTGATATTCTTCACCAGTTGCCAGTACAAATACATTTTGACCTCTCTCTCTAAAATTACATCAAATTATTCTTACTTCTATAATCTATCCTGTCTCATCACCAAAACCATAAATCACAAGTTCATTTTTCTCAAATCCTCCTAAAAATAGAAGACGTTCATGAAAGGAAAGGCTTGGTTATGTACGAATGAAACATAATGGGTAACGTGGAGATCTAGTTACTTCATTCCCTTGGTTGGTGATGTGTCAAAACTTTTGGCAAACTGAGGTCCAAAGATATTACTGCACTTCCCACCAGGTCACTGACTTCCAAGTGCCCATTAACTCCTGTTTAACCAGTGATGAAGGTGGCCCCTGCTGAAATAGCCCTGGGCGCCTCCTGAATGTTAATGAACAGATTAATTCATTTGGTGCTTAGGCCGTAACAGCAAGAGAAAATGAAATTGTTTTAATAGAGCAATTAAAGGATTACAGGCAGAGCAGATGAGAAAAGTTTCTGTAATGAAATGGACCTTTTTGTAGCAACTGCTGACCCAGTTCCCACCCTGAGCTTAAAAACAGCTACAGTGATGAAGGTTGGAATGAGATTTTGCAGAAATCTAAACTTCTCTTCTCCAGCCCCTCTTCTCCCCTTTGTTGTCCAGACAGGATCATGAGAAAAGTATAATTGCATGTGTGAGGCTGTTGTCTTCCTTATTCTTTTTGAGGCATTGGGTCAGCTATACAGTGGATGTGTCTGCATTTTCCTGTTCAACCTACCGTTGTGGCCCACCAGCGGCCAGCAGAGCTGGCAGCAGCGTTGGACAGTGAGGAGGTTGGGGAGGAACATGGGCCGGTCCTGGAGTCTGGGGAAGGCTTTGATGAGTGCTCTGTGTCAGAGGAATAGATGGGGCCAGGGCCGTTCGAGAGTTATCATCTGCCTTCAGAGTCAGAGATCAGTGGGGCAGAAGAACAGCCGGAGCCTGTTCCCAATGTGCACATGTGCAGAGCTGCCAGAAGAAGGGAACTGCTAAGGAACAAGGGTTGACTTGGGAGTCAAGCCACAGGTGGACGGTGAATGGCTTCTCCCATGGGGAATAAAGAGGAGCAAAAGGGGAGTGGTGTTTGCAAGAGACAATTAGTTCATTTAATTAGGGTGAAGATTTGTTTGTGACTCCTTGCCAAGTATTTTCTGGTACAGCGTTGCACTTGGAAGCTATCAGTCTGGCAACTCTCCAAGCCTAATAAGGTCTGTGGTTGTAAATGACCCTTGAAAGACTGTTTGCCAGGACTTTGCTGGATGTGAATGATAGGAATTCACATTAGCTTAAATAAAAGGGGTTTTGTCGGAACGAGGAGTCTGTTTTGGGATTTTGCGAAGCCTAGGTCAGAACACCTACACACTGTGAAACAGGCTTGATGGCATTTCTACTTGGCCACCATTTCTGCTCTTCAATCCCTCAACAGTAGTTGGAAGATGACCTGATGTCATCTTCACTGAGAAACAGCAACAAACACAACAATAAATGGCCCACTCTGAGCCTTGGGTCTTGAGAAGATAAAGAAAACTATGAAGTAGATACAGAAATGCACGCACCTATTTATGTATTTATTATTTTGCATGATGGCACTTGGACACATCCAATATATCCCATTACACTAAAGTTAATGCAGTGTGATAGCATCTCCTAGCACAGATGGCTAGGAAACCCAAAATGTGGTGAGTGAGTGAGTGGCTGGATTGCCTAAAGCAGAGTTTCCCATCAGGAGAACCTCCAGATGTGTGGACACCCGTTTCCAGAATTCTCAACCCGTTTCTAGCTTCTAAAAATTCTGGAAATTGAAATCCATACATCTGGAGACTCTTCTGTCTAGAATACATGGAAGTGCATATTTCCACTTTGACCTGGGCTAGGATCCTGCTTGACTGTGTGCCCAAGTTAAGTCCTCTGTCCCAAGTTTGGCCAGAAGTTACCCATAGAAATATGGCTCCAATAAAGGAAACTATTTATTTGTTTTTATTTATTTAAATAAAAACATGTATTAGATAACAGACATTAAGTATAATCATGATTATTAGTACATGAAATGGAAACACTAGGACAGGGACGGTAGGCACATTGGTGCACTTATGCATGCCCCTTAAAGACCTCTTAGGAATGGGGTGAGGTCAGTAGTGGATAGTTTGAGGTTAAAGTTTTGGGGGTTTGGGGAAGAAACCACAGAGTCAGGTAGAGTATTCCAGACATTGATTACTCTGTTGCTGAAGTCGTATTTCCTGCAATCAAGTTTGGTGCGGTTAACCTTGAGTTTGTATCTATTGTGTGTTCTTGTATTATTGTGGTTGAAGCACACAATAGACACAAACTCAACGTTAACCACACCAAACTTGATTTCAGAAAATACGACTTCAGTAACAGAGGGATCAAAGTCTGGAATACTCTACCTGACTCTGTGGTTTCCCCCCCCAAACCCCCAAAACTTTAACCTTAGACTGTCTACTATTGACCTCACCCCTTTCCTAAGAGGTCTGTAGTGGGTGTGCATAAGCGCACCAACGTGCCTACCGTCCCTGTCCTATTCTTTTTATTTTTCTTATATGTATCCATTTCATATACTCATAACTATGTTTATGCTTATGCCTATTATCTTGTAAGCGATTGACAAATCAAATAAATAAATAAATAAAAATAAGCTGAAGTAGTCATTGATGGGCAAGACATTGCAATAGTTAATTTTATGTACTACGCTTAGGTCGGACCAAAGGCAGCGTAGTGCTAGGTTGTCTAAGCCTAAAATTTCAAATCTGGTGGCATAAGGTATTCTGTTACCAATAGAGGAGTGGAGGACTCTTCTTGTGACTCTCTTGATCGTGTTAATGTCCAATAGGCAATGCGGGTTCCAGATAGATGAGCTGTATTCAAGAATTGGTTTAGCAAATGTTTTGTATGCTATAGATAGTAGTACAATATTATTGGAGAAAAAGCTGCGCAGGATTAGGTTAACAACTCTTAATGCCTTTTTGGCTATGCCGTTACAGTTTTTGTAGCTGATGTTGTATTTGTAGCTGATGGTTGAAGCTCCAAGGACCCATCATTTCAACAAAGCTCAGAGAGCATCAAGGACCCTTCAGAAATGGGCCTTCTCGCCCATGGATTGTAAGAGGGAGAGTCATAACAGAAAGCTGCTGTGTTCCAGCTGGGTACAGTTGAGTCTGTAAAAGTGCAGATGGGGCTGCTCACATTTTATCGAAGATTAAAGTTGGCAGTTTGAGTTGAGAGCCTTTTATCAAAGCTGCAGAATTCTAAAGATGAGAAGAGTAACTGAAAATAAACTCTGACAAGGTTCGTTCTGTTTGCCTAAAAAATATCCCAAACCTCCAAAGCACAGAAAAATTAATTATGACCATAACTTTGATGGAAGGATGATGGGCTGCGCTGCTTTCTGACAGCAAACTTATACGTGGGGGAAGCAAAATCTCAGCTGAAAAGCGACGACTGTGGTTTAGGTTTAGGAGAGGTTAATTCAGAGTTTATCCAATGTGAGTGAAAGTCTAGTCTCAACCCAAATTTTGAAGGAAAAAACCCCTCAGCCCTATTTAAAACACACCCATTTTTACTGTGCTGTAGGATAAATTAAGAGTTGCAAAGTATTAGATTTTAAAAAAGGGTCTTGGGAACATCTGAGCTGTGATGAATCTCTGAAAAAGAAAATGGCATTGAGCTCAACATCAATCTAAGGCCTTTGTAAAAGGACATCTACTAGGACAATGGGTTGGCCATTTTTATATGGGCATAGCATATAGAGATCTCGCACCCAAGATTGCAGGAAGTTCCTTTCTTTTTCCTCTGGAAATCCATTCCTACTCTCACACCATTGAAGAAGCTTCTTGGATGAGAACTGAAATGTCTTCAAAGAAAAAACAGGGAAAGCACCTTTGGAACAACCATGACTTGGATGACAGACTGTCCACAGGCTTTTAGCAATACAATTTGGGAGGAACACCCTTCGAAGGGTGTGGGAGTAGGAATGGATTTCCAGAGGGGGGAAAAATGCAGACTACAGGAAACAGAAGCACTACTCAGGTGACCCTGAGGGCACTGATAAACCTCCAAGTACTTCAATGACCCTTCATAAGGACGCAAGTGACCAGCTGTTTGCATGGAATATAAATCCTTCCATTCCCCACCATCCAATCAGAGCTGAAGACGCTTCTTGGATGAGAAGCGAAACATCTTCAAAAGAAAAAAACAAAGAAAGCCCAGTTGCCTTCTGAAAAAAGCACCTTTGGGACAACCATGACTTGGAGGACTGAGAATCTCTACAGAGTTTTCATCCAAGAAGTTTCTTCAGTTCTGAAGTTCTGAAGAAGCTTCTTGGATGACAAGCTAAAGGTCTTCAAGGAAAAACAAAGGAAGTCCAGTTGCCTCTTGAAAAAGAACCTTTGGGACAACTATGACCTGGATGACTTGAGAATCTCCATAGATAATCCACTTTTCTTAATAACTAAAACTGGAACTGTTACGTTCATGTACTGTATATTTACATTTTTCCCACTGAAACTAAGTAGGATTGTTCAGAGGGGAACAAGTAACATGCATGCTGTTGAAGTGTGTTGCAGTGCACACACCAACAAAAAAACAAAAACCCTTATTCTGTGAATGGTTGTTGAAATCCATCACTTCACTACAGTAACACTTCCTTTTCCTCAAAGCTCATTTGAGGTGGTTGTGGTTAATAATTTCTTAAGAATCATTTAAAAAGAGAGAATGAAACTTATGGTGAGGGCGGGAAGATTTGATCATATTCAGATTTATGTGTATCAGAAAATTACTACTTTAGCTCTTCTAAGAATTGTGCCCTGTTTTAGGAAGGGAATCTCTGTAATGCAGAATAAAGAGGATTGATTTTTCGAGAAGATCAGCAGTCTTCTGAAGAAGCAATATGTGTAGCTGTTTCTAATGGAAATGAATTGATGTTGATCAGAATATCTTATACATGATGGATTTATTGATTCACTTAGGTTCTCTGCAGACTATAAATTAAAAAAGAGTGTCGGGCAAAGTGTCAGGAAGGCTGATTCTTCAGTTTCACCACAACATCACTGAAGTATTATTAAATGTCACATCTTCTTTGGGAAAAAACATCAATGCATACCCAAACAGGAAGAATATCTGTCGGTTCTTAATAACTGTCTCTCTTTGTTACTATTGAAGGGCAGGGGTGTCCAACCTTGGCAACTTTCTTGTAGACTTCAACTCCCAGAATTCCCCTGCCAGGGCTGGCTGGGGAATTCTGGGAGTTGAAGTCCACACGTCTTAATGTTGCCAAGGTTGAATACCCTTGATTCAGGCTATGATACAAAGACCTAGTAAATCAGTGTTTTTTTAATTGTTTCTTCCACTGCAACTCTAGATGCTCTTTAACTGGACTTTAGGTTTCCTGGATTGTCCAAATCAAGATAGGACCACCATTTTGGACTGATGAAAGCTGGAATATGAAACTATGACTGGTTTTTGATTCGTTGGCTTTCTATCACACCTTTTCTCTAGCTAGCATGCAAATCTTTCAACAGATTGCCACTAAAGCAACCATCCCATAATTAGGTTGGCTGAAAGTGTAGCCTAATGTCACCCCTTAAGTTTGCTGGACTGAAATTGGATAGAAACCTGGATCTCGCCAACCTGGAATAAATATCAAGCATGATAGGTTTGCTTTTGATTTAAATTCTGGCAGCCACTCCAGATTTAGATAATGTAATAAGCCTAAAACCACAGTTGATGGATAACTGAACACGAACTCAAGAACCGAGATGCTTGGCTTAGTCTGATGTGCATGCATAGTTGCAGCTGATGTTATTTGCTCGTAAATTTTATTTTCCTATCATCCAAGAGAGCTGTTGAATGTTGAACAGAAGTGACAAAGTTTCCACTAAGTTATCATCTACATCATCATGAATGTGTCAGCTTTGATTTGTTTCTCTTACCGGCTTCTCCACTGCAGACAGTCAAGTAGTTGCATATGCTTGACTTTTTGCGAGGGGCTTGAAGCAGGAAACTCAGACTTGAACATATTAGATTTAAGGAAGATGCCCAAAGACCAGCAGGCCTTTCTCATCCAGACCAAAGAGGGAAGGGGAAAAAAATTGAAAGAACATCGATGCCCAGTAAAACTTGAAGAGTCAGGAATTCCTTCGCAATTTAGATTTTAAAAGAAAGTAGCAAAGAATTAGAAGCTCCAACTGTAGCATGCTTGGGGAGCTCTTGAAAGTCACGTCCAAATCTTGAATAGACAGTGTTGCCAGGGTTTCTCCTAATCAAGACCCCAAGCAACTGACCTCTCTCCTGTTTGCTAAATTTCATGCTTTCTTTTCAACCCTCAAAACCAGGGAAGAAACACTGAAGTTTGAACTGAGTATTGCAACCCAGAATAGCTCTCTGGTTTTTTTTTTTTAGTGCCTGTGATTCCTGTAAATCAGGGGTCCCCAAACTTGGCAACTTTAAGACTTGTGGACTTCAACTCCCAGAATTCTCCAGCCAGCATAGTTGGGAGTTGAAGTCCACAAGTCTTAAAGTTGCCAAGTCTGCCAAGTTACCAAGTTTGGAGACCTCTGCTGTAAATAGTTCCCATCTAAAAATAATAATTGTCTATTGATAAAAGAATGTGATCAAATGAAAATCAGTGGAGATAAACTTTGCCAGATTATTCTGCCAGAACAATTGGTCCTGCTGGTGTCTTTGTGCTTCACAGAGTCACTGACACAAATAGACTGATACAAATATAACTAAGCCAAGCATCTTTCTTGGAAGTCAGACGTGCCACATTCCGTTTATGATTTCTGAGCCTTACATTCGATCGATTTAGCCAACTTCCTGCCCTTGTCAGCACAAGAGGGCTGTGGAAATATCTACGGGCCCCTCACATCCTGGACATAAATAGTTTCAACTTCTACCCTCAAAACGACGCTATAGAGCACTGCACACCAGAACAACTTAGACACAAGGACAGTTTTGCCCCGAATGCCATCACTCTGCTAAATAACTAACTCCCACAATGCTGTCAAACTACTTAGTAAGACTGTATTACTGTTATTCTTCTCATCCTTCCCATTACCTACCTCTTCCTACTTATGACTATAACCGTGTTGCTTGTCTCTTTACAATTTATATTGTTTTATTTGTTTTCCTAGTATGATTTGATTGCTTATTAGTAACCTATGACTATCAGTAAGTGTTCTATTTTATGATTCTTGATGAATGCATTTTATTTTTTCTTATATACACTGAGAGCTTATGCACAAAAGACAAATTCTTTGTGTATCTAATCACACTTGGCCAATAAAGAATTCTGTTCTATTATATTCTATATTCTATATTCTATATTCTATATTCTATATTCTATTCTATTCTATTCTATTCTATTCTATTCTATTCTATTCTATTCTATTCTATTCTATGTCTATTCTGTTCCTATTCTACTCTACTGATTCTTCTCTGATTGTTGTCTGAACCAACATGGTTCCACGAAAGTGTAAAGAAGTGTAACATGGAAGAAAATCTGAGCTCCAGCTTCAACCTCTGGTAGCATGACAGAAAAAGGCCTTTTATCTCGGGCCTTGGACCAACAGTGCATTTGAGGTCCATCTTGATCTGCCTCTGAGGACAAGGCCACGTTGTCTAATGGAGTGCTGAAGTAGGTCTAGATGCTGGCTTCCTCCCAAGTACGCAAAGTTGGGAAGAAGTCCATGACTTCTTTGTGTTTTTTTTCCTCTACAGTTTCTACGTCTCTTACTTCTCGTTTGTCTTCGAAAAGGGCTCCTGCCAAGCCAGCAATACGCACCACTTTGTAGCGTGTCTCTTTCACCTTCGCTTGTGTTGGAATTTCACCTTCGCTTGTTTGCATCGTTTCCACCTGGGGTGGTTCTGGATTTCAACACATCTGAAGAGCACTGGGTTGCAGAAGGCCAACGTTTCAATGCATGGCAGGCCTCTGTTAGCTCTGTTTAAAGCAAGGGATAAATTCCTGCAGCATTATGCGTCTCTATTTCTCCTATCTCCCTAGCAATTAATTATATATCCAACTGGCTCGAGAGGTAAGCAAGCAAAGAATCACATAAATTAATATCCCTTCTCTTCCTCATTTCACACACACACACACACACACACACACAGGCTCAGCCGAGCTGTCTCTCTTGCATGCTTCACCAGAACATGGGCTGGCCGGATAGTTTTTGTTGAATTCTTATCACCGCAGCTCACACTGTTGACGGCTGAGGTGGAAAAGAAAAGAGGTGGAAAAGAATCCAGAGTCAATCCAAGTGCCAGAGCTGCACCTTCCCCTCCACCCACCACTGCAAATAGGAGAATCACGGATGGGCTGCAGCCGAAACGTTTTTTTGACAACAGCTCGGATTGTGGGCTTGCAAACTTGTTTTTCACAGAGGCGGCAACTAGTTCTCCCATCTTGGCAGAACTGACGTTTTGCTCATTTGCCGGCATTCGAGTGCCCTCTGCTGCAAAACTCTGGAAGGAGCAGGCCAGCATCGTGGAAACGGGAAGAACATTGAAACATGCTCCTCTAAAGAGAAAGTCCTCTGAGAAAGATATATCAGACTGCGCAGAAACGGAGAGACTTACATTGAAAATCAAACAGAAAGAAAGAAGCCACAGCATATTATCAAACTTGGAATTTATTTGACCAACGGCTGTGGGGAAAAAGGGGTGGAGAGTAAGAATGGCAGTTGCATTGTTCAGCAAAGTAAATCCCCGGACAACACGATGTTTATTAAGCACTAAGGAATGTAATTAATAGTTGTAAATATGTCTATAATTGTAGATAAATGTAAATAGAAATAGTATGCAGCTAGCACTATACTAATAACATAAGGGAAAAAGGAAATTAACTGTTATGTGTATCTCTATCTTTGTGTATACTATAGCTTGTATGGCCAAAATGATGGCCAAAAAAGTCACGCTGGGTTCAATTGTTTTTAATGTTTATTCAAATTTATTTAAAGTATTTTTTAAAGGAACATAATTAATAGAAAATTACTACGATTTATTTAAAAAGAAAAGAAACATGTGATCAGGAAAGACCTCAGATCCTGCCCTTCTCCTCAGCTTCATTGACCCAAACAAGTAGCTACGTGGTTTGCATTGCTATAGGAAAAGCAAGCTTTGCTAAGGACCAGTAGTCCTCAACTTACAACAGTTTGTTCACCGTTCGAAGTTGCAACGGCATTGGGAAAGTGACTTATGACCACTTTTCACACTTTGCGACACAATCAAAATTCAGGTGCTTGGAAACTGACTCGTGGTTATAACAATCACAGTGTCTGCTTTGGAGGCCATATTGAGATCCGATGCTCCCACGCTGCCACAATTGAGCCTGAGAAAGTGGGAGGGGGGGAATTCATTTGAGTATATCTAGTTCAGTGGTGGCTAATCTTTTGGGGCTCCTGTGCCCCAAATTGCGCGCGTGCTTGTGCACGTGTGCGCCAGCACCCGAAAGGCAATGCGCATGCCCACCACACTCCCTGCGCATGTGTATGCCGTCCCCCATCCCCTTACCTGCACGGTGCCTCCCAACTGATTTTCGGCTGGTTTGAGGGCTTTTTCGGCCTCCCACCTCTGCAGCATGAAAAATAGGCTCCTTATGTCACTTGCAGTATTTTTGGAAATACAGGAAGTGATAAAACGGGCCTATTTTTCAGGCTGCCTGGGAGGCCGAAAGAGGCTTCAAAGCCGCCGAAAATCAGCTGAGGATGTGCAGTGAGGTAAGTTTGCCTGCGATTCGTGTGCTGGCAAAAATGACTCTGCGTGCCACCTGTGGCACGCGTGCCATATGTTTGCCATCACTGATCTAGTTAAGACAAAATAATATTCTTTTGTTGGTTCAAGGTTACTGCGTGTGGCGTATAACGAAATGGGAATCTTACTTTAGGACAGACAGTGATTGGACCATGTGATGTGATGATGGCTAAGGGGAGGGGATGGATTTGTAGTTTTGACTTTTGCAAGGAAGCCCGCAACTTTCAGATTCGGGATTCCACAGATGTGCCAGTTACTATCCAAATAAAGGTACCTTTGAGAGATGTCTGTCTTGGAGTTATTGGTTGGAATGGAGGGTTTCTGGAACGCTGACAACACAGCATCCTAGAGCCACGATTCCCTTTGCAGCCTTCTGTTGAGCAAAGTCAATGGGGAAGCCAGATTTACCTAACAACTGGGTTACTAACTTAACAACTGCAGTGATTTACAGCTGTAGCAAGAAAGGCTTAAAAAGGGGGGTGGGAATTCAGATGTCTTGATTAGCAACAGAAATTTTGGGCTCAATTGATGCCATAAGATGAGGATTAATTGGCATAAATATGTTTTTTCCCTTGTTTTTGACTAGGCAGTGCCATTGATATGACTTGAGGTACTCCAACTGATGTGTCACTATATCTGTAGTTGAAGGCATTTTATACCTACTGCTGTTCTGACCAAGGCTTCCCGAGACCATAATTAAGCACACGCTTAGTTAAAACAATTCTTGTTTTATTCCAACGCTGGGAATTATGTTCATTCTTAGCTTGTAATGAGTCCCAAACAGCCCCTTGAGATAAGCACCCACCTTTCTCTTCTTTGAATTACTACCAACAACTAGAGTGCCAAATGAATTATAAAAACCAACCAAAGTACAAAGTCCACACAGAGCTTCAAGGATTAATCAGAACAGAATGAACGACTTTGCTTCCTGCAAAGGTTTCGTCACCTTTGCCTGTCCTTTATACATTATGGGAGGGCAACCACCTCCAAGTCTTACTTCTGAGTCACCCCTTCTGCTTCAGCTGTTCTTGCCTTCTAGCAGCTCTGCGCACACTCACACTGGGAACAGGCTCCCCTTGTTCCTCTGCCTCGCTGCTGCCAGACTCCAGAGGCTCCAGAGGCAGCACCCCACTCCCAGACGGTCCTGGCCCCATCTCTTCATTGGACACAGGACCCTCGTCCAAGTCCTCTCCAGACTCACTGACCAGTCCCCATTTTTCCTCACTGTCCAATTCCGCTGCCGTCTGCACAGGCTGCTGGCGAACCACAACAACTGCCAAGTATTAGTACTCCAGTAACCCTGGAACCCTTTCAAGGTGCTACCAGCCAGGCCAGCTGGATCAAGGTTTTCTAAGGTGTTACTCCTCTGTCACTTACTATCAGATCCGTGTATCTGCCATTCTTTGGTGGAAGAAAGGTGTGTGTGTGTGTGTGTGTGTGTGTGTGTGTGTGTGTTTGAATTTGATACATTTAATTCTTTGTCTTGCTATGTATCCTAAATAGCCTATTCCTTACACTGTCTTTTGTATTAAGCTTTTACACGATTTACAACCGTTGCCTGGCACCCCAGATGCCTGGAAAATTCTCACCTCTTGGGGGAGAAGGGTCCATGTAGATTGCAACACCTGGAAGATAGCCTGGTGTGATATGTAGAATTATACCTGTGAAAATATAAAGCAATGGTAATGCCATTTTTAACCTCTAGTGTTAACCTAAGATAATTTACTGGAATATTATATAAGAATTCTCTATTGTTTTGTATTTGAAGGTCACATATTTGGCGGTCACGTTGTCCAGTGTCATGTTCATGATGGAGATTACTGGAAATGGGTAAACAGGACAAGGAAACAAATGTTATGCAACAATAATAATGTTGCATAGGGAGATACGTAGCTGGACAGATTGTGAACATGGAAAGGGGCAGAGACTATATATTTGAACCTGTATATAAACCCCAGCCTTCCTGGGAACCATGTCTTATACTGTATATTGTTCATGTGTCTCCAGTTGTCTGCGTATCAGAATGGTTGATTTTTATCACACCTGGGAATCTTCCTTTATCTGCTTTCCCAGAAGCGCTGGTAAAATAACATCTTCACACCTGTGGATTGGCAGAATCTACGTCACACTGTTAGGAGGGGTTTCTAACGCCTTTTATCATAGTTGCATGGCCTGAGGGGCCTCAGATCCTGCTTTCAATTTTGACCTGCTTTACTCCTCTTCAATAAAGGATTCATTTTGAAATACAAAGTTTTCAAGACTTCATACTTATATGGCAGGCAACCCATGGCAGACCAAGAAAGGGTGGATGGACCGCATCAAGGAGGACAGGAAATATGGAGTGTCACCCTGAAGACGTCCTGGATCGACCTAAATGGAGATACCTTTGCCAACAATCGGAACCTGCCACAGCATGGAAAAAGGTGCTTCCCTAGCTTTTGGTAATTGGGTTTTTTTTAATTGGTGTCAGAAGCACCTACAAATGAGACATATCACATTCAACACTGAGTGAATAAAATAGGTATAACATAGGACATAGAAATACAGCAGGTGTAAAAATATGTAGAATAGGATAAAAACTATATGAAAAAAAATAGACAGTCATTTATCTAAAATAATATAGGTTCTCCCGCTTGAAGCAGGGGGCTAGACTAGAAGACCTCCAAGGTCCCTTCCAGCTATTCTGTTCTGTTTCTGTTTCCATTCAATTATATTATTTTCTATTCTATTCTATTCTATTCTATTCTATTCTATTCTATTCTATTCTATTCTATTCTATTCTATTCTATTCCATTCCATTCCATTCCATTCCATACCATTCCATTCCATTCCATTCTAAATTCACCCAGTATTGGGCCATGTCACTGGCATTTTCTGTTGCCAGCATAACTGAATAGGTTGCGGGATATTGTATACGCCATGAGATGGATTGTTCTCCTCCACATTCACACAGTATCTTCTATAGCACAGGTATCAAACTTGCGGTGTCACGTTGCCATCATGTGACTTTTGCAACATTTTTTCCTTTCGCTGAGCTGGGGTAAGCGTGGCCTGCGCATGACACATCTGGCCCGCAGGCTGCCAGTTTGACACCCCTGTTCTATAGGGAAGCCCCGTTTTCTCAAGATTGTCTTTTGATCTACCTACCCTGGCGCACAGCCTATTTGGTGATTTGGTAAAAAAAGATGGAAAGAATATTATAAATCATTAAACCATGTAAGCCCAGATTCACTCTGAATTAAGAGGTACAAGATTAAAATAGGGGTGATTAGTGGGGTCCTTGATGCTCTCCGAACTTGGCAATTTTCTTGCAGACATTTCATGACCCAACTAGGCAACATCAGTACTAGAAGGGTCCGGGTTTTTGCTGTTTATAGTGGCTATCCCCATCAGCGTTGCTGGGAGGGTTCTTGATGGTTCCTTGATCTGGCTGTTGTTTGTCTGAGTTACCAATACCTTGACTGGGTTATCTGATGATTAGATCAGAGCCATTCTGAGATTCAGCTTGGGATGGGAACAGTTTCACCCTTAGGCTATATCAGAGAAGCATAGGCAAGCCCAGAGGTCTCCAAACTTGACAGCTTTAAGACTTGTGGACTTCAACTCCCAGAATTCCTCCTCCTATCATGTTAGCCCAGGAATTCTGAGAGTTGAAGTCCACAAGTCTTCAAATTGACAAATTTGGAGACCTCTGGGCTTGCATATGGCTAGGCCTTTAGGGGTTTTTTTTTGGGGGGGGAGGGGGATAGCGTAACAGCACTATAGATGTCTCCACAGATGGTAGCCTCACTCAACTGTTGAACCTGGGTGCAGGAGCTAATAGCAGGCTGGCCTTGAATGTATTTGGACAGGGGCCTTCAAACTTGACAGCTTTAAGACTTGTGGACTTCAACTCCCAGAATTCCTCTTCCAGTCATGTTAGCTCAGGAACTCTGGGAGTTGAAGCCCACAAGTCTTAAAGCTGTCAAGTTTGAAGACCCTTGTCTTTGGAGGAAAGACTTCTTTCTGCTGAGAACATTACCAAGCAGGGTTCCTGAAAGCTCCAGGAGGCAAAGTCACAGCAGCCTTTGAGCAGAAGAGCTGTTGGTGTGTGCTACATCTTTTCAACTCATGTTATTTCTGCTCCAACAGGTGTGCTGTGAAAACCCTTCATAAAGAGGCTGAGAGCCAAGAGGGCAAACACACATTTCAGGTATTACTTAGGATGTGCAATGAAGAAGGTGTTTGATTTCATTGTACGAAATGCAATGACAATAAAGTAAAGGAAGATATAGAAAATGATTGGGATATAATTTGGAATATAGCCAGTAGGATTAGAGTTAGCAAATAGGCTACCTGGGATAAGCCCAGCGGTGGTATTCTACCGGTTCGGCCCTGTTCTGCTGAGCCAGTAGTGCCGATGAGCAGCGGAGATTGAACTGGTTCTCACCGCCGAGAACCAGTTGGGCCCACCTGGGCTCCTATACTCACCTTTATCCTCTGCTTTTGAAGCGCAGCTGCTTTGCGCAGCACATCAGAGTGCTACATGGCAGCTGCTGAACCAACCGGGAGAGTGCAGACTTGCAGCAGGCGAGTTGGAACGCCTCTGCGCCTGCGCAAAGCGCGCATTTTCCACCCAAAGTGTGTGCCTGCACACAAAGCGAGTCACCAAGACACCTAACCAGTGGTTAAAAAAAAAACTCTGAATCCCACCACTGGATAAGCCGCCTGGGAAGCCAAGGGAAATAATCAAAACCATAGAGTTAAGACTATTTTGGACATGTGATGCGTCACCTAGAAAAATGTGGCGTACTTCACTTAATCCTCCAAGGAAAGATGGAAGATTCCAGGCAGAAGAACATCAGGGCTTCAAAATCTCAGGGACAAAACTCAGCAGCACTTTGTCGTGCGGCTGTTGATAAAAGTAGGATCGCCAATGTCCGATGACGGATTGGCACAAGAAGCAGCAGCAGTAGGCATTTAGACCAAGAGGACAATTGAGACACAAATGAAGGCAAATATACGTGTCCCGGGGTAATCTTGCAGGATCCAATCTGGGTCAGTCACCAGAAACAGAGGTTTTGTTTTGTTTTGGATACTGCAAGAATTAAGAGTTAACAAAAACGGGTGTCAAATCTTGGCAACTTTAAGGTCTGTGGACTTCAACTCCCAGATTCTGGGATTTGAAGTCCACAAGCGTTGGACACCCTTGGTATGTAAAAGATAGAATCAATCTCTTGAGAATAAGCTAAATTCCCCTGGATTTGAAATTTATCTCCTTTTAAGAGTAATTTCCACTGAGCACACTAGGTGGCAGAAGATCCATTCAAAATACATTCATTTCAAGTTTCTCTTTGATTGCCCAGCAAACACCCCCCCCAACACAACCAGTGACAGCGAGCACACACACAAATAAAAACCACTCGAATTAGGAAGTTTATTCAATAAAGCAACACTGAGGAAAGTCTTTACATACAGGCTTTTTAAATTATCTTTACAAGCAGGTTCCAGTATACAGTATTTCTCTCTTTTTTACTTTTTCTTTTTCCCCTTTAGGCAAGAGACTACATTGTTAAAGAGTATTTTGCAGCTAGTACTGATTTAGTACAAAGACTAAGGCTGCAGTTAATCTTGATTAATCATGGTGCTTTTGAGAATCACACAGGCAGTGAGCAGCTTTACCACAGCAGTTGATCAACGTTAAACTTAAGCTTCTGAAAGACCCAGCTCAACTCCTCTAACCATGATTGCGTTTCAACAAAGGCACTACTCACTGACACGATAATCCCACAGAGGCTGAACCAGCCAAAGCCAAGGACAAGTTTAAATTTAGGGGCGTTGTCTTCCAACGGGGCTACACTTCAACTGGACCAGGTCTGTTGCATTTGGAGAACCGCTACTATCAGATAACGGGGAGACCAAATGGAATTGTCAGTCTGGTTCCAGGATGCTTCTGGTGGTAGCAGGAAAGTCTACCCAAAGTAAAAATGCCAAAAAAGAGAGGGAAGGGAATCAAACCTTAGGATGCTTAATGCACCATCACACAAAAGGCTTAGCAGCGTGGACGGTTTGCAACTCCCTATTCCTGGATTCTTGAAATATGTAATGCTCCTTGTTTGCACAAGGCAGATGGCATTTATTGCTGACTATAAAAAAATAATCAAATCAAGCCATTCTAAAGGCAAGCCTCAGTTTTGACAAACGTCTTAGGAATTTTCTCTTTTTGAAGTTACAGCATGAAGAAAGTGGACGTTCAGAAAGAAGACGCTTAACAAGACAAAAAAAGCTTTGCAAGACCAGGTTGCGTAGGCATGCAAGCCACAGCTCCAGGAATACTTTGGGATAGTGAAGAGGCGGAGAAGCGTTTCAGGGGCTGAAAGCTTATGTTTAAAAAAAAACAACAACCCTGAAACATGAACATTAATATGTAGTGAAAAACTATTTCACTACTTCAGCCGTGGACCTTTAAATTTAGGCACAACTCCACGCTCCTCAAGTGCAAATCTGTTTTGTTCCATTTCCACTTCATGATACACATTGCAGTGGTTTAATACCTTGGGAATTATTGCAGCAGAATCCAATGGACACAATGCATGTTAACAAAAAGCAATAATTCAAAGAAATTAAAGAAATCATTAAGGCCACTGTGAATCTGGCTGCCTATCTGAGACTCCTACCCGCTTGAATGAGCCTTCAAATCATATACTAAACCAGAGGGCCCCAAACTTTAAGGCTTGTGGACCTCAACTCCCAGGTTGAATTGAATTGAAGTCCACAAGTCTTAAAAGTTGCCAAGTTTGGAGACCTCGGCCCTAAACATACACAAGGACTTTCTCTGACACAACTGCATTCAAAAGGGATGGCCCTCTCAGTTGTAGAAGGGAGACTCACAAACAATGCTTAAAAACCCACCAGGCCCCACCTTCGCTTTGCCCGATCGTAATGCCCAAAAATTACGACTCAGGGCAGCTCAGTCAACCCTCTCTGGGTGAGGGAAGTTGCCTCAAGACAGAGTCTACATGTTGAGTGCCAACCTTACACGCTGCCATCTGCTACCATCAGCTTGCTTCTCACGCCATGGCCAGCCTGACAATGAAATTGGGAGCAAAAGGCTAGTGTTATCTTGGGAAAGGAATTCCCCCCTCCAAGAGCTGTATCTTCCTGAAGCAAACAGGCTACCTCTAAGGCTGGCACTTCGCAATGAAGTGCTTAAGGTTAATGCCAGGAGCATGAATTTAAGAACGCTAGTTGAAGGCCCCCCTAAATGCATACCATGGTACAGACGTAGTTCAGCCTGATGCAGTTGTGCTTTTGTAAGACAGATTACAGTTATTACTTGCCATTGAGAAGTGTGGGACGACTCTCTCTCGCTCTCCCCTCTCTCTCTCCACTGTTTTTCATCTGTCTAACTCTACAGGTATCCTTAGTGGTTAGGTGTCTTCTGTTGACATGGTACATTCACATCTTGACAGGGACAAGAAGATGGGGTTAGATATTAGGGGAGCGGGGGAGACATAGCTTGATCATCGGTATCCAGAAGGTGTCAAAAAGAGCAAGGCGGTGGTTGTAGATTTTTAATTTTTATTTTTGATCCCCCTCTGGACAGCCGGTGTTTGTGCGATTACATAGGATCCCATCATATTTATAGTGTTGAAAGTAGGCAGACCCTTGGGTCCCATTGGATCAGTCGGCCTGCTTGGACAACGGCTCACTGGACAGGCTGCGTCTGATACACACACACACACAGTGCCAGACTGATCGGCCAAGGGTTCAGCCGCAACTACCTGGACCGATGTGCTGGTCGGCCTGGATTAAACAAGGTTGTGATCCTCGTTGAGGTTCATGGAGCTAATGTTACAACAAACAAAAAAAACCCTGCCTGTTTTAAACACAGTCCTCCTTCAACCACCATCACAAAAAAGGGGGCAACTGAAGCTTAGAGCATGTCTGCCACTTGAAGAAACCGTTCCTTACCCACCCACCCAAGAAAGCATTTTCCGGCCAACAACATCAAGAACACTTCACTGCATACCGTCAAGGTTTACAAGCGACACAAACCCAGCTAATGGTTCTTGGGTCAGTCTTTTGATGATAAACTTAAGTTGGCTCCATGTATTTCTTACTTATCCTTCTTAAGAAAACCAAAGCTACTTTTCCCTGGCTTAATTTAGCCTATCTGGTGCCCTCCAAATAGGCCACAGTTCCTAGCTGGCATATGCACAAGCCAGATTATTTGAGGACGATGAAGATTTAGCCTGATATATTTGGAGTGTGCCAGGTTTGGGAAGGTTATTTTGATTTTTTTTTTTTAAAGGATGTGTTTTTCTATAAGAAGCACTCTATAAGTAATAGTCAGCAGAGCTCAAAATGAATGCTGTGGTGTATTTTTCAAGTTTTATTTAACACTTTTAAGTGTTTTTTTTAATGCCATTTCAAACAAGTGTTCTCAGATTGATACTGGAATAAGATTTTAAGACAATTGAACCACATATACAACATTTGTTTCTGTGGTTCTCGTTAAGCCTTCCTTCCATTGATGGCCTATGTCTGACAGAATTTCTCTGTCTCCAGTGACTTTCTATCATTTCGATAAAGTTTAAAACATTTTTGTTCTTTTATGACTTCCCAAGGTTTCCCCAAGTATGTGTGCGCGTACATAAATGCATTTGCATTTTAAAAATAGGGTTTTAAAAAACGTAAGCTTTATTATGAAAAATAATTTTTGAATCCCTACACATATGGCAAAATTTTGTGCAAACATTCCAAATTGGCTTCTTTGAGATTTTTAGTTGTAACAGAACTCAATAAATAGTGTTATCATTAAGGAAGCCTTGAAATGAAAATTTACAAGCTGGCGGTCATGGACTCATCATTTCCAGAGTCACATCACAAAGCCATTTGACAACCGTTGGTATAATCCAAAGTCTGGGATATATATTAAATACAGTTTTTCAGTTACGCCATGATAACTGATTAAACATTTATATATTCTACAGCTTATCTACAAGGAACGGGTAAGAATTTAAATATAAATATATCCATTTCACCCTGTGAAAACTTGTGGCCACTTGTGAATATGGACCCCAAAAACACAGAGAACAAGTTGGGATCTTTCTTGCGAAAACATACAACCTCCATTAAATATTAAATATACATCTTTTACAAAGTTTGAGGGTTATAAATAGAGACGATTTGCATAGGCCTCTTGAGATACAGAGACAGACTTATGGCTGAAGAGCAACATGGAAAGAAGAAACCTACACAACCAAAAAAAAAAAAGAGAGAGAGAGAGATCAGCAAGTATCATTTGTCCATCGCTTATAATTAATTCCCAGAACCAGAAGGTAGGCCTCAGTCGTCTATTCTTTGAAAGGGGTGGGGGGGAGACATCCAAAGGATACAATTTCCGTCAGCAACTTCCTGGGCAGGGGAAGACCACTGGTGCCCTCAGGAGAGGTCACAGGCTCATGCAGATCGAGGCTTGAAGGAGCAATGCACGCTTTTAAAGAGGGTAAAAACTGAGATGATAAGAAGAAGCCTACTCGGGAGACGTGCAGCATTTGGCGCCTCACGGCTCTCCCTGGGGCCTCCTGGCCAGGAAAGGCGTGGGCAAGCAGGGTCATGGGACAGGACCGCGGCAATGACATTGGAGAGAGTCCCGCTTGGGCTACGTCTTTGGTTTAGGGAGTCGGGAGTGACGATGCAACGTCAGGCCCTCCCCGGGGCGAAGGGCTGGGTCTCGGTTCTGGGGGGCATCTTTCGCTGGCGTCAGGGGCTTCGAGGTGCTAGCCTGAAACCTCTGCTGCTCAGGAGCTACGATGGTTTGGGGGATTGTCCTCGGCTTGGGGCGGAAGGAAATGGCTGGAGGGCGAAGTTTGGAGGCCCTCTGGCTTCTGCTGCTTGGAAGGCAGAGGTTGGACTCCGACAGGGGTTGCGCCTGGCCGCTCAGTGGAGGCACAAGGGAGTCTCTCGAAGAGGTTGCTGGAGGAGGAGGAGGCACTGGCACGGTCTGCTTCGGGGCTCGGAGAGCTCTCGACATCTTTGGTGGCAAAGCCTGGTTTGGCCTGGAGCTGTGACTTTTGAGAGCTAGCTTGGCCTGCCCGTCCTGCCCGTTCAACTTGGCCGAGGGTCCAAGGGGTTGCAAGGCCTTCGATTTCCGACTGGCTACGTCTTTTGCTTTTTCTCTGACCGCTTCGTTCTTGATGGAATGTGCGTTCGCCAGGGAGCTGTCCTCGTTCCGCTGTGTGTTTAAAGTGCTTGGTTCACGCCCGCTGTCCGTGCCGGAGCCGAGGGCAGCATTGTCGTCTTCGTGGCCAACAGGTTGGTCCTGAGGAGGGGGTTCACTGCGAGCCACGGTGGATGATGCTTTTGCTAGTTTTCCCTGGCTGAAGTCTGCGGAATGGGGAAGGTGGCTGGAAGGCTGTAGTACTTGAGGCTATAGAGGAAACATTTCAGGCCAACAGATTAGGATAAGGAAGAATGGGAACCTTACTGGTATCTGCTTCAAAATTAACTTCTGTCTTTAAAGCTAAAGAGCAAAGGGCAACGGAACCGACATTTTCCATGCCTCTGCAAGGGCAACAAAGGAATAAACTATTGCAGTCAAAATCCATTCTTATATTTAGATCTGTATGCAATTTATAAAATGCCAACACTCAACTGGACTCTTATTAGTGTTCCTTTATCACCTGCATTTTTGCCTTCTAGTCTAGAGGTCATTCAGGGAGACTGATACTAAAACATGAAATAATATCAGCTGAAAACGGTTAAAATCAACTAGTCTTCCAACTGGAAAAGGGTGGGTAAAAAGGAGGAACTGGACTCTTTTCCTAAATGCAGTTAAAATTCTTTTCCTGAAGTGAAAGGCAACTCCCAAGGCAAATATCCTCCATAGTTGAGGAGCAATGCAGCAATTGTACCAGTAAACAACAGTCAGAAAATGAGGCGATTGTCTTCATTTGACAGGGTCTTTACTGGTTTAGATGAATTGGGCAACTTCTCCAAATATTTCATCCATTACGCAGGGATCTCCAACTTGGCAATTTTAAGACTTGTGGATTTGAACTCCCAGAATTCCACAGCCAGCCGTGCTTGAACTTTAAAGTCTTAAAGCTACCAAGGTTGGAGATCCCTGCATTAGAGCAGAAAAATTAGCCTATTCCTATTTTTTTTTTTTGCCACAATAGCAGACGTAACTGTCACAATTAAATACTGTATGAGCAAATTTAACCACATGAACACCGTCTTCCTAAGATCCATTGGCTAAAGGCTATTATTTGATTTATTAGATTAATCTGACTTTGAAATCTTCATAATGTATTTCAAAGTCTTTGGGTTCTTCAGCTGTTAATGAATGCAAGGCTTAGGTAGGAGGTTATCTAGGCTGGGTTAATAAGCTGTTTTAATGCACAGTATGCAACCTGGGATTACTACAGTCGTTCCGTTTCATGATCCTTATCTTTCAGACACAATAATAAACGTAAGGAAAAATTCCATAACTTGGTGAATGAGTAAATAGGGTACAGGTCTGAGATCTCAGTTATCACAAGATAAAAATGGACAGTAAGCTACATAACATATTCCCTGTATTTTAGTCTCATTTTAGCACAGTGCATGTGGCTTGACTTTAACAGAGGTTTTCTATGTATTATGTACCCACCTGCAGAGATGTGATGTTAGAAGACATGCAACTGTTGCAGATGGCAAATACAGACCAGCATGATTTGCAGACAGAAAACATACAACACAACACAAATGCAAACTGTCCTCAACATACAGTAGTCCCACACAACGCCCCTGCTTGTATCAAGCCCTAAACACTTTGGAAGGCATTATTTTTTTGCTGATATAAAAAGTGTTCTCTTCCATTTCAGGATTTTAAGAGTTATCCAATGGAAGATAATAAAATAATTGTTCAACCCCTTTATCTCACCATGGACCAGGCAGCATTACACACAAATTAAAAAATGATTTTTCTACAGAAGATCCTTTCTTACCATATATATACATTTACTGAAGTCTACCTTACTCTTTAATAAAATATCGCCACCACTGAGTGGTGACAACATGGAATTTGATCGGTACAAGGAAGAACATTATATATTAATATTTAACAGTAAATGGGACAGAATAAAACACTTTGACTACAGCAAACCTCGCTGTATCACCAATTCCCGAAAATGCATAAAAATGCTACAAAATAAATGTTATGTTATGTTTGTTTATGTTGAAAAACAAAAACGTATGCCTAATTACTTGTGCTCTTACACAAATATGTGAGTTAAGATCCACAGATAGAGTTCTGCTCCTAAAGAATCTCTTCTGCTTAGGAAAAAGTGTGCCTAATGCAACTAAAATAAAACTAAACTAGTTATCAATGTGAGGTGACCTCTGATCGAAAGGAATTGTAAGCCCCGAAAATGTTAGAACTGCCTTTTGCCTAGTAAAATCTAATTTTGGGAGAAGAGGGAGGAAAGGCCAGATGCAAAATTTTGACAGGTCCAACATCAAGTGCAATAATTTAAACCCAAGTTGTTAAATTAAGCAGCCTTCATTTCTAAATACAAATGGATAGGTTTGCACTCAAGTTTCACAGATTGATCCAATTAAAATCTATTTAGAATTTTTTCCTCTCTCTTCTACTTGATCTACAAAACATTTCTCCTCGAAAGAGAGGAAGCCAGAGACAAAACTAGTTGACTCACATTTATAAAGAGTTTATCTTGGAGGGAGAATTAAATAAGGGAAAAAACATAACCGGATCAATTTTCTCCTAATGGATAGTGTGTCTAATCAGGTCGGTGACAGGACAGCGGAGGAAAAGAAGGAAATAAACAGATAAAAGGCTCTGTATAAGGAGGAGAACCCCTAAGTTATTTCCCACTCACCCAGTTCTGAAAGCAATGGAGGGGGAAATACGGAAAATATAGGCTCAAATTTTCCAACTCCTCCTTGATTAAATTACTACTATGAGTCACTTTCAACTTCTCTAGCGTTTGAAAGAAGTTACTGCAAGTTTATATAGACAAGAAAAGGAAATCTTGCTTTCTGGGTATGGTGGAAAAGTTCCCATCTGGTTTTCAGCTCCCGTCTGTTAAAGCAGATCCTGTTTTGGGCCAGGAAGGAACTCACTTCCTTCAGCAAATGCTTAACGGGTCAAATTACTGTCCCAAATGCAGAAACGTGCAGCTTCTTCTTGTGACGGCAGAATCTCCAGACACTATTTTAATCCAGTGATCTTCACAACCCTGGTCAAAAATAGCCAGGGAGCACATAGAGACCTTCCCGGTTGGGTTGAAGACAAGAACTGTCAATTCTGATGGCGGCATGACAGTTGTGTCAACGCTTGAAATTACCCTCTGCATCACCTCATTCAAAGTTTCTGTCTTCTACTCTAACTCGACTGGGAATGGTCTGGTTGGGTGGTGAGAGCAGCTCCCAGAATTCCACTGGCTGGGAAAATGAAGGAAGGATTGCTCTAATCATGTGTTTCTTCTTTATATATATATTAAAAAATTATTTCATTTTATACAAACAATCCATCTTCCATTTAAATAGTGTGTCATCTGGGTACAAATATCTTGTGCAATAACCATTACAGTTTAAACATATTGCTTGGTATTAATACTCTATTCTTCCTTAATACTGATATATATAAAATATATACAATTCTTATAACATTCCCCATCTTAACATTTTTAATTCTTTTCACATGTTCACTGCTTTTCGCTAGTCTTCTTTAATTTCCATATTTATTCTCCAGTCATTGATAAATAATTCCCATATCATATAATGTTCCGGTTGTTCCTTCTCTTTAATTGCCAGTGTTATAGCCTGTTCATTTCTGCACATTCTAATATTTTCCTAACCACATTCTCTTCAGTCGGAATCTCTTCACTTTTCCAATTTTGTGCAAATAGTTTTGAACACTTTATGTTTATGGAGATTCTCAGTCTCAGTCATGGTTGTCCTAAACTTGTTCTATCCAAAAGGCAACTGGACTTCCGGGGGGGGTGGGGGGGTGGGGGGTGTTGTTCTTTGAAAACTTTTTGCTTTTCATCCAAGAAGCTTCTTCAGTTCTAATTTCAGTTAGAACTGAAGAAGCTTCTTGGATGAGAAGTGAAATGGTTTAAATAAAAAATAAAAACAAGACAGTCCAGTTGCCTTTTGGAAAAAGCAGCTTGGGGACTTGTAGACTTTATTGCACAACTGCATTAATGCTGCACAACAATTCACAGAATAGACCTGATGTATCTTGCTTTTGTAGTCATGGTTCCTGACTGAAAACCCTTAATTTAAACAATTAGCAAGATAGCCTTTTCTTATAATTAAGCCCTTGTCAAAACCTGATGGCTTGAAAACAGCAAACTGGTTTTGGTTGAGCCCAAATGTGATAAAATGGTTGGAAGGTGCTGAATGACAATTTATCACATTTGTTGTGGTTCGCCAGCAGCAGGTGCGGATGGCTGAGGTCTCGGAGAGTGAGGACTCAGATGAGGGGCCTGCGTGTGAGGCAGGGATGGGGCCAGGACCATCAGGGAGTGGAGTGCTGCCTTCAGATATTGTGGAGGCTGGCAGCAGTGATGAAGAGGCCCCCAAGGAGCCTGTGCCCAGTGCGTGTGCGCGAAGGGCTGCTCGAAGGAAAGAGCACCTACAGCAGCACGGGCGACTCGGGAGTAAGGCTGGAAGGTGATGGCCCCTCCCTTAAAAGATAAAAGCCAGCTGAGAAACCGGAATTCTTTTCAGGAAGCAAAGAAGTTTTATACTCAAGCCTGGTGGACGTTAGGAATATCTGAATTGGTGTTTGGAGACTCTTTGTGTTTGAATTATTGCTTAGTAACTTTATCTGGTATTCTTGACAGCCTTGCAAAAGCTTGGCAAGGCTCTTTCTTATTGAAGCTAATTGGTTTGAAGCAGCCTTTTACCCGTGAAGGAATGGGATTCCTTAAGAAACATTAAAAGGTTGTGCTTTGTCTCGTGTTTGCTTCCTTGGAACCAGGTTTGGGTCAGAACAACATTAGGAAATGTCTCTGTTTTTCTATCATAATTGTTCTTGCCTTTTGAAGCTCAGTAATCATTATATGAACAGGAATAAATCCAATTCAGGGCAATTCCTGAACAACCAAGCATCAGCCTTTTGGCCATTTTTCAGGGTGATGACCTTTGAAGCATCCCCATGATCATGTGATCAAAATTCAGATGCTTGGCAACCGGTTCCTATTTATGACGGTTGCTGTGTCCCAGGGTTATGCGATCCCCTCTTTGTGACCTTTGGATAAGCAAAGTCGATGAGGAAGCCAGATTCACTTAACAACCGGGTTGCTAACTTATCAACTGCAGTGATTCCCTTAAAAACTGTGCCAAGGGAGGTTGTAAAATGGGGCAAAAACCCCGTAAACAAGTGTCTCAACTTAACCGCAGAGAAGTTGTCCTCAATTGTAGTCGTAAGTCAAAGGATGGCCTGTAGAAATAAAAGCAGCAGTTTGCCCCCTTTGGATCTTTGAATTGTTTTGCACATCTCTGATCATGTTCGTGAGCCTCATGTAGGTCTATTTGACACAGGTGGTCCTTGGATTAGGACCACCTGTTCAGCATCCATACAAATTTATGAGGATGCTAAACGAGTGTTTACTTATGATTGGTCCTTGGAGTTCCGGCCATTGCAGCCTGCCTGGGGGGGTGTCACGTGATCGTCACGGTTTCTCATACTCCCTGCCAGCTTCCCACGACCAAAATCACTGGGGAGGCCGCAAGAAGGCGGAAGCAAGATCCCTGCTTAATGTTGGCAACCAGGGCTGCCAGAACTGCTGTTGCTAAGGGTCGTTGTCAAGTGACATTGAACTTTACAATTGCCTTGTTTCGTTATGGCAATTGCAGTCCCAGTTGCTATTGTTAACTCAAGGACTACCTATATATCAATGGAGTGCAAGCTGTGAGTTACTTGTGGCTTGTTTCATTTGTTTTTTTTTTTTTAAATTGTCCAATGTCTGAGATCGATCGATACTTGGGGAGAATTTGATGGAGTTCAACAATTTAAGAGATACAAGCCCAAAACTGAGAATGTCTCTTTTTCCATCAAAGCTGTATTTGTCAGAATCAAGCAGGTTGTCTAGGCCTTCTGCTTTTGTAGCAGGGAGACAATCCCAGGCTTCCCTTAATGTAAGGATGAAAGAAAACACAAGTGACCTATTTGGAGCACTGGAATATTCCAGTGGAGTTACTGTAGTTTAAAGTTCAACTTTGGTGCAGCCAAAGAAGTCATATATCATTTTTTTTTAAAAAAAAGAGTATAATAATGATAGCATTTGGGGGAACATTTGTTACTGACACTGGGAAAAAGCAGGTTTTCTCAGAAAGAAACCTACCCATCTCTCTCAAGATCAGTGGTGGTATTCAACCGTTTCTGCCCGGTTCTGGAGAGACGGTAGTGGAGATGAGCAGTGGAGACCAAACCGGTTCTCTTCGCTGCTCTGTGGTTGGCCCACCTGCCTGCCCGGGCTACCATACTCACTTTTATGGCCAGAATTCAAAGCGCAGCTGCTTTGCGCGGTGCAGAATAGCGCCGTGCGGCAGCTGCTGCAGCGACCACCATCATGCAGGCTTGCAGGAGGCAAGTAAGAACGCCTCTGCGCCTGCGCAAAGTGTGTGTTTGGCATGCGCATGCACGCAAAGTGTGTGCATGCACACAAAGTGCAGCCACCAAGCCACGCCCACCGAACCGGTGGCAACTTTATTTGAATACTACCACTGCTCAAGATGCACTATTATTATTATTTTTAAAAAAAAACGCTTTAGCATGGCTATATCCTGTGATGACTGGTTCCACATTAAGATGCTCCCTAACCAAAAATTTATAAACAAACAGATTCACCACTTCACTTGGGAACTACTTCAAAACTTGTGTAGCGGAGTGTATGTTTGTATATAATGTGTTTAATGTCAACTCATAAAACATTTTGTATACAAATTTTATAGTTGACAATAGAAAGAAAGGGGGGGATTTCAAAGAGCAGGTAGCAGTGTGGAATCGAAAGTACATTCCATTCGTATTTTCTTCAAAGACTGATTAGATGACTGAAGCTTCTGCGGCACAAAAATCTAATTGGAGAGCATGATTGATGACTCTTGGCTATGATTATTTTTCGTTGGATGATATACCCAGAGGGGTGGGGGGGAAAAGCAGGATCAAGGGTGACAGTGAATTACATATCT
Organism: Pseudonaja textilis; assembly: GCF_049901715.1. Lineage (NCBI taxonomy): Eukaryota > Metazoa > Chordata > Lepidosauria > Squamata > Elapidae > Pseudonaja > Pseudonaja textilis. The sequence continues at coordinate 12,232,247 of NC_141993.1, forward strand.
CAGAGTTGGCTATGCCGGGTCAATGCTGGACTTAGAATGTTAACTTCAAATAAATCTTTTTTAGTTTTGGGAGTGTGGCTCAAGGCTCATGATTTAATTGGGGTAACTGTCGGAATCCTGACATTTAAAACATATGAGCTGAAAATGTGATTTAAGCTTATCAATGATAAGATAAACTTAGAAGGAATCTGGTGGCATTGGTTTTGATTAATAAACGGTTATTCAAAAACCTTGGAATCACATTGGTGAGTCGAACAATATGCTTGTAAGAATTCTTTTGAGTTTGGCTACCATACGCTAACACCGCTCTCATCCTAAAATGTTTTCAATTTCATTAGAAACTGTAGAGCAGTCTTTTCCTATTTACACAGTGAAATATATATATATATGGAAAAAAAAACACAAGACAAGATCATGCACAATGTGGTCTGCATGCATCATGCAGAAAGCACAACGGTGAAGAGACAAAAGGAGAGGTCGGGGGAAAAAAATCTAAAGTTGTACTGTACCACGCTTTATCACAGAAGTAATGGACTAACTCCTCAACTCCTTGTCAATAGCACAATAGGAAGCAGAGACAAAAAGAAAAAAAGACAAGGACAGTGATATCAGAGGGCCAAGACACAGTAATGAGCCAGCGCCATGATTAAGAACATCCTCTTTACACATTGTGATAGCCACAATGCAGGTCCCCCAATGTCAAAAAGGGGACATCTTTTAAATGCAACCATACCGCTACTCACCTTTATCCAGGACTCAGAACACAACTACATCCGGTCATCCAATGGATCCTGCCCTCACATTTTGCTTTCAGGGGCCATTGCATAATTTTATTATGTCCACCAGGTCACAAAGCTTCAATGTGTTATACTACAAATCCATACTCCACTTTGTCTTTTTTCCACTTAAGGTGGACTATTTCTGTGCTTCCTAATTTTCTACAGTGTAAGCATACCACTCGGCCTCCAATTGTCTTTGGATAACTTCCTAATTTCTTGAGCTGAACATCTGCTATGCTATAGGTATTGTTGAACTACAGGACCCATCAGCCTCAGACAAAATGGAGGGGGTGGATTTTGTAATTCCTATGGAGTTACTCTCTGCCTTTAAATTTATGTAAGTTGAAAAGCTGCTTAATGGATAAGGTCTCCCAGCAACCGGTACATACAAGAGCTAAGAATCTCTAATGAAAAGTTGTAAGTTTTCATGATGTTCTATTTTATTGGAATCAATTTTGCACAGAAGTGTTCTTCTTCCTGATAAAATTTAATAATATTCACAACAAATACAGCTGATAAAATTAGGATCTCTGAGACAAGGGCATCAAAGCACCAAATAGATCCACAGATGCCTCCTTAGCACTGGTTCAAGCTCTCTTTTTCAACTTTTTAAAAACATTTTTAAAATATTAAAAATTCCCTTTTTTAATGGAAATATTGCAAACTTCAGTTTACTATTTTTAAGAAATAAAATTTAAATGGTGGGTAGCTCCTTGAAATAAGAAGAAAGTGATAAGGAATTTTGCTGTCTTCCTTTTCTGTCTGGGGATCCTGTCACTGGATATTTTTTGTCTTAAAACATACCACTGGAATTCTGGAAGGCCACCTTAGCTTCAATTCTTGGTTCTCTAAAATTTTCCAAAATAGACCCCAACAGCAGCAAGACAATAAGGCCAGTGGCAAAATACGTTGCTTTACACAAGCAAAAAGCCAATTCCCCATCCCTAATCAAAGACAATTCTCCGTTTAAATTCTGTTTCTGATTGAGTAAATGTCAAGAATATTACTGTGTCACCTGGAAGAAAAACGAATCTAGAAAGCTGAGTGGTTTAAACATTAAGTCGGCGGTTAGGTGGCAAATCCCAGACAATCTTGTCTGATTTCCAAAATTTAAACAGGATAATAAAGCCTGGCTGGGATTTGATGAAAGTCTACCAGAAAACCTCGAGCTAGTTTGGAATTTAGAAAAACATAGCAGAACAACAGAAGTAAACAATGATAAATCTCTGTTGCCAACACATTGCAGATTTTTTTTTTAAAGAAGTTTTATTTTTTGTGGAATAATGAGAATCATTTCAGCTACATTAATAACAGACTTTTTTTGGTTTTTGCAGATGTCTTGTAAGTCAATATATTCAGAGGTGGGATACGACAGGGATTTACGAGCTTCTCTGCAAACCGTCATTAGCATGCTGAGTGCTGAGAAGCAGCCTGTGAAACAGCCCTCTTTTCCTGCTTTTTAAAATGCAGCTGTGCCTCGTTCGGCAGCTGAAGTTGAAAAATCAGGAAATAAAGATCAGGTAAGAGCCCGGGTGGGCAGGTGGACAAAAACATCAGCAGACATAGAACCAGTTCTACGTCTGCTGCTCTTCAGAGCTATCGGTTCTACAGAGGTGGACAGAACTGGTAGAAACCCACCCCTGAATATATTTATCTACTATTACATATATTTCTTTTGCTTTATGTTCTGTATTTTTGTTCATTTGTTCCAGAACAGAAGCAGTGGCAGTAAACTAAAAAATGGTTTTCAGTCTAATAGCTGCTACAAAATATTTAAAAATTGTTGCTTTTAGCCAAAGAAATCCTATTTATAATCAGGATATGGCTTCAGCTAACTGGAACCCTTTGGAGACACCCATACAGATATTAATCCTTCATATGGTCAGATCCAAATGAAATAAAATGGCCACCTCTACAGTTCAGTTCCCAGATTTTGCTGTACACAGCATGGCATCAAGCTCAGGAATGGATGGTGAAAGGATCACCACTATAATGCTTACCCTTCCATAGAACTTTGAAAAAGACTGTATTTTGGGTAGTCTTTGCCAATTCCCAAATGTTTAACCATTAATCCAGTCTAGCTAGTCACTCACTTAGAAAGGTCTTAAATTATATCAGCTAGATCTGAATACCTGACCATCAGGATTTGTTCTGCATAGCTGTTTCCAGTTAGTCTAATCCATCTGTAAATGGACAACACTCCATTTGAAACCATGGTCTAGGGTTCAGAGGTGGGTATTCAGCAGGTTCTGACCAGTTCTGGAGAACCAGTAGCGGATGTTTTGAGTAGTTCAGAGAACCGGCAAATCCCACCTCTGATTTTACTAGCCATGCCCACCAAGCCACGCCCACAGAACAGGTAGTAAAAAAAATTGAATCCCATCACTGCTAAGGTTGATTTGTAAGTGTTGGCTTGTGTTTAACTATGGAAAAAACAGAACCTTGCTAACTGAGGGAAGCCAAAAAGCATATTACAAAAAGCTTTACAGACTTTGTTGATTCTTCCTTACTGAAGGTCCATATTCTCCATGTTGATCTTCTCCTTCCTAAACTAGACATGGAGAATTTAACCACCCAGATCCAAACCAAATCTATACTGTCCCAGTTCTTCACTCCAAAAGGGCACACACATAAAACTTATGCAAAAGCAAAACATTAATCCAGAAACAAAAGAAATCCTGGTGGAAATCTCTCTCTCTCTCTCTCTCTCTCTCTCTCTCTCTCTCTCTCTCTCTCTCCCTCCCTCCCTCCCTCTCCCTCTCTCTCCAGTGATAACACACTGCAGGGAAAGCAGCCCAACTAAACAGGCAATGATTCAATTTGTCTGCAAAATTCCAGTTTGTTCAACAAATTGTGGTCAAACTAAACATTAGCTTAAGTACAACATATTAACTGAAATCTCCACTTATTCTGAAACCCTTTCTGTTATTTAATTATGACAAACAAGTATACCAATATTGTGCACTGTGTCAGATATTGGTTGACAATTGCCATGGGTGCCCCATACTCGAAGTTAAGATGCCCTGACATAAAACCCTGAAATAATGCAGGAGTGACTCAAGGAACACAAGTTGTTAAACTACAAAAGAACTATATTCCTTGGTTTTCACATTTTAAACCATCTGACCTTTGTCCTTACTTTGAAGGTCTGTTTCCTATAACCTGCGTATGTTAAAACTCATGAAGCCTGTCGTAAGATTTTGGTTTTTTAGCTTTTGAAAATCTGAAGTGTTGCTTTTAAAATTTCCCTCATAAAAATTTAACAACCCACCCCAAATTCTAGTCTCTATATCAGAACTCTACAAATCCGCACAAATGTTGTTTCTATTGCGCATTAAGAACAGAATACAAACAAACAAGACATCCCATTTTAGTTCAAACAGTTACAAGTTAATAAGTAATATTAATCCAACATGCAAAATTGAAAAAGCTGCTTTTAGCTGTTACGTGCTGTTTTTTTGTTTTTTTGGAGGGAAAGGCCAGCGGAGAAACATACACACGTAGCTAGAAGCAAAGCTTAATTCTCCGAAGAAAGCAACGCGTCCTGTATTATTGAAATACGGCTTGCCACGAATGTATCTACACAAATATTTTGCAAGGAAATTGGGGTGGTGGGTACGCATGCCAATAACAGGGACGAACACGGCCACACATTTCAAAAAGCCACAGGGAAGGAGAAGGAGGCAGGAGGGCAAGCCAATTATATTTTGCAGGAGAAAGGAATAAACCTTCCAGACCGATTTAAGGTCCATTGTATAAAACTGTTTCCATCCAGTCGTCAATGGCAGTTTTATAGTAAGTGAAGGACGCAGAGGGGGTTATAGGGATTGTCCGGTGTTGTTGCAAGGGAGGGCAGAGAGAGCGGAGCAACGGGGGGATGCGTGCAAGGGGGGGACTGCTAGTGGAGCCACGGGGTGAGGGGGATGGGAGGGGCGAGCGGGGGTGAGTGAGGAGGACAGACTCACTCTGTCTGCGCTGCGGTGGAAGAGTCCGAGGGATGCCCTGGAATGAGCCCTGCCAGGGAGAGAAGGAAGGAGCAGAAAGCCCACTCTGTGCGGAGAAAGACGGGGGGAAAGAAAAATAAAAATAAAACACAGAACCAGGTGGGGGGAGAAAAACAGTACCAAAAGCTACATTGTTCCTTTTCTCTTAACGAGAAATAGCTGCAATTCTAACCATCCCAAAGGAGTCGTTGGGTTTGCCAAGCGTCCTTCGACTGCTCTCTTTATTCCAGACAGAGACCGGATTCTAGTAGCTCATGATAAGCAGAGTTCTGCAGGGGGAAAAATAAAAGTATTCATCCCTTCCAGATTTTCTGAATTTTCTTCTTCTTCCTTTTTTTTTTTTTTTTTTTGTGCTTCTGAATGTCATCAAGAGGGTCCCCACGTATGCATAAAAAGGTTGAAAGGGAAGCAGTGAAATCAAAATTTGGTGCCTGGCTGCACATATGTCGTAAACAGAGACATTTGACACTGTAAGTAGTGCTCAGGTGTGGTTGTTAAATGAGGCATCACGTGATTTGGACCTGATTTTACAACCGCTCTTGCCATTGTTGTTTAGTGAATCATCAGGGTCATTAAGTGAGACATCACATGACCATGACTTGCGACCTTCCCTGCTGGCCTCCCCATTGACTCTGTGTCAACTAAAACATACTTCTTTGGTCTTTTTAGTTGCCAGCAGAAAGGGAAGGAGGAAAGTAGTGCATTCCTCAAATGCTTCAGATAATTGCTAGGCAGCCAAAACTGTTGGCGTGCAAGATTATTACTGGAGAGCATGATTGATGACTCTTGGCTATGGATGTGTCCCATTGGAGAATATACATCCGGGAGTGGGGGGAAGACCAGGGACGAGGGGGAAATGAATGATGTATCTTAGTGTTGGCTGCACCCAGGTAACGCCGACATGGTCACTCCTAATAAATAGATGCAGCTAGAGACTTATGATTTGAATGAGGGTGGATTTGTCGGAGCCCTGACACTCTGCTTGTTGGGTCTGGGATGGTTGCAAATAGGGACTGGTGGCCGTGAGACACTGTGTCATAAATGAATGAGGGTTGCCGAGTGCCCAAACCATATTTGTGTGATTGTGGGGATGCTGCAATGGTCTGCGCGAGGACCAAGTTGCAAGTTACTTTTTACTGCAACTTCAAACAGTCACTAACAGTGGTTGTAAGTCAAGGACTACCTTTTACGTTTTAACATGTCACACAACCCATGTGATAAACATTGCTGGGATCTTTTTTAAAATTCTTTCCAAAGATTTTTAGCTCAACACAGAAGCTAAAAATGGGGAAATTCTAAACAAACAAAAAAACCAAAATGGGGCAAGGAATTGCAGAGATTTTAGTTATTTTGAATGAAATTAATAATTAAATGGAGGTAAGTGGTTTACCCACCAGGAAGATCCCAAGGAAACGTATGTGAAATATTTCAGTAAATCATAGAATATACAATCAAGGTAAAACAAGCAAACTTCATAAGCTTCGGAAATCTGGAAAACTAAAAAAAGAATTTTCATGGAAGAAAGTTCTATCAGCAAGGCCCCAGGATGAAGAATGCCTCCGTCCTGGTCATCCCTCATTTCTGATAGGGGACTCCGCAGTAGGAGTTAAGAAGGCAGGACACGTCCTTTGAATATAAATCTTTTGAAAGAAGGCCTTCACAGCAAACAGAGTCCCTTCTTTGGATTATTTAAGCAGCTGCATCTTTACCCAGGCCTGAACTCTGTAAACTGATGCCGTGGGCTGAGTAGATAAGACGTTGCGCTTGTCGATCTGAAAGGTCAGCAGTTCAGAGGTTTGAATCCCTAGCACCGCATAATGGAATGAGCTCCCGTTACTTGTCCCAGCTTCTGCCAACCTAGCAGTTTGAAAGCATGTAAAAATGCAAGTAGAAAAATAGGGACCACTTTGATGGGAAGGTAACAGTGTCCCGTGTGCCTTCAGCGTTTAGTCATGCCCGCCACATGACCATGGAGACCTCTTTAGACAGCGCTGGCTCTTCGGCTTTGTAACGGAGATGAGCAGCGCCCCCTAGAGCTGGAAACGACTAGCACGTATGTGCAAGGGGAACCTTTACCTAAAACTGCTTCTTAGAGAGATTCAGAAGCAGTTATTCCTTTCTGCTTGAACGCATCCAGAGTTATCTACTCGCTATCTCAGTCTTTCCATTACTAAATTGCTTTTACTGTCAGGAAAGTTTCTGTGGCCTTCAGCGGAAATGTTTGCACACACCACTGTAGACTGTTCCTGATCCTCTACTGAACAACATCTCTGTAGGAGTTGGATCTTAACTGCCTTCACAAGGCTAACCTCCACCTCCATCAATCTCTCCTTGTAAGACTTACTTTCCTGGAGCTGACTCTCTGGGATGACCTTTTGTGCATCCTCTCATGTTTATTTAAAGTAACTCTTCTTCCAGTGAAGTGTCTGGAACTGGACGCAGAATTTAAGAAGTTTGACTTGTACAGAAACTATTTCTTCCTACTTTAGAAGGTATAATTTAATAACACCCCAAAGGTCAGACTTCTGACCCATTCAGTTCATAATCATCACAGTTCTTAGAATCCTTTCTTCATCTCTCCTGAATCCTCTATTAATGAATTTGGTTTTTCTTTTCTTTCTTGAAATTTGTCTGATTAAATTTGTTATTTTCAGTCTCTTCCCTAACTTTTCAAAATCATTTAATTTTGTTTCTTGTTGCCATCTGCGAATTTGTTAAGTCTCTATTTCCTTCATGTCCTCATTTAATACAGTAATAGCAGCCTCCAACCACTCTTGGTACCATCTCACTCAATATTTCCTTCGATATGAAGGATAATTTATGAAAACATGTTGAAAATGTTTGTCAAGCTTCTAGGCATCCAACTAACATTATGCAATCCAGCCTGAATTTAATAAGCTTACAAATTGGAATAGGATTAATTAAATCTCTCCAGATTTATCTATCAGGTGCAACTACAGCTTTGGTTGTGTTTGGAAATTCTGAGCATATTGTTTTAAAGAAATGAAATACACATTCCTATTTCAGGAATTAGATATAGGTGTTTAATATCTTTAAAACAATACTCAGAAGCATACTTTTGATTTACCTTTTGTGTAAATCTCCAGGTGTAGTTATTGGCATATGTCATTACATAAATATAATTTAAAAAATAAATGAAGTGAAATGATCAGGCTATATACATTTTCATGTTTTTATTTTATCTATTTGCAGAAAAATAGATTACAATATCTTGCTGCCCTGTTTAGTTATTTTTGGGCAAAAATAGAAGAATGCAGAAATACAAGGATGATTAAAAGCTATGAGCCTGAGGGGAAAAAAACCTGATGGCTTTTCAACTTCATCTGAAAGGTTAATTCTTTTTTTTTTTCTTAAAGTTTTAGAGTTGAACTATGTTTTGGTGATTCTGTAGATCGAAACCAACTGTTAAAATCCCTCCAAAAATTTTAAAGAAAAAAAATGTGCTCATTCCTTTCTAATTCCCAAAAGCAACAACAAAAAGAAATGCACAAGGTGATCACGAAAAGATTTAGTATATTCATTTGTAAAAATTTTAACTTTCAACATATCACCTTTTTTAATTAAAAAAAAAATTAGCATGACTTTCCAAACATGTTCCATAGATGCGTTTGACTTATTATACTGACATTTGTTATCCTGGCATTTTATGCAATACCCATGTCATTTAAATCTTCAGTAAATTATCTATGTACTTTATGGGTTGTTTATATCTTACATGAAAGTACAGTTACTAAAAAATAAAACTGGAGTAGGGTTTTATACTATAATATACAGTAGTATTTTTTAAATTCCAGAACCACAAAGAAAACTGAAATAGTGATTTCTAAATAGTCAAGGTAAAGAAAATTATCAAGGAAATGTGTTGATTAGTAAACTTTTCCCATTAATTTAGAAAAAGGTGTGTTGAATCTGACTGGGGTATGAGGTATATTCAGAATTACCCCCAGTTTTTGCAGAGATCAATCCAAATTTTTTCAGTATTTGCCATGTAGACCAGGGGCCTTCAAACTTGACAGCTTTTAAGACTTGTGGACTTCAACTCCCATAATTCCTCCTCCAGTCATGTTAGCTCAGGAATTCTGGGCATTGAAGTCCACAAGTCTTAAAGCTGTCAAGTTTGAAGAGCCTTGGCGTAGACTAATGCATAAAATCCAGTATTAATGAATCTAAGAAATACAATGCCCGCTTTTTGAACGAGTACCTAAAATAGGATGAATGAGGGAAGCCCAGAATTCTAAACCTTAAAAGACTATAAAATGTTTTCTGTAAACAAAGATTATAAAAAAAAAGTGATAGTGAAAATGTCACTAAAAAGTATACACACCATAGCAATGATGGACTTATGACCACAACTGGAGTCAAAATGTCCATTTCTTAGCAAGGCGGTCCTTAATTGAATCACATCCAACTTTACAGGGTTTTTGCCAAGCAAATCCCTGGAATTGTTAGACATAATGCAGAATTGTTAAGCAAATTTGGCTTCCCTCACTGACTGTGACACCACATGTGACCTCAGAAACCAGCTCATATGGAACTTCCGGTTTGAGCTTCTTCAGCGACAGACCAAAACCTCGTCTCTGCGAGGCTTCGATCCATGCTTGCCGCTGGAGTGCCCCGAGCCAGTTGGTTTCGGGCTAAGCCACCCCGTAGAGGTGGTGAAGAGCGGGGAGACAGCCAGGAGGGTTGAGGAGAGCCACATCTCTCCTCCCCAGCTGGCCATTACTCCCTTTCCCGAAGGCGGTTGCAGTGGTCAGAAATGGCCACCACAAAGAAGAACTCGACCGGAAAAGAATGTGCAGGAGGAAGATAAGAAGAGAAAGTTTTGGTTGACAGGCTCAAATAGCAAAAGCAACAAATACGGTAGGTACTCTGGAATTAAAACTGTTAAAAAACAATAACACTGTTCAATAAGAAGATTTTTAAGCTGCGAAGGAGAGAGAAAGGGGAAAAGATTTGGTTTTCTCCTTTTCCTATACTCACAGCTAAGAGACTTAAGCAAGAAATTGGAAAAAAAATCCACTTTGACATAAACAGGCATTTAATGCTGAAAATAATGTTTAAAACTGTTTAAAATGGCTCCACTTTTAGAAGAACTGAAAATGGAACTTAAAAAGTACAAAAAAGATGCACAAGAAGGGAGAGGTTCTTTTGGCTTCATATTTCAGTTTTTAGAAATGGAGATTTGGAATTATGAGAAACAACAAGAAATGCCTGCAGAACAAAAAGTTTGCGACAAAGAAGAAGCCATCTTTAATGAACAAGCAATCTTAGATGGGGGAAAAAAGGAAAGGGGGAAAAGAGAAGGGAAAGTTTAAGACTGAGACAAACAACTCCAAAAAAAAAAATAGAGTGAAAAATAAGTATAAAATCAGAAAGCAACAGAAGAGGGAAATGCAGAAGAGAGAATTAGAACTAGAGAGACAAGGGGGTAAAAAGAGGAGGGAGAAGATGAGAGGGAAGAAAGAAAGGAAAAGAAGTTATAAAGGACAGAAGCAAAATATAGAGAAACAGGGCCTATTTAGAGATAATGGGTGAAAACTTAATGGAAAAAGGGATTCCGCAAAGGTACATAAGATCGTATGGTTATATTAGAAGCAGAAATAATTTTAGAAAATATGAAACAATGTATGATTAAAATGTCTGATAAAATAGCTATTGTAATTCAGTGGAATGCTTGTCAATAAACAAATGTAACAAAAGGTGTATTTATTGATTTACAAAACATATGTGAAGAGAAATAAGGGAAAAATTAATTATGGAGATTATATGTGTTTTTAAGGAAGTATGATATTTAATTGAACAGAAGTATTAAGGATGTTAAGATTTTAATTATTATTAATGATAGAACTGAACTGGAATGGAATGAGGGTTTATAATTACACATATTTACAATCTTTCTTTTTTTTTTAAATATAGTGTGTATTATAAGAATGTACCAAGCAGAATTCGATGGGAAGTTATGTATTATGTATAATATTGAAGGTCATAAACTTAAGGTATATATTGAAGTTTAAATAAGAGTTGAATGGATGTAATTAAAATATATAAAGGTGTCATATTAGTAACTACACGAGAAAATTTGTTTAATGAGAAAAGATATGAAATTGAAACAGAACAGACAAAAGTATAAATATAATGATTTGAATTGAGATGAGATAATCAAAATAAAATTGAGAAAATTAAAAGAGGGGAAAAACTATATAGAAAATGTAAAATAGTATAAGATATGGAATAGAATACAAAAAAGAAGCATGAAATTGAGTTTTGTGTCTGTATAAAGAAGTTCAACCTGGGACCATGCTATTTTCAAAAAAGATGTTTTACTTGTATTTTGTATGTGTGAAAACCCAAATAAAACTTTATTAGAAACCAGCTCATATGATCCAGGGATGCTACAACCGTCATAAATACAGGCCGGTTGCCATGTGCCCCAGGTGGGAATGCTACAATGCCACAAGTGTGGGGACCAACTGGTCGGCCTTAAGTCAATTTTTTTCAGTGTTGTTGCAAGTTTGAATAATCACTAAATGAATGGTTTTAAGTCAAAGACTACTTGCATATTGAAGTATCATCATCTTCTTTTAACGACCCCATAATCCCGGAGTCTGGGCAAGTGAATGGAGCTGGCGGAGTGTTTACTGGCCGGATGCCCTTTCTGTCCCCAATGAGAAGTTTTGTTCAGCAGATATATTCTCATCGTGCCCAGAGAAAAAAAAAATATCTGTCTCTACCTTGGATCAAACTCACAGCCTCCTGACTGTGAGGCAAGAGCTCCACCTCCAGACCATCGCACCACTCCTACATGTATATTGAAGTATGATACCCAATTATACAACTGCAAGTAAAACACCGTAAGGAAGCACCTCTATGCAAGGAGCATATTTTCCAGTAAAGGACTCACCGCATTTCTTCTCCAGGTTGTCTGGGTGAATTTGTCAGCAAAGCTGCACGTGGTTGCTTCAGGCATCTTGCTGCCTTTGTGACAGCCACACCCAACAGCCTTCATGCAGAGAGAAGAGAGACAACCCAGTGAAGACCAAGAACAGCCACATTGAGGCTACCTCACAGGGGGATCCAAAGCCAGCTTCAGTCCAAAGGCAGTGCAGATACAAATTCAAATTAAACGGATCCACTAAGAGTGGACCAAAACCGCCACAGCACCAGCCTTCCCGAGAGAAAATGCAAGTGCCTCTTTCCTAAAACCTTTGTGCAGCCCAGGTGCACAACCATTTTATGCCATTACTATGATCGCATTTATTTTCATGCGCGGCATAATTACTTACAAGACGGCGTTCAAGTTCTTGGATGGTCTTGTCTTTCTTTTTCAAATCGTCTTTCAGCTGTGTGATCTCGCTCAGTAATTCGTCAGTCTGGCATAAAAAAAACCCCATAAATTAAGGTATTAATGGGTTTTGAGAAACATTATAATGTCTAATTATCTTCTGCGGAAGGAAAAAGTATGGCTTTGAAACCAGGACTGAATAATGGATTTCACATTACCAAAGAATAGTACAAATTGCAGATATTATCGGTATCTATACCCTCATAGTTCTCTTATTCATTAAGTTTGTTTGCCATCCATCTCGCTGGGAGACCTCAGCAATTCACAATCAGTGAATACATTTTCTGATGCTTGCCATTCACAAAACAACTGCTACGTGTAGTGAACATTCTACAAATGCTACCATCTTTCACGTAGTCCATATATTACAAGACTTACATAAAAATTAAGTTAGCTACCCATTAAATATGATCATTTACATAGCACATCCAAAACTGTAGGAAGCATAATTCAATTTATTCTGAAAAACTGGATTATACAATACTTTCCAAAACTGAATGTTACATAAGTTAGGGACTGCCTACATACAATCTCCATTTAGAGACTTTACAGTTTTATTATTAATTGGACATTTTCCCCACTCAAGTCTATTAAATTACTTGTTTGTGATGTTTTTTTATATTCATGTTGTAATCTAACTTTTAAAGGCCTTCTGGTATTTTCGTTTCTCCCTCTTTCACATGTTTAAAAGTATTAATTAGAGCGGTCTGTTCTGTTATATATAATCTGGTTTTTAAATAATTTTGTATGCCCATTTATTTTAATTAATCTGTTCCTATTCTACATTATTCCCTTAAATTCTGCATCTCTACATGGCTCCTTTTAAAATAGTTTTATTTAAGCACCTAATCTATTTTGGAGATTTAAGATGGTAGTACAAGCATCCCAACCCTGAAAAAAATAATTCTGTAATGAGAAAAACATACAGCTTAGAATTGTTTTAACTAAGACCTATAAATAGTTTAGAACAGATATCAGATTCTCTATATCTGTGGTCTGTCTGGTGTGATCTTCCTAGCAGAATCAAACTTCTTCAATATCCATTCTAAGGTCTCATCTGCAAAATTGTCAACAGCCATTTTACCTTAAACATTGGTTCGGGTTCTGGCTCTTCTGGACTTGATGGCACTGTGAATGAGATGTTGTGTAGTGACATGTTTTCATCATTCTGCAAAAGAGCAACGTTTTGTTATGGTTTTGAGCACTTAAATCTTACAAAGATATCCAGACTTGCGAAATTAAGGCTTAAACAATTTAAACCCTAGTTGAACAACCTACTATAAACAAAAGGAAGGACAGTAAGGGGATTTTTGCATGAAAAATGCCTCAGGAATTTCATTTTTTTCAACTAAAATCAGAGAAATCTTTATTGGCTGCCTTCTTTTCACAAATGCTTCCATGAGGGACAGATCCTACAGTAAATCCAAACGACAAGATAAGCCACCCAACAACAAAAAAAAAACAACCAAAAGGAACCAACCATTTTAACACAACTGCCCAGAGTTGCTGTAATGGCCTTTTTGATATCTTGGCAAGAATTACATTTTCTCTCCCCTCCTCTGCTGACCAAAGCAATGAAATAAAGCAACCTATTCCAATACCTTGTCAATTCAGGGGCAGCCTGGAGGGAAGCCCACCCTCACAACCCCTAGGGCTTGCTGCCATCACTGGGGGTCATTTCTGGTTGGCTGATTAAGCTCTTCATTACTGCCAGATGCGTTGCTTCTCTTGAGCCTTTCACAACTACAGCCAGCCTGAAATCCTTCTCCTGGGCCTTCAAGAGTTACTCATTGGCTTTTGCTAGATGGGCTAATACAACAGACCTGAAAAGACTTCGGAGGTCATCTAGTCCAGCCCCGTGCTCAAGCAGGAGAATTTATACCATCTCAGACAAGTGACTGTCCAGTGTCTTCTTAAAAGCAGCCTCTAGTGATGAAGCATCCACAACTTCTGTTCCACTGGTTAATTGTCCTCACTGTTAGGAAGTTGCTCCTTAATTCTGGGTTGCTTCTCTCTTTGATCAGTTTCCAACCATGATTTCTTGTCCTGCCCTGTTTCTTTGGAGAATAATTGAATCCCCCTCTTCTTTGTAGCAGCCCCTCAAATACTGAAAAACTGCTATCATTGTCCTGCCTAATTCTTCTTTTCTTCAGACTAGCCAAATCCAAGACTGGGTTAAGACTGGGAGCAAGTTAAGCAAGATTAGGAGCAAGCTAAGACTCTTCTAATAGTTACTCATTTTTCGTCTGCCTTTTCTTGGCGGCTGCTCTAAACCTATCTTCAACGGCACAAAGGCCTGTGCCTCTTTTTAAGTATATAAAGAACTCTTTATTTTTGATGCTTGCCAAGTGCTTAAAGCCTTGTCTTGGTTACCTGCTCCGGGGCTCACTTTCCCACTGTACTTCTGCAACAAATAGGCCTCTCCAACCTGGCCTCTGGGGGAATATGCTCCCTTTTGAGGTTTCTGAAACTATTCTGTTCCGAATTTCTCAATTAGCTGGCTGGATCCTTCTGACTACCTCTGCTGGGCATTTTCTATAAGCCCACAGCCTCCTTGCACAGCTCTCCTGTTTAGTCTTCCTTGGCTTTTCTCTCCTTTCTGAGGGACCTTCAGCTCCAAAAGCTGGAGCCCACTAAGGCCTCTCTTCTTCTTCATGAGAAGAGCCGAGCCGAGACACAGCCATGAAGAAAATTAACCTTAGTCCTGCCCTCTCGGGCATCCGCTCCTTCCATTGTCCTAATGACTGAGAAAACAAACCCTCTTCCTTTCCTTTCCTGAAACCTGTCGGGTTGTCTGTGAAAAGCTTGGAAAAAACTACGCTCTCTGTTTTCAGTCTAAAATAGTGGGAGGAGGTTGAACTCTCGCATGGGTGAGGCAGGGTAGGGCATACATCTGTGCAGTTTCTGGCTGAATACTTTTATGAAGGAATCAAAGGCAGAGAAATAAGTAAAAGTGATGTTGCAAATAAATAATAAATTAAAATTAAATTAAAATAATAAATAAGATAATAAAACAAAACAAAACACAAGGCCATCTGGGGTGCGTTTAGATCCAGGAGGGCTTAAGTTGAGATTCCTCATCTGTTCTGATGGGGCTCATGCACACACACACACACACCCATGATTTTTAGCAACATAATGGTTGGAAATTGGGGCGAGGGGGGGGGAGGTTTGTTTCTGCCCATTTTTAAGCAGCACGTACACAGATGAGGCAAAAGGTGAAGGGGACGGCGGAAGATGACATGATTAAGTCGGTAGCAGAGAATGTGAGTTTGGGCAGAGTCCAGGAAGGGAGGATGGAGGTGGCCCAGGGGTGGGATTCAACCAGTGTTACTACCAGTTTGGTGACTGCTACGCACGTGTGTAAAAAAAAAAAACCTTAGGCTGTGCCGCCTAGACAGCTGAAAAGCGCTGCGTACAGGTGTGCAGCATTCAAAAAGCCACTTTTTTTTTACTTTTTCAACCTCACCTGTGCCGCGCAAAGCATCTTAGGTTGAAAAAGCAGGAAATAAAGGACAGATAAAAGCCTGGGAGGGCGGGTGGGCCTAACAGCAGCAGACACAGAACCGGTTCTGTGTCTGCTGTTCTTCAGAGCCGGGCACGACCGGTAGCATCCCATCCCTGGGGTGGCCTGATCCATAGGATCGCGAGCATTCAGATATGACTTAGTGACTGGAGAACAACACAGACGCATTCTAAAACAGAAAGGAAATCTCCTCAGCGTTCTCCCAGAGAGGAAAACGCCAGGCCGGGTCTGGAACAAGGTCTTTATCTTGGTGTCTACAAAAGGCAGCCCTGCTACTAAAAAAAAAAGCAGTCACTGCCTACTAAAAGGCTCTTGGCCTTGAGAAGATGTTAAGATCATAGACCAATAAGCCAATGTGTAGAAAACCTTTTCCCCCTGATCTTTATTCTTTTATTTTCACAAGAAAAAAAAATCAGCTTCTCAATCTGTACGAAAAACAGTTTTCAAAAGGAGACCATTGTGTTTTTAAAAGTTTAAACAACTGTGTTATTTACACAGCAACCCACTTTACTGATTTTATTTTGCCTCTATTGGGTCTACTTTGAATTCTTCGTGTATTTTCTACAGTAACTGGAAGAAGCAGTCTTCCGCAATGTGGGCTACGGAGCTGCATGTGAAAGCACAAAGGCTGACCTTTGGTATTCAGACAGACTGCATCATTGTTGACATCACAACCTGTTTTTAACAGGCCACATTCCTCTCCCTGGCTGGGGCTACAATGGGAGCCATGAATGATTTAATAAGTTGATGTTCCAACTCCAATTAGCATAATCAGCAAGCGGCAACATTAGCCCTGGAGGAACCCAACCGATTTATATTGCTGTGATACTTTAATCCTCTTTTCCCAGGCCAAAAGCATTTGTGACTGTGAGGAACCCTGCCACAGCTACTTTTCAAAGAGAGTTCAGTCAGACTGCCTTGTTTTCGATCAGGGCTCTTCAACCTTGGCAGCTGTAACACATGTGGACTTCAACTTCCCAAATTCCCCAGCCAGCTGAATCTCAAGCAGAACGGAATTAAGATTTTGAATTTTAATGAATTAAAAATGCTATTGCTATTTGAAGTGATGCCCTGGTTGCCCCCATTCGCTGCAACACCCGTGAACCTGAAAACCCAAATTCCCAGAGTTTGGGAAAAGACATTCCTCAGACATGATGACCTTTCTATTTCTATTGACTGTTTCCTAGTATGATTTGATCGCTGATTGTACCCTATGACTATCATTAAGTGTTGTACGTTATGATTCTTGATTCTTAACGAATGTATCTTTTCTTTTATGCACACTGAGAGCATTTGCACCAAGACAAATTCCTTGTGTGTCCAATCTCACTTGGCCAATAAACTATTCTATTCTATTCTATTCTATTCTATTCTATTCTATTCTATTCTATTTTCTATTCTATTCCTCTCAACCCTCCATCCTGCAGGAATGGAAATATTTACTATTATTACTACTAGAAGATAGGGATGTTCAAAACATTTCCAAACCTGAAATGCAAGCTAGACTCTTCGGGACACAGGGATTAAGCCTGCCATAGAATATTTTGTACTATACACAATAGTGCTTGTGCACGTGGTACACTTCCAAAACTTGCTGAGAACAGCTATAATATTGCTCATGATGGTGCCTTTGACACCCAAAACAAGAGATTTCCAATTCAAGAGGCTCCAGTCCAGAACATAGGGTTTACTACTGTTTCAGCAGCCAACTTCAAGCAACTTTAAATATTAGATATTTAGTTTCATAATAGAAAAGGTAAGGACGTGCTACTTTTCTCCTCACTAACCTGATGGAGTATTCTTTTCATTTTTAAGAGCTGGGTTTTCACCGCTGTGCATTCTTGGACCATATGCCGAAGGGTCATTTCGTCCAATAAAACAGTATTTGCTGGCAAACTCCTCAGTGGTGGATAAAAGCCTGATGCCCCATAGCCTTCGAGATGACTGACAGGGGGAGAATCGACATAGTTGCCACCCCTGAAACAGAGTTTGGAGGATGTTAGTAAAGACCCTTCTTTTATTAAGTCTCCACAGGAGAAGTGAACTTCTGTATTGAATTTAAGAGCAATGCAGTATTCTCTCTAGCTGCCCAAGATCAGAGAGATGTTCTCTGCTCTGAATCCCGGCCAGAAAATCTGTCTGGCTGGGGTAGTGGAGAGAATCTCTTCTATGGTGACTTTCCAACTCTCAAGGGTTTCCCTCAAGAGTTTCACTGGTGTCACTGGTATTTCACCCTCAGATCAAGCTCTACTTTCCCAGGTACTGAAAAGTACGTGTACATTTTTTTATTTATTCTGTCACATTTGTTCTGTCCTATTCACATTTTATTGCTTTGCTTTTAATATGGTTACTCTTGCTCTTGCCTTGTAGGTCGTCCAGTTATCTTCACACAAAGTGCAATCTTAAAATATTAGCAATCTTTGATAAATTATACCCAGGACTCAACTCCCACAGAAAGAGGTTCATTTTTGTTTAGGCTTTTGAAGGTGTCTATCAACTGTGAAGGTGAACGTTTCACCTTCAACTAGAAACAGCCTCGTTTCCACTCTTTTGCCCCAAGTTTGAAATAATTTCAGAAAGATTAAAGTAGCCCATCGGAAATGGAAAACAGCCACTTCAAACTCAAGGTAGAGTGTTGTTTTTGTCCGTGTTAGGGACATTTTAGAATTCCCTGGACTGCTGTCTTTTCTTTCTAAGAATCACCGTGTCCAAATGTTGATTTTTAACTTTGGGGGGAAACTCTCTAATGCTTAATGGCTCCTGAAGTAATCCCAAACCCCAACCTTCAACCTTTTCCTCCTCAGGGTATCATACCTGTTCAGATCATTTCTGATGTGGGAGTAGTGCTCAGTGGGACTAAGATGATAATGATCCTGAGTATTCCACCTCTGGGGTGTTCTCTTCCAGAGCCCCTCCGCTTTCTGCTGTCGAATATTTCTGTCCGGGCGCTCATAACGGTTCATATTGTCACATTCCTCTGTACCAACAGAAGAAAATAAAGCAGCATTGATTTAAGTAGAACTAGTATCAACACTAAAACCAAAACAGGTATCGGATAGCACTCTTAATTATCTCACAGTTGGCCATAACGAAGTCAGGGAATTGCACATAAATTCGGTATAGAATGGGCACAGAAAAGGTAATTTTAGTTCACCATATTGTGATGATCAGAGGTAAGATATAAATGTAAAACTCCAGTTTTCTTCTCCATAACACATCAAACAACAGAAATACGATTCTAGTTATGCTGAAATTAACTGGCTTCCAGTATAGTAAAACTGCAGTTTGATAACTTAAATTCTTTCTTTAAGCTGCATGAAAAATAAAGAACCAAGCCGTTCCTTTGCTATCTCCCCAAATGCAACTTAAAGCAGACAAAACAGCCCTTATTCTTCACAAGGATTTTCCCCTGCCTGCACTTACATAATCAATGATGAAACATGATCTTTGGAGAGCTTTATTAATTTAGGAAAAGTTTTAGAACACTCATTTTACCATGCAACATGAAACTTCTAAACACACACATACACACACACATCCATCAGTGCCTCCCAAAACAACCAGTCTGGTTTCTGACAACTGGATGAGGCAATTGTTTGGAGAGCTTAAAAGCCAAACCAAGGCACCAAGAAGCGCAGCTGGAGAAGAAAAGTTTGAAAGAAACCCGTTCAGCTTTCCACTTACCTAAAACTGTTCTTCTTCTCATGGCTAAGCCTTGGCGGCGTGGCCCTTTTCCTAGCTGCTGCTCGGCTGCCTACTCATAGTTTTGCAGAAGACAGGGACAAATAGGCCTTGCTTCCTGATCTGCTTGCGTAGAGTTGGGAAAGCAGCCCAGTTTGACCTTGTGACTTACAACTCCCATCCTCCAAGTTGCATACTTCTTGCCACAGAACAATTGCTATAAATAGAGGGCAAGTTCCATCACAGACTCCAAAAGGGAGGCAGAAAATTATAAACCTATGAATTACTTTAGCACTTGATGGGGGTCAATCAGCCTTCGGGCAAAGATGTAGTTAACTGCTGAATTCGTGAATCGCACAATCTTGGGAGGGGAAAGAGGCCACCGAATCCCAAGTCCTGTTTTCTGAACCCACATTAAAGCAAGACTTAAACGTATCCAGTAAAAAAGAAACCCGGCCTACACCTACAGTCAAACTCTGGCTCTCTTCGGCTTTTTCCTAACTTTCCACTGGAATTCTAATCCCTCTGCTCTGGATCTAAACATAACAGCTTTGGTTCCTTAATTTCCAGACTTCAGAGAGGTTTTCTGTATACTTATCTGGCTAGTTGCCTTTGGTTAGGGTACTTTTGTTGTTTAAAACAAAAGGATACACTGTAATTTTAACCCTGTTATAACAAAAGCATCAGTGAGAACTCGTTTAAAAAAAGACTAGCTGAAAATGATGGCTCTAAAAATGGGAGAGAAATGGAAGCGGAGAAACCTCTGAATGGGCTTCTGTACAAACTCCCTTTTCAAAAGCATTGCTCTGTTCAGAAACTTCAGAAAAATTAAACGGGTGGGGATAATTTTAATGGCCTTACTTGAGCATAAAACAAAGTTGTACGGGCAGAGGTGTCCAACTTTGGCAAGTTTAAGACTTGTAGACTTCACCTTCCAGAATTCCTCAGCCATCTTTGGGAATTCTGGGAGCTGAAGTCCACAAATCTTATCCCAAAGGTGCTTTTTCAAGAGGCAACCGGACTTTCTGGTTTTGCTTTGAAAACGTTTCACTTCTCATTCAAGAAGCTTCTTCAGATGAGAAGCAGAACGTTTTCAAAGAAAAACCAGAAAGTCCAGTTGCCTCTTGAAAAAGCACCCTTGGGACAACTATCACCTAGGCCAGGGGCCACTGGTGGCCTGTGAGAAAATTTTGGTGGTCCGCAGAGAAATGTCACCCCCAGAGCAATTAATCCAGGCTGTGTGGGAACAAAAGGCTGAGCCGCCACATGGCCCACCGGAACACAAGGATTGCGTCCCTTGCATTGCAAAAAACACGAGGTAATGAGGGGAGGGGGGAAAAGGCGGAGGGGGCAACTTGCCCCACTCGCCTCACCTGGCCACCGGTCGGAGTTTGGGGAAGAGAAAGAAAGACTTCTGCTGCTTTCCTTGCATGAAGCCAAAAGTCTCTCTCTCTCTCTCTCTCTCTCCCCGAGAATGGAGCTGGAGACGGTATCCTGTGATCCCAAATAATGATCAATCGTTAGGAAAACAGGGTGGGGAATTTTCCTGCAGACTTTTTGGGGGATTTTCTCAGGGTCTCTGGTCCGTGGGATTTAAAATTATGAGTGGTGGTCCTGAGGTTCAAAAGGTTGGCGACCCCTGACCTAGATGACTGAGAATCTCCACAGACCTAACAAATCTTAAAAGTTGCCAAGGTTGGACACCCCTGCTGTACCCTGAGATAAATGCCTCTCTCTATATGCACAGCCTTGGTGTCCTCCAGATTTCACCCTATAAGTTGTTGGTTCTCTTGGCTTAATAGAGATCAAAGGTGGGATCCAAGTAGCAACAGTAATGCAGATTCCAGACACTTCAGAAGGATCCTTTCACTAACCATTATCACAGGGTGTGTCTTCGGGTAAGTCGACATCAAGCATAAGATCATCATCTTCAAGATCACACGACTCAAGGTTGTTCAAGATATCCTGCAAGGCACAAGAAATGACTTCCAGCTGAGCCCACCAGACTATGTTTCTTTAAGTCCGACTAACATACATGTAGTTTGAAAGAAACTCTTTATTGCAGTTTCTGTAACTATAGAAGAGAACTTTATAATGGTCAACGATTGGAGCAGTTTCCAACTATCCAGGACAGGTAATATTGAAGTGAAAAAAATTATAATTAACCCCGGGCCTCTTAAAATATGTGCTAAGTATTCAGGTTAAAACAGATCTTTATTTCAGCCATAGACCAGCGTAAGATACAATGAGAAAAAATTACACCCATTTCAGTACTAACTTATTGAAACTTGTAAACGATAAAACATAATTGAAAGCTACAATGACTAACGTGATACAATTATATTCAAATACTAAAATATGTCTAGGAAAGTGTGGAAGAGGTTGACCAGCAACAAGGAGGGACTCAAGTAGGGTGGCAATGGGGACACCAGTGGGAGACTTGAAAGAACACAATAATAAGGGATGGATCCTTGTGGAGAAAAATCTACCTAGGTGTTTGCTAAGAGTTGAAAGCAACTTGAGGACACACGGTTAATCAAGCATCTCTATGAAAGTTCTTAATATTATTGGAGTAAAATAGGGGAGGGGCTATGAAAGCCAAATAATTTCTGGTTAGATGTGTCGTATTTTCCAGGTACAAAACCAAGGATTTGGAAGGTAATTCATTTGATTTGCATATATTTGACTATTGGCCTTGAAGAAATATTCCAATCATACGGATAGAATTATGTCTGTAAGCCTAGACTCAAGTACTGGGACAAAAGGCATTTATGAAAACTTTTATTAAGTTATTAAAACGTTTGAGGTTTCCCAGGTGATACGTCTTTCTCTGAATGCTGTTATTAACTTTACAGATTACAATTTGTTAATAAGAAAGTATGTAATAAGTATGTAGAAATGGAATACTACTAAAGTCCCACTAATATTTTACAGTACCGCAACTGATAGTTCACTCTTCCCTTAAGAGGAAAGGGTAAACTGAATTAATACTCCTATTCCTTTCATTCTAACAGATTGTAGATTCCAAGCTCTTTGTACTAAATGGGTGAGGAAGCAGCAGATAGTTGTATCTCGCCCACTAATTTACAAACATTGTGTAATTTGATTTTAAAAAGGTTGACCGTCAAAACGGCAGTATTTCTTTTACAAAAAAGGACTTAGTCAACATATTTAAGTTTACAAAAATCCACCAAATAGCACTGGATTTTTAACCTTTCCATACATAGAGAACTGCTCTTCTACATTACGTCACAGCTGAAGGGGGAAGGCAGGTGCCGTACCTTTAGGAAAGAAAGCAAAAGATGATTAAAATAAACTACTTCCCAATGAAGGGAGACCAGGCAGGGACAAGGGGCAGAGGTTGGGTTTAGGCTTATTACTGCAGTTGCCATAGCAACCCCTGGGGGGATTCAAGGAGACCTCCCGGCCTGTATCCAATCACAGAGGTGCAACCACTGACACTGCTACCACATTGCTAGTCTGCCTGGGGCCAACCAAACAATCACATGGACAGGGATGTCAGTTGCCATGGTGAAAAACAAACCCTACTATGAGCCTCAGCCTTTCATCCTCTTATTGACTCTAGGACGCCAAAAAAAAAAAAAAAAGCGCAATGACTTTTGCTAAACTACAGTTCTGGAAATCACTCTTCTAACCAAGCTTTGGCAAGTTTTCAGTCTATTTCTTCATGGTTTTGGGGCCCATACTTTTGAAATGTGTTTCTGTTTAAGCACAGAGATATAAATAAATTGGTACTGCGGGGTTGAAATGAGGATGCTCTCTAAGCTTGGTGGTTCTCTTGGAGACATTTCCTTACCCAACTGGGTGACATCATCAATGCTAGAAGGTTGAGGGCCAATGCTTCTTCCTCCTAGCACTGATGATGTTACCTAGTTCAGGTAATGAAATGTCTGCAGGGAAACAAGCTCAGAGAGCACCAAGGATGCCACAGAGGGATGCTGTGCCCATCTAGCCATAACTCCACAGCATTTATTCTACATTTACTGCAGGATTTCCATTGCTACGGATATACATCCTCAGAGATAAGGGGAAAAAATCTGTCTCATTAAAAAAACCAAATGAGATATCCATGTTCTTGATATTCTTTAAAGCGATTAGATCGTCACCTTTTTGCATTATAATTGGTTTATTTTCATTTTCCTCTTTTTTCTACTCCTTTGTTAATCTATTGTAATAATACCAATTTAATAGATAATTCATAAATAATAGTTCAGAGCATTTGGAATTATAAATAAGTCCATTAAAATATTCTTGACTTTAAAATATTCTCCATTACGGCTTCTTATACTTACAATAAAAATAATCTATTCTCTTCATTCTTCCCTGCTAACTCCAGGGTGAATTTCTAAAAACAAATTTATTGCTTTATTCTGAATAAAGCTGATCGCCATTGACTGTGATTCCAGCCACATTCTCTTTATAGGTTTGCTTTGGCTCAGTGTGAC
Organism: Pseudonaja textilis; assembly: GCF_049901715.1. Classification (NCBI taxonomy): domain Eukaryota; kingdom Metazoa; phylum Chordata; class Lepidosauria; order Squamata; family Elapidae; genus Pseudonaja; species Pseudonaja textilis. Next base: position 12,256,066 of record NC_141993.1, read on the forward strand.
ACAGAATGACCTCTACAATCCTGCAGTTGCTTATTGCAAATCTTCAAACAATAAGAAAAATGTACAGCTTTAATAGTTTGAAAACAAAAATGTTGACAGGTTTCTAGATGGAAAAGCAGCAGAGCAATACATGTTTTTTAACAAAAAAAAATTAAAACAAAACCTCCAGAAAACCAGCTTAAGCCTTGCTTGAGGCCTTGCAGCTGATGGATAATTAAGATATCCAACCCATAAATGTAACCGGATTTAATCATACGGTATTCAAATGTTTCTTGCATGCTTTTCAAACTACATTTAAAAAAAATCCCAGGGTCCATATTTTATAAGGTGCAATTCATGATTAAATCTGGAATCTGTGCTCAGTTTTTATTGAGCAGCCACAGAGAAGAAATACTCAAAAAACCACTGAAGACTTTTGACTCAGTTTAACTACTACCGGTACTGCATTTTTGAGTAGCAGCAGGCTGTCTCACAAAGTAAAGTCTCTAAAAATGCTTCATACTAGGAATATTACTACTGTCAAATAGATGGATGGATTTCTGCTTTCCGAAATTAGGATTCCCATAATTTACCAATAAAACGAGGATTAAAAAGTAAGAGAAGCCATGTTTCTTCTCTTTTTAAAAAAAATTCTATTATTATCTGACTTGTCTCACTGGCTTGTTGTAACCAGCTATTTCTGTATACCTGAGAAAATGGATGCCCTGGCCCTTACTTCATCACTCATACAATTAATTGAATAATAAGCCATAAAGAAGATTATGCCAACTCCCTTTTCTCCTTTATAATTACACGTTGTCGTCCTGCATTGATCATTCTGCCCTCTTGCAAATTTTCCTACATCAAAATTAATCCCCACCCCTGATTATTTAATGCACAAAGCATTAATATTTTCAGGGGAATAACTGGAGATCATTAAATGCCTCTTTATATAAATTTGCACCTAAAGAATATTTTAAAATGTATACTCTTTATCTGCATTATAGAACGAAAACTAAAATTAAACAGAGAACACTCTACTTTTTAGGCAGATGCTCCATACAAGAAAGCATTTATTTCATGCCCACAGCATGTTTTTACATTTTAATACTGTGAACACACGGGACACCTTTGAATGAACAAAATTGTAAAATGTAACAAAGTACGCATAATGCATCGCCAGATACAGATACTACCATTTCACTGACACAGCAGTTAAGACGTCTGCTTCTTAATTCCAAAAGCATAAATTTACATACAAAAGCATTTCTCAAGAGACGCGTGCATCTATGCTATTTATGTGAAAATGATATTCGTATTACTTGTGGATAACAACATAGATTGCTTTCTAGGTGAAACAGAATGGCACTAATGGCACTTTGTATCTAGTGTCAGAATTCTACAAACGAGGCCATTTTAATCAGGGTATAATTTAGAAAAACAGACATGCAAAGTGTGCTAAATTCTAGGCAAGAGGATATTTGGCACAAACTCGAGCACACATAATCTGTGAAGCATACAGTTAGCTTCATTTGTTTCAGGAACAAACAAATAAACACAGTTGTGAATATTAATACTACAGTTGCCAAGTGAATTACATAATCATAAACAGGAAATATGACACTGGTCTGACATGGAATGTTTACACCAGTTATTGCACACTGTTGTGCTGCCATCTAGCCTCTACTTGCAACATTTCTAAAGAATTGCTTAAAATATTCAACATCATACAGCCTCAACTGTATTTAAATTTCTGAAGGAGAGGGAAGTTGCACCAAAAATCACCTACACTTTTTCAGACAGCTTAGCACACCACGTTTTCAAATGCAGGGCATTCCCATTAGTGTTTATATTTCAGCTCCCAAAAGAGAAAGATTGTATCTTAAATACAACGTTAAAAACTAATGCCTTGTGTGTCCAATTCCTTGTGTGACACTTGGTCAATAAAGAATTCTAGTCGACTCTACATTTCTAAACCTGCTTAGTAAAATGAAAAGTTAGTGGATGGTAACAAAGTTTACAAAGTTGACTTGTTCAAAGGGAGCAAATTTATCTCTTCAGTGGACAATTTCAACCTGTGTGTTTGTGTTTCTTTACTGGTACTGGGGTCAAAGACCAAAAACAGGGTTACAAAATTGGTACAGCTGCTAAAAACCACGAACCACTCTAAAAAAATATAATCCTGATGAACCTTGCAGAAATCCCAATAAAAATTCTTGACTGCTCAAGAGATAAAATATTATAGCTAGACTCTTCAAGAATCCCAATATAGGCTTTAAAATGAAAAATATTCAGAATATTAATCTAAGAAATCTTAATGTCCTCATATTAATGTTCCCTTCTATGTGATTTCCAGGCTTCAGAGAAGGTTTCATATATTTATAAGGATAAATGACAGTTTTTCCCCTCCAAATATATATCTAAAATAATTAAGCAAGAATGGGGGATAGCTGTACTGCTAAATCAATAAAAATGGAAGCACTAGAGAAAGGACGGACAGAGAATAGAAAAACTCTTTTTTTTCTCATTTATTTCACTATGGAAGATATTGCAGGTTAGTTTCAACTTACAACCATCCGTTTAGTGATCATTTGATGTTAAAACAGCACTGAACAAAGTGACTTATGACTGTTTGTCACACTTATGACCTTTGCAGTATTCCTATGGTCACGTGATTAAAACTCAGATACTTGGAAACTGGCATGTATTTATGACAGTTGCAAAGTTCCAGGATTAAGTGATCGTCTTTTTGCTATCTTCTGACAATTCAGTGAGGAAACCAGATTCACTGAATATTATATGATATGGGAACTATTTTATCAATAGAGAATAAATATAGAAACTAGAAATTAAAGAAAACTGGCGAAAAATAGTAAGCATGTGAGAATCAAATACGCCAAGATGGGGATTGTTAGCTATATTATGAAAAGTAGTATGAAGAATAAAGTATTAATACTATAGTAATGAATATCAACTGTAATTATTATTGCACAAGATATTTTTACCCAGACAACACAGTTTAAATGGAAGATGGATTGTTTGCATAAAATAAAATAAAAAAATTTAAATTCACTTAACCCGTTAACTACTGCAGTGATCTGTTTAACGACCCTGGCAAACAAGGTTGTAAAATGGGGCAAAATTCTTTAACAACTGTCTCACTTAACAACAAAAATTGTAGTTGCAAGTTGAGGACTACCTATAGATAGAAGCCAACTAAATCAGGTGTTTTTTTTTTTTTTAAGAAAGAAAAGGACAGCTCACAAATTCGTATTGGGATGATAAGGAGGCGGCTTCTGTGGGGCTTTGAAGAAACCAGCATGGGATATCAGCGATCGTCATCAAATGAAGAATTAAAGTTTTCAAACTTCCTATAGTTTCCACAAGACATCAGTCCCAGACTTTCTGCTTAACATCAAGCATTTACAGTCTTTCCAGTGCACCCTCAATTTCCATAGGCCACTGGTCAAAGTCAAAATTATACAACATTGAATATCTTCCATAGCTTGGATAACTGCACCCGGCACAGCAACATCCTAAGCAACTGTCTTTTGAAAAAAAAAACTGACCACTTTTGCTCCTGAGCTAACAAAAACACTTCCAAAGAATTTTGAAGAGCAGGGCCTCTGTGTTTTAACTCCTCTTATTTAAAATTTTTCCAGCGAACACTTACAGTATTTGAATTCACTGACAAGTTCTTAATACAATCGAGCAGTACCATAAGTTACAATTGCAAAAGCAATATAAGCACAGGCACTTATTTCCACACTGAAAAATCAACCAAGGCAGCTTGTTATATTAACCAGTCTCCCCTCTATTTCTAAGTACTCCAGTTAGTCTCATTTCCTGCCTTCTTCAAACTCAGATCTTTGCACATGCTGCATCTGCCATGGAATTCTCCAGAAAAGGATGCAGTTAATGTGAGATGCAATACAGATATTTGCACAGCACTGATAATAGTGTGTGTGTGTGTATGTACGTATTTTTCACTGTCAGAGGCCTTCAATAACTTCTTCTGCAGCTGGCAAGGCTTTCCTGAAGGCCTCTGCAGCCAATAAGAGAACACTGGATCGATCTGGAGCTGTTATCAGCTCCAGAGGCCTTCAGGAAAACCTTGCGGGCTGCAGAAGAAATGGGCCAGCCAGGCAGGTGTCGGGGTGTGCGAGGCCTGGCTGCAACTGTCCAAAGGTAAGTAGTAGGGCAGCTCTACTGTAGAGCTGTAATTGCAGGAACGCTCTTATCTTGGATGGCAAACCTCAGATTAAGAATGTTTACAAGTAATTACAACTCAGGCAAACAAAATCACTAATGCAAAGAAGGATTAGAGAGAGGAAATAAACATGTTTAGACTTTAACTAGAGATAATTGTGTTAATTACTATGCTAGACAGTAACAAAGGTTGAGCAACAACCAAAGTTAACCAATGTTAGAGGATTACTAAAAATGTGTATAAATACAAGACTAGACTCCAATAAAGTCATCATGATTCATGTGATCATGATCAAACACCTCGACTGCCTCATCATTACAACACTCTACCCCCATCTCCACCCTAGCTTAATTTTTAACCCGTGCACCCTGGAGTGGGCGGGGTCTTAATTAGGGCTTATTTTCGGGGTGGGGCTTATATTGGGTACACATGTAAAAAAAAATCAAGCTAGGACTTACTTTTGGGATAGGTCGCATTTTCAGGGAAACATGGTACATACGAAGAATACAAACAATGCTGTTCATATGTAAAAACAAAGAATACATACGATGCTGTTAATTTCTGAAGAATCGTAACTGCCGCACGGATGGACACTCCCAATGGGCTCCAACCCTTCTTCATCCCACATGTAGGTCCCATCCGAGCTGTCAGAGGGAGAAAGCTCAAAAGAGGAGCCAGCTCTGTAATCCATTTCCAAAGAAATTTCATTGATCCCAGTGGGAAGTTTGGCAGTTTCACTCTTGTCATCTACTTCTTAAATAAAAGAAGAAGAAAAAAACCCTAAATACAATGCAGTATACAGATTCTTAATTTAACACTTCAGTACTTTTCTTTTCGGTACTAAGACACTAGAGAAAACTTTTTATCACATCAAAGCAGCTCTCAAATTGCATTCTGTGACCCATACAGGAAGCTAAAACACATTAGCTCAGCCTTCATATACCATTCCACTGCATGCTAAGCCAAAGGCTGTGAACCCACAATGTACTACCCTAGTGAACAATCACACTTTTAAGGAACATTGTCTTAGTTACTGAGATGACCCAGGGCATGGCACAAAAGCAACTAAGTCACAAAAGTAGGTAAAGTCTCTTTAATTCCTCCAACTTGGCCCCCAATGTCCAGTTATCATCGGCAGGAGAAAAAACTCTCCCAAGAACAGTTTCTGAAAGAGAAGAAATTCAGACCTAACCCAAAGTACATATAAATTATAAAAACCAACACAAACCATGGTGCAGCAATTAACCAGACAGGGCAGGGTAAGGAATTGCAGACTTCAAAAGGTAACAAAACACACACAGTTGGGAGGAGGCCAGAACCCAGATAAGACATGACAAACAAAGATAATGCACGCTTTGCTTCCAGCAAGGTTCTGTGTGCAAACACCCATTTTATCCTGTTTTCCCAGCTACATCTAATGAAGGGAATCAGGGCCTTTTTCTCCCCCATAACCCACGTTGCTCCCTTACCCATTCCGCCCTGCGTGCCCTAGAATGAAGAGGGCTTGGGCCTGGGTCTTCCTCTGAATGCCCAGCCGGACTGTGCCGTTCCCCAGTTTCCTCCACAGCCACCGAAGCCACGCTCCCACTCCCTGTCAGCTGTTTGATCTCCCCCTCGGAATCAGATTCCAACAAGGGCATGACAACTAACTATGGTTACAGAAGCTGAACCAGTGGACTAGATCCTGGGATCATATTGAAATGGGGCTGACCTTGAAGATTATTTAGAAATTACAACTAATGCAAATGTCTATGGCAATTCTCAGTCATCCAAGTCATGGTTGTCCCAAAGGTGCTTTCTCCAAAAGGCAACAAGCTTTCTTGGGTTTTTTTCCTTGAAAACATTTTGTTTTTCAAACTGTGAAACATTTTCAAGGAGAAAAAAACAAAAACAAAACAAGAACGTCCAATTCTCTTTCAGAAAAAGCATCTTTCGGATAACTATAACCTGGATGATTGAGAACCTTCACAGACATTAAGCATATCTTAAGTTGACAATGTTAGCTTTCCAAAGTATTCAAGCTGCACAATTAAATTAAATATAATTTGAATTTTAACATTCTCTATAACTAATTGAAAAATGAATTTACGTGAGAGCTCTCAAAGGCCAAATGTTCAGGATTAACAACATGAATAAAGAAGTTAAACAGTGGAACGTTATTTGAGACGAGGTAACATCATCTTTTGGGTTCCATTAGCTTCTAAAATGAGTACTGAAAAACCATACCCTGCATATTTACCTGACACATGTATATGCAGCCATTCCTCGTTATTATAGTTCGACTTCTCATTTTCCTGAAAAGATAGTAGCTGATGTGGTGGCATTCCATTTCTATCTTTCAGCTTTTCAGCAGGAATTTTCTCATCTTGAATCAGCACGGTTCGGCTGGGATCTTCTAAATCTATGAAATCATCGCTAAAATCTTCGCTAAGGTCATTTTTCTCCGAAGAGGACAGGGAAGATATTGATATTTCATCCACGTCGCCATCCGTACACATCTTACAGCTACTCTCCACAAAATCATTGCTCTGGGTTTCTATGGCATCAGCATCGCCTCTTTTAACTTCTATGGAAATCAGGTCTTCCATTACACTATTTGCAGGATCTTTCCCGGCGCTGCCATCCATGGGGATCTTTCTACCCAAATGCTGGTTCATGGGCTTCAGCAACGACGGGCGGCCTGATCTGAACCTCACAGGGGACGCATCCCCCGAGCCATTTAAGAGGGGCTGTTTCTTGACGTGAGAAGGTGCTAAAGCAGCCAATGACCTGGGAAACTCGTACCTCGAAGGCTCATTCCCGTTGGGCACATCTAACTGGCGGGCACTTCTCGACAGGAGAGTCGGCCTCTGCGATGGTCTACGGGCTAGGTGTTGATTCTGGTAAGGCCTTGTCAGATCCACCGCTCGGTTAAACGAGTGGGATCGGGTAAGAGATGTGGGAGGCAAGAGAGAGCTCTGAAGGGAATGTGAGAAGCTTTGAGACCGGACCATTTTTTCACAAGCGGGTGGAACATTGTCGGTGGGTCTCGCCAGGCTCTCCCCTGAGCTACTCCGAGTGACAAAATGGTTCCCTCTAATCCTCTGCAAGCCTATCATCGACTGGCTGCCACAAATCCCATTCAACTGGGGTTTGGGTGCATTAAATCCTGGGTAGGACGTCCTGCTTAACAAAGAACTTTTGGCATACTTCGAATTAGACACACCAGACAAACCTTTCTGACCGAAGTCTTCCACGGGCGATACAAACATGGTGGCTTGTTTCACTGTTTTTGAAAATGTGGTTTTTGAACTGGTCCTAAGCTCTTCCTGACCAACGGATCCTTCAGACTGAGGACATCGTCCCGACCCGGTCACTCGTTCACTGGGATCCTGACTGGAGTTATATTCATTCCCTCCCAGAGGGAATTTGTTAGGCTTTCTGCAGGAAGACAGACGACTGGTGCCATTGTGCTTGCTGAAATTTGTGTCAATGATCGGTGCATTCCCTGAAAGGTGAGGAGCCCTCCCGTTTGGAACAGGTTGTAAGGTACTTCCAGCAGGCTTTGTTCCATATCTTGGCAACCTGGAAACCAAAGGTATCCTGGTCTGAGCTTTTTCTTCCATGTGCTATAGTCCTTCCATGCGATATAGCCTTCCAACGTTGACTCTGAAGGGGAAAAAAACCAAAACACGGGGAGATATTATTGATAAAGAGCCTGCCCCTGAAGAGAAATACGTAGTATGTTATTTAGAATAAACCTGACATTTTAAACAAGCGGAATATCTTCACATTAGGTAGAATGTATCTACATGGGGGAAAAATTACTTTACCAAGAGATCAGCTAAATATAACAAACATACAGTATCCCACTAATGCTATTTGAGGAGGGTATTTATTACTTTCTCCAGTTAAAACAAGACAGAAGACAATGTGTAGTGCCATTGTGCTCACCAAAAGGTTTGCCAGCAGTCTGTGGGTTTTTTTTTTCCTGAAAAATTAGGAAAGGGGTGAGGTCAATAGTAGACAGTCTAAGGTTAAATTTTGGGGGGTTTGGGGAAGAAACCACAGAAAACTATCAAATTCTGTACCTGTTTCAAAGAAAAAGAAATACAGTTGCCCTGACTCAACTTCCAGACAACTCTACCTGGGTGACTGAGAAGCTTCATTGACAACAAATTAAAAAGTTTCTGGAATAAGTTTTGTTCTACACTCTAGGAACCTGCAAATCAAAGAGGTCCATTAATACATTTTCTCTGACATATCCTGTCATCCTTCCATGCTTCAAATTACTGCTGGCATTTTTCAATCCGCTTCAGTCTAACATGTCAACAATTCCAGAAATGAAACTGTGGTTCAATTTGTTTATTGCGTTGAGCGATCAAGGAATGCTCATCATATCTTCCAATGACCAGTTGATGTCTGGAAGCTTGGCATTCTGACAAATCGTCCATCAACAGAAACACAGAGGTAAGCCTATCTACGCAACATTTAAAAACCCAGGGAGGAAACAACTAATCAGGGCACATGTTCCTCAGCAGCCAACACCCAGGGCAGGAACAACAAGAGGAGAAACAATCATGAAAGAAGCAATGTCCTAACCAAGGAACCATCAAGGAAGAAGTGATGCTCCAGCAAGATGGCAGGGTCAACTACAATTAACAAAGCACCAGCAAACTTCACTCATCAATTTATACTGATGTTACATTGTGTGATGATGACAAGTCTGCAGGAAAACAATCTCATTCAGAGGACACAAACAATCCAATTATATCTTATTATATCAATATTATTGTTGTTATTCTTAAACTGTCCACATATTAGGGTAGTTCCTAACTGGTGGTCATTTTATGAATCAGATGATTATTTTATCTATATTATTAAATAAGCACTCTATACATGACAAAACTAGCCATAGGATTTATGTGATTGCAGCTTAAATAAATACGAATTAACATATAGATTAGGGAGAGGCACTGGAAATTAAGAGCATTGTATATTCACAGGTTTTTGCTCATGTTCCCGGTAACACAGCCACTAACTTCTCCATCAGGGTCACCAGCCTGCTTGGTCTCCAAAGCTGGAAATGTAACCTCTTTAAAATACAGGTATACCAGCACTGAAATAACTTATGGCTAGTCTAGGGAAGAGAAGGACCAGGGGAAACACGATAGCAGTGTTCCAGTATTTGAGGGGCTACCACAGAGAGAAGGGGGTCAAGCTATTTTCCAAAGAACTTCCAACTGTTAATTTGTAATCTGTAATAATCACTTAGGACCCCTTATTTTCCACACTTATGACCATCACAGCATCCCCATAACCGCATGATTAAACTACGGGAAACCATTTTTTTCTTTCATCACCCAGCCAGGGTGGATCCTACATGTTAAATGCTAAATTTAATTGGCCAATTTTTCCATCTGTTTTGCACACTATTTTTTCATTGTTGTTGTTGTTGGGGTTGAAGGTATGTTCCTGTTCGGTTTCATTTTGTGTTTGTTTTACTGTTTTGTATTTTATTTTCGATGAAATACACTAAAAAAAAAATTGTGCACTTGGCAATGCCTATGTATTTATTGCACTGTTGCACTGTACCAGGATGATATGATCAGCATCTATAACCTTCCCAGCTGCTTCCACCATCAAAGAATGAGTCCGATTTGTTTAATGACTGCACATTCACTTAATAACTGCAGCAAACCCCATCTGTGATTAAAAAAAAGTTGAACTGTCTCAGGAAAACTTTTTGATTAAATAAAAACAATCCAACTGGTGGCCTCATTCTGGATTTCAAAGTAGACATGACAACTAAGCCATTGTTTCCTCTCCATTAACTGGAAGAATCTCCAAAGCACAAGGAAGGAGAAATCAGCCTGCTTTCCTTGTTCACTAAAACCTCCTATGCTCTTTTCCTCAGAGCACTTCCAGACTGGACAAGTAAGACCCACAAATTCCTAGACCAAGACTCTTCAAACCTGGCAAGTTTAAGACTTGTGGACTTCAACTCTCAGAATTCCTGAGCTAACATGACTGGAGGAGGAATTCTGGGAGTTGGAAGTCCACAAGTCTTAAATCTGTCAAGTTTCAAGACCCTTGTTCTAGACTGAAGTGTGCCATTCATACACCACTGCAATGCTGATCTCCCTTTCTCTGCTGATAGATGTTCAACAATGACATAGCTGCTTTAAAGAGCAACATTCACATTCCCACACCTTCTGAAATACCTTCCTGGAACTGGCTCTGCACAGCCTACGCAAGATCTTCTTCTCAAATTAACTTCTTCACTTAATTTTAAGCGTTAACCATTACTATTTAGAAAGATAGCCGGTTATTAAGCTTGAGCAAGAGAACAAATTATGTTGGGAAGGGGAAAATCTGATTAGGAAATAAATTGAAAACCCTCAAATTCTCCGCTATTTTATTCCAATTAATGTAAGATTTTCATTTAAAAATCTTCTGAAGTAAATTATAACTCACAATTAGGATCAGCGATATCATTTGTACTAATTCAACATTCTACTTTTAACACTTAAACCATTTTATAAACAGATTAGATACATTAAACAGCTGTACTTAATTAGGTCAGTTACTTAGCCATTATTTTATGTTACTGGATGGAGAAGAGGCAATTTAAATACTAACACAGGAATGGACATGAAATTTAAAGTTATACTTTCTAGAAAAACAAGAAAAGCTACTAAGAAATGTAGACTACAGTATGTTTATTAATGTACTCTGACAATTCATATCATATCACCATGATCATCAGAATTACTACTGACGTTGATCACTTTACAACCAGCCAATGATAAATCTATGATTCTTTCTTGCCACTTGATCAGAAGTGCCAAGGGCTTGATCTATGCAGTTTGTATACATTAGAAGAAATTGCCATATCCTTAAAATAATACAACTTTTAATTAAATAAAAGGTATTATTGAGTGGAGCATAAGAGATGTCTATTTTGAGATAGGCATTCTTAAAACTGAGATGATGATGACTCTTGTTATTATTCCAACCTACATTGTATTAGAGCAGCTCTTCTAAAAGGCAACTTCCAAGTACTGTAATAAGAAGAATTAAAAAACAACAATGTTTAATCCTCTTAAAGATCTTCTCTATCTAGTAGAGGGATTATTTGGCCCTGTAATAGGAGCTGTGCTATGCTACCCTGGAAATCTTCTCACTTGGTTATTGATTTAGAGAAACCTGTAGCATGGAAAGATTCCCACTCAGGAAGCTACATTTTGTTAACTATTATACCTTGTCACGGAATAGGTATCTACTAATCTGTGGGTTAGGTGTGGATTTTACTCTAGGACTACAGCTTGGATCCTACGTTAGGAACTCATGTAAGAGTTAATTCCAGACAGCACAGAGACACCTTCTGAGAAACTGGGAAGAAACCAGAAATGTCTTCCCCATTATTTAGAAAGCCCCTTTGGATTCTGGAAATCCCGGAGTCTCTAAAGGCTTTTAATGGCAAGAAGCAGAGATATCAAAGGCGATTGGAGTAAAATGATGTTTCTCAACTACTGTCTACTAAGGAGCTTCTTAGTCATCCAGATCATGGTTGAGCCAAAGCTGCTTTTTCCAAAAGATACATGGACTTTTTGGAGGTTGTTTTTTTTTCTTCAGAACTGAAGAAGCTTCTTGAATGAGAAGCAAAAAGTTTGCAAAGGAAAAAAAAACCCGACAAAGGCCAAAAAAAAACCACACCTCCTCTGGGGTTTTTCAACTGAATTTCCAAACAACAGAGTGGGTTGAAACAATGGAGCGCTGCATGCATGTTTTTAAGAAATAAACAGATTTCCAAAAACAATAGGACAGCTTTTGTAGTAACTCTTAATACTGCCGGTAGACATGAAAGGTCGCATTGTATTCAGCCATCACCACCTATTCAGGAAGACGAGCCCTTCCTTGGCTACTCAGCTATTCTAATTTCAGCAAAGGATTCCTTCTCTGGTTTCCACCCCACACTTTTGCCAAGGTGTTCCGGAGCTATGCACACCCCTCTTCCCCTCGCTTGGATTTCTTCCCTGCGACCTGGGGAAGAAGGCAGGGAAGAGCGGAAGTGACTGGCCAGAATTGAATGGAATCTTCAATGGAAAGGTTGCCTTTAATTCATCCTTGGAGGGTGAAGCCTTTTCTGCTGGGCGGGTGCTTTCCCCCTCCCCAGCTGTGCAAAGGAGACCCTCCCTCTGCCCTGGAGGAGGAGACCCTCTCAGCAGACACCCCCCCTCCCAGAGCCAAGCCTGCCTATCCCAGCAGGCTCCCCTTCTGCAGAGGTATGGGGGGTGGGGAAGAGTCACCCCAGCCATTTCTGTGAGTCACTGGAGCCGGAGAGCAAAGCCCCAGGAAAACCAGAGGGGCATCTTTCTTCCTCTCCTAAAGAAATGGCTCCTTTCGTGCATTTGTCTGATGCACATGGGCAGTTCAAAAATGAGATATAAATACAGGGAGAGAGAGATGGACAAAAAGGGAGGGAGGGAGATGGGTAGGTAGGTGTAGCTAGATGAGAAGGGAGGAATAGGAAAAGAAAGAGAGAGAAAAGGAGGATATAAACAGATAGATGACCTAGAATTCAGAGGGTATTTTTGAATATTTCAGACTATGAACCAGGTCTGAGCAAGGGAGAGAAAGAGAGACGAGAGAGAGAGAGGGAGAAATGGGGGGGGGGAGAAAGAGGGAGTTAGAAGGAGAAATAGAGGGGTGGAAAGACAGAAAGGAGAAATAGAGAGAGAGAAATAGAAGGGGAGAGAGAGGGAGGAAGAGAAAGAGAAATAGGGAGGAAGAGAGAAGGGGGAGAAAGAGGGAGTTAGAAGGAGAAATAGAGGGGTGGGGAGAGAGGAGAAATAGAGAAAGAGAAATAGAGAGAGAGAGAGGGATAAAGGGAGAAATAGAGGGGTAGAGAGAGGAAGGGAAGGCGAAAGGCGGCATTCCTGGCTCCCGCCCGCCAAGGGGGCCCTTGCCATCCCCATCCAGCCAGGCCTCCTTCCCGGGAAACTTGGCCAGCTAACCCCCCATCCATCCACCCACCCCCGCCCCAACTCACCGCAGGAGCGGAGCAGGCGAGGCGAGCCGGCGGCCGTCTTCGGAGGAGCCCCGCCCGTCCGTCCCTCGGCTGGGCCGCCTTCGTCCGGCCCCGGAACTGGCTGCCGGCTCTGGCCCCGCCCCGCCGACAGCTGATGCCGCGTCAACCGCGGCGCACGCGCACTGGAGCTTGGCCGCCGCGGGCCCCCGTCCGCCCAGCGAACGTTCCGTTGGCCCCGCCCCCTCCCCGCAACGGCTTTTCCCGCTCGGATTCAAATCGAGAAGGCGGGGAGGGAGGGAGGGAGGGAGGGGTAAATACAGTTTAATGTTTCTCCATGCAGACCCGTCCAAAGGCAGTGGCGCCCAATGCTTAAGCCGCCACCCTGGGAAAATTAAATAGGGAGGCATAAAGGCAGATGTCTGCGGGGGTCCTTGATGTTCTCTGAGCGGGGAGGGATTTTTTTTTTGCAGACGTTTCATGACCCGAGTAGGAAGTAGCATCAATACACGGGGCACCAATGTTGTCAGCACATATTGTTGGGTAGCAATTTCTTTGACTGAGAGCTTTAAAAGAGGAACCAGCTTTCTTTCTGTGGAGCACTTTGGTGCTCTCTAAGCTTGGGTTGTTTTGGTTTGGGTTGTTTTGCAGATGTTTAATTAACAATTCACTGATGATGTAACCTAGCTGGGTCATGAGACGTCTGCAAGAAAGCAATCAGGCTTAACACCAACACAGACCTCACTCCCTTCCAGCACTAATGAGGTTGCCTAGTTTGGATCATGAAATGTCTGTCTGCTGTGAACTATGTTCAATTGTTTTTAATGTTTACTTAATACAAATTTATATTTTTAAAAAAAATGTCTGCAAGGAAACAATTAAACTTGATGCTCTCTAAGGACCGTCAATTCAATCCTGAGCTGTAAATACTGTATATTGGTATGCAGATTTCTGTCCAACCCACGTATGTTCAATGGGAAGCTTCCTTCAATATTATTTTGCTATTGTCAAGACTCACTCCAGGCACTTCCCTTAAATTCTGTCTGCGTGCAAGAAATACATTTCAAGTAAAGGAGGGAATTATTGCCATTATCAAAATATTTACCATTGGGTTGGAACTGGTGTGCTAGCTGTTCACTCTCAGCTACCTTTCATTGACCTAATTTCTTTGCTATGGGCCATTTCACTTCTTCATCACATTTACCTCTAGCATAGAAAGAAGCTGATTTTAATCCAATGAAGATAACATGGTTCAATGGGCATTAATTTATTTTAGATCAAATTTCTTAGAGGCAACTGCTTAGGGCAGCTGCGCCAACCACTTTTCCAATGAATTTCCTGCAAGCCTTTGTTTGGTCTTTGATGTTTGTTTGGCTGTTTTGTTGCTCACTTTAGATACTTGAACTGTAAGCACAAAGTATTCTGTTTAGAAAATAGCAATAACAAGGCAAATCCTGAATCCAGATAGCTCAGGCCCTCCATGTACATTTATTTATGAAAAAGGCTAATACCTCCTTGTCAAAGGAAGGAGGAAATTCACAAAAATGTAGCATATTGTTGGGAGACATATATTTTCATGCCACATGTTATATTATGGCCAGTGACAGTTGCAATCTCACCTGAGCCAGCAAAATGTCTCAGCCTACTAGCATGTCTCCCTCTCTCTCTCTCTCTCTCTCTCTCTCTCTCTGTGTGCGTGTTTGGGTGTATATAATCTCATATCAATGTATTTTCTTTGTTTTTTCCTTGTTTTGTTTAACTTTCTTGTTAATTTCTTTATTTTTGCTTATGGTTATAAGCCGCCAGTTATGGTTATGAGTAACCTAATGGCAAGATAGGAGGGAAATAAACTTAATAGTAATATGATCAGACTTCTCAAAAGCAGATACATTCCCATCCATCCATAATTCCTCAACATGAGACATTGGCAGTCTCTCAAAGAACATGACTACTTTAAAGAATAATTCTATTTTCAGATGCCCTTTTTAGAGTTAGCCAAATTAATGCTATGTTAGAACCTATGGTAATGTAACACTTAACAATGCTTGGCAAGTAAAAATGCACTTTCATGGCTTTTGAAAAGAATTATCATATCAAAGCAGGTATGCCTGGGGGCACTATATACACCCATTCTTTGTATACACCTAAATCCAGTATATAAAGCAAGAAATCGCCCTGGCAAGAAAGATTGTAAAATGGGACAAAATTCACTTAACAAAGTCTCACTTAACAACAGAGGTTTTGGGCTCAATCGTAGTCATAAATTGAGGATTACCAGGATTCATTATTCTGAAGAGTGGTTGTTATAACATTCAATTTTTCTTTCAGTAGTAAATTCCAGCTTTATCCCAGGAAACCCAGCAGGCATGCAATTCTTACCGAGTGCTAGAAAGAAGAAAGTGAAGGGGTATTAGATGAAGTACCAGCCAGCAAACGAATAAAGAGGAGTAAGAGGTGAAAGGGATTACAATCCAATTTGTCTACAAATTGGATAACAATAACTCAATTAAAATGGCCTTCAACGATTTGATCATTGCGTAAAGTATTTGTGAAACCGGATTTTAAACTGGTTGGTGATCTTCTCTAAAACTCTCATCGCTGATCCACGAAGGAGATGATGAACACACTATGATGATTAATGAAAACTGCTGCTTACCACAATGTGTATTTTCTGAAGATAAGACATTTTTTTTACAGTTTTATCCCCCTTGTGAATTTATACAAATAAATTCAGAAAATCTCACCCGCACACCTGTTATATTCCTAGGCCATCTGATACTGTAACATTTCAATACAATATATATTATTAAAATGTATATGATGAAGTTCAGTTATACTGGATTACTATCAGCTTTTTATATACTTTTCATTATCTGTATTACCATGAACATTTCCGATCCCTTCTTTTGGAAAGAAATAATATTGCCTAGAAGTAATTTAGCTTTTTTCCCCCAACCTCTCAGTCTTCAGCATCTTCTGTGACCTTCTGACAAGCAAACTCATTGGGAAACTAGATTCACTGAACAACCGTGTAACTAACTTAAAGACTGCAGTGGTTCATTCAACAACCGTGGCAAGAAAGGTCGTAAAATGCGGCAAACAGAAATTTTGACCTTAACTGTGGTTGAGGATTATCTGTACTGAATTAGATACGTCAGATGTGATGTTGCAATTCTGGAGACTTTGTGTGTTCATAGTTAATATTGCTTGATCTCGATTCTTTTTAAAATTCATCAATTCTGTAATTCTATTTGGGTTTTATTTAATCATGAGAAACAGGAAACATCTGACTTAATAAATAAAATAAATTTGTAGTGGACAGAGAAAGACTCCTCAAGAGGTTAGAGGGATAAGCAATGTTACACAAAGTGGAAAAAAGAGAAATACTGAATGAAAAGCAGAACAGGGGTGTCAAACTCGATTTCATTGAGGGCTGCATCAAGGTTGTGTTTGACCTCGGGGGAAGGGTGCTGTGGGGCGTGGCCAACTCAACGTCACTCATATTGGAAGCACCTGTGATGGACTGAGCGCTTGCTCTGCAGCGCTGCTCTGCCAGCAAAAATGGAACTCCATTTTCCCTAGCAGAGGCACCGGTGTTCTGACCCAAACCTTGTTCCAAGGAAACGAACACGAAATGGAGGTAACAGCAAAACCTTTTAATGATTCTTTACAAATTCTGTTCCTTTCCCAGTTAAAAGGCTGTTTCAAACTAATTGTCTCTGATAAGAACGAGCCTTGCCAAGGTTGTGCAAGGCTGCCAAGAACACTAGATAAAGTTACTAAGAAATATTTCAAACACAAAGAGTCTCCAAACACCAACCAAGATATTCTGAATGTCCACAAGGCTTGAGTGCAAAAACTTCTTTGCTTCCTGCAAAGCACTCCGGTTTCTCAGCTGGCTTTTATCTCCTCAGGGAGGGTCCATTACCTTGCAGCCTTACTCCCAAGTCACCCATGCTACTGCAGCTGCTCTTTCCTTTGAGCAGCTCTGGGCACACTGGGCACAGGCTCCTCGGGGGCCTCTTCATCACTGCTGCCAGCCTCCACAAGCTCCGAAGGCAGCATTCCACTCCCTGATGGTCCTGGCCCCATCCCTGCATCACACGCAGGCCCCTCACCTGAGTCCTCGCTCTCCGAGACCTCAGCTATCTGCACCTGCTGCCGGCAAACCACAACAACCGGGGGGCAGTCCTTCACTGTCCAGGGCCACTTCTCTTGAGTGATATGATCCTCAAGAAATTCCATGTAACCACAGCAGATTTCTTTTGTGATGGTCCCTGACTTTTATGTTTGATGCAGCATCCATCCCTTGTTGATCCTTTTCTTCATTAGATCACCATCCTAAGTCTTCCATTCCCATTGTTTATTTACTTGTTTGTTTGTTTCTAACATGTATTGACTGCCCATCTTACCACAAGGTTACTCTGGGCTTACTTACTTTTTCCAACTTTTCCAGCAACCAAAGGTGCTTCTTGTCATTTCCACTTCCTTCTCATGGCCTTACATCTTCAAATAAGCTGTTGAAGAATATGTCTATGGAGATTCTCAGTCATCCAGGTCATGGTTGTCCCAAAGGTCCTTTTTCAAGAGGCAACTGGACTTTCTGTTTTTTCTTTGAAGATATTTTGTGTCTCATCCAAGAGTTGAAGAAGCTTCTTGGATGAAAGCAAAACATCTTTCAAGAAAAACCAATCCAGTTCCCTATTGAAAAAAGAACCTTTGGGACCATCCAAGAATTAAAAATCTGCATAATGCTCGCCAGATTTGCTCATTATTAATCTGATTCCTTTTCTGACAGGATTCTGACAAATACCTTCCCTGACACACTTAACAAATGAATTCCCATGTGAGTTTTGCATTCATCCTGTCCATTTGTCCTTCCTCTGGTCATTGGGCACAGAAGAAACCTTCATAAGTCAAGGACGTCCATGCAAGGAAAGCCAAAAATTCAGAATACCCTAATCGTTTAGCAGGGTATTCGTGTAAATTTTTCACAGGTTATATTGTATTTTCAATTCACTATGATCATGTCTGCAGTACAAAGAGATTCCCAACCTTTGGGAGCTAGAAACTTCATTTTCCATTGTTATGGCTTTATGGTAAACCATCTGGAACCATATGGTTGCCACGGAAGGGAGCCTTCCCCCCCCCCCCCAAAAAAATGAGTGTGGCTTATTATGGCTATCACCATCTATTAGTCTTGCCCAGGCAGGAGGTCAATAACTCTGCATCAGAAGCAGCCCTCTGAGTGAAGAATCGATCCAGAAACACTGGTTCAATTGTTGGCATGTGGTAGAGGAAGAGAGATCATTCCACAATAGCTAAATACCAATTAAATAGCTGTAAAGTTGATGGCCAGCCTTACCTACTTCTGACTCAGGAAGGAAGGAAGGAAGGAAGGAAGGAAGGAAGGAAGGAAGGAAGGAAGGAAGGAAGGAAGGAAGGAAGGAAGGAAGGAAGGAAGGAGAGAGAAGAGAAAGAAAAAAGAAAGGAAAGAAAGAAAGAGGAAGAGAAGGAAGAGAAAGAAAGAGAAAGAAAGAAAGAGAAGGAAGGGAAAGAAAGAAAATAGAAAAGGAGGAGGAGAACAAAAGAAAGAAAGGGAAAGAGAAGGAAGAGAAAGAAAGAAAAAGAAAAGGAGGAGAGGAAAGAAAAAAAAGAAAGAAAGAAAGAGAAGAGAAAGAAAAAGAAAGGAAAGAAAGAGGAAGAGAAGGAAGAGAAAGAAAGAAAGAAAGAGAAGGAAGAGAAAGAAAGAAAATAGAAAAGGAGGAGGAGAACAAAAGAAAGAAAGAAAAGGAAGAGAAAGAAAGAAAGGGAAGAAAGAGAAGGAAGAGAAAGAAAAAAGAAAGGGAAGGAAGAGAAAGAAAGAGAAGGAAGAGAAAGAAAGAAAGAAAAGGAGGAGAAGAAAGAAAGAAAGAAACAAAGAAAGAAACAAAGAAAGAAAGAAAGAAAGAAAGAACCATGATCACTATAAGGTTAAAACCTAAACTCAATTCAAAGGACCAACGGACAAAAAAAAAACCCAATCCCTGCTTTATTTAGTTAATTCTTCAGTTGATTTTCTGAAGATGCTTTGTCGTTTCATGAAAAGTTCTGCCCCGAGAGTCAGACCAGCA
Source organism: Pseudonaja textilis (assembly GCF_049901715.1). Taxonomy (NCBI): domain Eukaryota; kingdom Metazoa; phylum Chordata; class Lepidosauria; order Squamata; family Elapidae; genus Pseudonaja; species Pseudonaja textilis. The sequence goes on from NC_141993.1 coordinate 12,275,378, forward strand.
GTTTCCAGTATTTCCTGCATATTTATAAATAATGAGATGACAGGAATGGATGAGATTCTAGGCAAGTTCGCGTGATCCTTTATTGGGCACTTGCCCAAAAAGCAATTACTGTACCTAAGACGGAGAAGAACAAAGCAGACAAGTGTAACAAGCAGAAACAGAGAGATGTCGAGGAGGGGCGGATGGGGTGGAGAGAAGAGAGAGAGAGAGATCAAATTCAGATGGCAGCAGATATCAAATAAACATGGAGAGCGTGTTTGCTTTTCAAGGGGAGTTTGCAACGACTGAAACCAAATCGGAGTTGGGGATATGTCACCTGTATTCTTGGACAAAGCACTCCAGTTGAAAACCATGACAGGGAGAGGTCATTTCAGATGGCCTTTTCTGGCCTGCTTCCATTCCTAAATTGCTGCCTGTTACATGTGAAAGAAAAGTGGCTTGAACCCCAGAAAGTAAAAGCTACTTCCAAATTTGATGGACATTTTTATCACCACCAGCCTCCTATATTTTCAGAGGAAATGGAATAGAGATAGGAACCCAGAAGTTGCAGTGAGATGCAGAGGGTCTCCCAGCAATGCTGGTTAATTATGCATGGCCAATGGCTTAGTCCACTCGGGAGAAGCCAGCGGCCCTTGGGAAAAGAGATTAATGACAAGAAACAATACAAGCTTGCTTTTTCCTGATCCTCAGCTGAGAGCAGAGCCCGGATCCTTTTTCAACGTTACAAATACTGAACATTTTGAACCAGCCTCAGTTTTTAACAACAGCACCAGGGCCTATTCTTGGGACTGTAGAAACTCCATTTCTTCTTAATTTTTTTTAACTGAAGGTTAACATCCTGTTTTTTGCAAAGAGCACAGATTTATTGGCACGGGAAAATCATGGATACAATCTTCACAAGCTACCTTAAAAGTAAAATATTACAGAAAATTTGCACTGCAGGACAGTAGAGAAAGAGGAAACAACATTCAGGTGATATATGTTTGATATAATTACCATGATTTGATAAGCCATGGTTTATTAGACTGAGGTTCTTCCAGACAGACACTTCCAGGAGACACTCAAATGTGGCTTTTGTATGCAATTGTCCAGCACTGGGGAAGAAGGAATGTTATTGGAGAGGTTGTTTGATTGATTGTAATAATAGTATCATCCGGCTGTGGATTTTTTGGGATATTTTCTCAATGATATGAGAAAATTTTTCCTAAATTAATGCCATGCCATGTGAAATAGCTTACTGTAATAAGACCTACACAACAATGGCCAAACCAGTTTCCAAAGATTTAAATAAAAATATGTTGGGGTAAAAAAAAATCAAGATGGTGTCTATCATCATCACATGACCAACATCTTGATTTTTTTACACTCTTTCTCTGCAAATTGCCAAGGAATAAAAGAAGCAGCCATCTTCCAACCTTTTCTCCAATCAGTTTAAAATAGCGTATAAAGTTCTCCTCCCTTCTTTTCTTTTTTATTTTTAAACAGTCACAATAATTGTGTGAAGTAAGTCAAAATGCAAATAATTATTCACCAATAGTCAAGTTAGTTCATCCAACTTTCTAACCATCGCATCACCTTAAGGGTTTTTTTTAAGAATAAAGAACATTTTTAAATATTTAAATATTAAATATTTGTAATATAATAGTTTTAAGAAAATAAATTATTCTTAAAATTATTAATTTAAATAAAATTCTTAAAATATTAAACAATTTAGTAATGTAATATTTTAATATATTTTTAAGAATAAATAATATTTTCTTTTTAAGAATAAAAAATTATAGTCTAGACTGGTCTATTTGATTGCCTTATTCTGAAATCTTCTTGAAAGTGACTTTCAAGAAATAACTGACGTAGCAAAACAATTGTTCAATTCTATTAAAAATTCAGTGCTCTGCCCCAAATGACAAGGGAGAATTGGACTGCCCATAAAATAGCAGCTTTGAGAGTGAATTCTGACTTCCCTGGAGCTTATAATATACTTTTGAAGGGAGGTCAACCTGGTGCAGAAAGGTTTGCACTATCTTGAGGAAAAAACAGTTGTTAAAGATTGATAAGCCTTTAAAACTAGCACTGGCTTTTATGCAATATATATATATATATATATATATATATATATATATATATATTAGATTAAGTAAATCACTTCAAGTGCATAAATCGAAAGGCAGATAATAGACTTAATCAATGCAAAGTGAGGGCTTTGGAAAAAATCTGCTTCGAAATGCACATTTATGGAGATGACTGACTTTAAAAGGCCTTTTTCTCCACTCTAATACCTTTGACCTTCACTCTCCATGCCTGGCTAAGGGCAAACATTTTAATGTCCAGCTTATTGTGTTGAGAGTGATATCAGCACATGTTCCTCTCTTGCTCTCTCTGGAATCAGTGGGGCTTAGAAAGACTTGCTCTGGGAACGATCATCTCCTAAATAATTTATTTGTGTGGGGACAAGGAAGAAATGCCTAGCAACCCAAAAGCTCCCATCTGTCAGACAAAGCTGAGTTGATAAAATCATACAAATCTTCCTCCCTCTTTAGTATAAATAAACACTGTTGTAATCTCCAGGATTATTCCATTTGGCATTGCTGTATAATGGACCCTCAGTATTAGGCAAAAATTAGTCAATTTACTCGCTGTACTGGACTGGACTGTACTTCAGACATTTGTGTGAGATATTTTAAATAATGTTTGTCTTCTTTCATGCGATCAAGAAGTCCTTTGTGTCCTGATTGTTTTTGTCAATATCTCTGACTTGAAAAAACAACTTCTTCTTCTTAATGGCATACATCCACAACATCACAAAGTCTTGGTTGATTATGTGTCTTCGATGATACATTGGTTTGTTTTCTTAGCTGCCCATAAGGCTTCTTCGACAGCAAACCTCAAAAGCATCTACAGTCTTCCCTCCATGCTTCTTCCAAAGTCCAATGTTCACTTCCATAAATTGTCACAATCACCATTATGGTCTTGTGCTATTCTGATAAAAAGGCCGGGTTAACTGATAGGTTATAATGCATTTGTCACCATCTAGATCTTGCTGAACTTCCTTTGTGGGCAGTGACAGCTGACAGCTGAAATCCCAAAACGTAGGAAGGAGCTGAGATTTCCCCCTGCCTGAAATTATGCCCCATCGCAGAATCAAGTTTGACTTTCAGCTCTGCAAACAGAGAGCTGCAGAAAAGCAACACAAAGGCTCCAGCAAACATCAAGGCAGGAGGAGGCCAGGCTGACACAGCCCAGGACCCATCTGTGCCCATCACTTCTGCCCTGATTATGTCACACCTGCATGATCAGGTGGCAAAGGTCAGCATGTGAAAAGCCACACTGCCTACATTTCTAGCAGCAGGTCAAAAGTCTGACTTCTGTATCCAGCGAGGCCTCCTTATAAAAAGATAGGAGGAGCCCTCTTGGCCCAGCAGAGTCTATCAGGTTCATCTTATGACCCTGCCTTCTAAAGCCCATATCAGGTTGGAAAATGACTGCACTGAAAGCCGTAGAACGTAGTTTTAGTACTCATTCACAGTAACTTAGTCCTTAACACCAATAAGACCAAGGTCTGGGGGAAAAAAACTGCAAAAGCATGATGGACTCTCAGCTACAGCGCAGGAACTCAATCCACAATAGAAGCTTTTTAGCAGAAGCTTATATTTTTAATTTATCCTTGAATGCAATATGATTTAGGTTTCTCAACGTCCAAGTAAATTCCTGGGAAATGGGAATCCATTTACCTGTACAAAATATTATTTCCTCCAACCATACTTTAAACATCTCGTTCAGGAGAAATTGTGCACTGGCCCAGGACAAATGATGCTTTGCAGATGAATTTATTTAATTGCACCCTTTGCCTTCCTTTGCATCTTTGAGTAGATAATTACTGGGCATGTTTCAAGGAATCAGTGATACTCTTGACACTTCCTCCTTTAGGCAGAACTTAAAATAAAATAAAGGAGGGGTATATTAGTGATGTAAATTGCCTAGTATAATAAACAGCTTTCTGAAGATAGTTTCAGAAAGTTTCCCAGACAATTCCAATTGTCTGGGGAAACTATCATCAGAAAGCTTCTTTATTTATACTAAAGAAGGACAGAAGTGGGAAACCTTGATTTGATGATTCTTCAAAGGATTGGATTATTTACTTTATATGTTTGTAAAATATTGCACAGTTTGTACAAATAAATAAGTATTAAACTTGCCTTTAAAATCTATACTGTGGGGCAACTACTGAGTAACTGATTAGGTGCTTCAAATCAGTGTCAGCCGGTAGCAGTCACACAGGTAGAGAGCTCCTGTAGGACAGGCAACCTCCCGACTGGTCCTTCAGATCTTCCAAAGCTTCTGCAGCCTGTAATATCCATCACCTCTGGAGCTGAGTCCATCCAGCTTGCCGCTGATTGTCGCTTCTTGTATCTCATTCCATCGTTCCCGTAACAAACGTGAAACGCTTAAAAGTCTAGATTTGAATATTTTCATATTTAAGTGTGTTTTGTGATGGCTGAATTGGATTGGCACCTCTTTTTTATAGATACAGGCTCCACTTCTACACATCATCAGTTTTTCCTTTTATGGGAAGATAATAATAATAATAGGAAAACATAATTTTCCTACGGTGGAAAGATAACAGGGGAAGAAAAGCTAGAAATTCAGCTGGAGTAGCATGTCAGTAATCCCTAATTCCAATATCAAATTCCTTGGTGTTTCTTGAGATGTGGTTGGGAATTGCCTCCAGACCACTGCAGAAATAATTGCTCATTCATGCTAAATGCCTATAATTATGTTGGAGAGGAAAAGGGAAGGGAGGATTGATGGGAAAGTTAACTTCAGTTCCAAATAAATTAAATGGCTAACTTTGCGGGGTGGGATACAAGTTGCAATACACGCCTATCCCTCTTTCTCTGGAGCAGAGTGCATGAAGTTGTTGATCTAATAAAGGAGAATATTTGTAACTTAGGTCCTCGGTTCTCTTTCAATCAATGTAATCAGAATAGAGCTGGAAGGGACCTTCAAGGTCTTCTAGTCCAACCCCCTGTTTAAGCAGGAGAACCTACCATTTCAGATAGGCAACTGTCCAGTCTTTTCTTAAAAACGCCCAGTGATGAAGCCCCTACGACTTCCGAAGGGAAGCTGTTCCACTGGTTAATTGTCCTCACCATTAGGAAGTTTCTCCTTAGTTCCAGGTTTTCTTTCTCCTTGATTAGTTTCCATCCATTGTTTCTTGTCCTGCCCTCTGTTGCTTTAGAGAATAAGTTGACCCTCTCTTCTTTGTGGCAGCCTCTGTACCTGTACCTTTGGTTTTTCCTGCCCAGGTGTAAAACCTTGCTTTTCTCCACATTAAATTTCATTTTGTTGTTTAGGACCCATTGTTGAGATCTGTCAAGATTTTTTTGGAGATCCTGAACTTGTCTTCTGGATTCCTGCCAGCGTAATGTCACCTGCAAATTTGATGAGTTCCCCTTCTATTCCTTCATTTAAGTCGTTAATGAAGATATTGAAAAGTACTGGGCCTAAGACAGAAACTTGTGGTACCCCACTGCTTCCTTCCCTCTATGTAGATGTAATACCATTAAGGATGACTCATTGGCAGTTACAAATCCATCAGATGTCTATCTATGCTGTCTATCCCACATTTTTATAGCTAACTAAGAAGTAGGTTGTGGTCTACTTTATCAAATGCCTTGCTGACGTCTAAGTATGCTATGTCCACAGCATTTTGTTGGTCTATCAAACTAGTCGCTTTCTCAAAGAATGAAATAAGATTGATTTGGCATGATCTATTTTTAACAAACCCGCACTGACTACTAGTTATAACTTTATTTGCTTCTCGATGTTCACAGATCTGTGTTTTGATTATTTTTCCAGTTTCTTCCCAGGTATTGATGTTAGGCTGATTGGTCTGTAGTTTCTTGGGTCTGGTTTTTTTTTTTCCTTATTTTTTTGAAGATGGGAACCTCATCAGCTTTTTTCCAATCCTCTGGTAATTCTCGGATGCCCTAATATTTTTTAAAGATATGATACAATGGTTCTGAGAGAACATCTGCCAGCTCCTTCAGAACTCTAGGATGTAATCCATTAGGTCTCAGTGATCAAGGTCAGACAGGTGTTCTCTAAGCTTAGTAGTTTTCTTGCAGACATTACATTACCCAACTAGGTAACATCATCAGTGCTAGTTGCTGATCTGTTTTGTTGTTCTCTCCAATTGGAAAGATCTACCAGTGTGGGTTTCGAACTGTATTTTGGACTGTATCTCTCAGAAGCCCTGTTCCCTAGGAACATTGCAACGATGCTCCCACTGAGATGAGCACTGAGCCTGAATGGCAGGAGCTAGCCAATCTCAGAAAGCTAAAGGAGGTTAGATCTAACCCTTGTTTCACTACAACCACAAAGCTCATCCACCCTCTGAATGATTCCTGGGGAACAGCCAGGTCCTTGGTGCCTTGTGAAAGACTATTAGGGTTGGGGCCATCCAAATTACTACCTCGGATGGTACCCCACAGGGCAGGATAATATTTGGATGAGGACAGAACAGGATATTCCAGTGCTGTAGGCTAGACTGGGAAGCAAAAGAACATATTTTACAAACCACTTCCACTCTTTGGCCAGGGAACTACAGAGGTGAACTTCTCAAAGGGAGAAACTTAGAAGAATGAACTCCCATATATTGTAATTGTTTATTGTAATAAAGGATAAATGGCTTCTTTGATCCACAGAACTGCAGTGGGTTGGGTGTGTTTGTGCTGCAGAAATGCCAAAGAAAACAGACTGTGCTAGAAGGCAAATCAGTTTCATCTTGTGAATAGGGTGCATTTCAAACCACATGGGTAGTTATGCATTTGTTTCCTACTTGAAATGGATCTCTTTCCTTTGTATCTGAGCTTGCAACCCCTTCACTAACAGCTTTCCACTTAAGATAATTAGAATTTATCTGGATTTATGCTCAGTGCAGCCCTCAGCCAGCAAGATGCAATGTGCTAGAGTCATTCTCTTCTCGGTGCTCCATTCCCAGCTGCTTAGGGAATAACAAACTCAAACATTTGCAAAAAAAAAAAGACCTGTATTTTAATTTAATTATCTGCTTTTAACTGCAGAACATAGAAGCCATTTGCATAGCACGACCATTTAAGAATATCTACATGCCTAATCGTTCTGGGCTTCTTGCTATGCAGAAATGTAGCTTTCCCTTGAAGCATTTATAATGCTGTGTAATGTGCGGAGTCACATCGCCTGACAATGCGGTACTAAAGATCAGATTTCCCTTCCTGAAGTTTGCACATTGCAACCTCTGCTGGCTACAAGGAAAATAGTCTGGAGTAGCAGCAGAAAGAGAAATGAGCTTGGAGAGGCAGGTGAGAAATAATAATGGGCGTGGTGGTGGCAAGAAATGCTAAATGCCACCAAGTGGAGTATGAACATTTTAACTTTTGTGTCTCTTCTTTCAAGAGCCCATAGGATGCATGTGTAAAGAACAGAGATAGGGAAATATGAGTTAAACGAACCAGCCGTAGCATGAGTTTCTTTAAATAAAGGAGTGAAGGACTGTCTCCTCTGAATCACTTTTGTAGGGATTATAACAAGGGCAGAACTTGGAAAAAAGCTCTGTAGGCTTTGAGATGCTCACAGAAGTGCTAAGATGTGTTGGGGTTGATTAACCCCATAAGTTGGGGAAAAACAAAAGGCTGTTGAAAGGAGATTTCTTCCAACAGACGGTTCGTCGAACTCCAAAAATCAGCTACCGGTTCTCATGAACTGGTGCAAACTGGCTGAATCCCACCACTGGGTTGAGGTGTGTGTGTGTGTGTGTGAGACCCCACTCTGCAAAATGGGCCCTGAAGACCAGGGGATAGCCATGACCTTCAAAATAAAAAATATTCTGACCTTTTTTAACCATGCCTCGTGCACCTCCATCTGTAAACCGTGGGCCTCTGCGGGGCCTTGGAACGTGTGGCTCCCTGTGTATTTCTTCCTCCCTGGTTTGTCCAGAGCATACCTGCCCCCTTCCGTCTGCAGACCCCAACTCAGAGAGGATGGCAGGAACCAAGTCCTCTTTGGCATATGGCCAGACAACCAGGCAGAACATGAACTAAAAAAAAAGTGGGTTTGTTTCCTTTGGATTTTATTTGGAGAGGAGGTGAAAGGGGTTTTATTACTCTGGGACACCCACATAGCCTACTCTGTGGCTACAGGAGGAATGGAATTGTTGCTTCCTGTGATTAGCTGTCAGGGGACAACCGTACTGGATGAAGAGTTGGGAGAAACAGCAGCAGTAGCAGGAGCCTCTGTGGCGCAGTGGTCAGAGTGCAGTACTGCAAGCTACTTCTGCTGCAGCCAGCTGCCTGCAGTTTGGCAGTTCAAATCCCACCAGGCTCAAGGTTGACTCGGCCTTCCATCCTTCTGAGGTTGGTAAAATGAGAACCCAGTGTTGGGGGCAAGAGGCTGGCTCTCTAAACCTCTTAGAGAGGGCTGTAAAGCTCTATAAAGCAGTATATGAGTCTAAATGCTATTGCTATTCTGATGATGACAAAGGATTGTTTCTTTGGTTACCTAGAATTCATCAAGCTTAGCAACTTATTTGTCCCAGATTTCTTTGCATCCTGTTCCTGAGAGGACCTGCTGTAAGCTGGAGGGGGGAAAAAAACTTTGGGGTCCCAATAAGACCTCAGCAGTCACACCGTCTTAGTGCTGAGCATTAACACAAGATGCTCTTTCCCATTTTAAACCACCAACTCAGCACGTTGTCAGTGGCTGCGTGGCCATCTTCATGGATTAGTTGCTACTAGCTCACCTTGCTTCTACAAATCCCCTTCTTCAGTTAAAACTTAGCAAATGTAGGAACTATAGTTTAATTGCACTGAATTTATTGGGGTTATTTTTAAAAATGCTTCAATGCCTTTTAAAAAATTATTATTCAGTTTCTCTAGCTAAGCCACGTGTGGTAAAAAGGCATTATCTTTTTAGAGTAAAAGGGTTCAGCACCACTTATTAATGTATAATGCAGGTGCAGCAGCTTGAGTTTCTTCCTTCCAGTTTTAAAAACAATGCAGCCAAAAATGGCAGGCCTGGCTTTAATAAGGCATTAAACTCAGAGATTAATGCAATATTATCCAGCTCTGTTTGGGGGCTCAAAGATTCTAATAAGCTATGCTTTCTCCCCCCCCCCCCAAAAAAAAAATTTGCTCAACAAGAACAGATGGAGCAAATAAAAGCTAAACTTCAATCTGCAGTGCATTCCCTGAAGATGCAAGTCTAACATGTTGACCATGTTTTCTTCCAAGTTCGTAAGACCCTCAGCTAAAAAGGAATTCAATAACATTCAGGAATGGGACACATCTAGTGGCATTCAGGACACTCCTGCCAAGAGTTGTGTGTAAAGAACGTTAATGATGATTAAATGAGATGAATGAAAACAAAATCTGTTCACTCAGCGCTTTTCAAACTTGGCAGCTTTCAAGCAAATGGACTTCAAGTTGCCAAGTTGCAGAAAAACTGTATTAAACGGTGTTTTGCTTTAGCTGCATTTACTGCTAAAGCCTCCATTTATTTTGAATATGTCGCTGAAATGTTTGTTCAATTTTGTGTGACATGTTTGCTACAACTTCCAACAACTTAGTCATTTATTCGTTTATCATTCATGATGTCTACACAGGCCTGGGAAAACCTCTCTGGGTTTGTTAAACTTGACAGGTAATAAATGCAGTTGTTTAGGTGGCCCAAGGACACAGTGGCTCAGTGGCTAAGACGCTGAGCTTGTCAATCAGAAAGGTCGGCGCTTCAGCGGTTCGAATCCCTAGCGCCGCGTAACAGAGTGAGCTCCCGTTACTTGTCCCAGCTTCTGCCAACCTAGCAGTTTGAAAGCACCTTAAAAAAATGCAAGTAGAAAAACAGGGACTACTTTGGTGGGAAGGGAACAGCCTTCGGCAATTAGTCATGCCGGCCACGTGACCATGGAGACGTCTTCAGACAGCGCTGGCTCTTCGGCTTTGTAACGGAGATGAGCAGCGCCCCCTAGAGTCGGGAATGACTAGCATGAGGGGAAACCTTTACCTTAGGTGGCCCAAGGACAAAAGCCACTCCTGTGTGTGAGGTGGGCGTCCTCAGATGAAAAGGAACATAGAGGTATTCAGAAGTGCCTGGTCCCAGGTGCAAAGGTTCAGCCCTCTGAGCTGCCACCAGTTGCAGAGACGATGTGCAAGGGAAGAGAAAAGAAAGGGAAGACACCAAAGAGCTTCTTCTTTCTCTTTGACAGAATAATCTTTGACCAAAACAAACAAATCCTAGCTTATGTCTCTCTCCCTTTACCTGTCTCCGTCTCTCTTGCCCTCATTTTATCCCCATCACATTAAATCTGTGAAGCGGATTGAGAAAGAGGCCAGCCCAAGTGGCCCCCAAGCTTCTCATAGCTGACTTGCCTTTAACCAGAGGCTCCCCTATCCTAATGGACAGCCATCTATCTGGAATGGTGTAGGGCAGTGGCCCCCAACCTTTTTTGAACCAGGGACCGGTTTCACGATTATTTATTCTTCCACGGACCGGTACCTGAGTAACACGAGACTGCACCACCATCGGGACGGCTCTTCATTCGAAGCCGCCCCCCACTTCGATGAAACTAAGGCGCGAGCACCCAAACGCCACTTTCCAACCGAAAACCCGGGAGCAACCCGGAAGCGCCATCAAAACAAGATGGCGGCACCCAAGCTTTGCGGCCTGGTAAAAAATGATCCACGGACCGGTACCGGTCCGGGGACCGGTGGTTGGGGACCCCTGGTATAGGGTGTCCTGCCTGAGCAGAGGGTTGGACTAGAAGACCTCCAAGGTTCCTTCCAACTCTGATATTCGGTCATTCTGTTTATGATCCAGCATCTTCACAACCGCCTCGCCCTGTGCAGAAACTGGGCTGCTCTTTCCCCTCCGTCTTCCATGCCCCGACTCACTTCTGACACCGTCCTCTCTTTTAGCATGCACCAGCTTTTATTGCCCGAACCCTGATCTCCTAATACTGAAGGGCCACGGGGTGACCTTTGTAATTTAATCACTCAGAAAAGAGCCATCTGTACAAGCGAAGGAGTAATGAAAACTGAAGGGGAACAAGGAATAGAAAGACAAGGGAGAAGCAGAATTAACCTTCAGAATAGGAGAGCTTGCTGTGTGCTCCATGCAGGTGGTAGCGACAAGCTGGTGAAAGCTGTCAAACTCCACAAGAAATAATTGGAAACCTATGCCCCGCCCTTCTTAAAGTAGGAGGATAAATGGGGGCATTGAAATGTATTTGCACATTTAAAAGAGAAGGTTGTTTGAAGGGCAACGAAGCCCTGAAGAAATGTGACTGTGGGATGTGGCACAAAGGCAACACAGTCACATAAGTAAGAAGGGTCCCTTTAATACCTCCAACTTTGCCCCCAATGTCCAGGTTACCTTCGGCTGGAGAAAAAAACTCTCCCAAGAATAGTCTTTAAATGGAGGAAATTCAGTCCAACAACAAAGTACATACAAACTGTAAATAAAAATCCACACAAACCACGTTGCAGTAATTAACTTCACAGGGCAGGAGAAGGAATTGAAGACTTGAAAGCCCAGCAAAACACACACAGTTGGGAAGACGCCAGGACCCCAGCTAAGCCTTGACAATACTAGATAACTCACGATTTGCTCTCAACAATTTTCTGTCTGCAACCTCCCTTTTTAAACACCGTGTTCCCAGCTGCAGCTAATGAAGGGAATCAGGGCCCTTTCCTTCCCCATAAGCCACGCAACCCACATTGCTCCCTTCTCTGTTCCTCCCTGCGTGCCCTAGGATGAAGAGGGGGGTGGGCCTTGATCTTCCTCTGAATTTCCTCTCCCTTGTTCTACCTCTTCCCTGCTCTGCCCCGCTGGACTTTGCCCTTCCCCAGTGTCTTCCACAGCCAACGGAGCCACACTCCCACTCCCTGTCAGCTGCTCGGCCTCCTCCTCTGAATCAGATTCCGACAGGGGCATGACAGTGTGAGAGAGAGAAATGCTATGTAATATAGCATGGGCTTAATACAATCATAGATCAATTCTTGTCCTAGCCTTCTTCCATTAGCAGTCCTGGAGGTAGTAATCACCTAATTTGGGTTGGACTTTAAATATTTCAGCTAACGTACACTTTTTAACTCATTGCTCCTTCCAACACCTAAAGGTAGATATTGATTCTTTACTCTGTCAGGTTCCTAACTAATGAGGCCTTCTTCATGCGGCAATACACTACTGTGTCACACATTTGTGGTTGTTATTAACCAACACCAATAATTGGATTAAGGAATGTGTAATGATTTAGTCATTGCAAAGAGAAGAAATGTGATCTCTTGATGGACAAGAGATGATCAGCCATGATCAGTGGAGAAGCTCCGAGCAGCTGCTCATACAAACATTATTTTTTTTAATGGGTGAGTCTGCTAAAACAATATAGCCACAGCGTGTTTTGCAAATGCAACCTGATACTTTATCATTTAATTTGAATAGAAGCTACTACTCCAATTGGTAATGGATGGAAACTGATCAAGGAGAGATTCAACTTGGAAATAAGGGTAGATTTTCTGAGAGTAAGAACAATCAACCAATGGAACAGCTTGCCTTTGGAAATTGTGGGAACTTCATCACTGGAGGCTTTCAAGAGGAGATTGGACTGTCATTTGTCAGAAATGGTGTAATATCTCCTTCTTGGATCTTGGAGTCTAAATGGACAACCACCTAAATATGAGCCAGCAGTATGCAGCAGCAGCCAAAAAAGCTAATGTAATCCTAAACTGCATTAAAAGAGGGATACAATCAAGATCAAGAGAGATGCTAATACCACTCTTATAAAGCCTTAGTAAGACCACACCAACTGCATCCAGTTTTGGTCACCACACTATAAAAAAGATGTTGAGACTCTAGAAAAAGTGCAGGGAAGAGCAACCAGGAAGATTACGGGACTGGAGACTAAAACATACGACGAATGGTTGCAGGAACTGGGCCTGGCTAGTCTAGGAAAGAGAAGGACCAGGGGAGACATGATAGCAGCCTTCCAATATTTGTGGGGCTGCCACAGAGAGGAGGAAGGGGTCAAGCTATTTCCCAAAGAACCTGAATGCCAGACAAGGAATAGTGGATGGAAACTGAACAAGGAGAGATTTAACCTGGAAACAAGGAGAAACTTTCTGACAGTGAAAACCATCAACCCATGGGACAGAAGTTGCCTTCGGAAATTGTGGGAGCTTCATCCCTGGAGGCTTTCAAGAAGAGACTGGACTTCCATTTGTCAGAAATGGTATAGGGTCTCCTGCTTGGGTGGGGGGGTCGGACTAGATGACCTTATAAGATCCCTTCCAATTCGGTTATTAATAAAACATTGGCTTCACGTTACTACATTGGCTTCACATCTTCTGTTGCCCCAGTCAATATTCTTTCGAAGGAAGGAAAGGATGGGCAAAGCTCAGAAACATGGAGAGGTGTCTATCCCATCTTCGCAACCTTAAGACTTGTGGATTTCAACCCCCAAAATTCCCCAGCCAGAATGAGGAATGGCTAGTTTTACAAAAGTCTCCTACAAAGAAACAATGTCTAAATATTTGTCCTTAATGGTGTGATTTTTTTTGTTTGTTTGTTTGTTTATTTCAAGCGGGTGGGGTGAGATATTAGTCCGTTACATAATATGTGTGCATATAGTCTTACCATCACAACTGGTGGCATTTACTGTCATAACATTTGAGCATTTGAGGTTAACGTTTCATTTCAGTATCTTTTTTATGCATGTTGTTCAAATGCCATCCTGGTGTTTGTTATGATTCAGTGCTAATGACAACATAAACTAAATATGAGACATTAATAAGTTTAGTCCATTCAGAATAGTCACACACACACTCAAAATGTGACCATTAAAAAAACCCAAAGTGCAGAGAGACAATCTAATTCTATCTTGGCCTGAAGAAACGGTACTGTTGTTACCCCAGTGAGTGGTATTGTGGATTATAATCTCTTTAGAAGTTATATTATACCTATAACACAGGTTCAAGTAAAACACTCTAAAATAGCTGAGTTTTTTTTGTGACATTCATAAGCAATCACCATGATTTACTGACCAAACTATAATTCCTTGCATCCATACAATTAATGTACCAAAGGTACGTTCTTCAAAGTTTTTGGCCTCCGGTAGAAACTTCTCTCCAGGATATTTGCATTGGGCTGTTCTACACGATGTATTTATATGGTGCCTGGTTGTGTGTTCTTAAAATTAACAACTAAAAACATAAATCAACAACTAAAATTAAAAACTAATGAACAACTAAAAGCTACATAACAATCAAGCGCCATATAATTATAATATGTATCAATTATGGAGTTTTGCCCCTAAACTGTATTTGTCCAATATTTCTAATATGCACATTTTGATATTTCTAATATGCACATTATTTCTAATATACACATTAGTGTTTCCTAATATGTATTTGTGTGTGCATGTTTTCCTAAGACATGGAGTCATGTAGTCAGTCACCTTTCGCTAAACCGGGGGTGGGCATGGTCAGCGTGTGACGCATCTGGCCCACGAGTCACGAGTTTGACACCCCTGTCCTAAGATGCTCATTTCTATGTGCAGCTTGTCAGCTGAGGAAATGTCTGATTCTAAGAACGGAACCTCCTTACCAAGACCTATGGCTTATGTCCTCATTGCCATTGGGTAGGGCTTCTAAACTATCTTGTGCATTGTTAGAAAACACATCCTCCTTCTGTGAGTCTTTGAATTGCCCTTGGAGCCTGGCCTCCCATAGAAGGAGAAATATCTCCAGGTGTTTGCAACTCCAGGTTGGTCTTTGTTCTGAGTTTCTGCTTCTTTAGGGACCAGAAGTGTGTTCATTGGCCTGTGAATATCCCATCTCATGGTCTAGTTTAAAAGCAAAATTAGTACCAATAACTGCTGGTTTTGTCATAACGAATGAGATTCTGAGAGGAAATCAGTCTTGAGTGCTCTGTTTTCAGAGAAGCATTAAATCTTATCCTATCCTATCCTTTTCTTTGTTCTGTTCTGTTGTGTTCTGTTCTATTTTTTTCTTATTCTATTTTATTCCAATTTCAGAGAAGGATGTGTGTTGTGGACATCCCTTTAAATGTAAGATGTTGTCTCAAAATCTGTGCCAGTTTGAATGATTACAGATTTATCAGGGAACCTTTCTCATTATTGCTCCAAGCTAATAAAAATTATCTCCTTGTTAGTACTACACAATGCGAGGGGAATGATAACGGACTGCCGGGTCCCAAAGGCTGATTCAATGCCTAATATTTGTATAAAGATTATTTGTATTCCTTGTCCTTACCGCCTTCATCTTTTACAAAATGGGCTTCTTAGCACCTACATTTCAATCTCTGAGGCCCCGTGTGACTCACCCTTAGTGCCATAGCCAGCCAAATCAGCAGCATCTGCTAGCTAGGTGGGATTTGAACATATTCGTTCAATTTTTGAAATGAAGTACAATTGTGTCTACAGGTCCCCGGGGAAGGAAAGGGGATTGGCAAACTGCTTAATATCCATGCTGAACAAAATATTCATAGTGCCAGCCCTGAGGCTTCTAATGCAGGCATATTCTAATGCCCAGAAAGCAAATGTGACTGAATTTTTAATCCTCTTGCCCATATGCGGCCTCCAATCTGTTCAGGATTGTTAAAATTCCACAGTGTTGTGCTGCTCTCCCTGAAGGATAGTGGGAAGAATTAAGGGTGGTGCCTGGAACAGATGGGGTGTCAGGAACTGAAAGACAGAAAAAAAAAAATAATCATTTTTAAAAAGGGATGATAGTTAACTCCTTGCATGCTTGATACAGTGAGGAGGAGGTATCAACGGAGCCTACCACAAGCCTTCCTTCTCCCAGGCTTTTCAGCAG
The DNA here is from genome assembly GCF_049901715.1 of Pseudonaja textilis. Lineage (NCBI taxonomy): Eukaryota > Metazoa > Chordata > Lepidosauria > Squamata > Elapidae > Pseudonaja > Pseudonaja textilis. The sequence continues at coordinate 12,291,241 of NC_141993.1, forward strand.
CACCAAACTATGAAAGTAAGAGAATAAACGGAGAAAGATTGTGATGTGCCCAGAGTAAGATATCCAGTGGTGGGATTCAATTATTATTTTTTTGCTACTGGTTCTGTGAGTGTGGCTTGGTGTGTGTGGTGTGGCTTGGTGGGCATGGCAGGGGAAGGATACTGCAAAATCCCCATTCCCTCCCCACCCCACTAACCTGCTTTCTAGCTCTGTTCTCCTGCGGAGGGCAACCAAAGGAGACCCAGCCAATGAGCTGGGACTCAGGAGGCAGAGGATAGATGGGGGCGGGGCCAGTCAGAGGTGGGATTTTGGCGGTTCTCCGAACGACTCCAAATTTCTGCTACTGAATCCCAACTCTGAAGACATCTATTTTCAGGTTGGATTCCAGGATTCATCAAGAGTCACAATGTGGCTGAATTGGTGCTGGCATATTTTGAAGGCAAGGACATTATTCAGCTGTTGGTCACTGAGAGATTCATTGATCCATTGATTCATTGGACTAATTTATATGTCTGCCCATCTCACAGAACAAGAATTCTGGGCAGCTATAACCCTACAATTCAATCGTGTCACAGCTGTTAAAAAAATTAAAAAAATAAACAAACCCACCCCACATTGTAGGAGAAGAGCATCTATCTGTAAAACCATTTTGCGGACTCCTGATGAATGTAGAAGGTTGCTGGAAAACCCGTGTTTACTGGTTCTTTCTGAAAGGCTTGAAAAGGACGGGACTAAATCCATATTCTGTACTAAACCCTATGCACTAGGGAAACCCAATGTCCATTTTCTTGCACTGAAATTCATTTGGGATCATGCTGAATTCACATCATCTCCAGAACATCTCGATGCAAGGCCTTGATGGGTCATAGGAGTGAGTCCATAGCACAAAAGCAGTTTACAACAATGGGAGGTGGAAGAGACCCTGCCATAGGAAATACCAAGGTTGTATCTCGTCTTTGTGACCATAGCTGAGACCTTACGAGAAAGAGAACTTTCAATGGTAACAAAGAAAGACAGAAAAGCCTGTTCTACTTTTGAAAGCTTGTTTGTTTTTTCTGTATGTTGTATATTTCTTTCAGAGATGTCCCAGAAGTACTTTTTTTTTCCAAAAGGCAACTGGACTTTTTTCTTGGAGACGTTTCACTTCTCAACCAAGAAGCTTCTCCAGTTCTGAAGAAGCACTTTTGGGACAGCCATGACCTGAATGACAGAGAATCTCCATAAATATTTCTTTCAGAAAATTCTTCCTATTTTTCCTATGAGATTAGTTGTGCTGATGGAGTAACGGACGGACAGACGGACAGAAGGAAGGAAGGAAGGAAGGAAGGAAGGAAGGAAGGAAGGAAGGAAGGAAGGAAGGAAGGAAGGAAGGAAGGAAGGAAGGTGCTCCTTGTCACCAGTTCTAGTCGAGCAGGATATTCACTATCACCCCATTTATTCTTGCCTTTTAATCAATAGGTTGGACATACTTGCAAACAAAGCACTATGCTATGTCAACTTCACTTTTTCTTAAATGGAGCCAACACAGTTGGGCAGGATGTCCTCTTGCAAATACCATATGGGTCTTGGGAGCCCCAAGGATTCTGCTGGGCCTTTGCAGGTCTCCTCATATTCATCTTGACTTTTTAGTCTGAAAACCATTCTTATTTTTAATGTGCAGGCATATTTGCTGGATAATCCCTGCTTATCAGCTTAATTCTACTTATCCACTGCCTGCCTCGGGCATTTTCCTGCGGTTTTGACCATCCAGCCAGGATGGATTATGAGTCTGCAACTCTGCTTCTGGGTCCCAAAGAGCATCAGTAGAGCATCATGAAGAGAAAGCCATCCTTACCCATCCCAGAAGGCAGTCTCTTCCACCTTCTCATCCTGGAGATTTTAGTGTGGAAAGGGGCTTGGAGGACAAGTCTAAACATCTCATCCATAGAAAACTTGTTAACTGACCTGACTTCTTGTCTTGACCAAGGCTTCCTGAGACCATAATTAAGCACACACTTAGTCCCAAACAAGTCTTGCTTTATTTCAACACTGGGAATTATGTGCATTCCCAGCCCATAATGGGTCCCAAACAGTTCCTCGAGATAAGCACCCACCTTTCTCTCCTTTGAATTGCTGCCAACAACTGAAGTGCCAAATTAACTGAAAAAAAATAACCGAAGTACAAAGTCCACACTGAGCTTCAAGGCTTAATCCGAACAGAGTGAACGACTTTGCTTCCTGCAAAGGTTTCTCTACCTTTGCACTTCCTTTATACCTTAGGGGAGGGGCAATCACCTCCAAGCCTTACTCTCAAGTTGCCCCTTTTGTCTTAGCAGCTCTTGCCTTCTGGTAGCTCTGCACACATGCACACTGGGAACAGGCTCCCCTTGCTCTTCTGCCTCGCTGCTGCCAGACTCTGGAGGCTCCAAAGTCAGCACATAACTCCCAGATGGTCCTGGCCACAACTCTGTATCAGACGCGGGACTCAAATCTGAGTCCTCCCCAGACTCCAGGACTGATCCCCATTCTTCCCCACTGTCTGATTCCACTGCCGTCTGCACAGGCTGCCATTGAACCACAAAAGTTAACTACAGGATCTCCAAGACATGTTTCCAGTGCCTCACTCTGAACAGTGAGGATAAACAAAATCAGATTTACATTTTTTTAAAAAAAATAAAATTTACATGTGAACAAATACGTTTCAGATGTAGCTGCAAAATATTTTTAATAAATGATTTTAATAAAACAGATGCTCATCTGTTTTACTGAGATTAAAACTATATGGCACCATTGTATGGCTCTTCAGTAAGTGCTTAGTCATGAGGTTACTTATTTTGGGGGTGCTCTTCCTTCAGTTTTCTTGGCACCCACAATTCCCAGTTAGCACCGGAAGCTAGAGTAACACAAACTGACTTCCAATTCATTTCAACATCACCTGCATCCTGACTTGGTATTTTGGTGAATCAAAGCTCACTTTTCTTGGTTTTAGCTGATGTTCCATCTTAGCTGCTGATCTGCGCATAATGCAGTTTAATAGGACTTTAGCATGAGAAAGTTCATCCACATGTAGATGAATGTCAATCCCCAACGTCTGTAATCAGCAAACTGGATGGAAAGGACCCTGGGAATTCTTGTCTAGCTGTACCTGGAGAGCTACAAATTCTCCTTTGTATCATAGAGCATAGAATAATAGAGTTGTATAATAATTGAATAATAGAATCACTTGAGATTTTCAAGAAGAGACTGGACTGCCATTTGTCAGAAATGATCTTCTGCTTGGGCGGGGGGGGGGGTTGGACTAGATGACATAAAAGGTCCCTTCCAACTCTTTTAATGTATAATGTTGTCCAATCTCTTTTTGAAAGCCTTCAATGATGTAGCACCCAGAACACCTGAAGGCAAACCATTCCATTGATTGATTGCTGTCATAGTTAGGAATTTCTCCTTAGTTCTCTCCTTGATTAATTTCCAGCCATTATTTCTTGTCTTGACTTTTGGTGCTTTGGACAATAGTTTGATCCCTTCATCTTTTGCAGGAGCCCCTCAAATATTGGAATACCACTATCATGTCATCCCTAGTCTTTCTTTTCATTAGGTGTCCAATTTGTTTCATTATGTGTCCAATTCCTGTAACCGTTCTTCATACGCTTTAGCCTCCAGCCCCCTAATCATTTTTGTTGCTTGTCTCTGGACTCTTTCCAGAGTCTCAACATCTTTTTTGGGGACCAGAACTGGATGCAATTCTCCAAGTATGATCTTACTAAGGTTTTAAGGCATGAGCTACCTTACTTAAGGTCTTTTAAGGTACGGGCTAGAAAAAATCAAAATATTGCACCTACAGAAATATTGGGGGGGAAACCCTTTTATGCATAGAGATTTGATTTCAAAGACTGAAAGTTCAATTCCATCCGAGACATCTTGCCTTGACTCAATTGTGGCCGAACGTATTTCTGGAAGTGGGTCAAACCCATCCAATCCCCTAAACAGTGTGGCGAGGAGAAGAGACAACTTTAGGCAAGCTAACCCTACGAAAGGGTTAAACGAACACATCTACCCACAGACCCCCTTCCCTGTTTCTACCAAAGACCCTCTTTAAGCAGCCACCCTGGAGTCTGGCCTCCCTTCTCAGCCCTCCAACTCCTCTCCTCCTCCTCCTCCCTTTGCAAAAGACCTGTCTTCACTTTCAGGAAATCAGGGCTGGAGGAACCCTAGGAAGGAGACCTTCTGTTTTCAAAGACCTTCACATCTAAAGAAGAAGCACCTTCAAGCATCCTTTCTCCTCTCAAGGAAACCTCCTGCTTTGAAATCTCTCAGGAAGGTCAGTTTTGCTCAGCTGAATATGTTTCTCAGTGAGGCTTTTGCTTCTGCCAGCAAAGCTCTGCAAAAGTCTAGCTCGGTGGCTGCCATTCCGAATCTTTGCACAGAATTACCTGAGAACATCGGGCTCAAGGTAAGAGAAATAAAATAGCATGCCGCCTATCCCATCAACTCTTCCTTGCTTCTTTCAAGTTGTTAGAGTGATTGATTTAACCAAATCTGTTCAGGATAAACCTGTTCCCTTTGTTATCTTTTTTACGTCTAGGAGATCTGTCTTTCTCGGACGTTTCAATATATTACTTTCGGGTGGCAGCACCCATACAAAATCCTGGCTTAATTACCGCCTAAAGAGGTCCAGGCATTTCCGTCCTAAGAGGACACAATCCTGGAACCTGTGGGGGGGAAGCCATTTCAATATATATTCTGAATACTGTGATGAAGGGTTTGAATATGCCGCAGAAAAAAGTCGGTTAAAACATTTTTCATATTGTATGACTTATTTAAGCTGCTCAAACCGAATCTTTTGCCATTTAAAACCTAAAAGAATAGCTATCCCCCAAAATTGGGAATCAAATGTTACTTAGAGTTTAATTGAAAAAAATAAAATAAAGGTATTATGGAACATCACTGATATTGTTGATAATTATTTTTGTCTCACAAAGTAATATTTTTTTTTAAAAAAAATACAGGTTCAAAAGTGAGTTTCTGGTTCTAATATTGGTGCAGTTTTATGTATTCCCTTCCATAGCTTGCAAACCAGATTTTTTTTAAAGGGAAATTCTCTCTTTAACATTGTCCATCAGCTTAAGGGGCTGCCCCTCCAGCTGTTCCAAGAGCGCCCCCTGCCTGCAGACCCAACTACAGTATCCCTCTGTGGTTTCCAACCTTGGTCCTTCTCATCAGCACGCTTCTCTCCTTTTTCTTCCTTTCCTGACATTTAAAATAATATTCTTTCCAAATAACCAAGCGACTCACACCCTCAAGGCTCCTTAAAGTGTAGGCAGTAAACGTGTCAGCACACAAAAGGAATCACTCTGCCGTTGGAGGGAACGGAGATGATTGTAGAACCAGTCATTTTGTTTCCTGGAGGAGCCACTGAAGAAACAACGGAAGGGAAGAACAGTGCCTGTGGCTAGTTTCCAAACAACTGGTCACAGATGATACACATCTGATTCTCACAGATTTGGTTCCTCCACCAGATTTGCAGGTCGAAATCACTGAAGATCCTTTCTGGTGGCCAAGGAAGGTGACAACTCCTATGCTAGATGGATTTCCAAGTTATATCCAATTTTGGCAGGACCCAAAGTGGCCGACTAACACAAGTAAAATGTCTATCCAATCTGTTTGTCTTCTGTAGGGCTTGAACACCTGATTAACAATCCATTACATTTAAGAAAGCCCATTTGTTGTCTTATTATTATCTCCCAGGTTTGCAACACAGAAGATGTCTGGAGCCCAGACGTGTCTGCCTTGCTGGTTTCTTCTGGCCACGTGCTTCAGCCATCCTTTCATCGTGGCTGCTGGTTTACAGCAAAACCTGAAGAATGAGATGTTCCATTCCTATCCCATGTTGATGCTTGGAGAGGGCAAGGAAATGACAATCGCTCTCTCAAAAGGAACGCCTCAAAGGTGAGAGGGGCCGTCTTTTCCTTTCCATTTTGGGTAGATTCCCGAGTCCCTTTCTTCTACAGAATGATTTTTGTTTATGGGTGTGAGATTAAAGTCTTCTGTCTAAGGGTTTTGTCAGGTTCCCAAACCCTGTTGAGAGGGACAACTTCAGCAATGAAGTGTTGTTTTACCATGGACCTCGGAGAAGGTTTTCGAAAACCAACTTCTCAGGGAGCTCTGGCCTTCCCTATAAGAAGGTGCTTTGATTCTAGAATAGAATAGAGCTGGAAGGGACCTTGGAGGTCATCTAGTCCTCCCTGCTCAAGAAGGAGAACCTATACCATCTCAGACAAATGACTGTCCAGTTTCTTAAAAACCTCACCCATAATTAGAGTGCCCACAACTTCTGAAGGCAACTTCTGTTCCACAGGTTAATTGTCCTCACCGTCAGAAAATTTCTCCTTAATTCCAGACTGCTTCTCTCTTTGATCAGTTTCCAACCATGATTTGCCCTCCAACCATTATATGCTTTGGAAAATTCTCTTGAGATTGATGTGTATATGTTTGTCTTAAAAAAATAAAAAATAATAATAATAAAAGAGAGATTGATCAAACTTGCATATAAACACACTGATTCCAAAGAAAAATATTCACAGGGATTCTTTTAGCTGAATAATTCCATCAAACTCTGACTGCATTGTTTACGTTAAGATTGTTTGGTCTCTCTCCCCATCCCCTTTCTGTGATGTAAAATGAACACAACATCCATTCGTTTCCAGGTGCTATTTTGTTCTAAAAGAAAGCAAAACCTCTGCATTCTTCACAGTGAGAGTAACCCCGTGTGATATCCCCATTGAGTGGAGTATACGAGTCCCTAAGCCATCGGCAAACTATTTTGGGAAAACAATTTCTGGTAAGCAAGAGGGAAGTTGAATAGATGTATAATGTCTCCCCTCCCCACCGCCTTTCCCTCCCTCCCTCCCTCCCTCTCTCTCTCTCTCTCTCTCTCTCTCTCCCCCTCTCCTTTTCCTTCTTCCATTTCTCTTTCTCTTACCAAGATCTTGATAGTATATGAAAGGAAGATTGACTTAGATTCATTTAGAACCTGATTTGTACCAACTATTAACTAACAAGATTTCTATCCCTAATTAAAAATTTAATGTTGAAGTCTCAGCACCAGCAAAATCCCTGCTTGGATAGAAGCTAAGCAGGATCAGGCCTGGTTAATACTTGGAGGGGAGACTCCAAGAAGTAACCTAGTCTAGAAAGTTGAAAAAGAATGGCACAAGGCAGCAATAGAAACCCCTTCCATTGTGCTTTCTGGAAAATTACGTAGACTTCAAGCCCAACTTAAACATGACCTGAAACTGTTTTCAGATTCCCAAAACCAAAACAAATAGGAAGTATAGACTTTCTCAAGGTATCGACATTGTATTCACTGGTCAATGTATGCCTTTCCCATCTCCATTAACTTTAAGAACATTGCCTGTCTTCTGTTTAATTGGCAGATAATTTGAATGCTCAGGAAGTCCTCCCATTCCAGAAGGGCTCCAAGTTAGTGCAAACTCTCTTTAGTTATCGAGGTAATTCGGTGGAAAGCTACACAGGACCATCTCATCATTCCACAGTCTACGTGCTTGAATTCCTCTCCATCGAGAAAGACACCCAGATTAAAGCATATTTGACCACAGACCCCACATCTAATGACTTTTATCCAGAACTGCCTACGGATCCCCGCATTGACGTCATTGGGATTGGCCCCACCACAGTAACTCTGACTTGGAAGCAGAGCCCGAGTGTCCTGCCATCCCAAGGAAACATTCATTATTGTCTCCTGGTGAATGAAAACTACAACTTCAAGACTTGGTGTGCTGCAGAAACAGCCACACAACCTTCAGGGCTGAAGCTGTCTCCTTCTTTGGGGATCTCTCCTTCCACAGATAGCCTCACCTCTCAGGGACTGAAAGCGCAGTCCAAGAGCAAAGTCAGCATGAGTTACAAAGGTGGCAATGCCCAGGTGAAACACGTCTGTGTGGGGCTCACAAACACCTACACGGTGTCCCACCTCACTCCCGGCATTCAGTACTACTTTGATGTTTTCATCATCAATGTCCTCACCAACACCAGTGCTGCTTATACCGGAGCCTTTGCCCGAACTCTTGAAAATCCCAACGTGAGCAAACTGAAGGACGGGAAGGTGATTCAGTTGAGGCTGGATGGGAGGAAACAGCCCTTGTACAATTTGCTGTACCAGGCAACGCAGAGGCAGGTCCAGTTTGCCTTCCAGTCTTGCAGCGGGCAACTCCAAGTAGAAATATCCAAGGACGGGGAAGTCCTGATGTCAGAGAGATTTGCTGGCTTGAGGCATTTCATCCTGAAAGGAAGGTTGGGAGACACCTACCTGATCCATCTCTGGCCCACTGAAACTTCAGCTGCATCCGTGAAGGTTCAGGTGTCCTCTCTCTTCCATAGGCCTTTCTTCCCAGCTCTCCCAGAGAGCTTAAAAATCAAGTCCTTCAACAAACTGAGGAGCTGCCATTCAGTCACCATCGCCTGGCTTGGAACTCAGGAACTGAGCCAGTATTGCATCTACAAGAAGGAGATTGAGGAGGACCAAGCGTGGGTGGCCACCAGGAAGGTTGATAGGTGCTCTGGGCCGGAGTTGAGGCAGAAGAGTGAAAAAGTCCTCTGCAAATTCTTCCACAATCTCAATCTGCAACGAGCAGTGACTACCGAAACCATCAGGGGCCTGGAAGCAGGGACGGCCTACCTTTTCGATGTGTATCTCATTGGGTCCTCGGGGCTTCCCATCCGCTATTACAGCAAGGCTGTGAAGACAAGGAAGAGATGCTGAGCACCCTCAAACCCCGCGAGGAAAGGTAAAACTGGAGAAACACCAGAAAAGAGTAATGTTGGTGGTTGCCGCCTTCAGAATCATCTGGGGCACAAAATTGTGTTGAAGTCGCAAGATCGGAGATGGACATCTTTGCTCCAGAAAACTAGATTTGCCCCAGAGCCTCTCTCCTTTGACCCAGAGGTTTCTCCCTACAACAAAATACCCACCACTGGAATTAAATCTTTCCCCCCTCCACACACAAACCCAAACCTACAAAATCAAAAACTGGAAGGATGCCTATTTTGTAAGGTCAAATCCTTTTGCTTTGTCTTGCAGTTTAATGCCAGAGATTCTCATCTGGAGTTTGAGGCTTGATGGAACGACCTGTTAGCAAAACCCTCTTTTTCTAGCACTGTTTACGAGCAAATGCTTCTCCTTTGGCCCTTGCGAAAACGCTGAAAGAACCATCAGAAGAGAAATCTTGGCATAATCAAGCCGCTAGATTATGCCTCAGTATTTCCATCTATCATGCAGAGAAAACTGAAGAAGGGTGGTGGGCCCCTCCCCAATATCCCTCCTCCTCCATTTCATGTAAATAGTTACTCTAACCCAGAGAAAAATCATTATGCCCTGCAGTTTACTTATTATAGGTGTCTCATTTAGTCCTAATACATCATCGTAATCAGAGGTGGTATTCAGCTGGTTTGGACCGGTTCTGGCCTACCAGTAGTGGAAATTTTGACCAGGTTGGAGAACTGGCAAATACCGCCTCTGGCTGCCTTCACTCACCCACCCCTGTTCTTTCCTGTTCTTTATTCCACTGATTTTTAGCTCAGCTGATTCGGGGAGCAGAGTGGATTTCTGCACCTCAGCTGAGCTAAAACAAAAAAACCCAGCTCAGGCGATCTTTGACTGCTGCGCGAGAGCAATCTTTTTTTTAATCTTTTGCCCCTACTAGTTGAAGGACCCGCAGGATCTATTGAAATGGTGGCAAATTCTTCTGAGTGCTGCCGCCTAACGTGCGCTTCATGCGCGTGCATGAACTGGTCGTGTGCAGAACCGCCAGCGCGCAATTTGGAATCCCACCGCTGCTCATAATGTAGGATACTGTGGTAGACTTTAGCATGAGTGACTCTCACTAGCAGCGCCCAATCCATAGCCCCTTTAATTGCTCTGTTAGGCTAGGTGAAAGGACTGTCATAGCCAGAGCCAGTAAGGGTTATAATGGAACGGTGACATTGTAGATGATAATCCATGGTTGCCAGAGATTAGAAAGGACTCTGGTATAATGAAATAACAAGAGTTGGAAGGGACCTGGGAGGTCATCTAGCTCAATCTCCTCAAACAGGAGACCCTATCCCATTTTGGACCTAATCCCTTTTCTGACCCACATATTTTTTTAAAAAATTAAAAGCATATACTTGCGTGAGCTACAACTCACTTCATCAGATGCCTTGACTCAAGGCTTTTTTTTAATCTTTTGCCCCTACTAGTTGAAGGACCCGCGGTATCTATTGAAATGGTGGCAAATTCTTCTGATGTATATTTTGGGTCTTAATAAATAAGGGTTTCATTTCTTTTCAACAGAGCTTCTCCCAAAGTTTGATTAATTCCTAATCAAGATCCAATCTAGGTTGGTCACTAGGACCAGAGGCTTAGTCTTCTGAGTTTTCAGGCTCGTTCTGGAGCCCATCCTCATGGGGACTTCTCTCTATCGGAAGGCATGCTTTGGGCTATTGCTATGCACGTATTTATGCGGTGCCTTCCGACTGATGGATTGCTGTGTTCATGGAAGGCACCATATAAATACCACACAAGAGGATAGCCCGAAACACACACCCCGCTACAGAGAAGTTCCCATGAGGATGGGCTCCGGCACAAGTCTGAAAGCTCAGAAGGCTAAACCTCTGGTTCTAGGGATTGACCCAGACTGGATATTGCAGAACTTATCCCGGGTCACGTATATTTGCCTTCGTTTGTAAGTTCCCAACCAGTTTGGAATTACAAGGGCTAATCACATGGGTGTCTAATTCAGCTGCCAACAGAAATACTGACTTGATATAAATATTGCTCATATAAAGCAGTGACGGCTAACCTTTTTGTTGTCATGTGCCGAAAGCCATCATGCAATGCACCCGCAACCCGCCTCTGTGCTCCCCTGCGCATGCGTGTGGAACCCTTGCTCTCCCTCCACCACCCCCCGTGCATGCGCACGCACCTCCTGCATGTACCCCACCCCCCAGGCATGTGCAGCAAATACTTGAAAATCAGCTGGCTGGCAGGAGGCGCGTGCGTACGCCCAGTGGGAACTGAGTTGGGGCGATGACTTACTTGTCCACAGAGATGGCTCTGCATGCCACTTCTGGAACGCATGCCATAGGTTCACCATCACGGATACAAAGAGTATACGATAATTAAAAAGTGGGGCATTTTCTGAAGTAAAACCCTTACCTCCAACCCTGCATCTGTTTTCCCAGAGAAAAAGCCCCATTGAATTCAATGGGGTTCCTTTCTCTTTGTCTTTTCATTCTATGATTCAAAAAGGTGATACACTCTCATAGAAACCATACATTTCTCATATGAATCATGGACAGAGCTGATAAATGTGTGGACTTCTCATGGAGGATAATTCTTCTGTTGGGTGTATGCAATATGGAAGTAACACCAGACGTAGCACCACATTTGAAGAAGAGGGGTTTTTCCTCTGTAGATCTCAGCGCAGCTTCCATCGTTCAGAGGTCCTTCGGGTCAATAACGTTCAGCTGAATTCCGTGGGAGACCGGGACTCTGCGAGAGAATGTCAAAGGAGAAATAGGATCGCTAGAGGGCAGTACAATATTAGTCAGAGAAGAATAACGCCATGCAATAGCCCTAGTAGAGCTAAGAAACCCAAACAAGAGCGAGTGTGTCTAGTACAATCAATGCCAACTGGATTCAGGGGAGCTCCTTTCCAGAAATTAGGAACAGAACCGCAACTGAAGTCTCACAACAGAAATACACAGAAAACCTTTAAAAGAACATGAAGCAAGTTTTGAAGTTCTTCCACTACCAACATGTAGAGAGATTGATGGGCAGTGACGTGATCGAGAGTCTTCGGAAGGTTAGCATGACCTCAGTTCCCTTGTCTATCAGAAGCTCCTTTCATGTGGCCAAGCTGGGTCTTCCTTTCCCCATTTGAAAAATGAGAATAAATAAATGGCTGGGAGGATATATGTGTCTTAACAAGTGTACTTACCTTGCTGTGAATTCATTAATCCCCATATGCATATTCTTGACTGGATGGCCCTAAAATGTTATCCTGTTGGTAGGAGCTACTGAAGTTCTAATACCGAAAGACCTCCTTTCCTAGAATCCAAGGAAGCCCATTTAGGCCTTTTGTCTGGAGCCTGTACAGAAGGAGGAGGAGAACTTCAACAGATGGAGTGAGACCAGAGCAACACTCTTGAAGTCACATGTCTGGCGCGCCACCTTCTTCCTCCAAGAATGCTCTTCTTGCTGTTGGAAGATATCAACCTCTTGGGGTTTAAGAGCAGAAAGCATGGATCCCCATCCTCCTATGGCCATTTTCATTCTCTACTGCAGTGTTCTTCAACCTTGGCAACATTATAATATGTGGGCTTCAATTCCAAGAATGAATGGACAACTATAAAGGATCTTGTGAAAGTCCAAGGCCAAGACATGGAGACCGAAAGAGATTCATCAAAGGAAGTTCAGAATTCTGATCCCTTTCCTGGTTCTTCTGTGGGCCAGGATTCCATATTTATTAAACTGAGATCTTGTGTTACAGTTTGATAGGAAGGAAGGGAGGGAAGGAGGGAGAGAGGGAGGGAAGAAGGAAGGAGGGAAAGAAGGAAGGGAGGGAGGGAGGAAGAAAGGAAGGAAGGAAGGAAGGAAGGAAGGAAGGAAGGAAGGAAGGAAGGAAGGAAGGAAAGATTGCACCATCTGTTTGGAACTTAAGTCTTGTCTAAAGTGATTTTGGACTAATGTTTGCTGATTCAGTTCTTTTTACACCTCTTAATTGCTATAAAGGTTATTGCTCTTCTTAAATTGTACTTGATTTTATAGTTTTAGATAGACTCTCTATTGATCCTTTGCTGATAACACGAGTGGTTTTCTTTCTTTTAAAAATATGAAATAAAGAAACTCTCTTCCGATGCATGGTCTGTATAAATATAGCTGCTTCTTCGTGTTTAGTTTTCCAATTTTCAGGAAACAGATCGCTTTCTATATGCTTTCAGTTTTGCTTCATTTGAGTCTGTACATTTCTAAATTTTGTTTAATAAAATCAATCCCCTCCAGTCCCCGTTTATTGGGAGGAAAATCACAGCATAATCAAAAACCATATGTTTCTTCTCGAATTCCTGCTCGACAAATGACCTGAAAATTGCTGTTTTAAGAACTTCTGAAATACATGGCTACAGTAGGAGAAATTTAAGTTCTTGTGTTGGGCCAGAACACTTTCCAATATCAACAAGGGGTGGTTTACTCACCCAATGACTCTTGAAAGATTCCATTCGAAACTGAGACAGAGATTGCCTGAGCCATGTAAATTAACAGGGATTATATCCGATTTCAAGTATAAATAAAGAATAGTGACTGAATGTGTATTGTGTGGAGGGGAGAGAGATTTAAAAAAAATCCTGCCACATTCTTTTTATTCGGTGATGTTAGACAAAGAATAAGGGTCACATTCTTACATAAGATGATTTTTAAAAATGGGGAATGATTATTGGTTACATTGTACTGCAGCAGGCTTAATTATTAGAGAAAGAAAAATAATGTGTTGACCATCCTAAGACTGGATGACATAGTCCACTGCAACCTGTTCTGACCCAAACCTGGTTCCAAGGAAGCAAACACGAGACAAAGGTAACAGCACAACCTTTTAATGTTTCTTAACGAATCCCATTCCTTCATGGGTAAAAGGCTGCTTCAAGCCAATTAGCTCTGATAAGAAAAAGCCTTGCCAAGGTTTTGCAAGGCTGCCAAGAACAACAGATAAAATTACTAAGCAATAATTCAAACACAGAGAGTCTCCAAACACCAACCAAGATACTACAAACGTCCACAAGGCTTGAGTGCAAAAACTTCTTTGCTTCCTGCAAAGAACTCCAGTTTCTCAGCTGGCTTTTATCTCTTAAGGGAGGGGCCATTACTTTGCAGCCTTACTCCTGAGTTGCCCGTGCTGCTGCAGCTGATCTTTCCTTCGAGCAGCCCTGCATGCACGCACACTGGGCACAGGCTCCTTGGGGGCCTCTTCATCACTGCTGCCAGCCTCCACAAGCTCCGAAGGCAGCACTCCACTCCCTGATGGTCCTGGCCCCATCCCTGCCTCACACACAGGCCCTTCATCTGAGTCTTCACTCTCCGAGACCTCAGCCATCCGCACCTGCTGCTGGCGAACCACAACACAGCCTGGTGGACTACAGCTCTCAAAACCTCTACAACTAGACCGCAACTGGCTGTGAAACAGGAGATTTGAGGAAGGTGGAGACAGCTGGGTTGAAAAAGGTTGAGATGAACACCATTCATATATGCAGGACTAAGACATGGGGGTTTGGGATGACTTATTGGGGGTGGGATTTTATTGGTGAAGTGTATGCAAGACTATCTATTTTGATTTGGCTTAAGCTGAGTTTACACAACATGTTTATGCAAACCAATGTAGATGATGGCTTGGTAGGGTCTAAGTTCAATAGACCAGGGGCCCCCAACCACCGGGCCCCAGACTGGTACCAGTCCATGGATCATTTTGTACCGGGCTGCAAAGAATGAAAGTAGGGCCTACTTTGCTTGGGCGCCGCCATCTTGTTTCGACAGCGCTTGAGAAAATGCTTCCGGGCGAGCTTGTCGGTTGTCGGTTGGAAAGCGGCGTTTGGGTGCTGAAGGAATCCTCGCACCTTAGTTTCATCGAAGGGCGGCTTCGAACGAAGAGCCGTCCCGATGGCGGTGGAGTCTCGCGTTACTCAGGAGGAGATTAAGAAAGAGCCCGAAAAGCCCATCGACCACGAGAAGGTACAAAGGAGGAGTTGAAGGTGGCGGGGAGAAGCGGGGGACGGCTGGCTGGCCGGTCGCTCGGCTCGCCTTGCCTTGGTCGTGCACGCTGATGCCGGTACCGGTCCGTGGATCGGTCCGTGGATTGTACCGGTCCGTGGTACAAAAAAGGTTGGGGACCACTGCAATAGACCAAACTCCCTCTGGAATCATTTAAGGCAGCTGTCAATTTTGGAGTTAGTGGAGGTAAGGAGGTAGATGACTTCCAGGTGGCAGCAAAAAAAAAAGTGCATTTCTAATCCTTTGCTACCCTCTTACGGTCCCGTTGGGGTATTGGCATGGAGTACAGAAGATTGAGAAAGGAGAGATCTTTGCAGAAAGCTTAGTCCTCCAAGCTTGGTGTTTGGCTCCTGGATGTTTTGATGCCAAACTAGGTAGCATCTTTAACCCCACTGAAGATGTTACCTAGTTTGGTAATGAAACGTCTGGGTGCCAAGCACCAAGCTCAGAGGACAAACCTCTGCCTAAATCTACAACCCGAGCTACGAATATCCTCTACAATTTCTAAAAGGGGAAATCTGTTACCAAAACAACAAAGAGGACAGCATTCTGAAGTTCAGGTGAGGAAGGGAGAATGTGAAAATATCTTAAACACCTCCATAATTCCAATTAGGGAGTATAAACCATAACCAGACTCGCAAGGTTCTGTTACTTGAACCAATTTTAATAAAGGTAGTTTTAGTCTTAATAATGAATGGTGTCAGGTGGCCTAGTAGTGCAGATGCTCGCCTCCCACTCAGAAGGTTGAGAGTACAATCCTAGGTAGCGGCAGATATTTCTCCCCTAGGGCACAAAGAAAAAATATCTGCTATGAACTCTGTGTGGTGTCAGGAAGGGCATCTGGCTAGTAAATGCTCGACTCCATCAATTGCTCTGATTCTACCCTGAATCAAGGAATTATGGGGTTGTAAAAAAGGAGTAGTTTTAATCTTAATATGAAGCAAATTGATTTGGTCTGATCTACACCTTGGGGCCAACAACCTATCGCAACACTTTTTTTTTCCTAAATATTGCTGGAATTGTGAACTTGATGCAGGTATGAACAATTCTGGTTCATAAGCTCCATTTCCATCCACCCCATCCATCCATCTACAATCTGACAACACAAAATGGATCAACAATTTGTCCAAAGGGGAGATAAACCACCAGACAACTAACATGAGGAATGGGATGACATTTCCAAACCCCTGATTATCATCAAACCAGGCATAACAAATGTGCAAACACACCCACAGAAGCTTTCTTGTCCCATTCCTGCTCATAACAAATTTAAAAAGCATCCTGAAAAAAGGGGAAAATATGTATCCATCTGGGATGCACCAAAGCCCATACCAGAAACTATTTTGTCTTGCCAGAGAGATTTGGAACATACACACAAAAAAATCTGTTTTCTAGGCCAGTAATGGAAACAAACGGTTTTACAGACTTACATAAACACAATTTTTAATGGAAGGCAAGCAGATAGTTTTCCTAACTCCCTAAACCTTCTGTCTAAGGTAACTGATACATTCACTGTGTTGTATATACATTCAAATGTTGTAGAGCTACTGTAATACGAAAAAATGCATGAAATTACTTAAAACATGCAGCATTCCCTCGTTACTTGGGTGACCTGCGCCCATCCTTGAGGCCCTGGCTGTGATGGGAGTTGTCGTCCAAAGTACCTGGAGTGCAGCAGTTTAGCAAAGGCTCCAGCTCCGATTTCCAAAATAGGTTTTCATATTAAGAAAACAACAATGGCCTGGACAAAAAGAGGGCTGGAAGAGAATGGATGGGCCTGATGTGTTCCTCCTGAAGCCTCCACAAAGGCAAAAATACGGCCCTTTTTATCAGAGCAAACACCGATACCTCGCAAGCTGCCCTGGAATTTCCAATGTGAGACTACCTGCAAACCCAGGGAACATTTTCTCATAGCTCAGGAATGACATTAGCAGAGGGAGCATTGCTGCCTTTGATAAGGAATGTAGCTTGTCGGAATTTGGCCTAATCATACGTGGGGAGGGAAGAGGGCGATTGCATGCAAGGAACTCCAGTTGTCCTTTCAATCATTCATACTTTTAAACAGTCATCCAAGAGTCCACCAATAAATCAAAGCAGGTCTGAGGCATTCGAATAGGTTGCTATCTCTCACTGGCATCCTTCAGCATACCAGAATATCAGATTCCATACCGATTTCTGCCTTCTTACTTGATAGAAATTGCCATTCTTTGTTTAGGCTCTGATGGATCTGAAAGAAAAAAAAAATGTATATTTTCACTAATGGAGTAACTGGTGGAGATTTACACAGTGATAGTCTTGCAAAGCAAAACCTTTTCCCAGAGAAAGACGGTTGCGTAGTTATCGTGTTTGCCCAAATTGATAATTTCTGCTTGAATGATCTCTGTGCAAGAAACCTAAATAAATCTGTTTTGTAGTTTGTAAGGAGTCCCCAGATTAACAGAGTTGGAAGGGGCCTTGTAGGTCATCTAGTCCAACCCCTCCCCCTGTCCAAGCAGGAGACCCTACACCATTTCTGACAAATGTAAGAGCGCCTCTTATATCTGCTGCTTGATTTTGGTAAAATGTCTTGAAATCTACGCAAAAGATGACATACATTCTTTCAAAACCATTATTTATTGTTTCTGGAAAGAATATTTCTTTTTATCTTGCATTCATGCATTGAGGTATGTCTGTGATGGAATTAAGGAGATCTGCTGGATAGATTCTCCCCAAGCACCTCTTTATCTGCTGTTTGAATGGATGTAATTTAAGGATTTGTCTAGCTTCCTTTCCTTTTCTTAAAACACAAGTTGGATCTTGATTAACACAATTGTGACTTAGTCCCGTTAAAATCCATGGGGGCAATAATTGCCATTAAATTTGTCCTGTTTGGTTTGTGCAAAAGTCAAGTAACAAACCATTTGGGTTCAAAGAATAAATACCCATCAAAGTAAAACAACCTAGGTCCTACAACTTACAACAAGAACTAAAACAATACACAACCCTTCAACAAAAGCCAGGTTGCTGCAATTGTACAATGTGTAAGGCAAGAAGGAGTATTTGTAGATGTTAGGACGGTGGCTGTGATAGTGTAACAGGCTATGCTCATTTCTACTGTGACACATAACCAGACATCCCTGAGGTAACACAATGAGTGATGAAAAACATTGCTGTGTGCTGGACGTTTCTAAACTAGATCTCATAGTAGGTACAAGGCATGGAGTTTGGGCTTCCTGCCTGTAAAACTCCTTAAAAGAAACACAATTCATGTCCTACAACTGTCTTTCTACAGTAGACAGAATGGTCCACCATCTTCTCCGATTAACAGGGTTGGACGGGACCTTGTAGGTCATCTAATCCAACCTCCCCACCCAAGCAGGAGACCCTACACCATTTCTGACAAATGGCAGTCCAGTCTCTTCTTGAAAGCCTTCAGGTATGAAGCTCCCACAACTTCCAAAGGCAAGTTCTGTTCCATGGGTTGATTGTTTTCACTGTCAGAAAATTTCTCCTTATTTCCAGGTTGAATCTCTCCTTGTTCAGTTTCCATCCATTATTCCTTGTCTGGTTTTCAGGTGCTTTGGAGAATAGTTTGACCCCTTCCTCCTCTCTGTGGCAGCACTTCAAATATTGGAAGACCGCTATCATGTCTCCCCTGGTTCTTCTCTTCCCTAGACTAGCCAGGCCCAGTTCCTGTAACCGTTCTTCATATGTTTCAGTATTCAACTGGTCTACAAGGTCAGAGTTTTAGCCTAGAGGGCATCATCTGAAATCTGTGGACTTTTCCTGCAGATGGAAAGGCATAAAACTGAGCTAATATGAAAGCCTTACAATATTTCAGCACCATGAGATGGGAAAAAGTCGGAAGCAGGAAGTTGTTAGTAGACAACCCTGAGTTCAAACGACAAGAGCTCAAACTCTTATCCCTTTGCAAATCTGAGGCCCGGATAAGTTTCCCGATCGTTCTCATAATATTTTTAGAACCAAATATAGGACAAACACTGGGCAAGAACTTGTAGAATTAAAGTTATCAATTCAGAGTTTTCTTTTAGTTAGCAAAACTGGCTTAATTCTCCACTAATTTCAAGAGACCAAAGTTTGACTAATGGCATTTGACTATCAAAAATATTGTTTGTGTTGCTTTGGCTTCATACCCTAGGTGAAATGCAGGCCTCCTTGCTTCGAAATTGTGATTTATGACTTAGTGTTATAGTCTTAACGAATTGGAAGGCACAGTCCTGGCAGCTGCTCATTCCAACTTCCAGTTGAACTCATCCAGCGAAAAAGAATCCTTCATGTCAATGGGCTGTTGGTTCCAAAGTTAAAAAAAAAAAAAAATGCTGTATATTGTTTTCTTTCCAGCAACAATTTTTTGGAAAAACCCTTCTAACAGGAAGAGCATTTCTTAACTCTGCTTTTCTGCAGCTTAAATCTATTATTCCAAGTCCTGAACTCTGGAACAAAGGAGAATTTCAGGAGAGCCAGCAATGAGCCGAGGTGAAGGAGGTACATCAGGAGTAACAGGAGCCAAGCTCTTGTCCATCTACTCCAAGGGTGTCAAAATCAAGGCCCAGGGGCTGGATCCAGCCTGCAGGGTGCTTAGATCTGGCCTGTAGGGCTGCCCTGGAAACAGCGAAGGACCAGCCCGCGGTGCCTCTGCCAGTGAAAACCAAGCTCGGGAGGGCTGCCGGAGGGTTGCAGGAGGCCATCACAGCCAGAAATGGAGCTCGGGAGGGCACCCTCTGTTTTGACTAGCAGAGGGTTGCAGGAGGCCGTTGTAGCCAAAACTGGAGCTCAGGAGCCCATTTTCGCTGGAGGAGTGCTTGGGGCACCACAGGTGCCCCCGACACAAGTGACGTCAAGTGGGCCATGCCCACCCTGGTCCTCCCAAGGTCAAACATAACTCTGTTGCAATGAAATCAAGTTTGACACCCCTGATCTATCCTCTCTCAGTCCAACCAAATGTGCTTTTCTTTCTTGTTTTTTTTTTCCTTGAAAGCGTTTCCTTTCTCATTCAAGAAGCTTCTTCCGATGCAACCAAGAAAGACCAGTTGCCTTTCAGAAAAGCACTTTTGGGATAACCATGAGCTGGATGGTTGAGAATGTTATATGTAAAAATTACATATTATGAGTTACACCTGTGGAAATGAAAAACAGAAGGGAAGCCATACTTATCCGATATTTGAACTATGCAATGATTGTTGGACAGTTATATAACTATATCTAACATGTAGTGTTTCGTAACTTGGTATGTTCTAAAGTAAATGTCAGGCTTTTCGGTAGAACATGGGCCTGTATTTTTTGGCATACTTTGAGATACTGGGTTATCCTGACCCAAAAGGAACTGGTTAATGATCTATTGTATTACAGATGGCCATAACAGGACCATAACAGGAAGAAGAAGCCATGAGAACGAGAGTAGTTTCAAAGGACAAGGAAACATGAGTGTTGCGTAGGGAGATACGTAGCTTGGATAGATTGTGAACCCAGGAAAGGGGCAGAGACTGTATGTTTGAGCCTATATATGAACCCCAGGCTTCCTGGAAACCGTGTCTTCTGCCATGAGAATTCCCTTTTGCAAAAACTTAATAATAAAGCTCTTGTTCATATGTCTCCAGTTGTTTTTGGATTATTATGACAGAGAATCTCCATAGAAACCCCCATAGAAACCTATCTCTTAGAGTTGTGGTGGTGGGAAAATGAGAGGAGGAAGTTCTAGGTACTCTGTCTTATTCTTAAGCTCCTGAACAAAGGTGGGATAAAAATTGAACAAAGAAATAAGACACAAAGAAACAAACAGGGCTTGGTCTTCTTCTGTATGACACTGATTCAAGAATTCAGTGTGTGATTCTGTCACTTCTGTTCAGATGACTACACAACCCACTGAAGGGGAAACCAATCCATGGATACAATTAGCACATCCTTCTAAGTTAAAATGTAGTAGGCTGTACAGGAGACCCAAATCAGAGGTGGTATTCAGCCAGTTCTGACCAGTTCTGGAGAAATGGTAGCGGAAATTTTGAGTAGTCCAGAGAACTGGCAAATCCCACCTCTAACTGGCCCTGCCAACCCTGTCTATTCTCTGCCTCCCGAGTCCCGGCTGATTGGCTGGGTCTTCTTTGGTTGCCCTGCACAGGAGAACAGAGCTGGAAAGCAGGTTAGTGGAGGTGGGGAGGGAATGGAGATTTTGCAGTATCCTTCCCCTGCCACGCCCACCAAGCCATGCCCACAGAACCGGTAGTAAAATAAATTGAATACCACCACTGACCCAAATGCAGCCTAAGCTTCATTACTAGTGGAGAAATGAGACGCACCCCAAGCCAAGATTCATGCTCAGCACACTCAGGTTGTACCACAAGCTGTTGCCTCCAGGGACTCAAGAGTTTTACCACTCAACTGGTGTCTCAATCGCTTTGCTGACTTGCCTCCTCTGAGAAAGGCAGTGAGGGATGAAACACTAGCGAGGCGGAGAGAGAAGGAAGCCAACTCAGTGGCGAAGTTCCCTTTGAAGGCTTCATTCCTTCCCTTTCCATGCATTCCATCTGTCTTCTCCAAGCTGACAGTTGTCCAGCCACACAACAAGGCCTTATTGATCACCTACCTTGCCTTTGTTTAAAGCAGGGGGTCGCCAAACTTGGCAACTTTAAGGCTTGTGGACTTCAACTCCCAGAATTCTCCAGCCAGCTATGCAGTAAAGGCTGAACATCTTCTACGGTTCTTTGTTGCCACCCACTGGGGGCCTGGATTTCTGCAGTGTGGGCACAGTAGCGCTATTTTCCCAGCAAACAACCAAGTTGGCGTGGACTCCCTACTGACGAATGCAGACAGCAGCTGCGCTCAGCCGGGGAGCTCAGACATCATTTCGGCTCGTTGTGTTACAAGTTGAGAGAGGAAAATACTTCAACCCTACTTGAGATACAACATGAAGCTTCATCATAGGTGTTTTTGGGGGTGGGAGGGGCTTGAGTCGATGCACAAGAAGCTCTTCTTGATTTTTCCAATTAATGATTAGAAGATATTTCCCAACAGTCAACTCCGTCAAGTTACTTATTGAA
This sequence comes from Pseudonaja textilis, assembly GCF_049901715.1. NCBI lineage: Eukaryota > Metazoa > Chordata > Lepidosauria > Squamata > Elapidae > Pseudonaja > Pseudonaja textilis. The sequence continues at coordinate 12,313,069 of NC_141993.1, forward strand.
TCTACTGTGTTTCCTTGCTTTTTAGAAATGATGTCAAGAGAAATTTAGGGATTTTCAGACAAAGTTGTCTCTTACCGTTGCTATCTTGTACCAATAAAGGATCACATCATAAGTCTCCCCATACTTGTTAGGCTTTTTCCTCCTCCCAGCAGGGTAACATTTCCAGTTTGTAATTTCAAGGAGACAAATCTGAGGACTTACTGGAGTGATTTTTCGGGCGTCTGTTTATTGACAAATAACAGAATAGCAGAGTTGGAAGGGACCTTGGAGATCTTGTAGTCCAACCTCCTGCTCAGGCAGGAGACCCTATCCCATTTCAGACAAATGGTTGTTCAATTTCTTCTTAAAAACCTCCAGTGTTGGAGCATTCACAACTTCTGGAGGCAAGTTGTTCCACTGATTAATTGTCTTCACCGTCAGAAAGTTTCTCCTTAATTCTAGGTTGTTTCTCTCCTTGGTTAGTTTCCATCCGTTGCTTCTTGTCCTGCCTTTCAGGTGCTTTGGAGAACAGCTTGACTCCCTCTTCTTTGAGGCAGCCCCTGAGATATTGGAAGACTGCTATCGTGTCTCCCCTAGTCCTTCTTTTCAGAAACAAAACATACCCAATTCCTGCAACCATTCTTTATATGTTTTAGCCTTCAGTCCCCTAACCATCTTTGTTGGTCTTCTCTGCACTATATACAGTATATATGGTATATATGATCACAGAAACCAGTATCCAGCAGAAATGTGTCTTGTACAATCTCTCTTTTCCCCACAGTGACATGAAAACAGCTGGACCTTGTTAGGTGGTTTCCTAAGCTATCCACTTCCCACTTTCAACAGTCTTCTTTCTTGACCCAAAGCAACATCAAGTCCAACTAGCCTATTTAGTATCACAACAAAATGCCTACCATTATTCTGATGATGATGATGATGATGATGATGATGATGAGGAGGAGGAGGAGGAGGAGGAGGAGGAGGAGGAGGAGGATATGAAGGCACCCTCCAAATGTGTCAGAGTTCAGGATCCTTGATTCACAACTTGTGGAGATGCTCTAAACAGGAAGCTGTGGAAATGATTGTCTTCTTCTAATGGGACTTGCACTGGGAAGTCACTTAAGACACATTCCATACAGAATTACCCATCTGGAAGAAGAACCAACAGACAATATCATAACCCCAACAACAGTTTGATAGGGAAGAATTTCCCAGAAAGATGGTGAATGCCCTTTTCTTGTTTCAAGCCACGATAGACGGTTGTCTAATTGGGATCCTGCAGAGAGTCAAGCCAATGGCCTAATGAACTTTTCCATGTCTACAATTCTACAACTATATTCCAGGCATTAGAAGCTGTAGAAAATGCAGTTCTGCCACCTATATGTATTATTTATTCCTCAAATATGTTTGCAACATTAAAAGGAAGGGAGAGAAAGAACTACATGCCTCTGGCTTTAAGGCATGCACAATCCCACGGTTGAGTTCATAGTTGTTTTTTTAATTCAAGCAAAGATTGGATGGGGAAATAATTTTGTCCCCACTCACATATGTATTATTGTCATTTGTTAATTTGTGCTATTCTCTTCCCCCTCCCCCAATATATATGTGTGTGTGTGAGAGAGGGAGAGGGAGGGAGGGAGGGAGGGAGAGGGGGGGAGGGAGAGAGAGGGGGGAGGGAGAGAGAGGGGGGAGAGGAAGAGGGAGACAGATGTGGTACCTACCCTACTTCATAAAGCTGGAAAGCACGGGTTGTACTTAACACCCAGCCAAGTGTGACAAATTATTATTTTTTCAAAGTAAGGAAAACATGATCTCTCCATTTTATGAAATCCGTTGTCTTGCCTGACTTCAATGTTTTTTTTTTCAAAAGACTTTCTTTAACTTTCTTAGGACCTCAACATTCACCATTTTATAAAGGAATAATATACCTTGTATACAAACTATTGTGACTCACCAACGAGACTAACTTGGTAAGAGTGGGATTATAAAGTGTCTTTAGAAGCAGCTGTTTGAAAAGAGGATTTAGAAAATCTCTCTTGTATCAAGTTTAGCATTGAGTTAGCAAATATATGATAACAATTTAAGAGTAGTTATCAATAGAAACCAGCTTTCTTAACAATATTCCAATAACAATATCCAAATGGCTTTTTCTCAAAACAGAGTTATTATCGTCTCTGCAAGCTGTGGATTGTTTGTTGGACTTAAATCCCATTCTTAATCCCAAGCAAGCATCTTTAATAAAATAGTCTACCTTTACACCCAGAGTTTTAAAGAAAGAGTAAATTGTCTAGAGCAGGGCTCTATTTAATTAAAAGAAATTCTGCTTATAGTAATTTCAATATCCTGTAGCAATGAGTTAATTGTTTTCAAAAAGAAAAGTCAGTAGGTGCTTTTAAAAGGGGTAGCAAACTTACCCATCATGGGAAATAATCAGAGCTTAACAGCGGTTTTGTTTTGTTTTTTAAATCATGCGGTCTAAATTGAGTTTGTCCTAGAAAGACAGTAGAAGAGAAATTTCTTTGTCTTTTTATTGCTGGTCCTTTAAAAACTCAGCCTGGCATACTCAATTGTATTTTTTGCTGCCTCCTTTTTCCTTGCTTCTCTTGGCTGAGAAAGCAACTTGGGAAAAGCAGTTTTAAAAGTGAAAACTGACCAAAGAATTTGTTAACTGCTTTCTGTCCTCACCTGCAGCATGCAATGTATCCAACATTAAATCATAAACTAAGCATACTTGCTTCAGACAAACAAACTATGGGCTGGCTATCTTATGGTTTGTTTCAGCAAGCAGCAGTTAATAGGCCCTGAAGCTAAGCAGTATTTGGCCTGGTTGTACTTTGGAGGGGGGACCACAGAGAAATCCTAGAGTGGAAGTTTGTGTGTATGTGGGGAACATCTTGTAATAAAGGGGAAATAATTTTTATCATGCTGGACCAGAAAATTACCCAGATCATGTTCATAAAATCACCAGGAAGAAGATTTGAGATGTTGCAATTCAGCAGGTTGCGAGCAACCAGCCACGTGATTACAAATCATGGTTCCATAAACCCTGCTTTTGTGCGCTGTGCAAACCCAGCACAGACTGGATCCTTGATCACACGGAGGGGGTTCACAATTCCAGATCCTCCAGCTGGTGCCCTTCAGGCCACAAGCACCCAAGATTTGTCAAGGGTCTTCTTTTGGTTAACCTGGAGAAGGGCTGGCTGAAGGATACCTTCTCTGCAATGTACAAACAAAACAACTGGGTGGGGACTTTGGTTGCCCTATAAGAACCAGGATGCTCCAACCCGGGCAACAGCTTGGCCTCTCAGGAGATGATCCATAGACACCACCCATGAGCCCAAGGACATGTTTCATCTTCTCCCTTAAGCAATCACCTGGTTCAGCCCTGAGGGGTCCTCAGGTGCTCTCTGAGCTGGGTTGGTTTTCTTGCAGATGTTTCATTACCCCAAGGGTCTTCAAACTTGGCAGCATTAAGTTGGTGGACTTCAACTCCCAGAATTCCTGAGCTAACATGACTGGAGGAGGAATTGTGGGAGTTGAAGTCCACCAGTCTTAAAGCTGTCTAGTTTGAAGACCCCTGCTCTTGGCTATTTCACTGCTCTTGGCTTGCTTCAACTCCCTTACAGGCAAGAAAAAATGAAAAGAGTAGTACTTCCTTGGGGTAAATCTCTCTTCTTAAAGGTGCCCATTTATTCCACTGCTCTGGAACCTTTATAATCTGTCTCAGAAGCTATATAGGATAATCAACTCTTCATCTATCATTTCACTTTGACTCCTCAAAGTGTTTGTCAGCTTCACAATTCAGGCCACTCCGTATTTTTTTTATCCACGGACAACAATTACAACACAACACAGAGCAAAAGGGTCTTCAAACTTGACAGCTTTAAGACTGGTGGACTTCAACTCCCAGAATTCCTGAGCTAACATGACTGGAGGAGGAATTGTGGGAGTTGAAGTCCACCAGTCTTAAAGCCGTCTAGTTTGAAGCTCCCCCCCCCCATGACCCAAACCTAGATAACATCACCTATCACTGATGATGTTACCTAGTTGGGTAATGCAAGGTCTGCAAGAAAACTCTCACACTCAGAGAGCACCTGAGGACCACACAGTTCAAACCCCGAGCTGCAAATATTCTCCTTGCTTGATTCAGCCCTTTTCGGTGGTGGTCCCAGAGAAATCCAGCTGGGACCAACCAACCAACCAACCAACTCTGAGCCAACTTCAGGGATCGTCCCGGCGGAGGATCCCTGAGACCTTCCTCCTCTCCTCCTCCTCTTCTTCTTCTTCTCCGGGAGCTCTGCCCAGACTTTGTAGTCGAGCAGAGCTCCTCCTGGCGGGGGTGGGTGGGTGGGGGGTGGACTAAATGACCTCCGAGGTCCCTTCCAACTCTGATGATCTGTTACCTGTTATTCCGGCTTCGCGGAGCGGTTGCGCTGGCTGGATCCTTGCAGGATCCGGATCGCTAGAGCGCGGCAGGCAATGAGGGGGGGAGGAGGAGGAAGAGGAGGAAGGCATAATTAGGCGGGGCGGGGCCTTCCGGACAGATGTGCTTCGGCCCGTCCCGCGGCAGCAACCCCCGTCCCCGGCCGGCCCGTCCCGCGTTCACCCACCGGCTTGCGCGCTTCGACCCGCCCCCGCCGCTCTCTTCTCGCCCGGCCTTGGCCTGCTTCCCCTCCTGGCTCCGGCGGCTGGGCGGGCGCTGCTGTTTGCTGCTGCTGCTGCTCCTCCATGGAGAAGGCGGGGATGCTGTGCGGACTGCGGGCGGGATGGGGGCGCAGCAGAGCCGCCGCCGGCCCGGGACGTGCGCTGTGCGAGGCGAGCAGCAGCGGCGGCGGCGGCGGCGGCTGCAGCAGCTCCGGCCGCGCGCCCGGCGGGGAGCCCGAGCTGGAGGCGGCGGCGGCGGCGGCGGGCGGAGGAGCCGGCGAAGCTCTGGCGGGCTGGGATGAAGCCGGGGGCGGCCTCCTCTGGGGCCAGATAGCCTCCCGCGGGGGCGGCCGAGGCGACGGCGGCGGCTGCTGCTGCTGCTGCAGCGGCGGGGAAGAAGCGGAGCAGGCGGCGGCCGAGGGCGACGGGGCCGGGGTCTCCGCGACTTCGGCCGCCGCCGCCGCCGCCAGCGAGTGGGGCGCAGCGGCCGGGCCGAGGATGGCCGCGCCGCCGGGCTACCCTCTCTCGGACCCGGGCTCCAACAGCGAACGCAGCGCCGACTCGCCCCTGCCCAGCGACGGAGGAGGAGGAGGCGGCGGCGGAGGCTGCTGCTCGGCCGGGCCCTCCCGCGCGGCCCCGGACAGCCCCGAGTGGGGCGAGGAGCGGTTCCGCGTGGACCGAAAGAAGCTGGAGGCCATGCTGCAAGGTGAGCCCGGTCGGAGCGGGATTCCACACACCCCCGCCCCCGCCCCCCCGAGTCCCAGCCCTCGCGGGAGAGGCGAGCCCGGCGGGCGCCTCGGGGTCTCTCTCTCACCACGTGGCGGGGGGGCGGAAAGGGGCCGGCGCCGCCGCTGCCCGGCAGAAGGAGGCGACCGGTGGGCCCTGCCAGACCAGGGGGTGGAAGCCGGGAGTGGCTCGGTTGGCCGGTTGGGCTCTTGAATGCAGGCGCTTCGGAGAGCCAAGGGTTCCCCTTTCCCCACCGCGGGCCAGTAGGAGAAACGCTTGGACATTTGGGGTGTGTGTATATGTGTGTGTGTGTGTGTGTGTGTGTGTGTGTGTGTGTGTGTGTGTCTTTCTGTCTGTGTGTGTATGTGTGTATGTGTGTTCGCCCTTGACAAGGCGGCCGAGAGAGAGAGAGAGAGAGAGAGAGAGAGAGCAAGAGGAAGCGGGCTCTCCGTGTGGTCTCCTTTCCGGACTCCTAGCGCTCCTCCTCCCCCTCTTTCCCCACCCGGGAGCTGCTGCCAATTCCGCGAACGCAGCGCAATAGACGCTGCCGAGAAAGCGGCGTTACTCGTCGCCCCGGCCCTTCGTCGCTCCCCTTCTGGGAAGGCCGCTTTTGGGAGAATTGGGCTGCAACCGGGCCGGGACGGCGGAGAGGAGAGGTGGGAGAAAGGTTCCCTCGGGGCTTGGTTTCCCCCGCCCCCCCCCCCGCCCAATTGGGGAGGCGGGTCTCGAAGGAAGAGGGGCTTTCAAGAAGGAAGGATGCTCCAAGGAGTTCTGGCTTCCCAAGGTTGGCCGTTGCTGTCAATTTGGGGCAAATTCTGTTCTCGGCTCCCAACTGTTGCTCGAGCTTCGGAAAGCCCGTTTTCCTGCCCTGGGTAAGGCCCTCAGGCTGCAACCGGGCCCCCAAATTCGGCTCCCCTCCCCTCCTCTCACACCTCCCAAAGCCGGCCGTCTGCGGAGCGAGCCAGAAAATACTCTGCGGAGTAAGCCCCGTGTGGAATACACCGGCTGCCCGTCTTCTGCTTCCTTCTCTTCCCCAGTTTTTCCTTCCCGTCTAAGCATTCCCAATGCATCCACCCCCCAGATGTGGATGAAGATCACTCCCCCTACAGATGTTTGTCCCATCAAACTTGAGGAGGCTTAGATTCCTGGGAAGTGGGCTGGGTCGGGGCGCGCGCGGGGGGTTGCCTCGCGCCGTTTGTTTTATTTGCGTTGTTTCGTTTGAAACTTTGAAACTTTGAATCGTCGGCGGGGTACAACAACGTTGCGTTTCCCAATCCACAAGAGTTGCGCGTTTGCCTAGGAAGATCTTCTGATGGTAAAAGTTCTACGCGGTGGGGTTGCCAAAAAGATATCCAATGTCAGGAGGGCAAAACAAAAAAAAACCCTCAAGCTAGAATTTTGAGTCACTTAAAAGGAAAGGAAGTGTGGACTCTGCGAAGCTAATTTTTTTGTAAATACAAACACCAGCCTCGGATTTTTGGAAATTAAAGCTGATTTGATTTTAAGAGCAGAATCTTCTTCGAGGACCAGCCTCCCCCTCCTTCGGGGGTCACTTGGAGGGAGTGTGTCTGGCCAAATCCTATTTGGTCATTTAGACTTCAGCTGAGAAGGGTTTTGACTCCTATTTTTGGATACTGGGCGATGCTGAGACTTGTTCAGTAGAAGATAAAAACAGATATTGCAGATTTTACATTTCAGGCAAGGCAGCTGCGAAGGGCCATCAATATTGTAATGCGGTCTTTTCACATCTGAAAAAGTGATTAATAGCAAAATGCCCCAGTAGTTTAAAGATAACATTTTTCATCCTTATCTTCCTAGGAAGGTCCACTCGGGTCTTTTGGTGTCCTCTCCATTAGGAAGTTCCTTTTCTGTGCATGAAAATTTGGATAAATTATCCAGGATGGATAATTCCACATGAAGTGGAAGATCATTTGGATTGGATGCACTCCACTTGATTTAAAAAAAAAAAAATTATGTAGGTTTCAGTGCATGATGGAAAATGGTTGAAGATTTGCTGCAAATGTGACCTTGTAACTGCTTATGATTACACTGGAATGCCTTAAATTCAGTTCTGTTTTGAATTAAATTGCTTCTGCTAGAATGCGAAGGAAATTGTTTGGATGGAATATGTACAACTGCTTTGCATAGAAATAGATGTGCAGATCAGAAATAGTTTACGTGCACTGTATAATTTTGGTATAACTTACGTTGTTGTTTTTTTTAAATTAAAATCCATTTAGATTTATAAACTGGACCAAACAAGAAACTTAACAGTTTACGGCATCTGGGATGTAAATCAGGATCAGAATATAGTTGATGAAGCTCATGTTCTGCTTAAGACTTTGTTGATTTACAGAACTTTCCTGCTTCATTCAACATGGACTTTCTTAGCTTGAGGCCCTCCGGATCTATCGGTGTTCCAGGACTGGAGGCATATTTAAAGATAACTGATCCTGAAATTAAGATTCTTGATTTCATTGTGATTTCTAAAATAGTTTCATCATTATCATACACAAACCTTTTAACATATAACAAGACATGCAAAATTATTTGTGTAAATAGACCTTTGGAAGCTGTACTGAGCTATTTAGACAGCTATATGTGTTAGTCTAAAAATCTGGTTTCTGTAATTGATGGGCCCTCATCTAATATACCACTCTATAAAGCTGTAGTAAGGCCACACCTAGAATACTGCATCCAATTTTGGTCACCACGCTATAAAAATATAAAGATGTTAAGACTCTAGAAAGAGTGCAGAGAAGAGCCACCAGGATGATTAGGGGATTGGAGGCTAAAACATACAACAAATGGTTGCAGGAACTGGGCTTGGCTAGTCCAGTAAAGAGAAGGACCAGGGGAGACATGATAGCAGTCTTCCAATATTTGAGGGGCTGCCACAGAGAGGAGGAAGAGGTCAAGCTATTTTCTAAAGCACCTGTAGGCCAGACAAGGAAGAATGGATGGGAACTGAACAAGGAGAGATTTAACCTGGAAGTAAGGAGAAATTTGTTTTGCAAAATCCTTACTTACACCCCATTCCAGAGCACCCACCATTCCCTCACTAACCTGCTTTCCAGCTCAGTTCTCCTCCATGCAGGGCAACAAAAGTTTCCAAACTTTTCTGACAGTGAGAACAATCAACCAATGGAACAGCTTTCCCCCTCGGAAGCTGTGGGAGCTTCATCACTTGAGACATTCAGGAAGAGATTGAATTGCCATTTGTCAGAAATGGTGTAGGGTCTCCTGCTTGGTGGGGGTGGTGGTGGACTAGAGGACCTAGAAGTACCCCTTCCAACTCTGTTAATCCTTTCAAATCTTTCACAATACTCCTTGACTCCAACTGCTGCTTTTCAACAACTCTATTGGAATTCACCCACTCAACAACCAATAAACAAACAAATAAACAAATAACCAACCAATCAACCAACTGGACTGGACTGCCATCTGTCAGAAATGGTGTAGGGTCTTCTGCTTTGGGGGGGGGGGGTTGGACTGGATGACCTACAAGGTCCCTTCCAACTCTGCTAATCTGTAATCTGTAAACCCATCCGCATTGCTTAGCTGTGGAATATTTTGCCGCCTTTGTCAATGTATATAGCTGGAAAGCAGATCCATACTGAATATTTATTGTCCAGTAGAAGATAATAAACCCCCCCCCCCAAAAAAAATGGTTTGCTGTTAATAGACATACATGCTACATCCTTGATATTTTATTCCAGGGATCTCCAAACTTGGCAACTTTTAAGACTTGTAAACTTCAACACCCAGAATTCCCCTGCCTGAAAACAGAAGGGAATGACTGGCTGGGGAATTCTGGACGTTGAAATCCACAAGTCTTAAAAGTTGCCAAGTTTGGAGCTCCCTATTTAATTCCAGTAGTCTCAGCATAGCCTTGAGAGTGGATTGTGGATCCTGGTGGATTCTGGGTAACAAGAAAGCATTTGGTATGACTGGACCCAACGTTTGGAATGTGTTTCCATTTAGAATCAATCTCCTGGGGGGCAGGTTAATCTTTAAGCAGTTAATATTTTGCTGTGCTGATACAAGGCTCTTGGCATGCGGCTGAGCAAAAAGTTCACATCCCTTACAAAATTTAAATCTGGAGATACCTTCCAGTCCTGAAAGGCTGCAGTTGATTCTTGAATGTTTGTATATGTGCGACCTGTTGCTTAATAAAGGGGGAGGGGAAGTGAGAGACAGTTCGAAGCTCGTCCAAAATTTAAATTTCTTCAAGTTGCATCCCAGAGTTCTGCATAAGCACAGGCCACCTTGATTGGATTTGGATTTCCTCTACTTCGTTTTAAAAAAACCTCTTTCAAACAGATGACAGATCATCAGAGTTGGAAGGGACCTTGTAGGTCATCTAGTCCAACCCCCCACCCAAGCAGGAAACCCGACCCCATTTCTAACACATGGCAGCCCAATCTCTTCTTGAAAGTCTCAAGTGATGACGCTCCCACAACTTCCAAAGGCAACTTCTGTTCCATTGGTTTGATTGTTCTCTATCTATATACAGAGCTGGAGAGAGAGAGAGAAAGAGAAGAGAGAGAGATACAGATACAGATTGGAAGAGACTTTGTAGGTCATCTAGTCCAACCCCCGTCCAAGCAGGTGACCCTGCACCATTTTTGACAAATGGCAGTCCAATCTCTTCTTGAAAGCCTTCTGTGATGAGGCTCCCACAATGTCTGAAGGCAACTCCTGTTCCGTGGGTTGATTGTCCTCCCTGTCAGAAAGTTTCTCCTTATTTCCATGTTAAACGGTTTACCTTTATTTTGTGGTTAAATGTATTTCTTTAATGTGGGTCCTAATAGCAAAATCCCAGCAACAGCTAGAACAGGGGTCTGCACACTTGGCAACTTGAAGACTTGTGGACTTCAAATCCCAGAATTCTGAGAGTTGAAGTCCACAAGTCTTCAAGCTGCCAAGTTTGGAGATCCCTGATCTACAAGAAGCCAGTCTCTCTGGAGCGTGCTGTCTGATATTTGGGACCACATGAAAGAATAAGGTGGCTTCCAGAAGAAGTGAATTCAGGAAAGTAAATACAAATAAAAGTGGAAGGCAGGGGAAGGGGGGGTCAACAGAAGAGCAGATAGAGAAGGTTGGAAGAAAAGAAAGTAAGAGGTGAAATGAAAAGCGGGGAAGGAGTATATGGAAGACAGAAGAGACCCTGCCAAGCTGCAGGGGCTGAGTTTCTGCATTCATCCTCTACATTTATTTTGGCTTTAGCTAGAATGCTTCTTGGTGATCAGTTCATCCTATACTTTGGGAATTAGTCATGCCACACTTATTATGGCCCTTTGAGCTTGGAAATCATCCAGGCAACCTTCCTGTTTAAGGGAGGCCTTGTTGACCTCCAGACTGGATGGAAATCGATTGATCGATTGATTAGACAAGATATCAAAGCCAAGTTCTGGTGGGAATTCCCTCAAGGAAGGGCAATTTCTTTGATCCTTCTCTTGCATTCCTGGCCCTCCTTCACCTTTGCTCAACTGGGGGCAGCCACAGGTGTCCAAATCTTGTCTTTCTAGTTGGGGCTGCCTCTTTCCTTTCAGCCACAGTGGCCCCAGCTTCTCCTCCTTCCCTTCCGTTCCCAGGTTTGGACGGATATTGCAAAGTCTGAACAGGGGACTTGGGGGTGCATGGCCCAAAGTTTAGAAGTTAGTTTGAAGGGCTTGTGACTTTCTTCCAAGAACCAGCCTGTGGGACAAGATATGGTTCAAACCCCCAAATGACAAACCAAACCTCCTTGATCGACAAATGAAAAGATAGCACAACCCTTCCTGTGACCCCTTGGTTTGCCACAGGTTCAATCTCATTTTCTTTCCTTTCATCCAGTGCTAACCATCCCAACCTGATGACACTATTTACTCATCCTTTTATGTATTTATCTATTCAATTTTTGTCCCAGTTTTATTACCTTACAAGTATCTTCTTCACTAGGGGGAGAGAACTTTTAACATTTTAAGCCATGGTTAACAAGTGAAAATACCTTTCTACAGAGGAATTATTGAGTCTGTCATCTGCACCTCTACAGCTGTCTGGTTTGGTTCTGCCACCCCGACAGGACAGACACAGACTTCAGAGAGTAATTAGGACTGCAGAAAAAACAATTACTACCCACCTGCCTTCAATCGAGGACCTGTATGCTGCATGGAGTCAAAAAAAGGGCCGTGAAAATATCTAGGGACCCCTCACATCCCGGATATAAACAGTTTCAACTCCTTCCCTCAAAACAACGCTATAGAGCAATGCACACCAGAACAACTAGACACACGGACGGTTTTTCCCCGAACTCCATCACTCTGCTAAACAAACAATTCCCTCAACAATGTCCAACTATTTACAAAGTCTGCACTACTATTACTATTAATCTTCTCATCGCTCCTTATCACCCATCCCCTCTCACTTGTGACTGTATCACTGTAACTTTGTCGCTTGCATCCTTACGATTTATATTGACTGTTTCCTAGTAGGATTTGATTGCTTATTGTACCCTATGACTATTAAGTGTTGTACCTGATGATTCTTGACTCTTGACAAATGTATCTTTTCCTTTATGTACACTGAGAGCATTTGCACCAAGACAAATTCCTTCTGTGGCCAATAAAGAATTCTATTCTATCTTCTATCTCTCTTGGTTGCCTCATCAGTAAATGAGGGGTCCTTGGTGCTCTCTGAGCTTGCTTGTTTGACTAGCAGTATGATGTTATCTAATTTGGGCAAAGAAACATCTGCAAGAAAACCATGAAGCACCAAGGACCCCTCATTTCAACCCTGAGCTGCAAATATTACAGATTAATAAAGTTAACTTCCGAACTTTCTATTAACTTTCTATTCCATGGGTTGATTGTTCTCACTGTCAGAAAAATTTTCCTTATTTCCAGATTGAATCTCTCCTTGTTCAATTTTCATCTGCTATTCCTTGTCTGGCTTTCAGGTGCTTTGGAAAACAGCTTGACCCCTTCTTCCTCTCTGTGGCAGCCCCTCAAATATTGGAAGACTGCTATCATGTCTCCCCCGGTCCTTCTTAACAGATTAATGGAGTTGGAAGGGACTTTCCATGTCATCTACTCCAACCCCCTGCCCAAGCAGGAGACCCTACACCTTTTTCTGACAGATGGCAGTCCAGTCTCTTCTTGAAAGCTTCCAGCGATGAAGCTCCCACACCTTCTGAAGGCAACTTCTGTTCCATTGTTCTCAGTGTCAGAAAATTTCTCTTTATTACCATAGTTGAATCTCTCCTTGATCAATTTCCATCCATTATTCCTTGTCTGGCCTTCAGGTGCTTTAGAAAATAGCCTGATCCCCTCCTCCCTGTGGCAGCCCCTCAAATATTGGAAGACCACTATCCTGTCTCCCCTGGTCCTTCTCTTCACTAGACTAACCTGGAGAGCATCTTGTCCCTATTACACTGATCAGTGCCACCCAGTCAGTCAGGGAGGATTTAACCCATGCCTGGTTCCTGCAATTGTTTATCATATGTTTTAGCCTCCAGTCCCCTAATCATCCTGGTTGCTCTTCTCTGCACTCTTTCTAGAGTCTCAACATCCTTTTTATAGAGTGGTGACCATAAATTGGATGTACTATTCTAGGTGTGGCCTTACCAAGGCTTTATAGAGTGATATCAGTACCTCACGTGATCTCAATTATATCCCTCTGTTAATGCAGTTTAGGATTGCATTCACTTTTTTGGCACACTGCTGGCTCCTATTTAGCTGGTTGTCCACTAAGACTCCAAGATCCCTCTCACAGTTACTGCTATTTAGCCTGGTTTCACCCAGTCTATTCTCCTTTACTGGTGAGGGAATGTTTTACAATCTTTCTCTCTTCCTTTGATTTCCATTTTTCTAATTTGCTGTTTTTGTTGTTGAGCTACATCCATGTAACACAAAAAAGTGTACGAGAACTGAAAATGTAGAGACTGGACATGGAACCTGGGTCTACCTTATTTGTGTTAGCATGTTTCTTCATGGTAATTTCAAAGGGATGTGTAGGGTTGGCAGAAGTAAGAAGTAAAGCTGGCGATGCCCTTCTCAGGAAAGAGAAAACCATTCTATCCACATATGTCCATTTCCTGCCATGGCTCAGAAAGTGAGAAGACCAAGAATTTAAACCTCAGGCACCCCCATCACCACAGAGCCTGTGTCACTGAAGTAGACAATCTCACCTGGGTATGTGGGCCTTTGTATTGTCTGCAAGGAAGAGTCAAATTGTGCAGAGTTGCATCCTTTGAGTCTTCTGCCAGCTCCTGGACTGAGGCTTAAATGTCTGGAGAGGTGGGATTTTCATCCCACTAATCCCGGCATGATGTTGCTTCTCATTCCACCTCATTTATTGTCATGAGAAAGGTATATTTAAAAAGTGTTCTGAGAGTTTTATCTATTTGTTGCAACACAAGTGAAAATTGCCAGTAAAGGGAAATTTCCTTCACTGAGCATCAATCCCTCAGCACATTGTTGAAGTTAAGAAACAGATTAATGGGATGCTGTAGACAAGTCTCTTCATAAGTCCTCTTGAGTGGTTTGGTGGAACTTTTCCTTTGTCAAGTTGGTTGTTAAGGTGTGACATTGTTATTCACAGCCCTGAGAAGGTCTCCAAGCATTTTTTTTAAAGCCTTGGGTTCTTCCCAAACCACCACATGGGATCCCAGGTGATCTGTGATCTCCTTCCCGTTTGAAAGGCTGCGGCTCCCGTTTTTTGTCCAGCCAGAGGCACAAGCTCTCTTCTGCTAGTGTTTGTGGGAGGGCTTAGACAACTCTGGAAGCCTAGCAATGGTTATGCCTTACTCCTCCTCTAACTCCAGGTGCACATTTCGCTACCAGCTTGACATTGAGAGCTTCTTAGAACTTCAGGCTGAAAGGGAGAAACTCCAGAAAGAGAAAGATGCTGGTTGTGTAGGCTGATGCTTGGGAGATTCCTTCGAGACCAGAGACTTCGCTCTGACCAGGAGTTGGGATGGGAGAGGTCATCTTATTTCATAGTTTTACTCCACTTTGGATGCTCTTCTCGGTGGCAGCTTTGTGGACTTCTTTCATCTTCATCTTAGATGAGGGTAGGGAACATGATGCATTGTAACAATTTTGAACTTCTTGGATGAACCAAGAGTCTTCCTGATCCCTTGACCAAACCTGTTAACTTTTGCAGAAGGAAATGGTATTTCTGGGCTGTGCAGTTGATTTGTACGGATTACAGATTGAGTTGGAAGGGACCTTGTAGGTCATCTAGTCCAACCCCCCCCACCCCGCCCTGCACCATTTCTGACAGATGGCAGTCCAGTGTCTTCTTGAAAGCTTCCAGGGATGAAGCTCCCACAACTTCCAAAGGTTTGATAAGGAAGAGTTCCTATGTTGAATGTTTAGAAGGTTATCAATGAGTTGAGTAGCTGCCTGAGGACCCAGTGAAATCTGCTCAGTGTCAGCTGCAGCCTGTTTGCGACACTTATTTTGTTTAGCTTTAATTTATGTGTCCAAAGAAGAAGAAGGTGAGGGGACTTCAGATATGAATGTGTTAATTGCATATCCCTAGGAAAATCTAACAGTCCTGCAACTCCACACAAGTTCACTGTGTAGAGATATCTCCAGTGACTAACCTGGATGCATTGTATGAGGCTACGGTAGCACATTTGATACTATGGAAATTATAAATAGCCCTTCTTATGCAAATACTATGTATTACGGTCTCTCCTCGTATGCCTGATGTAATATTTATTATATCCTATGGCTATGCAACAGATTGGCTTCAGATTCAGAAATTTTTCAGAGTGTGTGAGGTGTGCCTGCAAGTCTTTAAACTTGTGACTTTGACCAGGCTTGTGTGTTTTAAAAAGCTGGAGATACTGTCAATTCAACAACCCACCCATATGCCTACTTTTTAGCGGGACACAACCGTGCACAAAGAGCAACACACCAACTACTTCCACTGACAACACGAGGAAGGGATACACACATACCCACCCACCCACCTGACTCCCTCTCTCGAGACTCACCCTATTGATTCCTCCACAAGGTTAATCTTCACTTCCAAACAAGGCCAATTGACGTCACCTGCATTGCTCTTTCCTACTTAATGCGAATGGAATCTCCCAGGGGGACAAAAGTTTTTAGTAATATTAAAAAGTTAAGGGGGGGTGGGGAAGTACCTCTGGATGTATTTAAAGCCAGGGTCTCCAACCTTGGCCACTTTAAGACTTGTGGACTTCAGCTCCCAGAATTCTCCATCCAGCATAGCTGGAGTTAAAGTCCACAAGTCTTAAAGTGACCAAGGTTGGAGACCCCTGATTTAAAGCCAGGCCAGAATGGTGACTAAATACATCCCTCTAAAGTTTATTTCAGCAAGATGCTGCTTGTTTATACATGGTTGCGAGAACCTGTATCATACTTCGGTTTTTCACTGTCTGGTAACTTAGGATAGTATCTAGAATGATTGTTTCAGTGTTTCAAAGATAGTTATTTTTTAAAAAAATCCTTTTGGATTTAATGTTGCATTAACAACAAAGAAGCCTATGGATGAGTTTTGGGCATTGTTAGGGCTCTCCTCCTCCTCCATTTCCTGGTCTCTGATCCATGCAGATTTTGTCAATAATTTTGCAGCACTTCCATTCAGTGTGTCTTGAATCTAAGGGTGTTTTGTAGCCCTTCTGTTTGGGCAAAATAGGTGTTTTGGGTCCCTGTGAACTCTTTTTAAGGTTAGGTCATTATCTTGCCTATGTTGGTCTTCTCCAACCTGGCACTCTTTCAGTTCTGTTGGATTTCAGTTCCCATCATCCCCTAAAAAGCTTGAAGGCTTGATTCATATAATGGCAACTCCAGAAATGTTAGGAGTTGGGAGGTCATCAGAAGAGCAGGGGAAAGAATAGAATTCTTTCTGGGCCAAGTGTGATTGGACACACACAGAATTTGTCTTGGTGCAAATGCTCTCAGTATACATAAAAGAAAAGACACATTCATCAAGAGTCAAGAATCATCAGGTGCAACACTTAATGATAGTCATAGGGTACAATAAGCAATCAAATCATACTAGGAAACTCAACATAAATCGTAAGATACAAGTGACAAAGATACAGTCCTACAGTCACAAGTGGTAGGGGATGGGTGTTAAGGAGTGATGAGAAGATTAATAGTAAAAGTAGTGCAGACTTCGTAAATAGTTGGACAGTGTTGATGGAATTATTTGTTTAGCAGAGTGATGGCGTTCGGGGAAAAACTGTCCTTGTGTCTAGTTGTTCTGGTGTACAGTGCTCTATAGCGTTGCTTTGATATAATTTATAATTTATAAAACAGTTTATGTCCGGGATGTGAGGGGTCTGTAGATATTTTCACAGCCCTCTTTTTGACTCATGCAATATACAGGTCCTCGACTGAAGGCAAGTGGGTAGTAATTGTTTTTTCTGCAGTCCTAGTTACTTTCTGGAATCTGTGTCTGTCCTGTTGGGTTGCAGAACCAAACCAGACAGTTATAGAGGTGCAGATGACAGACTCCATGATTCCTCTGTAGAACTGGATCAGCAGCTCCTTGGGCAGTTGGAGCTTTCTGAGTTGGTGCAGAAAGAACATTCTTGGTTGTGCTTTTTTGATGATGTTTTTGATGTTAGGTGTCCATTTTAGGTCATATGATATAGTAGACCCTAGAAATTTGAAGGCCTCTATTATGGATACTGTGTTGTCAAGTATTGTAAAAGGTGGTAGTATTGTAAGAGGGCAAGCAGATAGAGAAGGTCAGAGAAAAGAACGTAAGAGGTGGAATGAAAGGCAGGGAAGGAGTATATGGAAGGCAGAGGAAACCCTACCAAGCTGCATGAGCTGAGTTTTTCTATTCACCCACTAGATAAGTTTATAAAAAAAACCCATCCAGATTGGGCTGAGGGATGTTTCCTCTGTGATCAGACAGACTGTGGTTCATGCTATAGAGGTAGTCCTCGACTTATGACTCCAATTGAGCCCAACATTTCTGTTGCTAAGCAAGACACTTAAGTGAGTTTTGCCCCATTTTACGACCTTGGTCGCTACCGTTGTTAGGTGAATTACTACAGTTAACTTAGTTGCAAACTTGTTAAGTGAATCTGGATTTTCCCATTGACTTTGCTCATCAATGAAGATTGCAAAAGGTTGAAAAAAAAGGGATCAGTGCTGTTGAATTTTGAATGATCACTAAACAAATGGTTGTGTTGAGGACTACCCGGGCCTTAAGAATCAGACATGCCACCCTTCTTGAGATCCTCTGAAATTGGATATCCCCCAGGCAACCTTTGCATTTAAGGAAATGTTAGAGGGTTTGTTGACTCAATTGCTAATTGATTAGGTAAGAAATTTCATCTGTGTTCTGATAGGAATTGCCTCCAGGGTAATCTCGGCTTGAGACTGAGGATGAAATGGCACTTTTATTGGTTACATCCCTCTCAAAGAGTTCAGGTTTGAATGGGACTCCTTCACAGCCAAAGCTGAGAAATTGTCCATTGCATGTCTTCAAATATTTGCCCTCAGCCATCACAATCAAAGGGTTGTGCTTGCACAGAAGGATTTCCAAATTTAAATTAAGTGAGAAGGAAGTTTCTGGAGCGGGAAGGGTTTGCAACCCAGGAAGTTCATTTTATCCTATATCAATAATTTCAGTAGTAATAAACCTCTAAAAGAATCTGAGTGTCCATTCTCTTCTACCTTTTTAAAGCTTTTTGCTTAGTTGGCATAAATACAACATTTTCGGTTTGGATTCCCCAGAAACCCAAGGATTTTTTTTAGGAAAAGAAAACATTTACATTTCATTTTTCATATGTATGTAGCAGGAAAGGGCTCAGTTACTATTTAAAAAAAAAATCATAAGCCAAATTTGCTGATTAGGCTTTCCTAAGGGAAAATAAATATATGGAATAGATTTGTGGCAGTAGTCATTTTTTAAATGTTTGCACATTCCTTTGTTAACTATTGGAATAATACTATTTTCCCTATTTTCAGTGCTTCCTTAGTAGTACAACAGGTTATCTTGGTTTGGCATAAATGCCCAAGTTAAGTATTACTGGGCTGCACATTCTTGTTGGTTACATTATAATCTTTACCTTCCTTTGGAAAATATGTCCTGTTAACTGCTTGTTGTGGACAGTCTGATTAAAAACTGGCTGTTTAGTGGATAGAGGTTCTTGTCCATGCAAATAAGCCCCAAAACCTTGATAATTGTTTATAATTAAGTGGAAAATGGGATTGTGATGTACTCCAGATTCTGCAAATGCCGGATGGGCAATCAAAATGAAACACAAAGTTTGCATATCACTTGCATCTAGGTCACCCAGATGTTTAGTGATATCCGTGCTGAATAAAATGAGAAGATATAAACAGCTGATCATTGCTACCAAAGTGATTCTTGATAATATATATAAAATTCTAAGAATCATAGTGACATAAAAATGAAAGAACATCCTTCCCAACAATCTGGTCTTACTAAGTTATTTTATTGTTTTACAGTCAAAGAGCTCCAAACAGGGACAGAAATCATCGTCATAATAGTAATAATAAATTTAAAAAAGCAATATAAAGCAAAGTAAAAGGTACATTATACCAAAGGAAAGTTGGAGACAATAATCTGCTCCTGATGAGATTATCCATACAATCCTCTTAAAGAAACTAAGCCCACTTAGTTTTCTAATATCATTACTTAATGATAAAATAACAGGTTAACAGAATTGGGAGGGACCTTTAAGATCATCTAGTCCACCCCCCCACCCAAGCAGAAGACCCTACCTACACCATTTCTGAAAATGCCAGTCCAGTCTCTTCTTGAAAGCTTCCAGTGATGAAGCTCGCACAACTTCCGAAGGCAACTTCTGTTCCATTGGTTGGTTGTTCTCACTGTCAGAAAATTTCTCATTTCTAGGCTGAATCTCTCCATGATCAGTTTCCATCCATTATTCCTTCAGGTGCCTTTGTAATAGCTCTTCAAATATTGGAACATGTTGTCCTGTCTCCCCTGGTCCTTCTCTTCACTAGACTAGCCATGCCCGGTTAAAGTCAGTTCTAAAAGTTTTGTAGTTGTCTTGGAAATTCCTAAATATCAGGAAAATTTTAAACTGGTGCTAGATGCCAGTCTTAAGAGATCCTGCTAAAATGAACAGCCACCTCATTTACTCAAGTCCACTTTCTTATACAGAAATATTTTCCAAGTAAATGCTTTATACAGACTCTTTCTAACTTTGAAGTGTCAAGGAAAACTAGATCAGCTCAAGTATATAACCTCAAAATCTTATTTCCTCTCTTATTTTGGCCACTCCTGGCTTTGGACTTGGACTTCATCTCTAGCTCAAGAGCTCTCCAAACTTAGCAACTTTAAGACTTGTGGACTTTAACTCCCACAATTCTCCAGCCAGCTATGTTAGCTGGATAATTCTGGGAGTTGAAGTCCACAAGTCTTAATGTTGCCAAGTTTGGAGACCTCTGAGCTAGCTAAACGTCTTACAGGCTGTCTGTGACTTTTGATCAAAGCCTGCAGATGGCCCGATGATAAAAGAGGAAATTGGACAGACAGCTCTTGAGTCATTGCTTCCCAGTTCAGAACAGTTGGCTGTCGGACAGCTTTGACCAACTTTGATTTGTCTGCTGTTGTGTGTTTATATTCAGCATTGTTACCCTGAGAAACCTTCCTTTCTCTGAAAATGTAGTACCTGTTCCAAACCAAGCACAGAAATAAACATACAGCCTTTTTTCTGTTATTTATGATGAGAGCAGCCGGCAGTTCAGGCTTCTATCTCTCATTATTGCCCTGCTACTAAGGTCCTTTCAACTTCTATTCTTGTTGAACCTGGTCAGTTGCTAAATATTTTGTGACTAGGCCAGTGGAACAAAGCTTGTCTGTTTGAGAGGGTGCGTTTTTTAAAATATATATATATAATTGTTGTTTATTTTATAGATTGGAGGTCATGGCTTTTCCCCGAATACAGCAGTGGTGGGATTCTACCAGTTTCCCTACCGATTTGGTGATCGTGCACCTAATGCGCATGCACAGCTTTCCAAATGCCAGCTGAGAGCACCAATCAGCTGAGAGGATAAAGAACAGAAAAGCGCAGGGGCAGGTAGGAGGGCCAATCCTGCACTTTTCTCTTCTTTCTCCTCTCAGTTGATCGTTAGAGCATTTTTTTTACTACCGGTTTGGCTGAACCAGGCCGGACCGGTAGCCTTTCACCCCTGGAGCACAGGCAGTCTTCAACTTACAACAGTTCATTTAGTGACCATTCGAAGTTACAGCTGCCCTGAAAAAAAAGTTGTCAGCTTTGGAAGCCACATTGAGATCCGATACTCCCACGCTGCCACAATTGAGCCTGGGAAAGTGCAGGGTGGGAATGTAGTAGAATCTATCTAGTTAGCCATAATAACATTCTTTTTCTGATTCAGGGTCAGGTTGTGTGGCGCATAAGTGAGAAGAAGTCTTAACTTGGGATTGATGGTGATTGGGGCATGTGATGTGATGATGGGTGGAAGGGATGGATTTTGTAGATTTTACTTATTATTGTAAGGAAGCTCAGATTCGGGACTCCCCAGTTGTGCCAGTTACTATCCAAATAAAAGGAACTTTTCAGAGATGTCTGTCTCAGAGTTATTGGGCAGAATGGAGGGTTGCTGGAACGCTGACCAAAATGACTTATGACCATTTTTCACACTTAATGACTGTTACAGCATCCCCGTGGGTCACGAGATTAAAATTCAGAGGCAGTATCTTGGGGGTTAGGAGATCCCCTTTTGTGACCTCCTGACCAGCAAAGTCAATGGGGAATTCAGTTAACAACCGTGTTTCTACCTGAAGAACTGCAGTGATTCCTTTAATGATGGTGGCAGGAAAGATCGCAAAATGGGGCAAAACTCATGTAGCTGCTGTCTTGCTTAGCAACAGAAATGTTGGGCTCAATTGTGGTTGGAAGTTGAGGACTTGCAGTTTCTTTCAAAACAACAAGTCCCAACATTCTCGGCTGCTCCCAGAGGAATTGTAGAAACCTGCTCTAAAGTAATAACTTAATACGGTTAGTTTCATCATCTTTACTATTACTAATCATGATGCTGTTTGCGATGCTTTCTATGTCCACCCAAAATTACCATGTGTTCAGAATTGCAACGTAAAATTCAGCACCAGAAAAGGTAACACAGATGGCTGAAGCTTCATTTAACTTCTTTATAAATACAAAGTAAATTTTACAATACCACTTGTAGATTTCTCCAACATGGAGCAAACTCAAACAGAAGCAGACATGTTACAGTTCAGAGCAGAACAGCAACTCAACTTCAGCAGACAAGAAAGCAAGTTAGTTTCTCTTTCACTTTAGAGCTGAGCGTAGAACAAGTGTGTTCTTTAAGTTTCAGCCCTCCATTCAGCTCTTATAGGCTGACCTTGTTACTAATCTCTATTCCAGTTCATGAATATACTCTGACACCATGAAACTCTTAAGCTGTACTGAAGCTTCTAATAAATCATCAGACTTTCAACAGATCTTCTTCTTCTTGTGTGATATCCATCATCGGATATTGGCTATCAAGTTGGCGATCCTATTTTTATCAATAGCCACACGAAAAAAGTCCTGTTGGGTTTTATCCAAACCAGTCCCTTAGATTTTGAAGTCATGATGTTCTCCTTCTGCCTGGACCTCTTTGCCTTCAGCCTTTCCCTGGAGGATTAAGTGAAGTATGCCATATTTTTTCCAGGTGTCGAATTTCAACAGATGCTGAACCAAAATGTTTACTTAGTGTACTTTAAAACATTTATGCTTAAGGCTAAAATGAAAAGTATGACAGGTTACAAATGTTTTGATTCAAGTCATTTCAGTGGTGAATTTGCGTTTCTCTGTAGACCAAGAAGTGTTTTGCCAATTTAAGCCATATTGTCCAGTTTTCTTTCATAGGCCTAAGCAAATATTGTTGGCCAAATGAGTTTTAATTGATGAGTCATAATAACAATCCAGACACCATCCACTGGCTTGCATTTAATGTATACTAAAAATTATCTGTGTAACTGTTTGCAGAAGGCAGTTATCATACCCAAGGTTAGTTGGTTGGTTGGCTATTGATTGATTGATTGATTTATACACGACCTATCTCATTGTTGAGTGAGTGAATTACAATAGAAGCATTGTTGATAAGCAGCAGTTAGAGACAAGGAGTACTGTGAAAGATTTGAAAGGAGTAACAGAGTAGGAAGGGATTTTGTAGGTCATCTAGTCCAACCCTCCACCCAAGCAAGAGACCCTACACAATTTCTGACAAATGGCAGTTTAATCTCTTCTTGCAAATCTCAAGTGATGACGCTTCTGCAACTTCTGTTCCATGGGTTGATTGTTCTCACTGTCAAAAAGTTTCTCCTTATTTCCAGGTTGAATCTCTCCTTGATCAATTTCCATCTGTTATTCCTTGTCTGGCTTTCAGATACCTTGGAAAATAGCTTGACCCCTTCCTCCTCTCTGTGTCAGCCCCTCAAATATTGGAACATTTCTATCCTGTCTCCCCTGGCCCTTTTCTTCCCTAGACTAGCCAGGCCCAGTTCCTGCAACCGTTCTTCATATCTTTTAGTCTCCAGTCCCCTAATCATCCTGGTTGCCCTTCTCTGCACTTTTTCTAGAGTCTCAACATCTTTTTTGTAGTGTGGTGACCAAAACTGGATGCACTATTCTAAGTGTGGCCTTACTAAGGCTTTATAGAGTAATATTAGTATCACTCTATCACTCCCTTGATCTTGATTGTATCCCTCTGTTAATGCAGCTTAGGATTGCAGTAGCTTTTTTTTTTGCTGCCTCTGCACAGTGTTGACTCATATTTAATTAGTTGTCCACTAAGACTCCAAGATCCCCCTCAAGTTACTGTTATTAAGCCTGATTTCACCCGGTCTATATGTTTCCTTTTGGTTTTTCTTGCCTAAGTGTAGGACTTTACTTTTCTCTACATTGAATTTCATTTTGTTAGATACAGCCCAGTGTTCTAGTCTGTCAAGATCAGAGGTGGTCTTCAGCAGGTTCTTATCAGTTCTGGAGAACCACTAGTGGAAATTTTGAGTAGTTCGGAGAACCAGCCAATCCCATCTCTGACTGGCCCCACCCCAATCTCTTCTCTGCCTCCCATCGCGTCCCAGCTGATCGGCTGAGTCTTCTTGGGTTGCCCTGCACAGGAGAACGGAGCTGGAAAGCAGGTTAGTGGGGTAGGGAGGGAAGGGGGATTTTGCAGTATCCTTCCCCTGCCACGCCTACCAAGCCACGCCCACAGAACCAGTAGTAAAACATTTTGAATCCCACCACTGGTCAAGATCCATCTGGATCTTGAGCCTAGCTTCTAGCGGGTTAGCTATTCTGCTAGCTTAGTATCATCGGCAAATTTGGTAAGCTCCCCTTCTATTCTCTCATCTAAGTGATAAACAGGGTGGAAAAAATGGCTTATTGGGTTGCTCTTTTTTTCTTGGGGGGAGTGCATTTCAGTTGGCTTTATTTTCATGCCCAAAGAAAACAAAAGTCTCTTAGCTTTCCTTGAGAGGCAGAGCTGAGCAAAACCCGCTGAGGCAAAGGAAGGAGATCTCTGCCACGAAGGAGCCAAGTGGCTCGCAGAGGCTCCGTATCTGCTTTAGAAGCCTTCGCTGTTGGTCTCTATTGCGCGGTTATTTTAGGATCCTGTGTTCTATACGTCTAAGTAATCTAGGACAGTTTTCAAGGCTGTCCTGCAAGTTTTGTGCTCTCTGAAGCATCTCCCAAACGTTTGGCCCTGCCCTGTTAAGAATGTGAGATTGCCAGGTAAAGGGAAAGAAAATGAAATAAAATCTCTGGTTAAATCAAGCATGAATTTAGCCTATTGTGCATTGAAGCATTTTATGATAATAGCAAAAAATGTTCATTGCTCTGAGAGATGTTCCAAAGATAGTGTGCCCCTGGTTTATACATTAAAGAGATTTTTCATGTCTGGTGAAGAGTAAACAAAATGCTTTTGATAACCAAATTCAGTAGCTACTTGAAGTACGTAATGCAGGTATTCTTCAACTTAAAATAATAATAATACATAAGTTATAGGAAATGTCCCCTTTAGTTATTTGGAATAATTAGTGGGTAACATTTTCCTCCTCCACAAGAATTTATAACTGGAGTTTTACAACAATCATTCCTGAACACATGACCAAAGGAATCCCACAATGAAAGTTTACTTTCGATTGTGTCTCATCTAATTAAAAGCCGCGCTCGTTTGGGGGTTTCTTTCCCTAACCTCCACTCACTTGGGAGGTCTCCAATCTTTGCAAATTGTTGCTTTCCAACTGCTCTCCAGATGTTTTGTGTGTCAGTCCCAGCATGGGAAGTGTAGTCTAACACTTACAAGGACCTCAGATTAGAGAAATGGTGTCAGGCTAAGTTTTTTTTTTCTCAGTTACACCTAGTTTTGTCATTGTAGACACAGTTTGTTAACTGGCTTCCGGGGGGAGGGAGGGGGGGGAAGCAGAATTTTGAAGCATTGCCCCCATTATAATAAATTATATAGTTTTATCTTTTGATATTGTAAGGCGCCCAAACTTACAGTGTGGCAAGATGGGTAGCTCAATTTTTTTATGAATGAATGAGTGAGTGAGTGAGTGAGTGAGTGAGTGAGTGAATGAATGAATGAATGAATACATAAGTAAAATTTTGGCCAACCGGTCCATGGTTTTGTAGACACAATTGATTATGCCATATCCTGCAGCATTAGTCTTGGGAAGAAACATTGTTTGATGACTCTTCTAATGTTCTTGGTTGTTTGTAAGGATGATCAGCTTGGGAAAATGATCTTCACGGCTTATTCTACAGAAACTAGTGGTTTTGTTGGTTTGCTTTTTAGCTCAGTTTTTAATTCTGTGTTTGATGCTGTCGGTGGTGTTGCAGTATATGATGAGGATAAATACATAAATATAAAATGAGGATAAATAACTATAAATAAGAACCCACTCTAAACGTTTTTGAAAGGAATCGGCTTGATCTCTGCCTATTGGTTCATACAAGTAAAGCTTTTATTGAAATTCAGCAGTCTTCCAAATTTTGGACCACTCCAATGTGTTTTAAAGTACTTGTTTTGCGAGAAAATACATATTTGTACAAATGCACACTTGTAAGGGAAGTGTCCTATGAAAATGACACAGAGAGTGTTAGTTCACCTCCATTTTGGGACCCTCCTTGACACTTGTAATGAAATGGAATATTAACAAGGCCTCGTGGGTTTTATTTTCCCAGTCTCACGTTGTTTCATCTTTGGATGATATCCGTATCTCCTTAACTTTTTGAATTAAAATGTGCTTGCATAACAACTAATGGTGTTGAAAATTTTAACTGGCATTTACAACCTGCTTTCATCCCTCTCTCGTTCTTTGCTGATCACATCTGATAAATACTGTGATTGGGGTTGTTACTAAAGCACGATTACCACTCTTTGACGTATGAGAAATGGGTCTCAAGAGCAGATCCTGGAAACGTGCCTTGTAACAGCTGCAAATGTCAGCTAGAACGTTTTCAAGTTTATAAATCTCCTGTCTGGAATTTGGCTGCTAAATACCGCTGAATCACTCATAGTGCCCTGATACTTCAGAGCAGAGGATGATGCTCCCTTGTCCTGGGCAAGGGCTCTTGTGCCTCTTTGACAGCTGCTTGTGTTTGCACGAAGTGTGTGCAAAAGACAAAACGGGTTTACTTTTAGCCTTGGAAGTATTCCATTAGAATAAGAAAATATTCAACATGCTGGTTTGGCGTTTCTTCAAAGGTGACGCTTCCAGGGTTCTGAACTCAATGTAAAACTGGAACAATGGTGTTTTGAGCTCAACCTGCTTTCAACCCTGGGCCACAAAGAGGGTGGAGAGAGAGAGAGAGAGACAGGGAGGGAGGGAGAGAGAGGGAGGGAGGGAGAGAGGGAGAGAGAGAGAGAGAGAGAGAGCTTATGCTATCTATCATCTGAATTGTCTTTTTCAAATTTACTTTCTTTTTTGAAAACAAAGTATATCCAAGAACTAATGAGAATAGAAGTCTGCCATCATCCTTAGTCCAAGCTATGCAAGTGTCTCGGCAAACAGTGAAACATCTTCTCAACATCTTTAAGTAAACTCTCTGTGTTATTCAGCCAACGGTTGGAAGACAGAATGAGCTGCTAACCCAACTGCGCTCTCTGAATATTTTGGGTTGTTTTTTTTTTTAAAGGGGAATATCTTCTTGGTCATTTATTTCTGGATGCCCCAAATACTGCAGCCAGGAGACACGTCATGGTTTCATTCAAGGTCAAAGCATTTTGCACCGCCTGATCACAGGCATCAAGTCCTTCTTCCAGCGTTCTTGTGGGAGTCAGTTCCTTGTTCCCTTCCCTAGTTTTGATAACTCTAGAATCCGCCAGGATGTCTGCATCAAACAAGGGAGGTTTGTACTATTAGGCTCCAACCAATTGCTGATGCTTTGGCAGTGTGATGAAATGTCTAACAGAACATGAGGCGTGGAGGAAGGGAGAAGGAGTATTCCAGGAAGGAGCTTAGCATCACATTATCCAGGGAAGAGGGGAAAACCTGAAAAAGACTGGGTCACTTTGCTAGGTATTCGCTGATCTGGAGAAGTGCTTTGACATGATTTCAAGATTCTGTAACATTATCCTGCTAGCAATAAATATCTTTCAGGAAATTCTTGTTCCTAAGTGTATAGATCTGTAACTCTTAATATGCAATTGGGGATTTGGAGGAGTATTGCTATGTCTCTCAGCATCATGCTAAGATATGATGTGGCTTCATGATTGTGAGGTTGACTCAGAAGTTAGGTAACCATGGTTGCACGGTCTTAATAAAACAATGCCTTAGCATGCTCCACATATCAGGCATTATGTTTTTATCAGATACAACTACTGATGCATTCACTGGACAAGAGAAAATGTCTCAAATAGGAGGCATCAGGAATGTAGGTCCATCCAAGGGAGACAGACTTCTTAATTAAGCCGCTGTGATGACATCAGCTGAAAGCTTAGTGACCTTAAGATATAGTTAGTCCTTAGATGGGAGAACATCAGGAAATCGAGGGGTACAGTTGGACTGGGAAGTGGAAACAATATCATGGAAGAACAGTAGCTGGTGACAAACTATTTCTACATTTCCCTCCCCCCCCCCCCAAGAAAAACTACATGGTGTCGTAATAAAGTGTAGTAAGTGTACATGTAAGTCATCCAGGTCAGTTCAAGGGAGTCTCGTAAGTAAGGGAAAACATGGAGTCATACTAGCAAGACCTCAAGAGTTGGGCTGGCAGAATAGCCGCTGAGGACACCACTATATATTCTGGCACTGTGCCCTTGGCGCTTGCCAAGGCCTTCTACTCTTCTGATTATTATTAGTCCAAACATATGTTCGGCCACTTTTATTCACTTATGTCTGCTTTCTTTGGGAATTGGAACATGTCTTACTTTTTTGCTTGTGAGAGACAGTGAGAATTGTTCTAAAAGTCAAGGAAGAAGATAGACAGATAAGATTGCTTTTCAATTCCTCCCTGATCCCCAATCCCCCAAGGCAAAAAATGTGGGCCAAAGAAATCCATCAGGGTAGCGAGGGCCACGTGTGCTTCTAAAAAACGTGCATCCCGCAACCAGCTCTCCCTACCCTGTTAACCATTTTGTGTTGGCATCTCTGACCTATTCTCAAGACCCCCAAGTCTCCCTTGCAACTCTTCCGCCCCCAACACCAGCCTTGTGAATGACTGCAATGTAAACCGCCAAAGTGTTGACCGTGTCTTCTTCTAAAAGGAGGTGGGATTTCTGCATCAGAGGACAATCAGTGCTTTCATGATGTGCAATCAAAAGGGTCAGTTACCATCACTTAGAAGACATTCTTGGCTTTTTAGCCGATCTGATTGTGCTTCTCTGTAAAAAGAAATCAGTTGGCTGAAACCCCAGATTTCTGAGGTCTGGGGGTTGCAGTGTCAGCTTTGGGCGATTTTGAAAACAAGCCAGCCGTCACAGGACAGGAGGTCAACAGAATCGGTCTTGAATAGGATGTATCTGAGTAGCCTTCTGCTGGAGTCTTCTTTCTACTGGCAGATATAATAATACATGACTATTTAAAGAGAAGGAGTTGGGGAAGACAAGTTTGACTGTTCAGCATACTGTATAGGACAGTGTTCTTCAACGTTGGCAACTTTAAGATACAAGGACTTCCAACTCCCAGAATTTCCCATGTTGGCTTTGGAATCCTGGCAATTGAAATCCACATATGTTAGGTTGAGAAACATCAGAATGCAAGAATTGAAACCTGAAACAGGGATGGTGCTTTGAAGTATATTTTAATTTCACTTTGATGCTAAGTCAGAAATAGCATAAAAGTAGCACAACCATGAGTGATTTTAGTTAAATGCTAACCTTGTTTTAAATCGGAGAGAGCTGTAATATCAGCAGGCTTGCTTGCCACTAGTGGTCGCTAAAGATCCTTCTTTCTCTCGGGTTGAATGGCTTCACATCAGGGCTCTGCAGCTCCTTATCGCCTGAGTTCTCCAGGTACAATTTGCAAACACAACTTTTGGTCTTTTTCATGCATCGTTCCACATCTGCTGCAAACTCCTAAAAATGCCTCTGTTTTAAAAAGCCAAAGGAAGGTTACACAATGCACCTTAACTTGTAATTTAGGGGAAAACTGACAAAAGTGTTTTTCCCAAGTAGCTTTGTGTCTCATAAGGCCGGATGAGTCATTTTGGGTAACGCAGCCAGAAAAAGAATAAAAAACAGAAATCAAGCGTAGAATCCTTAGGATAATTTGGACCTGAAGGCTGAAGAGCAAATTCTGATTACTCCATAGGCATTCAAGAAGGATTTTGACAGTTTTCTTACATAGTCTTCTTATCTACTATTAAATGTTCACTGCCAATTTTGCTACAATAAACACAGAAGTATTCTAATTTTCTGGAAGTTTTTTTCCTCTTCATTTCCCTTTAAGTCAGTGAAAAAGAAAGCCACATTTAAATCAAATAACTAGAAAAGTAATCCAGGTGCTCCACATTTATGTTCGTTTTATCTTTAGTCCAAGAATTTGTGAGCGAATAAGAATTCCATACCACTAAAACCTCTTCTACTGCTGTGCTGGAGTCAAAAAGTGCCTCTTCTGTCTCTTTTTGTCAGCCACAAAATGTCTCTTGTGTGGTTTTTAGAATGAGAGAATAATGAACAAACCATCTATTTCCTCTTTTCTCCTTTTGCTGTAAATCTAGGAAGGAGATGGGATTGAACAGTAAGATGAAATGTATTTTATATTAAAATGGCAGTAGTTCTGGGAAAACGCAGCCCTGGAAATCCTGAGGTGAAGGAATCTTGACAGGTGAAAAGGAACAGGTAGAATGAATTTCCTGTTGCAGGTTTTGTGCTTCCTGTGGGGATTTAACTTCTCTTGGGATTTATTCCCTTGAAAACCTCCTGATATTTTATACAACAGTTTCTCCCTTCAGTCTCACAATCTAAAATACATATGGCACACAAGGAAAAAGAGCTTCCCTAAATTACAAGAAGAAAAACAAGGAAACTCTGGCACCAGGACTTAAGATTACATAAACCTTAGAATGACCAGAGGTTATCCAGCTGTGAAATAGCCAAAGGCTTTTTTTATTAATGTGTGTACAGAATAAACGGATACAAGCATGATTTGAAACAGGAGAAAGACCAAAAACTGTTGGTTTCTCAGCTGGTGAAGGAGCCTTCCTTTTTTCTCGCCCTGTTCTGTGGGGTATAGATTGATATTTGGGGGAGAAAGAAAACTTGATGAAATTGGTTGTACCAGAACTGAAGATGACTCTGCTCTCATTTTAACTACACTGCAATATCTTATCTGATTCTCCCAGCAATTTTTACTTCAAAAACAAAAATGACAATTGACTAGAGCAAAATGGTACCACGAGTAGTTCTGATCAGGGGGTTCAGGTGGTTACACTTACGTCAAACCTGGGCATCTTATGATGTGAAGGTAAAATAAATTGAATGGCAGTTTTGAGACAAATAGCTTAGTTTTCCTAATCCCAAAGTATCAAGGGTATTTACTTACCAAATGATTGAAGGAAAATAGAATTCACATGCTCTCTGGGAAGAACAAGGTTGCATAAATTATGCCTCATGGATACTGTTTCTCCATATTATAGAAAGAAGAGTGAATAGGCCAACATTAATCTCCAAGTGTGTTTTAGGAGTAACTTTGAATATCTTCAGCTAACTTTAATCAGAGGCAAGAGGAGGCCTCAGGTGTGTATCTGCAGGTAGATATTAGGAGGTCTTTACACCATTGTGAAGTCTCCCAAGATGAATTTAATCAGAATACAGTAGTCTTCTTATGTCATTCTTGTTCAAGTTACTGGAATTTGCTCACAAGAATTTCAGAAGGTTGAACAAGTCTAGTCTGAGATATATAGCTCCTTTTTTGTGTCTGAGTGTGTAGGATACTTGATTTACACTCTAGATGTATGTTTACAGGTCTACAGGATATGTTTAAAAAAAAGTCCAGATGGGGCCATACTAGTGTGATCAAAACTCTGCCTGCTTTTATATGTATCTTGATGGTTTAATATCACACTATCTTTGCTGCCATTTTAACCTTATCCTCCTGTGGTGGCCTAGAGGTGGAGCTCTCGTCTCAGAATCAGGAGGCTGTGAGTTCAATCCTAGATAGAAGCAGATTTTTCTCTCTGGGCACAATGAGAATATATCTGCCAAGCAAAACTCCGCATTGGAGATAGGAAGGGCATCTGGCCATTAAAACACTCTACTAGCTCCATTCAATTACCCAGACTCCACCCTGCAAGGGATTATGGGGTTGTTAAATGATGATGATGAAGAAGAAGATCCTTGGATGTGATTGCTAGAAAAGTGGGCCTTATTGCTCAAAAAGCTTCAAAACACCAGGATTCCTGAGATGGGATATAAGAAATTTTGGTCAAACAAATGGCAACTTCAAATCTCAACAAATAAATGCTCTATCTTACATATTGGCAAAAAAAATCAAAAAATAAAATAGTCAAGACCTTGTTGATGATCCAAACTCTGTCAAGGACCTTGGAGTACTCATCTCTAATGATCTAAGTGCTAGAGCCCACTGTAACTACATAGCCAAAAGGGCATTAAGAGTTGTTAACCTAATCCTACGTAGCTTTTACTCTGGTAATATCACGCTACTAAGTAGAGCATATAAATCATTTGCTAGACCAATACTTGAATACAGCTCATCAGTCTGGAACCCGCATTACGTATCTGATATTAATACAATTGAGAAAGTCCAGAAATATTTCACAAGAAGAGTTCTCCACTCCTCTGCTCATAGCAGAATACCTTATGCCAGCAGACTTGAAATTTTAAACCTAGACAACCTAGAACTACGCCACCTTCGGTTCGATCTAAATATAGTATATAAAATTATATATTGCAATGTCCTACCTATCAATGAATACTTCAGCTTCAACCAAAACAATACTAGAGCATACAATAGTTACAGACTCAAGGTAAACCGCATCAAACTTGATTGCAGGAAATACGACTTCAGCAACAGAGTGGTCAATGTCTGGAATACTCTACCTGACTCTGTGGTTTCTTCCCCAAACCCCAAAATCTTCAACATTAGACTGTCTACTATTGACCTCACCCCCTTCCTAAGAGGACTGTAAGGGGCGTGCATAAGCGCACCAATCGTGCCTACCGTCCCTATCCTATTGTTTCTTTTTTTTCTTACTTGTATCCATTTCATGTATTTATAACCATGTTTATACTCATACCTGTTATCTATAATTGTTTGACAAGATAGATAGATAGATAGATAGATAGATAGATAGATAGATAGATAGACAGATAGATAAGATGGCATTGGGACTTCAACACTCAATTTGAATGAAAAACAAAACAAAACCTGAGAGGCTTGCTTTCATATGAGAAAGGATTCCAGCAACTGAAATAATAGTAATTTTATTTAAAGAAGGCTTCTGATAACATCCTGGAGTGATTAAGAAAACAAGCAGTTAGTCTGGCCAGGTGAACATCTCTTACAGTTGATTTATGTTGTATTCCTAATCCAGTTTGATCTTAGCCCATGCTTGCAGAGCCAAACCCGAGTGTCTTCTCCACAATTATCTTCAAGGGAAAAGGTTGTTATAGTATCTAAGGGGAAACATTAGTTTATCAACAGCAAGTTTGTTACATGACTCATTTTAAAGAAATGCAAACTTACAATAAACTGTACAATAAACTGACTAAGTTGGATAATTGAGTTTATTTTTAGTTTTGTTCCTGAGCATGGCCATCAATGCCGGTCCTATTTGTAATCTCCCTCATTTTACTAACTCGCATTACTAAAACTGAAAAGTCCAAAATTGAGAAAAAAAAAATAGAATGGAATGGAATAGGATTAGGAATAGGAAAAGGAAGACTCAAAGTACTATGCAGTTTGGGAAAACTACTGCAGATGTATAAATGATAGAGAAAAGCGAGTAAATAAATAAGGAAGGAAGAGTTTAAAGAGGAGAATACTTGAAAAATAACCAGGAATATGAAATATGCATTGGAACAATAATGGGTATATAAGCACCATCAAATTGATTTGTAATGTTTATAGTATTTTTCATTTTAATGAGTTGTGTTGAATTTTGTATTTATTCATTTTTAATGTTCAATAAAGTTTAAAAAATTTTTTAAAAAAGGAATAGGGATAGAAATTGAATAGGAATAGAAGAACCCCTGTGGCGCCGTGGTTGGAGTGCTGTTCTGCAGGCTACCTCTGCTGACTATTGACAGAAAATTAGTGGTAACTATGCCAGGAAGGAGCTTACTTTACTTCCGAGAGGACGGCATCTCCATTGTTTTGTAAGGAATGCCCAGGTGATGCCCAGGTACCCAACATCAACTTATACCTGATCTGCTAAGGAATAAACGAGACGGAAGTTAAAAGTCTTTTAAAAAGTCTTCTTTTTTTTTTTTTGCTAAGTGAATGGGGCTGTTTTTACTTAACTGTTTTTCTAAAGAATCCACACGGGCGGCAAATGTGTGTAGTAATATCCAGGATGGATTTTTTTTATTTAACAAAAAAAAAAGGCAGGGCTGCCTTTTCCTGTAAAGGGCCCTAACATTCCTTCCCAATTAGTACAATTCCTGTGTTTCTGTGAAAAGAACCGGCCATTTGGCAAAGAGATTCTGAGCAAAGCCTTGGAAGACATGGGGAATATTTGGCTAGAGGGATATTAAACCGGAAATGCATCTGAGGTCTCCACATCTGAGTTTACAAGATCTCAACAGTCTTCTAGAGAAGAGGATGGGCGATAAAAAGTTTTGTTCAAGCGGTTGTATTGCTTGTTGGTAGGAATAATACCTGGGTTATCCCATAGGTACTTTTCTTTTTTTCTTTTTTTTTTAAGAAAATTTTTATTAATTTTACCATTAAAAACAACACATCTACAAATCATATACAGAAGAGAAAGCAAACAGGCCTTGGCAGAGGCCGAGAGGGAAAGAGAGAAGGGCAAATGAGGGAGGAGAGGGAAGGGTAAGGGAAGCGGGGGATAGAATGGGAAAAACAGTTAAAATCATATTTTTGTGACTGTAAGATCCTTTCTTCTTCAAATATATCGTCAGCGGTACTTTTCATTAACTCTGCTTAGGTAGCCCTTGGCTACAATTTTTCTCAAAATAGTCTATCTTTGATTTAGCCAATTGTACCAAGGATTCCAATTGTTATAATAGGTTAAGGATTCTTTATTTTTTAATGATTAGGTTAGTTTGTCCATTTCGGCGCATTGCATTCTAAAATTTTCTGAATGATCATTTGTTCAGTGGGGATAGAAGGTGATTTCCAGCACTGAGCAAATGCCAGTCTGGCCGCGGTTAGGATATAAATTGTAATATACTTTTCAAGAGGCAACTGGACTTCCTTTGTTCTTCCTTGGAGACAATTCCCTTCTCAGTTCTGAAGAAGCTTCTTGGATGAGAAGCAAAAGGTCTTCAAGGAAAAAAAATGAAAGTCCAGTTGCACGTGTGGGGCAGCCATGACCTGGATGACTGAGGAATTTCCATGGACATTTGGTTAGCAAACCAGAGAGGCTGGTAGTCAGTAGGTTCTGACCAGTTCTGGAGAACCAGTAGCAGAAATTTTGAGTAGTTCGGGGAACCGGCAAATATCACCTCTGACTGGCCCCGCCCCCATCTGTTCTCTGCCTCCCATTGAGTCCCAGCTGGTCAGCTGGGTCTCCTTGTGTTGCCCTGCACAGGAGAACGGAGCTGGAAAGCTGGTTAGTGGGATGGGGAGGGGATGGGGATTTTGCAGTATCCTTCCCCTGCCACGCCCACCAAGCCATGCCCACCAAGCCACGTCCACAGAACCAGTAGTAAAAAAAATTTAATCCCACCACTGTAGCAAACTAGTAAGGTATTCTTGTTAAAAACAGAAAGTTGTGTTTTTAAACAAAAAACAAAAAAAACCCTACACACCACTTCTGACAAGATCTATGGAAGCTTCCATCCTTGACCACCAGTACTCCTTCAGTTCAGAATCACCTCTACCTAGGCAGGGCCGGTCAGCTGGTGAACCTGGTCCTTTAATAACTTCTCCACAATCATTTTGTTCATGGACATGGGCCCTTAGTCACGTATTTGAGTCTAAAATCAACTTGGATCTTTTTGATCAGCTGACACAATCGGTGTAGTTCCAGATCAGAAATACATCCTTGGGGTGAGTGTGGTGGTTTTGTGAAGCACAGATCCCTTCACATTTTGTCCAGTTGGGGAACAACAACAAAAAATCTTGATGGTCATTTTTAAGACAGTCAGCCAATGAACCAGCCATGGCTTTATGCCCTTTTAATTTGTTTGACTAGATTTGTAGTAGTTAATCATTTGCTGCTCAGCATTTTCATGCTTGCGTGGAAATGAAATGTTCTTTGCCTTTAGCTGTGAGGAGGAGAAGAAAGCCCTTAGTATTCCACCCACTACTGGTTTCAGTTTTGGGAAATCCTGCAGAATATTATCTCATCCCAGGCTACTGTGCACCAGACTGATTTACACATTCGCTTTGCGGAAAGCAAACATTTGATGAATTTGTAGAAGTCTTCTTCTGTATTTCAATATTATGGAAGGCCAAGAGAAAAATGTGAGCTTATAAAATTCGTCTTGGTAGGCAGCAGATCTTTTATGCAAGAAGGAATTGTTATATCAGGTCACATAATTCTAATGCAAAATCGTCATTTACTTGGCTCTATGGCCATGGATATATCTTTGAGCAGGGTCCATTTTTTAAAAAAATGATACGTATTTAAAAAGTTATAATTTCGTAGTTTGTTTAAATGACTTTTACCCACCCTTGCAGGATTGAAGCTAGAAAATGAAATGTTTTTGAGCATGTGAAAGTACTAAAAACAAATGTTGCAGTAATTGAGCTATGTCAAGGTGAATAATTAAATCATTTTGATCTGTAAGTCTTCTTAAATTTAATGCCAGAGTGATGCTTGTCTTGTGGTAAAGAACCTGGGGCTGGGATGCAAACAGAGATCTTGGATGTGGGTGGGTGAATATGTTATCAATGAGAAATTTGGTTAGGGTACCTTGACTTGATTTTTATAAACTGATACATGTTGTGTACTATGTTTTTTTAGATTTGTTTGCAGCCCAGTGTTTCACTGGTTAAATTAAGGGTCTTCAAACTTGACAGCTTGAAGACTTGTGGACTTCAACTCCCAGAATTCCTGAGCTAACATGACTGGAGGAGGAATTCTGGGAGTTGAAGTCCACAAGTCTTCAAGCTGTCAAGTTTGAAGATCCCTGGGTTAACTGGATGGCCATTGAAAGAAAAAAAAACCTTTGCATCGCTCAATAAGGAGCTACTTTCAATTTGCCCAGAAATGCATGACGAACACAGGCAGTTGGATTTATTTATTTTCATATATTAATATCCTATTATATTATAAATTCACCTGGCCAACTTATAGACGTGGCTCTGGGCAGCTGACGATTAAAAAAAACGAAATAATAGCAATCACCAAAATGGTAAATACAGGAAGTCATTGATTTATGGCCACAATGGAGCCCCAAATTTATGTTGCTAAGTGAAACATCTGCTAAGTGAGTTTTACAACTTTTCTTGCCACAGTTGTCAGGTGGATCATTGCATTTATTAAGCTAGGGATGTGGTTAAGTTAAATGAATCTGGATTCCCCATTGACTTGGCTTGTCCGAGGGTTGCAAAAGCTGATCCTGTGATTCCAGTACACGGAAACCGTCCAAAATATGAACCACTTGCCCAGAATTTGAAATTTGATCACGTGACCATAGGGAATACTACAACAGCCGTAAGTGTGAAAAATGGTCATAAGTTGGCTTATGTCATCAAACAGTATTAACATTTATATACATATATACGTATATGTTTTCTTATATATATACATATATACGTATGATATTCAGCTTTGTTCGGGTATTTTCCCATGTCATTGTAGTTGTGCTTTTAAAGTTGTAGCAACGTTTCGGCAGAATCTCATCTGCCATCATCAGGCTTCTGTATTATGGATGATATTCTGTATGATGATGGCAGATGAGATTCTGCCGAAACGTTACTACAACTTTAAAAGCACAACTACAATGACGTGGGAAAATACCTGAACAAAGCTGAATACCATACATGTAAGTACCCGTGAAAACTTAAGAAAACATACATATATACATGTATACATGTATACATATATACATATATACATATACATATACATACATACATACATATATATATATATATATATATATATATATATATATATATATATATATATATATATACAGTATATACATTATAAATCTTTGTATCCATTACTATCTTAGACATATTGTTGCGGTGTAAACTCTTAAATTCTATTTCACATTTTTTAAAACTTCCTTTCATATCCCTCCAATTATAATTTTTTTTCCATATTTCATAGAATTCTGAAGTATCTCGCTCCTTCAGTTCTAACGTCAGGCAATCTAACTCGGTGCACTGAAAAAAAATTTCTATTATTACTTCATCATTCGGTATTCCTTTTAACTTCCATGTTTGGGCAATTGATAATCATGCAACTGTGATAACATGAATAATTAGATATATATCTGCTTTTTTGAAATTCTCATTTATTCCTAATAGGAACATTTCTGGTGTAAAATTTATTTTTAGGTTTAACATTTCCTCTAATCATTGCCAAATTTTGTGCCAAAATTCTTGTATTTTCTTGCACTCCCACCACATGTGATAATAAGTGCCCCGTTCTTTCAAACATTTCCAGCATGTCGATGATTGAGAACTATACATTTTAGCAAATCTGGTAGGTGGGAGGTTCCATCTTTAGAACATCTTTAAAAGGTTTTCTTTATAGGATGTGGCTAATGTAATCTTTTTATTCCTATCCCAGATTTGCTGCCATTGATTCCAGATTTATGGTATAGCCAAAATTTCTAGCCCAAGTTAACATTGGTTCTTTCACCTGACAAACGGCAATCCAATCTCTTCTTAAAAGCCTCCAGTGATGAAGCTCCCACAACTTCTGAAGGCAACTTCTGTTCTGTTGGTTGATTGTTCTCCCTGTCAGAAAATTTCTCCTTACTTCCAGGTTGGATCTCTCCTTGATCAGTTTCCATCCATTGTTCTTTGTCTGGCCTTCGGGTACATTGGAAAATAGCTAGACCCCTTCCTCTCTCTGGCAGCCCCTCAGGTATTGCCCTAACCAGCGGTGCTCCCTCAAAAGGACTAAGAGTAGTAAGTGCCTCGAATCCAAGATTGATATCAAGTATAATTTCCAATAGGTGTTGGGATTTGGCAGTTGTGGAAAGCAGCTGTCCTCCTCAATGTGTTAGCGTTGCTTTCAGACATTGAGGACAATAAATATTGAAGCTCTCCTTGTCAGCGTTTTTGAAAATCAAGGGTGGCATTTCTAATTTGTATTATCACATGAGGGACATCAGTTAACTTCAGGTTAATTGACTGGGTTCCTGATTAAATTAGATTGGATCCCACTCAATCAAATCTTAACTGCAGTCACAGAGCAGCATAAGAAAGGTGAATCTGAAACAATAATTTTAAAAACAAAAGAGGATTCCTGTACCTTCTATCTATCTTCCTGGACCCTAGGTGTCATCAAGAGC
Source organism: Pseudonaja textilis (assembly GCF_049901715.1). NCBI lineage: Eukaryota > Metazoa > Chordata > Lepidosauria > Squamata > Elapidae > Pseudonaja > Pseudonaja textilis. Next base: position 12,351,498 of record NC_141993.1, read on the forward strand.
AATACATCTGAAGTGCAGGAGATGCTATACCATTTCAGACAAGTGACTGTCCGGTCTCTTCTTTAAAATTGTAGCTTTACTTTCATTCTTTTTATTCTTTCCAATTTGGTAGCATTCTATATTAAGAAGACTCAGCCTTGTTTTCATATATATTTGAAATCCCCCCGTAAGCAAATTCTCCAAGAAATGAGTGATGGATCTCTACCTCTGGTCTGTGGCTTCTGAAAGCTTCTCTTCTGTTGCCATGAGGCTGAGCATGTAAGGAAGGAGGGTTTGGTCTACGTTGTTTGCGTTAGCAATTATACTGGCATAGAAGTATTTTTTTCCCCGAAATGAAATGTTCCTTCAGACTTTCAGTCAATCTTGGATAGTTGGGGGGGAGGAAGAAAGGGAATGACAGGCAGTGAAGGAGATGGTTGATACATGGACGAAGGCTGAACTTTTACCCTCTTTTTTTTTTTGGAGAAGACTTCATGTGTTCTTTAGACCACAAAGTGGCAGGAAACGGTGCTGTTGAATTTTCAGTGGTGGCAGTTGGGAGAGGTTAGGGAGCATGGAAAGGATACCTTCAGGAACTCTGCATGAATCTAAGAATCCCGTTGCCCTGCGCACGATTTAATTTATATTAGGCAGATGCAGAAAGTTCTGCATTATTTGTGACAGTCCTCTATAACTTCTGAACTCAAAAGCATCGAAACACAAATGTTTATTTCAGAGATTGTGAGGAGGGGCTAGGCAATTTGGCTTTGTTTTTTTTTAATTGTGCCAGTTTGAATAATATATACTTGAGCATCATTTGGAAATTTTTTAAAAATCTGCTCAGTGGATACTGTGTCTTGTCTACATCCCTTGTAAGATACGAGAAGTCTACAAACCAGGCCAAATCTCTCATAGTTCTGTTCCCTTTGGGACTGTCAACCCAGGAAAATTCTCCTGTCTTTGTGTGTGCTTGAAAAAAAGTTGGCTCTTAACACTGAGATGAACAGTGAAATTTTAATTTGAAGAATTGAAGACTCCACCAACTCAAAAACACATAGGTTTTTAAAAAATTAATCTTGAAATCTGCATGTTTTCCTCTTTCAACAATTTTTATTTCGAGTTCCTGGAACCAAAATTAGTCCGATCAGAGGCACATGTCTATTACAGAGGTGATGGTGGGGAATGTATTGTCTCTTTTGCAAGAATTCACAACTTGCTTTTAAAAATGCCTCTGTCCAGACAAGTTGCAAAAATAAACTAGAACGATTTCTTTTGCTTTGATGTTGCATCAGCAGTAACTTCAGTTCCCTGCTACCAAACAACAGATTTTGATACCATAAATGCTCCTTGGAAGAGTGAGTCTTTGGTTTAGATAGGATAAATTAATATGTTCTGCATGATAATTTAGATTTCAAATATATTTGGCCCCAATCTCTGAATCTGTAGCTTTTGTCCAGTTGCATGATACCAAGGTCAAGTTTTAGACGAACTAAAGAGAACCTGCAAAATTACGGGAGTCTCAGATGAAAGGACAGAATTAAAATATAAAACCACAAATGGAAGCCTGCTGAATAAAAAGGAATGTAGCCCTCTTAAACATTCACCTGCCTACCTGGGTGGCAGCTCCTAGTTGACTTTGGCTGATGTTGAAAAGCTAAGCAGAGCTGGACCTGGCTAGTATTTGGAAGGGAGAACACCCGGGAATCCCAGGGGCTGCAAGCTACTCTGGAAACTTTAAAAACAAGTTGTGAAAGAAGGCAGTAGCAAATATTTCTACACTTTTGCCAGAAAAATAGGATGGAGCCTCCTGAGAAGTCCTAGGAATTGAGCTCACCTTGAAGGAGATTTCACCATTGAATGGTTTTTATTGTCTACTGATTTCTGAATGCTGAGTCCCTACAGGATGCAAGGCTACCGATTCCTTTAGCTAGCATCACCGTTGTTGAAATATTTAATTACAGGTAGTCGTCCACCACTCAGCCCAAAATTTGTGTTGCGACAACAAAAGTTTCCATAGCTTTTTTATATTGGTCCTTTCTTTTCTTGGAAATGTCCCAGAGGCTACTTGCCTTAAACTTTAATTACAATAACACTTATTTAGAATGTTAAGAATAGTTTGTTTAAATTACAATCTAAAGGATGTTCAGTAGTGCTTTGGTCATGTTTATAGTGGACAAACTCTCGAAGTTCATGGATACCCTAAACGTTAACACCTGTTTCAACTTTCTGCTGTTAGTTTTGGATGGAATATTTGCAGCCCTGGATTGCCTACAAATGAGAAAAATATGAAATGCAACCCGACATGATAACCCACAGGAGTGAAGCTGAAATGCAAATTGCTTGAAATATATATTTGAGTGGAAATAGATACAGTTTTGAACGCACCTGTAATTTATATGGAGTGGAATACTTTTCTTTTTTTATATATAAATGGTTTGATAATCTTTATAAATATTGTAAAGGAACAAAGGTTCAGTCTATTGAATTTCCAAAGTTATCTGGAGTCTGTATATTTTCATAATTGAGAAAAAAGCCATCTGCCCATTAGTTAGGTCAGATTTTGCTAACTTGTGAATTCTTTGGGGAGGTTCTGTTCATTACACAGAAATCTTCTCTTCTCATGAAAGCAAACCACTTTAGGGAGGCCAAAGCTTTCCACCAGCCAGTCTGGTGAAGCCAGAAAGATCCTTCAGGTCTGGAGCACCCCAGAGTTGCCCCAAAACCATGTTCTAATGAGGGGAACCTTCAAGATAATTTATTCATGGTATTTTGGCTGAAGGCTGCACCCAAAATCTAACTAAAAACATCAGGTTTGGTGGTTTGTTTTGGAAGCTGCTCTAGATAATAAAGAGAACCAACAAGGAGATGCTTCCCAGTTTGGTCCTTGGTGAGGATCCATCAACCAAAGTCAAGACCAGTCAAGGCTTGACTGAAATATATCTATGTTTACAGATTAACAGAGTTGGAAAGGACCTGGTAGGTCATCTAGTCCAACCCCCTGCCCAAGCAGGAGACCCTAAATCATTTCTGACAGATGGGAGTCCAGTCTCTTCTTGAAAGCCTCCAGGGATGAAGCTCCCACAGCTTCTGAAGGCAACTTCTGTTCTATTGGTTGATTGTCCTCACTGTCAGAAAATTTCTCCTTATTTCCAGGTTGCTTCTCTCTTTGATCAGTTTCCATCCATTGCTTCTTGTCCTGCCTTCAGGTGCTCTAGAAAATAGCTTGACCCCCTCCTCCTCTCTGTGGCAGCCCCTCAGATATTGGAAGACTGCTATCATGTCTCCCCTGGTCCTTCTCTTCACTGGACTAGCCAGGCCCTGTTCCTGTAACCGTTCTTCACATATGTTTTAGTCTCCAGTCCCCTAATCATCCTGGTTGCTCTTCCTTCCAAAACTCTTACTCAGATTTAAAGACATTCTCTGTGAGGACCAGAACAAGTACCAGATGCCTTGGGGCCCCAATGGGAGAGTATCACACTGGTTGGCAATAGCACTTAGACTTATATACCGCTTTATAGTGCTTTCCAGCCCTCTCAAAGCAGTTTATAGAGTCAGCCTATTGGCCCCAACAATCTGGGTCCTCATTTTACCCACCTTGGAAGGATGGAAGCCTGAGTCAACCTTGAGCCTTGTGGGATTCGATCTTCCAAATTGCAGTAGGAGTAGCTTGCAGTACTGCAGTATTCTCTAACTACTGCTCCACCGAGGCTCCTAAGAGACAACCCCTCTCCTCCATTGGACTCCCTCCTTCCCCATCTTGTAACTATGATTTTACTTTGATTGTACTTTCATTTCATTGTGTTAAGAATATTTATCTTAATTATTTTAATATTTTTATGCTTTAAGCCAGTGGCCCCCAACCTTTTTTGTGCCACGGCTCGGTACCGGCATCACAAAATGATCTGCGGCCCAGTACCGGAATCAGCACGCATGGCAAGGCAAAGCAAGCTGAGCGACCAGCCAGCCAGCCATCCCCCACTTCTCCCCGCCAACTTCAACTCCTCCTTTGTACCTTTGTTGATGGGCTTCGCTTCGGGACGGCTTCAGGACGGTCGCTCGGCTCGCCTTGCCTTGGGTGCTGAAAGAATCCTCGTGCCTTAGTTTCGTTCGAAGCCCCCCCCTTCGATGAAACTAAGGCGCGAGGATTCCTTCAGGACCCAAACGCCGCTTTCCAACCGGAAAAGCTCACCCGGAAGCACTTTCTCGTCAAACAACATGGCGGCGCCCAGCAAACCAGCGGCCCGGTAGAAAATGTTCCATGGACCGGTACCGGTACCAGTCCGTGGCCCAGTGGTTGAGGACCCCTGCTGTAATAATAATAATAATAATAATAATAATAATAATAATAATAATAATAATAATAATAATAATAATAATAGAAGAAACACTTTTCCTCCATCCTCTGCCAATCCAATTCTGGCTCATTTCATGAGCCAAGATGGCCAGAGTTGAAGGATGTTTTGGTTACAAATGGCTGCAGGCGAAGATTAATCCCACCATATGATCTTCTCAACAACCTTTATTTCTGCTTCTCTTGTTTATTTATTTTTTAACATCTCTATAGTATTTTGAAGGTTCTTCGCACAGAACAACAAGAGTTGGAAGGGACCTTGGAGGTCCTTTAGTCCAGCCTCCTGCTCAAAGCAGAGACCCTGTACCACTTCAGACAAATGGTTGTCCAATCTCTTCTTAAAAACTTCCAATGTTGGAGTACCCACTATCATAGATACTTTAAACCATCTTTAAAATTCAGCTGCCACCCACAACTTCTGGAGGCAAGCTGTTCCCCTGGTTAATTGTTCTAACTGTCAGGAAATTTCTCCTTAGTTCTAAGTTGCTTCTCTCCTTGATTAGTTTCCACCCATGGCTTCTTGTCCTGATTTCAGCTGCTTTGGAAAATAAGTTGACCCCCTCTTCTTTGTAAAGCCTGCTGTCATGTGACACCTAAAGATTTGAATTTTGTTCCCAAGTTGCTAGCTGAGACTTCAGTTGGTCATTTGACACTCTTAAATGTGGTCAACTGAACTATCCTTAGATAAATGAAGAGTTTAGTTACAGGTTAATAGGTCCTGAACTTTGGACATTTTGGTGTCAGTCCCCTATATCTAGGTTATTGTGGTTATTGATTCCATGCTTGTTTCCTTTTAAAGAAACTAGTTTTCCAATTATCTCTTTCTGGAATCCAGGAGTGTATTTTGGAAGACAAGAACACCTTTTGAGGTTAGAAAACGTCCAGCTTCTCTGCCAGTATCACTGCCCAGAAAACCCCAATATTTATCCAGCACTCTTCTGGTTTAGTAACTTTTCCTTTAGTGGGGTTTAAAAACTGAAATTGCTATTTGCTTATGAGAGGGTTTTTTAAAAGAATTTTGGGTTTTTCCAGTTTTAAGATGTGCAGTACAGCACCTCTCCAATTTGGGGGCTCTTTTGCAAAACGGTTACTCTCCCTTTGTGTGGGTATCTCAGTTGTGTGTTTGTGCATGCACGCACACATTCACAGAATGGTTGCTTTGAGAGACAAAGATTTGTCCCCCGTGTTCCCTGCTCTTTCTAGTATTTCTTCTCCTAACCCTTTTTCTGAGCAAACAGAAAAGTAACTTCACCTCCCTCCAAACCCCCCACTGCACTGCAGTCATCCATTTCTCCAAGAGACATTACGGGGCTCGGAGGATTTCTTGGGAAGAAGGATGACCAGGGAGGTAGACAATGTGCTATGCCACAGATCAGTTCTCCCTCTACTTAAAAATAACAACAACAGTTGATTTTAGATGTCCAAAGACAGTGGGAGCAAGGAGACCTCTTCAGAGGAGGTATTCAGCCAGTTCTGACAGGTTCTGGAAAACTGATTAGCAGAAATTTTGAGTAGTTCAAAGAACTGGCAAATACCACCTCTGACTGCCCCTGCCCCCATCTATTCTCTGCCTTCCAAGTCCCAGCTGATTGGCTGGGTCTTTTTTGTTTGCCCTGCACAGGAGAACAGAGCTGGAAAGCAGGTTAGTGGGATGAGGAGGGAATGGAGATTTTGCAATAACCTTCCCCCAGGAGTGGGGAGGGAATGGAGATTTTGCAATAACCTTCCCCCAGGAGTGGGGAGGGAATGGAGATTTTGCAGTATATCCTTCCCCTACCATGACCACCAAGCTACACCACACACCCCAAGCCATGCCCACCGAACTAGTAGTAAAAAAATTTGAATAACACCACTGGACCTCTTGGTCCTGTGGGAATGTGCAAGGCCGCCAGGCTACCTCAAAACAGCATTTTGTATATTGTTTTTTTTTCTTTCAGTCTGGCAAAAACTGATTTTCCCACCCTGAAAGAATTCAGAGCCTCTTAACCTCGTAATAGTTGAAGTACCAGGGACTGAAAATCCCAACAACGTCTTTTTTCAGACAACCCAGTGCGGTTGTGTTTAGTTTTAATTTCACTTTCAAGCCAAGGTGATGGAGGGCCGCCTTTTGGAAATGTTCTCTTTGTGGAAGAATAAAGTTATGCAAGCGATCTGTAACTGGATACTCCTGAATATGCAGACAGTTTATTCTCAGAAGGAAATTCAAAGACCTCAGTGATGAAAGTCAAAGGAAAACATTAAGATCGTATCAGGTCTCGAAGTCAGGTTCCAGGGAACAAATCAGAACTTTCTCTGGGTCTAAGATGGTTCTCTGAACAATGAAGGATACTGAAGGATACTGAACAAAAAGTACATGGCTGAGAAAAGAGTCTTAGATATGTTTTTATGCTGTTGGGAGGGGAAAAAAAGAGAAACATTGGATGTCACAGCATGCAACTAAGCACTTAAAAGTAGTTCTTTGGATTCATTGTGAAGCTGGAAAGGTTAAAAACAGTGGAAGAAATGCGAGCCGTCCTTCAGAACCAAATAGCCATGTGTCCTTTTAAAATGGCTGGATTTAGTGTAACAGAGAAGGCAAGGATAATCTGTTAGGAATGGATGGATGGCTTGGTTGTGCTCAAAACCACTGGGTGCCATTTTGTGGCCTCTTATGGGTCAGCCCTTCTCTGTGGGAGAAGTCAGCTTCTGGATGGCTCTTCTTTGACCCTGAGTTAACTGGGTTAGTAGCTTTTAAGTGGATATCTCTTTTGCATCTGGAGGAAAAAAAACCTGCTTCTGTTTACACTTTTCTCTTCTTACCATCTAGGATTCATGTATTGTTTTTACAATATGGCTTATAATGCATTTGATACTTGTAAACCGCTTTGGGATCCTTTCCACTGGAAGCAGTGTAAGCATGTATGAATCCCCCCCCCAAAGCCTGAAAAATGGATAGTGAGAGAAATCCGGGACTGATCCAGTGAAATCCAGTGAAATTGAGATCCAGTGATCCAGCTGGTTGCTCTTTATTTCATTTCTTTTCCTCAGAAAATGAGATTTGTTCTCATTTTGGGGAAAGGGGTACTCTAAATCTGAGTTATTGTCAAATTGACCAAACTTTTACATGAAAAAGTTTTCATACTAGGCTGTTTCACAAACTTTCAATATTCAGTTCAGCTGTGCATTTCAGCATCAACATTATTTTTGTTGGCAGAACAGTCTGCTTTGGGAAGTTCCCCACAGAGATGTCCACGATTGCCCTAGATTGGTTAGTAAACAAGGACAAAGATGTTGCGGTAGATCTGATTAATTGTGTGCCATTTTTATTTTCAGCTGCTGCTGAAGGAAAGGGGAAAAGTGGAGAAGACTTTTTCCAGAAGGTAAGAGCTGTTGCGTTTATGGATATGCCTGCGACAACTAACAAAAATGATTCTTGGATTGAGTCCTGAACACAACGGACAGGTTCTTGTTTTTGTTAAATCCTTGGAGAAACTAGAGTAAATGGGACACATACATGACCAGCCCTTCCCATTGAGCAATAACAGAAAGCCATTGGATGGGTTATGCCTGATCTAAAATCCATGAGCCCAGCTTTCTCCTACTTTTGCATAGAGGACAGTAACTTCTCTTCATCTTCTCTGGGATAACTTACTAAGCTTCATACTGGGAAATGTATATTCAGCTCCACAATATGGATCCAGGTTGTTAGACCCAGCCCGCAATATGCTAGGTCTCTCCATCATGGCGACTAATGCTTTGGAATGTTCTTCTGTTTAGAAAAACAATATTATGTTTCCATTATGGTTAGCTGGGTTCCTAATATATAGGAATGTGGTCCTTGTGGTTTAGGTTGGTCTGACTTTCTTTTGTGGATGCTTCTGAATTAAGGGTTGGGAGGGGGCTTGGTAGAAGGCTTTTGGGGAAAAAAAATCCCTAAAATAATTGGCTTCTGCTTGAATTGAAGACATTCAGTGTTCAGAGACAAAGGTTCTTGCTTTTTGTGTTCCTTCTTTGCCCTGCTATTTAAGGATGGAAGGAAAAATAATTGCAGAGATGCAGGACTTGTGGTTGGTTGACACAGTTAGGCTGAGGCATTTGTCATCTCTGTGTGAATTATTAAATTTGCAGAAGTTTGCATTTTTTGGTAGCCTGTAAAGTATTGTGGCTGAAAAAGAAACTTTCAGAAAAGCTCTTTGGAGTAACTGCTCACGGCTTACTCATTTCTTTCTTTCTGTTGTTTTCTTCAATCTCTTAAAACGTTTTCTTGTGTAAAATAAAAAGGCGTGATTTCTGGGATAAAGGGGGAAAAAAAACCTCCAAAACCCACTCGGTTCTGAACTGGAATGCAATAGTAGGAATGATGATACTGTGGTTTTGAGCAACTGTTACCCTAACTTAACTCAACCATTTTTCTAAAGTGGTAATTTTTCTCACAAGGATCACATGCTTGGCTGGAAGTCGAGTGTCGAAATGGTGAGTGGGAGGGAGTTTGGGAATATTGGGCAATAAGAAACTAAAATGGCTACATCTTGTTTGGAAGACAAGAAGCTGAGAAATTTCGTACATTTGCAGATGTTGCTAAGGAGGGTTGGGTGAATCAGCCAAGATCTTATTGGAAAGTGTGATTAAATTTGAATTGTCAGTTAATTAGGGAAAACAAACCCTTTGTCAGCAGTTTAATTCTTCAACTCAATCTGGATGCAGAGTCAACTCTTGCTTGAAGAGCAGGTGGCAGATGTGACCGGGAAGGCCTTTACACAAATCCATTTTGTGCAACAATCACACTCATTTCTAGATTGTGTCTTGATCACCTTCTCTTTGGATTGTCACAATGAGCTCTACCTGGGACTCCGCTTGAAGATCTTTCAGAAGATGCAAACGTTCCAGATAACAGATAATCAGGGTTGGATGGTACCTTGTAGGTCATCTAGTCCAACCCCCTGGCCAAGCAGGAGACACTATACCATTTCTGACAGATGGGAGTCCAGTCTCTTCTTGAAAGTCTCAAGTGATGGTGCTCCCACTACTTCTGAAGGGAAACTGTCCTACTGATTAATAGTTCTAACTGTCAGGAAATGTCTCCTGAGTTCTAGGTTGCTTCTCTCCTTGATTGGTTTCCATCCATTGCTTCTGGTTCCACCTTCAAGTGACTTGGAGAATATCTTGACCCCCTCTTCTTTGTGGCAGCCCTTCAAATATTGGAATACTACTATGATATCTCCCCCTAGCCCTTCTTTCCATTAAACATTATGGATGCCCCATGGTACACCCAAGTAGCACAATTATTTGTGAGTCTTACTACCTCCTAATAGGTTTCCAGTACTAATTCAAGGTACTGAATTAGTACTTAAATTAATACTTAAAAAAAAAACCCTTCCTGGCCTAGATTAGGGCTGGACAATTTTGTCTGTCTCTGATCATTTCAACCTATCCCACAAGTTCTAACAAGGAGATTCCCTCTAGTGTCATCTGGTGGGACCCAGGCATTGTGCTTTCTTTGTTGTGGCATTTGTGTTATGGAACACCAGACCTCCTGAAATGGGATCATCTCGAAAACTGTGTTCTTCCCTGGACATTGGACCAGGGTGCTGGATGATCCCATCAGTAATGGGTTTGTGCCTTAATGGCTTGCATTCTCTTATTGTTATTATATTGAATTGTTGCTGTCTCTTTTCTGTTTTTCAATCCTATATAAGCCACCCGTAATTTAAATTTTCATAGTCTGCTATCTACATTGTTTGATAGAATAAACTCACAAAGCATCTGATACAATTTAATCAGTGGAACATTTTCAGATGAAGTAATGATTTCCTAATCACTGGCTTTCCTTTTTTAAAAAAAAAAATGCCATGGACAGATGGTTCTCTAACCGTTTAATCATAGCTTATCCTAAAACATGATGCTGTTGTAGATTTTTTTTTTTTTTTGAAAGATGCAGTAACATTAACTTGCAGATTTCTAACAAAAAGGTTGTGTGTGTCTGAGAGAGACTGTCAGCTTGTGGGAAGATGGGATGGGTAAAATCCCTGCCAATTTGAGGGGCTGCCACAGAGAGGAGGGGGTCAAGCTATTTTCCAAAACACCTGAAGGTCAGACAAAGAATAATGGATGGAAACTGAACAAGGAGAGATTCAACCTGGAAATAAGGAGAAACTTTCTGACAGTGAGAAACTTCAATCCATGGAACAGAAGTTGCCTCTAGAAGTTATGGGAGCTTCATCACTGGAGATTTTTAAGAAGAGACTGGACTGCCATCGGTCAGAAATGGTGTAGGATCTCCTGCTTGGGCGGGGAGGGGCTGGACTAGATGATGTACAAGGTCCCTTCCAATTCTGTTAATTTGTGCCTGTATCTGTAATTTGCTCTTGACTCCTAGTGAGTTTTTGAACCCTTGTACTTTTCTTGGCAGTGGCCGATAACTAGCATGCCATTGCCTTCTTCTGATAATATTTTTGGGGGATTTGTAGTCTAGTCTATTTCCCTGGCTTCCCATCTAAGAACTGGCCACGCCAGACCCCACTTAGCTTCTAAATCCAGACACGGAGAGTTACTGCCTCCTGAGACAGCTCTTGATAGCATCAGCAGATCTCAGGGCTGAGTGTTGGTCAGAGACAACTTGGCTGCCTTGCCTGTGTTCCATCCATTTACCAACCTGCTGTTATCATTTCTACCTGTCATCTATCTATCAAGTATGAAAATAGCAAAGATTTTTCTATCCAAAGTCTCGCCTTTGGTATTCTTTTTTCCACTTCTCTCTCTCTCAAATGAGATTCCCTCCCCTCCATCTGTAGAACCCATCATAATTCCTGGTTGTGTCCCGAAAAGCTCCCAGTTTCCGGAGGTAATCTGTAACTCCAGCAAGAACATCAAAAAAACCAAGGATAGACCGTGTAATCCTGGGGGATTACTAAATACGCATTTGTTAAAATTTGGGGAGGAGTTCCCAAACAATACATGGGACAAAAATTTTGATGGTTTCCTTTTCTCATTTGGAAGCTGAGTGGGTTAGAATAGCAGAAGCGTGCTGCTTGGAACCCATTCACACTAGCCTGAATCACTAGATTTTCAACACTGCAGGGGTGCCAGAGTAAGTCTTACAGAACATGCTGAGTAATGCGATACACACCCACTACTAAGCTGCTTAAGATAATGATTTTTCTAGATCGCTCTCTGGGAAGCAAGCAAGCAGTTCCTAAGTTCTGTTCATTAGCCTTTCCATAGTTAACTTAAAGGTTAATCTTGTGTTCACGTACTAAACCTGTTCTTGTGCCAGATTTAGTCTGCATAAAATTGTGAATGTGATACTCTTTTGGGGGATCAGGATTCCACCATGTTGTCCATTCCAATCCTGTTGAGAAGGAATGCATCAACACTGGTCTACTTTTGACTTTTAACCATAAGTAGCCTCAAGCTTCTACCTTGACCCTACCTACACCTGGACCACTTTTCTAATATTCAAGATTCTTTTTGGGATTTTGCAAAGGGGTTCAAATTTCCAAACTGCTCGTTCACAGTTCTGTCAAGCAGAGATGATTGTTCCTTTTGAGACAGTCCCAAATATGGAATTTGGGAGACACATAATAGTTCCATCTTCTGAAGATACATAGATAGCTGTTGTTCAGTTGCTAAGTTGTGTTTGACTCTTCATGACCCCATGGACCACAGCATGCTAGATCCCCTATTCTCTGCTGTCTCCCAGAGTTTGCCCAAATTCATGTTCATCACATCGGTGACACTGTCTAACCACCTCATCCTCTGCCATTCCTTCTCCTTTTATCATCAGTCTTGCCTAACATCAGGGTCTTCTCCAAGGAGACCTCTCTTCTCATTTGGTGGCCAGAGAATTTGAGCTTCTGCTTCAGTCTCTGTCTGTCCAAGGGATAGCCAAGTTTTATTTCTTTTAGGATTGACTGATTGGATAACACAATGTGAAAGCATCAATTCTTTGACGCTCAGCCTTCCTTATGGCCCAACTCTCACAGCCATACATTACTATTGGTTTCAGGAACTGGCTAGTCTAGTGAAGAGAAGGACCAGGGGAGACATGATAGCAGTCTTCTAATATTTGAGGGGTTGCCACAAAGAGGAAGGGGGTCAAGGTGTTTTCCAAAGCACCTGTAGGCCAGAAAAGGAATAATGGATGGAAACTGAACAAGGAAAGTTTTAACCTGGAAATACGGAGAAATTATCTGACAGTGAGAACAATCAACAAATGGAACAGAAGTTGCCTTCAGTAGTTGTGAGAGCTTCACCTTTGGAAGAGCTTTCAAGAAGAGATTGGATTGTCATTTGTCAAAAATGGTATAGGGCCTCCCACTTGGGCAGGGGGTTGGACTAGATGACCTACAAGGTCTTTTCCAACTCTGATTATCTGTTATCTATTATCTATTGGGAAAACCATAACTTTGACTGTACGGGCCATTGTCTCTGCTGTCAACTCATAAAATATTTCAATGGTCTTTTTAGAGTTGCCAGCAGAAAGAGAGATGGGAGCAGTGCAACAGCTTGCAAAACCGAAAGTGCATTCCACAAATGTTTTCAAAGATAGTAACTAGGTGACTGATCTTTCTGCCCCGCAAAATTCTAACTGGAGAGCATGATTGATAACTCTTGGCTATGGATTGGAGAATATGAATTATGATACACCCAAGGGGTAGAGGGAAAACCAGTGTCAAGGGTGACAATGAACGATGTGTCTCAGAGTCGGCTACACCCAAGCAGTGCCAACATGTTACCTCCCAATAAATCCTTCTGAAGTTTTGGAAGCATGGCTCGAGACTCATGATTTAAATGGGGGTAACTGCTGGAATCCTGACATCTGCTTTTTAATACTTTGCCTAGGTTTGTTATAACTTTCCCCCCCTCCCCAACAAATAGGTCGGTCCAGCTGATTTAGCATTCAGACTTCACTTTGCTACAGTTCTTATTTCACATCTGTGTTTGGGGCTCTTTAGGAATAGATGTATGTCATGATAGAACTGCCTTGTTTGGAAGTTGCCTCTCAGCTGCAATTTATTACCTTGTGGCTGCTGAAACCCATTCAAAGCAAAGAGCATTGAGCCCTGGCTGACATTTCTCACTTTTTCCACATGGCACCATCCTCTGGAAATAGCGGCTTTCAGGAACTTTATTGATACAGGCAATAGAAAGAAGTATAAATATATTTTGGTGTGTGTATTTGTCTTTCAGATTTTTCCTGTAAGACATCGGCAAAGGATACCATTTCTTTCATCATAATTATAGCCAGGATTTCTTGAAACAGCAGTATTTGAAACTAGATTGTGCGTTCTGACTTCAGTTCAGAGAATGGAGGGTTATTTTCTTACCTAAAATAGGAGTGGATGCACTCACGTTGTTTACTGTTTCATGGGTGTTTTACAAGAAAGTAAACATAGGGTGTTATGAATGCAGAATGCTAAAGCAAGGGTCTCCAACCTTGGCCACTTTAAGCCTGGCGAACTTCAACTCCCAGAATTCCCCAGCCAGCAAAGCATTCTGATCCAGGCCTAGTCCAAATTAAGGAAACACAAACTTGAGTGTAAAATCAAATCTATTTTAATGCAACGTTGGGAATTTCATGCATTCCCAGCCAAAACTCATTAGACACAATTCTCTGAGATAAGCTCACGCCTTTCAGGGTTGTAGAAGGCTGCCAAGAAACAGAAGTCCCATTACTTAGAAGTTCTAGCAAAGACAAACCAGAGTTCACAGAGCTTCAACGAGGAATCAGAATCTAATGAACTTCTTTGCTTCCTGCAAAGAGAATGTCCCCGAGGGCTGACTTTTATCCCTAATGGGAGGGGCAATCACCTTCTAGCCTTTCTCCTGAATCACCCCTTCTGCTTCAGCTGCTCTCGCCTTCTAGAAGCTCTGCGCACATGCGCACTGGAAACAGGCTCCCCGGGGTCCTCTGCCTCTCTGCTGCCAGATTCCAAAGGCTCCGAAGGCAGCACCCCACTCCCAGATGGTCCTGGCTCCATCCCTGCATCAGATGCAAGACCCTCGTCCAATTCTCACCAGACTCCCTGACTGGTTCCCTTTTGTCCTCACTGTCCGATACCTTGCGTCCGTGCCGGCTGCCAGTGAGCCACAGCACAAAGCTGGGGAAATTCTGGGAGATTTCTGGGAGTTGAAGTCCACCAGACTTAAAATGACCAAGGTTGGAGACCCCTGTGCTAAAGTATAATGCACCAATTAACTAGAAAGGAGGTAGATCCAGGATAGCGATTCATGCAGAGATTCAACGAGACATGCTTAAAGAATCATTCTATGCTGCATTTCTTACGTTGAAGTGTTCAGATTAGTAATTTGAATATTCTTGAGGTTTGGGATTCTCTATGCTTTTCATGTTTTAATCTTATGGTGACAGTGGGAGCAGGGAGGGTACAGATAGTCCTTAACTTAGTGACCAACTGCATGGAGACAAAAACCTTGTTGGGTTGTATTTGTCAGTTGTTCATCTGCCCACCTATCAAGATCAGGGCCTTGTCCCAACATCTGAGAGGCTGCCATAAGGAAGAAGGGACATCTATTCTCCAAAGTGCCCAGAGGCAGGACAAGAAACCCTGGACAGAAACTAATCAAGGAGAGAGGCATCTAGAACTAAGGAGACATTTCCTGACAGCGAGAAGAATTATCCAGAAGAAGGTCTTGCCTTCAGAAGTTCTGGGCGCTTCATCACTGGAGGCTTTTAAGAAGAGAAGACAACCATTCTCCAGGGGCAAAATAAGCCTGCCCAGTTACTGATTATTTTTGAGTAACTTTAAGAAAATGCTGGCAAAAAAAAATAGGGCATGCAAATTCAGGGAAGTATGGAAGGCTAATAGGGAGCAGTCAGCTAAAAGCTAAGTTTTTAAATGTATTGATATTGTGTTTCATTTAAAATGCTAGAATCCACCAGATTCATTCCCACTGGAGTTAAATCAGGCTTGTTTGTCTTCTGAAACCTATTTCTTGGTATTTTAATGCAACTTTGCAGCAGTTCGGAATTAGTACAAATTCTCCTTTTTTCCTGTCTGATAGAAAACAGCAGATGTGTCTTAAATTTAAGCCAATATTTCTTGTCCTTTGACAGATTATGGAGGAAACGAACACCCAGATTGCTTGGCCCTCTAAACTGAAGATTGGTGCAAAATCCAAGAAAGGTAAGCGTTGCTTTTTTTTTGTTGTGATTTGAAGAAACCCTCATGAATGCAGCCGAATCTTGGGCTCCAAATTGATCTGATAGTAACTCTTGAAAACTTATGCTATATTCATGTACCTTCACCTGTTTCGAGATGTAAACTTCAATCTCAGAGGCTTTGTGCAAACTCAGATACTGTTTCTTCATGGATTGTGGGTATATGGGAAAATGTGTACTGCGGTTGTGCATCAATTCATAAAAAGGGCTCAGTGAAAATTTCCATCCCCGAGGGAGTAAATTGATCTCTAAATATGGGTAGTCCTCAGCTTACAAATTTGTTTAGTGACTATTCAAAGTTATAATGGCAGTGAAAAAAATGACTTAGGACCATTTGTCACACTTACAACCATTTGTTGTGGCCTGCCAGCGGCCAGCAGAGCTGGCAGCAGACTCAGACAGTGAGGAGGTGAGGGAGGAACATGGGCCAGTCCTGGAATCTAGGAAAGGCAGTGCTCTGCGTTGGAGGCAGAGATGGGGCCAGGGCTGTCCGACAGTTATCAGCTGCCTTCAGGGTCGGAGTTCAGTGGGGCAGAAGAACAGCTGGAGCCTGTTCTCGGTGTAGAACAGGCTCCAGCCTCGGTGTCCATGCGCAAAGCTGTCAAGAGAAGGGAACAGTTAAGGAACAAGGGTCGACTTGGGAATAAAGGCACAGGTGGACGGTGAATGGTCCCCTCCCATAGGGAATAAAGAGGAGTGAAAGGGGAGAGGTGTTTGCAGGAGACAATTAGTTCATTTACTTAGTGTGAAGATTTGTTCGTGCCTCTCAGAGACTCCTTGCTGAGTATTTCCTTGGACAGCGTTGCACTTGGAAGCTATCGGCCTGGCAGCTCTCCAAGCCTGATAAGGTCTGTGGTTGCAATTCACCCTTGAAAGACTGTTTGCTGGGACTTTGCTGAATGTGAATGATAGGAATTCACATTCGTCACATAAAAAGTGGTTTTGCTGGGAAGAGGAAGTCTGCTTTGCGATTTTGTGAAGCCTGGGTCAGAACACCATTGCAGCATCCCTGTGTCTCACTTAGCAACAGATGTTTTGGGCTGAGTTGCAGTCTTAAGTTGAGAACTACACGTATACCGAAAAGCTGTTAATAGT
Source organism: Pseudonaja textilis (assembly GCF_049901715.1). Lineage (NCBI taxonomy): Eukaryota > Metazoa > Chordata > Lepidosauria > Squamata > Elapidae > Pseudonaja > Pseudonaja textilis. The sequence continues at coordinate 12,368,081 of NC_141993.1, forward strand.
ATCAGTATGTACTGATTCTTAGTTAGTTAGATGTCAAAAAACAAAATGTCCTCACGTCACCTTCGGCATTCAGTCGATGGAGGACACCAAGCATCTTGGAGAAGGAGCAAGTTGGCTTTGAGGTCCATTGAAACAGCTGCTTCCTGAATCAGAGTGACACGAGGAATACACTTCCAGCTGTGTTCAGACCATGTTTCCAAGGGCAGGGTCAGGGGAGGAACTCCCCATCTGGGTTTCTAGTTATTTAGCAGCAGGGTGGTACAGGTGTCATAGGTGGTTCTGGATATTGAAAAATGAAGATTATCCCTTTGGTTTGCAATCTCTTGAGCTGCATTACACTTGCAGAAGAGACCACGTGCTCCCTTAGAGACTTTTCTCTCTCCCTAAAGCTAAATCAGAGGGGGTATTCAGCAGGTTTTGACCAGATCTTGAGAACCAGTAGTGGAAATTTTGAGTAGTTCGGAGAACTGGAAAATTCCACCTCTGACAGGCCCCGCCCCCATCTCTTCTCTGCCTCCCATTGAGTCCCAGCTGATTGGCTGGGTCTTCTTTGGTTGCCCTGCACAGGAGAATGGCTCTGGAAAGCAGGTTAGTGGGGTGGGGAGGGAATGGAGAATTTGCAGTATCCTTCCCCCAGGAGTGGGGAGGGGAATGGAGATTTTAGAATATCCTTCCCCTGCCATGCCCACCAAGTCACACCCACCAAGCCATGCCCACAAAATTTTTGAATCCCACCACTGGTTAAATGTTTGTTTGTCTAAAAGGGAAAGGTTTCCCCTGTCACGTTGTGTCAAGCAGTTGATTTTTCTTTGGGGTTTGGGCTTGAATAAAAAGAGCTGCTTCCTTTTTTTACTTTAAATCTGACTAAAGTATCAATATTGGAAATAAACAAGTGTGGAGTTCTTTTTAAAAAAAAATGTGGGCAAGGTGAACTTGGGCAGGAATTTTAAATAATCAAAACACTCCCTGCAAGAGTGGCTTGCTTTTTAAATAATGCAAACGTGACGCGAGATTAAAAATCAAATAGTTGGATCGATGTCGGTACTTAGATGAAGGGAGGTGGGCAATGGCAAACCACTTGTGAAAAACCTTGCCCAGAAAACTGCAAGGCAGACACGATTGAACAGAAGGAATCCATAAATGAATATGTTTCAAGTTTTTTAGACGTAATTATTTCTGTCAAATGTTCAATGTACCAGAAATTCAGATTAGCTGAACGTAGAATTGGAGCACTAAAACAAGTGTGAAAGACATTGTGATAAAAATCAATGCAGAACAGATGGAAAAAATTTTTTTTTAAAAAAAGATCTACCACGTCAGCAGAACTCTCTCTCTCTCTGTGTGTGTATCTCTGTGTGTCTCTCTGTGTGTGTGCGTCTTAAGTCAGGAGGCTTTATTAAGTCCATTTTCTTCAACATTTCTTCAAACATCAGCAAGATGGTCCTTTGAAGGAGATACAGGATGAAAGGCCAGCTCCACGTGAAGTGATCTGGATATTGGCATCTCTAAGGGCTGGAATTGTCTGCTGTGTTGGCAATAGGATTTGGAACAGCCCCACGTAGGGCTGTGTTAAAAGAAAAGCGCGTTCTGCTGTTACTTTGATTCATTTTTGGTGAGAAAGTTTGCTACTTGCAAACATTTTACGCTTGGAATGTGAAGGCTCAATTTGGTTTTGAAATTATTGGTGCGGATTTTCCATACCATAAGTGCATGGTTAACGGAAGCGTACAAAATATTAGAAAGGAATCATCGTAAAGATTTTGACTTATGAGGTGTTTTCATGTGATCATCATTAAACAGTGTTTGGATTTATGCATATTGGATGGAAAAAAAACTGAAAAGAGCTTTAATAGATAATCAGAGTTGAAAGGGACCTTGTAGATCATCTAGTCCACCACCCCCGCCCAAGCGGGAGACCTTATACCATTTCTGACAAATGGCAGCCAATCTCTTCTTGAAAGTCTCAACTGATGGTGCTCCCAAAACTTCCGAGGGCAACTTCTGTTCCATTGGTTGATAGTTCTCACTGTCAGAAAGTTTCTCCTTATTTCCAGGTTAAATCTCTCCTTGTACAGTTTCCATCCATTATTCCTTGTCTGGCCTTCAAGTGCTTTAGAAAATAGCTTGATCCCCACCTCTCTGTGACAGCCCCTCAAATATTGGAAGACGGCTATCATGTCTCTCCTGGTCCTTCTCTTTATTAGACTAGCCAGGCCCAGTTCCTGTAACTGTTCATCGTATGTTTTAGTCTCCAGCCCCCTAGTCATCCTGGTTGCTCTTCTCTGTACTTTTTCTAGAGTCTCAACATCTTTTTTGTAGTGTGATGACCAAAACTGGATGCAGTACTCTAGGTGTGGTCTTACTAAGGCTTTACAGAGTGGTATTAGTACCTCACTTGATCTCAATTGTATCCCTGTTAATACAATTTAGGATTGCATTGGCTTTTTTGGCTGCTGCTGCACACGGCTGGCTCCTATTTAGCTGGTTGTCCACTAAGACTCCAAGATCCCTCTCCCAGTTCCTGCTATTGAGCCTGGTTTCATTCAGTCTAGATGTGTCCTTTGGGTTTTTCTTGCCTAAGTGTGGGACTTCACTTTTCTCTACATTGAATTTCATTTTGTTAGATAGGGCCCAGTGTTCCAGGCTGTCAAGATCCATCTAGCCAGCTCTTTGTGAGATAATAAAGGCAGACATCTCCTTGAACTCAATTGGTTGCTTTATTTTCTTGTTGCCAAGATTTTACACCAGGGTGGTGGTTACCCCAAAATTTAAGTCCTTCTGTTTTTATCCCTTGCATTGATTTTAAGTTTTTTATCCCTTCCCTGCTTTTTGGCATCAACAACCAACACAATAAACCACCTTTGGATGATGCCTGCAGAAATGATGCTTTTGAAAATCACGGTATTGTGTTGTTGTGACTAAAATGTCAGCATTTTAACATCTTGTACGGGTTAGGGTTGCGACCTGTTCAAAGTTAGGATGGCACTTTAAAACGTGACTTAACAACCATCTCGGTGTCTGCATGGCTGTGTGATCAAAATTTGGACGCTTGGCAGCATCCTGAGGTTTTTCAGAGGATCGTTCTTGATTTTTCAATGTCAAAAGTTTTGTCCACCGAGAAGATGAGTTTCAAGAAGCCCACTCTTGGAATATTGCATCCAATTTTTGTTGCCATAATATAAAAAAGGATGTTGAGATTCTAGAAAGAGTGCAGAGAAGAGCAACAAAGATGATGAGGAGGATGGAGGCTAGAGCATATGAAGAACAGTTGCAGGAACTGGGTATCTCCAGTCTAGAGAAAAGAAGGACCAGCGGAGACATGATAGCTGTGTTCCAACATCTGAGGGGCTCCTACAAAGATGAGGGGGTCAGACTATTTTCCAAAGCACCAGAAGGCAGGAAAAGAAGCAATGGATGCATCTAGCTAAGGAGAGAACCAAAGAAAAAATTGAACTAAGGAGAAATGTCTTGACAGTTAGAACAATAGTGGAACAATTTACCTCCAGAAGTTGTAGGTGCCCCAACACTGTAGGTTTTCGAGAAGACATTGGGTGGCCATTTGTCTTAAATGCTATTAAGTTTCCTGCTGATCAGGGGGTTGGACTAGAAGACCTCCAAGGTCCCTTCCCACTCTGTTATTCTATAGTTCAGTGAAATGATACTGTCTTAAAAAAATTGCAGACTGAACACAATTTGAAATAATTTTAAAGGAAATAGCTAGATGCATTTAAGACTTTGCTTTCAAAGTTACTGGCTTCTCCCCTTAAAGAGGCATGAGATCACAGACCCGCATGTAAAAGTATGGAAAATCAGGATATTGTTCCCAGTACAGTGGTAATTTTTGGAATATATGTGAAACTCGAAGACGCAGAATGCGTCACATTATTATAAAAACCACTTGAAAGAATTAGCACATTTGGATGGAACGCAGAAGTTCAGCAGTCCAAGCTACATGTTGGTAAAGAAGTCATCTCCAGCTGTTGTTCCTCGGTCCAATTTTCACTCTTAGTCAGATATTGTCACATAAACATTTCTTTAATACCAGACCAAGTGGCCGGCTTCAGGAAAGTTTCTTTCTTCTCTCCTATCTCTGCATTTGTTTTTCGTGTCCTTGGATACTCAGATATCTAAGAAAATGAGTTCCATTCCTGATGTTTGTGCTCTTGGTTCAGTTTGTTTCCGCATTAAAAGGCCATCATGTGGGAAACTTAAAAGCAGTTTAAAGCTCCCTGATTTGACAGAATAACAGAGTTGGAAGGGACCTTGGAGGTCATCTAGTCCAGTGGTCACCAACCAGTGGGCTACGGCCCACTGGTTATCCATGAGAAACTCTTGGTGGTCCACAGAGAAATGTCACCCCTAGAGCACCCCACCAAAGCAATCAATCCAGACTGCGCAGGAATACGAGGCTGTGCTGCCCACATGGCCCGCGGGGGAAAAAAAACCCTGCCCACTCACTCCTTAACTGGCAATCTTGCCTGTTAAGTTGATATTTTTCCTTTTTCTGACCATCAGTTGTTCTGCTGTGCCAGGAGATTTAGATTAGCTTAGAAAGCAGGAAATCGTTGGATTTCTTGCTTTCTAGCTAATCTTTAGATCTTCGGTTCTGTTTAAACCTTCCTTAGGACTGAAGCAGTGCAGACTCAGGTAGCCGAAGGCAGAAACACAGATCTCTAAGTGAATCTGTGATTCTGTGAGCAACTCAATCTGCCTGCCTGCTTTGCCTGGTTTTGGGTAAAAGATGCTCTTTTTTTATTTAAAAAAATCATTATTTATATAAATATATATAATATTTTTATTAAAAAAACAACCCATGCCCAGCCAGTCACATGATCACCAAGCCACACCCACAAATTAAGCCATGCCCACTTAACCGGTTGTTTAAAAATTTGAGTCCTACCCCCTGCCTCTGTGCGTTTTTGAGTGGTGGGGGAGAGAGAGGGAGAGAGAGAGATTAGATGAGATCTCTCTCTCTCTCTTCCACCAATGTCAGAAAGCCACCGCCAGTGGCTTAATATAATTCATATTGGTGGTCCCCAGGATTTAAAATTATGAGGTTGGTGGTCCCTGAGGTCCAAAAGGTTGGCAACCCCTGTCCAACCCCCTCCCCACGCAAGAAACCCTATACCATTCCCGACAAGTGGCTGTCCAGTCTCTTCTTAAAAGATGCTTCAGTGATGGATCATCCATACTTGCGGAGGCAAGGCGGCCCACTGATTAACTGTTCTTAACTATTAACTGTTCTTAACTATACCCTTAGCTTTCGATTGGTTCTCTCTTTGATTAGTCTCCGTCCATTGCTTCTTGTCTTCAGGTGCTTTGGAAAATAGCATTACCCCTTAAACTTATATACTGCTTCGCAGGGCTTTGCAGCCACCTCGAAGCATTTTACAGAGTCAGTTTATTGCCCCCAACAATCCGAGTCCTCACTTTACCGAACTCGGAAAGATGGAAGGCTGAGTCAACCTTGAACCAGGCAGGATCGAACTCCTGGACGGAGCAGTGAGTTAGCCTGCAGTACTGCATCCTAACCACTGTGCCACCGTGGCTGGACCGTCTCTTTTTTATGGCAACCCCTCAAATATTGGAGCACTGCTATCATGTCACCCCAGGTCCATTTCTTATGGGCTGCTCCATCTCTTTGTTCTCCTCCTCCCCCCCCCCAAAAAAGATGATAAATTTCCAGAGAATTTTTTTTAAAGAATTCCTCTGTTCTAATTTCCTTAACAGTTTTAGTTTTGGAGAGAAAATATTTTGATTAGCTAAAATCTAAATGTTAAGTATGTTCTCCTCCATCCAAAGCAACCCTGGATTAAATAAGTTTTTGGGGGTTTCTTCATGGCAAACGGCCTTTAGCTGCAGTTATTCATTTGTGTCTCCTTAGACTTTGGATTTCCACCGTTCGTGTCTGTTGGCACTGATGCTCAGCATTGTTTCCTGCGTTGTGTTAAATGCACACGAAAACCCAAAATTTCATTGAATGGGTAATTTCCGACTCGAGAATGTAGAAATAGAGAATCTCCATAACTTGATTTATTAGCTGATTTGTAAAAACACAACTGCAGCACTGTTCAGGTTAATAAGCTAATTTGGAACAGCATAATGGTAAATATTTATTTATATACCATCTGACTCCCAGGAGGTCTGGGTGGCTCACAGGTAAAAAATAACATTAAAAAGAAGAATAAACGTACCGTAACAGACAAAAGTAAAAAAGTAGAAGGTGTAGTGGAGATGATAAAACCATAGAGTAATGAAAAAAAAAACACACTCACACTACTCAAGAGAAGCTTCAGTCATCCTTACCAAAGTCTGGGGGAATTGGTTGATCTTTAAGGCTCTTTTGAACTCAACAGAGAATTTATCTTAAACACTGTTAGTATTCATGTGATGCAGACATCCAAGGAATTTGATGCATCCTTCAAAAAAAGTAGGATCACATTGTTGAGGAAGAAGGAAAAGAGAACAGCCAACAGTGTTCTAGAAGTTTTAGTCAACAAATCTGGAGGAAGCCAATATGAGCAAAGTTGTTCAATACCAATGGAAGAGAAAGATATTACTCAGGGTTGAATTCAGGAGTCCTTTTCCTGTTCATTTGTCTGGTGTTAATCCCTGCTTATCTGGGTGTTGGCTGCTGGAGAGGATGTGTTCTGGACTTTTTGTTTCCTTCTTAGTTATCTTATTGTCTCTTTTGAATAGTGCATAAATATATTTAGGAACTACCAAGGAGAAAACCACATCCCCAACAATACCGGTAGTGCAACGTTTTGTTTGTAAAGAGTGAGCAAACCCCACACTCACCAACCATGATGAAGTTAGTTGGGCAATGAAACAGCTACAAGCAAAGAGCCAAGCTGGGAGAACACCAAGGACTCCATCCTTCAATACTTTTTAAAAAATATTGAAGTACCAAATAACTTTTGGTACTTTTTCACATTTGTGTTTAGGTAGCAAACCAAGAAGTGCAAGCAGCAATGAGAAATAATGATCTACTCTGTAAACATCAGCCATCCCGTATATTTTCAGGATCGACTTATGAACTGCGCTGGTTGTCAGCCTTGGAGGCCATTTTTTACTTGGAAGCTGCAAGGGTGCCACATTCAGCGCCTGGGAATTTGGGAGGGGGGATTTCTTAGAGAGTAGAAGATTAGACTCAACAACATTCTTTCTCAGAGAGTCAAGGACATCTTGCCCTGCACCTGTAAGGGGGTGACTGGAGGGATGTCTCTAGTTGGGACGAAGATTTGATTGGGCCTGTCAGCCTTCAAGATCTTTTCTACTGCTTTGCATCTTTTGGCTGCCATAAGTAACGGGGGGAGGGGTATGTTTGGGAAGAGAGCTGGAGGTGTTACATTCTTGTGTTGTATAAATGAGGAGGGTGGGGGTAGTATAAATTCCTGCTGTTAAGTTTCTATTCCTTGCTTAGCCTTTCTTTTCTCTGCGCAACTGCAAATCTTTATCAAAATATGTCAAGGTCAATGGAGAGAGGCCTCATCACCACCTGAAGATGCCCACATGACCATATCCAGAACTTTTAATTGGAAGAATCTTTTGAACTTTGGGGGGTGGGAACAATTCCATCCCTTTGTATATGTGATCTGCGCACCTAATTTCTTAGATTCAGAATTCTACCTGATGCTACCACTTCAACTTTCAGTAAAAGATTTCTTTCCTCTAATCTATGGAGTCTAAGTATTTCTTTCTTGGATTTTGAATGGAGCACAGAGTGACATTATTCTGAATTGTGATGGGCTGATGAGTGCAGGGGGTGGATCTTTGATTTTCTTTTGGGAAGAAAAAACCTGGAACTCTCAGATTCAGGTTTCCCCAGCTGTGCCAACATGACAACTCTAATAAAATGGAACTTTGAGGAAATGCTTGTCTCGGAGTTTCTTGGTTTGGATGTTGCTAGTTGGAACGCTGACACTGGTATGAAATAATAATGTTATCATTCACTCAGGATTTTTGGTGACAATGTTTCAGTTGGACACATCCCACAAAGGCCAAGTGAAGTAATCTTTGAGGGGCTGTCACGGGGAAGAAGGGAGTGGTCAACCTATTCCCCAAAGCATCTAAGGATAAGACAAGAAATAATGGATGATCAAGGAGAGATCCAATCTAGACTTAAGGAGAGGTTTCCTGATTGTGAGAACGGTCGGTTGGTGGAGCAACTTGTCTTCAGGGGTTGTGGGTGCTCTATCACTGGAGGTTTTCAAGAGGAGATTGGATGGCCATTTGGTTGGGATGGTGTAGGGCCATGATGGTGAACCTATGGCATGCATGGGGGTTGAACTAAAAGGCCTCCAAGGTCCCTTCCAACCCTATGATTCTACATTCTATGTAATGAATGGTTGGTTCTTAGATGGGAAATTGCCCAAGAGTTCAAGGATTGTGGGCCAGATCAGGAAGCTGGAAAAACTCCCCAGAAGAAGGTGGCAACCTTCTTGTGTCCAACTTCTAGGAAGACTCTCCTGTCCTGTCCGTGAGAGCACCAGGGCTCAACCTCCGATCAAAGGAGGCTATAATTTGCTTGGTTCAAAGCCCTGTCCAGATCTCCCCTACCAGCAACTGTCCCAGAAATGACATAGGATCACCTGAGCTCCCCTAAGCAACCTCTGCCTTCCCTTGACTCTGCCAAGATCTCCTTCTTTGTGCTTACAAATGTTTACCCTCTTCTAGGATCAAGGCGAATGTTTTTTTGAGCCCCTTAAAAGGGAAAGACGTTTGTTCACTACTTTGATCAGAAATGAAGAAAAACCACAGCTGTGAAAACAATCTAAACTGTGCAGTTGCCGCCTTATCTCCCCCGTCTTTTGCTGCAGGCTAGCAGTGGGTCCCTTGGTTTCCATGGCTACCTGCTAAGCAGCCCCGTCCTCTGGCTTGGTATGCCTGGAGTCAATCAAGGCTTATGAATGGAGAGAGAATTCAAGATCACTTGCTTTGTATAGAGAGTCCCGTGAGCTGCTGCCAGCAAAACCTTTTTTTTTTTTAAAAAAAAAGCATTTTCTTGAGGTTTTGGTTCCCAAGGTATAAAGTATAGGTTTGGGGGTTTTAGCCATTCACCAGGACATGCATGTATGACTCTTGGCAGGTTTCCTTGCTAGGTCTCCATGTCAACTAATGTATGCCTAAGTATGTCATCAGTTGGTCTGCACCAAGCAGAATTCCTGCATAGATCAAACATAGGATCTTCTCTTTCTTGATGGGGAGAATAGAAATACAAGAAATAGAAATAGAATTTATTGGCCAAGTGTGATTGGAATTTGTCTTGGTGGGAAAAGAGAAGAAAGTTGGAAGAGGTAATTCAGTTCTTTTGGGGGGTCATCTTACAGACTCTGATGGAGCATTTGAAGTAACACATACAGCTGTGTGAGAAAAAGACACCAAACTGAACCATCAAGAGGTCTTCTACTAGTACTAATGCTGGAACCTTTCCAAAGAGACTTTTCTTTGAACACCTGTTGTTTCCTGTGTTATATGCATGCTGTAAACTTGAATAAATCAGAATATACACCTTCTGTTTAAGGGAGGTTGAACCCAATCTAGCACCTTTCAGAGGCAGGAACTTTGGAATTGGTCTAGAATGTCTAAAGGAAGGTGGTTCTGATTCTTGAAATTTTACACATGTTTTGAAAATGCATTCAGAGCATGGATGTCTGAAAAACAGTGTCATCCCCCTGTCGGAGTCTGAATCCGAGGAGGAAGATGAACAGCTGACAGGGAGTAGGAGTGTGGCTCCGTTGGCTGTGGAAGAAACCGGGGAAGGGCAAAGTCCAGCTGGGCAGAGCAGGGAAGAGGTAGAACAAGGGAGAGGAAGTTCAGAGGAAGACCCAGGCCCACCCCTTCTTCATTCTAGGGAGGAACGGAGAAGAGAGCAACATGGGTTGTGTGGCTTATGAGGGAGGAAAGGGCCCTGATTCCCTTAATTAGACACACCTGGGGATGATGCAAGCCGAGTGCCATGTCTGCTGGGAACAAATGTGAGTTTATCTTGTGTTGACTTTAGTCATCTGTGTTCCTGGCATCCTCCCAGCCAAGTTGAATTACTGCCGTTCCTTCATGTCTGGAATTCCTTCTCTTCCCCTGCTGGACTAATTACCTCATTTTGCCTTGATTGGACTAATAGTTACAGTTTTTGTTTACCACGTTTTGGACAAAGGCTGATCCTGGGAGAATTTTTCTCCAGACCAGAAGATAACCAGGTCCTTGGGGGTGAAGTTTGATGCTAACAAAAGGACTCCTACTGATTATCTGATTGTGTTGCCTTTGTGCCACACCCTGCGGTCCTCACAAACAGCCTTCCTGCCAGCCCAAGCTTCGTGAATGACCTTGGTTTTGTCTAGATGAATATGAAAACTATTTTAACAATGAAATTGCATCCCCTTTGCTGAATACGATGTGGCATTCCTGTTGCCCAAAATTATTATGGAATTTCCCACTAACTAAATGTTCTGTATTGGACTGCCAGGATTAAATATACAGTGGCATCAGTTGTGAAGTGGGGGGAAAACAGGAAGAAGAATTAGGGCTAATCCCCTGTGTTGGAAAATTCAAAACTTTTGGCTCAGTTCTATGCCTGCTGGCCAAATGCCATGTCGGAGGGCTATCTGGTGAAGGGAGCAGAGGAATGATCTCAAGTCCATCCCAAGGATGATCACAAGCAGCTGTCTCATTGTAAGCGGAGGAGGAGGCACGGCCTATTCCTTTTATTTACAGATTAACAGAGTTGGAAGGTACCTTGTAGGTCATCTAGTCCAACCCCCCCACCTAAGCAGGTGACCCTACACCATTTCTGACAGATGGCAGTCCAGTCTCTTCTTGAAAGCCTCCAGTGATGAAGCTCCCACAACTTCCGAAGGCAACTTCTGTCCCATGGGTTGTTTGATCTCACTGTCAGAAATTTTTTTTCCTTATTTCCAGACTGAATCTCTCCTTGTTCATTTTTCATCCGCGATTCCTTGTCTGGCCTTCAGGTGCTTTGGAAAAGAGCTTGACCCCTTCCTCTCTGTGGCAGCCCCTCAAATATTGGAAGGCTGCTATCTTGTCTCCCCTGGTCCTTCTCTTCACTAGACTAGCCATGCCCAGTTCCTGCAATCGTTCCTTTCTACCCATGGTTTCTGGAGCGCTGCTATAACCTGCGTTCTCGGTCTGCCTATTCGCTGAAACTGTGTAGCTTGGCCTGTACTATTTTCCTGCAGTTGTACCTACACATAACCAAAAGGTAGACTTGCAGGGAGAACCAGTTCTTTGTGGTAGACAAAACAGGACAGTAAGTAAGATAGTCGAAGAAGGAATAACAGAATAGGGTGAGAATCAGATGGTTTATTTTTAGTTTTGGGTTTTCATTCATCCTTCTAGTGTTGCAAGTATAGATTTGGAGCAAGTTTAGTGCGCTTCTTCAAGAAGTTTCTTTTTAAAAGCACCTGCGATGCTCTTCAAACTCAGGGGATTCTTCGTCCTGTCCAATCACAGTGTGAAGACCACAACAATTCAAGGGGATGCCTCCTATGTTGACCTTTTGTGAGGAGAAGTGTTTTAAAGGAGTGGGTGCAGTTGAGAGCAGCCCACGATTGCCAAACAGTTTTTGTGATAACACACGTTTTGAGAATGGAAAACCTGTTTTTGTTTCATCCACTGGGAAGATGTCAAGAGGGTTTGTGAATGTTTGTCCCTCAGGATCCAAAGTGTTTGGGGCTGATGCATTTCTAAAAGCATTCCTTTCCATTTGAATAGTGCAGGCAAGGCGGGTGGGGGGGAGGAAAGGGGGTTGCCTTCCCCGATGAGCAGCATAATCTGTAAAGGGAGAATTTGCTGCAGCAACATCTGCAAACAGGGCAGCCCCCCAAATGTGCTTTTTCCATTCATGGAACTCGATGCCAGAAACGTTACATGAGTGCACAAGGAATGCAAATATTCCTTCTCCCTGAATCCCCCCCCGTGCTTGTGTGGAAAAAAGCATGAAGGGAAGAAGAAACTACTATACTTATGTATTTCCCTTTCCTCCCTCTCTTTTCCCTTCCTTCCTTCCTTCCTTCCTTCCTTCCTTCCTTCCTTCCTTCCTGTTTGAACCTTTTGTGTCTGCCTGGATTCCTAGCCGCACACAATACTGCCAGAGAATTTTTGGGTGGACCTTAGGTTTAGGAATAAGATTTGGAAGAAGCTATCCTAATATAACTTGGGGCTACAAAACAGCAACTTGTGCCTAAATCTCATGCGTGTCTGAAAAGGGAACATTGCAGTCATTTGAAAGGAACAAATGCATCCTTCCAGATTCCAGTAATGGGAAGAAATTACCTTTAAATTCTTCCCAGTAATATTTCTGAATGCATAAATAAACACAGGGAAGAACTGAGTGGCAGCTAAAAAAACCAGGGTCAAGGGGGAAATGAATGATGTAATTTAGTATTGGCTGCATCCAGCCAACACCAACACGTCTAATAAATCAATTTTCTTTTCTCTGAGATGCGGCTAGAGACTTATGATTTGAATGGGGGTAGATTGGTTGGGAGTCCTGACACTGAGCACTTCCACTGCTTGCTAACTGCCTGTAACATCTCATGCTCCAAAAGTCTATCTGAGCTTTCCCAGTAGCGTCTTACATTCAACTTTGGCTTTTTGCTGGTGTGTTATTGTTTTTCTATAGAATTCTTGGAGGTATTTTTTTGTAATACCGTTTTATTATTGGATCTTGAACTTATCTTTTGGCTGAGGAAAAAACAATGAACTCATCCAAAATCTTGCATAACTTCTATCATACATGTTACTGAGTTTAATTTTGGAAAGTCTAATCCTTGAATACGGAGATAAAAGAACATTCGTGTTTAAGATGGACCATAACCAGAAGTGCTTGAGCAAACCATGAAGACTGCGTGATAAACAGTTGCTACTAATAGAAGAGGTTGCGGGGTGGGGGTTGCAGATACTTCATTGCCCAACTAGGTAACATCACCAGTCCTAATAATTAATTCCTAGTGTTATAAACCAAGAAACCGAACTCTTTACTAATTCATTCTCAGTCATTTTGACCAGGATTACAGATTACAGATTACCAGAGTTGGAAGGGACCTTATAGGTCATCTAGTCCAACCCCCTGCCCAAGCAGGAGACCCTACACCATTTCTGACAGATGGCAGTCCAGTCTCTTCTTGAAAGCTTCCAGCGATGAAGCTCCCACACCTTCTGAAGGCAACTTCTGTTCCATTGTTCTCAGTGTCAGAAAATTTCTCTTTATTACCATAGTTGAATCTCTCCTTGATCAGTTTCCATCCATTATTTCTTGTCTGGCCTTCAGGTGCTTTAGAAAATAGCTTGATCCCCTCCTCTCTGTGGCAGCCCCTCAAATATTGGAACACTGCTCTCCTGTTTCCCCTGCCATTGTGTGAAAAACAACTGTTTCCTGTGTAAAAAGATCTCTGTTTCTGAGATCTTGTGAAGTTGCTTTAGGGAGACAATCTGGAGTAAAGATTTCAAGGTCAGAAAAAGATACCATTGTACCTGTTCATGGCAATTACTGCAATTATTCTTCAGGGCTAACAGAATCCTGAATTTGGGGGAACAATCATGGCTACTTTGAGATGGGGAGATATATCATATGTGTGCATGAAGCATCCATGACATGCAGCAACCAGCCTCGGTTCTACTCATACTTCCAGACGGTGACCTTGGTCCTTGCTCCCTCTACTTTACATGGAAGGACTGAAGCATAGCAGCACATGGGTTTGGCTGAACTCCACAAAGTTGAGACCCCTTTGCTTTGTTCCTGGTTCCAGGGAGGAAAATGGGTAAATGCAATTAGACCCTCTTCAATCCTTCTCTATCAGTAAAGGAACAGTGAAAGGGGAACAGGCTGAGATAATATGTGAACACTCCTCCAAAGTTACACTGAAAGTAACTGAAAGTATGAGAAGTTTTTGATTGCATGTCTTGCTTCTTATCCAAGTACATTCATGTCTCAGTCCATCCCATAAATTCTTTTCCATCTTAAATAATCAACCAGTGATGTTTGTTCCATCCAAGGAAACACATTCATATTTGAGTCAAAGTTGTTTAGATTCTCTTTTTCATTCAAGTAGATAATGCTGACTTGTGTTTTCTGTCCTCCCTCCAAACCCTCACATCTGCCATATTGCATTGTTTTATTCTTAACTTGCCAAAAGTGGATGACTCTGTTCCATGTTTATTCTGATCTGCTGGAAACAAGGAGACCTCTCTTGAAATGGGTGGTCCTTCATGTCAAGAACTTAGCAAAACGTTGGAATTTTTTTTCAAATTGGCTTCATTTGATTATTGGCTTTGTGGGTAAACTGAAGGAATCTGTATTGGAGTCACTGTGGCTCCAAAGGACGGCTTACCACATATTTTGCTTGTTTACTTGTTTGGGGAGTTTTTTTTTTAAAAAAAAACAAAACAATCTGCAAAATTTACAATCTTTTTGAAACGATTGAATCGCTAACATACTTTCAGGGCTCATTGTAAATTCAAAATATTTACTTGGTGTCATTAATTTTGTTAGAACTTATCTGGGTCCGGATCACGATTTGTAGTGGATGTTTTTCAACAACTTGTTTGTTAGAATGCCATCGAAATTACAATATGTTTTTTAGCAGCAACTACATCTGTTTTAGGTTAAGACATTTGCTCTGACCAAGAAACATAGGGTGGTGTGCATGTCCACGTGAGAAGTAAACGGATTCTGTTTTGTATTTTCAGAAAACGCTTTCGTATATTTGTTCTGCGCTTGGAAACGATAAGATGGGATATCCCCAAGGTATCCCTCATTCGCCTCTTTCAAAACAGAAATACTTCCATCCAGATTTTCTTTATAATCAAAATCTTACTGAAGGTTCATGCTGATTTCATGTGGATTCTCATTGATTTCCTCACTATGTCGGAAAAACTGCCCAGTTTAACCACAACTTCTGGACTGTTCTATTTGTTGATTGCTCTCCCTCTCTGGAAATATCTCCTTATTTTTTAGATCGCTTCTCTCCTCGATTAGTTTCCATCCATCGTTTCTCATCTTGCATTTTGGTGCTTTGGAAAATAATTTGACCCCCTCGTCTTTGTGGGATCCTCTCAAATATTAGAACATTACTATCTTGTCTCCCGCTGGTCCGCCTAGACTAGACATACCCAATTCCTGTAACCATTTCTTGAAAGTTTTAGCCTCCAGCCTCTTAATCATTCTTGTTGCTCTTCTCCGTACTCTTTCCAGAGTCTCAACATCTTATGCGCTTTCTTGAGGTTTGGTAATGTTTGTGTTTTTTTTCTATGTATTTTCCAGTATTTTCAGTAAGCTACTCTGTGCACCAAATTGCTTTTCTGTGTTCAGATGTTCTTATTGGGTTTATTGCACTTGTATTCTTCTTTTCTTTGGGAAGTCCCCTCTAATTATATCCCAGTTGGAGGTGCCCTTTTGAGGAAGCTGAGCTGAAAGAGGGACTGCCCAAGTCCTACCGTGAGCTACACTGCAGTTATCACCGCTTTTCCGAAACAAACCAGGGTAATGGATATGGAATAACTGCAGCAATAAATAAAATTAGGTAGCTCTGTTAATAGCTGGGAGAAATTGTAGACAGTAGCTCTTGAGGTGTGGCATTTGCCAAGCTGAGTCTAGATCGAAGGAGCTGCCAAACAAGGATGAACGGATGCAGTGGGAATGATCTCAGCACTGAAAACAATGGAAGAAAAGCACCTTGAAGCAATCAATGATGGCTTGTATGGTGGTTAGATAGGGGAGAAACAGGTTTAATAATTCCGAGTCTTTCAAGATTTGAAACTGTCACAGCCTATTTCTCTTTAAACATCATAATCAAGTGTATAAGGCAAGCTGTAGCTCCGGGAAGCCTATATTGTAGGCAACCCAACTGCCAAGCCAGTTGCCAGGATTTTGCTGGCTGTGATTCTAGAAGTTAAATCACTTTTGGTTTATATTGATGCACATCTGTTTCTTGTTCTCTGCTTATGTGAATGCCTCCATGTTTGAAATAGGCCCATATTGGATGACTCTGAGGAGAGGGCTGTCCTCTCACGATCTCTGACTTGGGCTTCATTTTCAACCATGAGAAAGGCCCAGCCTCCTTGTATCTATGCCTTCAATGCAACGTGCCCATCTACAGTAAGAGAACATTTTCCCCCCTGTGTCTGTTGGCCAAGCCAACAGTTTTTGGCCTTTCCACTCTTTCTGAGGTGGAAATGAAACATCAGTCATAAGCAAGACGTGGTCCATCCACAATAACCCTCTTCCCTCAGCAGAGAAAATACAGTTTAAAGCCGAGAAACTTTTTGTGTCAATCACCTTAGGCTGCCCTGAAAAAAAGGCTTCCGGGTTTTCTTACACAAATCAAGAAAAGAGCTGGGCCCCCAGGATGCTTCTTTCAAGAGGCAGCTGGACATTTCTGGTTTTTCTTTGAAGACATTTCATTTCTCATCCAAGAAGCTTCTTCAGCTTTGACTGGATGGTGGGGAATGGAAGGATTTGTACTCCTTGCAGACAGTTGGTCATTTGCATCCTTTTTAGAGAGTCGTTGAGGCCACCAAGAGGTTTATTTGTGTCCTCAGGGTCATCAAATAGGAGTGGAGCCTTCTTGGAACTATTGAAAGGACTGTGTTATAGACTGAAGATAGATGATGTTGTATCCCTCGCCCTCTGTTGGGAGACGCCTGTTCAATTTTGACCCCTGTTTCAAACCAGCTGTCTTCTCTGTCCAAAATGTGGACTTTGCTGTCTTCAGTAGAGTGGTCTTTGTCTTTTAAATGCAGGTGGAGCTGGAAGAGATTATTTTTTTTGGGGGGGGGGGTCTTCTAATCTAGTCCAACCTACTGCTCAAACAGGAGACCCTACATCATTTCAGACAAATGGTTATCCAGTCTCTTCTTAAAAACCTCCAGTGATGGAGCACCTACAACCTCTGAAGGCAAAGCTGTTCCACTGGTTAATTGTACTCACTATTGGAAAGTTTCCTGTTAATTCTAGGTTGCTTCTCTCCTTCATTTGTTTCCATCTATTGTTTCTTGTCTTCTGGTGCTTGGGAAAATAATTTGACCCCCTCTTTTTTGTGGCAGCCCTTCAAATACTGGAATACTGCTATCGTGTCCCACCTTAGTCCTTCTTTTCTCTAGATTAGCCAAACTCAAATCTTGCAGCCGTTCTTCGTATGTTTTTAGTTTTCAGGCCTTTAATCATCTTAGTTGCTCTTCTCTGCACTTTTTCCAAAGTCTCAACATTCTGTTTTGTAATGTGCCAGGACTGCACTAAGAGTCACGTGGTATTTGCAGAATACAAATGGTGCCTTCTATGTGACGAAAGATGTAGTGTGATTTGAAAATGTGACAGATTTACATCCATTTATTAATGCTTCAAGATGCGCTCTTTATGCTGGGCTACTTCAGGGTTGCTAACAGTAAGGCCAATCCAGAAAACATCTCAAATTTGTGTTGCCCAACAGGGCATGTTAAAAAGTGAGGTGGGGGCAGCCGTGCTTAGTTAAAATGTCACTTCTGTTGTGTAATCAGTGTGGAATGAACTTGATAAAGACTCAGTCTGAAAACAAAGGTATGCCTGTAGTCAATTATTTATTCTATTAGTGGTTTTAAATAGCTTAGAGGTGCATTTAAACTTGCTGTTTGCAATACAGTGCAATCTCTGTCCTTCATTGTATTAATTATTGGGATACCAAATAAAAAGATGACCAAATTAAAAGATGTTCTTAAAAAAAGGCATGTGCTTATTCTATTTGTATAGCCATAAGAAGTGATTTTGGGTGGCATTCAACACTTAATTTGAAAACCAGTAAGCACATATAAAGCTGTCACAATTTTAAAAATAACTATAAAATGGGCACGCAAAACAAGAGAATTTCAATGTTCTGGGGAAGCCTTCTGCAGCATCTTTTTAGAAAGTTTGGATGAAAAGTTCAAAGCATGTGTTTTGTTGCGCATCATATGTACTCAGAGCTCTGATGGATAAATAATTCAATTTAATCTGGTTTTATGTTTCTGTGTGTGTCTAGGGGATGCATTTCTGTCTCAGGCAATAAGGACCAGGAATGGCATCTGTTTATTGTGGTTGCCTTTGTGGATTTAATGCATTGTTGCTTAAATCACAATCTTAGATATGTGATTTATGATACAAAGTAGTCCCTCATTGCAAAGAATGGAACTTTTTGTCAACAATTAGCAATAATAGCAATAGCACTTAGACTTATATACCGCTTCACAGTGCTTTACAGCCTTCTCTAAGCAGTTTACAGAGTCAGCCTCTTGCCCCCAAGAATCTGGTTCCTCATTTTACCCACCGCGGAAGGATAGAAGGCTGGGTCAACCTTGAGCCTGGTGGGATTTGAACTGCTAAATTGCAGGCAGCCGGCAGGCAGCAGAAGTAGCCTGCAGTACTGCAGTCTAACCACTGCGCCACCGAGGCTCATAATATTGTATGAGGTTTGGTTAAATTTATGTATGATGCAGGACTCTAGACCTGGTTCTTCATCGATATGAATGATGGCGTCAAAAGTCTAGGAATGCTATGAAACAGAAGATAAATGCAATTTATCATGTGCATTTTGACAGACTGGAATCCGTGGTGCAATGCTATAAAAAATTCCTCTTTCCTTCCCCGTTTTATCACTGTTGCAATATAAAGAGAACTATTTCAGGTATGTCGAACTCCTGAATGGCACAGGTGATGTTTGGCAGGTATTTGGATGAAGTCAAAACTCATTAAGCAAAGTGACACCCCCACAGGTGTCAAAGCTAGAAAAGAGGAACACTGCATGTTGTGTTGACAAGGAGCTGTAGCTTTAAGTTGTCCAGAGGGGCAGCTTCTTCTCTTCCCTGGGACAAGTGGAAGACATTCTTCTAGAGCTCTTACCTCATGCTTTAGGGTCTGCCAAGAATGTGGGAGAGGAGGACAGGCAGACGGAGTCCATGACTGAATTAAGCTGCAGACCCAGTCTGGCCCAGTCTGACTCTGCAGCTGTCATCTTGATCAGAAGCATCTGGGCCTCAGTTGCAACCCCGAGGTCCTGCATAAGTCTTTCTGTCAGTTGCAGGCCAGGCAAGGAATGCCCATCCAGGCGTAGGACTCTACCAGTTCGGACCGGTTCTGTAGAACCGGTTGTTATGATTCTGCGCAGTTTGGAGAACCAGCAAATTGTGTCCCTGGCTGGCCCCACCCCTCTCTGCCCCTCCCCTCCCTGCCCACCCAGTCCTTGTCACGCATGTGCAACATCGCTGACTGTGTTCTTCCCCACCCAGTCACTCCTCAAAGTATTTCTTTTTTTTTTCTTTCCCTCCCGACGATCAGCTGTTCCTATAATCAGCTGTGCTGGGATTCCCCTCACTGTCTTATTGCTTCATCCAGGAGGCTTCCCTGAGGCCCAGGAAGGCAAAAAAAATGGAGGGGGGGCACAGCAACAGCCCCCCATTCCATTTTTTGCCTTCCTGGGCCCCAGGGAAGCTTTCTGGGAGCAAAAACGCCCCTCTGGGAGGCTTCCCTGAGGGCCAGAAGGCCCCAAAATGGAGTATGGGGGGGTGCTGCAAAAAAAGCCATGCCCACCCAAGTCACATGGCCACACCTAGCTAGCCACGCCCATGGAACTGGTTATTAAAAAATTTGAACCCCACCCCTGTGCACATCCCATCTCAGTGCTACGTGTTTCAGTGTTAATAAGAAATTTAATATACATATGTTTATTATTTGACAGACAGGTTTCTTGTTTGTATGTCTAGTTTAATGAAAAGAGGGACTGGGGTGACATGATAGCAGTCTTCCAATATTTAAGAGGCTGCCACAAAGACAGGGTTGACTTATTACTCCAAAGCACCTGAAGGCAGGCAGGGCAAGAAGCTCTGGATGGAAACTAATCAAGGTGAGAAGCAATGTAGAACTGAGGAGAAATTTCCTGAGAGTGAGAACTCTCAACTGGTGCCAAGGGTCTTCCAACTTGGCAAGTTTAAGACTTGTGGACTTCAACTCCCAGGATTCCTGAGCTAACATGACTGGAGGAGGAATTCTGGGAGTTGAAGTCCACAAGTCTTAAAGCTGCCAAGTTTGGAGACCCCTGAACTGGTGGAACAGCTTGCCATCAGAAGTTGTGGGTGCTCCATCACTGGAGGTTTTCAAGAAGAGTTTGGCAGCCATTTGCCCAGAATAGTATAAGGTCTCTTTCCTGAGTATGGGGGATGGACTAGAAGGCCTCTAAGGTCCCTTTCAATTCTGTTATTCTGTTCAATGGATCTCAGAGTTGAGGGGACCCTAGGCTAAAACCCTTGTTAGTGAAAGATCTGCTATAACATTCCATACAGGTAGCTATTCAACTTCAGTTGGAAACCATTAGAGGAGGAAGACTTATCAGGTGGCAGCCTGTTCCAATTTTTCTCCTGATGCCTACTCTGAATCTCCTTCCTTACAAGCTTAACCCACTGGTTTTAGTTCTTTCCTCTAGTGCAGTAGGGAATAAATCCTGGGCTTCTCAATGCATTATTTAAGATATTTGAAGACTGCTATGAAATCTCCCCAAAGCTCTCATTTCTGAAGGCTAACATACCCAAATTCTTCAACTGTTCCTCAATGGATTTAGATTTCAGACCCCTCCTCATCTGGATGGGGCGTATCCTCTGAACTTTCTCCGAAGTGTGATGATCCACTACACTTGGCCATAATAGAAAAATTATCTCGCGTAACTTGGAGATCAGATCCCTTTCAAATGTCCTGCTGCCAAGACAGATCTGAGCCAGATAGACTCATGCAGATTACAGATTAACAGAGTTGGAAGGCACTTTGTAGGTCATCTAGTCCAACCCCACCACCCACCCAAGCAGGAGACCCTACACCATTTCTGAAAGATGGCAGTCCAATCTCCAATCTCTTCTTGAAGTGATGGTGCTCCCACAACTTCCAAGAGCAACTTCTGTTCCATTGGTTGATTGTTCTCACTGTCAGAAAATTTCTCCTTATTTCTAGGTTGAATCTCCCCTTGATCAGTTCCCATCCATTATTCCTTGGCTGGCCTTCAGGTGCTTTGGAAAACAGCTTGACCCCCTCCTCTCTGTGGCAGCTCTTCAAATATTGGAAGACTGCTATCATGTCTCCCCTGGTCCTTCTCTTCACTAGACTAGCCAGGCCCAGTTCCTATAACCATTCTTCATATATTTTAGTCTCCAGTCCCCTCATCATCCTGGTTGCTCTTCTCTGCACTCTTTCTAGAGTCTCAGCATCTTTTTTATATATAATCTTAGACTTGTGTGTTGCCATTTTCTCCCTATTGAATTCCATCCTATTCACTTCATTCATTGCTCATCTAGATCTTTGCTTTCCAGTGTACGTTTGTGTGGACACGTAACCATGGAATAATTTAGCTTTGCCCTTTGCAATTAGTGTTGATCAACTTTCAGAATGCTTTGACTGTCCTTGGCTGCTTATGTTAAACCGATCATTTGGCTGATATACAAAAGAGCTCTGAAAATTCCAGTTACCTAGCATCATGGTTGGGAAGTTTCAAAATGAGGGGGGAAAAAGGAAGTGTGTGTTAAGGCTTCTAAAACAACAAAGCACATAAGTCTTCAAGTTTTTAAAATGAGTACTTGTGAGTCTGTTTTGACTCTCTTTTCTCCATCCCTATGATAAGCTGGCTCATATTAAGAAAGCTGTTGACAATATACACCAAAGCAATTTTACATCTTGTTTCAAACCAAGATTTTTTTTTTTAAAAAAAGACCCAATTAATTTAAACAGTGGCAATTGCAAATCTTTTGTTATTAATAGGAATTTCATTTTCGAGGTGATCAGTATCTAGTAAGATGCCATTATTCGGTGAATCCTCTTCTAGTTGAGAAACACAAGATACAAAAATTGTGTGCATGAGTGTAAATAAACTGTCCTTATAATCTATAAGTTGAAGTAAACATGTTCCCAAGCTTGAGTTAAGCAAAGTGCCTGTTTTTATTAAATACTTTAAAACATTTGTTTTCTTAAAACACTAAGCCAATTTCTGCGGTTAGAGTTTCCTGCACAAATCATTTTTTTAAAAAAAATCTATGCAGTTTTCAACAACAGGAGTTCATTAATATATTAGGCCTGTAATTTGTGGGTCACTAATTCAGCAATAAAAATTGATGGTTTTGAACTTGATTTTTCCTGTAATAAGATATCACAAGTATAGCAAAACAAAAACAAAAAACAACCAACCCTCAAAATTGTTTAGCTAGTAACCTCAGTATCCAAAAGAGAAGCTTAAGCCCAACTAACTTTGTTCAGTTGGATACACACAACCCAGCATTCGCTGGTTTTTTAAAAAAAAGTCAATGAAGGGATATGCTTGTCCAGTTGTTAAGTAGGACACCCATCAGGGCTGTAGGCAAGACTGCGATGTCAAAAAAAAATTTGGGAAAGAGGCAGTAAAAATAACTTCTGTGACTCTGCTGATAAAATTCCATATTTCTTCCAGATTGTACCTGGGAGTCAAGTTGAAATCAAAAGGATCTTATTAAAAGAAATTTATCATTTTTGAGCATAAACTGATTGGAGATTACCAAGCTAGGAATGCTTTAAAAAAAGAATTATGATTCTATTTTTCAATAAATTGGCCCACTTTTTTCTACACAACCAAAGAAATCATTCTGAAACATGCTTTAAACCCCCCCCATTAATGTTGCTTTTACAAGAGCATTTTTTAAAAAATACATGCAAACCTCAAATGCTATGATTTTTTTTCTGGATACAGAAAGGAAAGTTTAAGAACTTGCTCTGTTTTTCCAAGCACTAAATAGTTTAATTCTAATAAATTGGTTTATGGAAAAAGTCCTGCACTATGCCTTGAGGCAGTTAATGTAATGGCTGCAGCCATTGTTGTCATCCACATTTACTGGAGGATCTTAAATTTGTTGAGCCAAAAAGTAATAAATCTCTTGGAACAAATACAGTATATTAAGGTATTTGGCTGCTAGCTGGTTGCAATATTTGCCAAAAACCTTTAGAAACAGAACTGAATGTTTCCAACGGAATGCTTCGTGAGAAAAAAATACAATAAATGTTGATAAGAAGTTGAAGGGTACTGTGTGTTGAGTTGTGCTCACATACTGTAGCAAACTCTTATGTTTTGTTTTCCTTTTCAAAGGGTCATGTAGCAGTTGGCTCTATTTTGTGAAGGAAATTTGTTCCTTCTTGTAATGCTACCTGACTCTATTGTGACATCCTCAAACCCCCACTCCTTTAACCTCAAACTATCCACTATTGACCTCACCCCATTCCTAAGAGGTCTGTAAGGGGCACGCATAAGCGCACCATCGTGCCTACCGTCCCTGTTCTATTGTCCCCAATTATTCGTACCTATTTCCTGTATTCTTACTCATGTTTATACTTATACCTATTATCTTGTAAGTGATTGACAAATCAAATAAAGAAATAAAATAAATGTTAGGAATGGTTAGGCCATAGTGGTAACCAACTACAAAAACTTTTCCAAAACTTGGTGCTGTTCGTTGCATATGGACTTCAACTCCCAGAATTCTTAACAATGATAATGCAGGGTACAGATTCTGAGAATTGGTCACACATCTGGAGGATTCCCAGTTTGGCATAAGCTAGACTGAAACTATTCTGGAGCAGATAGACGTGTATTCTCTGCAAGGAATGGAATGGAATGGAGTTGATCTTGGAGTTCTTTTAGTCCAGCCCGCGTCTCAAGCAGGTTACTCATACAGGACAATTTCAAATCAGTGGCTGTCCAGTCTCTTCTTAAAAACCTCAAGTGATGAAGCATCCACATCTGAAGGCAAGCTGTTCCATTGCTCTCACCGTTATGAAGGTTCTCCTTAATTCTGAATTGCTTCTCTCCTTGATTAGTTTCCATCCATTGTTTCTTATCTTGCCTTCCGGTGCTTTGGAAAATAAGCCGACTCCTTCTTCTTTGGGGCAGCCCCTCAAATACTGGAATACTGCTACCATGTCACCCCTAGTCCTTCTTTTCTCTAGACTACTGATACCTTAATCTTCATATGTTTTAATCTCCAGGCCTTCAATTATCTTAGTTGCTCTTCTTTGTACTTTTTCCAAAGTCTCAACATCTTTTTTTTATTATTTTTTGGGGGGTAATGTGGTGCCATGCAGTATTCCAGCTGTGATCTTATCAAGGTGTTATAAAGTGCTATTAATACTTCCCTTGGTTTTGATTCTATGCCTCTGTTTACACAACCAAGAATTGCATTAGCCTTTTTTGGCTGCTGCCGCACACGGCTGGCTCATATTTAAATGATTTTCAAAGTCCCTTTCTAGTACTATATGGCTGTTTTTGTTCTTGTCAAAGTAACAGCATTAAGCCAACATCTTCTATTTTCCCAATAACTCGTACCAGTTTGCTGATGTTTTCAAACTCAGGTTTTATTACAGCCACTCACACTACTTGTAAACTCTTCATTGCCGCAGAACATGTCCAGCTGCAAAGAAAGTGGTATTTATGACCCTGCGTGATTGTTCAAGGTTGTACTGTTCTCTTATATTCTGTTGCATTTAACTCAAGGGTCTTCAAACTTGACAGCTTTAAGGCTTGTGGACTTCAACTCCCAGGATTCCTGAGCTAACATGACTGGAGGAGGAATTCTGGGAGTTGAAGTCCACAAGTCTTAAAGTTGCCCAGTTTGAGGACCCGTGGTTTAGGAAAAACAAAACCATCTCTGGCCCAAAGACTGTGCATGATATGTACAGTGTATGGCTGCTTTTTGGGATTTCATGGGTCATTTTATTTCTCAGCAAACAGGCACCACCAGAACATGGATTCACTTTTGGTTCTGTAAACCGCTGTAAAGAGGCATATAAGTCTAAGTGCTATTGCTATCATTAGTATTGCACTAGAAGGGTGTTGGGTTTGATCTCTGTTTATAGAGAGTTGGTTTGCCTTGCCAATGTTGGTGTGATGTTCTTGAGTAGGCTGTTATTTTACTGTTCGATTCTTAGTCTGGTATTCATTCTGGTGTTAATCTTTGCTTATCGGGGTGTTGATTGCCGAGAGTAAACCCCACTCTCTTCTAACACTGATGATGTTACCCAGTCGGGGTAATGAAATGTCTGTAGGAAAGCAATCAAGCTCAGAGAGCACCAAGGACCCCACAGTTCAAATCCGTGCTACAAATATTCCCTTCTATTGCTAAAGCAGTCTCTGCGTTGCACTAACACAGAGGACCCCAAACTTGGCAACTTTAAGACTGGTGGACTTCAACTCCCAGAATTCCTGAACTAAAATGGCTGGAGGAGGAATTCTGGGAGTTGACGTCCACCAGTCTTAAAGTTGCCAAGTTTGAGGACCCATGGTTTAGGAAAAGAAAAACCATCTCTGGCCCAAAGACTGGGCACGATCTGTACAGTATATGGCAGCTTTTTGAGGATTTCATGGGTCATTTTATTTCTCAGCAAACAGGCACTACCAGAATACGGATTTACTTTTGCTATCAATCCCCCACAGGCCTTTTTCATTTTTGCATTGTAATTTTTGGCTCAAAAAACTCCATTATTCAGGGAGATGTATATAAGGGCAGAATACTAGTTTCTCCCTCTCTTTCTGGCTGCTTGTGGTCTCAGAACCCTTAGGAACTGCCATTAAAATATAATGATAATGAGCATGTTAAGGTTAGAAGTTGGAAGATGAAAACTATGTACAGGTAATTGTATTGTTACGGTTAGCACTGTGTAAAAAATGTATTGACCCAGTCATTACACTGCCCACAAAATACGTTGGTTGTTAAAGGAACTCTGCAAATAAAACATACACACACACACACACACACACACACACACACACACACACACACACAAAGGAACTCCATTGCTTTGAGCAAGACAAGGCTAGTGTTTCCACCTTCGTTTCAAGCAGAGGGGATATTCAGCAGGTTCTGACCAGCTCTGGGGAACCGTTAGCAGAAATTTTGAGTAGTTCGGAGAACCAGCAAATACCGCCTCTGACTGGCCCCGCCCACATCTATTCTCTGCCTTCTGAGTCCCAGCGGATTGACTGGGTCTTCTTTGGTTGCCCTGCACAGGAGAACGGAGCTGGAAAGCAGGTTAGTGGGGTGGGGAGTGTCAGGTGGTGCTCCATTCAAAATTCAAGAAAGAAATACTTAGACTCCATAGATTAGAGAAAAGCTATCTTTTACTGAAAATGAAGTGGTAGCAACCATAGAATTCTGAATCTGAGAAATTAGGCGCACAAATCACATATACAAAGTGATGGAAATGTTCCCACCCCCAATAGTTCAAATGATTCTTCCAATTAAAAGTTGTGAATATGATCATGTGGGCATCTTCAGGTGGTGATGAGGCTTCTGTCCGTTGACCTTGGCATATTTTGATAAAGGTTTGCAGCTGCGCAGAGAAAAGAAAGCTAAGCGAGAAATAGAAACCTAAACAGGAATTTATACTCCCCTCCTCATTTTTATAACACAAGAATGTAACACCTCCAGCTCGCTTCCCAGACTCTACCCCTTCCTCTCCCCCCCGCCGTTACTTATGGCAGCCAAAAGATGCAAAGCAGTAGTAGAAGATCTTGAAGGCTGACAGGGAGGGAATGGAGATTTTGCAGTAACCTTCCCCTGCCACGCCCACCAAGCTACACCCACAGAACCGGTAGTAAAAATGTTTGAATCCCACCACTGTACAATTTCTATCCTGCCAAGGGTTTAGCCATAAGCAGCCAAGAGGGGAAAAGCCGACCGGAGGTTGGATGGAAGTTCTACCATTTCTATCAGCACAGCTGGACTGCAAAGACATTGATGTTTGTCTTTCCTTGTACAAGGAAGAGAGACATGGATGAATGTCCAGAGAAATTTGGATTCAAACAGTCCAAACTCTTTCCCTTCCCCTTTTAAAATTACATTCATTGAATGTGAAGGTAAAAGTTATTCAACAGGTTTTACCAATCATTAAATCCATATGCCTGTGTTTGTTTTTTTAAAATTATTATTATGTCAGGTTAACTTTTGAATTTTCTTGGAATCTTTAAGGAAGTCATTTCCTCATTTTTATGCATTTCAATGGATCAGATGAAATTGCTCCTTGGTAGGATGCCACCTAAGTACATGGCTTTACTACTCAGTACATCTGATTAAGATTTATTTGCAGAGGTTTTGTAATTAGTGAACTGCCGGTTGGGAAGAATTGCAAGAAAGAAAGTGGATTTCGTCACTGATTTTTTTTTTAAAAAAAAAGCACAAATGCTTGTTTATTCCAAGATATCTGTCCCGTTTTATGTTTTCTTCTGTTTCTCTAATATAATAGAAGCATGTTTGCCCTTTTTGCAATTTAAAGAAAACATACATAAAAGTATACTTATGATAAGCATAATGACTTTTCCATTTTTAATTTTTGTCATTTTGTTCATGCCCGGGTTGGAATTACTCGCAGAATGCAGAATTTAAAGTTCTTCTGTCTGATCACGGAAAGTTATTCAGGATAGGACCAAGTACTCATTGGATTCAGGAGGTCAAATTTAGTAATTTCTGCCCTACTTGTGGACAAGTTTTGATGAGGTTAACACCAGAACAATGACGCAAGACTAAAAATAGAGTGGAGGACCCAGAACGGAACTGTTTTCAATCAAAGCCTAATTTGAATCAATACTTTAATTTAGTCTGTTAAAAGAAGTTATTTCCAAACACGACTCTCATCTAGTTTTCTTTAGCAAAGTTGGTGGAAAGAAAAAAGTGAAAGCCGTCTCCCCCTCCACCCGCCCTCTCTCAGATTGTGAAGACAAACAATATTCAGAGCTGATGTGAAATTAGCTCTTATATTGTGGGGTGAGGTGATTGCCCAAGTGAACCAGGATGATTAGGGGACTGGAGACTAAAACATATGAAGAATGGTTGCAGGAACTGGGCTTGGCTAGTCTAGTGAAGAGAAGGACCAAGTGAGACATGATAGCAGCCTTCCAATATTTGAGGGGCTGCCACAGAGAGGAGGAAGGGGGGGTCAAGCTATTTTCGCCTGTAGGCTAGACAAGGTATAATGGATGGAAACTGAACAAGGAGAGATTCAACCTGGAAATAAGGAGAAACTTTCTGACAGGGAGAACAATCCACCCATGGAACAGAAGTTGCCTTCGGAAGTTGTGGGAGCGCCATCAGTTGAGACATTCAAGAAGAGAATGGGCTGCCATTTGTCAGAAATGGTGTAGGGTCTCCTGCTTGGGCAGGAGGTTGGACTACAAGGTCCCTTCCAACTCTGATTATCTGTTATCTGAACCTCATTTGGGCTTCTTAGAGTGCTCAGCTCAAACAGGGTAATGTTAGATGTGCTCGGAGCTGCAGATCAACATTTGGGGAGTCCTAGATCCTTCAGTCGAGCTCTAGGGGGAAGTGGGATTTAGCAAGTTAAATCAGAGTTGCAGTTAAAATCTTGCACCCCGTGTCTTCTCCTTGATCTTCTGTACCTGCATTGATGTAGGAAAGTTTCTGATACATCATGATTTTAGAATGCCTCGTAGTTTTTCCATGTGCGCTTGTCTCCGGTGTTACTAGCTACCCTGAGGCTTTTGGCTTGTTTTATGGGATCCAAATTCACTTTACTGAGACAGTGATTGGCATTTAATAGTTCCCTGATGAATTTGTGTCTGATCTTCTATGAGAAGTAGTTGCGCAGGATGGAATCTGGAGCCAAGAGCTGTGTCATACCTCCCCCGCACACTGTTCATTTAATTTTTAAACCTCTAACTTCTGTCAGCTGTACCACTCCACTACATTTTTAGCATGCTAGTTTCCTCCGACTTTCTTAACCACAGTGATCTAGTGTTTGTAGCATTAAGAGTTTAGGCCACCTGCTTCCCACTCTTGCCCTGTACCAGCAAAATAAGCAAATTGTGAGTGCACTTAGCTGGATTTGTTTAGCTCGATTTACTACAGCAAAAGTTGCTCTTAGTGTAATGGAGTAAACAATTTAAAATACAAAATACAAACAGTTTAAAATAAAATACAGTTCAGTATATTCTTCATTCATTGTGCTACAAAAAGATAGTTATACCAATACAGATTAACAGAGTTGGAAGGGACTTTGTAGGTCATCTAGTCCAACCCCGTGCCCAAGCAGGAGACCCTACACCATTTCTGACAGATGGCAGTCCAGTCTTTACTTGAAAGCTTCCAGTGGTGAAACCTCCACAACTTCTCAAGGCAACTTCTGTTCCACTAGTTGGTTGTTGTCACTGTCAGAAAATTCCTCCTTATTTCCAGGTTGAATCACTCCTTCTTCAATTTCCATCCATTATTCCTTGTCTGGCCTTCGGGTGCTTTGGAAAAAGAGTCTTTTTACATTTCGCAACACAGAATACTCACATGGCAATCATTTTTGTGTCCATTGTTAAAAAATAATTACCAAATCGTGGTAAAAATGACCTTTCTTAGGGGACGGCATAAGAAGATCATTGCATTCAGAACACACATTTTCCTTGAAATCTGAAAGGAGGTTTCAGTTTAATTCTGACCGGTCTGTCCCAAAATAGTTTGCTCCTTCATTTAACATGATTTCAGCTTCCTAGAGGAAAAATGGAATACTGCCTGGTATTCCATTTTTCCTCTAGGAAGCTGAAATAATGTTAAACTTAATTATCTGGTTGAGGAAGGAGGAGTGTATACAGATCTTTGTCCAGGATGCAATAGGGATTCCTGCCTTGGACAGGGGGGCAGACTAGAACAGGGGTCTCCAACCTTTTGGACCTCAGGGACCACCAAACTCATAATTTTAAATCCCGTGGATCACTAATATGAATTTTTACTGACGGTGGCTTGCTGACGTTGGTGGGAAAGCCGGTCCCATATTCCAGAGCTGCAGTAGTCACAGGACTGGCCCTTTGATCACCCCAGAGCAGCTGCTCCTCCACCCGGGTGCACCGGCCTGCCATGGACTGGAGGAGCTGCTCCAGGATGACCAAAGGGCCAGTCCTGTGACTATTGCAGCTCTGGAATATGGAACCGACTTTCCCACCAACGTCAGGAAGCCACCCTGCGGCAGATTTCCCTCTCCCACCATTGGACTTACCTTCCAGTTCCAGCTCACGTGGCTCTACTCAAGGTAAGATTT
Source organism: Pseudonaja textilis (assembly GCF_049901715.1). Lineage (NCBI taxonomy): Eukaryota > Metazoa > Chordata > Lepidosauria > Squamata > Elapidae > Pseudonaja > Pseudonaja textilis. The sequence goes on from NC_141993.1 coordinate 12,398,136, forward strand.
GCGCTTGGCCGAAGGGTGGGGGGGCAGTGGGTGGGTGGGCCATGTGGGCAGCACAGCCTTGTGTTCCCACATAGCCAGGATTAATTATTTTGGGGGGGACATTTCTCTGAGGACCACCAAAATTTTCTCGTGGACCACCATTGGTCCCTGGCCCACTGTTTGGCAACCACTGGACTAGATGACCTCCAAGGTTCCTTCCACCCTTAGGATTGTATGATTCTTTATGAACTATCTGGACTACTTCTTTTTTTTTGCTGATCTTCCAGAAGGAGAAGATTTCCATTCTCCTTTTGTTTTCAAATCTTGCTGAAGGTCTGATAGTCTTTTTTGTGTCATTAGCCTATTTTCCTGTTGGTCCGACTACTAATTATGGTGGGTATGTTCATAACACTTAATTCTGTAGAATTACAGGGTTCAAAGCAGTCTAATGCAGCATCTGTTCAGGCTGGGAAAATCTACTGTGAAAGGGTCTCTCTGATAGGTGGTCATTTTGATCGCCATGTGAAGCTTGGCCTGGTTTATTAATAAGCCACCATTGCCTGGAATCCCATCACATGTGGAGCCACAGCCAAAGGAAACACAAGGTGGCTTGAGCATCTCTTTTTCCCATCAGGCAGGACATTTTCTAGCAATCCTTTCAACCCTTGTTGGAGGGATTCAGATAAACCTCTACATATGACATTAATTGTTTGGGTGTGTTGTAAAATTTCACAATCTCAAGAACTGCACTGAGTTGCACTGAGATGAGACGATAGGATAATTTAAACAATTCTGGAATGTGCAGAGATGGATAGGCTAACCCTAAAAATTAAAGGTAAAGAAGATTCGGACTATTTCATAGCATGGGAACTATTCTATAAATGGTTAAATGGCAGATATGGAGGTTAGAGGGGCGGAATTAGGTGAAATATGGTTTATAGAAGAAAGAAAAACAGATGAGTAAATATTTCTGACAGTTCTGACAATCGGTACTATAATGGAAGATAATATAAGTTATAATATGATTGATGTTATTGCATATTAGTTTATCTATTACCGCATATATTTGTATGTATGTATGTATGTATGTATGTATGTATGTATGTATCTATCTATCTATCTATCTATCTATCTATCTATCTATCTATCTATCTATCTATGATTATAATGACAACAGTGATGTTTGTATGTTAACTGTTGTGGCCCAGCAGCGGCTGGCAGGGCCGGCAGCAGAGTTGGACAGTGGTGAGGAGGTTGTGGAGGAACCTGGGCCATTCCTGGAGGCTGAGGAAGGCTCGGAGAAGGGCTCTGCATCAGAGGCAGAGATGGGGCCAGGGCAGGCTGGCAGTCAGCAGCTGCCTTCGGGCTCGGACAGCAGTGAGGCAGGAGAGTTTCTGGAACCGGTTCCCAACCTGCACATGCGCAGAGCTGCCAAAAGGAAGGAACAATTAAGAACTCAGCGTCAACGTGGGAGTAAAAGCAGGGGTGGGATTCTACAGGTTCTCACCTATTCACTAGAACCGGTTGTTAACTTTCTAAGCAGTTTGGAGAACCTGTTGTTGGAAGAAATCTTTTGGTTTTTTTTCCCACCCTTGTTGCATTCTTGGCAGTATGCCTAGACTTACTGTCTCCAGAGGAGGTTTTTTTTCTTTTCTTTGCTGGTACTTTCTTAAAGGGGAAGGGTTGTTTTAAGCTCTTTACACTGCTGTTGGGGGGAAATACTCCCCTGTTGGAGTTAGCACTTTGAAGTAATAATTGAATAACGAAGCAGAGCTGCCAGAAAGAAGCTTTTAATAACAAGGAACCAAGATGAGGGACATTCAGCAAGGCTTCTTGGCTAGCTACAAAGATTGACATTCGAACGTGAGTTTACACACCCTTTCTGAGTTTTGGTCTAAAACTGGTGACTATTCAAAGTTATAATGGCACTGAAAAAAGTGATTTAGGACCATTTTTCACACTTACGACTGATGCAGCATCACCACAGTCATGAGAGGCCAGGGGAGGAGAAGTGCCCCTTGATGTGAGTGAGGTTGAGTTGGCCATGCCCACCCAGTTACATGACCAGCAAGCCACACCCACCAACTAAGCCGCGCCCACAGAACCGGTTGTTTAAAAAAATTGAATCCCACCCTTGAGTAAAAGGCCACAGGTGGACGATGAATGGCTCCTCCCATCAGGATTAAAAGAGAAGCAAAAAGGAAAGGGGCTTTTGCAGGAAACAACTTGCTCGTTCGTTAGTTTGTTCATCCCAGCCTCGTGGAGATTTGTCTGTATAACTCAGGCCTTCCTTGCGAGCAGTGAGTGTGGGACAATTTACCAGGCAGCAGTCCAGGATTGATAAAAGTCTGAGCTAATTAGTGTACCTTTGCAAGACTGTTTGCCAAGCCGTTGGGTGACTGTGAATGAAATAAATTCACATTAATGTAATAAAAGAGCTTTTTGCTGGGACCCAGAATTGACTTAGTACTTTTTGGGGGAGGCCTAGGATAGAATATTAACACCTTGGACAACTAGAGACCACACTGCTCAACATAGAAAGGAAATGTATGACATAAAGCAATAAAAAAATATTTCAAAAAAAAGAAGAAGTTAGCTTTCATATGTTCCTGTTGTGAAGCTCTTGAGATCCTGCCTAGCAAAAGAGGCTCCAGTCTGTTGCAACAATACCGTGTGTCAAAATGCAGCGCATCGGTGGCCCCGTGGGTGCAAAGCTGTCCTCCTTCCAGAAGGGAGCTGGCTGTAGACAAATCATCCGGTTACTTGCTGATGATCTGTAACAACAGCAGATGGTGCTCTGCCCTTCCTGGTTTCTAGTTGCGAAAGATTTCAGTGCCACATCCACAGAGCGAGACAAAAACCAGGCCATAAGAAGATAAACTACTCGAGCACTTCAATCCCATGACTCTATTGGGCAGGACTTCGGTGTGGGTGACATTGTTTGTTGTGTCACTAAGCAGTCGGTGCAAAGAAAGTCTTAAAACCATGCCAAGCAAGAGGTACTCATTAAGATTACAAAAAGAGAAGACAGGGTTGCTCGCTGGAAGAGAACGCAAGTCCTTGACGGAGCTGGCATCTAAGAGATGAACTCAGTTGAGGAAAGTTTACTCTTACTAAGTTCCTGCATCTGTATGGACCTGATCAGGAAAAAAAAATTCCCATAGACGGATTTTGGCCTTTACCGTGATTACAAGGAAAGTTGAACTTTATTTCTAAAAAAAGGCAGACTTTTGACTCAGTAAGGTGAACCAAAGGGCACCCCTCATTCAGCATATCCCATATAAGATTATTATAACTTTTTAACCCAATCCTTAAAATTAAGTCTATGGAAACTTATTGCCTCACCTTTGCATTTTTAGAAAACATTTCAACAGTAATAGCACAGATCTGGCATCCCTTCTGTAGCATCACGGGTTCAGGTAGTCCTGGACTTATGACTGCAATTGAGCCCCAAAATGTATGTTGCTAAGCGAGATATGTGTTAAGTGAATTTTGCCCTGTTTTACGAACTTTCTTGTCACCGTTCTTAAGTGAATCACTTCGGTTGCTGCATTAGTAACACGGCTGTTAAGGGAATCTCGCTTCCCCAGGACTCTCTGCCTTCAAGATTCCTTTCCTTTCTTTGGCATCTTTCGGCTGCCATAGTAACGGGGGGGAGGGTGAAATAATTGGGCTTTGTGGGTGTGGGAAATATGCTGGAGGTTTTAGAAAATAAACTGTATAACTTGGGGAAAACCTTTATTGTTTATGCTTCCTTGCTTGCTTACTGCGCAGTTGCAGCTCTTTATCAAAGCAGGCCAAGGTCAGTGGCTAGATGTCTGCATCACCACCTGAAGATGCTCCACACGACATTATACACATCTCAGATTGGATGGACCGTTTGAACTATGGTGGGTGGGAACGTTGCCATCGCTTTGTATATGGGTTTTTCGCACGTAAATCCTCAGACCCAGAATTCTTTTGATGCTACCATTTGATTTCCAGTAAAAGATCTTTTCTCTATATTAATGGAGTCTAAGCAGGTCTTTCTTGGATTTTGAACGGAGCACCACCTGACAAGGACTCCAGGACACCGCAACCATCATAAATAGGAATCAGTTGCCAAACATCCAAATTTTGATCACCTGGCCAAAATGATGCCGCAACGGTTGCAAGGGTGAAAAATGGTCCTGTCACTTTTCCCCAGTGCCATTGTAACTTTGAACAGTCACTAAATGAACTGTTGCAAATCGAGGACTTTCTTTCCATCTTTGGCATTCGGCAAAGAGAAATATTTTTCAAGAGTTCCTTATAAAATGCCCAGTCAGACTTATTTTCCTGGCAGAAACATTACATGCGGACAGGCAGGCTAGGCTGTTCATAAATATGGGGACGAATAAACCTGAGAATTATTGAGAGTCAATTTGGTGCAGTTACTAAAGGTACCTGGCTGGAAATCAGGACATGGGGAGTTGTAGTACCTCTTAAGCATCTGTTCTGACCCAAACTTTGTTCCAAAGAAACAAACACGGAACAGAGGTAACAGAAAAACCTTTTAATGATTCTTTCCACGGTTAAAAGGCTGTTTCAAACTAATTGTCTCTGATAAGAACGAGCCTTGCCAAGGTGGTGCAAGGCTGCCAAGAACACTAGATAAAGTTACTAACAAAGATTTAAACACAAAGAGTCTCCAAACACCAACCAAGGTATCCCGAATGTTCCCAAGGCTTGAGTGCAAAAATTTCTTTGCTTCCTGCAAAGCACTCCGGTTTCTCAGCTGGCTTTTCTCTCTTAAGGGAGGGGCCATTACCTTGCAGCCTTACTCCAGAGTTGCCCATGCTGCTGCAGCTGCTCTTTCCTTTGAGCAGCCTGTGTGCATGCACACTGGGCATGGGCTCCTCGGGGACCTCTTCATCACAGCTGCCAGCCTCCACCATCTCCAAAGGCAGCCTTCCTCTCCCTGATGGTCCTGGCTCCATCCCTACCTCACACGCAGGCCCCTCATCTGAGTCCTCGCTCTCCAAGACCTCAGCTGTCCGCACCTACTGCCAGCAAACCACAACAGCATCAAACCAGCTGGGTGACCTTGGGCTGGTCACACACTCTCATCCCTAGGAAGGAGAAGGCAAAGGCAAGCAATGCCAGAAAGTGATGCTAAGAGAAGTGCATGGATTTGTCCGTGTAGGCAATGAGGGTTATGCTGCTTCTGATAGCTACTTGAAAACTGACTGGGCACTTACTCTGGTGAAAGA